>NC_138904.1:8364584-9564584 GCF_965194825.1 Balaenoptera physalus | reverse complement strand
GTGTGTGTGTGTGCATGTGTCAGTATAGACTCTTCATTGATTCACAGAGAGCCATGTGTGTGTGATGGCATAGGCTGTGCATTGAGTCACAGTGAGCCGTCTGTCTATGTGCTGGTATAGTCTGACCATTGAGTCACATTGAGGTGTGTCTGTGCGTGTGTGTGTGTGTATGTGCTGGTATGGATGGTGCATTGAGTTACAGTGAGCCGTGTGTGTGTGTGTATGAGCTGCTAGAGACTGTGCATTGAGTCACAGCTGTGTGTGTGTGAGTGTGTGTGTCTATGTGCTGTTATAGGCTTTGTCCTGAATCACAGTGAGAGGTCTTTGTGTGTTTTTATGTGTGTGTGTGTGAAGGTATGGATGGTGCATTGAGTCAGAGTGAGCCGTGTGTGTGTCTGTGTGTGTATGTGTGTGCTGGTACGGGCTGTGCATTGAGTCACACTGAGGTGTGTGTGTTTGCATGTGTGCTTGTATAGATAATGTATTGAGTCACAGTGAGGGGTGTGTGTCTGTGTGTGCTGCTCTAGGCTGACCATTGAGTCACACCGATGTGTAGGTGTGTGTGTGTGTGCTGATATAGGCTGCTCATTGAGTCACAGTGAGGTATGTGTGTGTTTGTATGTGCTGGTATGGATGGTGCATTGAGTTGCACTGAGCCGTGTATGTGTGTATGTGTATGTGCTGGTATAGACTGTGTATTGAGTCACAGTCAGGTGTGTGTGTGTGTGTGTGTGTGTGCTGGTAAAGACTGTGCAATGAGTCACAGTCATGTGTGTGTGAGTGTGTGTGTCTGTGTGCTGTTATAGGCTTTGCACTGAGTCACAGTGAGCCATCTGTGTGTGTTTGTATGTGTGTGCAGATATGGATGGTGCACTGAATCGCAGTGAGCAGTGTGTGTGTCTGTGTGCTGGTATAGACCCTGAATTGTGTCACAGTCAGGTGTGTTTGCGTGTGTCTGTGTGCAGGTATAGTCTGTGCATTAAGTCACAATCAGCCGTGTGTGTGTGTTTGTGCAAAATGGTATAGACTGTGTATTGAGTCACAGTGAGGTGTGTGTGTGTGTGTGAGTGCTGGTATAGCCTGAAAACTGAGTCACATTGAGCCTTGTGTGTGTGTGTGTGTGTGTGTTTTTGTGTGGTGCTGGCATAGTCTGTGCACTGAGTCACAGTCAGGTGTGTTTCTGTGTGTGTGTGTGCTGGTATAGACTGTGCATTGAGTCCGAGTAAGCCATGTGTGTATGTGTGTCCTGATATAGGCTGTGCTTTGAGTCTCAGTGAGCTGTTCATCTGTGTGTGTGTCTTGGTACAGCTGTACACTGAGTCACATTGAGACGTGTTTGAGTGTGTGTGTGTGTGTCTGTGTGCTGATACAGGATGCACATTGGGTCAGAGTGAGGTATCTATGTGTGTGTGTGCTGGTACAGGCTGTGCATTGAGTTACAGTGATGTGTGTGTGGGAGTGTGTGTGTGCCGGTAAAGGCTGTGAATTGAGTCACACTGAGCCGTGTGTGTGTGTGAGTGTGCTGGTATAGGTTGTGCATTGACTCACAGTGATGGGTGTGTGTGTGTGTGTGTGCATGATGGGAAAGGCTTTACATTGAGTCAGAGTCTGCAGTGTGTGTGTGTTATGTGCTGGTACAGACTTTGCATGAGTTACATAGAACCACGTGTGTGTGTGTGTGCTTGTATAGAATGTGCATTGAATAACAGTGAGGTGTTCATTGTGTGTGTGTGTGTGTGTGCGCACAGGTATGGACGGTGCATTGAGTCACAACGAGGTGTGTGTGTGTGTGTGTGTGATGGTATAGGCTGTGCATTGAGTCACAATGAGCCGTGTATGTGTGTGCTGGTATAGGTGATTCATTGTGTCACAGTGAGCCATGTTTGAGTGCGTGTATGTGTTTGTGTGTGTTCTGGTATAGGCTGTGTATCAAGTCACAGTGAGCCCTGTATCTGTGCTTGTGTGTGTGTGTGCTGGTATAGGCTGTGCTTTGAGTTATATTAGGATGTGTCTATGTGCTGGTTTAGGGTGTGCATTGAGTCACAGCTTTGTGTGTGTGTGCGTGTGTGTATGTATGTGTGTGGACTGTTACAGGCTTTGCATTGAGTCACACTGAGGTGTGTATGCGAGTGTGCTTGTATAGATAGTGCATTGAGTCAGAGTGCCATGTGTGTGTGTCTGCACGCTGGTATAGGCTGTGCATTGAGTCACAGTGAAGGGAGTGTGTGTCTGTGTGTGCTGCTATATGCTGACCATTGTGTCACAGTGAGGTGTGTGTGCGTGTGTGCTTGTATAGGCTGCGCATTGAGTCATAGGTGTGTGTGTGTGTGTGCTGGTGCAGTCTGCACATTTACTCACAGTGAGGTGTGTGTGTGTGTGTGTGTGTGCTGGTATAGACCCTGCATTGAGTCACAGTGAACCGTGTCTGTGTGTGCTGGTATATTCTGAGTGTTGACTCACAGTGAGGTGCGTGTGTGTATGTGCTGCTTATAGACTGTGCATTGAGTCACAGTCAGGTATGTTTTGTGGTTCTGTGTGCTGGTATAGACTGCATTGCATCACACTCATCCGTGTGTGTGTGTGTGTGTGTGTGTGTACACGCAGTTATAGACTGTGCATTGGGTCACAGTGAGGTGTGTGTGTGTGTGCATGTGTGTGTGCAGGTATAGACGCTGCATTGAGTCACAGTGAGGTGTGTTTATGTGTGTGCTGGTATAGGCTGTGCATTGAGTCACAATGAGCCATGTGTGTGTCTGCTGGTATAGACGATTCACTGAGTCACAGTAAGCCATTTTGAGTGTGTGTTTGTGTTTGTGTGTGTTTTGGTATAGGCTCTGCATTGAGTCACAGTGAGCCCTGTATCTGTGCGTGTGTGTGTGTGTGTGTGCTGGTAAGGCTATGCATTGAGTCACACTGAGGTGTGTGTGTGGGTGTGCTGGTATAGATATTGCATTGAGTCACAGTGGCATGTGTGTGTCTGCACGCTGCTATAGGCTGTGCATTGAGTCACAGTGAGGTGTGTGTGTGTGTGTGTGCTGCTATAGGCTGTGCATTGAGTCACAGGTGTGTGTGTGTGTGTGTGTTCTCGTACAGGCTGTGCATAGAGTCACAGGGTTGTGCATGTGTGTTGGTGCAGGCTGTGCATTGAAGCACAGTAAGGTGTGTGTGTGTGTGCATGTGTCAGTATAGACTCTTCATTGAGTCACAGTGAGCCATGTGTGTGTGATGGCATAGGCTGTGCATTGAGTCACAGTGAGCCGTCTGTCTATGTGCTGGTATAGTCTGACCATTGAGTCACATTGAGGTGTGTCTGTGCGTGTGTGTGTGTGTATGTGCTGGTATGGATGGTGCATTGAGTTACAGTGAGCCGTGTGTGTGTGTGTATGAGCTGCTATAGACTGTGCATTGAGTCACAGCTGTGTGTGTGTGAGTGTGTGTGTCTATGTGCTGTTATATGCTTTGTCCTGAATCACAGTGAGAGGTCTTTGTGTGTTTTTATGTGTGTGTGTGTGAAGGTATGGATGGTGCATTGAGTCAGAGTGAGCCGTGTGTGTGTCTGTGTGTGTATGTGTGTGCTGGTACGGGCTGTGCATTGAGTCACACTGAGGTGTGTGTCTGCGTATGTGTGTGTGTGTATGTGTTGGGGTATAGGCTCTGCAATGAGTCACCGTGAGCTGTGAGTGTGTGTTTCTGTGTGTGTGTGTGCTGGTATAGGCTGAACATTGAGTCACAGTGAGGCCTGTGTGTGGGCCAGTATAGGCTATGCACTGAGTCACAGATGTGTGTATGTGTGTGTGTGTGTGTGTGTGCAGGTATTGACTGGGCATTGAGCCACAGTGAGACGTGTGCGTGTGTTTGTGTTTGTGTGTGTGCATGTGCTGGTATGGAAAGAGCATTGAGTCACACTGAGCCGTGTCTGTGTGTGTGTGTGTGTGTGTGTGTGCGGGTATAGACTGTGCATTGAGTCACAGGTGTTTGTGTGTTGTGTATATGTGTGCTGGGATAGACTGTACATTGAGTCACAGTCAGCTGTCTGTGTGTGTGTGTTTGCACTGCTATAGGCTGACTTTGAGTCAGAATGAGGTGTGTGTGTGTGCATGTGCTGGTATATGGTTTGCATTGAGTCACAATGAGCTGTGTGTGTGTGTGTGTGTGTGTGTGTGTGTTTGTGTTGGTATAGCCTTTGGTCTGAGTCACTGGGAGCCATGTGTGTGTGCTGGTATAGACTGTGCATTGAGTCCCAGTGAGATTTTCTTGTGTGTGTGTGTGTGTGTGCTGGTATAGGCTGTGCACTGAGTCACAGTCACTTATGTGTGTGCGTGTGTGTTTGTGTGCAGGTATGGAGGGTGCATTGAGTCACAGTCACCTGTGTGTGTGTGTGCACGCTGGTATAGGTTGCGTATTCAGGCACAGTTAGGAGAGTTTGTGTAACTGTGGGCTGGTATAGGATGAGCATTGAGCCACAGTGAGGTGTGTGTGTGAGTGTTTGTGCCCTTAGAGTTTGTGCATTGAGTCACAGTGATTCATGTGTGTGTGTGTGCATGTGTGTGTGCTGGTATAGGCTGTGCATTGAGTCATAGTAACCCGCGTGTGTTTGTGCTGGTATAGACTGTGCATTGAGTCACAGCCATGCGTGTGAGTGTGTGTGTGTTGGTATAGACCCTGAATGGAGTCACAGTCAGTTGTGTTTGTGTGTGTCTGTGTGCTGGTATAGACTATGCATGGAGTCACAGTGAGCCGTGTTTGTGTGTGTGTGTGTGTGTGCATGATGGTATAGACTGTGCATTGAGTCACAGTGAGGTGTGTGTGTGTGCGTGCTGGTATAGGCTGTGGACTGAGTCACATTGACCTGTGTGTGTGTGTGTGTGTGTGTGTGTGTGTGTGCAGGTATGGATGCTGCACTGAGTCACAGTCAGCGATGTGTGTGTGTGTGTGTGTGTGCTGGTATAGACCCTGCATTGAGTCACAGTGAACCGTGTCTGTGTGTGCTGGTATATTCTGAGTGTTGACTCACAGTGAGGTGCGTGTGTGTATGTGCTGCTTATAGACTGTGCATTGAGTCACAGTCAGGTATGTTTTGTGGTTCTGTGTGCTGGTATAGACTGCATTGCATCACACTCATCCGTGTGTGTGTGTGTGTGTGTGTGTGTGTGTGTGTACACGCAGTTATAGACTGTGCATTGGGTCACAGTGAGGTGTGTGTGTGTGTGCATGTGTGTGTGCAGGTATAGACGCTGCATTGAGTCACAGTGAGGTGTGTTTATGTGTGTGCTGGTATAGGCTGTGCATTGAGTCACAATGAGCCATGTGTGTGTCTGCTGGTATAGACGATTCACTGAGTCACAGTAAGCCATTTTGAGTGCGTGTTTGTGTTTGTGTGTGTTTTGGTATAGGCTCTGCATTGAGTCACAGTGAGCCCTGTATCTGTGCGTGTGTGTGTGTGTGTGTGCTGGTAAGGCTATGCATTGAGTCACACTGAGGTGTGTGTGTGGGTGTGCTGGTATAGATATTGCATTGAGTCACAGTGGCATGTGTGTGTCTGCACGCTGCTATAGGCTGTGCATTGAGTCACAGTGAGGTGTGTGTGTGTGTGTGTGCTGCTATAGGCTGTGCATTGAGTCACAGGTGTGTGTGTGTGTGTGTGTGTGTTCTCGTACAGGCTGTGCATAGAGTCACAGGGTTGTGCATGTGTGTTGGTGCAGGCTGTGCATTGAAGCACAGTAAGGTGTGTGTGTGTGTGCATGTGTCAGTATAGACTCTTCATTGATTCACAGAGAGCCATGTGTGTGTGATGGCATAGGCTGTGCATTGAGTCACAGTGAGCCGTCTGTCTATGTGCTGGTATAGTCTGACCATTGAGTCACATTGAGGTGTGTCTGTGCGTGTGTGTGTGTGTATGTGCTGGTATGGATGGTGCATTGAGTTACAGTGAGCCGTGTGTGTGTGTGTATGAGCTGCTAGAGACTGTGCATTGAGTCACAGCTGTGTGTGTGTGAGTGTGTGTGTCTATGTGCTGTTATAGGCTTTGTCCTGAATCACAGTGAGAGGTCTTTGTGTGTTTTTATGTGTGTGTGTGTGAAGGTATGGATGGTGCATTGAGTCAGAGTGAGCCGTGTGTGTGTCTGTGTGTGTATGTGTGTGCTGGTACGGGCTGTGCATTGAGTCACACTGAGGTGTGTGTGTTTGCATGTGTGCTTGTATAGATAATGTATTGAGTCACAGTGAGGGGTGTGTGTCTGTGTGTGCTGCTCTAGGCTTACCATTGAGTCACACCGATGTGTAGGTGTGTGTGTGTGTGCTGATATAGGCTGCTCATTGAGTCACAGTGAGGTATGTGTGTGTTTGTATGTGCTGGTATGGATGGTGCATTGAGTTGCACTGAGCCGTGTATGTGTGTATGTGTATGTGCTGGTATAGACTGTGTATTGAGTCACAGTCAGGTGTGTGTGTGTGTGTGTGTGTGTGTGTGTGCTGGTAAAGACTGTGCAATGAGTCACAGTCATGTGTGTGTGAGTGTGTGTGTCTGTGTGCTGTTATAGGCTTTGCACTGAGTCACAGTGAGCCATCTGTGTGTGTTTGTATGTGTGTGCAGATATGGATGGTGCACTGAATCGCAGTGAGCAGTGTGTGTGTCTGTGTGCTGGTATAGACCCTGAATTGTGTCACAGTCAGGTGTGTTTGCGTGTGTCTGTGTGCAGGTATAGTCTGTGCATTAAGTCACAATCAGCCGTGTGTGTGTGTTTGTGCAAAATGGTATAGACTGTGTATTGAGTCACAGTGAGGTGTGTGTGTGTGTGTGAGTGCTGGTATAGCCTGAAAACTGAGTCACATTGAGCCTTGTGTGTGTGTGTGTGTGTGTGTTTTTGTGTGGTGCTGGCATAGTCTGTGCACTGAGTCACAGTCAGGTGTGTTTCTGTGTGTGTGTGTGCTGGTATAGACTGTGCATTGAGTCCGAGTAAGCCATGTGTGTATGTGTGTCCTGATATAGGCTGTGCTTTGAGTCTCAGTGAGCTGTTCATCTGTGTGTGTGTCTTGGTACAGCTGTACACTGAGTCACATTGAGACGTGTTTGAGTGTGTGTGTGTGTGTCTGTGTGCTGATACAGGATGCACATTGGGTCAGAGTGAGGTATCTGTGTGTGTGTGTGCTGGTACAGGCTGTGCATTGAGTTACAGTGACGTGTGTGTGGGAGTGTGTGTGTGTGCCTGTAAAGGCTGTGAATTGAGTCACACTGAGCCGTGTGTGTGTGTGAGTGTGCTGGTATAGGTTGTGCATTGACTCACAGTGATGGGTGTGTGTGTGTGTGTGTGCATGATGGGAAAGGCTTTACATTGAGTCAGAGTCTGCAGTGTGTGTGTGTTATGTGCTGGTACAGACTTTGCATGAGTTACATAGAACCACGTGTGTGTGTGTGTGCTTGTATAGAATGTGCATTGAATAACAGTGAGGTGTTCATTGTGTGTGTGTGTGTGTGTGCGCAAAGGTATGGACGGTGCATTGAGTCACAACGAGGTGTGTGTGTGTGTGTGTGTGATGGTATAGGCTGTGCATTGAGTCACAATGAGCCGTGTATGTGTGTGCTGGTATAGGTGATTCATTGTGTCACAGTGAGCCATGTTTGAGTGCGTGTATGTGTTTGTGTGTGTTCTGGTATAGGCTGTGTATCAAGTCACAGTGAGCCCTGTATCTGTGCTTGTGTGTGTGTGTGCTGGTACAGGCTGTGCATTGAGTTATATTAGGATGTGTCTATGTGCTGTTATAGGGTGTGCATTGAGTCACAGCTTTGTGTGTGTCTGTGTGTGTGTATGTATGTGTGTGTACTGTTACAGGCTTTGCATTGAGTCACACTGAGGTGTGTGTGCGAGTGTGCTTGTATAGATAGTGCATTGAGTCAGAGTGCCATGTGTGTGTGTCTGCACGCTGGTATAGGCTGTGCATTGAGTCACAGTGAGGGGTGTGTGTGTCTGTGTGTGCTGCTATATGCTGACCATTGAGTCACAGTGAGGTCTGTGTGCGCGTGTGCTTGTATAGGTTGCGCATTGAGTCATAGGTGTGTGTGTGTGTGTGCTGGTGCAGTCTGCACATTGAATCACAGTGAGGTGTGTGTGTGTGTTGGTATAGACTCTTCATTGAGTCACAGTGAGCCATATGTGTTAGAAGGCATAGGCTGTGCATTGAGTCACAGTGAGGCGTGTGTCTGTGTGCTGGTATAGTCTGAGCATTGAGTCACACTGAGGTGTGTGTGTGTGTGTGTATGTACTGGTATGGATGGTGCACTGAGTTACACTGAACCGTGTGAGAGTGTATATGTGCTGGTATAGACTGTGTATTGAGTTATAGTCTGTGTGTGTGTGCTGGTATAGACTGTGCATGGCAACACAGCTGTGTGTGTGAGTGTCTGTGTCTCTGTGCTGTTAAAGGTCTTGCCCTAAATCACAGTGAGCCATCTGTGTGTGTTTTTATGTGTTTGTGTTTCACGTATGGATGGTGCATTGAGCACAATGAGCCGTGTGTGTGTGTGTGTGTGTGTGTGTGTGCTGGTACAGGCTGTGCATTGTGTCACAGTGAGGTGTGTGTGTGTGCATGTGTGCTGGTATACATTGTGCATTGAGTCACAATGCCGTGTGGGTGTGTGTGTCAGCACGCTGGTATAGGTTGTGTAATGAGTCACAGTGAGTGTTGTGTGTCTGTGTGTGCTGCTATAGGCAGACCATAGAGTCACAGTGAAGTGTGTGTGTGTGTGTGTGTGTGCTGGTATATGCTGCGCATTGAGTCACAGGTATGTGTGGGTGTGTGTGTGTGGTACAGGCTGCGTGTTGAGTCACAGGTGTGTGTGTGTGTGCTGGTGCAGGCTGTGCATTGAGTCACAGTGAGGTGTATGTGTGTTTGTATGTGCCAGTAAGAATGGTGCATTGAGTTGCACTGAGCCGTGTATGTGTGTATGTGTATGTGCTGGTATAGACTGTGTGTGGAGTCACAGTCAGTTGTGTGTGTGTGTGTGCTGGTATAGACTGCATTGAGTCACAACCATGTGTGTGTGAGTGTGTGTGTCTGTGTGCTGTTATAGGCTTTGCACTGAATCACAGTAAGCCGTCTGTGTGTGTTTGTATGTGTGTGCAGGTATGGACGGTGCATTGAATCACAGTGAGCAGTGTGTATGTGTGTGTGTGTGTGTGTGTGTGTGCACGGGTGTTAATTTAGGCTGTGCCTTGAGTCACAGTGAGCCATGTGTGTGTGTGTTTGTGCTGGTACAGACTGTGCCGTGAGTCACAGTAGCTGTGTGTGTGTCTGTGCTGGTATAGGCTATGCATTTAGTCACAGTGAGGTGTGTGTGTTTTTGTGTGCTGGTATAAGCTGAGCATTGAGTCACAGTGAGGTGTGTGTCTGCATATGTGTGTGTGTGTATGAGTTATAGTATAGGCTGTGCAATGAGTCACCATGAGCTGTAAGTGTGTGTGTGTGTGTGTTTGTGTGTGTGTATGTGCTAGTATGGAAAGAGAATTGAGTCACACTGAGCCTTGTGTGTGGGTGTGTGTGCGTGTTTGTGTGCTGGTATAGACTGTGTATTGAGTCACCGTTGTTTCTGTGTGTGTGTTTGTGTATGCTTGGATCGACTGTACATTGAGTCACAGTCAGCCATGCGTCTGTGTGTCTGTGTATGTGTGCAGGGGTATAGGCTGACTTTGAGTCAGAATGAGGTGTGTGTGTGTGCGTGCATTTGTTGGTACATGCTTTGCCTTGAGTCACAATGAGCTCTGTGTGTGTGTGTGTGTTGGTATAGACTTTGCTCTGAGTCACAGGGAGCCATGTGTGTGTGCTGGTAAGACTGTGCATTGAGTCCCAGTGAGCATTTTTAGTGTGTGTGTGTGCTGGTATAGGCTGTGCACTGAGTCACAGTCACTCGTGTGTATGCGTGTGTGTGTGTGTGCAGGTTTGGAGGGTACATTGAGTCACAGTCACCCGTGTGTGTGTGTGTGTGTGTGTGTGTGTGTGAATGCGGGTATAGGCTGTGCATTCAGTCACATTTAGGGGTGTTTGAGTATGTGTGTTCTGGTATAGGTTGAGCATTGAGCCACAGTGAGGTGCGTGTGTGTGTGTGTGTGTGTGCCGTTTGATTCTGTGCTTTGAGTCACAGTGATTCATGTGTGGGTCTGTGTGCATGCCTCTGTGCTGGTATAGGTTGTGCATTGAGTCACAGTAACCTGCGTGTGTTTGTGCTGGTATAGACTGTGCATTGAGTCACAGCCATGCGTGTGAGGGTGTGTGTGCTGGTATAGACCCTGAATTGAGTCACAGTCAGGTGTGTTTGTGTGTGTCTGTGTGCTGGTATAGACTGTGCATTGAGTCACAGTGAGTCGTGTGTGTGTGTGTGTGTGTGTGTGTGTGTATAATGGTATAGACTGTGCATTGTGTCACAGTGAGGTGTGTCTGTGTGAGTGCTGGTATAGGCTGTGGACTAAGTCACATTAGGCCGTGTGTGTGTGTGGGTGTGCACGTATGGACGGTTCATTGAGTCACAGTCAGCGATGTGTGTTTGTTTGTGTGTGTGTGTGCTGGTATACACCCTGCATTGAGTCACAGTGAGCTGTGTGTGTGTGCTGCCATAAGATATGCATTGAGTCACAGTTAGCCGTGTGTGTGTGTGCTGGTATAGTCTGAACATTGAGTTACAGTGAGGTGTGTGTGTGTATGTGCTGCTTATAAACTGTGCATTGAGTCACAGTCAGGTGTGTTTTGTTGTTCTGTGTACTGGTATAGACTGCATTGAGTCAGTAAGCCGTGTGTGTGTGTGTGTGTGTGTGTGTGTGCATGTGTGTGTGCAGGTATAGACTATGCATTGAGTCACAGTGAGCCATGTGTGTGTGCTGGCATAAGCTGTGCATTGAGTCATAGTGAGCCATTTGGGGGTGCGCAGGTATAGCCTGAGCATTGAGTCGCAGTGAGTTGCTTGTGTGTGTGTGTATGTGCTGCTTATAGACTGTGCATTGAGTCAGAGTCAGGTGTGTTTGTGTGTGTGTTTGCTGGTGTAGGCTGTGCACTGAGTCACAGTTAGCTGTGTTTTTTTGTGTGTGCTGGTATAGGCTGAGCATGGAGTCAAAGTTAGGTGTGCGTGTTTGTGTGTGTGTGCTGGTATAAACTGTGCACTGAGTCACTGATCTGTTTGTGTGTGTGTGATGGAATAGAGTGTGCATTGTCTCACAGTGAGCTGTTCATTTGTGTGTGTGTGTGTGTGTGTGTCTGCTGTTAGAGCCTGTGCATTGAGTCATAGAGAGCCATATGTGTTTGAGTGTACGCGAGTGTGCTGGTACAGGCTGTGCATTGAGTCACAGTCAACCGTGTTTGTGTGTGCAGGTATAGACTGTGCATTGAGTCACAGTCAACTGTGCGTTTGTGAGTATATGTGCTGCTACAGGCTGAGTACTGAGACACAGGTGTGTGTGTGTATTGATATAGGCTATGGACTGAGCCACATTGAGCCGTCTGTGTGTGTGTGTGTTTCTGTTTGCAGGTATGGATGGTTCATTGAGTCTCAGGGAGCCGTGTGTGTGTGTGTGTGTCTGTGCTGGTATAGGCTATGTATTCACAGTGAGCTGTTTATTTTGTGTGTGCTGCTATAGGCTAAGCATTCAGTCACAGTGAGGTGTGTGTCTGCATATGTGTGTGTGTGTGTGTATGTGTTCTGGTATAGGCTTTGCATTGAGTTCCCTTGAGCTGTGTGTGTGTTTGTGTATGTGAGTGTGCTGGTATAGGCTGAGAATTGAGTCACAGTTAGGTGTGGTGTGTGCCAGTATAGGCTGTGCACTGAGTCACAGATGTTTGTGTGAGTGTGTGTGTGTGTGTGCCGGTATAGGCTGGGCATTGAGCCACAGTGAAAAGTGTGTGTGTGTGTGTGTGTGTCTGCTGGGATAGACTGTACATTGTGTCACAGTCAGCCGTGTGTGTGTGTGTGTGTGCACAATGGTATAGACTGTACCTTGAGTCACAGTGAGGTGTGTGCATGTGAGTGCTGGTATAGGCTGTTGACTGGGTCACATTGAGCCGTATGTGTGTGTGTGTGTGTGTGTGTGTGTGTGTGCAGGTATGGACAGGGCATTGAATCACAGTCAGTGATGTGTGTGTGTGTGTGTGTGTGTTGGTATAGACCCTGCATTGAGTCACAATGAGCCGTGTGTGTGTGCTGCCATAAACTGTGCATTGAGTCACAGAGAGCCGTGTGTGTGTGCTGGTATAGTCTGAACATTCAGTCACAGTGAGGTGCGGGGGTGTATGTGCTCCTTATAGAGTGTGCACTGAGTCACAGTCAGGTGTGTTTTGTGGTTCTGTGTGCTGGTATAGACTGCATTGAGTCACAGTCAGCCGTGTGTGTGTGTGCACGCAGGTATAGATGGTGCATTGAGTCACAGTGGTGTGTGTGCATGTTTGTGTGCAGGTGGAGACTCTGCATTGAGTCACAGTGAGCCGTGTGTGTGCTGGCATAAGCTGTGCATTGATTCATAGGTAGCCGTTTGGGAGTGCGCAGGTATAGCCTGAGCATTGAGTCACAGTGAGTTGCTTGTGTGTGTGTGTATGTGCTGCTTATAGACTGTGTGATGAGTCACAGTCAGGTGTGTTTGTGTTTGTGTGTGTTGGTGTAAGCTGTGCACTGAGTCACAGTTAGCTGTGTTTGTTTGTGTGTGCTGGTATAGGCTGAGCATGGAGTCACAGTGAGGTGTGCGTGTGTGTGTGTGTGTGTGTGCTGGTACAGACTCTGACTTGACTCACAGTGAGCTGTTCATTTTTGTGTGTGTGTCTGCTATTAGAGCCTGTGCATTGAGTCACAGAGAGCCATATGTGTTTGAGTACATGCGAGTGTGCTGTTATAAGCTGTGCATTGAGTCACAGTGGACCGCGTTTGTGTGTGCAGGTATAGACTGTGAATTGAGTCACACTCAACTGTGCATCTTTGAGTATATGTGCTGCTACAGGCTGAGTACTGAGACACAGGTGTGTGTGTGTGTATTGATATAGGCTATGGACTGAGCCACACTGAGCCGTCTGTGTGTGTGTGTGTTTCTGTTTGCAGGTATGGACGGTTCATTGAGTCTCAGGGAGCCGTGTGTGTGTGTGTGTGTTTCTGTGCTGGTTTAGGCTATGTATTCACAGTGAGCTGTTTATTTTGTGTGTGCTGGTATAGGCTGAGCATTTAGTCACAGTGAGGTGTGTGTCTGCGTAGGTGTGTGCGTGTGTATGTGTTCTGGTATAGGCTTTGCATTGAGTTCCCTTGAGCTGTGTGTGTGTTTGTGTATGTGAGTGTGCTGGTATAGGCTGAGAATTGAGTCACAGTTAGGTGTGGTGTGTGCCAGTATAGGCTGTGCATTGAGTCACAGATGTTTGTGTGTGTGTGTGTGTGTGTGTGCCGGTATAGGCTGGGCATTGAGCCACAGTGAAACGTGTGTGTGTGTGTGTGTGTCTGCTGGGATAGACTGTACATTGTGTCACAGTCAGCCATGTGTGTGTGTGTGTGTGTGCACAATGGTATAGACTGTACATTGAGTCACAGTGAGGTGTGTGCGTGTGAGTGCTGGTATAGGCTGTGGACTGGGTCACATTGAGCCGTGTGTGTTTGTGTGTGTGTGTGTGTGCAGGTATGGACAGGGCATTGAATCACAGTCAGTGATGTGTGTGTGTGTGTGTTTGTGCTGGTATACACCCTGCATTGAGTCACAGTGAGCCATGTGTGTGTGCTGCCATAAACTGTGCATTGAGTCACAGAGAGCCGTGTGTGTGTGCTGGTATAGTCTGAACATTCAGTCACAGTGAGGTGCGGGGGTGTATGTGCTGCTTATAGAGTGTGCATTGAGTCACAGTCAGGTGTGTTTTGTGGTTCTGTGTGCTGGTATAGACTGCATTGAGTCACAGTCAGCCGTGTGTGTGTGTGTGTGTGCACGCAGGTATAGACGGTGCATTGAGTCACAGTGGTGTGTGTGCATGTTTGTGTGCAGGTAGAGACTCTGCATTGAGTCACAGTGAGCCATGTGTGTGTGTGCATGCCCGTGTGCTGGTGTAGGGTGCGCATTGAATCAAATTGACCCATGCTTGTTTGTGCTAGTATCGACTGTGCATCGAGTCACAATTAGCCATGTGTGATGTGTGTGTGTTTGTGTGTGTGTGTGTGCTGCTATAGGCTGAACAGTGAGTCATACTCATGTGTGTGTGAGTGTGGTGGTATCAGCTTTGCATTGAATCACAGTGAGGGTTGCATGTGTCTGTGTGTGTTTACTACTATTATCTGAGCATTGAGTCACAGTGAGGTCTGTGTGTGTGTGCACAGGTGGTAATTTAGGCTGGGCATTGAGTCACAGTGCACCATGTGTGTTTGTTTTTTTGCTGGTATAGACTATGCACTGAGTCACGTTGAGCCGTGTGTGTGTGTGTTTGTCCTGGTATAGGCTGTGCATTGAGTCACAGTGAGCTGTGTGTGTATGTGTGTGCTGGTATAGGCTGAGCATTGAGTCACAGTGAGCTGTGTTTGTGTGTCTGTGCTGGTATAGGCTGCACATTGTGTCACAGTGAGGTTTGTGTGTGTGTGTGTGAGCACTGGTACAGGCTGTGCATTGAGTCAAAGGTGTGTGTATGTGTGTTTGCTGGTGCAGGCTGCGCGTTGAATCACAGTGACCTGTGTGTGTGTGTGTGTGTGCTGGTATAGACCATGCACTGAGTCACAGTGAGCCGTGTGTGTGTGTGCTGTTATAGTCTGAGCATTGAGTCATAGTGAGGTGCATGTGTGTGGGTGCATGTGCTGTTATGGATGGTGCATTGAGTTACACTGAGAAAAACGTGTGTGTGTGTGTGTGTGTGTATGTGCTCATATAGACTGTGCATTGAGTCATAGACAGGTGTGTTTATGTGTGTGTGCGTTCAGATATAGGCTGGGCATTGAGTCACAGTCAGCATGTGTGTGATGTGTGTGCATGCTGGTATAGGCTGTTCATTTAGTCACAGAGACGAGTGTGTGTGTGTGTTTGCTGGTATAGGCTGACCATTGAGTCACAGTGAGGTGTGTGTGTGTGTGTGTGTGTGTGTGTGTGAACTTACTGGTATAGGCTTTGCATTGAGTCACAGTGAGCTGTTTGTGTTTGAGTGACTGTATGTGTGTGTGTGTGCGGGTATAGGCTGTGTATTGACTCACAGTGAGCCATGTGTGTTTCTCTGTGTGTGTGAGCATGCTAGCATAGACTGTGCACTGAGTTACAGGGAGCCGTGTGTGTGTGTGCTGGTATAGACTGTGCATTGAGTCACAGTCAGGTGTGTTTTTGTGCATGTGTGTGCTGGTATAGACTATGCATTGATTAACAGTCAACCGTGTGTGTGTGTGTGTGTGTGTGTGTGTGCATGCACGCTGTTATAGGCAGTGCATTGAGTCACAGTAAGGGGTGTGTGTGTTCGTGGGCTGGTATAGGTAGACCAATGAGTGACAGTGATGTCAGTGTGTGTGTGTGTTGGCATAGGCTTGAGGCACAGTGAGATGTTTGTGAGTGCGTGTGTGCTGGTATAGAGTGTGCACTGAGACACAGAGAGCCGTGTGTGTGTGTGTGTACCGGTATAGACATTTCATTGAGTCACATTGAGCCGTGTGTGTGTGTGTGTTTGTGTGGGCGTAGGTACGGATGGTGCATTGAGTCACAGTGAGCTGTGTGTGTGTGTGTATATACGTGTGTGCTGGTATACGATGTGCATTGAGTGTCAGTGAGGGGTGTCTGCGTCTGCCTGTGATGGCATAGGCTGTTCATTGAGTCACAGTGAGCCATGTGTGTGTGTGTATGTGTGCTGGTACAGGCATTGCACTGTGTCACAGTGAGCTGTGAATGTGTGTGTGTGTGTGTGTAGGTAAGAATGGTGCTTTGAATTACAGTAAGCAGTGTGTGTGTGTGTGTGTGTGTGTGTGCTGGTATAGGCTGTGCATTGAGTCCCATTGAGGTGCGTGTGTGTGTGTGTCTGCTGTTAGAAAATGTGCTTTGAGTCACAGAGATCCATATGTGTTTGAGTGCATGTGAGTGTGCTGTTATAGGCTGTGCATTGAGTCACGGTGAGATGTGGGTGTGTGTGTGTGTGTGTGCTGGTATAGAATGTTCATTGAGTCACAATTAGCCGTGTGTGTCTGTGTGTGTGTTTGTGTGTCCTGGTATTGAATCTGCATTGAGTCACAGTGAGCCATGTGTGTGTGCTGGCATAGGCTGTGCATTGAGTCACAGTCACCTGTGCGTTTGTGTGTATGTGTTTGTGCTGCTACAGGCCGAATATTCAGTCACAGTGAGGTGTGTGTGTGTTGATATAGGCTATGGACTGAGTCACATTGAGCCGTCTGTGTGTGTATGTGTGTGTGTGTGTGCTGTCATAGGCTGTGCATTGAGTCACAGTGAGCCATGTGTGTGTGTGATGGTATAGTGTGAGCACTGAGTCACAATGAGGTGTGTTGGTGTGTGCATGTGCTGGTATGGATGGTGCATTCAGTCACATTGAGCCGTGCATGTGGGTGTGTGTGTGTGCTGGCATAGGCTGTGCATTGAGTCACAGTGAACCTTGTTTGTCTGTGCTGGTATAGTCTGAGCATTCAGTCACATCATGGTGTGTGTGTGCATGCATGTGTGTGTGTGTGTGCATGTGTGTTTGTGTGTGTGATGGTATGGACAGTGCATTCAGTCACCCTAAGCCATGCATGTGTGTGTGTGTGTATGTACTGCTGTAGGCTGAGCATTGAGTCACAGTTATGTGTGTGTGTGTGTGCTCTGGTATAGGCTGTGCACTGAGGCACACTGAGCCGTCACTGTGTGTGTGTGTGTGTGTGCAGGCAGGTATGGGTGGTGCATTTAGTCACACTGAGCCGAGTGTGTCTGTGTGTGCTGGCATAGGCTGTGCATTGATTCACAGTGAGCCGTGTGTGTGTGGGGGGGTGTGGGTGCTGGTATAGGTTGTGCATTCACTCACAGTGAGGTGTCTGTGTGTGCGTGTGTGTGCATGCTGGTATAGGCTGTGCATTGAGTCACTTTGATGTGGGTGTGTGTGTGTGTGCTGCTATAGACTCTACATTGAGTTACAATGAGGTGTGTGTGTGTGTGTGTGTGTATCTGCTGGTATGGAAAGTGCATTGAGTCACACTGAGCTGTGTTTTTGTGTGTGTATGTGTGTGTTGGTATAGACTGTGCATTGAGTCACAGGTGTGTTTGTGTGTGTGTGTGAGTGCTGCTATAGACTGTACATTGAGTCACAGCCGTGTGTGTGTGTGTGCACTGTTATAGGCTGAGTTTGAGTAAGAGTGAGGTGTGTGTGTGTGTGTGCATGTGCTGGTATAACCTAGGCATTGAGTCACAATGAGCTGTGTGTGTGTGTTGGTATAGACTTTACACTTAGTCACAGGGAGCCGTGTGTGCTGGTGTAGACTGTGCATTGGGTCCCATTAAGCTCTTCTTGTGTGTATGTGTGTGTGTCTGTGTGTGTGTGTGTGCTGGTTTAGGCTGTGCATTGAGTCACACTGAGGTGTGTGTGTGGGTGTGCTGGTATAGGATGAGCATTGAGTCACAATGTCGTGTGTGTGTGTGTGTCTGCACACTGGTATAAGCTGTGTATTGAGTCACAGTGAGAGGTGTGTTTGTGTGTGCTGCTATAGGCTGACCTTTGAGTCACAGTGAGGGGTGTGTGCGTGCTGGTATATGCTGCACATTGAGTCACAGGTATGTGTCGGTGTGTGTGTGCTGGTATAGGTTGCGCATTGAGTCACAGGTGTATGTGTGTGTGTGTCCTGGTGCAGGCTATGCATTGAGTCACAGTCAGGTGTGTGTGTGTGTGTGTACTGGTATAGACTGTGCAAAGAGTCACAATCATGTGTGTGTGTCTGTGTGTCTGTATGCTGTTATAGGCTTTACACTGAATCACAGTGAGCCATCAGTGTGTGTTTGTATGTGTGTGCAGGTATGGACGGTGCATTGAATCACAGTGAGCAGTGTGTGTGTGTGTGTGTGTGTGTGTGTGTGTGTGCACGGGTGCTAATTTAGGCTGTGCATTGGGTTGCAGTGAGCTGTGTGTGTGTGTTTGTGCTGATATAAACTGTGCACTGAGTCACACTGAGCCGTGTGTGTGTGTGTTTGACCTGCTGTAGGCTGTGCATTGAGCCACAGTAGCTGTGTGTGTCTCTGTGCTGGTATAGGCTATCCATTGAGTCACAGTGAGATGTGTGTGTTTGTGTGTGCTGGTATAGACTGTGCATTGAGTCACAGCCATGCGTGTGAGTATGTGTGTGCTGGTATACACCCTGAACTGAGTCACAGTCAGGTGTGTTTCTGTGTGTCTGTGTGCTGGTATAGACTGTGCTTGGAGTCACAGTGAACCTTGTGTGTGTTCCTGTGCACGATGGTATAGGCTGAGCATTGAGTCACAGTGGGTTGTGTGTGTGTGTGTGTGTGTGTGTGTGTGTGTGTGTGCCGGTTTAGGCTGTGCATGGAGTCACAGATGTGTGTGTGTGTGTGTATGTGCTGGTATGGAAAGTGCATTGAGTCACCCTGAGCCATAAGTGTTTGCGTGTGTGTTGGTATAGAATGTGCATTGAGTCACTGGTGTGTTTGTGTGTGTGTGTGTGTGCTGGTGTAGAATGTACATTGAGTCACAGTCAGCCATGTGTGTGTGTGTGTGCACACTGGTATAGGCTGACTTTGAGCCAGAGTGAGCTGTGTGTGTGTGTGTGTGTGCATGTGCTGCTATAAGCTTTGCATTGAGTCACAATGACCTTGTGTGTTTGTGTGTGTGTGTTGGTATAGACTTTGCACTGAATCACAGGGAGCCATGTGTGTATGCTGGTATAGACTGTGCATTGAGTCCCAGTGACCTGTTCTTGTGTGTGTGTGTGTTAGTGTGTGTGTGCTGGTATAGGCTCTTCACTGAGTCACATTCACCAGTGTGTGTGTGTGTGTGTGTGCACGCTGGTATAGGCTGTTCATTCAGTCACAGTTAGGGGTGTTTGTGTATGTGTGTGCTGGTATAGGCTGAACATTGGGCCACAGTGAGGTGTGTGTGCATGTGTGTGTGTTCCGTTAAAGTCTGTGCATTGAGTCACAGTGATTCATGTGTGTGTGTGTGCATGCGTGTATGCTAGTATAGGCTGTGCATTGAGTCACAGCCATGCGTGTTTGTGTGTGTGCTGGTATAGACCCTGAATTGAGTCACAGTCAGGTGTGTTTGTGTGTGTCTGTGTGCAGGTATAGTCTGTGCATTGAGTCACAGTCAGCCGTGTGTGTGTGTGTGTGTGTGCACAATGGTATACACTGTGCATTGAATCACAATGAGGTGTGTGTGTGTGTGCTGGTATAGCCTGAGGACTGAGTCACATTGAGCCGTGTGTGTGTGTGTGTGTTTGTGCAGATATGGATGGTGCATTGAGTCACAGTCAGTCGTGTGTGTGTGTGTGCACACTGGTTTAGGCTGTGCATTCACTCACCATTATGGGTGTGTGTGTCTCTGTGTGCTGCTATAGGCTAAACATTGAGCCACAGTGAGGTCTGTGTGTGTGTCTGTGTGCCGTAAAAGCCTGTGGGCCATTAAAGTCTGTGCATTGAGTCACAGTGATTCATGTGTGTGTGTGTGCATGCTTCTGTGCTGGTATAGGCTGTGCATTCTGTCACAGTGACCCGTCCGTGTTTGTGCTAGTATAGACTGTGCATTGAGTCACAGCCAGAAATGCGTGTGTGTGTGTGTGTGTGCTGGTATAGACCCTGCATTGAGTCACAGTGAACCGTGTGTGTGTGTGCTGTTATAGTCTGAGCATTGAGTCACAGTGAGGTGCGGTTGTGTATGTGCTGCTTATAGACTGTGCATTGAGTCACAGTCAGCTGTGTTTTGTGGTTCTGTGTGCTGTTACAGACTGCATTGAGTCACAATCAGCCGTGTGTGTGTGCATGTGTGAATGCTGCTATAGACTCTGCATTGAGTCATAGTGAGCCATGTGTGTGTGCTGGCATAAGCTTTGCATTGAGTCATAGTGAGCTTTGTGGGGGTGCACAGGTATAGCCTGAGCATTAAGTCACAGTGTGTTGCATGTGTGTGTGTGTATGTGTTACTTATAGACTGTGCATGGAGTCACAGTCAGGTGTATTTGTGTGTGTGTGTGTTGGTATAGGCTGTGCACTGAGTCACCGTGAGTTGTGTTTGTTTGTGTGGGCTGGTATAGGCTGTGCATTGATTCACACTAAGCCATGCGTGTGTGTGTGTGCTGGTATAGGCTGAGCATTGAGTCACACTGAGGGATGTGTGTGTGTGTGTGTGTGTGTGCTGGTATAGACTGTGCAATGAGTCATAGTTGTGTGTGTGTGAGTGTGTGTTCCTGTGTGCTGTTATAGGCTTTGCACTGAATCACAGTGAGCCATCTGTGTGTGTTTGTATGTGTGTGCAGGTATGGATGGTTCATTGAATCACAGTGAGCAGTGTGTGTGTGTGTGCACGAGTACTAAATTAGGCTATGCATTGGGTCACAGTGAACCGTGTGTGTGTGTTTCTGCTGATATAGACTGTGCACTGAGTCACACTGAGCCGTGTGTGTGTGTTTGATCTGGTGTAGTCTGTGCATTGAGTCACAGTAGCTGTGTGTGTGTCTGTGCAGGTATACGTTCTCCATTGAGTCACAGTGAGATGTGTGTGTTTGTGTGTGTTGGTATAGGCTGAGCATTGAGTCACAGTGAGGTGTGTGTGTGTGTGTGTGCTGGTATAGGCTGTGCATTGGGTCACACTGAGGTGTGTGTGTGGGTGTGCTGGTATAGATAGTGCATTGAGTCAAACTGCTGTGTGTGTGTGTTTCTGCACGCTGGTATAGGCTGTGTATTCAGTCACAGTGCGGGTTGTGTGTGTCTGTGTGTGCTGCTATTGGCTGACCATTGAGTCACAGTGAGAGGTGTGTCTGTGTGTGCTGGTATCTGCTGCACATTGAGTCACAGGTATGTGTGGGTGTGTGTGTGCTGGTACAGGATGCGCATTGAGTCACAGGTGTGTGTGTGTGTGTGTGTGCTGGTGCAGGCTGCGCATTGAGTCACAGTGAGGTGGGTGTGTGTGCTTGTGCTGGTATGGACGGTGCATTGAGTTAAACTGGGCAGTGTATGTGTGTGTTTGTATGTGCTGGTATAGACTGTGTATTGAGTCACAGTCAGGTGTGTGTGTGTGCTGGTTTGGACTGCATTGAGTCACAGTCGTGTGTGTGTGAGTGTGTGTGTCTGTGTGCTGTTACAGGCTTTGCACTCAATCACAGTGAGCCTTCTGTGTGTTTGTATGTGTGTGCAGGTATGGACGGTGCACTGAATCACAGTGAGCAGTGTGTGTTTGTGTGTGTGCACGGGTGCTAATTTAGGCTACGCCTTGAGTCACAGTGACCCGTGTGTGTGTGTTTGTGCTGGTATATACTGTGCACTGAGTCACACTGAGCCATGTGTGTGTGCGTGTGTTTGTCCTGCTGTAGGCTGTGCATTGAGTCACAGTAGCTGTTTGTGTGTCTGTGCTGGTATAGGCTGAGCATTGAGTCACAGTGAGGTGTGTGTCTGCATATGTGTGTGTGTGTATGTGTTGTGGTATAGGCTCTGCAATGAGTCACCGTGAGCTGTGAGTGTGTGTTTCTGTGTGTGTGTGTCCTGGTATAGGCTGAGCATTGAGTCACAGTGAGGCCTGTGTGTGTGCCAGTATAGTGATGTGTGTGTTTGTGTGTGTGCTGCTATAGGCGGCTCATTGAGTCACAGTGAGGTGTGTGTGTGTTTGTATGTGCTGGGATGGACTGTATATTGAGTTGCACTGAGCCGTTTATAGACTGTGTGTTGAGTCACAGTCAAGTGTGTGTGTGTGTGTGTGTGCTGGTGTAGACTGTGCAATGAGTCACAGTTCTGTGTGTGTGAGTGTTTGTGTCTGTGTGCTGTTATAGGCTTTGCACTGAGTCACAGTGAGCCTTCTGTGTGTGTTTGTATGTGTGTGCAGACATGGATGGTTCATTGAATCACAGTGAGCAGTGTGTGTGTCTGTGTGCTGGTATAGTTGATTCATTGAGTCACAGTGAGCCATGTGTGAGCGCGTGTTTGTGTTTGTGTGTTTTCTGGTATAGGCTGTGTATCAAGTCACAGTGAGCCCTGTATCTGTGCGTGTGTGTGTGTTTGCTGGTATAGGCTGTGCATTGAGTTATATTAGGGTGTGTGTATGTGCTGGTTTAGGGTGTGCATTGAGTCACAGCTTTGTGTGTGTCTCTGTGTGTGTATGTATGTGTGTGTACTGTTACAGGCTTTGCATTGAGTCACACTGAGCTGTGTGTGCGAGTGTGCTTGTATAGATAGTGCATTGAGTCAGAGTGCCATATATGTGTGTCTGCACGCTGGTATAGGCTGTGCATTGAGTCACAGTGAGGGGTGTGTGTGTCTGTGTGTGCTGCTATATGCTGACCATTGAGTTACAGTGAGGTGTGTGTGCATGTGTGCTGGTATAGGCTGCGCATTGAGTCATAGGTGTGTGTGTGTGTCCTGGTGCAGTCTGCACATTGAGTCAGAGTGGGGTGTGTGTGTGTGTGTGTGTTGGTATAGACCCTTCATTGAGTCACAGTGAGCCATATGTGTTAGAAGGCATAGGCTGTGCATTGAGTCACAGTGAGCCGTGTGTCTGTGTGCTGGTATAGTCTGAGCATTGAGTCACACTGAGGTGTGTGTGTGTGTGTGTATGTACTGGTATGGATGGTGCATTGAGTTACACTGAACCGTGTGAGTGTGTATATGTGCTGGTGTAGACTGCGTATTGAGTTATAGTCTGTGTGTGTGTGCTGGTATAGACTGTGCATTGCAACACAGCTGTGTGTGTGAGTGTCTGTGTCTCTGTGCTGTTAAAGGTTTTGCCCTAAATCACAGTGAGCCGTCTGTGTGTGTTTTTATGTGTGTGTGTGTCACGTATGGATGGTGCATTGAGTCACAGTTTGCCGTGTGTGTGTGTGTGTGCTAATATATGCTGCGCATAGAGTCACAGGTATGTGTGGGTGTGTGTGTGTGGTACAGGCTGCGTGTTGAGTCACAGGTGTGTGTGTGTGTGCTGGTGCAGGCTGTGCATTGAGTCACAGTGAGGTGTGTGTGTGTTTCTATGTGCCAGTAAGGACGGTGCATTGAGTTGCACTGAGCCGTGTATGTGTGTATGTGTACGTGCTGGTGTAGACTCTGTATTGAGTCAAAGTCAGTTGTGTCTGTGTGTGTACCAGTATAGACTGCATTGAGTCACAACCATGTGTGTGTGAGTGTGTGTGTCTGAGTGCTGTTATAGGCTTTGAACTGAATCACAATAAGCCGTCTGTGTGTGTTTGTATGTGTGTGCAGGTATGGATGGTGCATTGATTCACAGTGAGCAGTGTGTGTGTGTCTGTGTGTGTGTGTGTGCGCATGGGTGTTAATTTAGGCTGTGCCTTGAGTCACAGTGAGCCATGTGTGTGTGTGTTTGTGCTGGTATAGACTGTGCAGTGAGTCACAGTTGGTGTGTGCGTCTGTGCTGGTATAGGCTGAGCATTGAGTCACAGTGAGGTGTGTGTCTGCGTATGTGTGTGTGTGTATGTGTTGGGGTATAGGCTCTGCAATGAGTCACCGTGAGCTGTGAGTGTGTGTTTCTGTGTGTGTGTGTGCTGGTATAGGCTGAACATTGCGTCACAGTGAGGCCTGTGTGTGGGCCAGTATAGGCTATGCATTGAGTCACAGATGTGTGTATGTGTGTGTGTGTGTGTGTGTGTGCAGGTATTGACTGGGCATTGAGCCACAGTGAGACGTGTGCGTGTGTTTGTGTTTGTGTGTGTGCATGTGCTGGTATGGAAAGAGCATTGAGTCACACTGAGCCGTGTCTGTGTGTGTGTGTGTGTGTGTGTGTGCGGGTATAGACTGTGCATTGAGTCACAGGTGTTTGTGTGTTGTGTATATGTGTGCTGGGATAGACTGTACATTGAGTCACAGTCAGCTGTCTGTGTGTGTGTGTTTGCACTGCTATAGGCTGACTTTGAGTCAGAATGAGGTGTGTGTGTGTGCATGTGCTGGTATATGGTTTGCATTGAGTCACAATGAGCTGTGTGTGTGTGTGTGTGTGTGTGTGTGTTTGTGTTGGTATAGCCTTTGGTCTGAGTCACTGGGAGCCATGTGTGTGTGCTGGTATAGACTGTGCATTGAGTCCCAGTGAGATTTTCTTGTGTGTGTGTGTGTGTGTGTGCTGGTATAGGCTGTGCACTGAGTCACAGTCACTTATGTGTGTGCGTGTGTGTTTGTGTGCAGGTATGGAGGGTGCATTGAGTCACAGTCACCTGTGTGTGTGTGTGCACGCTGGGATAGGTTGTGCATTCAGGCACAGTTAGGAGTGTTTGTGTAACTGTGGTCTGGTATAGGATGAGCATTGAGCCACAGTGAGGTGTGTGTGTGAGGTTTTGTGCCCTTAGAGTCTGTGCATTGAGTCACAGTGATTCATGTGTGTGTGTGTGCATGTGTGTGTGCTGGTATAGGCTGTGCATTGAGTCATAGTAACCCGCGTGTGTTTGTGCTGGTATAGACTGTGCATTGAGTCACAGCCATGCGTGTGAGTGTGTGTGTGTTGGTATAGACCCTGAATGGAGTCACAGTCAGTTGTGTTTGTGTGTGTCTGTGTGCTGGTATAGACTATGCATGGAGTCACAGTGAGCCGTGTTTGTGTGTGTGTGTGTGTGTGCATGATTGTATAGACTGTGCATTGAGTCACAGTGAGGTGTGTGTGTGTGCGTGCTGGTATAGGCTGTGGACTGAGTCACATTGACCTGTGTGTGTGTGTGTGTGTGTGTGTGTGCAGGTATGGATGCTGCACTGAGTCACAGTCAGCGATGTGTGTGTGTGTGTGTGTGTGTGTGCTGGTATAGACCCTGCATTGAGTCACAGTGAACCGTGTCTGTGTGTGCTGGTATATTCTGAGTGTTGACTCACAGTGAGGTGCGTGTGTGTATGTGCTGCTTATAGACTGTGCATTGAGTCACAGTCAGGTATGTTTTGTGGTTCTGTGTGCTGGTATAGACTGCATTGAATCACACTCATCCGTGTGTGTGTGTGTGTGTGTGTGTGTACACGCAGTTATAGACTGTGCATTGGGTCACAGTGAGGTGTGTGTGTGTGTGCATGTGTGTGTGCAGGTATAGACGCTGCATTGAGTCACAGTGAGGTGTGTTTATGTGTGTGCTGGTATAGGCTGTGCATTGAGTCACAATGAGCCATGTGTGTGTCTGCTGGTATAGACGATTCACTGAGTCACAGTAAGCCATTTTGAGTGTGTGTTTGTGTTTGTGTGTGTTTTGGTATAGGCTCTGCATTGAGTCACAGTGAGCCCTGTATCTGTGCGTGTGTGTGTGTGTGTGTGCTGGTAAGGCTATGCATTGAGTCACACTGAGGTGTGTGTGTGGGTGTGCTGGTATAGATATTGCATTGAGTCACAGTGGCATGTGTGTGTCTGCACGCTGCTATAGGCTGTGCATTGAGTCACAGTGAGGTGTGTGTGTGTGTGTGTGCTGCTATAGGCTGTGCATTGAGTCACAGGTGTGTGTGTGTGTGTGTGTTCTCGTACAGGCTGTGCATAGAGTCACAGGGTTGTGCATGTGTGTTGGTGCAGGCTGTGCATTGAAGCACAGTAAGGTGTGTGTGTGTGTGCATGTGTCAGTATAGACTCTTCATTGAGTCACAGTGAGCCATGTGTGTGTGATGGCATAGGCTGTGCATTGAGTCACAGTGAGCCGTCTGTCTATGTGCTGGTATAGTCTGACCATTGAGTCACATTGAGGTGTGTCTGTGCGTGTGTGTGTGTGTATGTGCTGGTATGGATGGTGCATTGAGTTACAGTGAGCCGTGTGTGTGTGTGTATGAGCTGCTATAGACTGTGCATTGAGTCACAGCTGTGTGTGTGTGAGTGTGTGTGTCTATGTGCTGTTATAGGCTTTGTCCTGAATCACAGTGAGAGGTCTTTGTGTGTTTTTATGTGTGTGTGTGTGAAGGTATGGATGGTGCATTGAGTCAGAGTGAGCCGTGTGTGTGTCTGTGTGTGTATGTGTGTGCTGGTACGGGCTGTGCATTGAGTCACACTGAGGTGTGTGTGTTTGCATGTGTGCTTGTATAGATAATGTATTGAGTCACAGTGAGGGGTGTGTGTCTGTGTGTGCTGCTCTAGGCTGACCATTGAGTCACACCGATGTGTAGGTGTGTGTGTGTGTGCTGATATAGGCTGCTCATTGAGTCACAGTGAGGTATGTGTGTGTTTGTATGTGCTGGTATGGATGGTGCATTGAGTTGCACTGAGCCGTGTATGTGTGTATGTGTATGTGCTGGTATAGACTGTGTATTGAGTCACAGTCAGGTGTGTGTGTGTGTGTGTGTGTGTGTGTGCTGGTAAAGACTGTGCAATGAGTCACAGTCATGTGTGTGTGAGTGTGTGTGTCTGTGTGCTGTTATAGGCTTTGCACTGAGTCACAGTGAGCCATCTGTGTGTGTTTGTATGTGTGTGCAGATATGGATGGTGCACTGAATCGCAGTGAGCAGTGTGTGTGTCTGTGTGCTGGTATAGACCCTGAATTGTGTCACAGTCAGGTGTGTTTGCGTGTGTCTGTGTGCAGGTATAGTCTGTGCATTAAGTCACAATCAGCCGTGTGTGTGTGTTTGTGCAAAATGGTATAGACTGTGTATTGAGTCACAGTGAGGTGTGTGTGTGTGTGTGAGTGCTGGTATAGCCTGAAAACTGAGTCACATTGAGCCTTGTGTGTGTGTGTGTGTGTGTTTTTGTGTGGTGCTGGCATAGTCTGTGCACTGAGTCACAGTCAGGTGTGTTTCTGTGTGTGTGTGTGCTGGTATAGACTGTGCATTGAGTCAGAGTAAGCCATGTGAGTATGTGTGTCCTGATATAGGCTGTGCTTTGAGTCTCAGTGAGCTGTTCATCTGTGTGTGTGTCTTGGTACAGCTGTACACTGAGTCACATTGAGACGTGTTTGAGGGTGTGTGTGTGTGTCTGTGTGCTGATACAGGATGCACATTGGGTCAGAGTGAGGTATCTGTGTGTGTGTGTGCTGGTACAGGCTGTGCATTGAGTTACAGTGACGTGTGTGTGGGAGTGTGTGTGTGTGCCGGTAAAGGCTGTGAATTGAGTCACACTGAGCCGTGTGTGTGTGTGAGTGTGCTGGTATAGGTTGTGCATTGACTCACAGTGATGGGTGTGTGTGTGTGTGTGTGCATAATGGGAAAGGCTTTACATTGAGTCAGAGTCTGCAGTGTGTGTGTGTTGTGTGCTGGTACAGACTTTGCATGAGTTACATAGAACCACGTGTGTGTGTGTGTGCTTGTATAGAATGTGCATTGAATAACAGTGAGGTGTTCATTGTGTGTGTGTGTGTGTGTGCGCAAAGGTATGGACGGTGCATTGAGTCACAACGAGGTGTGTGTGTGTGTGTGTGTGATGGTATAGGCTGTGCATTGAGTCACAATGAGCCGTGTATGTGTGTGCTGGTATAGGTGATTCATTGTGTCACAGTGAGCCATGTGTGAGTGCGTGTATGTGTTTGTGTGTGTTCTGGTATAGGCTGTGTATCAAGTCACAGTGAGCCCTGTATCTGTGCTTGTGTGTGTGTGTGCTGGTACAGGCTGTGCATTGAGTTATATTAGGATGTGTCTATGTGCTGTTATAGGGTGTGCATTGAGTCACAGCTTTGTGTGTGTCTGTGTGTGTGTATGTATGTGTGTGTACTGTTACAGGCTTTGCATTGAGTCACACTGAGGTGTGTGTGCGAGTGTGCTTGTATAGATAGTGCATTGAGTCAGAGTGCCATGTGTGTGTGTCTGCACGCTGGTATAGGCTGTGCATTGAGTCACAGTGAGGGGTGTGTGTGTCTGTGTGTGCTGCTATATGCTGACCATTGAGTCACAGTGAGGTGTGTGTGCGCGTGTGCTTGTATAGGTTGCGCATTGAGTCATAGGTGTGTGTGTGTGTGTGCTGGTGCAGTCTGCACATTGAATCACAGTGAGGTGTGTGTGTGTGTTGGTATAGACTCTTCATTGAGTCACAGTGAGCCATATGTGTTAGAAGGCATAGGCTGTGCATTGAGTCACAGTGAGGCGTGTGTCTGTGTGCTGGTATAGTCTGAGCATTGAGTCACACTGAGGTGTGTGTGTGTGTGTATATACTGGTATGGATGGTGCACTGAGTTACACTGAACCGTGTGAGAGTGTATATGTGCTGGTATAGACTGTGTATTGAGTTACAGTCTGTGTGTGTGTGCTGGTATAGACTGTGCATGGCAACACAGCTGTGTGTGTGAGTGTCTGTGTCTCTGTGCTGTTAAAGGTCTTGCCCTAAATCACAGTGAGCCATCTGTGTGTGTTTTTATGTGTTTGTGTTTCACGTATGGATGGTGCATTGAGTCACAATGAGCCGTGTGTGTGTGTGTGTGTGTGTGTGCTGGTACAGGCTGTGCATTGTGTCACAGTGAGGTGTGTGTTTGTGCATGTGTGCTGGTATACATAGTGCATTGAGTCACAATGCCGTGTGGGTGTGTGTGTCAGCACGCTGGTATAAGTTGTGTAATGAGTCACAGTGAGGGTTGTGTGTCTGTGTGTGCTGCTATAGGCTGACCATTGAGTCACCGTGAGGTGTGTGTGTGTGTGTGCTGGTATGTGCTGCGCATTGAGTCACAGGTATGTGTGTGTGTGTGTGTGTGGTACAGGCTGTGTGTTGAGTCACAGGTGTGTGTGTGTGTGCTGGTGCAGGCTGTGCATTGAGTCACAGTGAGGTGTGTGTGTGTTTGTATGTGCCAGTAAGGACGGTGCATTGAGTTGCACTGAGCCGTGTATGTGTGTATGTGTATGTGCTTGTATAGACTGTGTATTGAGTCACAGTCAGTTGTGTGTGTGTGGTTGCTGGTATAGACTGCATTGAGTCACCACCATGTGTGTGTGAGTGTGTGTGTCTGTGTGCTGTTATAGGCTTTGCAGTGAATCACCGTAAGCCTTCTGTGTGTGTTTGTATGTGTGTGCAGGTGTGGACGGTGCATTGAATCACAGTGAGCAGTGTATGTGTGTGTGTGAGTGTGTGCACGGGTGCTAATTTAGGCTGTGCCTTGAGTCACAGTGAGCCATGTTTGTGTGTGTTTTTGCTGGTATAGACTGCGCACTGAGTCACACTGAGCCATGTGTGTGTGCATGTGTTTGTCCTGGTGTAGGCTGTGCATTGAGTCACAGTAGCTGTTTGTGTGTCTGTGCTGGTATAGGCTGAGCATTGAGTCACAGTGAGGTGTGTGTGTGCGTATGTGTGTGTGTGTATGTGTTGTGGTATAGGCTCTGCAATGAGTCACCGTGAGCTGTGACTGTGTGTTTCTGTGTGTCTGTGTGCTGGTATAGGCTGAGCATTGAGTCACAATGAGGCCTGTGTGTGTGCCGGTATAGGCTATGCATTGAGTCACAGATGTGTGTATGTGTGTGTGTGTGTGTGTGCAGGTATTGACTGGGCATTGAGCCACAGTGAGACATGTGCGTGTGTTTGTGTTTGTGTGTGTATCTGCTGGTATGGAAAGAGCATTGAGCCACACTGAGCCGTGTGTATGTGTGTGTGTGTGTGTGTGTGCTGTTATAGACCCTGCATTGAGTCACAGTGAGCCGTGTGTGTGTGTGCTGGTGTAGTCTGAGCATTGAGTCACAGTCAGGTGCGTGTGTATATGTGCTGCTTATAGACTGTGCATTGAGTGCCAGTCAGCTCTGTTTTGTGTTTCTGTGTGCTGGTATAGACTGCACTGAGTCACAATCAGCCGTGTGTGTGTGTGTGTGTGAATGCAGGTATAGACTGTGCCTTGAGTCACAGTGGGGGGTGTGTGTGTGTGTGCATGTGTGTGTGCTGGTAGAGACTCTGCATTGAGTCACAGTGAGACATGTGTGTGTGCTGGTATAAGCTGCTCATTGAGTCATAGTGAGCCGTGTGGGAGTGCTCAGGTATAGCCTGAGAATTGAATCACAGTGAGTTGCATGTGTGTGTGTATGTGTGTGTGACTTATAGACTGTGCATGGAATCACAGTCAGGTGTGTTTGTTTGCGTGTGTGCTGGTATAGGCTGTGCACTGAGTCACAGTGAGCTGTGTTTGTTTGTGTGGTCTGGTATATGCTGTGCATTGAGTCACACTGAGCCATGCATGTGTGTGTGTGTGTGTTGGTATAGGCTGAGCATTGAGTCACAGGTTTGTGTGTGTGTGTGCACATATAAACTTTGTATTGAGCCACAATGAGCCGAGTGTGTGTATGTGTGTATGTCCTGGTATGGATAATGCATTGAGTCACACTGAGCTGGACCTGTGTGTGTGTGTATGTGCTGGTATAGACTCTGCATTGTGTCAGAGTCAGGTGTGTGTGCATGCGTGTGTGTGTGTGCTGGTATAGTTTGTGCTTTTATTCACAGTAACATATGCGTGCATGTGTGTGTGTGTGTGTGCTGGTATAGACTGAGAATTGAGTCAAAGTGAGCTATGTGTGTGTGCTGGTATAGGCAGTGCATTGAGTCACAGTGAGGTTTGTGTGTGAGTGTGTATTCAGGTATCGGATGTGAAAAGAGTCACAGTGAGTCATGTATTTGTGTGTGTTTGTGCTGCTATTGGCTGTGCATTGAGTGATTGGTGTGTGTGTGTGTGTATGTGCTGGTATAGGCTGCACATTGAGTCACAGTGAGGTGTGTGTGTGTGTGAGTTTGTGCTTGTACAGAATGTTCATGGAGTCACAGTTAGCTCTCTGTGTGTGTTTGTGTCTCCTGGTATAGAATCAGTAGTGAGTGACAGTGAGCCATGTGTGTGTGCTGGCATAGGCTGTGCATTGAGTTGCAGTGAGCTGTTCTTGTGTGTGTGTGTGTGTGTGTGTGCTGGTATAAGCTCTGCACTGAGTCACAGTCACCAGTGTGTGTGTGTGTACAGGCCATGCATTGAGTCACACTGATGTGTGGGTGTGTGCAGGTGTGCTGGTATAGATAGTGCATTAAGTCACAGTGCCGTGTGTGTGTGTATCTGCACGCTGGTATAGGGTGTGTATTGAATCACAGTGAGGGGAGTGTGTTTGTGTGCTGGTATACTTGGTGCATTGAGTCACAGGTATATGTGTGTGTGTGTGTGTGCTGGTGCAGGCTGTGCGTTGAGTCCCAGTGACGTGTGTGTGTGTGTATGTGCTGGTATAGACTCTGTGTTGAGTCACAGTCAGTTGTGTGTGTGTGTGTGCTGGTATAGTCTTTGCACTGAATCAGAGTGAGCCGTCTGTGTGTGTTTGTATGTGTGTGCAAGTAAGGATGGTGCATGGAATCACAGTGAACAGTGTGTGTGTGTGTGTGTGCACGGGTGCTAATTTACGCTATGCTTTGAGTCACAGTGAACCATGTCTGTGTGTTTGTGCTGGTATAGACTGTGCACGGTGTCACATTGAGCCATATATGTGTGCGTGTGTTTGTCCTGGTGTAGGCTGTGCATTGAGTCACAGTAGCTGTTTGTGTGTCTGTGCTGGTATAGGCTATGCACTGAGTCACAGTGAGTTGTGTGTGTTTATGTGCGCTAGTATAGGTTGAGCATTGAGTCACAGTGAGGTGTGTGTCTCTGTATGTGTGTGTGTGTATGTGTTGTGGTATAGGCTCTGCAATGAGGCTCCATGAGCTGTGAGTGTGTGTTTGAGTTTGTGTGTGTGCTGGTATAGGCTGAGCATTGAGTCACAGTGAGGCATGTCTGGGTGCCGGTATAGGCTGTGCATTGAGTTACAGATGTGTGTGTGTGTGTGTGCAGGTATTGACTGGGCATTGAGCCACATTGAGATGTGTGCATGTGTGTGTGTGTGTGAGTGTGTGCTAGTATAGACTGTGCATTGAGTCACAGGTGTTTGTGTGTGTGTGTGTGTGTGTGTGCTGGGATAGACTGTACATTGAGTCACATTCAGTCGTGTGTGTATGTGTGTGTGTGTGCACTGCTCTAGGCTGACTTTGAGTCCGAATGAGGTGTATGTGTGTGTGCATCTGCTGGTATATGCTTTGCATTGAGTCACAATGAGCTATGGGTGTGTGTGTGTGTGTGTGTGTGTGTGTTGGTATAGATTTTACCCTGAGTCACAGGGAGCCGTGTGTGTGCTGGTATAGACTATGCATTAAGTCTCAGTGAGCTTGCCTTATGTGTGTGTGTGTGAGTGTGTGTGTGTGTGTGTGTGCTGTTATAGGCTGTGCACTGAGTCACAGTCACTCGTGTGTGTGTATGTGTGTGCAGGTATGGAAGATGCATTGAGTCACCGTCACCCGTGTGTGTGTGTGTGTGCACGCTGGTATAGGCTGTGCATTCGGTCACATTTTGGAGTGTTTGTGTATGTGTGTGCTGGTATAGGCTGAGTATTGAGCCACAGTGAGGTGCGTGTGTTTGTGTGTGTGTGTGCCATTAGAATCTGTGCATTGAGTCACAGTGATTCATGTGTGTGTGTGTGCATGCGTGTGTGCTGGTATAGGCTGTGCACTGAGTCACAGTAACCCATGTGTGTTTGTGCTGGTATAGACTGTGCATTGAGTCACAGCCATGTGTGTGACTGTGTGTGTGCTGGTATAGACCCTGAATTGAGTCACAGTCAGGTGTGTTTGTGTGTGTCTGTGTGCTGGTATAGACTGTGCATGGAGTCACAGTGTGCCGTGTGTGTGTGTGTGTGCATGATGGTATAGACTGTGCATTGAGTCACAGTGAGGTGTGTGTCTGTGAGTGCTGTTATAGGCTGTGGACTGAGTCACATTGACCTGTGTGTGTGTGTGTGTGCAGGTATGGATGGTGCATTGCGTCACAGTCAGCGATGTGTGTGTGTGTGTGTGTGTGTGTGTGCTGGTATAGACCCTGCATTGAGTCACAGTGAACCGTGTGTGTGTGTGCTGGTATATTCTGAGCATTGAGTCACAGTCAGGTGCATGTGTGTATGTGTTGCTTATAGACTGTGCATTGAGTCACAGTCAGGTGTGTTTTGTGGTTCTGTGTGCTGGTATACACTGCATTGAATCACAGTCAGCCGTATGTGTGTGTGTGTACACTGGTATAGACTGTGCATTAAGTCACAGTGGGGTGTGTGTGTGTGTGCTTGTATAGAATGTTCATGGAGTCAGTGTTTAGCCGTGTTTGTGTGCGTGTGTGTGTGTTTGTGTGTCCTGGTATAGAATCTGCATTGAGTGACAGTGAGCCATGTGTGTGTGCTTGCATAGGCTGCGCATTGAGTGGCACTGAGCTGTTCTTGTGTGTGTGTGTGTGTGTTTGCTGGTATAGACTGTGCACTGAGTAAGAGTCACCCGTGTGTGTGTGTACAGGCTATGCATTGAGTCACACTGAGGTGTGTGTGCGGGTGTGCTGGTATAGATAGTTCATTGAGTCACAGTGCCGTGTGTGTGTGTGTCTGCATGCTGGTATAGGCTGTGTATTGAGTCACAGTGAGGGGTGTGTGTGTTTGTGTGTGCTGCTATAGGCTGACCGTTAAGTCACAGTGATGGGTGTGTGTTTGTGTGCTGGTACAGGCTGTGCATTGAGTCACAGGTGTGTGTGTGTGTGTGTGCTGGTGCAGGCTGTGCATTGATGCACAGTAAGGTGTGTGTGTGTCAGTATAGACTCTTCATTGAGTCACAGTGAGCCGTGTGTGTGATGGCATAGGCTGTGCATTGAGTCACAGTGAGCCGTGTGTCTGTGTGCTGGTATAGTCTGAGCATTGAGTCACACTGAGGTGTGTGTGTGTGTGTATGTGCTGGTATGGATGGTGCATTAAGTTACTCTGAGCCGTGTGTGTGTGTGTATGAGCTGCTATAGACTGTGTATTGAATCACAGCTGTGTGTGTGTGAGTGTGTGTGTCTGTGTGCTGTTATAGGCTTTGCCCTGAATCACAGTGAGACGTCTTTGTGTGTTTTTATGTGTGTGTGTGCAGTTATGGACGGTGCATTGAGTCACAGTTTGCCGTGTGTGTGTATGTGTGTTTTGGTACAGGCTATGCATTGAGTCACACTGAGGTGTGTGTATGTGCATGTGTGCTGGTATAGATAGTGCATTGAGTCACCGTGCCGTATGTGTGTGTGTGTCTGTAAGCTGGTATAGGCTGTGTATTGAGTCACAGTGAGGGGTGTGTGTGTCTGTGTGTGCTACTATAGGCTGACCATTGAGTCACGGTGATGTGTGTGTGTGTGTGTGCTGGTATAGGCTGCTCATTGAGTCACAGTGAGGTGTGTGTGTGTTTGTATGTGCTGGGATGGACGGTACATTGAGTTGCACTGAGCCGTGTATAGACTGTGTGTTGAGTCACAGTCAGATGTGTGTGTGTGTGTGTGCTGGTGTAGACTGTGCAATGAGTCACAGTTGTGTGTGTGTGAGTGTGTGTGTCTGTGTGCTGTTATAGGCTTTGCACTGAATCACAGTGAGCCTTCTGTGTGTGTTTGTATGTGTGTGCAGATATGGATGGTTCATTGAATCACAGTGAGCAGTGTGTGTGTCTGTGTGCTGGTATAGACCCTGAATTGTGTCACAGTCAGGTGTGTTTGCGTGTGTCTGTGTGCAGGTATAGTCTGTGCATTAAGTCACAATCAGCTGTGTGTGTGTGTTTGTGCAAAATGGTATAGACTGTGCATTGAGTCACAGTGAGGTGTGTGTGTGTGTGTGAGTGCTGGTATAGCCTGAAAACTGAGTCACATTGAGCCTTGTGTGTGTGTGTGTGTGTGTGTTTGTGTGGTGCTGGCATAGTCTGTGCACTGAGTCACAGTCAGGTGTGTTTCTGTGTGTGTGTGTGCTGGTATAGACTGTGCATTGAGTCAGAGTAAGCCATGTGTGTATGTGTGTCCTGGTATAGGCTGTGCATTGAGTCTCAGTGAGCTGTTCATCTGTGTGTGTGTGTCTTGGTACAGCTGTACACTGAGTCACATTGAGACGTGTTTGAGTGTGTGTGTGTCTGTGTGTTGATACAGGATGCACATTGGGTCAGAGTGAGGTATCTGTGTGTGTGTGCTGATACAGGCTGTGCATTGAGTTACAGTGAAGTGTGTGTGGGAGTGTGTGTGTGTGCCGGTAAAGGCTGTGAATTGAGTCACACTGAGCCATGTGTGTGTGGGAGTGTGCTGGTATAGGTTGTGCATTGACTCACAGTGATGGGTGTGTGTGTGTGTGTGTGCATGCTGGGAAAGGCTTTACATTGAGTCAGAGTCTGCAGTGTGTGTGTGTTGTGTGCTGGTATAGGTTGTGCATTGACTCACAGTGATGGGTGTGTGTGTGTGTGTGTGCTTGTATAGAATGTGCACTGAATAACAGTGAGGTGTTCATTGTGTGTGTGTGTGTGCACACAGGTATGGACGGTGCATTGAGTCTCAGTGAAGGGTGTGTGTGTCTGTGTGTGCTACTATAGCCTGGCCATTGAGTCACAGTGATGTGTGTTTGTGTGTGTGCTGGTATAGGCTGCTCATTGAGTCACAGTGAGGTGTGTGTGTGTTTGTATGTGCTGGTATGGAGGGTACATTGAGTTGCATTGAGCTGTGTATAGACTGTGTTTTGAGTCACAGTCAGGGGTTTGTGTGCGTGTGTGCTGGTATAGACTGTGCAATGAGTCACAGTTGTGTGTGTGTGAGTGTGTGTGTCTGTGTGCTGTTATAGGCTTTGCACTGAGTCACAGTGAGCCTTCTGTGTGTGTTTGTATGTGTGTGCAGATATGGATGGTTCATTGAATCACAGTGAGCAGTGTGTGTGTCTGTGTGCTGGTATAGGTGATTCATTGAGTCACAGTGAGCCATGTGTGAGTGCGTGTTTGTGTTTGTGTGTGTTCTGGTATAGGCTGTGTATCAAGTCACAGTGAGCCCTGTATCTGTGCGTGTGTGTGTGTGTGTTGGTATAGGCTGTGCATTGAGTTATATTAGGGTGTGTGTATGTGCTGGTTTAGGGTGTGCATTGAGTCACAGCTTTGTGTGTGTCTGTGTGTGTGTATGTATGTGTGTGTACTGTTACAGGCTTTGCATTGAGTCACGCTGAGGTGTGTGTGCGAGTGTGCTTGTATAGATAGTGCATTGAGTCACAGTGCCGTGTGTGTGTCTGCACGCTGGTATAGGCTGTGCATTGAGTCACAGAGAGGGGTGTGTGTGTCTGTGTGTGCTGCTATATGCTGACCATTGAGTCACAAGTATGTGTGGGTGTGTGTGTGCTGGTACAGGTTGCGCATTGAGTCACAGGTGTGTGTGTGTGTGTCCTGGTGCAGGCTATGCATTGAGTCACAGTCAGGTGTGTGTGTGTGTGTGTGCTGGTATAGACTGTGCAAAGAGTCACAGTCATGTGTGTGTGTCTGTGTGTCTGTATGCTGTTATAGGCTTTGCACTGAATCACAGTGAGCCATCTGTGTGTGTTTGTATGTGTGTGCAGGTAAGGACGGTGCATTGAATCACAGTGAGCAGTGTGTGTGTGTGTGTGTCTGTGCACGGGTGCTAATTTAGGCTGTGCATTGGGTCGCAGTGAGCTGTGTGTGTGTGTTTGTGCTGATATAAACTGTGCACTGAGTCACACTGAGCCGTGTGTGTGTGTGTGTTTGACCTGGTGTAGGCTGTGCATTGAGCCACAGTAGCTGTGTGTGTCTCTGTTCTGGTATAGGCTATCCATTAAGTCACAGTGAGATGTGTGTGTTTGTGTGTGCTGGTATAGACTGTGCATTGAGTCACAGCCATGCGTGTGAATACGTGTGTGCTGGTATAGACCCTGAATTGAGTCACAGTCAGGGGTGTTTGTGTGTGTCTGTGTGCTGGTATAGACTGTGCATTGAGTCACAGTGATTCGTGTATGTGTGTCTGTGCACGATGGTATAGGCTGAGCATTGAGTCACAGTGGGGTGTGTGTGTGTGTGTGTGTGTGTGTGTTTGTTTAGGCTGTGCATGGAGTCACAGATGTGTGGGTGTGTGTGTATGTGCTGGTATGGAAAGTGCATTGAGTCACCCTGAGCCATAAGTGTGTGTGTGAGTGTTGGTATAGAATGTGCATTGAGTCACTGGTGTGTTTGTGTGTGTGTGCTGGTGTAGAATGTACATTGAGTCACAGTCAGCCATGTGTGTGTGTGTGTGCACACTGGTATAGGCTGACTTTGAGCCAGAGTGAGTTGTGTGTGTGTGTGCATGTGCTGGTATAAGCTTTGCATTGAGTCACAATGACCTTGTGTGTGTGTGTGTGAGTGTGTGTGTTGGAATAGACTTTGCACTGAATCACAGGGAGCCATGTGTGTATGCTGGTATAGACTGTGCATTGAGTCCCAGTGACCTGTTCTTGTGTATGTGTGTGTGAGTGTGTGTGTGCTGGTATAGGCTCTACACTGAGTCACATTCACCTGTGTGTGTGTGTGTGTGCACGCTGGTATAGGCTGTTCATTCAGTCACAGTTAGGGGTGTTTGTGTATGTGTGTGCTGGTATAGCCTGAACATTGTGCCGCAGTGAGGTGTGTGTGCATGTGTGTGTGTTCTGTTAGAATCTGTGCATTGAGTCACAGTGATTCATGTGTGTGTGTGTGCATGCGTGTATGCTGGTATAGGCTGTGCATTGAGTCACAGCCATGCGTGTTTGTGTGTGTGCTGGTATAGACCCTGAATTGAGTCACAGTCAGGTGTGTTTGTGTGTGTCTGTGTGCAGGTATAGTCTGTGCATTGAGTCACAATCAGCTGTGTGTGTGTGTGTGTTCACAATGGTATCCACTGTGCATTGAATCACAATGAGGTGTGAGTGTGTGTGTGAGTGCTGGTATAGCCTGAGGACTGAGTCACATTGAGCCGTGTGTGTGTGTGTGTGTGTTTGTGCAGATATGGATGGTGGATTGAGTCACAGTCAGTCGTGTGGGTGTGTGTGCACACTGGTTTAGGCTGTTCATTCACTCACCATTATGGGTGTGTGTGTCTCTGTGTGCTGTTATAGGCTGAACATTGAGCCACAGTGAGGTGTGTGTGTGTGTCTGTGTGCCGTAAAAGCCTGTGTGCCATTAAAGTCTGTGCATTGTGTCACAGTGATTCATGTGTGTGTGTGTGCCTGCGTGTGTGCTGGTATAGGCTGTGCATTCTGTCACAGTGACCCGTCTGCATTTGTGCTAGTATAGACTGTGCATTGAGTCACAGCCAGAAATGCGTGTGTGTGTGTGTGTGTGCTGGTATAGACCCTGCATTGAGTCACAATGAGCCGTGTGTGTGTGTGCTGGTATAGTCTGAGCATTGAGTCACAATGAGATGCGGTTGTGTATGTGCTGCTTATAGACTGTGCATTGAGTCACAGTCAGCTGTGTTTTGTGGTTCTGTGTGCTGGTACAGACTGCATTGACTCACAATCAGCCATGTGTGTGTGTGCATGTGTGCATGCTGCTATAGACTCTGCATTGAGTCACAGTGAGCCATGTGTGTGTGCTGGCATAAGCTGTGCATTGAGTTATAGTGAGCTGTGTGGGGCTGCGCAGGTATGGCCTGAACATTGAGTCACAGTGAGTTGCATGTGTGAGTGTGTATGTGTTACTTATAGACTGTGCATGGAGTCACAGTCAGGTGTGTTTGTGTGTGTGTGTGTTGATATAGGCTGTGCACTGAGTTACCGTGAGCTGTGTTTGTTTGTGTGGGCTGGTACAGGCTGTGCATTGAGTCACACTGAGCCATGCGTGTGTGTGTGTGTGTGCTGGTATAGGCTGAGCATTGAGTCACACTGAGGGATGTGTGTGTGTGTGTGTGTGTGCTAGTTTAGGCTGTGCATTGAGTCACACTGAGGTGTGTGTGTGGGTGTGCTGTTATAGATAGTGCATTGAGTCACAATGTCGTGTGTGTGTGTGTGTGTGTCTGCACACTGGTATAAGCTGTGTATTGAGTCACAGTGAGAGGTGTGTTTGTGTGTGTTGCTATAGGCTGACCATTCAGTCACAGTGAGGGGTATGTGCATGCTGGTATATGCTGCACATTGAGTCACAGGTATGTGTGGGTGTGTGTGTGCTGGTACAGGCTGCGCATTGAGTCACAGGTGTGTGTGTGTGTGTGTGTCCTGGTGCAGGCTATGCATTGAGTCACAGTGAGGTGGGTGTGTGTGCTTGTGCTTGTATGGACAGTGCATTGAGTTAAACTGAGCAGTGTATGTGTGTATGTGCTGGCATAGACTGTGTATTGAATCACAGTCAGGTGTGTGTGTGTGTGTGCTGGTATAAACTGTGCAAAGAGTCACAGTCATGTGTGTGTGTCTGTATGTCTGTATGCTGTTATAGGCTTTGCACTGAATCACAGTGAGCCATCTGTGTGTGTTTGTATGTGTGTGCAGGTATGGACGGTGCATTGAATCACAGTGAGCAGTGTGTGTGTGTGTGTCTGCACGGGTGCTAATTTAGGCTGTGCATTGGGTCGCAGTGAGCTGTGTGTGTGTGTTTGTGCTGATATAAACTGTGCACTGAGTCACACTGAGCCGTGTGTGTGTGTGTGTTTGACCTGGTGTAGGCTGTGCATTGAGCCACAGTAGCTGTGTGTGTCTCTGTGCTGGTATAGGCTATCCATTGAGTCACAGTGAGATGTGTGTGTTTGTGTGTGCTGGTATAGACTGTGCATTGAGTCACAGCCATGCGTGTGAGTACGTGTGGGCTGGTATAGACCCTGAAATGAGTCAGAGTCAGGTGTGTTTGTGTGTGTCTGTGTGCTGGTATAGAGTGTGCATGGAGTCACAGTGAGCCGTGTGTGTGTGTCTGTGCATGATGGTATAGGCTGAGCATTGAGTCACAGTGGGGTGTGTGTGTGTGTGTGTGTGTGTGTGTGTGTGTGTGTGCCGGTTTAGGCTGTGCATGGAGTCACAGATGTGTGTGTGTGTGTGTATGTGCTGGTATGGAAAGTGCATTGAGTCACCCTGAGCCATAAGTGTGTGTGTGTGTGTTGGTATAGAATGTGCATTTAGTCACTGGTGTGTTTGTGTGTGTGTGTGTGTGTGTGTGCTGGTGTAGAATGTACATTGAGTCACAGTCAGCCATGTGTGTGTGTGTGTGCACACTGGTATAGGCTGACTTTGAGCCAGAGTGAGCTGTGTGTGTGTGTGTGCATGTGCTGGTATAAGCTTTGCATTGAGTCACAATGAGCTTGTGTGTGTGTGTGTGTGTGTGTTGGTATAGACTTTGCACTGCATCACAGGTAGCCATGTGTGTATGCTGGTATAGACTGTGCATTGAGTCCCAGTGACCTGTTCTTGTGTGTGTGTGTGTGAGTGTGTGTGTGCTGGTATAGGCTCTGCACTGAGTCACATTCACCTGTGTGTGTGTGTGTGTGTGCACGCTGGTATAGGCTGTTCATTCAGTCACAGTTAAGGGTGTTTGTGTATGTGTGTGCTGGTATAGGCTGAACATTGAGCCACAGTGAGGTGTGTGTGCATGTGTGTGTGTTCCGTTAGAGTCTGTGCATTGACTCACAGTGATTCATGTGTGTGTGTGTGCATGCGTGTATGCTGGTATAGGCTGTGCATTGAGTCACAGCCATGCGTGTTTGTGTGTGTGCTGGTATAGACCGTGAATTGAGTCACAGTCAGGTGTGTTTGTGTGTGTCTGTGTGCAGGTATAGTCTGTGCATTGAGTCACAGTCAGCCGTGTGTGTGTGTGTGTCTGTGCACAATGGTATACACTGTGCATTGAATCACAATGAGGTGTGTGTTTGTGTGTGAGTGCTGGTATAGCCTGAGGACTGAGTCACATTGAGCCGTGTGTGTGTGTGTGTGTGTTTGTGCAGATATGGATGGTGGATTGAGTCACAGTCAGTCGTGTGTGTGTGTGTGTGTGCACACTGGTTTACGCTGTGCATTCACTCACCATTATGGGTGTGTGTGTCTCTGTGTGCTGTTATAGGCTGATCATTGAGCCACAGTGAGGTGTGTGTGTGTGTCTGTGTGCCGTAAAAGCCTGTGTGCCATTAAAGTCTGTGCATTGAGTCACAGTGATTCATGTGTGTGTGTGTGCATGCGTGTGTGCTGGTATAGGCTGCGAATTCTGTCACAGTGACCCGTCTGTGTTTGTTCTAGTATAGACTGTGCATTGAGTCACAGCCAGAAATGCGTGTGTGTGTGTGTGTGTGTGTGCTGGTATAGACCCTGCATTGAGTCACAGTGAGCCGTGTGTGTGTGTGCTGGTATAGTCTGAGCATTGAGTCACAATGAGATGCAGTTGTGTATGTGCTGCTTATAGACTGTGCATTGAGTCACAGTCAGCTGTGTTTTGTGGTTCTGTGTGCTGGTACAGACTGCATTGACTCACAATCAGCCATGTGTGTGTGTGCATGTGTGCATGCTGCTATAGACTCTGCATTGAGTCACAGTGAGCCATGTGTGTGTGTTGGCATAAGCTGTGCATTGAGTCATAGTGTGCTGTGTGGGGCTGCGCAGGTATAGCCTGAGAAATGAGTCACAGTGAGTTGCATGTGTGTGTGTGTATGTGTTACTTATAGAATGTGCATGGAGTCACAGTCAGGTGTGTTTGTGTGTGTGTGTGTTGGTATAGGCTGTGCACTGAGTCACCGTGAGCTGTGTTTGTTTGTGTGGGCTGGTACAGGCTGTGCATTGAGTCACACTGAGCCATTCGTGTGTGTGTGTGTGTGTGCTGGTATAGGCTGAGCATTGAGTCACACTGAGGGATGTGTGTGTGTGTGTGTGTGTGCTGGTTTAGGCTGTGCATTGAGTCACAATGAGGTGTGTGTGTGGGTGTGCTGTTATAGATAGTGCATTGAGTCACAATGTCGTGTGTGTGTGTGTGTGTGTCTGCACACTGGTATAAGCTGTGTATTGAGTCACAGTGAGAGGTGTGTTTGTGTGTGTTGCTATAGGCTGACCATTGAGTCACAGTGAGGGGTGTGTGCATGCTGGTATATGCTGCACATTGAGTCACAGGTATGTGGGGGTGTGTGTGTGCTGGTACAGGCTGCGCATTGAGTCACAGGTGTGTGTGTGTGTGTGTGTCCTGGTGCAGGCTATGCATTGAGTCACAGTGAGGTGGGTGTGTGTGCTTGTGCTGGTATGGACAGTGCATTGAGTTAAACTGAGCAGTGTATGTGTGTATGTGCTGGCATAGACTGTGTATTGAATCACAGTCAGGTGTGTGTGTGTGTGTGCTGGTATAGACTGTGCAAAGAGTCACAGTCATGTGTGTGTGTCTGTGTGTCTGTATGCTGTTATAGGCTTTGCACTGAATCACAGTGAGCCATCTGTGTGTGTTTGTATGTGTGCGCAGGTATGGACGGTGCATTGAATCACAGTGAGCAGTGTGTGTGTGTGTGTCTGTGCACGGGTGCTAATTTAGGCTGTGCATTGGGTCGCAGTGAGCTGTGTGTGTGTGTTTGTGCTGATATAAACTGTGCACTGAGTCACACTGAGCCGTGTGTGTGTGTGTGTTTGACCTGGTGTAGGCTGTGCATGGAGCCACAGTAGCTGTGTGTGTCTCTGTGCTGGTATAGGCTATCCATTGAGTCACAGTGAGATGTGTGTGTTTGTGTGTGCTGGTATAGACAGTGCATTGAGTCACAGCCATGCATGTGAGTACGTGTGTGATGGTATACACCCTGAATTGAGTCACAGTCAGGTGTGTTTGTGTGTGTCTGTGTGCTGGTATATAGTGTGCATGGAGTCACAGTGAGCCGTGTGTGTGTGTCTGTGCATGATGGTATAGGCTGAGCATTGAGTCACAGTGGGGTGTGTGTGTGTGTGTGTGTGTGTGCCGGTTTAGAATGTGCATGGAGTCACAGATGTGTGTGTGTGTGTGTATGTGCTGGTATGGAATGTGCATTGAGTCACCCTGAGCCATAAGTGTGTGTGTGTGTGTTGTTATAGAATGTGCATTTAGTCACTGGTGTGTTTGTGTGTGTGTGTGTGTGTGCTGGTGTAGAATGTACATTGAGTCACAGTCAGCCATGTGTGTGTGTGTGTGCACACTGGTATAGGCTGACTTTGAGCCAGAGTGAGCTGTGTGTGTGTTTGTGCATGTGCTGGTATAAGCTTTGCATTGAGTCACAATGACCTTGTGTGTGTGTGTGTGTGTGTGTGTTGGTATAGACTTTGCACTGAATCACAGGTAGCCATATGTGTATGCTGGTATAGACTGTGCATTGAGTCCCAGTGACCTGTTCTTGTGTGTGTGTGTGTGAGTGTGTGTGTGCTGGTATAGGCTCTGCACTGAGTCACATTCACCTGTGTGTGTGTGTGTGTGTGCACGCTGGTATAGGCTGTTCATTCAGTCACAGTTAGGGGTGTTTGTGTATGTGTGTGCTGGTATAGGCTGAACATTGAGCCACAGTGAGGTGTGTGTGCATGTGTGTGTGTTCCGTTAGAGCCTGTGCATTGACTCACAGTGATTCATGTGTGTGTGTGTGCATGTGTGTATGCTGGTATAGGCTGTGCATTGAGTCACAGCCATGCGTGTTTGTGTGTGTGCTGGTATAGACCCTGAATTGAGTCACAGTCAGGTGTGTTTGTGTGTGTCTGTGTGCAGGTATAGTCTGTGCATTGAGTCACAGTCAGCCGTGTGTGTGTGTGTGTCTGTGCACAATGGTATACACTGTGCATTGAATCACAATGAGGTGTGTGTTTGTGTGTGAGTGCTGGTATAGCCTGAGGACTGAGTCACATTGAGCCGTGTGTGTGTGTGTGTGTTTGTGCAGATATGGATGGTGGATTGAGTCACAGTCAGTCGTGTGTGTGTTTGTGTGTGTGCACACTGGTTTACGCTGTGCATTCACTCACCATTATGGGTGTGTGTGTCTCTGTGTGCTGTTATAGGCTGATCATTGAGCCACAGTGAGGTGTGTGTGTGTGTCTGTGTGCCATAAAAGCCTGTGTGCCATTAAAGTCTGTGCATTGAGTCACAGTGATTCATGTGTGTGTGTGTGCATGCGTGTGTGCTGGTATAGGCTGTGAATTCTGTCACAGTGACCCGTCTGTGTTTGTTCTAGTATAGACTGTGCATTGAGTCACAGCCAGAAATGCGTGTGTGTGTGTGTGTGTGTGCTGGTATAGACCCTGCATTGAGTCACAGTGAGCCATGTGTGTGTGTGCTGGTATAGTCTGAGCATTGAGTCACAATGAGATGCGGTTGTGTATGTGCTGCTTATAGACTGTGCATTGAGTCACAGTCAGCTGTGTTTTGTGGTTCTGTGTGCTGGTACAGACTGCATTGACTCACAATCAGCCATGTGTGTGTGTGCATGTGTGCATGCTGCTATAGACTCTGCATTGAGTCACAGTGAGCCATGTGTGTGTGCTGGCATAAGCTGTGCATTGAGTCATAGTGAGCTGTGTGGGGCTGCGCAGGTATAGCCTGAGCATTGAGTCACAGTGAGTTGCATGTGTGTGTGTGTATGTGTTACTTATAGAATGTGCATGGAGTCACAGTCAGGTGTGTTTGTGTGTGTGTGTGTTGGTATAGGCTGTGCACTGAGTCACCGTGAGCTGTGTTTGTTTGTGTGGGCTGGTACAGGCTGTGCATTGAGTCACACTGAGCCATGCGTGTGTGTGTGTGTGTGTGCTGGTATAGGCTGAGCATTGAGTCACACTGAGGGATGTGTGTGTGTGTGTGTGCTGGTTTAGGCTGTGCATTGAGTCACACTGAGGTGTGTGTGTGGGTGTGCTGTTATAGATAGTGCATTGAGTCACAATGTCGTGTGTGTGTGTGTGTGTCTGCACACTGGTATAAGCTGTGTATTGAGTCACAGTGAGAGGTGTGTTTGTGTGTGTTGCTATAGGCTGACCATTGAGTCACAGTGAGGGGTGTGTGCATGCTGGTATATGCTGCACATTGAGTCACAGGTATGTGGGGGTGTGTGTGTGCTGGTACAGGCTGCGCATTGAGTCACAGGTGTGTGTGTGTGTGTGTGTGTCCTGGTGCAGGCTATGCATTGAGTCACAGTGAGGTGGGTGTGTGTGCTTGTGCTGGTATGGACAGTGCATTGAGTTAAACTGAGCAGTGTATGTGTGTATGTGCTGGCATAGACTGTGTATTGAATCACAGTCAGGTGTGTGTGTGTGTGTGCTGGTATAGACTGTGCAAAGAGTCACAGTCATGTGTGTGTGTCTGTGTGTCTGTATGCTGTTATAGGCTTTGCACTGAAACACAGTGAGCCATCTGTGTGTGTTTGTATGTGTGCGCAGGTATGGACGGTGCATTGAATCACAGTGAGCAGTGTGTGTGTGTGTGTCTGTGCACGGGTGCTAATTTAGGCTGTGCATTGGGTCGCAGTGAGCTGTGTGTGTGTGTTTGTGCTGATATAAACTGTGCACTGAGTCACACTGAGCCGTGTGTGTGTGTGTGTTTGACCTGGTGTAGGCTGTGCATGGAGCCACAGTAGCTGTGTGTGTCTCTGTGCTGGTATAGGCTATCCATTGAGTCACAGTGAGATGTGTGTGTTTGTGTGTGCTGGTATAGACAGTGCATTGAGTCACAGCCATGCATGTGAGTACGTGTGTGATGGTATACACCCTGAATTGAGTCACAGTCAGGTGTGTTTGTGTGTGTCTGTGTGCTGGTATATAGTGTGCATGGAGTCACAGTGAGCCGTGTGTGTGTGTCTGTGCATGATGGTATAGGCTGAGCATTGAGTCACAGTGGGGTGTGTGTGTGTGTGTGTGTGTGTGCCGGTTTAGAATGTGCATGGAGTCACAGATGTGTGTGTGTGTGTGTATGTGCTGGTATGGAAAGTGCATTGAGTCACCCTGAGCCATAAGTGTGTGTGTGTGCGTTGTTATAGAATGTGCATTTAGTCACTGGTGTGTTTGTGTGTGTGTGTGTGTGTGCTGGTGTAGAATGTACATTGAGTCACAGTCAGCCATGTGTGTGTGTGTGTGCACACTGGTATAGGCTGACTTTGAGCCAGAGTGAGCTGTGTGTGTGTGTGTGCATGTGCTGGTATAAGCTTTGCATTGAGTCACAATGACCTTGTGTGTGTGTGTGTGTGTGTGTGTTGGTATAGACTTTGCACTGAATCACAGGTAGCCATATGTGTATGCTGGTATAGACTGTGCATTGAGTCCCAGTGACCTGTTCTTGTGTGTGTGTGTGTGAGTGTGTGTGTGCTGGTATAGGCTCTGCACTGAGTCACATTCACCTGTGTGTGTGTGTGTGTGTGCACGCTGGTATAGGCTGTTCATTCAGTCACAGTTAGGGGTGTTTGTGTATGTGTGTGCTGGTATAGGCTGAACATTGAGCCACAGTGAGGTGTGTGTGCATGTGTGTGTGTTCCGTTAGAGCCTGTGCATTGACTCACAGTGATTCATGTGTGTGTGTGTGCATGTGTGTATGCTGGTATAGGCTGTGCATTGAGTCACAGCCATGCGTGTTTGTGTGTGTGCTGGTATAGACCCTGAATTGAGTCACAGTCAGGTGTGTTTGTGTGTGTCTGTGTGCAGGTATAGTCTGTGCATTGAGTCACAGTCAGCCGTGTGTGTGTGTGTGTCTGTGCACAATGGTATACACTGTGCATTGAATCACAATGAGGTGTGTGTTTGTGTGTGAGTGCTGGTATAGCCTGAGGACTGAGTCACATTGAGCCGTGTGTGTGTGTGTGTGTTTGTGCAGATATGGATGGTGGATTGAGTCACAGTCAGTCGTGTGTGTGTTTGTGTGTGTGCACACTGGTTTACGCTGTGCATTCACTCACCATTATGGGTGTGTGTGTCTCTGTGTGCTGTTATAGGCTGATCATTGAGCCACAGTGAGGTGTGTGTGTGTGTCTGTGTGCCATAAAAGCCTGTGTGCCATTAAAGTCTGTGCATTGAGTCACAGTGATTCATGTGTGTGTGTGTGCATGCGTGTGTGCTGGTATAGGCTGTGAATTCTGTCACAGTGACCCGTCTGTGTTTGTTCTAGTATAGACTGTGCATTGAGTCACAGCCAGAAATGCGTGTGTGTGTGTGTGTGTGTGCTGGTATAGACCCTGCATTGAGTCACAGTGAGCCATGTGTGTGTGTGCTGGTATAGTCTGAGCATTGAGTCACAATGAGATGCGGTTGTGTATGTGCTGCTTATAGACTGTGCATTGAGTCACAGTCAGCTGTGTTTTGTGGTTCTGTGTGCTGGTACAGACTGCATTGACTCACAATCAGCCATGTGTGTGTGTGCATGTGTGCATGCTGCTATAGACTCTGCATTGAGTCACAGTGAGCCATGTGTGTGTGCTGGCATAAGCTGTGCATTGAGTCATAGTGAGCTGTGTGGGGCTGCGCAGGTATAGCCTGAGCATTGAGTCACAGTGAGTTGCATGTGTGTGTGTGTATGTGTTACTTATAGAATGTGCATGGAGTCACAGTCAGGTGTGTTTGTGTGTGTGTGTGTTGGTATAGGCTGTGCACTGAGTCACCGTGAGCTGTGTTTGTTTGTGTGGGCTGGTACAGGCTGTGCATTGAGTCACACTGAGCCATGCGTGTGTGTGTGTGTGTGTGCTGGTATAGGCTGAGCATTGAGTCACACTGAGGGATGTGTGTGTGTGTGTGTGCTGGTTTAGGCTGTGCATTGAGTCACACTGAGGTGTGTGTGTGGGTGTGCTGTTATAGATAGTGCATTGAGTCACAATGTCGTGTGTGTGTGTGTGTGTCTGCACACTGGTATAAGCTGTGTATTGAGTCACAGTGAGAGGTGTGTTTGTGTGTGTTGCTATAGGCTGACCATTGAGTCACAGTGAGGGGTGTGTGCATGCTGGTATATGCTGCACATTGAGTCACAGGTATGTGGGGGTGTGTGTGTGCTGGTACAGGCTGCGCATTGAGTCACAGGTGTGTGTGTGTGTGTGTGTGTCCTGGTGCAGGCTATGCATTGAGTCACAGTGAGGTGGGTGTGTGTGCTTGTGCTGGTATGGACAGTGCATTGAGTTAAACTGAGCAGTGTATGTGTGTATGTGCTGGCATAGACTGTGTATTGAATCACAGTCAGGTGTGTGTGTGTGTGTGCTGGTATAGACTGTGCAAAGAGTCACAGTCATGTGTGTGTGTCTGTGTGTCTGTATGCTGTTATAGGCTTTGCACTGAAACACAGTGAGCCATCTGTGTGTGTTTGTATGTGTGCGCAGGTATGGACGGTGCATTGAATCACAGTGAGCAGTGTGTGTGTGTGTGTCTGTGCACGGGTGCTAATTTAGGCTGTGCATTGGGTCGCAGTGAGCTGTGTGTGTGTGTTTGTGCTGATATAAACTGTGCACTGAGTCACACTGAGCCGTGTGTGTGTGTGTGTTTGACCTGGTGTAGGCTGTGCATGGAGCCACAGTAGCTGTGTGTGTCTCTGTGCTGGTATAGGCTATCCATTGAGTCACAGTGAGATGTGTGTGTTTGTGTGTGCTGGTATAGACAGTGCATTGAGTCACAGCCATGCATGTGAGTACGTGTGTGATGGTATACACCCTGAATTGAGTCACAGTCAGGTGTGTTTGTGTGTGTCTGTGTGCTGGTATATAGTGTGCATGGAGTCACAGTGAGCCGTGTGTGTGTGTCTGTGCATGATGGTATAGGCTGAGCATTGAGTCACAGTGGGGTGTGTGTGTGTGTGTGTGTGTGTGCCGGTTTAGAATGTGCATGGAGTCACAGATGTGTGTGTGTGTGTGTATGTGCTGGTATGGAAAGTGCATTGAGTCACCCTGAGCCATAAGTGTGTGTGTGTGTGTTGGTATAGAATGTGCATTTAGTCACTGGTGTGTTTGTGTGTGTGTGTGTGTGTGCTGGTGTAGAATGTACATTGAGTCACAGTCAGCCATGTGTGTGTGTGTGTGCACACTGGTATAGGCTGACTTTGAGCCAGAGTGAGCTGTGTGTGTGTGTGTGCATGTGCTGGTATAAGCTTTGCATTGAGTCACAATGACCTTGTGTGTGTGTGTGTGTGTGTGTGTTGGTATAGACTTTGCACTGAATCACAGGTAGCCATATGTGTATGCTGGTATAGACTGTGCATTGAGTCCCAGTGACCTGTTCTTGTGTGTGTGTGTGTGAGTGTGTGTGTGCTGGTATAGGCTCTGCACTGAGTCACATTCACCTGTGTGTGTGTGTGTGTGTGCACGCTGGTATAGGCTGTTCATTCAGTCACAGTTAGGGGTGTTTGTGTATGTGTGTGCTGGTATAGGCTGAACATTGAGCCACAGTGAGGTGTGTGTGCATGTGTGTGTGTTCCGTTAGAGCCTGTGCATTGACTCACAGTGATTCATGTGTGTGTGTGTGCATGTGTGTATGCTGGTATAGGCTGTGCATTGAGTCACAGCCATGCGTGTTTGTGTGTGTGCTGGTATAGACCCTGAATTGAGTCACAGTCAGGTGTGTTTGTGTGTGTCTGTGTGCAGGTATAGTCTGTGCATTGAGTCACAGTCAGCCGTGTGTGTGTGTGTGTCTGTGCACAATGGTATACACTGTGCATTGAATCACAATGAGGTGTGTGTTTGTGTGTGAGTGCTGGTATAGCCTGAGGACTGAGTCACATTGAGCCGTGTGTGTGTGTGTGTGTTTGTGCAGATATGGATGGTGGATTGAGTCACAGTCAGTCGTGTGTGTGTTTGTGTGTGTGCACACTGGTTTACGCTGTGCATTCACTCACCATTATGGGTGTGTGTGTCTCTGTGTGCTGTTATAGGCTGATCATTGAGCCACAGTGAGGTGTGTGTGTGTGTCTGTGTGCCATAAAAGCCTGTGTGCCATTAAAGTCTGTGCATTGAGTCACAGTGATTCATGTGTGTGTGTGTGCATGCGTGTGTGCTGGTATAGGCTGTGAATTCTGTCACAGTGACCCGTCTGTGTTTGTTCTAGTATAGACTGTGCATTGAGTCACAGCCAGAAATGCGTGTGTGTGTGTGTGTGTGTGCTGGTATAGACCCTGCATTGAGTCACAGTGAGCCATGTGTGTGTGTGCTGGTATAGTCTGAGCATTGAGTCACAATGAGATGCGGTTGTGTATGTGCTGCTTATAGACTGTGCATTGAGTCACAGTCAGCTGTGTTTTGTGGTTCTGTGTGCTGGTACAGACTGCATTGACTCACAATCAGCCATGTGTGTGTGTGCATGTGTGCATGCTGCTATAGACTCTGCATTGAGTCACAGTGAGCCATGTGTGTGTGCTGGCATAAGCTGTGCATTGAGTCATAGTGAGCTGTGTGGGGCTGCGCAGGTATAGCCTGAGCATTGAGTCACAGTGAGTTGCATGTGTGTGTGTGTATGTGTTACTTATAGAATGTGCATGGAGTCACAGTCAGGTGTGTTTGTGTGTGTGTGTGTTGGTATAGGCTGTGCACTGAGTCACCGTGAGCTGTGTTTGTTTGTGTGGGCTGGTACAGGCTGTGCATTGAGTCACACTGAGCCATGCGTGTGTGTGTGTGTGTGTGCTGGTATAGGCTGAGCATTGAGTCACACTGAGGGATGTGTGTGTGTGTGTGTGCTGGTTTAGGCTGTGCATTGAGTCACACTGAGGTGTGTGTGTGGGTGTGCTGTTATAGATAGTGCATTGAGTCACAATGTCGTGTGTGTGTGTGTGTGTCTGCACACTGGTATAAGCTGTGTATTGAGTCACAGTGAGAGGTGTGTTTGTGTGTGTTGCTATAGGCTGACCATTGAGTCACAGTGAGGGGTGTGTGCATGCTGGTATATGCTGCACATTGAGTCACAGGTATGTGGGGGTGTGTGTGTGCTGGTACAGGCTGCGCATTGAGTCACAGGTGTGTGTGTGTGTGTGTGTCCTGGTGCAGGCTATGCATTGAGTCACAGTGAGGTGGGTGTGTGTGCTTGTGCTGGTATGGACAGTGCATTGAGTTAAACTGAGCAGTGTATGTGTGTATGTGCTGGCATAGACTGTGTATTGAATCACAGTCAGGTGTGTGTGTGTGTGTGCTGGTATAGACTGTGCAAAGAGTCACAGTCATGTGTGTGTGTCTGTGTGTCTGTATGCTGTTATAGGCTTTGCACTGAATCACAGTGAGCCATCTGTGTGTGTTTGTATGTGTGCGCAGGTATGGACGGTGCATTGAATCACAGTGAGCAGTGTGTGTGTGTGTGTCTGTGCACGGGTGCTAATTTAGGCTGTGCATTGGGTCGCAGTGAGCTGTGTGTGTGTGTTTGTGCTGATATAAACTGTGCACTGAGTCACACTGAGCCGTGTGTGTGTGTGTGTTTGACCTGGTGTAGGCTGTGCATGGAGCCACAGTAGCTGTGTGTGTCTCTGTGCTGGTATAGGCTATCCATTGAGTCACAGTGAGATGTGTGTGTTTGTGTGTGCTGGTATAGACAGTGCATTGAGTCACAGCCATGCATGTGAGTACGTGTGTGATGGTATACACCCTGAATTGAGTCACAGTCAGGTGTGTTTGTGTGTGTCTGTGTGCTGGTATATAGTGTGCATGGAGTCACAGTGAGCCGTGTGTGTGTGTCTGTGCATGATGGTATAGGCTGAGCATTGAGTCACAGTGGGGTGTGTGTGTGTGTGTGTGTGTGTGCCGGTTTAGAATGTGCATGGAGTCACAGATGTGTGTGTGTGTGTGTATGTGCTGGTATGGAATGTGCATTGAGTCACCCTGAGCCATAAGTGTGTGTGTGTGTGTTGTTATAGAATGTGCATTTAGTCACTGGTGTGTTTGTGTGTGTGTGTGTGTGTGCTGGTGTAGAATGTACATTGAGTCACAGTCAGCCATGTGTGTGTGTGTGTGCACACTGGTATAGGCTGACTTTGAGCCAGAGTGAGCTGTGTGTGTGTGTGTGCATGTGCTGGTATAAGCTTTGCATTGAGTCACAATGACCTTGTGTGTGTGTGTGTGTGTGTGTGTTGGTATAGACTTTGCACTGAATCACAGGTAGCCATATGTGTATGCTGGTATAGACTGTGCATTGAGTCCCAGTGACCTGTTCTTGTGTGTGTGTGTGTGAGTGTGTGTGTGCTGGTATAGGCTCTGCACTGAGTCACATTCACCTGTGTGTGTGTGTGTGTGTGCACGCTGGTATAGGCTGTTCATTCAGTCACAGTTAGGGGTGTTTGTGTATGTGTGTGCTGGTATAGGCTGAACATTGAGCCACAGTGAGGTGTGTGTGCATGTGTGTGTGTTCCGTTAGAGCCTGTGCATTGACTCACAGTGATTCATGTGTGTGTGTGTGCATGTGTGTATGCTGGTATAGGCTGTGCATTGAGTCACAGCCATGCGTGTTTGTGTGTGTGCTGGTATAGACCCTGAATTGAGTCACAGTCAGGTGTGTTTGTGTGTGTCTGTGTGCAGGTATAGTCTGTGCATTGAGTCACAGTCAGCCGTGTGTGTGTGTGTGTCTGTGCACAATGGTATACACTGTGCATTGAATCACAATGAGGTGTGTGTTTGTGTGTGAGTGCTGGTATAGCCTGAGGACTGAGTCACATTGAGCCGTGTGTGTGTGTGTGTGTTTGTGCAGATATGGATGGTGGATTGAGTCACAGTCAGTCGTGTGTGTGTTTGTGTGTGTGCACACTGGTTTACGCTGTGCATTCACTCACCATTATGGGTGTGTGTGTCTCTGTGTGCTGTTATAGGCTGATCATTGAGCCACAGTGAGGTGTGTGTGTGTGTCTGTGTGCCATAAAAGCCTGTGTGCCATTAAAGTCTGTGCATTGAGTCACAGTGATTCATGTGTGTGTGTGTGCATGCGTGTGTGCTGGTATAGGCTGTGAATTCTGTCACAGTGACCCGTCTGTGTTTGTTCTAGTATAGACTGTGCATTGAGTCACAGCCAGAAATGCGTGTGTGTGTGTGTGTGTGTGCTGGTATAGACCCTGCATTGAGTCACAGTGAGCCATGTGTGTGTGTGCTGGTATAGTCTGAGCATTGAGTCACAATGAGATGCGGTTGTGTATGTGCTGCTTATAGACTGTGCATTGAGTCACAGTCAGCTGTGTTTTGTGGTTCTGTGTGCTGGTACAGACTGCATTGACTCACAATCAGCCATGTGTGTGTGTGCATGTGTGCATGCTGCTATAGACTCTGCATTGAGTCACAGTGAGCCATGTGTGTGTGCTGGCATAAGCTGTGCATTGAGTCATAGTGAGCTGTGTGGGGCTGCGCAGGTATAGCCTGAGCATTGAGTCACAGTGAGTTGCATGTGTGTGTGTGTATGTGTTACTTATAGAATGTGCATGGAGTCACAGTCAGGTGTGTTTGTGTGTGTGTGTGTTGGTATAGGCTGTGCACTGAGTCACCGTGAGCTGTGTTTGTTTGTGTGGGCTGGTACAGGCTGTGCATTGAGTCACACTGAGCCATGCGTGTGTGTGTGTGTGTGTGCTGGTATAGGCTGAGCATTGAGTCACACTGAGGGATGTGTGTGTGTGTGTGTGCTGGTTTAGGCTGTGCATTGAGTCACACTGAGGTGTGTGTGTGGGTGTGCTGTTATAGATAGTGCATTGAGTCACAATGTCGTGTGTGTGTGTGTGTGTCTGCACACTGGTATAAGCTGTGTATTGAGTCACAGTGAGAGGTGTGTTTGTGTGTGTTGCTATAGGCTGACCATTGAGTCACAGTGAGGGGTGTGTGCATGCTGGTATATGCTGCACATTGAGTCACAGGTATGTGGGGGTGTGTGTGTGCTGGTACAGGCTGCGCATTGAGTCACAGGTGTGTGTGTGTGTGTGTGTGTCCTGGTGCAGGCTATGCATTGAGTCACAGTGAGGTGGGTGTGTGTGCTTGTGCTGGTATGGACAGTGCATTGAGTTAAACTGAGCAGTGTATGTGTGTATGTGCTGGCATAGACTGTGTATTGAATCACAGTCAGGTGTGTGTGTGTGTGTGCTGGTATAGACTGTGCAAAGAGTCACAGTCATGTGTGTGTGTCTGTGTGTCTGTATGCTGTTATAGGCTTTGCACTGAAACACAGTGAGCCATCTGTGTGTGTTTGTATGTGTGCGCAGGTATGGACGGTGCATTGAATCACAGTGAGCAGTGTGTGTGTGTGTGTCTGTGCACGGGTGCTAATTTAGGCTGTGCATTGGGTCGCAGTGAGCTGTGTGTGTGTGTTTGTGCTGATATAAACTGTGCACTGAGTCACACTGAGCCGTGTGTGTGTGTGTGTTTGACCTGGTGTAGGCTGTGCATTGAGCCACAGTAGCTGTGTGTGTCTCTGTGCTGGTATAGGCTATCCATTGAGTCACAGTGAGATGTGTGTGTTTGTGTGTGCTGGTATAGACAGTGCATTGAGTCACAGCCATGCATGTGAGTACGTGTGTGATGGTATACACCCTGAATTGAGTCACAGTCAGGTGTGTTTGTGTGTGTCTGTGTGCTGGTATATAGTGTGCATGGAGTCACAGTGAGCCGTGTGTGTGTGTCTGTGCATGATGGTATAGGCTGAGCATTGAGTCACAGTGGGGTGTGTGTGTGTGTGTGTGTGTGTGCCGGTTTAGAATGTGCATGGAGTCACAGATGTGTGTGTGTGTGTGTATGTGCTGGTATGGAAAGTGCATTGAGTCACCCTGAGCCATAAGTGTGTGTGTGTGCGTTGTTATAGAATGTGCATTTAGTCACTGGTGTGTTTGTGTGTGTGTGTGTGTGTGCTGGTGTAGAATGTACATTGAGTCACAGTCAGCCATGTGTGTGTGTGTGTGCACACTGGTATAGGCTGACTTTGAGCCAGAGTGAGCTGTGTGTGTGTGTGTGCATGTGCTGGTATAAGCTTTGCATTGAGTCACAATGACCTTGTGTGTGTGTGTGTGTGTGTGTGTTGGTATAGACTTTGCACTGAATCACAGGTAGCCATATGTGTATGCTGGTATAGACTGTGCATTGAGTCCCAGTGACCTGTTCTTGTGTGTGTGTGTGTGAGTGTGTGTGTGCTGGTATAGGCTCTGCACTGAGTCACATTCACCTGTGTGTGTGTGTGTGTGTGCACGCTGGTATAGGCTGTTCATTCAGTCACAGTTAGGGGTGTTTGTGTATGTGTGTGCTGGTATAGGCTGAACATTGAGCCACAGTGAGGTGTGTGTGCATGTGTGTGTGTTCCGTTAGAGCCTGTGCATTGACTCACAGTGATTCATGTGTGTGTGTGTGCATGTGTGTATGCTGGTATAGGCTGTGCATTGAGTCACAGCCATGCGTGTTTGTGTGTGTGCTGGTATAGACCCTGAATTGAGTCACAGTCAGGTGTGTTTGTGTGTGTCTGTGTGCAGGTATAGTCTGTGCATTGAGTCACAGTCAGCCGTGTGTGTGTGTGTGTCTGTGCACAATGGTATACACTGTGCATTGAATCACAATGAGGTGTGTGTTTGTGTGTGAGTGCTGGTATAGCCTGAGGACTGAGTCACATTGAGCCGTGTGTGTGTGTGTGTGTTTGTGCAGATATGGATGGTGGATTGAGTCACAGTCAGTCGTGTGTGTGTTTGTGTGTGTGCACACTGGTTTACGCTGTGCATTCACTCACCATTATGGGTGTGTGTGTCTCTGTGTGCTGTTATAGGCTGATCATTGAGCCACAGTGAGGTGTGTGTGTGTGTCTGTGTGCCATAAAAGCCTGTGTGCCATTAAAGTCTGTGCATTGAGTCACAGTGATTCATGTGTGTGTGTGTGCATGCGTGTGTGCTGGTATAGGCTGTGAATTCTGTCACAGTGACCCGTCTGTGTTTGTTCTAGTATAGACTGTGCATTGAGTCACAGCCAGAAATGCGTGTGTGTGTGTGTGTGTGTGCTGGTATAGACCCTGCATTGAGTCACAGTGAGCCATGTGTGTGTGTGCTGGTATAGTCTGAGCATTGAGTCACAATGAGATGCGGTTGTGTATGTGCTGCTTATAGACTGTGCATTGAGTCACAGTCAGCTGTGTTTTGTGGTTCTGTGTGCTGGTACAGACTGCATTGACTCACAATCAGCCATGTGTGTGTGTGCATGTGTGCATGCTGCTATAGACTCTGCATTTAGTCACAGTGAGCCATGTGTGTGTGCTGGCATAAGCTGTGCATTGAGTCATAGTGAGCTGTGTGGGGCTGCGCAGGTATAGCCTGAGCATTGAGTCACAGTGAGTTGCATGTGTGTGTGTGTATGTGTTACTTATAGAATGTGCATGGAGTCACAGTCAGGTGTGTTTGTGTGTGTGTGTGTTGGTATAGGCTGTGCACTGAGTCACCGTGAGCTGTGTTTGTTTGTGTGGGCTGGTACAGGCTGTGCATTGAGTCACACTGAGCCATGCGTGTGTGTGTGTGTGTGTGCTGGTATAGGCTGAGCATTGAGTCACACTGAGGGATGTGTGTGTGTGTGTGTGCTGGTTTAGGCTGTGCATTGAGTCACACTGAGGTGTGTGTGTGGGTGTGCTGTTATAGATAGTGCATTGAGTCACAATGTCGTGTGTGTGTGTGTGTGTCTGCACACTGGTATAAGCTGTGTATTGAGTCACAGTGAGAGGTGTGTTTGTGTGTGTTGCTATAGGCTGACCATTGAGTCACAGTGAGGGGTGTGTGCATGCTGGTATATGCTGCACATTGAGTCACAGGTATGTGGGGGTGTGTGTGTGCTGGTACAGGCTGCGCATTTAGTCACAGGTGTGTGTGTGTGTGTGTGTGTCCTGGTGCAGGCTATGCATTGAGTCACAGTGAGGTGGGTGTGTGTGCTTGTGCTGGTATGGACAGTGCATTGAGTTAAACTGAGCAGTGTATGTGTGTATGTGCTGGCATAGACTGTGTATTGAATCACAGTCAGGTGTGTGTGTGTGTGTGCTGGTATAGACTGTGCAAAGAGTCACAGTCATGTGTGTGTGTCTGTGTGTCTGTATGCTGTTATAGGCTTTGCACTGAAACACAGTGAGCCATCTGTGTGTGTTTGTATGTGTGCGCAGGTATGGACGGTGCATTGAATCACAGTGAGCAGTGTGTGTGTGTGTGTCTGTGCACGGGTGCTAATTTAGGCTGTGCATTGGGTCGCAGTGAGCTGTGTGTGTGTGTTTGTGCTGATATAAACTGTGCACTGAGTCACACTGAGCCGTGTGTGTGTGTGTGTTTGACTTGGTGTAGGCTGTGCATTGAGCCACAGTAGCTGTGTGTGTCTCTGTGCTGGTATAGGCTATCCATTGAGTCACAGTGAGATGTGTGTGTTTGTGTGTGCTGGTATAGACAGTGCATTGAGTCACAGCCATGCATGTGAGTACGTGTGTGATGGTATAGACCCTGAATTGAGTCACAGTCAGGTGTGTTTGTGTGTGTCTGTGTACTGGTATAGACTGTGCATGGAGTCACAGTGAGCCGTTTGTGTGTGTCTGTGCACGATGGTATAGTCTGAGCATTGAGTCACAGTGGGGTGTGTGTGTGTGTGTGTGTGTGCCGGTTTAGGCTGTGCATGGAGTCACAGATGTGTGTGTGTGTGTTTATGTGCTGATATAGAAAGTACATTGAGTCACCCTGAGCCTTAATTGTGCGTGTGTGTGTTGGTATAGAATGTGCATTGAGTCACTGGTGTGTTTGTGTGTGTGTGTGTGTGCTGGTGTAGAATGTACTTGAGTCACAGTCAGCCATGTGTGTGTGTGTGTGCACACTGGTATAGGCTGACTTTGAGCCAGAGTGAGCTGTGTGTGTGTGTGTGCATGTGCTGGTATAAGCTTTGCATTGAGTCACAATGACCTTGTGTGTGTGTGTGTGTGTGTGTGTTGGTATAGACTTTGCACTGAATCACAGGGAGCCATGTGTGTATGCTGGTATAGACTGTGCATTGAGTCCCAGTGACCTGTTCTTGTGTGTGTGTGTGTGAGTGTGTGTGTGCTGGTATAGGCTCTTCACTGAGTCACATTCACCTGTGTGAGTGTGTGTGTGTGCACACTGGTATAGGCTGTTCATTCAGTCACAGTTAGGGGTGTTTGTGTATGTGTGTGCTGGTATAGGCTGAATATTGAGCCACAGTGAGGTGTGTGTGCATGTGTGATTGTTCCATTAGAGTCTGTGCATTGAGTCACAGTGATTCATGTGTGTGTGTGTGCATGCGTGTATGACGGTATAGGCTGTGCATTGAGTCACAGCCATGCGTGTTTGTGTGTGTGCTGGTATAGACCCTGAATTGAGTTACAGTCAGGTGTGTTTGTGTGTGTCTGTGTGCAGGTATAGTCTGTGCATTGAGTCACAGTCAGCAGTGTGTGTGTGTGTGTGTGTGCACAATGGTATACACTGTGCATTGAATCACAATGAGATGTGTGTGTGTGTGTGTGAGTGCTGGTATAGCCTGAGGACTGAGTCACATTGAGCCGTGTGTGTGTGTGTGTTTGTGCAGATATGGATGGTGCATTGAGTCACAGTCAGTCGTGTGTGTGCACACTGGTTTAGGCTGTGCATTAACTCACCATTATGGGTGTGTGTGTCTCTGTGTGCTGCTATAGGCTGATCATTTAGCCACAGTGAGGTGTGTGTGTGTGTCTGTGTGCCGTAAAAGCCTGTGTGCCATTAAAGTCTGTGCATTGAGTCACAGTGATTCATGTGTGTGTGTGTGCATGCATGTGTGCTGGTATAGGCTGTGCATTCTGTCACAGTGACCCGCCTGTGTTTGTGCTAGTATGGACTGTGCATTGAGTCACAGCCAGAAATGTGTGTGCGTGTGTGTGTGTGCTGGTATAGACCCTGCATTGAGTCACAGTGAGCCGTGTGTGTATGTGCTGGTATCGTATGAGCATTGAGTCACAATGAGGTGCGGTTGTGTATGTGCTGCTTATAGACTGTGCATTGAGTCACAGTCAGCTGTGTTTTTTGGTTCTGTGTGCTGGTAAAGACTGCAATGATTCACAATCAGCCGTGTGTGTGTGCATGTGTGCATGCTGCTATAGACTCTGCATTGAGTCACAGTGAGCCATGTGTGTGTGCTGGCATAAGCTGTGCATTGAGTCATAGTGAGCTGTCTGGGGGTGCGCAGGTATAGCCTGATCATTGAGTCACAGTGAATTGCATGTGTGTGTGTGTATGTGTTACTTATAGACTGTGCATGGAGTCACAGTCAGGTGTGTTTGTGTGTGTGTGTGTTGGTATAGGCTGTGCACTGAGTCACCATGAGCTGTGTTTGTTTGTGTGGGCTGGTATAGGCTGTGCATTGAGTCACACTGAGCCATGCGTGTGTGTGTGTGTGTGCTGGTATAGGCTGAGCAATGAGTCACACTGAGGGATGTGTGTGTGTGTGTATGTGTGCTGGTATAGACTGTGCAATGAGTCACAGTTGTGTGTGTGTGAGTGTGTGTGTCTGTGTGCTGTTACAGGCTTTGCACTGAATCTCTGTGAGCCATCTGGGTGTGTTTATATGTGTGTGCAGTTATGGATGGTTCATTGAATCACAGTGAGCAGTGTGTGTGTGTGTGCACAAGTGCTAAATTAGGCTGTGCATTGGGTCACAGTGAACCGTGTGTGTGTGTTTCTGCTGATATAGACTGTGCACTGAGTCACACTGAGCCGTGTGTGTGTGTGTGTGTGTATGTTTGATCTGGTGTAGTCTGTCCATTGAGTCACAGTAGCTGTGTGTGTGTCTGTGCTGGTATACGCTATCCATTGAGTCACAGTGAGATGTGTGTTTTTGTGTGTTTTGGTACAGGCTGAGCATTGAGTCACAGTGAGGTGTGTGTGTGTGTGTGTGTGCTGGTATAGGCTGTGCATTGGGTCACAATGAGGTGCGTGTGTGGGTGTGCTGGTATAGATAGTGCATTGAGTCAAAGTGCTGTGTGTGTGTGTTTCTGCACGCTGGTATAGGCTGTGTATTCAGTCACAGTGCGGGATGTGTGTGTCTGTGTGTGCTGCTATTGGCTGACCATTGAGGCACAGTGAGGGGTGTGTGTGTGCTGGTATATGCTGCGCATTGAGTCACAGGTATGTGTGGGTGTGTGTGTGCTGCTACAGGCTGCTCATTGAGTCACAGGTGTTTGTGTGTGTGTGTGTGTGTGTGCTGGTGCAGGCTGCGCATTGAGTCACAGTGAGCCGTGTGTGTGTGTGTGTGTGCTGGTAAGGCTGTGCATTGAGTCACACTGACGTGTGTGTGTGGGTGTGCTGGTATACATAGTGCATTGAGTCACAGTGCCATGTGTGTGTGTCTGCAGGATGCTATAGGCTGTGCATTGAGTCACAGTGAGGGGTGTATGTGTGTGTGTGCTGGTACAGGCTGCACATTGAGTCACAGTTGTGTGTGTGTGTGATGGTGAAGTCTGTGCATTGAGTCACAGTGAGCCTTGTGTCTGTGTGCTGGTATAGTCTGAGCATTAAGTCACACTGAGGTGTGTGTGTGTGTGTGTGTGTGTGTATGTGCTGCTATAGGCTGAGCATTGAGTCACAGCTGTGTGTGTGTGAGTGTGTGTGTCTGTGTGCTGTTATAGGCTTTGTCCTGAATCACATTGAGACATCTTTGTGTGTTTTTGTGAGGGTGTGTGTGAAGGTATGAACGGTGCACTGAGTGACAGTGAGCTGTGTGTGTGTCTGTGTGTGTACATGTGTGCTGGTACAGGCGGTGCATTGACTCACACTGAGATGTGTGTGTGTGCATTTGTGCTGGTATAGATAGTGCATTGAGTCACAGTGCCGTGTGTGTGTCTGCACACTGCTATAGGCTGTGCATTGAGTCACAATGAGGTGTGTGTGTGTGCTGGTACAGGCTGCACATTGTGTCACAGGTGTGTGTGTGTGTGTGCTGGTGCAGGCTGTGCATTGAAGCACAGTAAGGTATGTGTGTGTGTGTGTGTTGGTATAGACTCTTCACTAAGTCACAGTGAACCATGTGTGTGTGATGGCATAAGCATTGCATTGAGTCACAGTGAGCTATGTGTCTGTGTGCTGGTATAGTCTGAGCATTGAGTAACACTGAGGTGTGTGTGTGAGTATGTGCTGGTATGGATGGTGCATTGAGTTACACTGAGCCGTGTGTGTGTGTGTATGTGCTGCTATAGACTGTGCATTGAGTCACAGCTGTGTGTGTGAGTGTGTGTGTCTGTGTGCTGTTATAGGCTTTGCCCTGAATCACAGTGAGACGCTTTTGTGTGTTTTTATGTGTGTGTGTGTGAAGGTATGGACAGTGCATTGAGTCACAGTGAGCCGTGTGTGTGTCTGTGTGCATATGTGTGTGCTTGTACAGGTTGTTCATTGAGTCACACTGAGGTGTGTGTGTGTGCATGTGTGCTGGTATAGATAGTGAATTGAGTCACAGTGTCATGCGTGTGTGTGTCTGCAAGCTAGTAGAGGCTGTGTATTGAGTCACAATGAGAGGTGTGTGTGTCTGTGTATGCTGCTATAGGCTGACCATTGAGTCACACTGATGTGTATGTGTGTGTGTGTGTGCTGGTATAGGCTGCTCATTGAGTCACAGTGAGGTGTGTGTTTGTTTGTATGTGCTGGTATGGACAGTGCATTGAGTTGCACTGAGCCATGTATAGACTGTGTGTTCAGTCACAGTCAGGTGTGTGTGTGTGTGCTGGTGTAGACTGTGCAATGAGTCACAGTCGTGTGGGTGTGAGTGTGTGTGTCTGTGTGCTGTTATAGTCTTTGCACTGAGTCACAGTGAGCCTCTGTGTGTGTTTGTATGTGTGTGCAGATATGGATGGTGCATTGAATCACAGTGAGCAGTGTGTGTGTGTGTGAACGAGTGCTAAATTAGGCTGTGCATTGGGTCACAGTGAGCCGTGTGTGTGTTTGTGCTGATATAGACAGTGCACTGAGTCACATTGAGCCATGTGTGTGTCTGTTTGACCTGGTGTAGGCTGTGCAATGAGTCACAGTAGCTGTGTGTGTGTCTGTGCTGGTATAGGCTATCCATTGAGTCACAGTGAGATGTGTGTGTTTGTGTGTGTTGATATAGGCTGAGCACTGAGTCACAGTGAGGTGTGTGTGTGTGTGTGCCAGTTTAGGCTGTGCATGGAATAACAGATGTGTGTGTGTGTGTGTATGTGCTGGTATGGAAAGTGCATTGAGTCACCATGAGCCATGTGTTTGTGTGTGTGTGTTTGTGTTCTGGTGTAGAATGTACACTGAGTCACAGTCAGCCGTGTGTGTGTGTCCACACTGGTATAGGCTGATTTTGAGCCAGAGTGAGGTGTGTATATGTGTGTGTGTGTGTGTGCATGTGCTGGTAAAAGCTTTGCATTGAGTCACAATGAGCTGTGTGTGTGTGTGTGTGTGTTGGTATAGACTTTGCACTGAGTCACAGGGAGCCGTGTGTGTGCTGGTATAGACTGTGCATTGAGTCCCAGTGACCTGTTTTTGTGTGTGTGTGTGTGTGTGAGTGTGTGTGTGCTGCTATAGGCTCTGCACTCGGTCACATTCACCCGTGTGTGTGTGTGTGTGTGTGTGTGCAGGCTGGTATAGGCTGTGCATTCAATCACAGTTAGTGGTGTTTGTGTGTGTGTGTGCTGGTGTAGGCTAAACATTGAGCCACAGTGAGGTGTGTGTGTATGTGTGTGTGGGTGGTCCGTTAGAGTCTGTACATTGAGTCACAGTGATTCATGTATGTGTGTGTGCATGTGTGTGTGCATGCGTGTATGCTTATATAGGCTGTGCATTGAGTCACAGTGACCCACGTGTGTTTGTGCTGGTATAGACTGTGCATTGAGTCACAGCCAGAAATGCGTGTGTGTGTGTGCTGGTATAGACCCTGCATTGAGTCACAGTGAGCCGTGTGTGTGTGTGCTGGTATAGTCTGAGCATTGAGTCACAGTGAGGTTTGTGTGTGTATGTGCTGCTTATAGACTGTGCATTGAGTCACAGTCAGCTGTGTTTTGTGTTTCTGTGTGCTGGTATAGACTGCACTGAGTCACAATCAGCCGTGTGTGTGTGTGTGTGTGCATGCAGATATAGACTGTGCATTGAGTCACAGTGAGGGGTGTGTGTGTGTGTACATGTGTGTGTGCTGGTAGAGACTCTGCATTGAGTCACAGTGAGCCATGTGTGTGTGCTGGCATAAGCTGCTCATTGAGTCATAGTGAGCCGTGTGGGAGTGCTCAGGTTTAGCCTGAGCATTGAGTCACAGTGAGTTGCATGTGTGTGTGTGTGTGTGTGACTTATAGACTGTGCATGGAATCACAGTCAGGTGTGTTTGTGTGCGTGTGTGCTGGTATAGGCTTTGCACTGAGTCAGAGTGAGCTGTGTTTGTTTATGTGGGCTGGTATATGCTGTGCATTGAGTCACACTGAGCCATGCATGTGTGTGTGTGTGTGTGTGTGTGTGTTGGTATACGCTGAGCATTGAGTCACAGGTTTGTGTGTGTGTGGGCACATATAAACTTTGTATTGAGCCACAATGAGCCGAGTGTGTGTATGTGTGTATGTGCTGATATGGATAATGCATTGAGTCACACTGAGCTGGACCTGTGTGTGTGTATATGTGCTGGTATAGACTCTGCATTGTGTCAGAGTCAGGTGTGTGTGCATGCGTCTGTGTGTGTGCTGGTATAGTTTGTGCATTTATTCACAGTAACATATGCATGCATGTGTGTGTGTGTGTGTGTGTGTGCTGGTATAGACTGAGCATTGAGTCAAAATGAGTTATGGGTGTGTGCTGGTTTAGGCAGTGCATTGATTCACAGGGAGGTTTGTGTGTGAGTGTGTGTTCAGGTATCAGATGTGAAAAGAGTCACAGTGAGTCATGTATTTGTGTGTGTTTGTGCTGCTATTGGCTGTGTATTGAGTGATAGGGGTGTGTGTGTGTGTATGGGCTGGGATAGGCTGCACATTGAGTCACAGTGAGGTGTGTGTGTGTGTGAGTGTGTGCTTGTATAGAATGTTCATGGAGTCACAGTTAGCCGTGTGTGTGTATGTGTGTGTGTGTTTGTGTGTCCTGGTATAGAATCTGTAGTGAGTGACAGTGAGCCGTGTGTGTGCTGGCATAGGCTGTGCATTGAGTTGCAGTGAGCTGTTCTTGTGTGTGTGTGTGTGTGTGTGTGTGCTGGTTTAAGCTCTGCACTGAGTCACAGTCACCTGTGTGTGTGTGTACAGGCCATGCATTGAGTCACACTGATGTGTGGGTGTGTGCAGGTGTGCTGGTATAGATAGTGCATTGAGTCACAGTGCCATGTGTGTGTGTATCTGCACGCTGGTATAGGGTGTGTATTGAGTCACAGTGAGGGGAGTGTGTGTGTGTGCTGGAATATGTTGGGCATTGAGTCACAGGTATATGTGTGTGTGTGTGTGTGCTGGTGCAGGCTGTGCATTGAGTCACAGTGAGGTGTGTGTGTGTGGGTATGTGCTGGTATAGACTCTGTATTGAGTCACAGTCAGTTGTGTGTGTGTGTGTGCTGGTATAGGCTTTGCACTGAATCAGAGTGAGCTGTCTGTGTGTGTTTGTATGTTTGTGCAAGTAAAGATGGTGAATTGAATCACAGTGAACAGTGTGTGTGTGTTTGTGTGCATGGGTGCTAATTTAGGCTATGCTTTGAGTCACAGTGAGCCATGTCTGTGTGTTTGTGCTGCTATACACTGTGCACGGAGTCACATTGAGCCATGTATGTGTGCGTGTGTTTGTCCTGGTGTAGGCTGTGCATTGCGTCACAGTAGCTGTTTGTGTGTCTGTGCTGGTATAGGCTATGCATTGAGTCACAGTGAGCTGTGTGTGTTTGTGTGCGCTGGTATAGGCTGAGCATTGAGTCACAGTGAGGTGTGTGTCTGTGTATGTGTGTGTGTGTATGTGTTGTGGTATAGGCTCTGCAATGAGTCTCCATGAGCTGTGAGTGTGTGTTTGAGTGTGTGTGTGTGCTGGTATAGGCTGAGCATTGAGTCACAGTGAGGCATGTCTGTGTGCCGGTATAGGCTGTGCATTGAGTTACAGATGTGTGTGTGTGTGTGTGCAGGTATTGACTGGGCATTGAGCCACATTGAGATGTGTGCATGTGTGTGTGTGTGTGTGAGTGTGTGCTGGTATAGACTGTGCATTGAGTCACAGGTGTTTGTGTGTGTGTGTGTGTGCTGGAATAGACTGTACATTGAGTCTCAGTCAGTCATGTGTGTGTATGTGTGTGTGTGTGCACTGGTATAGGCTGAGTTTGAGTCAGAATGAGGTGTATGTGTGGTATATCTGCTGGTATATGGTTTGCATTGAGTCACAATGAGATATGGGTTTGTGTGTGTGTGTGTGTGTGTGTGTTGGTATAGATTTTACCCTGAGTCACAGGGAGCCGTGTGTGTGCTGGTATAGACTGTGCATTAAGTCTCAGTGAGCTTTTCTTGTGTGTGTGTGTGTGTGTGTGTGTGTGTGTGTGTTGGGTGTGTGTGTGCTGGTATAGGCTGAGCACTGAGTCACAGTCACTCGTGTGTATGCGTGTGTGTGTGTGTGCAGGTTTGGAGGATACATTGAGTCACAGTCACCCGTGTGTGTGTGTGTGTGTGCATGCGGGTATAGGCTGTGCATTCAGTCACATTTAGGGGTGTTTGAGTATGTGTGTGCTGTTATAGACTGAGCATTGAGCCGCAGTGCGGTGCATTTGTTTGTGTGTGTGCCGTTAGAATCTGTGCATTGAGTCACTGTGATTCATGTGTGTGTGTGTGCATGCGTCTGTGCTGGTATAGGCTGTGCATTGAGTCACAGCCATGTGTGTGACTGTGTGTGTGCTGGTATAGACCATGAATTGAGTCACAGTCAGGGGTGTTTGTGTGTGTCTGTGTGCTGGTATAGAATGTGAATGGAGTCCCAGTGTGCAGTGTGTGTGTGTGCATGATGGTATAGACTGTGCATTGAGTCACAGTGAGGTGTGTGTGTGTGAGTGCTGGTATAGGCTGTGGACTGAGTCACATTGACCTGTGTGTGTGTGTGTGTGTGTGCAGGTATGGATGGTGCATTGAGTCACAGTCAGCGATGTGTGTGTGTGTGTGTGTGTGTGTGTGTGTGTGTGTGTGTGCTGGTATAGACCCTGCATTGAGTCACAGTGAACCGTGTGTGTGTGTGCTGGTATATTCTGAGCATTCAGTCACAGTCAGGTACATGTGTGTATGTGTTCCTTATAGACTGTGCATTGAATCACAGTCAGATGTGTTTTGTGGTTCTGTGTGCTGGTATAGACTGCATTGAATCACAGTGAGCCGTGTGTTTGTGTGTGTGTGTGTGTGTGTATGATGGTATAGACTGTGCATTGTGTCACAGTGAGGTGTGTCTGTGTGAGTGCTGGTATAGGCTGTGGACTAAGTCACATTAGGCCATGTGTGTGTGTGGGTGTGCAGGTATGTACGGTTCATTGAGTCACAGTCAGCGATGTGTGTTTGTTTTTGTGTGTGTGTGCTGGTATAGACCCTGCATTGAGTCACAGTGAGCTGTGTGTGTGTGCTGCCATAAGATATGCTTTGAATCACAGTTAGCCGTGTGTGTGTGTGCTGGTATAGTATGAGCATTGAGTTACAGTGAGGTGCGTGTGCGTATGTGCTGCTTATAGACTGTGCATTGAGTCACAGTCAGGTGTGTTTTGTTGTTCTGTGTACTGGTATAGACTGCATTGAGTCAGTCAGCCGTGTGTGTGTGTGTGTGTGTGTGCATGTGTGTGTGAAGGTATAGACTATGCATTGAGTCACAGTGAGCCATGTGTGTGTGCTGGCATAAGATGTGCATTGGGTCATTGTGAGCCATTTGGGGGTGTGCAGGTATAGCCTGAGCATTGAGTCACAGTGAGTTGCTTGTGTGTGTGTGTATGTGCTGCTTATAGACTGTGCATTGAGTCAGAGTCAGGTGTGTTTGTGTGTGTGTTTGCTGGTGTAGGCTGTGCACTGAGTCACAGTTAGCTGTGTTTGTTTGTGTGTGCTGGTATAGGCTGTGCACTGTGTAACTGATCTGTTTGTGTGTGTGTGATTGAATAGAGTGTGCATTGTCTCACAGTGAGCTGTTCATTTGTGTGTGTGTGTGTGTGTGTCTGCTGTTAGAGCCTGTGCATTGAGTCATAGAGAGCCATATGTGTTTGAGTGTACGCGAGTGTGCTGGTACAGGCTGTGCATTGAGTCACAGTCAACCGTGTTTGTGTGTGCAGGTAGAGACTATGCATTGAGTCACAGTCAACTGTGCGTGTGTGAGTATATGTGCTGCTACAGGCTGAGTATGGAGACACAGGTGTGTGTGTGTGTTGATATAGGCTATGGACTGTGCCACATTGAGCCGTCTGTGTGTGTGTGTGTTTCTGTTTGCATGTATGGACGGTTCATTGAGTCTCAGGGAGCCATGTGTGTGTGTGTGTGTCTGTGCTGGTATAGGCTATGTATTCACAGTGAGCTGTTTATTTTGTGTGTGCTGGTATAGGCTGAACATTTAGTCACAGTGAGGTGTGTGTCTGCGTATGGGTGTGTGTGTGTATGTGTTCTGGTATAGGCTCTACATTGAGTCCCCTTGAGCTGTGTGTGTGTGTTTGTGTATGTGAGTGTGCTGGTATAGGCTGAGAATTGAGTCACAGTGAGGTGTGTGTGTGTGCCAGTATAGGCTGTGCATTGAGTCACAGATGTGTGTTTGTGTGTGTGTGTGTGTGTGTTTGCAGGTATAGGCTGGGCATTGAGCCACATTGTAACGTGTGTGTGTGCTGGTATAGTCTGAACATTCAGTCACAGTGAGGTGCGGGGGTGTATGTGCTGCTTATAGAGTGTGCATTGAGTCACAGTCAGGTGTGTTTTGTGGTTCTGTGTGCTGGTATAGACTGCATTGAGTCACAGTCAGCCGTGTGTGTGTGTGCACGCAGGTATAGACGGTGCATTGAGTCACAGTGGTGTGTGTGCATGTCGGTGTGCAGGTAGAGACTCTGCATTGAGTCACAGTGAGCCATGTGTGTGTGCTGGCATAAGCTGTGCATTGATTCATAGGTAGTCGTTTGGGAGAGCGCAGGTATAGACTGTGTGTTGAGTCACAGTCAGGTGTGTTTGTGTGTGTGTGTGTTGGTGTAAGCTGTGCACTGAGTCACAGTTAGCTGTGTTTGTTTGTGTGTGCTGGTATAGGCTGAGCATGGAGTCACAGTGAGGTGTGCGTGTGTGTGTGTGTGTGCTGGTATAGACTGTGCCTTGACTCACAGTGAGCTGTTCATTTGTGTGTGTGTGTCTGCTGTTAGAGCCTGTGCATTGAGTCACAGAGAGCCATATGTGTTTGAATGCATGAGAGTGTGCTGTTATAGGCTGTGCATTGAGTCACAGTGGACCGCGTTTGTGTGTGCAGGTATAGACTGTGAATTGAGTCACAGTCAACTGTGCATGTTTGAGTATATGTGCTACTACAGGCTGAGTACTGAGACACAGGTGTGTGTGTCTGTTGACATAGGCTATGGACTGAGTCACATTGAGCCGCCTGTGTGTGTGTGTTTCTATTTGCAGGTATGGACGGTGCATTGAGTCACAGGGAGCCGTGTGTGTGTGTGTCTGTCCTAGTATAGGCTATGCATTGAGTCACAGTGAGCTGATTTTTTTGTGCATGCTGGTATAGGCTGAGCATTTAGTCACAGTGAGGTGTGTGTCTGTGAATGTGCATGTGTGTATGTGTTCTGGTATAGGCTCTGCTATGAGTCCCCTTGAGCTATATGTGTGTGTTTGTGTGTGTGTGTTCGTATAGGCTGAGAATTGAGTCACAGTGAGGTGTGTGTGTGTGCCAGTATAGGCTGGGCATTGAGTCACAGATGTGTATGTGTGTGTTCAGGTATAGGCTGCGCATTGAGCCACAGTGAGAAGTGTGTGTGTGTGTGTGTGTATGTGCTGTTATGGAAAGTGCATTGAGTCACACTGAGCCGTGTGTGTGTGTGTGAGTGTTTATGTGTGCAGGTAAACGCTGTGAATTGAGTCACACTGGGCCGTGTGTGTGTTTGAGTGTGCAGTTATAAATTCTGCATTGACTCACAGGGAAGGGTGTGTGTGTGCATGCTGGGAAAAGCTTTGCATTGAGTCAGAGTGAACAGTGTGTGTGTGTGTGTGTGTGTGTGTGCTGGTACAAACTTTGCACTGAATCTCAGGGAGCTGTGTGTGTGTGCTTGTATAGACTGTGCATTGAGTCCCAGTGAGCTTTTCTTGTGTGTGTGTGTGTGTTTGCTGGTATAGGCTGTGCACTGAGTCACAGTCACTCGTGCATGTGGACGTGTGTGTGTGTGCAGGTATGGAGGGTGCATTGAGTCACAGTCACCCATGTGTGTGTGTGTGTGTGTGTGCACACTGGTCTAGACTGTGCATTCAGTCACAGTTAGGAGTGTTTGTGTATGTGTGTGCCGGTATAGGCTGAGCATTGAGCCACAGTGAGAGGTGTGTGTGTGTGTGTGCCATTAGAGTCTGTGCATTGAGTCACAGTGAGCCGTGTGTGTGTGTGTGCATTCGTGTGAGCTTGTATAGGCTGTGCATTTAGTCACAGTGACCCGCGTGTGTTTGTTCTAGTATAGACTATGCATTGAGTCTCAGAAATGCGTGTCCATGTGTTTGTGTGCTGGTATAGACCCTGCATTGAGTCACAGTGAGCCGTGTGTGTGTGTGCTGGTATAGTCTGAGCACTGAGTCACAGTGAGGTGCGGGTGTGTATGTGCTGCTTATAGACTGTGCATTGCGTCACAGTCAGCTGTGTTTTGTGGTTCTGTATGCTGGTATAGACTCCACTGAGTCACAGTCAGCTGTGTGTGTGTGTGTGTTTGTGCACTCAGATATAGACTGTGTATTGAGTAACAGTGGTGCGTGTGTGCATGTGTGCATGCTGGTATAGACTCTACATTGAGTCACAGTGAGCCATGTGTGTGTGCTGGCATAAGGTGTGCATTGAGTCATAGTGAGGCGTGTGGGGTTGCACAGGTATAGCCTGAGCATTGAGTCACAGTGAGTTACATGTGTGTGTGTGTATGTGATACTTATAGACTGTACATTGAGTCACAGTCAGGTGTGTTTGTGTGTGTGTTTGCTGGTATAACTGTGCCTTGAGTCACAGTCAACTACGTGTGTGTGTGTGTGTGTATACTGGTATATGCTGTGCATGCACTCACAGTGAGGGGTGTGTGTGTGTGTGTGTGTATGCTGGTATAGTCTGAGCATTGAGTCACAGTGAGTTGTGTGTGTGTGTGTGTGTTTGTGCTGTTGGAGACTGTGCATTGAATCACAGTGAGCCATATGTGTGTGTGCATGCCTGTGTGATGGTGTAGGGTGCGCATTGAATCAAATTGACCCATGCTTGTTTGTGCTAGTATCGACTGTGCATCGAGTCACAATTAGCCATGTGTCATGTGTGTGTGTTTGTGTGTGTGTGTGTGTGCTGTTATAGGCTGAACAGTGAGTCATACTCATGTGGGTGTGAGTGTGGTGGTATCAGCTTTGCATTGAGTCACAGTGAGGGTTGCATGTGTCTGTGTGTGTGTACTACTATTATCTGAGCATTGATTCACAGTGAGGTCTGTGTGTGTGTGCACAGGTGGTAATTTAGGCTGGGCATTGAGTCACAGTGCACCATGTGTGTTTGTTTTTGTGCTGGTATAGACTATGCACTGAGTCACTTTGAGCCGTGTGTGTGTGTGTTTGTCCTGGTATAAGCTGTGCATTGAGTCACAGTGAGCTGTGTGTGTATGTGTGTGCTGGTATAGGCTGAGCATTGAGTCACAGTGAGCTGTTTTTGTGTGTCTGTGCTGGTATAGGCTGCACAATGAGTCACAGTGAGGTTTGTGTGTGTGTGTGTGAGCACTGGTACAGGCTGTGCATTGAGTCAAAGGTGTGTGTGTGTGTGTTTGCTGGTGCAGGCTGCACATTGAATCACAGTGAGCTGTGTGTGTGTGTGTGTGTGTGTGCTGGTATAGACCATGCACTGAGTCACAGTGAGCCGTGTGTGTGTGTGCTGTTATAGTCTGAGCATTGAGTCATAGTGAGGTGCATGTGTGTGTGTGCATGTGCTGTTATGGATGGTGCATTGAGTTAGACTGAGAAAAACGTGTGTGTGTGTGTGTGTGTGTGTGTATGTGCTCATATAGACTGTGCATTGAGTCATAGTCAGGTGTGTTTGTGTGTGTGTGTGTTCAGGTATAGGCTGGGCATTGAGTCACAGTCAGCATGTGTGTGATGTGTGTGCATGCTGGTATAGGCTGTTCATTTAGTCACAGAGACGAGTGTGTGTCTGTGTTTGCTGGTATAGGCTGACCATTGAGTCACAGTGAGGTGTGTGTGTGTGTGTGTGAACTTACTGGTATAGGCTTTGCATTGAGTCTCAGTGAGCTGTTTGTGTTTGAGTGTGTGTATGTGTGTGTGTGTGTGTGGGTATAGGCTGTGTATTGACTCACAGTGAGCCATGTGTGTTTCTCTGTGTGTGTGAGCATGCTAGTATAGACTGTGCACTGAGTTACAGGGAGCCGTGTGTGTGTGTGCTGGTATAGACTGTGCATTGATTAACAGTCAACCGTGTGTGTGTGTGTGTGTGTGCATGCACGCTGTTATAGGCAGTGCATTGAGTCACAGTAAGGGGTGTGTGTGTTCGTGGGCTGGTATAGGCAGACCAATGAGTGACAGTGAGGTCAGTGTGTGTGTGTGTGTTGGCATAGGCTTGAGGCACAGTGAGATGTTTGTGAGTGCGTGTGTGCTGGTATAGAGTGTGCACTGAGACACAGAGAGCCGTGTGTGTGTGTGTGTACCGGTATAGACATTTCATTGAGTCACATTGAGCCGTGTGTGTGTGTGTGTTTGTGTGGGCGTAGGTACGGATGGTGCATTGAGTCACAGTGAGCTGTGTGTGTGTGTGTACATACGGGTGTGCTGGTGTACAATGTGCATTGAGTGTCAGTGAGGGGTGTCTGCGTCTGCCTGTAATGGCATAGGCTGTGCATTGAGTCACAGTGAGCCATGTGTGTGTGTGTATGTGTGCTGGTACAGGCATTGCACTGTGTCACAGTGAGCTGTGAATGTGTGTGTGTGTGTGTGTGTAGGTAAGAATGGTGCTTTGAATTACAGTAAGCAGTGTGTGTGTGTGTGTGTGTGTGTGTGCTGGTATAGGCTGTGCATTGAGTCCCATTGAGGTGCGTGTGTGTGTGTCTGCTGTTAGAAAATGTGCTTTGAGTCACAGAGAGCCATATGTGTTTGAGTGCATGCGAGTGTGCTGGTATAGGCTGCGCATTGAGTCACGGTGAGATGTGTGTGTGTGTGTGTGTGTGTGTGCTGGTATAGAATGTTCATTGAGTCACAGTTAGCTGTGTGTGTGTGTGTGTGTGTGTGTCCTGGTATTGAATCTGCATTGAGTCACAGTGAGCCATGTGTGTGTGCTGGCATAGGCTGTGCATTGAGTCACAGTCACCTGTGCATTTGTGTGTATGGGTTTGTGCTGCTACAGGCCGAATATTCAGTCACAGTTAGGTGTGTGTGTGTTGATATAGGCTATGGACTGAGTCACATTGAGCCGTCTGTGTGTGTATGTGTGTGTGTGTGTGCTGTCATAGGCTGTGCATTGAGTCACAATGAGCCATGTGTGTGTGTGATGGTATAGTGTGAGCACTGAGTCACAATGAGGTGTGTTGGTGCGTGCATGTGCTGGTATGGATGGTGCATTCAGTCACATTGAGCCGTGCCTGTGGGTGTGTGTGTGTGCTGGCATAGGCTGTGCATTGAGTCACAGTGAACCTTGTTTGTCTGTGCTGGTATAGTCTGAGCATTCAGTCACATCATGGTGTGTGTGTGCATGCATGTGTGTGTGTGTGGCATGTGTGTTTGTGTGTGTAATGGTATGGACAGTGCATTCAGTCACCCTAAGCCATGCATGTGTGTGTGTGTGTATGTACTGCTGTAGGCTGAGCATTGAGTCACAGTTAGGTGTGTGTGTGTGTGTGTTCTGGTATAGGCTGTGCACTGAGGGACACTGAGCCATCAATGTGTGTGTGTGTGTGTGTGTGTGCAGGCAGGTATGGGTGGTGCATTTAGTCACACTGAGCCGAGTGTGTCTGTGTGTGCTGGCATAGGCTGTGCATTGATTCACAGTGAGCCGTGTGTGTGAGGGGGTGTGTGGGTGCTGGTATAGGTTGTGCATTCAGTCACAGTGAGGTGTCTGTGTGTGCGTGTGTGTGCGTGCTGGTATAGGCTGTGCATTGAGTCACTTTGATGTGGGTGTGTGTGTGTGTGCTGCTATAGACTCTACATTGAGTTACAGTGAGGTGCGTGTGTGTGTGTGTATGCTGTATATGCTGTGCATTGAATCACAGTCAGTCGTGTGTGTGTGTGTGTGTGTGTGTGTGTGTGGAGCTGGCATAGGCTGTGCATTGAGTCACAGTCAGGTGTGTTTGTGTCTGTGTGTGTGTACTTGTGTAGACTGTGCATTGAGTCACAATCAACCGTGTGTGTTTGTGTGCTCATGCTGGTATAGGCTTTGCATTGAGAGACAGGTGTGAGTGCGTGTGTGTGTGCTCGTATAGACTGTGCACTGAGTCACTGATCTGTGTTTGTGTGTGTGATGGTATAGACTGTGCATTGACTCACAATGAGCTGTTCTTGTGTGTGTGTGTGTGTGAGTGTGTGTCTTCTTTAGATTCTGTGCATTGAGGCACAGTGAGCCAAATGTGTTTGAGTGCATGCGAGTGTGCTGCTATAGGCTGTGCATTGAGTCAAAGTGAACCACATTTGTGTGTGCAGGTATAGACTGTGCATTGAGTCAGAGTAAGCCGTGTGTGTGTGTGTGTTCTGGTATAGGCTGTGCATTGAGTCTCAGTGAGCTGTTCATTTGTGTGTGTGTGTGTGTGTTGGTACAGGCTGTACACTGAGTCACATTGAGACGTGTTTGTGTGTGTGTGTGTGCTGATACACGCTGCACATTTGGTCAGAGTTAGCCGTGTGTGTGTGTGTGCTTCAATAAGCTGCACATTGAGTCACAGTGAGCTGTGTGTGTGAGTGTGTGTGCTGATATAGGCTGAGCATTGAGTCACAGTGATGGATCTGTGTGTGTGTATGATGGTACAGGCTGTGCATTGAGTCAGAGTGAAATGTGTGTGAGTGTGTGTGTGTGCAGGTATAGGCTGGGAATTGAGTCACACTGAGCCGTATGTGTGTGTGTGTGTGTGTGTGCTGGTATAGACTCTGCATTGAGTCACAGTGAGCCGTGTGTGTGTTTGCTGGTATAGTCTGAGCACTGAGTCACTGTAAGGTGCATGTGTGTGTGTATGTGCTCGTATGGATGATGCATATAGTCACACTGATCCATACGACTGTGTGTTTGTGTGTGTGTGCTGTTATAGGCTGTTCACTGAGTTGCAGAGAGCCGTCTGTGTGTGTCTGTGTGTGTCTGTGTGCAGGTATGGACGGTGCATTTAGTAACAGGGTGCCATGTGTCTGTGTCTGTGTGTGTGTGTGTTCATGGGTGCTCGTTTAGGCTGTGCATTCAGTCACAGTGAGCCATATGAGTGTGTGTTTGAGCTGGTATAGACAGTGCACTGGGTCAAATTGAGCCATGTGTGTGTTTGTGTTTGTCGTTGTATAGACTGTGCATTGAGTCACCGTGAGCTGTGCGTTTGTGTGTGCAGGTATAGGTTGTGCACTGAGTCACAGTGAGTCATGTGTGTGTGTGCTGGTATAGTCTGAGCAATGTGTCACAGTGAGGTGTGTGTGTGTGTGTGTGTGTTTGTGCTAGTATAGACTCTGCATTGACTCACTGTGAGCTGTGTGTGTGTGGTTGTGTGTGTGTGCTGGTATAGGCAGTGCATTGAGTCACAGTGAGGTGTGTTTGTGTGTGTGCTGGTATAGGCTGTTCATTGAGTCACAGTTAAGGGTGTGTGTGTCTCCCTGTGCTGGTATAGGCTTTGCAAAGAGTCACAGTGAGGTTTGTGTGTGTGCGTGTGCATGTGCTGTTATGGGCTTTGCCTTGAGTCATAGTGAGCTGTGAGTGTGTACTTGTGTGTTGGTATAGACAATGCACTAACACACAGTGAGTGAGTGTGTGTTTGTGTGATGGAATACACTGTGCATTGAGTCAGAGTGAGCTGATTGTGTGTGGGTGGTTGTGGGTGTGCTGTTATAGACTTTGCATGGAGCCACGGGGAGCAATGTGTGTGTGTGTGTGTGCATGTATGTGTGCTGGTGTATGCTGAGTATTGAGTCACAGTTAGGTGTGTTTGCATGTGCCGGTATAGGCTGTGGACTGAGTCACATTGAGCCGTCTGTGTGTGTGTGTGTATGTGTGTGCAGGGATGGATGGTGCATTTAGTCAAAGGGAGCCGAGTGTTTGTGTGTGTTTGGTGGTATAGGCTGTATATTGAGTCACAGTGAGCCGTGTGTGTGTGTGTGTGTGTGCGTGTTGGCATAGGCTGTGCATTGAGTCACAGTGAGCCGTGTGTGTGTGTGATGGTATAGTCTGAGCATTGAGTCACAATGAGGTGTGTTGTTGTGTTTGCTGCTTATAGACTGTGCATTGAGTCACAGTCAGGTGTGTGTTGTGGTTCTGTGTGCTGGTATAGACTGCATTGAGTCACAGTCAGCCATGTGTGTGTGTGTGTGTGTGTGCACAGGTATAGACTGCGCATTGAGTCACAGTGGTGTGTGTGTGTGTGTGTGCATGTGTGTGTGCTGGCAGAGACTCTGCATTGAGTCACAGTGAGCCATTTGTGTGTGCTGGCATAAGCTGTGCATTGAGTTATAGTGAGCCATATGGGGGTGTGCAGGTATAGCCTGAGCATTGAGTCACAGTGAGTTGCATGTGTGTATGTGTATGTGCTACTTAAAGACTGTGCATTGAGTCACAGTCAGGTGTGTCTGTGTTTGTGTGTGCTGGTATAGTCTGTGCACTGAGTCACAGTGAGCTGTGTTTCTTTGTGTGTGCTGGTATAGGCTGAGCATGGAGTCACAGTGAAGTGTGTGTGTGTGTGTGTGTGTGTGTGCAGGTATAGGCTGTGCATTGAGTCACAGTGAGCCATGCATGTGTGTGTGTGTGTGCTGATATAGGCTGAGCATTGAGTCACAGTGAGCTGTGTGTGTGTATGTGTGTATGTGCTGGTATGGATGGTGCATTGAGACACACTGAGCAGTGTGTGTGTGTGTGCATGTGTGTGTGTGTGTGCTGGTATAGGCTCTGCATTGAGTCACTGTGAGATGTGTGTGTGTTTGTGTGTTTGTGCTGGTATAGGCTGTTCATTGAGTCACAGTGACCTGTGTGTGTGTGTGTGTGTGTGTGTGTGTGCTGGTATAGGCTGAGCATTGAGTTATAGTGAGCTATGTGTGTGTGCTGGTATAGGCATATCATTGAGTCACAGTGAGGTGTGTGTGTGAGTGTGTGTTCATGAATGAATTGTGAAATGAGTCACAGTGAGTCATGTATTTGTGTGTGTTTGTACTGCTATCGGCTGTGAACTGAGTGACAGGTGTGTGTGTGTTTGTGTGTGCTGGTATAGGCTGCACATTGAGTCACAGTGATATGTGTGTGTGTGTGTGTGTGTGTGTGTGTGCTGGTATAGAATATTCATTGAGTCACAGGGAGCCGTGTGTGTGTGTGCGTGTTTGTGTGTCCTGGTATAGAATCTGCATTGAGTCACCGTGAGCCATGTGTGTGTGCTGGCATAGGCTATGCATTGAGTCGCAGTGAGCCTTGTTTGTGTGTGCTTTTATAGTCTGAGCATTGAGTCACAGCGTGGTGTCTGTGTGTGTGTGTGTGTGTGTATGTGTATGATGGTATAGATGGTGCATTCAGTCACCCTGAGCCATGCGTGTGTATGTGTGTGTGTGTTTGTGCTGCTATAGGCTGAGCACTGAGTCACAGTTATGTTTGTGTGTGTGTGGTGATATGAGCATTGCATTGAGTCACAATTAGGGTTATGTCTGTCTGTGTGCTGCTGTAGGCTGAGCATTGAGTCACAGTTAGGTGTGTGTGTGTGTTCTGGTATAGGCTGTGCACCGAGGCACACTGAGCCGTCACTGTGTGTGTGTGTGTGTGTTTGTGTGCAGGTATGCATGGTGCATTTAGTCACAGTTAGCCGAGTGTGTCTGTGTGTACTGGCATAGGCTGTGCAATGATTCACAGTGAGTCGTGTGTGTGTTGTGTGCGTGCTGGTAGAGGCTGTGCATTTAATCACAGTGAGGTGTCTGTGTGTGATATGTGTGTGTGCTGGTATACGCTGCGGATTGAGTCACAGTGAGGTGTGTGTGTCTTGGTATAGGCTGCCCATTGAGTCACTGTGATGTGGATGTGTGTGTGTGTGTGCTGCTATAGACTCTGCATTGAGTTACAGTGAGGTGCGTGTGTGTGTGTGTGTATGCTGTATAGGCTGTGCATTGAGTCACACTCAGCCATGTGTGTGTGTGTGTGTGTGTGTGTGTATGGTGCTGGCAAAGGCTGTGCATTGAGTCACAGTCAGATGTGTTTGTGTGTGTGTGCTGGTATAGACTGTGCATTGAGTCACAGACAACCATGTGTGTGTGTGTGCATGTGCTGGTATAGGCTTTGCATTGAGTGACAGCTGTGAGTGTGTGTGTGTGTGTGCTGGTATAGAGTGTGCACTGAATCACTGATCTGTGTGTGTGTGTATGTGATGGAATAGACTGTGCATTGACTGACAGTGAGCTGTTCGTGTGTGTGTGTTTGTGTGTGTGTGTCTGCTGTTAGAGCCTGTGCATTGAGTCACAGAGAGCCATGTGTGTTTGAGTGCATATGAGTGTGCTGGTATAGGCTGTGCACTGAGGCACAGTGAACCACGTTTTTGTGTGCAGGTATAGACTGTGCATTGAGTCACAATCAGCTGTGCGTGTGTGCTTGTGCTGCTACAGGTTGAGTACTGAGTCACAGGTGTGTGTGTGTTGATATAGGCTATGGACTGAGTCACATTGAGCCTTCTGTGTGTGTGTGTTTTTGTTTGTAGGTATGGACGGTGCATTGAGTCACAGGGAGCCGTGTGTGTGTGTGTGCTGATATAGTCTGAGCATTGAATCATTGTGAGGTGTGTGTGTGTGTGTGTGTGTGTGTGTGCCGGTACAGGCTGTGCACTGAGTCACAGAGAGCCATCTATGTGTTTGTGTGTGTGTGCTGGTATGGACAGTGCATTGAGTAATAGTGAGCCGTGTGTGTGTGTGTTCATGGGTGCTGGTTTAGGCTGTACATTGAGTCACAGTGAGCTGTGTTTGTGTGTCTGTGCTGGTATAGGCTGTGCATTCAGTCACAGTGAGCCCTGTGTGTGTGTGTGTTTGTGCTCGTATAGGTTGAGCATTGAGTCAAAGTGAGGTGCTTGTTTGTGTGTGCTGGTATAGTCTGTGCATTGAGTCACAGGGTTGTGTGTTTGTGTGTGTGCACATATAGACTGGACATTGAGCCACAGTGAGCCATGTTTGTGTATGTGTGTATGTGCCAGTATGGACAGTGCATTGAGACACACTGAGCAATGCGTGTGTGTGTGTGTATATGATGGTATAGACTGTGCATTGAATCACAGTAAGTGGTGTTTGTGTGTGTGTTTGTGCTGGTATAGACTGTGCATTGAGTCACAGTCAGCCATGTGTGTGTGACTGTATGTGCACACTGGTATAGGATGACCTTTGAGTCACAGTGAGATGTGTATGTGTGTGTGTGCATGCTGGTATAGGCTATGCATTGAGTCAGAGTGTGCTGTGTGTGTGTGTGTGCTGGTACTGACTTTACACTGAGCTACAGGGAATTGTGTGTGTGTGTGTGTGTGCTTGTATAGAATGTGCATTGAATAACAGTGAGGTGTTCATGTGTGTGTGTGTGCTGGTGTAGGCTGTGCACTGAGTCACACTAAGCCGTGTGTGTGTGTGTGTGTGTGTGTGTGTGTGCAGGTATGGATGGTGCATTGAGTCACAGTGAGCTGTGTGTGTGTATGTGTGTATGTGCCAGTATGGACAGTGCATTGAGACACACTGAGCAGTGTGTGTGTGTGTATGTATATGCTGGTATAGACTGTGCATTGAATCACAGTCAGTGGAGTTTGTGTGTGTGTTTGTGCTGGTATAGACTGTGCATTGAGTCACAGTCAGCCATGTGTGTGTGTCTGTATGTGCCCACTGGTATAGGATGACCTTTGAGTCACAGTGAGATGTGTATGTGTGTGTGTGCATGCTGGTATAGGCTATGCATTGAGTCAGAGTGTGCTGTGTGTGTGTGTGTGCTGGTACTGACTTTACACTGAGCTACAGGGAACTGTGTGTGTGTGTGTGTGCTTGTATAGAATGTGCATTGAATAACAGTGAGGTGTTCATGTGTGTGTGTGTGCTGGTATAGGCTGTGCACTGAGTCACACAGAGCTCTGTGTGTGTGTGTGTGTGTGCAGGTATGGATGGTGCATTGAGTCACAGTGAGCTGTGTGTGTGCGTGTGTGTGTGTGCTGATATAGGCTGTACATTGATTCACAGTGAGCTGTGTGTGTGTGTGCGGGTATAGGCTGTGCATTGAGTCAAAGTGAGCTATGAGTGTGTGCTGGCATAGGCGGTGCATTAAGTCACAGTGAGCCGTGTGTGTGTGTGCTGGTAAAGGCTGAGTTTTGAGTCACAGTGAGGTGTGTGTGTTTGTGTGTATGTGCTGGCATGGATGATGCATTGAGTCACAATAAGCTGGACATGTGTTGTTTGTGTGTGTACGTGCTGGTATAGACTCTGCATTGAGTCCGAATCAGGTGTGTGTGTGTGCGTGTGTGTGTGTGTGTGCTGGTATAGGCTCTGCATTGAGTCACTGTGAGCTGTGTGTGTGTTTGTGTGTTTGTGCTGGTATAGGCTGTGCATTGAGTCACAGTGACCAGTGTGTGTGTGTTTGTGTGCTGGTATAGGCTGAGCATTGATTCAACGTGAGCTAGGTGTGTGTGCTGGTATGGGAAGTGCAATGAGTCACAGTGAGGTATGTGTGTGAGTGTGTGTTCAGATATGAGCTGTGAAATGAGTCACAGTGAGTCATGTATTTGTGTGTGTTTGTGATGCTATCAGCTGTGCATTGAGTGACAGGTGTTTGTGTGTGTGTGTGTGTGTGCTGGTATAGGCTGCACATGGAGTCACATTGAGCTGTGTGTGTGAGTGTGTGTGCTTATATCGGCTGAGCATTGAGTCACACTGAGCTGTGTGTGTGTGTGCTGGTATAGGCTCTGCACTGAGTCACAGTGAGGTGTGTGTGTTGGTACAGGAAGCAATTTGAGTCACAGTGAGGTATGTGTGTGTGTGTGTGTGCTGCTATAGGCTGTGCATTGAGTCACAGTGAGGTGTGTGTGGTGTGTGCTGGTATAGACCCTGCATTTAGTCACAGTGAGCTGTGTGTGTGTGTGCTGGTATAGTCTGAGCATTGAGTCACAGTGAGGTGCATGTGTGTGTGTGTATGTGCTGTTATGGATGGTGCATTGAGTCACACTGAGAAAAACGTGTGTGTGTGTGTGTGTGTATGTGCTCATATAGACTGTTCATTGAGTCATAGTCTGGTGTGTTTGTGTGTGGTGTGTGTGCAGGTATAGGCTGGGCATTGAGTCACAGTCAGCGTGTGTGTGATATGTGTGCACGCTGGTATAGGCTGTGCATTTAGTCACAGAGAGGGGTGTGTGTCTGTGTGCGCTGGTATAGGCTGATCATTGAGTCACAGTGAGGTGTGTGTGTGTGTGGGTGCACGTACTGGTTTAGGCTTTGCACTGAGTCACAGTGAGCTGATTGTGTTTGAGTGGGTGTATGTGTGTGTGTGTGCAGGTATAGGCTGTGTATTGACTCACAGTGAGCCATGTGTGTTTCTGTGTGTGTCTGAGTCTGCTAGCATAGACTGTGCACTGAGTTCCATGGAGCCGTGTGTGTGTTGGTATAGACTGTGCATTGAGTCACAGTCAGGTGTGTTTGTGTGTGTGTGTGTGTGCTGGTATAGACTATGCATTGATTAACAGTCAACCGTGTGTGTGTGTGTGTTTGTGTGTGTGAATGCACACTGTTATAGGCAGTGCACTGAGTCATAGTAAGGGGTGTGTGTGTTCGTGGGCTGGTATAGGCAGACCAATGAGTGACAGAGAGGTCTGTGTGTGTGTGTGTGCTGGTATAGGCTTGAGGCACAGTGAGCTGTTTGTGGGTGTGTGTGGGCTGGTATAGAGTGTGCACTGAGACACAGACAGCCGTGTGTGTGTGTGTGTGTGTGTGTGTGTGTGCCGGCATAGACATTTCATTGAGTCACATTAAGCCGTGTGTGTGTGTGTAGGTACAGATGGTGCATTGAGTCACAGTGAGCTGTGTGTGTGTGTGTGCTGTTAGAGACTGTGCATTGAGTCACTGTCAGCTGTGCATGTGTGTGTATGCGTGTGTGCTGCTCTAGGCTGAGTATTGAGTAACAGTTAGCTGTGTGTGTGTGCTGATATTGGCTGTGGATTCAGTCACATTGAGCCGTCTGTGTGTGTGTGTGTGTGCAGTATGGACGGTGCAATGTGTTACAGGGAACCATGTGTGTGTGTGTGTGTGTGCTGGTAGAGACTGTGCATTGAGTCACAGTGAGGGGTGTGTGTGTGTCTGTGTGTGCAATTATATGCTGAACATTGAGTCACACTGAGGTGTATGTGTGTGTGTGCATGCTGGTATAAGCTTTGCATAGAGTCACAGGTAGCGGTGTGTGTGTGTGTGTATGTGCTGGTATAGACTGTGCATTGAGTCAGAGTGAGCCATGTGTGTGTGTGTTTTCTGGTATAGGCTGTGCATTGAGTCTCAGTGAGCTGTTCATGTGTGTGTGTGTGTTCATGTGTGTGTTGGTATAGGGTGTGCACTAAGTCACATGAGCCGTGTGTGTGTTTGCTGGTATAGGCTGCACATTCAGTCACAGTGATGTGTGTGTGTGTGTGTGTGCTCGTACAGGCTGTGCATTGAGTCACTGTGAGGTGTGTGTGTGAGTGTGCATGTGTGTGCAGGAATAGGCTGGACATTGATTCACAGTGAACTGTGTGTGTGTGTCTTTGTGTGTGCTTGTATAGGCTGTGCATTAAGTCACAGTGAGCTGTGTGTGTGTGTGTGCTGATCTAGGCTGAACATTGAGTCACAGTGAGGTGTGTCTGTGTGTGTGTGTGCTGGTACAGGCTGTGCATTGAGTCACAGTGAGGTGTGTGTGTGATTGTGCATGTGTGTGCAGGTGTAGGCTGGGCATTGAGTCACAGAGTCCTGTGTGTGTTTTGTGTTGTTAGAGATTGTGGATTGAGTCACAGTGAGCCGTGTGTGTGTGTGTGCATGTGTGTGTGCTGTTATATGATGTGCATTGAGTGTCAGTGAGTGGTGTGTGTGTCTGCCTGTGATGGCATAGGCTGTGCATTGAGTCACAGTGAGCCGTGTGTGTGTGTATGTGTGCTGGTATAGGCAGTCCACTGTGTCACAGTAAGCCGTGAATGTGTGTGTGTGTGTGTTTGTAAGTAAGGATGGTGCTTTGAATTACAGTGAGCAGTGTGTGTGTGTGTGAGTGCTGATATAGGCTGTGCATTGAGTCACAGTCAGCCTTGTGTGTGTGTGTGCACGAGCACTGGTATAGGCTGTTCACTGAGTCACAGTTAGGGGTGTGTGTGTCTCTGTGTGCTGGTATAGGCTTTGCAATGAGTCACAGTGAGGTTTGTGTGTGTGTGTGTGCGTGTGCTGTTATAGGATTGCATTGAGTCATAGTGAGATCTGAGTGTGTGTTTGTGTGCTGGTATAGACAGTGCACTAACTCACAGTGAGCATGTGTGTTTGTGTGATGGAATAGACTGTGCATTGAGTCAGAGTGAGCTGATCATGTGTGTGTGGGGGGGTGTCTGTGTACTGTTACAGACTGTGCATGGAGTCACGGGGAGTAATGTGTGTGTGTGTGCATGTGTGTGTGCTGGTATAGTCTGAGTATTGAGTCACAGTTAGGTGTGATTGTTTGTGCCAGTATAGGTTGTGGACTGAGTCACATTGAGCCATCTTTGTGTGTGTGTGTGTGTGCAGGGATGGATGATGCATTTAGTCACAGGGAGCTGAGTGTTTGTGTGTGTGTGCTGGCATAGGCTGTGCATTGAGTCACAGTGAGCCGTGTGTGTGTGTAATGGTAAAGTCTGAGCATTGAGTCGCAATGAGGTGTGTGGGTGTATGTGCTGCTTATAGACTGTGCATTGAGTCACATTCAGGTGTGTTTTGTCGTTCTGTGTGCTGGTATAGACTGCATTAAGTCACAGTCAGCCGTGTGTGTGTGTGTGTGTGTGTGTGCATGCAGGTATATACTGTGCATTGAGTCACAGTGGTGTGTGTGTGTGTGCATGTGTGTGTGCTGGTATACTCTGCATTGAGTCACAGTGAGCCATGTGTGTGTGCTGGCATAAGCTGTGCATTGAGTCATAGTGAGCCGTGTGGGGGTGCGCAGGTATAGCCTGTTCATTGATTCACAGTTAGTTGCATGTATGTGTGTGTATGTGCTGCTTGTGGACTGTGCATTAAGGCATGGTTAGTTGTGTTTGTTTGTGTCTGCTGGTATAGGCTGAGCACTGAGTCACAGTGAGGTGTGTGTGTGTGTGTCTGTGTGTGTGTGCTGGTATAGACTGTGCATTGAGTCAGAGTAAGCCGTGTGTGTGTGTGTGTGTGTGTGTGTGTGTGTTCTGGTATAGGCTGTGCATTGAGTCTCAGTGAGCTGTTCGTCTGTGTGTATCTGTGTTGGTATAGGCTGTACACTGAGTCACATTGAGACGTGTTTGTGTGTGTGTGTGTGTGCGCGCAATGATACAGGCTGCACACTGAGTCAGAATGAGCCGTGTGTTTGTGTGCTTCTATAGGCTGCACATTGAGTCACAGTGAGCTGTATGTGTGAGTGTGTGTGCTGATATAGGCTGAGCATTGAGTCACAGTGAGGTATCGATGTGTGTGTGTACTGGAACAGGCTATGCATTTAGTCACAGTGAAGTGTGTGTGTGAGTGTGTGTATGTGCAAGTATAGGCTTGGAATTGAGACACAGTGAGCCGTGTGTTTCTGTGCTGGTTTAGGATGTGCATTTACTCTCAGTGAGGGGTGTGTGTGTGTGTGTGTGTGTGTGTGTGTGTGACGCTACAGAAAGCGCTTTGAGTCACAGCAAGGTATGTGTGTTTGTTGGTATAGGCTGAGCATAGAGTCATAGTGAGGTGTGTGTGTGTGTGTGCTGGTATAGACTCTGCATTGAGTCACAGTCCACCGTGTGTGTGTGAGTGTGTGTCTGTGTGTGCTGCTATAGGCTGACCATTGAGTCACAGTGAGGTGTGTGTGCGTGTGTGTGTGTGTCCTGGTATAGGCTGCCCTTTGAGTCACAGGTATGTGTGGGTGGGTGTGTGCTGGTATATGCTGCGCATTGAGTCACAGGTGTGTGTGTGTGTGTGTGTGTGTGCTGGTGCAGGCTGCACATTGAGTCACAGTGAGGTGTGTGTATGTGCTGGTATGATCGATGGTGCATTGAGTTACACAGAGCCATGTATGTGTGTGTGTATGTGCTGGTATAGACTGCATTGAGTCACAGTCGTGTGTGTGTGAGTGTGTGTGTCTGTGTGCTGTTACAGGCTTTGCACTGAATCACAGTGAGCCATCTGTGTGTGTTTGTATGTGTGTGCAGGTTTTGACGGTGCATTGAATCACAGTGAGCAGTGTGTGTTTGTGTGTGTGCATGGGTGCTAATTTAGGCTACACCTTGAATCACAGTGAACCATGTGTGTGTGTGTTTGTGCTGGTATAGACTGTGCACTGTGTCACACTGAGCCATGTGTGTGTGCGTGTGTTTGTCCGGTTGTAGGCTGTGCATTGAGTCACAATTAGCCATGTGTGAGTCTGCAGGTATGGGCGATTCATTCAGTCACATTAAGCCATGTGTGAGTGTGTGTTTGTGTTTATGTGTGTTCTGCTATATGCTTTGCATTAAGTCACATGATCCCTGTATCTGTGCGTGTGTGTGTGTGTGTGCTGGTAAGGCTGTGCATTGAGTCACACTGACGTGTGTGTGCCGGTGTGCTGGTATACATAGTGCATTGAGTCACAGTGCCATGTGTGTGTGTCTGCAGGATGCTATAGGCTGTGCATTGAGTCACAGTGAGGGGTGTGTGTGTGTGTGTGCTGGTACAGGCTGCACATTGAGTCACAGTTGTGTGTGTGTGTGATGGTGAAGGCTGTGCATTGAGTCACAGTGAGCCTTGTGTCTGTGTGCTGGTATAGTCTGAGCATTAAGTCACACTGAGGTGTGTGTGTGTGTGTGTGTGTGTGTGTGTATGTGCTGCTATAGGCTGAGCATTGAGTCACAGCTGTGTGTGTGTGAGTGTGTGTGTCTGTGTGCTGTTATAGGCTTTGTCCTGAATCACAGTGAGACATCTTTGTGAGTTTCTGTGTGGGTGTGTGTGAATGTATGAACGGTGCACTGAGTGACAGTGAGCTGTGTGTGTGTCTGTGTGTGTACATGTGTGCTGGTACAGGCTGTGCATTGACTCACACTGAGATGTGTGTGTGTGCATGTGTGCTGGTATAGATAGTGCATTGAGTCACAGTGCCGTGTGTTTGTCTGCACACTGCTATAGGCTGTGCATTGAGTCACAATGAGGTGTGTGTGTGTGCTGGTACAGGCTGCACATTGTGTCACAGGTGTGTGTGTGTGTGTGCTGGTGCAGGCTGTGCATTGAAGCACAGTAAGGTATGTGTGTGTGTGTGTGTTGGTATAGACTCTTCACTAAGTCACAGTGAACCATGTGTGTGTGATGGCATAAGCATTGCATTGAGTCACAGTGAGCTATGTGTCTGTGTGCTGGTATAGTCTGAGCATTGAGTCACACTGAGGTGTGTGTGTGAGTATGTGCTGGTATGGATGGTGCATTGAGTTACACTGAGCCGTGTGTGTGTGTGTATGTGCTGCTATAGACTGTGCATTGAGTCACAGCTGTGTGTGTGAGTGTGTGTGTCTGTGTGCTGTTATAGGCTTTGCCCTGAATCACAGTGAGACGCTTTTGTGTGTTTTTATGTGTGTGTGTGTGAAGGTATGGACAGTGCATTGAGTCACAGTGAGCCATGTGTGTGTCTGTGTGCATATGTGTGTGCTTGTACAGGTTGTTCATTGAGTCACACTGAGGTGTGTGTGTGTGCATGTGTGCTGGTATAGATAGTGAATTGAGTCACAGTGTCATGCGTGTGTGTGTCTGCAAGCTAGTATAGGCTGTGTATTGAGTCACAATGAGAGGTGTGTGTGTCTGTGTACGCTGCTATAGGCTGACCATTGAGTCACACTGATGTGTATGTGTGTGTGTGTGTGCTGGTATAGGCTGCTCATTGAGTCACAGTGAGGTGTGTGTTTGTTTGTATGTGCTGGTATGGACGGTGCATTGAGTTGCACTGAGCCATGTATAGACTGTGTGTTGAGTCACAGTCAGGTGTGTGTGTGTGTGCTGGTGTAGACTGTGCAATGAGTCATAGTCGTGTGGGTGTGAGTGTGTGTGTCTGTGTGCTGTTATAGGCTTTGCACTGAGTCACAGTGAGCCTCTGTGTGTGTTTGTATGTGTGTGCAGATATGGATGGTGCATTGAATCACAGTGAGCAGTGTGTGTGTGTGTGAACGAGTGCTATATTAGGCTGTACATTGGGTCACAGTGAGCCGTGTGTGTGTTTGTGCTGATATAGACTGTGCACTGAGTCACATTGAGCCATGTGTGTGTTTGTTTGACCTGGTGTAGGCTGTGCAATGAGTCACAGTAGCTGTGTGTGTGTCTGTGCTGGTATAGGCTATCCATTGAGTCACAGTGAGATGTGTGTGTTTGTGTGTGTTGATATAGGCTGAGCACTGAGTCACAGTGAGGTGTGTGTGTGTGTGTGCCAGTTTAGGCTGTGCATGGAATAACAGATGTGTGTGTGTGTGTGTATGTGCTGGTATGTAAAGTGCATTGAGCCACCATGAGCCATGTGTTTGTGTGTGTGTGTTTGTGTTCTGGAGTAGAATGTACACTGAGTCACAGTCAGCCGTTTGTGTGTGTCCACACTGGTATAGGCTGATTTTGAGCCAGAGTGAGGTGTGTATATGTGTGTGTGTGTGTGCATGTGGTGGTAAAAGCTTTGCATTGAGTCACAATGAGCTGTGTGTGTGTGTGTATGTTTTGGTATAGACTTTGCACTGAGTCACAGGGAGCCACGTGTGTGCTGGTTTAGACTGTGCATTGAGTCCCAGTGACCTGTTTTTGTGTGTGTGTGTGTGAGTGTGTGTGTGCTGCTACAGGCTCTGCACTCCGTCACATTCACCCGTGTGTGTGTGTGTGTGTGTGCAGGCTGGTATAGGCTGTGCATTCAATCACAGTTAGTGGTGTTTGTGTGTATGTGTGCTGGTGTAGGCTAAACAGTGAGCCACAGTGAGGTGTGTGTGTATGTGTGTGTGGGTGGTCCGTTAGAGTCTGTACATTGAGTCACAGTGATTCATGTATGTGTGTGTGCATGTGTGTGTGCATGTGTGTGTGCATGCGTGTATGCTGATATAGGCTGTGCATTGAGTCACAGTGACCCACGTGTGTTTGTGCTGGTATAGACTGTGCATTGAGTCACAGCCAGAAATGCGTGTGTGGTGTGTGTGTGTGCTGGTATAGACCCTGCATTGAGTCACAGTGAGCCGTGTGTGTGTGTGCTGTTATAGTCTGAGCATTGAGTCACAGTGAGGGGTGTGTGTGTGTGTACATGTGTGTGTGCTGGTAGAGACACTGCATTGAGTCACAGTGAGCCATGTGTGTGTGCTGGCATAAGCTGCTCATTGAGTCATAGTGAGCCGTGTGTGAGTGCTCAGGTATAGCCTGAGCATTGAGTCACAGTGAGTTGCATGTGTGTGTGTGTGTGTGTGCGACTTATAGACTGTGCATGGAATCACAGTCAGGTGTGTTTGTGTGCGTGTGTGCTGGTATAGGCTTTGCACTGAGTCACAGTGAGCTGTGTTTGTTTGTGTGGGCTGGTATATGCTGGGCATTGAGTCACACTGAGCCATGCATGTGTGTGTGTGTGTGTGTGTGTTGATATACGCTGAGCATTGAGTCACAGGTTTGTGTGTGTGTGTGCACATATAAACTTTGTATTGAGCCACAATGAGCCGAGTGTGTGTATGTGTGTATGTGCTGATAAAGATAATGCATTGAGTCACACTGAGCTGGACCTGTGTGTGTGTGTATGTGCTGGTATAGACTCTGCATTGTGTCTGAGTCAGATGTGTGTGCATGCGTCTGTGTGTGTGCTGGTATAGTTTGTGCATTTATTCACAGTAACATATGCATGCATGTGTGTGTGTGTGTGTGTGCTGGTATAGACTGAGCATTGAGTCAAAGTGAGTTATGGGTGTGTGCTGGTTTAGGCAGTGCATTGATTCACAGGGAGGTTTGTGTGTGAGTGTGTGTTCAGGTATCAGATGTGAAAAGAGTCACAGTGAGTAATGTATTTGTGTGTGTTTGTGCTGCTATTGGCTGTGCATTGAGTGATAGGGGTGTGTGTGTGTGTATGTGCTGGGATAGGCTGCACATTGAGTCACAGTGAGGTGTGTGTGTGTGTGAGTTTGTGCTTGTATAGAATGTTCATGGAGTCACAGTTAGCCGTGTGTGTGTATGTGTGTGTGTGTTTGTGTGTCCTGGTATAGAATCTGTAGTGAGTGACAGTGAGCCATGTGTGTGTGCTGGCATAGGCTGTGCATTGAGTTGCAGTGAGCTGTTCTTGTGTGTGTGTGTGTGTGTGTGTGCTGGTATAAGCTCTGCACTGAGTCACAGTCACCTGTGTGTGTGTGTACATGCCATGCATTGAGTCAAACTGATGTGTGGGTGTGTGCAGGTGTCCTGGTATAGATAGTGCATTGAGTCACAGTGCCGTGTGTGTGTGTATCTGCACGCTGGTATAGGGTGTGTATTGAGTCACAGTGAGGGGAGTGTGTGTGTGTGCTGGAATACGTTGTGCATTGAGTCACAGGTATATGTGTGTGTGTGTGTGCTGGTGCAGGCTGTGCATTGAGTCACAGTGAGGTGTGTGTGTGTGTGTATGTGCGGGTATAGACTCTGTATTGAGTCACAGTCAGTTGTGTGTGTGTGTGTGCTGATATAGGTTTTGCACTGAATCAGAGTGAGCTGTCTGTGTGTGTTTTTATGTTTGTGCAAGTAAGGATGGTGCATTGAATCACAGTGAACAGTGTGTGTGTGTGTGTGTGTGTGTGCACGGGTGCTAATTTAGGCTATGCTTTGAGTCACAGTGAGCCATGTCTGTGTGTTTGTGCTGGTATAGACAGTGCACGGAGTCACATTGAGCCTTGTATATGTGCGTGTGTTTGTCCTGGTGTAGGCTGTGCATTGAGTCACAGTAGCTGTTTGTGTGTTTGTGCTGGTATAGGCTATGCATTGAGTCACAGTGAGCTGTGTGTGTTTGTGTGAGCTGGTATAGGCTGAGCATTGAGTCACAGTGAGGTGTGTGTCTGTGTATGTGTGTGTGTGTATATGTTGTGGTATAGGCTCTGCAATGAGTCTCCATGAGCTGTGAGTGTGTGTTTGAGTGTGTGTGTGTGCTGGTATAGGCTGAGCATTGAGTCACAGTGAGGCATGTCTGTGTGCCGGTATAGGCTGTGCATTGAGTTACAGATGTGTGTGTGTGTGTGTGCAGGTATTGATTGGGCATTGAGCCACAGTGAAATGTGTGCATGTGTGTGTGTGTGTGAGTGTGTGCTGGTATAGACTGTGCATTGAGTCACAGGTGTTTGTGTGTGTGTGTGTGTATGCTGGGATAGACTGTACATTGAGTCACAGTCAGTCATGTGTGTGTATGTGTGTGTGTGTGCACTGGTATAGGCTGACTTTGAGTCAGAATGAGGTGTATGTGTGGTATATCTGCTAGTATATGGTTTGCATTGAGTCACAATGAGATATGGGTGTGTGTGTGTGTGTGTGTGTGTATTGGTATAGATTTTACCCTGAGTCACAGGGAGCCATGTGTGTGCTGGTATAGACTGTGCATTAAGTCTCAGTGAGCTTTTCTTGTGTGTGTGTGTGTGTGTGTGTGTTGGGTGTGTGTGTGTGCTGGTATAGGCTGAGCACTGAATCACAGTCACTCGTGTGTATGCGTGTGTGTGTGTGTGCAGGTTTGGAGGATACATTGAGTCACAGTCACCCGTGTGTGTGTGTGTGTGTGTGTGTGTGTGTGTGTGCATGCGGGTATAGGCTGTGCATTCAGTCACATATAGGGGTGTTTGAGTATGTGTGTGCTGGTATAGACTGAGCATTGAGCCGCAGTGAGGTGCATGTGTTTGTGTGTGTGTGTGCCGTTAGAATCTGTGCATTGAGTCACAGTGATTCATGTGTGTGTGTGTGCATGCATCTGTGCTGGTATAGGCTGTGCATTGAGTCACAGTAATCCGAGTGTTTTTGTGCTGGTATAGACTGTGCATTGAGTCACAGCCATGTGTGTGACTGTGTGTGTGCTGGTATAGACCATGAATTGAGTCACAGTCCGGTGTGTCTGTGTGTGTCTGTGTGCTGGTATAGAATGTGAATGGAGTCACAGTGTGCAGTGTGTGTGTGTGCATGATGGTATAGACTGTGCATTGAGTCACAGTGAGGTGTGTGTGTGTGAGTGCTGGTATAGGCTGTGGACTGAGTCACACTGACCTGTGTGTGTGTGTGTGTGTGCAGGTATTGATGGTGCATTGAGTCACAGTCAGCGATGTGTGTGTGTGTCTGTGTGTGTGTGTGTGTGTGTGCTGGTATAGACCCTGCATTGAGTCACAGTGAACCGTGTGTGTGTGTGCTGGTATATTCTGAGCATTCAGTCACAGTCAGGTACATGTGTGTATGTGTTCCTTATAGACTGTGCATTGAGTCACAGTCAGATGTGTTTTGTGGTTCTGTGTGCTGGTACAGACTGCATTGAATCACAGTGAGCCGTGTGTGTGTGTGTGTGTGTGTGTATGATGGTATAGACTGTGCATTGTGTCACAGTGAGGTGTGTCTGTGTGAGTGCTGGTATAGGCTGTGGACTAAGTCACATTAGGCCATGTGTGTGTGTGGGTGTGCAGGTATGGACGGTTCATTGAGTCACAGTCAGCGATGTGTGTTTGTTTGTGTGTGTGTGTGCTGGTATAGACCCTGCATTGAGTCATAGTGAGCTGTGTGTGTGTGCTGCCATAAGATATGCATTGAGTCACAGTTAGCCGTGTGTGTGTGTGCTGGTATAGTCTGAGCATTGAGTTACAGTGAGGTGCGTGTGTGTATGTGCTGCTTATAGACTGTGCATTGAGTCACAGTCAGGTGTGATTTGTTGTTCTGTGTACTGGTATAGACTGCATTGAGTCAGTCAGCCGTGTGTGTGTGTGTGTGTGTGTGCATGTGTGTGTGCAGGTATAGACTATGCATTGAGTCACAGTGAGCCATGTGTGTGTGCTGGCATAAGATGTGCATTGGGTCATTGTGAGCCATTTGGGGATGTGCAGGTATAGCCTGAGCATTGAGTCACAGTGAGTTGCTTGTGTGTGTGTGTATGTGCTGCTTATAGACTGTGCATTGAGTCAGAGTCAGGTGTGTTTGTGTGTGTGTTTGCTGGTGTAGGCTGTGCACTGAGTCACAGTTAGCTGTGTTTGTTTGTGTGTGCTGGTATAGGCTGAGCATGGAGTCACAGTGAGGTGTGCGTGTGTGTGTGTGTGTGCTGGTATAAACTGTGCACTGTGTCACTGATCTGTTTGTGTGTGTGTGATGGAATAGAGTGTGCATTGTCTCACAGTGAGCTGTTCATTTGTGTGTGTGTGTGTGTGTGTCTGCTGTTAGAGCCTGTGCATTGAGTCATAGAGAGCCATATGTGTTTGAGTGTATGCGAGTGTGCTGGTACAGGCTGTGCATTGAGTCACAGTCAACCGTGTTTGTGTGTGCAGGTATAGACTATGCATTGAGTCACAGTCAACTGTGCGTGTGTGAGTATATGTGCTGCTACAGGCTGAGTACGGAGACACAGGTGTGTGTGTGTGTTGATATAGGCTATGGACTGTGCCACATTGAGCCGTCTGTGTGTGTGTGTGTTTCTGTTTGCATGTATGGACGGTTCATTGAGTCTCAGGGAGCCATGTGTGTGTGTGTGTGTCTGTGCTGGTATAGGCTATGTATTCACAGTGAGCTGTTAATTTTGTGTGTGCTGGTATAGGCTGAGCATTTAGTCACAGTGAGGTGTGTGTCTGCGTATGTGTGTGCGTGTGTATGTGTTCTGGTATAGGCTCTGCATTGAGTCCCCTTGAGCTGTGTGTGTGTGTTTGTGTATGTGAGTGTGCTGGTATAGGCTGAGAATTGAGTCACAGTGAGGTGTGTGTGTGTGCCAGTATAGGCTGTGCATTGAGTCACAGATGTGTGTTTGTGTGTGTGTGTGTGTGTGTGTTTGCAGGTATAGGCTGGGCATTGAGCCACATTGTAACGTGTGTGTGTGTGTGTGTGTGTCTGCTGGGATAGACTGTACATTGAGTCACAGTCAGCCGTGTGTGTGTGTGTGTGTGTGCACAATGGTATAGACTGTACATTGAGTCACAGTGAGGTGTGTGCGTGTGAGTGCTGATATAGGCTCTTGACTGGGTCACATTGAGCCGTGTGTGTGTGTGTGTGTGTGTGCAGGTATGGACAGGGCATTGAATCACAGTCAGTGATGTGTGTGTGTGTGTGTGTGTGTTTGTGCTGGTATAGACCCTGCATTGAGTCACAGTGAGCCATGTGTGTGTGCTGCCATAAACTGTGCATAGAGTCACAGAGAGCTGTGTGTGTGTGCTGGTATAGTCTGAACATTCAGTCACAGTGAGGTGCGGGGGTTTATGTGCTGCTTATAGAGTGTGCATTGAGTCACAGTCAGGTGTGTTTTGTGGTTCTGTGTGCTGGTATAGACTGCATTGAGTCACAGTCAGCCGTGTGTGTGTGTGCACGCAGGTATAGACAGTGCATTGAGTCACAGTGGTGTGTGTGCATGTCTGTGTGCAGGTAGAGACTCTGCATTGAGTCACAGTGAGCCATGTGTGTGTGCTGGCATAAGCTGTGCATTGATTCATAGGTAGCCGTTTGGGAGTGCGCAGGTAGAGACTGTGTGTTGAGTCACAGTCAGGTGTGTTTGTGTGTGTGTGTGTTGGTGTAAGCTGTGCACTGAGTCACAGTTAGCTGTGTTTGTTTGTGTGTGCTGGTATAGGCTGAGCATGGAGTCACAGTGAGGTGTGCGTGTGTGTGTGTGTGTGCTGGTATAGACTGTGCCTTGACTCACAGTGAGCTGTTCATTTGTGTGTGTGTGTCTGCTGTTAGAGCCTGTGCATTGAGTCACAGAGAGCCATATGTGTTTGAATGCATGAGAGTGTGCTGTTATAGGCTGTGCATTGAGTCACAGTGGACCGCGTTTGTGTGTGCAGGTATAGACTGTGAATTGAGTCACAGTCAACTGTGCATGTTTGAGTATATGTGCTACTACAGGCTGAGTACTGAGACACAGGTGTGTGTGTCTGTTGACATAGGCTATGGACTGAGTCACATTGAGCCGTCTGTGTGTGTGTGTTTCTATTTGCAGGTATGGACGGTGCATTGAGTCACAGGGAGCCGTGTGTGTGTGTGTCTGTCCTAGTATAGGCTATGCATTGAGTCACAGTGAGCTGATTGTTTTGTGCATGCTGGTATAGGCTGAGCATTTAGTCACAGTGAGGTGTGTGTCTGTGAATGTGTATGTGTGTATGTGTTCTGGTATTGGCTCTGCTATGAGTCCCCTTGAGCTATATGTGTGTGTTTGTGTGTGTTTGTTCGTATAGGCTGAGAATTGAGTCACAGTGAGGTGTGTGTGTGTGCCAGTATAGGCTGGGCATTGAGTCACAGATGTGTATGTGTGTGTTCAGGTATAGGCTGCACATTGAGCCACAGTGAGAAGTGTGTGTGTGTGTGTGTATGTGCGGTTATGGAAAGTGCATTGAGTCACACTGAGCCATGTGTGTGTGTGTGTGAGTGTTTATGTGTGCAGGTAAACGCTGTGAATTGAGTCACACTGGGCCGTGTGTGTGTTTGATTGTGCAGTTATAAATTGTGCATTGACTCACAGGGAAGGGTGTGTGTGTGCATGCTGGGAAAAGCTTTGCATTGAGTCAGAGTGAACAGTGTGTGTGTGTGTGTGTGTGTGTGTGCTGGTACAAACTTTGCACTGAATCTCAGGGAGCTGTGTGTGTGTGCTTGTATAGACTGTGCATTGAGTCCCAGTGAGCTTTTCTTGTGTGTGTGTGTGTGTTTGCTGGTATAGGCTGTGCACTGAGTCACAGTCACTCGTGCATGTGGACGTGTGTGTGTGTGCAGGTATGGAGGGTCCATTGAGTCACAGTCACCCATGTGTGTGTGTGTGTGTGTGTGCACACTGGTCTAGACTGTGCATTCAGTCACAGTTAAGAGTGTTTGTGTATGTGTGTGCCGGTATAGGCTGAGCATTGAGCCACAGTGATAGGTGTGTGTGTGTGTGTGCCATTAGAGTCTGTGCATTGAGTCACAGTGAGCCGTGTGTGTGTGTGTGCATTCGTGTGTGCTTGTAGAGGCTGTGCATTTAGTCACAGTGACCCACGTGTGCTTGTTCTAGTATAGACTATGCATTGAGTCTCAGAAATGCGTTTCAATGTGTGTGTGTGCTGGTATAGACCCTGCATTGAGTCACAGTGAGCCGTGTGTGTGTGTGCTGGTATAGTCTGAGCACTGAGTCACAGTGAGGTGCGGGTGTGTATGTGCTGCTTATAGACTGTGCATTGCGTCACAGTCAGCTGTGTTTTGTGGTTCTGTGTGCTGGTATAGACTCCACTGAGTCACAGTCAGCTGTGTGTGTGTGTGTGTGTTTGTGCACTCAGATATAGACTGTGTATTGAGTAACAGTGGTGCGTGTGTGCATGTGTGCATGCTGGTATAGACTCTACATTGAGTCACAGTGAGCCGTGTGTGTGCTGGCATAAGGTGTGCATTGAGTCATAGTGAGGCGTGTGGGGTTGCACAGGTATAGCCTGAGCATTGAGTCACAGTGAGTTACATGTGTGTCTGTGTATGTGATACTTATAGACTGTGCATTGAGTCACAGTCAGGTGTGTTTGTGTGTGTGTTTGCTGGTATAACTGTGCATTGAGTCACAGTCAACTACGTGTGTGTGTGTGTGTGTATACTGGTATATGCTGTGCATGCACTCACAGTGAGGGGTGTGTGTGTGTGTGTGTGTATGCTGGTATAGTCTGAGCATTGAGTCACAGTGAGCTGTGTGTGTGTGTGTGTTTGTGCTGTTGGAGACTGTGCATTGAGTCACAGTGAGCCATATGTGTGTGTGCATGCCTGTGTGCTGGTGTAGGGTGCGCATTGAATCAAATTGACCCATGCTTCTTTGTGCTAGTATCGACTGTGCATCGAGTCACAATTAGCCATGTGTCATGTGTGTGTGTTTGTGTGTGTGTGTGTGCTGGTATAGGCTGAACAGTGAGTCATAGTCATGTGTGTGTGAGTGTGGTGGTATCAGCTTTGCATTGAGTCACAGTGAGGGTTGCATGTGTCTGTGTGTGTATACTACTATTATCTGAGCATTGAGTCACAGTGAGGTCTGTGTGTGTGTGCACAGGTGGTAATTTAGGCTGGGCATTGAGTCACAGTGCACCATGTGTGTTTGTTTTTGTGCTGGTATAGACTATGCACTGAGTCACTTTGAGCCGTGTGTGTGTGTGTTTGTCCTGGTATAAGCTGTGCATTGAGTCACAGTGAGCTGTGTGTGTATGTGTGTGCTGGTATAGGCTGAGCATTGAGTCACAGTGAGCTGTGTTTGTGTGTCTGTGCTGGTATAGGCTGCACAATGAGTCACAGTGAGGTTTGTGTGTGTGTGTGTGAGCACTGGTACAGGCTGTACATTGAGTCAAAGGTGTGTGTGTGTGTGTTTGCTGGTGCAGGCTGCGCATTGAATCACAGTGAGCTGTGTGTGTGTGTGTGTGCTGGTATAGACCATGCACTGAGTCACAGTGAGCCGTGTGTGTGTGTGCTGTTATAGTCTGAGCATTGAGTCATAGTGAGGTGCATGTGTGTGTGTGCATGTGCTGTTATGGATGGTGCATTGAGTTAGACTGAGAAAAACGTGTGTGTGTGTGTGTGTGTGTGTGTGTATGTGCTCATATAGACTGTGCATTGAGTCATAGTCAGGTATGTTTGTGTGTGTGTGTGTTCAGGTATAGGCTGGGCATTGAGTCACAGTCAGCATGTGTGTGATGTGTGTGCATGCTGGTATAGGCTGTTCATTTAGTCACAGAGACGAGTTTGTGTCTGTGTTTGCTGGTATAGGCTGACCATTGAGTCACAGTGAGGTGTGTGTGTGTGTGTGTGAACTTACTGGTATAGGCTTTGCATTGAGTCACAGTGAGCTGTTTGTGTTTGAGTGTGTGTATGTGTGTGTGTGGGGGTATAGGCTGTGTATTGACTCACAGTGAGCCATGTGTGTTTCTCTGTGTGTGTGAGCATGCTAGCATAGACTGTGCACTGAGTTACAGGGAGCCGTGTGTGTGTGTGCTGGTATAGACTGTGCATTGATTAACAGTCAACCGTGTGTGTGTGTGTGTGTGTGTGTGTGCATGCACGCTGTTATAGGCAGTGCATTGAGTCACAGTAAGGGGTGTGTGTGTTCGTGGGCTGGTATAGGCAGACCAATGAGTGACAGTGAGGTCAGTGTGTGTGTGTGTGTTGGCATAGGCTTGAGGCACAGTGAGATGTTTGTGAGTGCGTGTGTGCTGGTATAGAGTGTGCACTGAGACACAGAGAGCCGTGTGTGTGTGTGTGTACCGGTATAGACATTTCATTGAGTCACATTGAGCCATGTGTGTGTGTGTGTTTGTGTGGGCTTAGGTACGGATGGTGCATTGAGTCACAGTGAGCTGTGTGTGTGTGTGTACATACGTGTGTGCTGGTATACAATGTGCATTGAGTGTCAGTGAGGGGTGTCTGCGTCTGCCTGTAATGGCATAGGCTGTGCATTGAGTCACAGTGAGCCATGTGTGTGTGTGTATGTGTGCTGGTACAGGCATTGCACTGTGTCACAGTGAGCTGTGAATGTGTGTGCGTGTGTGTGTAGGTAAGAATGGTGCTTTGAATTACAGTAAGCCGTGTGTGTGTGTGTGTGTGTGTGTGTGTGCTGGTGTAGGCTGTGCATTGAGTCCCATTGAGGTGCGTGTGTGTGTGTCTGCTGTTAGAAAATGTGCTTTGAGTCACAGAGAGCCATATGTGTTTGAGTGCATGCGAGTGTGCTGGTATAGGCTGCGCATTGAGTCATGGTGAGATGTGTGTGTGTGTGTGTGTGTGTGCTGGTATAGAATGTTCATTGAGTCACAGTTAGCCGTGTGTGTGTGTGTGTGTGTGTGTCCTGGTATTGAATCTGCATTGAGTCACAGTGAGCCATGAGTGTGTGCAGGCATAGGCTGTGCATTGAGTGACAGTGAACCTTGTTTGTCTGTGCTGGTATAGTCTGAGCATTCAGTCACATCATGGTTTGTGTGTGCATGCCTGTGTGTGTGTGTGGCATGTGTGTTTGTGTGTGTAATGGTATGGACAGTGCATTCAGTCACCCTAAGCCATGCATGTGTGTGTGTGTGTATGTACTGCTGTAGGCTGAGCATTGAGTCACAGTTAGGTGTGTGTGTGTGTGTGTTCTGGTATAGGCTGTGCACTGAGGGACACTGAGCCGTCACTGTTTGTGTGTGTGTGTGTGTGTGTGCAGGCAGGTATGGGTGGTGCATTTAGTCACACTGAGCGGAGTGTGTCTGTGTGTGCTGGCATAGGCTGTGCATTGATTCACAGTGAGCCGTGTGTGTGTGGGGGGGTGTGGGTGCTGGTATAGGTTGTGCATTCAGTCACAGTGAGGTGTCTGTGTGTGCGTGTGTGTGCGTGCTGGTATAGGCTGTGCATTGAGTCACTTTGATGTGGGTGTGTGTGTGTGTGCTGCTATAGACTCTACATTGAGTTACAGTGAGGTGCGTGTGTGTGTGTGTATGCTGTATATGCTGTGCATTGAATCACAGTCAGTCGTGTGTGTGTGTGTGTGTGTGTGTGGTGCTGGCATAGGCTGTGCATTGAGTCACAGTCAGGTGTGTTTGTGTCTGTGTGTGTGTACTTGTGTAGAATGTGCATTGAGTCACAATCAACCGTGTGTGTTTGTGTGCTCATGCTGGTATAGGCTTTGCATTGAGAGACAGGTGTGAGTGCGTGTGTGTGTGCTCGTATAGACTGTGCACTGAGTCACTGATCTGTGTTTGTGTGTGTGATGGTATAGACTGTGCATTGACTCATAGTGAGCTGTTCTTGTGTGTGTGTGTGTGTGAGTGTGTGTCTTCTTTTAGATTCTGTGCATTGAGGCACAGTGAGCCAAATGTGTTTGAGTGCATGCGAGTGTGCTGCTATAGGCTGTGCATTGAGTCAAAGTGAACCACATTTGTGTGTTCAGGTATAGACTGTGCATTGAGTCAGAGTAAGCCGTGTGTGTGTGTGTGTTCTGGTATAGGCTGTGCATTGAGTCTCAGTGAGCTGTTCATTTGTGTGTGTGTGTGTGTGTTGGTACAGGCTGTACACTGAGTCACATTGAGACGTGTTTGTGTGTGTGTGTGTGCTGATACACGCTGCACATTGGGTCAGAGTTAGCCGTGTGTGTGTGTGTGCTTCAATAAGCTGCACATTGAGTCACAGTGAGCTGTGTGTGTGAGTGTGTGTGCTGATATAGGCTGAGCATTGAGTCACAGTGATGGATCTGTGTGTGTGTATGATGGTACAGGCTGTGCATTGAGTCAGAGTGAAATGTGTGTGAGTGTGTGTGTGTGCAGGTATAGGCTGGGAATTGAGTCACACTGAGCCATGTGTGTGTGTGTGTGTGTGTGTGCTGGTATAGGCTGTGCATTGACTCACAGTGAGGGGTGTGTGTGTGTGTGATGCTACAGAAAGTGCTTTGAGTCACAATGAGGTGTGTGTGTTTGCAGGTATAGGCTGAGCATTGAGTCATAGTGAGGTTTGTGCGTGTGTGTCTGTGCTGGTATAGACTCCGCATTGAGTCAGAGTGAGCCGTGTGTGTGTTTGCTGGTATAGTCTGAGCACTGAGTCACAGTAAGGTGCATGTGTGTGTGTATGTGCTCGTATGGATGATGCATATAGTCACACTGATCCATACGACTGTGTGTTTGTGTGTGTGTGCTGTTATAGGCTGTTCACTGAGTTGCAGAGAGCCGTCTGTGTGTGTCTGTGTGTGTCTGTGTGCAGGTATCGACGGTGCATTTAGTAACAGGGTGCCATGTGTCTGTGTCTCTGTGAGTGTGTGTTCATGGGTGCTCGTTTAGGCTGTGCATTCAGTCACAGTGAGCCATATGAGTGTGTGTTTGAGCTGGTATAGACAGTGCACTGGGTCAAATTGAGCCATGTGTGTGTTTGTGTTTGTCGTTGTGTAGACTGTGCATTGAGTCACCGTGAGCTGTGCGTTTGTGTGTGCAGGTATAGGTTGTGCACTGAGTCACAGTGAGTCATGTGTGTGTGTGCTGGTATAGAATGAGCAATGTGTCACAGTGAGGTGGGTGTGTGTGTGTGTGTGTTTGTGCTAGTATAGACTCTGCATTGACTCACTGTGAGCTGTGTGTGTGTGGTTGTCTGTGTGTGCTGGTATAGGCAGTGCATTGAGTCACAGTGAGGTGTGTGTGTGTGTGTGCTGGTATAGGCTGTTCATTGAGTCACAGTTAAGGGTGTGTGTGTCTCCCTGTGCTGGTATAGGCTTTGCAAAGAGTCACAGTGAGGTTTGTGTGTGTGCGTGTGCATGTGCTGTTATTGGCTTTGCATTGAGTCATAGTGAGCTGTGAGTGTGTACTTGTGTGTTGGTATAGACAATGCACTAACTCACAGTGAGTGAGTGTGTGTTTGTGTGATGGAATGCACTGTGCATTGAGTCAGAGTGAGCTGATTGTGTGTGGGTTGGTGTGGGTGTGCTGTTATAGACTTTGCATGGAGCCACGGGGAGCAATGTGTGTGTGTGTGTGTGTGTGTGCATGTATGTGTGCTGGTGTAGGCTGAGTATTGAGTCACAGTTAGGTGTGTTTGCATGTGCCGGTATAGGCTGTGGACTGAGTCACATTGAGCCGTCTGTGTGTGTGTGTGTGTATGTGTGTGCAGGGATGGATGGTGCATTTAGTCAAAGGGAGCCGAGTGTTTGTGTGTGTTTGGTGGTATAGGCTGTATATTGAGTCACAGTTAGCCGTGTGTGTGTGTGTGTGTGTGCGTGTTGGCATAGGCTGTGCATTGAGTCACAGTGAGCCGTGTGTGTGTGTGATGGTATAGTCTGAGCATTGAGTCACAATGAGGTGTGTTGTTGTGTTTGCTGCTTATAGACTGTGCATTGAGTCACAGTCAGGTGTGTGTTGTGGTTCTGTGTGCTGGTATAGACTGCATTGAGTCACAGTCAGCCGTGTGTGTGTGTGTGTGTGTGCACAGGTATAGACTGCGCATTGAGACATAGTGGTGTGTGTGTGTGTGTGTGCATGTGTGTGTGCTGGTAGAGACTCTGCATTGAGTCACAGTGAGCCATTTGTGTGTGCTGGCATAAGCTGTGCATTGAGTTATAGTGAGCCATATGGGGGTGTGCAGGTATAGCCTGAGCATTGAGTCACAGTGAGTTGCATGTGTGTATGTGTATGTGCTACTTATAGACTGTGCATTGAGTCACAGTCAGGTGTGTCTGTGTTTGTGTGTGCTGGTATAGTCTGTGCACTGAGTCACAGTGAGCTGTGTTTCTTTGTGTGTGCTGGTATAGGCTGAGCATGTAGTCACAGTGAAGTGTGTGTGTGTGTTTGTGTGTGCAGGTATAGGCTGTGCATTGAGTCACAGTGAGCCATGCATGTGTGTGTGTGTGCTGATATAGGCTGAGCATTGAGTCAGAGTGAGCTGTGTGTGTGTATGTGTGTATGTGCTGGTATGGATGGTGCATTGAGACACACTGAGCAGTGTGTGTGTGTGCATGTGTGTGTGTGTGTGTGCTGGTATAGGATCTGCATTGAGTCACTGTGAGATGTGTGTGTGTTTGTGTGTTTGTGCTGGTATAGGCTGTTCATTGAGTCACAGTGACCTGTGTGTGTGTGTGTGTCTGTGTGTGTGCTGGTATAGGCTGAGCATTGAGTTATAGTGAGCTATGTGTGTGTGCTGGTATAGGCATATCATTGAGTCACAGTGAGGTGTGTGTGTGAGTGTGTGTTCATGAATGAATTGTGAAATGAGTCACAGTGAGTCATGTATTTGTGTGTGTTTGTACTGCTATCGGCTGTGCACTGAGTGACAGGTGTGTGTGTGTTTGTGTGTGCTGGTATAGGCTGCACATTGAGTCACAGTGATATGTGTGTGTGTGTGTGTGTGTGTGTGTGCTGGTATAGAATATTCATTGAGTCACAGGGAGCCGTGTGTGTGTGTGCGTGTTTGTGTGTCCTGGTATAGAATCTGCATTGAGTCACCATGAGCCATGTGTGTGTGCTGGCATAGGCTATGCATTGAGTCGCAGTGAGCCTTGTTTGTGTGTGCTTTTATAGTCTGAGCATTGAGTCACAGCGTGGTGTCTGTGTGTGTGTGTGTGTGTGTGTCTGTATGTGTATGATGGTATAGATGGTGCATTCAGTCACCCTGAGCCATGCGTGTGTATGTGTGTGTGTGTGCGTGTGCTGCTATAGGCTGAGCACTGAGTCACAGTTATGTTTGTGTGTGTGTGGTGATATGAGCATTGCATTGAGTCACAATTAGGGTTATGTCTCTCTGTATGTGTGTGCTGCTGTAGGCTGAGCATTGAGTCACAGTTAGGTGTGTGTGTGTGTTCTGGTATAGGCTGTGCACCGAGGCACACTGAGCCGTCACTGTGTGTGTGTGTGTGTGTTTGTGTGCAGGTATGCATGGTGCATTTAGTCACAGTTAGCCGAGTGTGTCTGTGTGTACTGGCATAGGCTGTGCAATGATTCACAGTGAGTCGTGTGTGTGTTGTGTGCGTGCTGGTAGAGGCTGTGCATTTAATCACAGTGAGGTGTCTGTGTGTGATATGTGTGTGTGCTGGTATAGGCTGCGGATTGAGTCACAGTGAGGTGTGTGTGTCTTGGTATAGGCTGCCCATTGAGTCACTGTGATGTGGATGTGTGTGTGTGTGTGCTGCTATAGACTCTGCATTGAGTTACAGTGAGGTGCGTGTGTGTGTGTGTGTATGCTGTATAGGCTGTGCATTGAGTCACACTCAGCCATGTGTGTGTGTGTGTGTGTGTGTGTATGGTGCTGGCAAAGGCTGTGCATTGAGTCACAGTCAGATGTGTTTGTGTGTGTGTGCTGGTATAGACTGTGCATTGAATCACAGACAACCATGTGTGTGTGTGTGCATGTGCTGGTATAGGCTTTGCATTGAGTGACAGCTGTGAGTGTGTGTGTGTGTGTGCTGGTATAGAGTGTGCACTGAATCACTGATCTGTGTGTGTGTGTATGTGATGGAATAGACTGTGCATTGACTGACAGTGAGCTGTTCGTGTGTGTGTGTTTGTGTCTGTGTGTCTTCTGTTAGAGCCTGTGCATTGAGTCACAGAGAGCCATGTGTGTTTGAGTGCATGTGAGTGTGCTGGTATAGGCTGTGCACTGAGGCACAGTGAACCACGTTTGCGTGTGCAGGTATAGACTGTGCATTGAGTCACAATCAGCTGTGCGTGTGTGCTTGTGCTGCTACAGGTTGAGTACTGAGTCACAGGTGTGTGTGTGTGTTGATATAGGCTATGGACTGAGTCACATTGAGCCTTCTGTGTGTGTGTGATTTTGTTTGCAGGTATGGACGGTGCATTGAGTCACAGGGAGCCGTGTGTGTGTGTGTGCTGATATAGTCTGAGCATTGAATCATTGTGAGGTGTGTGTGTGTGTGTGTGCCGGTATAGGCTGTGCACTGAGTCACAGAGAGCCATCTATGTGTTTGTGTGTGTGTGCTGGTATGGACAGTGCATTGAGTAATAGTGGGCCGTGTGTGTGTGTGTTCATGGGTGCTCGTTTAGGCTGTGCATTCAGTCACAGTGAGCCATATGAGTGTGTGTTTGAGCTGGTATAGACAGTGCACTGGGTCAAATTGAGCCATGTGTGTGTTTGTGTTTGTCGTTGTATAGACTGTGCATTGAGTCACCGTGAGCTGTGCGTTTGTGTGTGCAGGTATAGGTTGGGTACTGAGTCAGTGAGTCATGTGTGTGTGTGCTGGTATAGTCTGAGCAATGTGTCACAGTGAGGTGTGTGTGTGTGTGTTTGTGCTAGTATAGGCAGTGCATTGAGTCACAGTGAGGTGTGTGTGTGTGTGTGCTGGTATAGGCTGTTCATTGAGTCACAGTTAAGGGTGTGTGTGTCTCCCTGTGCTGGTATAGGCTTTGCAAAGAGTCACAGTGAGGTTTGTGTGTGTGCGTGTGCATGTGCTGTTATTGGCTTTGCCTTGAGTCATAGTGAGCTGTGAGTGTGTACTTGTGTGTTGGTATAGACAATGCACTAACTCACAGTGAGTGAGTGTGTGTTTGTGTGATGGAATACACTGTGCATTGAGTCAGAGTGAGCTGATTGTGTGTGGGTGGGTGTGGGTTTGCTGTTATAGACTTTGCATGGAGCCACGGGGAGCAATGTGTGTGTGTTTGTGTGTGTGCATGTATGTGTGCTGGTGTAGGCTGAGTATTGAGTCACAGTTAGGTGTGTTTGCATGTGCCGGTATAGGCTGTGGACTGAGTCACATTGAGCCGTCTGTGTGTGTGTGTGTGTATGTGTGTGCAGGGATGGATGGTGCATTTAGTCAAAGGGAGCCGAGTGTTTGTGTGTGTTTGGTGGTATAGGCTGTATATTGAGTCACAGTGAGCCGTGTGTGTGTGTGTGTGTGTGCGTGTTGGCATAGGCTGTGCATTGAGTCACAGTGAGCCGTGTGTGTGTGTGATGGTATAGTCTGAGCATTGAGTCACAATGAGGTGTGTTGTTGTGTTTGCTGCTTATAGACTGTGCATTGATTCACAGTCAGGTGTGTGTTGTGGTTCTGTGTGCTGGTATAGACTGCATTGAGTCACAGTCAGCCGTGTGTGTGTGTGTGCGCACAGGTATAGACTGCGCATTGAGTCACAGTGGTGTGTGTGTGAGTGTGTGCGCATGTGTGTGTGCTGGTAGAGACTCTGCATTGAGTCACAGTGAGCCATTTGTGTGTGCTGGCATAAGCTGTGCATTGAGTTATAGTGAGCCATATGGGGGTGTGCAGGTATAGCCTGAGCATTGAGTCACAGTGAGTTGCATGTGTGTATGTGTATGTGCTACTTATAGACTGTGCATTGAGTCACAGTCAGTTGTGTCTGTGTTTGTGTGTGCTGGTATAGTCTGTGCACTGAGTCACAGTGAGCTGTGTTTCTTTGTGTGTGCTGGTATAGGCTGAGCATGGAGTCACAGTGAAGTGTGTGTGTGTGTGTGTGTGTGTGCAGGTATAGGCTGTGCATTGAGTCACAGTGAGCCATGAATGTGTGTGTGTGTGTGCTGATATAGGCTGAGCATTGAGTCAGAGTGAGCTGTGTGTGTGTATGTGTGTATGTGCTGGTATGGATGGTGCATTGAGACACACTGAGCAGTGTGTGTGTGTGTGCATGTGTGTGTGTGTGTGCTGGTATAGGCTCTGCATTGAGTCACTGTGAGATGTGTGTGTGTTTGTGTGTTTGTGCTGGTATAGGCTGTTCATTGAGTCACAGTGACCTGTGTGTGTGTGTGTGTGTGTGTGTGTGTGTGTGTGTGCTGGTATAGGATGAGCATTGAGTTATAGTGAGCTATGTGTGTGTGCTGGTATAGGCATATCATTGAGTCACAGTGAGGTGTGTGTGTGAGTGTGTGTTCATGAATGAATTGTGAAATGAGTCACAGTGAGTCATGTATTTGTGTGTGTTTGTACTGCTATCGGCTGTGCACTGAGTGACAGGTGTGTGTGTGTTTGTGTGTGCTGGTATAGGCTGCACATTGAGTCACAGTGATATGTGTGTGTGTGTGTGTGTGTGTGTGCTGGTATAGAATATTCATTGAGTCACAGGGAGCCGTGTGTGTGTGTGCGTGTTTGTGTGTCCTGGTATAGAATCTGCATTGAGTCACCGTGAGCCATGTGTGTGTGCTGGCATAGGCTATGCATTGAGTCGCAGTGAGCCTTGTTTGTGTGTGCTTTTATAGTCTGAGCATTGAGTCACAGCGTGGTGTGTGTGTGTGTGTGTGTGTGTGTGTGTATGTGTATGATGGTAGAGATGGTGCATTCAGTCACCCTGAGCCATGCGTGTGTATGTGTGTGTGTGTGCGTGTGCTGCTATAGGCTGAGCACTGAGTCACAGTTATGTTTGTGTGTGTGTGGTGATATGAGCATTGCATTGAGTCACAATTAGGGTTATGTCTCTCTGTATGTGTGTGCTGCTGTAGGCTGAGCATTGAGTCACAGTTAGGTGTGTGTGTGTGTTCTGGTATAGGCTGTGCACCGAGGCACACTGAGCCGTCACTGTGTGTGTGTGTGTGTGTTTGTGTGCAGGTATGCATGGTGCATTTAGTCACAGTTAGCCGAGTGTGTCTGTGTGTACTGGCATAGGCTGTGCAATGATTCACAGTGAGTCGTGTGTGTGTTGTGTGCGTGCTGGTAGAGGCTGTGCATTTAATCACAGTGAGGTGTCTGTGTGTGATATGTGTGTGTGCTGGTATAGGCTGCGGATTGAGTCACAGTGAGGTGTGTGTGTCTTGGTATAGGCTGCCCATTGAGTCACTGTGATGTGGATGTGTGTGTGTGTGTGCTGCTATAGACTCTGCATTGAGTTACAGTGAGGTGCGTGTGTGTGTGTGTGTATGCTGTATAGGCTGTGCATTGAGTCACACTCAGCCATGTGTGTGTGTGTGTGTGTGTGTGTATGGTGCTGGCAAAGGCTGTGCATTGAGTCACAGTCAGATGTGTTTGTGTGTGTGTGCTGGTATAGACTGTGCATTGAATCACAGACAACCATGTGTGTGTGTGTGCATGTGCTGGTATAGGCTTTGCATTGAGTGACAGCTGTGAGTGTGTGTGTGTGTGTGCTGGTATAGAGTGTGCACTGAATCACTGATCTGTGTGTGTGTGTATGTGATGGAATAGACTGTGCATTGACTGACAGTGAGCTGTTCGTGTGTGTGTGTTTGTGTCTGTGTGTCTTCTGTTAGAGCCTGTGCATTGAGTCACAGAGAGCCATGTGTGTTTGAGTGCATGTGAGTGTGCTGGTATAGGCTGTGCACTGAGGCACAGTGAACCACGTTTGCGTGTGCAGGTATAGACTGTGCATTGAGTCACAATCAGCTGTGCGTGTGTGCTTGTGCTGCTACAGGTTGAGTACTGAGTCACAGGTGTGTGTGTGTGTTGATATAGGCTATGGACTGAGTCACATTGAGCCTTCTGTGTGTGTGTGATTTTGTTTGCAGGTATGGACGGTGCATTGAGTCACAGGGAGCCGTGTGTGTGTGTGTGCTGATATAGTCTGAGCATTGAATCATTGTGAGGTGTGTGTGTGTGTGTGTGCCGGTATAGGCTGTGCACTGAGTCACAGAGAGCCATCTATGTGTTTGTGTGTGTGTGCTGGTATGGACAGTGCATTGAGTAATAGTGAGCCGTGTGTGTGTGTGTTCATGGGTGCTCGTTTAGGCTGTGCATTCAGTCACAGTGAGCCATATGAGTGTGTGTTTGAGCTGGTATAGACAGTGCACTGGGTCAAATTGAGCCATGTGTGTGTTTGTGTTTGTCGTTGTATAGACTGTGCATTGAGTCACCGTGAGCTGTGCGTTTGTGTGTGCAGGTATAGGTTGGGTACTGAGTCAGTGAGTCATGTGTGTGTGTGCTGGTATAGTCTGAGCAATGTGTCACAGTGAGGTGTGTGTGTGTGTGTTTGTGCTAGTATAGGCAGTGCATTGAGTCACAGTGAGGTGTGTGTGTGTGTGTGCTGGTATAGGCTGTTCATTGAGTCACAGTTAAGGGTGTGTGTGTCTCCCTGTGCTGGTATAGGCTTTGCAAAGAGTCACAGTGAGGTTTGTGTGTGTGCGTGTGCATGTGCTGTTATTGGCTTTGCCTTGAGTCATAGTGAGCTGTGAGTGTGTACTTGTGTGTTGGTATAGACAATGCACTAACTCACAGTGAGTGAGTGTGTGTTTGTGTGATGGAATACACTGTGCATTGAGTCAGAGTGAGCTGATTGTGTGTGGGTGGGTGTGGGTTTGCTGTTATAGACTTTGCATGGAGCCACGGGGAGCAATGTGTGTGTGTTTGTGTGTGTGCATGTATGTGTGCTGGTGTAGGCTGAGTATTGAGTCACAGTTAGGTGTGTTTGCATGTGCCGGTATAGGCTGTGGACTGAGTCACATTGAGCCGTCTGTGTGTGTGTGTGTGTATGTGTGTGCAGGGATGGATGGTGCATTTAGTCAAAGGGAGCCGAGTGTTTGTGTGTGTTTGGTGGTATAGGCTGTATATTGAGTCACAGTGAGCCGTGTGTGTGTGTGTGTGTGTGCGTGTTGGCATAGGCTGTGCATTGAGTCACAGTGAGCCGTGTGTGTGTGTGATGGTATAGTCTGAGCATTGAGTCACAATGAGGTGTGTTGTTGTGTTTGCTGCTTATAGACTGTGCATTGATTCACAGTCAGGTGTGTGTTGTGGTTTGTGTGCTGGTATAGACTGCATTGAGTCACAGTCAGCCGTGTGTGTGTGTGTGCGCACAGGTATAGACTGCGCATTGAGTCACAGTGGTGTGTGTGTGAGTGTGTGCGCATGTGTGTGTGCTGGTAGAGACTCTGCATTGAGTCACAGTGAGCCATTTGTGTGTGCTGGCATAAGCTGTGCATTGAGTTATAGTGAGCCATATGGGGGTGTGCAGGTATAGCCTGAGCATTGAGTCACAGTGAGTTGCATGTGTGTATGTGTATGTGCTACTTATAGACTGTGCATTGAGTCACAGTCAGTTGTGTCTGTGTTTGTGTGTGCTGGTATAGTCTGTGCACTGAGTCACAGTGAGCTGTGTTTCTTTGTGTGTGCTGGTATAGGCTGAGCATGGAGTCACAGTGAAGTGTGTGTGTGTGTGTGTGTGTGTGTGCAGGTATAGGCTGTGCATTGAGTCACAGTGAGCCATGAATGTGTGTGTGTGTGTGCTGATATAGGCTGAGCATTGAGTCAGAGTGAGCTGTGTGTGTGTATGTGTGTATGTGCTGGTATGGATGGTGCATTGAGACACACTGAGCAGTGTGTGTGTGTGTGCATGTGTGTGTGTGTGTGCTGGTATAGGCTCTGCATTGAGTCACTGTGAGATGTGTGTGTGTTTGTGTGTTTGTGCTGGTATAGGCTGTTCATTGAGTCACAGTGACCTGTGTGTGTGTGTGTGTGTGTGTGTGTGTGTGTGTGCTGGTATAGGATGAGCATTGAGTTATAGTGAGCTATGTGTGTGTGCTGGTATAGGCATATCATTGAGTCACAGTGAGGTGTGTGTGTGAGTGTGTGTTCATGAATGAATTGTGAAATGAGTCACAGTGAGTCATGTATTTGTGTGTGTTTGTACTGCTATCGGCTGTGCACTGAGTGACAGGTGTGTGTGTGTTTGTGTGTGCTGGTATAGGCTGCACATTGAGTCACAGTGATATGTGTGTGTGTGTGTGTGTGTGTGTGCTGGTATAGAATATTCATTGAGTCACAGGGAGCCGTGTGTGTGTGTGCGTGTTTGTGTGTCCTGGTATAGAATCTGCATTGAGTCACCGTGAGCCATGTGTGTGTGCTGGCATAGGCTATGCATTGAGTCGCAGTGAGCCTTGTTTGTGTGTGCTTTTATAGTCTGAGCATTGAGTCACAGCGTGGTGTGTGTGTGTGTGTGTGTGTGTGTGTGTATGTGTATGATGGTAGAGATGGTGCATTCAGTCACCCTGAGCCATGCGTGTGTATGTGTGTGTGTGTGTGCTGCTATAGGCTGAGCACTCAGTGACAGTTATGTTTGTGTGTGTGTGGTGATATGAGCATTGCATTGAGTCACAATTAGGGTTATGTCTGTCTGTGTGTGTGTGCTGCTGTAGGCTGAGCATTGAGTCACAGTTAGGTGTGTGTGTGTGTTCTGGTATAGGCTGTGCACCGAGGCACACTGAGCCATCACTGTGTGTGTGTGTGTGTGTGTGTGTGTGCAGGTATGCATGGTGCAGTTAGTCACATTTAGCTGAGTGTGTCTGTGTGTACTGGCATAGGCTGTGCAATGATTCACAGTGTGTCGTGTGTGTGTTGTGTGCGTGCTGGTAGAGGCTGTGCATTTAATCACAGTGAGGTTTCTCTGTGTGATATGTGTGTGTGCTGGTATAGGCTGCGGATTGAGTCACAGTGAGGTGTGTGTGTCTTGGTATAGGCTGCCCATTGAGTCACTGTGATGTGGATGCGTGTGTGTGTGTGCTGCTATAGACTCTGCATTGAGTTACACTGAGGTGCGTGTGTGTGTGTGTATGCTGTATAGGCTGTGCATTGAGTCACACTCAGCCATGTGTGTGTGTGTGTGTGTGTGTGTGTATGGTGCTGGCAAAGGCTGTGCATTGAGTCACAGTCAGATGTGTTTGTGTGTGTGTGCTGGTATAGACTGTGCATTGAGTCACAGACAACCATGTGTGTGTGTGTGCATGTGCTGGTATAGGCTTTGCATTGAGTGACAGCTGTGAGTGTGTGTGTGTGTGTGCTGGTATAGAGTGTGCACTGAATCACTGATCTGTGTGTGTGTGTATGTGATGGAATAGACTGTGCATTGACTGACAGTGAGCTGTTCGTGTGTGTGTGTTTGTGTGTGTGTGTCTGCTGTTAGAGCCTGTGCATTGAGTCACAGAGAGCCATGTGTGTTTGAGTGCATGTGAGTGTGCTGGTATAGGCTGTGCACTGAGGCACAGTGAACCACGTTTGTGTGTGCAGGTATAGACTGTGCATTGAGTCACAATCAGCTGTGCGTGTGTGCTTGTGCTGCTACAGGTTGAGTACTGAGTCACAGGTGTGTGTGTGTGCTGATATAGGCTATGGACTGAGTCACATTGAGCCTTCTGTGTGTGTGTGTTTTTGTTTGCAGGTATGGACGGTGCATTGAGTCACAGGGAGCCGTGTGTGTGTGTGTGCTGATATAGTCTGAGCATTGAATCATTGTGAGGTGTGTGTGTGTGTGTGTGTGTGTGCCGGTATAGGCTGTGCACTGAGTCACAGAGAGCCATCTATGTGTTTGTGTGTGTGTGCTGCTATGGACAGTGCATTGAGGAATAGTGAGCCGTGTGTGTGTGTGTTCATGGGTGCTGGTTTAGGCTGTACATTGAGTCACAGTGAGCTGTGTTTGTGTATCTGTGCTGGTATAGGCTGTGCATTCAGTCACAGTGAGCCCTGTATGTGTGTGTGTTTGTGCTCGTATAGGTTGAGCATTGAGTCAAAGTGAGGTGCTTGTTTGTGTGTGCTGGTATAGTCTGTGCATTGAGTCACAGGGGTGTGTGTTTGTGTGTGTGCACATATACACTGGACATTGAGCCACAGTGAGCCATGTGTGTGTATGTGTGTATGTGCCAGTATGGACAGTGCATTGAGACACACTGAGCAATGCGTGTGTGTGTGTGTATATGCTGGTATAGACTGTGCATTGAATCACAGTCAGTGGTGTTTGCGTGTGTGTTTCTGCTGGTATAGACTGTGCATTGAGTCACAGTCAGCCATGTGTGTATGTCTGTATGTGCACACTGGTATAGGATGACCTTTGAGTCACAGTGAGATGTGTATGTTTGTGTGTGTGCATGCTGGTATAGGCTATGCATTGAGTCAGAGTGTGCTGTGTGTGTGTGTGTGCTGGTACTGACTTTACACTGAGCTACAGGGAACTGTGTGTGTGTGTGTGTGCTTGTATAGAATGTGCATTGAATAACAGTGAGGTGTTCATGTGTGTGTATGTGTGCTGGTATAGGCTGTGCACTGAGTCACACTGAGCCGTGTGTGTGTGTGTGTGTGCAGGTATGGATGGTGCATTGAGTCACAGTGAGCTGTGTGTGTGTAAGTGTGTATTTGCCAGTATGGACAGTGCATTGAGACACACTGAGCAGTGTGTGTGTGTGTATGTATATGCTGGTATAGACTGTGCATTGAATCACAGTCAGTGGTGTTTGTGTGTGTGTTTGTGCTGGTATAGACTGTGCATTGAGTCACAGTCAGCCATGTGTGTGTGTCTGTATGTGCCCACTGGTATAGGATGACCTTTGAGTCACAGTGAGATGTGTATGTGTGTGTGAGCATGCTGGTATAGGCTATGCATTGATTCAGAGTGTGCTGTGTGTGTGTGTGTGCTGGTACTGACTTTACACTGAGCTACAGGGAACTGTGTGTGTGTGTGTGCTTGTATAGAATGTGCATTGAATAACAGTGAGGTGTTCATGTGTGTGTGTGTGCTGGTATAGGCTGTGCACTGAGTCACACAGAGCTCTGTGTGTGTGTGTGTGTGCAGGTATGGATGGTGCATTGAGTCACAGTGAGCTGTGTGTGTGCGTGTGTGTGTGTGCTGATATAGGCTGTACATTGATTCACAGTGAGCTGTGTGTGTGTGTGTGCGGGTATAGGCTGTGCATTGAGTCAATGTGAGCTATGTGTGTGTGCTGGCATAGGCGGTGCATTAAGTCACAGTGAGCCGTGTGTGTGTGTGCTGGTAAAGGCTGAGTTTTGAGTCACAGTGAGGTGTGTGTGTTTGTGTGTATGTGCTGGTATGGATGATGCATTGAGTCACAATAAGCTGGACATGTGTTGTTTGTGTGTGTAGGTGCTGGTATAGATTCTGCATTGAGTCAGAGTCAGGTGTGTGTGTGTGCGCGTGTGTGTGTATGTGCTGGTATAGGCTCTGCATTGAGTCACTGTGGGCTGTGTGTGTGTTTGAGTGTTTCTGCTGGTATAGGCTGTGCATTGAGTCACAGTGACCAGTGCGTGTGTGTTTGTGTGCTGGTATAGGGTGAGCATTGATTCAACGTGAGCTAGGTGTGTGTGCTTGTATAGGAAGTGCAATGAGTCACAGTGAGGTATGTGTGTGAGTGTGTGTTCAGGTATGAGCTGTGAAATGAGTCACAGTGAGTCATGTATTTGTGTGTGTTTGTGATGCTATCAGCTGTGCATTGAGTGACAGGTATGTGTGTGTGTGTGTGTGTGCTGGTATAGGCTGCACATTGAGTCACATTGAGCTGTGTGTGTGAGTGTGTGTGCTTATATCGGCTGAGCATTGAGTCACACTGAGCCGTGTGTGTGTGTGCTGGTATAGGCTCTGCACTGAGTCACAGTGAGGTGTGTGTGTGTGTGTGTGTGTGTTGGTACAGGAAGCAATTTGAGTCACAGTGAGGTATGTGTGTGTGTGTGTGTTTGCTGCAATAGGCTGGGCATTGAGTCACAGTGAGCTGTGTGTGGTGTGTGCTGGTATAGACCCTGCATTTAGTCACAGTGAGCTGTGTGTGTGTGTGCTGGTATAGTCTGAGCATTGAGTCACAGTGAGGTGCATGTGTGTGTGTGTATGTGCTATTATGGATGGTGCATTGAGTCACACTGAGAAAAACGTGTGTGTGTGTGTGTGTGTGTGTGTGTGTATGTGCTCATAAAGACTGTTCATTGAGTCATAGTCTGGTGTGTTTGTGTGTGTGTGTGTGCAGGTATAGGCTGGGCATTGAGTCACAGTCAGCGTGTGTGTGATGTGTGTGCATGCTGGTATAGGCTGTGCATTTAGTCACAGAGAGGGGTGTGTGTCTGTGTGCGCTGGTATAGGCTGACCATTGAGTCACAGTGAGGTGTGTGTGTGTGTGTGGGTGCACGTACTGGTTTAGGCTTTGCACAGAGTCACAGTGAGCTGATTGTGTTTGAGTGGGTGTATGTGTGTGTGTGTGCAGGTATAGGCTGTGTATTGACTCACAGTGAGCCATGTGTGTTTCTGTGTGTGTCTGAGTCTGCTAGCATAGACTGTGCACTGAGTTACATGGAGCCGTGTGTGTGTTGGTATAGACAGTGCATTGAGTCACAGTCAGGTGTGTTTGTGTGTGTGTGTGTGTGCTGGTATAGACTATGCATTGACTAACAGTCAACCGTGTTTGTGTGTGTGTTTGTGTGTGTGAATGCACACTGTTATAGGCAATGCACTGAGTCATAGTAAGGGGTGTGTGTGTTCGTGGGCTGGTATAGGCAGACCAATGAGTGACAGAGAGGTCTGTGTGTGTTTGTGTGCTGGTATAGGCTTGAGGCACAGTGAGCTGTTTGTGGGTGTGTGTGGGCTGGTATAGAGTGTGCACTGAGACACAGACAGCCGTGTGTGTGTGTGTGTGTGTGTGTGTGCCGGCATAGACATTTCATTGAGTCACATTAAGCCGTGTGTGTGTGTGTAGGTACAGATGGTGCATTGAGTCACAGTGAGCTGTGTGTGTGTGTGTGCTGTTAGAGACTGTGCATTGAGTCACTGTCAGCTGTGCATGTGTGTGTATGCGTGTGTGCTGCTCTAGGCTGAGTATTGAGTAACAGTTAGCTGTGTGTGTGTGCTGATATTGGCTGTGGACTCAGTCACATTGAGCCGTCTGTGTGTGTGTGTGTGTGTGCAGTATGGACGGTGCAATGTGTTACAGGGAAACATGTGTGTGTGTGTGTGTGTGCTGGTAGAGACTGTGCATTGAGTCACAGTGAGGGGTGTGTGTGTGTCTGTGTGTGCAGGTATATGTTGAACATTGAGTCACACTGAGGTGTATGTGTGTGTGTGCATGCTGGTATAAGCTTTGCATAGAGTCACAGGTAGCGGTGTGTGTGTGTGTGTATGTGCTGGTATAGACTGTGCATTGAGTCAGAGTGAGCCATGTGTGTGTGTGTTTTCTGGTATAGGCTGTGCATTGAGTCTCAGTGAGCTGTTCATGTGTGTGTGTGTGTGTGTGTGTTCATGTGTGTGTTGGTATAGGCTGTGCACTAAGTCACATGAGCCGTGTGTGTGTGTGCTGGTATAGGCTGCACATTCAGTCACAGTGATGTGTGTGTGTCTGTGTGTGCTCGTACAGGCTGTGCATTGAGTCACTGTGAGGTGTGTGTGTGAGTGTGCATGTGTGTGCAGGAATAGGCTGGACATTGATTTACAGTGAACTGTGTGTTTGTGTCTTTGTGTGTGCTTGTATAGGCTGTGCATTAAGTCACAGTGAGCTGTGTGTGTGTGTGTGCTGATCTAGGCTGAACATTGAGTCACAGTGAGGTGTGTCTGTGTGTGTGTGTGCTGGTACAGGCTGTGCATTGAGTCACAGTGAGGTGTGTGTGTGATTGTGCATGTGTGTGCAGGTGTAGGCTGGGCATTGAGTCACAGAGTCCTGTGTGTGTTTTTGTGTTGGTAGAGATTGTGGATTGAGTCACAGTGAGCCGTGTGTGTGTGTGTGCATGTGTGTGTGCTGTTATATGATGTGCATTGAGTGTCAGTGAGTGGTGTGTGTGTATGCCTGTGATGGCATAGGCTGTGCATTGAGTCACAGTGAGCCGTGTGTGTGTGTATGTGTGCTGGTATAGGCAGTCCACTGTGTCACAGTAAGCCGTGAATGTGTGCGTGTGTGTGTTTGTAAGTAAGGATGGTGCTTTGAATTACAGTGAGCAGTGTGTGTGTGTGTGAGTGCTGATATAGGCTGTGCATTGAGTCACAGTCAGCCTTGTGTGTGTGTGTGCACGAGCACTGGTATAGGCTGTTCACTGAGTCACAGTTAGGGGTGTGTGTGTCTCTGTGTGCTGGTATAGGCTTTGCAATGAGTCACAGTGAGGTTTGTGTGTGTGTGTGTGCGTGTGCTGTTATAGGCTTGCATTGAGTCATAGTGAGATCTGAGTGTGTGTTTGTGTGCTGCTATAGACAGTGCACTAACTCACAGTGAGCATGTGTGTTTGTGTGATGGAATAGACTGTGCATTGAGTCAGAGTGAGCTGATCATGTGTGTGTGGGGGGGTGTCTGTGTACTGTTACAGACTGTGCATGGAGTCACGGGGAGTAATGTGTGTGTGTGTGCATGTGTGTGTGCTGGTATAGTCTGAGTATTGAGTCACAGTTAGGTGTGATTGTTTGTGCCGGTATAGGTTGTGGACTGAGTCACATTGAGCCATCTTTGTGTGTGTGTGTGTGTGTGCAGGGATGGATGGTGCATTTAGTCACAGGGAGCCGAGTGTTTGTGTGTGTGTGCTGGCATAGGCTGTGCATTGAGTCACAGTGAGCCGTGTGTGTGTGTAATGGTAAAGTCTGAGCATTGAGTCGCAGTGAGGTGTGTGGGTGTATGTGCTGCTTATAGACTGTGCATTGAGTCACATTCAGGTGTGTTTTGTCGTTCTGTGTGCTGGTATAGACTGCATTAAGTCACAGTCAGCCGTGTGTGTGTGTGTGTGTGTGTGTGTGTGCATGCAGGTATATACTGTGCATTGAGTCACAGTGGTGTGTGTGTGTGTGCATGTGTGTGTGCTGGTATACTCTGCATTGAGTCACAGTGAGCCATGTGTGTGTGCTGGCATAGGCTGTGCATTGAGTCATAGTGAGCCGTGTGGGGGTGCGCAGGTATAGCCTGTTCATTGATTCACAGTTAGTTGCATGTATGTGTGTGTATGTGCTGCTTGTGGACTGTGAATTGAGGCATAGTTAGTTGTGTTTGTTTGTGTCTGCTGGTATAGGCTGAGCACTGAGTCACAGTGAGGTGTGTGTGTGTGTGTCTGTGTGTGTGTGCTGGTATAGACTGTGCATTGAGTCAGAGTAAGCTATGTGTGTGTGTGTGTGTGTGTGTGTGTGTTCTGGTATAGGCTGTGCATTGAGTCTCAGTGAGCTGTTCGTCTGTGTGTATCTGTGTTGGTATAGGCTGTACACTGAGTCACATTGAGACGTGTTTGTGTGTGTGTGTGTGTGCGCGCAATGATACAGGCTGCACACTGAGTCAGAATGAGCCGTGTGTTTGTGTGCTTCTATAGGCTGCACATTGAGTCACAGTGAGCTGTATGTGTGAGTGTGTGTGCTGATATAGGCTGAGCATTGAGTCACAGTGAGGTATCTATGTGTGTGTGTACTGGAACAGGCTATGCATTGAGTTACAGTGAAGTGTGTGTGTGAGTGTGTGTATGTGCAAGTATAGGCTTCGAATTGAGTCACAGTGAGCCGTGTGTTTGTGTGCTGGTTTAGGATGTGCATTGACTCACAGTGAGGGGTGTGTGTCTGTGTGTGTGTGTCTGTGTGTGTGTGTGACGCTACAGAAAGCGCTTTGAGTCACAGCAAGGTATGTGTGTTTGTTGGTATAGGCTGAGCATAGAGTCATAGTGAGGTGTGTGTGTGTGTGTGCTGGTATAGACTCTGCATTGAGTCACAGTCCACCGTGTGTGTGTGAGTGTGTGTCTGTGTGTGCTGCTATAGGCTGACCATTGAGTCACAGTGAGGTGTGTGTGCGTGTGTGTGTGTGTCCTGGTATAGGCTGCCCTTTGAGTCACAGGTATGTGTGGGTGGGTGTGTGCTGGTATATGCTGCGCATTGAGTCACAGGTGTGTGTGTGTGTGTGTGTGTGTGTGCTGGTGCAGGCTGCACATTGAGTCACAGTGAGGTGTGTGTATGTGCTGGTATGATGGATGGTGCATTGAGTTACACAGAGCCATGTATGTGTGTGTGTATGTGCTGGTATAGACTGCATTGAGTCACAGTCGTGTGTGTGTGAGTGTGTGTGTCTGTGTGCTGTTATAGGCTTTGCATTGAATCACAGTGAGCTGTCTGTGTGTGTTTGTATGTGTGTGTGTGCATGTATGGGTGGTGCATTTGGTCACAGTGAGCCGTGTGTGTGTGTGCATGTGTGTGCACAGATGCTACTTTAGGCTGTGCATTGAGGCACAGTGAGCCGTGTGTGTGTGTGTTTGTGCTGGTATAGACTGTGCACTGAGTCACATTGAGCCATGTGAGTGTATGTCTTTGTCCTGGTATAGGCTGCGCATTGAGTCACTGTAGCTGTGTGTGTGTCTGTACTGGTATAGGTTATGTATGAGTCACAGTGAGCTGTGTGTGTTTGTGTGTGCTGGTATAAGCTGAGCATTGAGTCACAGTGAGGTGTGTGGATGTATGTGCATGATGGCATAGGCTGTGCATTGAGTCACAGGTGTGTGTGTGTGTGTGCAGGTATATGCTGAGCATTGAGTCACTTGTATGTGTGCATGTGTGTGTGCAGGTATAGGCTGGGCATTGAGCCACAGTGAGACGTGTGTGTGTGTGTGTTTGTGCTGGTATGGAAAGTGCATTGAGTCACACTGAGACATGTGTGTGTTTGTTTGTGTGTGTGTGTGCTGCTATAGGCTGTGCATTGAGTTATATTGAGGTGTGTGTATGTGCTGGTATAGGTTGTGCGTTGAGTCACAGCCATGTGTGTGTGTGTGTGTGTGTGCTGATATAGGCTGAGCATTGAGTCACAGTAAGCTGTGTGTGTGTGGGCTGGTATAGTCTGAGAATTGAGTCACAGTGTGGTGCATGTGTGTATGTGCTGCTTATAGACTGTGCATTGAGTCATAGTGAGGTGTGTGTGTGTGTGGGTGCAAGTGGTGGTATAGGATTTGCATTGAGTCACAGTGAGCTGTGTGTGTGTGAATGTGTGTATGTCTCTGCGTGTGCAGGTATAGGCTGTGTATTGACTCACAGTGAGCCATGTGTGTTTCTGTGTGTTTATGTGTGTGCTAGCATAGACTGTGCAGTGAGCCACAGGGAGCTGTGTGTGTGTGTGTGCTGGTATAGACTGTGCATTGAGTCACATTCAGGTGTGTGTGTGTGTGTGTGTGTGTTACTATAGACTGTGCATTGATTCACAGTCAGCCGTGTGTGTGTGTGTGCACTGGTATAGGTTTTGCATTGAGTCATAGTGAGTCTTGCGTGTGTTTGGGTGTGTGTGTATGTGTGTGTTGGTATGGGCTGTGCATTGAGCCACAGTGAGAGGTGTATGTGTGTCTGTGTTAGTGTGTGTGGTGGTATGGGCTTTGCATTGAGCCACAGTGAGGTGTGTGTGAGTGTGTTAGTCTCTGTGCTTTTATGGGCTTGCATTGAGTCACACTGAGCTGTGTTTGTCTGTGTGTTTGCTGGTATAGGCTGTGCATTGAGTCACAGTAAGCCGAGTATGTGTCTGTTTGTGCTGGTATTGGTTGTGCATTGAGTCACAGTGAGTTGTGTGTATGTTTGTGTGTGTGCTGGTATGCGCTGTGCATTGAGTCACAGTGAGCCGTGTGAGTGTGTTTGTGCTGTTATAAACTGTGTATTGAGTCACAGTGAGCCATGGGTGTGTGTGTATGTGTGCTTGTATAGGCTGAGTATTGACTCACAGTGAGTTGTGTGTGTGTGAAGGTGCTGATATAGTCTGTGCAATGAGTCACAGTGAGTTGAGTGTGTGTGTGTGCTGTATAGGCTGAGCATTGAGTCAAAAGAGATGTGTGTGTGTGCTGACATAGGCTCTGCCTTGAGTCACTGTGAGGTGTGTGTGTGTGTTTGTTGGTATAGGCTGTGCGTTGAGTCACAGTGAGCCATGCTTGTGTGTGTGTGTTCTGTTATAGGCTGTGCATTGAGTCACAGTGAGCCATGAGTGTGTTTGTGTGTGTGTGTGTGCTGGTACAGGCTGTGAATTGAGTCCCGGATAGCCGTGTGTGTGTGTGTGTGCATGTCTGTGTTTTGGTATAGGCTGTGCAATGAGTCACATTGATCCTTGTTTGTGTGTGTGTGTCTGTGTGCAGGTACAGGCTGTGCATTCATTACAGTGAGCTGTGTATGTGAGTGTGTGTGTGTGTGTGTGTGTTGGTATAGTTTGTGCATGGAATTATAGTGAACCTTGTGTATATGTGTATGCCTGTGTGTTTGCATGTGCTGATATGGGCTGTGCATTGATTATCATTGAGCTATGTGTGTGTCTGTGCTGTAATACGCTGTTCATTGAGTCACAGTGTGCCATGTGTGTTTGTGTGTGTGCTGTTATAGGCAGTGCATTGAGTCCCAGTTAGCAATGCGTTTCTGTGTGTGTGTGTGTGTGGTGGTACAGGCCGTGCATTGTGTCACAGTGAGCAATATGTGTGTGTGTCTCTATGTGCTTATATAGGCTGTGCATTTAATCACAGTGAAGTATTAATGTGTGTGTGTGTGTATGTTCTCGTATAGGCTGTGCATTGAGTCACAGTGAGCCATGTGTCTGTGTGTGTGTGTTTGCCGGTACATGCTGTGCATTGAATCACAGTGAGTCTTGTGTGTGTCCATGTATATGTGTGTGTGTGTGCTGATATAGGCCGGGCATGACTCAGAGTGAGGTGTGTGTGTGTGTGTCCTGTTATAAGCTGCACATGATTTCAGAGAGACCTGTGTTTGTGTGTGTGTGTGTGTGTGTGTGCTGTTTTAGGCTGTGAATTGATTCACGGTTAACTGTGTGTGTGTGTGTGTGTGTGGTGTGTGCTGGTATGGGCTTTGTATTGAGTCACATTGAGAGGTGTGTGTGTGTGTGTGTATGTGCTGGTATGGGTTGTACATTGAGTCACATTGAGCCATATTTGTGTGTGTGTGTGCTGGTATAAGCTGTGCATTGTATTACAGTTAGCCATGTGTCTGTGTCTGTGTGTGTGTGTGCTGGTATAGGCTGTGCATCGAATCACAGTGAGCCATGTGTGTGTGTTTGCGTGCTGGTATGGGCCGAGCATTGACTCACAGTGAGGTATGTGTGTGTGAGTGTGCTGGTATAGGCTGTGCATAGAGTAACAGTGAGCTGTGTGTGTGTGTATGTGTGCTGGTATAGGCTGAGCTTTAAGTTACAGTGAGCTGTGGGTGTGTGGGTGTGTGTGCTGGTATAGGGTGAGCATTGGCTCACAGTGAGGTGTGTGTGTGTGAGTGTGCTTGCTGTATAGGCTGAGCATTGAGTCACAGGGAGGTGTGTGTGTGCACTGATATATGCTGTGCATTGAGTCACAATGAGGTGTTTGTGTGTGTCTGTGTGTTGGTATAGACTGTTCATTGAGTCACAGTGAGCCATGTGTCTGACCGTGTGTGTGCTGGTATAGGCTGTGCATTGAGTCACAGTGTGCCATGTGTGTGTGAGTGTGCAGGTGTAAGATGTTCCTTGAGTCAGAATGGGACATGTATCTGTGTTTGTGTGCTGGTACAGGCTGTTCCTTGAGTAACAATGAGCCATTTGTGTGCATGTGTGTGTGTGCTTGTATAGGCTGTGTATTCAGTCACACTGAGCCGTGTGTATGTGTGTGTGCTACTATAGGCTGTGCATTCAATAACAGTGAGCCGTGTGTGTGTGTGTGTGTGTTGGTATAGGCTGTGCATTGATTCACAGACAGTCGTGTGTGTTTGTGCGTTTGCTGTTAGAGGCTGTGCATTAAGTCACAGTGAGCCATGTGTGTGTTTTTGTGTGTGTTTGTAAGGGCTGTGCATTGAGTGACAGTGAGGTCTGTTTCTGTGTGTGTGCTGGTATGGGCTGGGCATTGAGTCACAGTGAGAAGTGTGTGTGTTTGTGTTTCTCCTGGTAATGTCTGTGCATTGAATCACACTGAGCTATGTGTGTGTGTGTGCTGGTATAAGCTGGGTATTGAATCACAGTGAGCCATGTGTGTGTGAATGTGTGGTATAGGCTGTGCATGGAGTCTCAGTGAGCCATGTTGTGTGTGGTTGTTGTGGAATAGGTTGTGCGTTGACTCAGAGTGAGCCGTGTGTGTGTGTGTGTGTGTGTGTGTGCTGTTATAGCCTGTGTTTTGTGTCACAGTGAGCTTTGTGTGTGTGTGTGTTCTGGTATAGGCTGGGCCTTGAGTCACAATAAGCCATGCATCTCTTGGTGTGGCTGTGTGTGTGCTAGTATGGTTTGTGCATTGAGTCACTGTGAGTCGTGTGTGTGTGTGTGTGTGTGTGTGTGTGTGTGTGTGTTTACTGGTATAGGCTGTTCATTGAGTCCCAGTAAGCCGTGTGTTGTTTGTGTGTGTGGGTGTGTGTCTGTATCACGGTATAGCTGTGCATTGAGTCACATTGCTCTGTATGTGTTTGTGAGTGTGTGCAGTATAGGCTGAGCCTTCAGTTAGAGTGAACTGGGCTTCAGTGTGTGTGTGTGTGTGATCATATAGGATGTGCACTGAGTCACAATGAGCTGTGCTTTTGAGTGTGTTTCTGTATGTGTGTTGATACAGGCTGTGCATTGACTCACAGTGACCAGTGGATATGTGTGTGTGTGTGTTCTGGTATAGGCCATGCCTTGAGTCACAATGAGCCATGCATCTGTGGAGTGTGTGTGTGTGTGTGTGCTGGTAAGGTTTGTGCATTTTGTCACTGTGAGTCGTGTGTGTGTGTCTGTGTGCTGGTATAGGCTGTGTGCGACGGTCCAGCCACCGCAGGGGGTCTTCCAGGTCCCGACGGAGTGGGGTAAGGGACTGAATAGCACCGTGAGTATGGGGTCAGAAGGACCTAGACAACTGATGGTTGCAAGGCACTTTATTTAGAATTTACTGAATCTTATATAGACAGAAGAGGAACTCATTATTAGACAATGAACCCATAGAATTGCTTATCGTCTCGGTTCAGTCACCACCATGGACGTCAACAAGTTTACAACAACTATCCTTGAACGTTATCTTCCCTTAACCAGGCACACACCCAGCCCCCAGCCATAAGGAACAACCAGGGCTCTCAGTTCCCTGAGGTCTCCTGGCTTGAGATAGCTTTGCTAATCTCTTTTACATCCCTCAGGCCTGGGAAAAAGAGTGCATTCCAAGTCAAGGGTAAGGGCTTTGCTTTTTGTGAGAGACATACTGTCTCCACCAGGAATTACCTCCGGCTAAGACTATATGCTTCCCACAGCTGTGCATTGAGTCAAATTGATCCGTGAGTTTGTGTGTGTTTGTGTCTCTGTGCTGGTAAAGGCTGTGCATTGTGTCACATTCAGCCGTGTGTGTGTGTATGTCCAGTTATACGCTGTGCCTTGAGTCACAGTGAGCCGTGCGTGTGTGTCTTTGTGTGTGTGTGTGTGTTGGTATTGGCTGTGCATTGAGTCACAGTGAGCCATGTGTGTGTGTCTGTGTGTGTGTGTGTGTGCTGGTATAGGCTGTGCATTGTGTCACAAAGAGCCGTGTGTGTGTATGTCCAGTTATATGCTGTGCCTTGAGTCACACTTAGCCGTGCGTGTGTGTCTCTGTTTGTGTGTGTGTGTGCTGGTATTGGCTGTGCATTGAGTCACAGTCAGCCATGCGTGTGTGTCTGTGTATGTCTGTGTGTGTGCATATAGGCTGTGCATTGAGTCACATGGATATGTGTGTGTGTGTGTGAGTGTGTGTGTGCTGGAACAGGCTGTGCATTCATCACAGTTAGCTGTGAATGTGTGTGTGTGTGTGTTGATATAGGTTGTGTATGGAGTTACAGTGAGCCATGTGTATATGTGTGTGTGTGGTTTTTTGTGTGTGCTAATATAGGCTGTGCATTGAGTCACAGTGAGCGATGTGTTTGTGTCTGTGTGTGTGTGGTGGTATAGGCTGTTCATTGAGTCACAGGGAGCAGTGTGGGCGTGTGTGTCTGTGTGCTGCTATAGGCTGTGCATTCGATCACAGTGAACCATTTATGTGTGTGTGTGTGTGCTGGTATACTCTGTGGATTTAGTCACAGTGAGCCATGTGTCTGTGTGTGTGTGCCAATACATGCTGTGCATTGAATCACAGAGAGCCATGTGTGTATGTGTGTGTGCTCATATAGGCTGGGCTTGAGTCACACTGAGGTGTGTGTGTGTCTGTGTGTGTCCTAGTATTGTCTGTGTATGTATTGACAGAGAGCTGTGTGTGTGTGTGTGTGTGTGTGATGTTACAGGCTGTGTATTGAGTCACGGTTAGCTGTGTGTGTGTGGATGGTGAGTGCTGGTATGGCCTGTGCATTGAGTCACATTGAGAAGTGTGTGTGTGTGTGTGCACGTGTGCTGATTTAGGTTGAGTCACAGTGAGCCATGTGTGTGTGAGTGCTGGTATGGATTGTGAACTGAGTCACAGCCGTGTGTGTGTGTGTGTGTGTGTACTGGTATACACTGTGCATTAAGTCACAGTGAGCTGTGTGTGTGTGTACGCTGGTATAGGCCGTGCACTGAGTCACAGTGAGCGCTGTGTGTGTGTGTGTGTATGTGCTGATATAGTCTGAGCATTGAGTCACAGCCGTGTGTGTGTGTGTATGTGTTTATTGGAATACGCTGTGCATTAAGTCACAGTGGGCTGTGTGTGTGTGAGTGTATGTGCTGCCATAGGTCGTGCGTTGAGTCACAGTGAGCTCTGTGTGTGTGTGTGTGTGCCAGTATAATCTGAGCATTGAGTCACAGTGAGGGGTGTGTGTGTATGTGTGTGTGTGTGTGTGTGCTAGTATAGGCTCTGCATTGAGTCACTGTGAAAGGTTTGTGTGTGTTTGTGCGTGCTGGTATAGGCTGTACATTGAGTCACAGTGAGCCATGCATGTGTTTGGGTGTGTGTGTATGTGTGTGCTGGTATAGGCTGAGCATTAAGTCACACAGAGGTGTGTGTGTGTGTGTTCTGGTATAGGCTGTGCATTGAGTCACAGTGAGGTGTGTGTGTGTGTGTGTGCTGGTATAGACTGCATTGAGTCACAGTGAGCCGTATATGTGTGTGCTGGTATAGTCTGAGCATTGAGTCACAATGAGGTTCGTGTGTGTGTGTGTATGTGCTGGTATAGACTGTGCATTGAATTACATTGAGCAGTGTGTGTGTTTGTGTGTGTGTGTGTGTGTAGGTAAGGATGGTGCTTTGAGTCACAGTGAGCTCTGTGTGTGTGTGTGTGTCTGTAGGTATAGGCTTTGCATTGAATCACAATGAGCTGTGAGTGTGTGTGTGTGCACTGGTATAGAGAGTGCACTGAGTCCAGTGAGCCATGTGTGTGTGTGTGTGTGTGTGTGTGTGCTGGAATAGACTGTGCATTGAGTCACAGTGAGCTGTTCGTGTGTGTGTGTGTGTGTGTGTGCTGTTAGAGACCGTGCATTGAGTCACAGTGAGCCATGTGTGTGTGTGCATGCGTGTGTGCTGGTATAGGTTGTGCATTCAGTCACAGTGAGCCGTGTGTATGTGAGGGCAGTGCTGACATAGGCTGTGGATTGACTCACAGTGCGCCATGTGTGTGTTTTCTGGTAGAGTCTGAACACTTAGTCACAATGAGGTGTATGTGTGTGTGTATGTGCTTGTATGGATGGTGTTTTCAGTCACAGTGAGCCATGTGTGTGTTTGTGTGTATGTGCTGGTATAGGCTGTGCATTGAGTCACAGTGAGGGGTGTGTGTGTCTGTGTGTGCTGGTATAGGCTGAGCATTGAGTCACACTGAGGTGTGTGTGTGTGCACATGCTGGTACCAGCTTTGCATTGAGTCCCAGAAAGCTGTGTGTGTGTCTGTGTGTGTGCTGGTATAGACTGTTCATTGAGTCACAATAAGCTGTGTGTGTGTGTGTGTTCTGGTATAGGCTGTGCATTGAGTCTCAGTGAGGTGTTCGTGTGTGTGTGTGTGTATTGGTATAGGCTGTGCACTGGGTCACATTGAGCCGTGTGTGTGTGTGTGTATGTGTGTGTGTGGTGATATAGGCTGAGCATTGAGTCACAGTGAAAGTGTGTTTGTGAGTGTGTGTGTGTGTGTGTGCAGGTATAGGCTGGACAATGAGTCACAGTGAGCCGTGTGTGTGTGTGTGCTGGTATAGGCTGAGCATTGACTCAGAGTGCACCCTGTTTGTGTGTGTGTGTGCTGGTATAGGCTGTGCACTGAGTTACATTGAGGGGGGTGTGTGTCTGTGTGTGTGTGCTGTATAGGCTTTTCATTGAGTCACAGCGAGCCGTGTGTGTGTCTGTGTGTGCTGGAAGAGGTTGGGCTTTGAGTCACAGTGAGCTGTTTTTATGTCTCTGGGTGTGTGCTGTTATAGGCTGTGCACTGAGTCATAGTGAGCCGTTTGTGTCTGTGTGTGTGTATGTGGTTGTATAGACAGTGCATTGAGTGACAAATGAGCCTTGTGTGTATGCTGGCATAAGCTGTGCATGTGGTACACTGAGCCGTGTGTGTGTGTGTGTGTGTGTGTGTGTGTGTGTGCTGGTATAGGCTGTGCATTGAGTCTCATTGAGACGTTTGTGTGTGTTTGTGCTGTTATAGGCTGTGCATTGTGTCACAGTGAGCCGTATGTGTGTTTGTGTGTGTGTGCGTGATGGTATGGGCTGTGCATTGAGTCACATCGGGCTGTTTGTGTGTGTGTTGTTATAGGCTGTGCCTTCAGTCACAGTAAGCCATGTGTCTGTGTGTTTGTGTGTGTGTATGGTGCTTTGGGCTGGGCACTGAGTCACAGTGAGGTGTGTGTGTTTGGGTGTGCTGGTATAGGCTATGCGTTGAGTCACAGTGAGCCGTGACTCTGTGTTTTTATGTGTCTGTGTGCTGTTATTGGCTGTGCATTGAACCAAGGTGAGGTGAATGTGTGTATGTGTGTGTGCTGTGATGGGCTGTGCATTCAGTCAAAAGGAGAGGGGTGTGTGTGTGTGTGTGTGTGCTTTAATATACTGTGAGTTGAGTCACAGTTAACTGTGTGTGTGTGTGTGGTGCGTGCTGGTATGGGCTGTGTATTGAGTCACACTGAGGTGTGTGTGTGTGTGCAGGTATAGGCTATGCATAGAGTCAAAGTGAGCCGTGTGTGTGTGTTTTGGTGTGCTGTTATAGGCTGTGCATCGAATCACGGTGAGCCATGTGTATGCATGTCTGTGTGTGCTGGTATGGGATGAGCATTGACTCCCAGTGAGGTGAGTGTGTGTGTGTGTCTGCGGGTATAGGTTGTGCTTTGAGTCACAGTGAGCCGTGTATGTGTCTCTGTGTGGTGGTATTTCTTGTGCATTGAGTCACAGTGAGGTGTGTGTATGTTTGTATGGGTCCTGGTATAGGCTGAGCATTGAGTCACAGTGAGGAGTGTGTCTGCGTGTGTGTGCGTGTATGTGTTGTTGTATAGGCTCTGCAATGAGTCTCCATGAGCTGTGAGTGTGTGTTTGAGTGTGTGTGTGTGCTGGTAAAGGCTGAGCATTGAGTCACAGTGAGGCATGTCTGTGTGCCGGTATAGGAGGTGCATTGAGTTACAGATGTGTGTGTGTGTGTGTGCAGGTATTGACTGGGCATTGAGCCACATTGAGATGTGTGCATGTGTGTGTGTGTGTGTGAGTGTGTTCTGGTATAGACTGTGCATTGAGTCACAGGTGTTTGTGTGTGTGTGTGTGTGCTGGAATAGACTGTACATTGAGTCTCAGTCAGTCATGTGTGTGTATGTGTGTGTGTGTGCACTGGTATAGGCTGACTTTGAGTCAGAATGAGGTGAATGTGTGTGTGCATCTGCTGGTATATGCTTTGCATTGAGTCACAATGAGATATGGGTGTGTGTGTGTGTGTGTGTGTGCTGGTATAGATTTTACCCTGAGTCACATGGAGCCGTGTGTGTGCTGGTATAGACTGTGCATTAGGTCTCAGTGAGCTTTTCTTGAGTGTCTGTGGGTGTGTGTGTGTGCTGGTATAGGCTGTGCACTGACTCACAGTCACTCGTGTGTGTGTGTGTGTGCAGGTATGGAGGATGCATTGAGTCACAGTCACCCGTGTGTGTGTTTGTGCACACTGGTATAGGCTGTGCATTCGGTCACAGTTAGGAGTGTTTGTGTATGTGTGTGCTGGTATAGGCTGAGCATTGAGCCACAGTGAGGTGCGTGTGTTTGTGTGTGTGTGTGCCGTTAGAATCTGTGCATTGAATCACAGTGATTCATGTGTGTGTGTGTGCATGTGTGTGTGCTGGTATAGGCTGTGCATTGAGTCACAGTAACCCGTGTGTGTTTGAGCTGGTATAGACTGCATTGAGTCACAGCCATGTGTGTGACTGTGTGTGTGCTGGTATAGACCCTGAATTGAGTCACAGTCAGGTGTGTTTGTGTGTGTCTGTGTGCTGGTATAGACTGTGCATGGAGTCACAGTGTGCCGTGTGTGTGTGTGCATGATGGTATAGACTGTGCATTGAGTCACAGTGAGGTGTGTGTGTGTGAGTGCTGGTATAGGCTGTGGACTGAGTCACATTGACCTGTGTGTGTGTGTGTGTGTGCAGGTACGGGTGGTGCATTGAGTCACAGTCAGCGATGTGTGTGTGTGTGTGTGTGTGTGTGTGTGTGCTGGTATAGACCCTGCATTGAGTCACAGTGAACCGTGTTTGTGTGTGCTGGTATATTGTGAGCATTGAATCACAGTCAGGTGCATGTGTGTATGTGTTGCTTATAGACTGTGCATTGAATCACAGTCAGGTGTGTTTTGTGGTTCTGTGTGCTGGTATAGACTGCATTGAATCACAGTCAGCCGTGTGAGTGTGTGTACACAGGTATACACTGTGCATTAAGTCAAACTGGGGTGTGTGTGTGTGTGTGCTTGTATAGAATGTTCATGGAGTCAGTGTTTAGCCATGTTTGTGTGTGTGTGTGTTTGTGTGTCCTGGTGTAGAATCTGCATTGAGTGACAGTGAGCCATGTGTGTGTGCTTGCATAGGCTGCACATTGAGTCGCAGTAAGCTGTTCTTGTTTGTGTGTGTGTGTGTGTGTGCTGGTATAGACTGTGCACTGAGTCACAGTCACCCGTGTGTGTGTGTACAGGCTGTGCATTGAGTCACACTGAGGTGTGTGTGCGGGTGTGCTGGTATGGATAGTGCATTGAGTCACAGTGCCGTGTGTGTGTGTGTCTGCACGCTGGTATAGGCTGTGTATTGAGTCACAGTGAGGGGTGTGTGTGTCTGTGTGTGCTGCTATAGGCTGACCGTTAAGTCACAGTGATGGGGGTGTGTGTGTTTGCTGGTACTGGCTAGGCATTGAGTCACAGGTGTGTGTGTGTGTGTGTGTGCTGGTGCAGGATTTGCATTGATGCACAGTAAGGTGTGTGTTTGTGTGTCAGTATAGACTCTTCATTGAGTCACAGTGAGCCGTGTGTGTGATGGCATAGGCTGTGCATTGAGTCACAGTGAGCCGTGTGTCTGTGTGCTGGTATAGTCTGAGCATTGAGTCACACTGAGGTGTGTGTGTGTGTGTGTATGTGCTGGTATGGATGGTGCATTAAGTTACTCTGAGCCGTGTGTGTGTGTGTGTATGTGCTGCTACAGACTGTGCATTGAGTCACAGCTGTGTGTGTGTGAGTGTGTGTGTCTGTGTGCTGTTATAGGCTTTGCCCTGAATCACAGTGAGACGTCTTTGTGTGTTTTTATGTGTGTGTGTGCAGTAATGGACGGTGCATTGAGTCACAGTTTGCCGTGTGTGTGTATGTGTGTGCTGGTACAGGCTATGCATTGAGTCACACTAAGGTGTGTGTATGTGCATGTGTGCTGGTATAGATAGTGCATTGAGTCACCGTGCCGTGTGTGTGTGTGTGTCTGTAAGCTGGTATAGGCTGTGTATTGAGTCAGAGTCAGGTGTGTGTGCATGCGTGTGTGTCTGTGCTGTTATAGTATGTGCATTTATTCACAGTAACATATGCGTGCATGTGTGTGTGTGTGTGTGTGCTGGTATAGACTGAGCATTGAGTCAAAGTGAGCTATGTGTGTGTGCTGGTATAGGCAGTGCATTGAGTCACAGTGAGGTTTGTGTGTGAGTGTGTGTTCAGGTATCGGATGTGAAAAGAGTCACAGTGAGTCATGTATTTGTGTGTGTTTGTGCTGCTATTGGCTGTGCATTGAGTGATAGGTGTGTATGTGTGTGTATGTGCTGGTATAGGCTGTGCATTGAGTCACAGTAACCCGTGTGTGTTTGTGCTGGTATAGGCTGTGCATTGAGTCACAGCCATGTGTGTGACTGTGTGTGTGCTGGTATAGACCCTGAATTGAGTCTCAGTCAGGTGTGTTTGTGTGTGTCTGTGTGCTGGTATAGACTGTGCATGGAGTCACAGTGTGCCGTGTGTGTGTGTGTGCATGATGGTATAGACTGTGCATTGAGTCACAGTGAGGTGTGTGTGTGTGAGTGCTGGTATAGGCTGTGGACTGAGTCACATTGACCTGTGTGTGTGTGTGTGCAGGTACTGGTGGTGCATTGAGTCACAGTCAGCGATGTGTGTGTGTGTGTGTGTGTGTGTTTGTGTGTGCTGGTATAGACCCTGCATTGAGTCACAGTGAACCGTGTGTGTGTGTGCTGGTATATTCTGAGCATTGAGTCACAGTCAGGTGCATGTGTGTATGTGTTGCTTATAGACTGTGCATTGAGTCACAGTCAGGTGTGTTTTGTGGTTCTGTGTGCTGGTATAGACTGCATTGAATCACAGTCAGCCGTGTGTGTGTGTGTACACAGGTATAGACTGTGCATTAAGTCACAGTGGGGTGTGTGTGTGTGTGCTTGTATAGAATATTCATGGAGTCAGTGTTTAGCCGTGTTTGTGTGTGTGTGTGTGTTTGTGTGTCCTGGTGTAGAATCTGCATTGAGTGACAGTGAGCCATGTGTGTGTGCTTACATAGGCTGCACATTGAGTTGCAGTGAGCTGTTCTTGTGTGTGTGTGTTTGTGTGTGTGTGCTGGTATAGACTGTGCACTGGGTCACAGTCACCCTTGTGTGTGTGTACAGGGTGTGCATTGAGTCACACTGAGGTGTGTGTGCGAGTGTGCTTGTATAGATAGTGCATTGTGTCAGAGTGCCATGTGTGTGTGTCTGCACGCTGGTATAGGCTGTGTATTGAGTCACAGTGAGGGGTGTGTGTGTCTGTGTGTGCTGCTATAGGCTGACCGTTAAATCACAGTGATGGGGGTGAGTGTGTGTGCTGGTAAAGGCTGTGCATTGATGCACAGTAAGGTGTGTGTGTTTGTGTCAGTATAGACTCTTCATTGAGTCACAGTGAGCCATGTGTGTGATGGCATAGGCTGTGCATTGAGTCACAGTGAGCCGTGTGTCTGTGTGCTGGTATAGTCTGAGCATTGAGTCACACTGAGGTGTGTGTGTGTGTGTATGTGCTGGTATGGATGGTGCATTAAGTTACTCTGAGCCGTGAGTGTGTGTGTATGTGCTGCTATAGATTGTGCATTGAGTCACAGCTGTGTGTGTGTGAGTGTGTGTGTCTGTGTGCTGTTATAGGCTTTGCCCTGAATCACAGTGAGACGTCTTTGTGTGTTTTTATATGTGTGTGTGCAGTTATGGACGGTGCATTGAGTCACAGTTTGCCGTGTGTGTGTATGTGTGTGCTGGTACAGGCAATGCCTTGAGTCACACTGAGGTGTGTGTATGTGCATGTGTGCTGGTATAGATAGTGCATTGAGTCACAGTGGCGTGTGTGTGTGTGTGTCTGTAAGCTGGTATAGGCTGTGTATTGAGTCCCAGTGAGGGGTGTGTGTGTCTGTGTGTGCTACTATAGGCTGACCATTGAGTCACAGTGAGGTGTGTGTGAGAGTGTATGTGCTGGGATGGACGGTACATTGAGTTGCACTGAGCCGTGTATAGACTGTGTGTTGAGTCACAGTCAGGTGTGTGTGTGTGTGTGTGTGCTGGTGTATACTGTGCAATGAGTCACAGTTGTTTGTGTGTGTGAGTGTGTGTGTCTGTGTGCTGTTATAGGCTTTGCACTGAGTCACAGTGAGCCTTCTATATGTGTTTGTATGTGTGTGCAGATATGGATGGTTCATTGAATCACAGTGAGCAGTGTGTGTGTCTGTGTGCTGGTATAGACCCTGAATTGTGTCACAGGCAGGTGTGTTTGCGTGTGTCTGTGTGCAGGTATAGTCTGTGCATTAAGTCACAATCAGCCGTGTGTGTGTGTTTGTGCAAAATGGTATAGACTGTGCATTGAGTCACAGTGAGGTGTGTGTGTGTGTGTGAGTGCTGGTATAGCCTGAAAACTGAGTCACATTGAGCCTTGTGTGTGTGTGTGTGTGTGTGTGTTTTTGTGTGGTGCTGGCATAGTCTGTGCACTGAATCACAGTCAGGTGTGTTTCTGTGTGTGTGTGTGCTGGTATAGACTGTGCATTGAGTCAGAGTAAGCCATGTGTGTATGTGTGTTCTGGTATAGGCTGTGCTTTGAGTCTCAGTGAGCTGTTCATCTGTGTGTGTGTGTCTTGGTACAGCTGTACACTGAGTCACATTGAGACGTGTTTGAGTGTGTGTGTGTGTGTCTGTGTGCTGATACAGGATGCACATTGGGTCAGAGTGAGGTATCTGTGTGTGTGTGTGGTGGTACAGGCTGTGCATTGAGTTACAGTGAAGTGTGTGTGGGAGTGTGTGTGTGTGCCGGTAAAGGCTGTGAATTGAGTCACACTGAGCCGTGTGTGTGTGTGAGTGTGCTGGTACAGGTTGTGCATTGACTCACAGTGATGGGTGTGTGTGTGTGTGTGTGCATGCTGGGAAAGGCTTTACATTGAGTCAGAGTCTGCAGTGTGTGTGTGTTGTGTGCTGGTACAGACTTTGCATGAGTTACATAGAACCACGTGTGTGTGTGTGTGCTTGTATAGAATGTGCATTGAATAACAGTGAGGTGTTCATTGTGTGTGTGTGTGTGTGTGCGCACAGGTATGGACGGTGCATTGAGTCCCAACGAGGTGTGTGTGTGTGTGTGTGTGTGTGTGATGGTATAGGCTGTGCATTGAGTCACAATGAGCCGTGTATGTGTGTGCTGGTATAGGTGATTCATTGAGTCACAGTGAGCCATGTGTGAGTGCATGTATGTGTTTGTGTGTGTTCTGGTATAGGCTGTGTATCAAGTCACAGTGAGCCCTGTATCTGTGCGTGTGTGTGTGTGTGCTGGTATAGGCTGTGCTTTGAGTTATATTAGGATGTGTCTATGTGCTGGTTTAGGGTGTGCATTGAGTCACAGCTTTGTGTGTGTCTGCGTGTGTGTATGTATGTGTGTGTACTGTTACAGGCTTTGCATTGAGTCACACTGAGGTGTGTGTGCGAGTGTGCTTGTATAGATAGTGCATTGAGTCAGAGTGCCATGTGTGTGTGTCTGCACGCTGGTATAGGCTGTGAATTGAGTCACAGTGAGGGGTGTGTGTGTCTGTGTGTGCTGCTATATGCTGAACATTGAGTCACAGTGAGGTGTGTGTGCGTGTGTGCTTGTATAGGTTGCGCATTGAGTCATAGGTGTGTGTGTGTGTGTGCTGGTGCAGTCTGCACATTGAATCACAGTGAGGTGTGTGTGTGTGTGTGTGTTGGTATAGACTCTTCATTGAGTCACAGTGAGCCATATGTGTTAGAAGGCATAGGCTGTGCATTGAGTCACAGTGAGGCGTGTGTCTGTGTGCTGGTATAGTCTGAGCATTGAGTCACACTGAGGTGTGTGTGTGTGTGTGTATGTACTGGTATGGATGGTGCACTGAGTTACACTGAACGGTGTGAGTGTGTATATGTGCTGGTATAGACTGTGTATTGAGTTACAGTCTGTGTGTGTGTGCTGGTATAGACTGTGCATGGCAACACAGCTGTGTGTATGGTATAGGCTGAACATTGAGCCACAGTGAGGTGTGTGTGCATGTGTGTGTGTTCCGTTAGAATCTGTGCATTGACTCACAGTGATTCATGTGTGTGTGTGTGCATGCGTGTATGCTGGTATAGGCTGTGCATTGAGCCACAGTGAGGGGTGTGTGTTTCTGTGTGTGCTGCTGTATGCTGACCATTGAGTCACAGTGAGGTGTGTGTGTGTGTGTGTGTTGGTATAGACTCTTCATTGAGTCACAGTGAGCCATATGTGTTAGAAGGCATAGGCTGTGCATTGAGTCACAGTGAGCCGTGTGTCTGTGTGCTGGTATAGTCTGAGCATTGAGTCACACTGAGGTATGTGTGTGTGTGTGTATGTACTGGTATGGATGGTGCATTGAGTTACACTGAACCGTGTGAGTGTGTATATGTGCTGGTGTAGACTGCGTATTGAGATATAGTCTGTGTGTGTGTGATGGTATAGACTGTGCATTGCAACACAGCTGTGTGTGTGAGTGTCTGTGTCTCTGTGCTGTTAAAGGTTTTGCCCTAAATCACAGTGAGCCGACTGTGTGTGTTTTTATGTGTGTGTGTGTCACGTATGGATGGTGCATTGAGTCACAGTGAGCCGTGTGTGTGTATGTGTGTGTGTGTGCTGGTACAGGCTGTGAATTTTGTCACAGTGAGGTGTGTGTGTGTGCATGTGTGCTGGTATACATAGTGCATTCAGTCACAATGCCGTGTGGGTGTTTGTGTCAGCATGCTGGTATACGTTGTGTAATGAGTCACAGTGAGGGTTGTGTGTCTGTGTGTGCTGCTATAGGCTGACCATTGAGTCACAGTGAGGTCTGTGTGTGTGTGTGTGCTGGTATATGCTGCACATTGAGTCACAGGTATGTGTGGGTGTGTGTGTGTGGTACAGGCTGCGTGTTGAGTCACAGGTGTGTGTGTGTGTGTGCTGGTGCAGGCTGTGCATTGCGTCACAGTGAGATGTGTGTGTGTTTGTATATGCCAGTAAGGACGGTGAATTAAGTTGCACTGAGCTGTGTATGTGTGTATGTGTATGTGCTGGTATAGACTGTGTATTGAGTCACAGTCAGTTGTGTCTGTGTGTTTGCTGGTATAGACTGCATTGAATCACAACCATGTGTGTGTGATTGTGTGTGTCTGTGTGCTGTTATAGGCTTTTTACTGAATCACAGTAAGCCGTCTGTGTGTGTTTGTATGTGTGTGCAGGTATGGATGGAGCATTGAATCACAGTGAGCAGTGTGTGTGTGTGTGTGTGTGTGTGTGTGTGCGCATGGGTGCTAATTTAGGCTGTGCCTTGAGTCACAGTGAGCCATGTGTGTGTGTGTTTGTGCTGGTATAGACTGTGCAGTGAGTCACAGTTGGTGTGTGTGTCTGTGCTGGTATAGGCTGAGCATTGATTCACAGTTAGGTGAGTGTCTGTGTATGTGTGTGTGTGTATGTGTTGTGGTATAGGCTCTGCAATGAGTCACCGTGAGCTGTGAGTGTGTGTTTCTGTGTGTGTGTGTGCTGGTATAGGCTGAACATTGAGTCACAGTGAGGCCTGTGTGTGTGCCAGTATAGGGTATGCATTGAGTCACAGATGTGTGTATGTGTGTGTGTGTGTGCAGGTATTGACTGGGCATTGAGCCACAGTGAGACGTGTGCGTGTGTTTGTGTTTGTGTGTGTGTATCTGCTGGTATGGGAAGAGCATTGAGTCACACTGAGCCGTGTCTGTGTGTGTGTGTGTGTGTGTGTGATGGTATAGACCCTGCATTGAGTCACAGTGAGCTGTGTGTGTGTGCTGCCATAAGATATGCATTGAGTCACAGTTAGCCATGTGTGTGTGTGCTGGTGTAGTCTGAGCATTGAGTTACAGTGAGGTGCGTGTGTGTATGTGCTGCTTATAGACTGTGCATTGAGTCACAGTCAGCTGTGTTTTGTGTTTCTGTGTGATGGTATAGACTGCACTGAGTCACAATCAGCCGTGTGTGTGTGTGTGTGTGTGTGTGTGCATGCAGGTATAGACTGTGCATTGAGTCACACTGGTTTGTGTGTGTGTGTGTGCATGTGTGTGTGCTGGTAGAGAATCTGCATTGAGTCACAGTGAGCCATGTGTGTGTGCTGGCATAAGCTGCTCATTGAGTCATAGTGAGCCGTGTGGGAGTGCTCAGGTATAGCCTGAGCATTGAGTCACAGTGAGTTGCATGTGTGTGTGTGTGTGTGCGACATATAGACTGTGCATGGAATCACAGTCAGGTGTGTTTGTGTGCGTGTGTGCTGGTATAGGCTGTGCACTGAGTCACAGCGAGCTGTGTTTGTTTGTGTGGGCTGGTATATGCTGTTCATTGAGTCACACTGAGCCATGCATCTGTGTGTGTGTGTGTGTGTGTTGGTATAGGCTGAGCATTGAGTCACAGGTTTGTGTGTGTGTGTGCACATATAAACTTTGTATTGAGCCACAATGAGCCGAGTGTGTGTATGTGCTGGTATGGATAATGCATTGAGTCACACTGAGCTGGACCTGTGTGTGTGTGTATGTGCTGGTATAGACTCTGCATTGTGTCAGAGTCAGGTGTGCGTTCATGCGTGTGTGTGTGTGCTGGTATAGTTTGTGCATTTATTCACTGTAACATATGCGTGCATGTGTGTGTGTGTGTGTGTGTGCTGGTATAGACTGAGCATTGAGTCAAAGTGAGCTATGTGTGTGTGCTGGTATAGGCAGTGCATTGAGTCACAGTGAGGTTTGTGTGTGAGTGTGTGTTCAGGTATCGGATGTGAAAAGAGTCACAGTGAGTCATGTATTTGTGTGTGTTTGTGCTGCTATTGGCTGTGCATTGAGTGATAGGTGTGTATGTGTGTGTATGTGCTGGGATAGACTGTGCATTGAGTCACAGTAACCCGTGTGTGTTTGTGCTGGTATAGGCTGTGCATTGAGTCACAGCCATGTGTGTGACTGTGTGTGTGCTGGTATAGACCCTGAATTGAGTCTTAGTCAGGTGTGTTTGTGTGTGTCTGTGTGCTGGTATAGACTGTGCATGGAGTCACAGTGTGCCGTGTGTGTGTGTGTGCATGATGGTATAGACTGTGCATTGAGTCACAGTGAGGTGTGTGTGTGTGAGTGCTGGTATAGGCTGTGGACTGAGTCACATTGACCTGTGTGTGTGTGTGTGCAGGTACGGGTGGTGCATTGAGTCACAGTCAGCGATGTGTGTGTGTGTGTGTGTGTGTGTGTGTGCTGGTATAGACCCTGCATTGAGTCACAGTGAACCGTGTGTGTGTGTGCTGGTATATTCTGAGCATTGAGTCACAGTCAGGTGCATGTGTGTATGTGTTGCTTATAGACTGTGCATTGAGTCACAGTCAGGTGTGTTTTGTGGTTCTGTGTGCTGGTATAGACTGCATTGAATCACAGTCAGCCGTGTGTGTGTGTGTATACACAGGTATAGACTGTGCATTAAGTCACAGTGGGGTGTGTGTGTGTGTGCTTGTATAGAATATTCATGGAGTCAGTGTTTAGCCGTGTTTGCGTGTGTGTGTGTGTTTGTGTGTCCTGGTGTAGAATCTGCATTGAGTGACAGTGAGCCATGTGTGTGTGCTTACATAGGCTGCACATTGAGTTGCAGTGAGCTGTTCTTGTGTGTGTGTGTTTGTGTGTGTGTGCTGGTATAGACTGTGCACTGGGTCACAGTCACCCTTGTGTGTGTGTACAGGGTGTGCATTGAGTCACACTGAGGTGTGTGTGCGGGTGTGCTGGTATAGATAGTGCCTTGAGTCACAGTGCCATGTGTGTGTGTGTGTCAGCACGCTGGTATAGGCTGTGTATTGAGTCACAGTGAGGGGTGTGTGTGTCTGTGTGTGCTGCTATAGGCTGACCGTTAAATCACAGTGATGGGGGTGAGTGTGTGTGCTGGTAAAGGCTGTGCATTGATGCACAGTAAGGTGTGTGTGTTTGTGTCAGTATAGACTCTTCATTGAGTCACAGTGAGCCATGTGTGTGATGGCATAGGCTGTGCATTGAGTCACAGTGAGCCGTGTGTCTGTGTGCTGGTATAGTCTGAGCATTGAGTCACACTGAGGTGTGTGTGTGTGTGTATGTGCTGGTATGGATGGTGCATTAAGTTACTCTGAGCCGTGAGTGTGTGTGTATGTGCTGCTATAGATTGTGCATTGAGTCACAGCTGTGTGTGTGTGAGTGTGTGTGTCTGTGTGCTGTTATAGGCTTTGCCCTGAATCACAGTGAGACGTCTTTGTGTGTTTTTATATGTGTGTGTGCAGTTATGGACGGTGCATTGAGTCACAGTTTGCCGTGTGTGTGTATGTGTGTGCTGGTACAGGCAATGCCTTGAGTCACACTGAGGTGTGTGTATGTGCATGTGTGCTGGTATAGATAGTGCATTGAGTCACAGTGGCGTGTGTGTGTGTGTGTCTGTAAGCTGGTATAGGCTGTGTATTGAGTCCCAGTGAGGGGTGTGTGTGTCTGTGTGTGCTACTATAGGCTGACCATTGAGTCACAGTGAGGTGTGTGTGAGAGTGTATGTGCTGGGATGGACGGTACATTGAGTTGCACTGAGCCGTGTATAGACTGTGTGTTGAGTCACAGTCAGGTGTGTGTGTGTGTGTGTGTGCTGGTGTATACTGTGCAATGAGTCACAGTTGTTTGTGTGTGTGAGTGTGTGTGTCTGTGTGCTGTTATAGGCTTTGCACTGAGTCACAGTGAGCCTTCTATATGTGTTTGTATGTGTGTGCAGATATGGATGGTTCATTGAATCACAGTGAGCAGTGTGTGTGTCTGTGTGCTGGTATAGACCCTGAATTGTGTCACAGGCAGGTGTGTTTGCGTGTGTCTGTGTGCAGGTATAGTCTGTGCATTAAGTCACAATCAGCCGTGTGTGTGTGTTTGTGCAAAATGGTATAGACTGTGCATTGAGTCACAGTGAGGTGTGTGTGTGTGTGTGAGTGCTGGTATAGCCTGAAAACTGAGTCACATTGAGCCTTGTGTGTGTGTGTGTGTGTGTGTGTTTTTGTGTGGTGCTGGCATAGTCTGTGCACTGAATCACAGTCAGGTGTGTTTCTGTGTGTGTGTGTGCTGGTATAGACTGTGCATTGAGTCAGAGTAAGCCATGTGTGTATGTGTGTTCTGGTATAGGCTGTGCTTTGAGTCTCAGTGAGCTGTTCATCTGTGTGTGTGTGTCTTGGTACAGCTGTACACTGAGTCACATTGAGACGTGTTTGAGTGTGTGTGTGTGTGTCTGTGTGCTGATACAGGATGCACATTGGGTCAGAGTGAGGTATCTGTGTGTGTGTGTGGTGGTACAGGCTGTGCATTGAGTTACAGTGAAGTGTGTGTGGGAGTGTGTGTGTGTGCCGGTAAAGGCTGTGAATTGAGTCACACTGAGCCGTGTGTGTGTGTGAGTGTGCTGGTACAGGTTGTGCATTGACTCACAGTGATGGGTGTGTGTGTGTGTGTGTGCATGCTGGGAAAGGCTTTACATTGAGTCAGAGTCTGCAGTGTGTGTGTGTTGTGTGCTGGTACAGACTTTGCATGAGTTACATAGAACCACGTGTGTGTGTGTGTGCTTGTATAGAATGTGCATTGAATAACAGTGAGGTGTTCATTGTGTGTGTGTGTGTGTGTGCGCACAGGTATGGACGGTGCATTGAGTCCCAACGAGGTGTGTGTGTGTGTGTGTGTGTGTGTGATGGTATAGGCTGTGCATTGAGTCACAATGAGCCGTGTATGTGTGTGCTGGTATAGGTGATTCATTGAGTCACAGTGAGCCATGTGTGAGTGCATGTATGTGTTTGTGTGTGTTCTGGTATAGGCTGTGTATCAAGTCACAGTGAGCCCTGTATCTGTGCGTGTGTGTGTGTGTGCTGGTATAGGCTGTGCTTTGAGTTATATTAGGATGTGTCTATGTGCTGGTTTAGGGTGTGCATTGAGTCACAGCTTTGTGTGTGTCTGCGTGTGTGTATGTATGTGTGTGTACTGTTACAGGCTTTGCATTGAGTCACACTGAGGTGTGTGTGCGAGTGTGCTTGTATAGATAGTGCATTGAGTCAGAGTGCCATGTGTGTGTGTCTGCACGCTGGTATAGGCTGTGAATTGAGTCACAGTGAGGGGTGTGTGTGTCTGTGTGTGCTGCTATATGCTGAACATTGAGTCACAGTGAGGTGTGTGTGCGTGTGTGCTTGTATAGGTTGCGCATTGAGTCATAGGTGTGTGTGTGTGTGTGCTGGTGCAGTCTGCACATTGAATCACAGTGAGGTGTGTGTGTGTGTGTGTGTTGGTATAGACTCTTCATTGAGTCACAGTGAGCCATATGTGTTAGAAGGCATAGGCTGTGCATTGAGTCACAGTGAGGCGTGTGTCTGTGTGCTGGTATAGTCTGAGCATTGAGTCACACTGAGGTGTGTGTGTGTGTGTGTGTATGTACTGGTATGGATGGTGCACTGAGTTACACTGAACGGTGTGAGTGTGTATATGTGCTGGTATAGACTGTGTATTGAGTTACAGTCTGTGTGTGTGTGCTGGTATAGACTGTGCATGGCAACACAGCTGTGTGTATGGTATAGGCTGAACATTGAGCCACAGTGAAGTGTGTGTGCATGTGTGTGTGTTCCGTTAGAATCTGTGCATTGACTCACAGTGATTCATGTGTGTGTGTGTGCATGCGTGTATGCTGGTATAGGCTGTGCATTGAGCCACAGTGAGGGGTGTGTGTTTCTGTGTGTGCTGCTGTATGCTGACCATTGAGTCACAGTGAGGTGTGTGTGTGTGTGTGTGTTGGTATAGACTCTTCATTGAGTCACAGTGAGCCATATGTGTTAGAAGGCATAGGCTGTGCATTGAGTCACAGTGAGCCGTGTGTCTGTGTGCTGGTATAGTCTGAGCATTGAGTCACACTGAGGTATGTGTGTGTGTGTGTATGTACTGGTATGGATGGTGCATTGAGTTACACTGAACCGTGTGAGTGTGTATATGTGCTGGTGTAGACTGCGTATTGAGATATAGTCTGTGTGTGTGTGATGGTATAGACTGTGCATTGCAACACAGCTGTGTGTGTGAGTGTCTGTGTCTCTGTGCTGTTAAAGGTTTTGCCCTAAATCACAGTGAGCCGACTGTGTGTGTTTTTATGTGTGTGTGTGTCACGTATGGATGGTGCATTGAGTCACAGTGAGCCGTGTGTGTGTATGTGTGTGTGTGTGCTGGTACAGGCTGTGAATTTTGTCACAGTGAGGTGTGTGTGTGTGCATGTGTGCTGGTATACATAGTGCATTCAGTCACAATGCCGTGTGGGTGTTTGTGTCAGCATGCTGGTATACGTTGTGTAATGAGTCACAGTGAGGGTTGTGTGTCTGTGTGTGCTGCTATAGGCTGACCATTGAGTCACAGTGAGGTCTGTGTGTGTGTGTGTGCTGGTATATGCTGCACATTGAGTCACAGGTATGTGTGGGTGTGTGTGTGTGGTACAGGCTGCGTGTTGAGTCACAGGTGTGTGTGTGTGTGTGCTGGTGCAGGCTGTGCATTGCGTCACAGTGAGATGTGTGTGTGTTTGTATATGCCAGTAAGGACGGTGAATTAAGTTGCACTGAGCTGTGTATGTGTGTATGTGTATGTGCTGGTATAGACTGTGTATTGAGTCACAGTCAGTTGTGTCTGTGTGTTTGCTGGTATAGACTGCATTGAATCACAACCATGTGTGTGTGATTGTGTGTGTCTGTGTGCTGTTATAGGCTTTTTACTGAATCACAGTAAGCCGTCTGTGTGTGTTTGTATGTGTGTGCAGGTATGGATGGAGCATTGAATCACAGTGAGCAGTGTGTGTGTGTGTGTGTGTGTGTGTGTGTGCGCATGGGTGCTAATTTAGGCTGTGCCTTGAGTCACAGTGAGCCATGTGTGTGTGTGTTTGTGCTGGTATAGACTGTGCAGTGAGTCACAGTTGGTGTGTGTGTCTGTGCTGGTATAGGCTGAGCATTGATTCACAGTTAGGTGAGTGTCTGTGTATGTGTGTGTGTGTATGTGTTGTGGTATAGGCTCTGCAATGAGTCACCGTGAGCTGTGAGTGTGTGTTTCTGTGTGTGTGTGTGCTGGTATAGGCTGAACATTGAGTCACAGTGAGGCCTGTGTGTGTGCCAGTATAGGGTATGCATTGAGTCACAGATGTGTGTATGTGTGTGTGTGTGTGCAGGTATTGACTGGGCATTGAGCCACAGTGAGACGTGTGCGTGTGTTTGTGTTTGTGTGTGTGTATCTGCTGGTATGGGAAGAGCATTGAGTCACACTGAGCCGTGTCTGTGTGTGTGTGTGTGTGTGTGTGATGGTATAGACCCTGCATTGAGTCACAGTGAGCTGTGTGTGTGTGCTGCCATAAGATATGCATTGAGTCACAGTTAGCCATGTGTGTGTGTGCTGGTGTAGTCTGAGCATTGAGTTACAGTGAGGTGCGTGTGTGTATGTGCTGCTTATAGACTGTGCATTGAGTCACAGTCAGCTGTGTTTTGTGTTTCTGTGTGATGGTATAGACTGCACTGAGTCACAATCAGCCGTGTGTGTGTGTGTGTGTGTGTGTGTGCATGCAGGTATAGACTGTGCATTGAGTCACACTGGTTTGTGTGTGTGTGTGTGCATGTGTGTGTGCTGGTAGAGAATCTGCATTGAGTCACAGTGAGCCATGTGTGTGTGCTGGCATAAGCTGCTCATTGAGTCATAGTGAGCCGTGTGGGAGTGCTCAGGTATAGCCTGAGCATTGAGTCACAGTGAGTTGCATGTGTGTGTGTGTGTGTGCGACATATAGACTGTGCATGGAATCACAGTCAGGTGTGTTTGTGTGCGTGTGTGCTGGTATAGGCTGTGCACTGAGTCACAGCGAGCTGTGTTTGTTTGTGTGGGCTGGTATATGCTGTTCATTGAGTCACACTGAGCCATGCATCTGTGTGTGTGTGTGTGTGTGTTGGTATAGGCTGAGCATTGAGTCACAGGTTTGTGTGTGTGTGTGCACATATAAACTTTGTATTGAGCCACAATGAGCCGAGTGTGTGTATGTGCTGGTATGGATAATGCATTGAGTCACACTGAGCTGGACCTGTGTGTGTGTGTATGTGCTGGTATAGACTCTGCATTGTGTCAGAGTCAGGTGTGCGTTCATGCGTGTGTGTGTGTGCTGGTATAGTTTGTGCATTTATTCACTGTAACATATGCGTGCATGTGTGTGTGTGTGTGTGTGTGCTGGTATAGACTGAGCATTGAGTCAAAGTGAGCTATGTGTGTGTGCTGGTATAGGCAGTGCATTGAGTCACAGTGAGGTTTGTGTGTGAGTGTGTGTTCAGGTATCGGATGTGAAAAGAGTCACAGTGAGTCATGTATTTGTGTGTGTTTGTGCTGCTATTGGCTGTGCATTGAGTGATAGGTGTGTATGTGTGTGTATGTGCTGGGATAGACTGTGCATTGAGTCACAGTAACCCGTGTGTGTTTGTGCTGGTATAGGCTGTGCATTGAGTCACAGCCATGTGTGTGACTGTGTGTGTGCTGGTATAGACCCTGAATTGAGTCTTAGTCAGGTGTGTTTGTGTGTGTCTGTGTGCTGGTATAGACTGTGCATGGAGTCACAGTGTGCCGTGTGTGTGTGTGTGCATGATGGTATAGACTGTGCATTGAGTCACAGTGAGGTGTGTGTGTGTGAGTGCTGGTATAGGCTGTGGACTGAGTCACATTGACCTGTGTGTGTGTGTGTGCAGGTACGGGTGGTGCATTGAGTCACAGTCAGCGATGTGTGTGTGTGTGTGTGTGTGTGTGTGTGCTGGTATAGACCCTGCATTGAGTCACAGTGAACCGTGTGTGTGTGTGCTGGTATATTCTGAGCATTGAGTCACAGTCAGGTGCATGTGTGTATGTGTTGCTTATAGACTGTGCATTGAGTCACAGTCAGGTGTGTTTTGTGGTTCTGTGTGCTGGTATAGACTGCATTGAATCACAGTCAGCCGTGTGTGTGTGTGTATACACAGGTATAGACTGTGCATTAAGTCACAGTGGGGTGTGTGTGTGTGTGCTTGTATAGAATATTCATGGAGTCAGTGTTTAGCCGTGTTTGCGTGTGTGTGTGTGTTTGTGTGTCCTGGTGTAGAATCTGCATTGAGTGACAGTGAGCCATGTGTGTGTGCTTACATAGGCTGCACATTGAGTTGCAGTGAGCTGTTCTTGTGTGTGTGTGTTTGTGTGTGTGTGCTGGTATAGACTGTGCACTGGGTCACAGTCACCCTTGTGTGTGTGTACAGGGTGTGCATTGAGTCACACTGAGGTGTGTGTGCGGGTGTGCTGGTATAGATAGTGCCTTGAGTCACAGTGCCATGTGTGTGTGTGTGTCAGCACGCTGGTATAGGCTGTGTATTGAGTCACAGTGAGGGGTGTGTGTGTCTTTGTGTGCTGCTATAGGCTGACCGTTAAATCACAGTGATGGGGGTGAGTGTGTGTGCTGGTAAAGGCTGTGCATTGATGCACAGTAAGGTTTGTGTGTTTGTGTCAGTATAGACTCTTCATTGAGTCACAGTGAGCCATGTGTGTGATGGCATAGGCTGTGCATTGAGTCACAGTGAGCCGTGTGTCTGTGTGCTGGTATAGTCTGAGCATTGAGTCACACTGAGGTGTGTGTGTGTGTGTATGTGCTGGTATGGATGGTGCATTAAGTTACTCTGAGCCGTGAGTGTGTGTGTATGTGCTGCTATAGATTGTGCATTGAGTCACAGCTGTGTGTGTGTGAGTGTGTGTGTCTGTGTGCTGTTATAGGCTTTGCCCTGAATCACAGTGAGACGTCTTTGTGTGTTTTTATATGTGTGTGTGCAGTTATGGACGGTGCATTGAGTCACAGTTTGCCGTGTGTGTGTATGTGTGTGCTGGTACAGGCAATGCCTTGAGTCACACTGAGGTGTGTGTATGTGCATGTGTGCTGGTATAGATAGTGCATTGAGTCACAGTGGCGTGTGTGTGTGTGTGTCTGTAAGCTGGTATAGGCTGTGTATTGAGTCCCAGTGAGGGGTGTGTGTGTCTGTGTGTGCTACTATAGGCTGACCATTGAGTCACAGTGATGTGTGTGTGTGTGTGTGTGCTGGTATAGGCTGCTCATTGAATCACAGTGAGGTGTGTGTGTGTTTGTATGTGCTGGGATGGACGGTACATTGAGTTGCACTGAGCCGTGTATAGACTGTGTGTTGAGTCACAGTCAGGTGTGTGTGTGTGTGTGTGTGCTGGTGTAGACTGTGCAATGAGTCACAGTTGTTTGTGTGAGTGTGTGTGTCTGTGTGCTGTTATAGGCTTTGCACTGAGTCACAGTGAGCCTTCTATAAGTGTTTGTATGTGTGTGCAGATATGGATGGTTCATTGAATTACAGTGAGCAGTGTGTGTGTCTGTGTGCTGGTATAGACCCTGAATTGTGTCACAGTCAGGTGTGTTTGCGTGTGTCTGTGTGCAGGTATAGTCTGTGCATTAAGTCACAATCAGCCGTGTGTGTGTGTTTGTGCAAAATGGTATAGACTGTGCATTGAGTCACAGTGAGGTGTGTGTGTGTGTGTGAGTGCTGGTATAGCCTGAAAACTGAGTCACATTGAGCCTTGTGTGTGTGTGTGTGTGTTTTTGTGTGGTGCTGGCATAGTCTGTGCACTGAGTCACAGTCAGGTGTGTTTCTGTGTGTGTGTGTGCTGGTATAGACTGTGCATTGAGTCAGAGTAAGCCATGTGTGTATGTGTGTTCTGGTATAGGCTGTGCTTTGAGTCTCAGTGAGCTGTTCATCTGTGTGTGTGTGTCTTGGTACAGCTGTACACTGAGTCACATTGAGACGTGTTTGAGTGTGTGTGTGTGTGTCTGTGTGCTGATACAGGATGCACATTGGGTCAGAGTGAGGTATCTGTGTGTGTGTGTGGTGGTACAGGCTGTGCATGAGTTACATAGAACCACGTGTGTGTGTGTGTGCTTGTATAGAATGTGCATTGAATAACAGTGAGGTGTTCATTGTGTGTGTGTGTGTGTGTGTGCGCACAGGTATGGACGGTGCATTGAGTCACAACGAGGTGTGTGTGTGTGTGTGTGATGGTATAGGCTGTGCATTGAGTCACAATGAGCCGTGTATGTGTGTGCTGGTATAGGTGATTCATTGAGTCACAGTGAGCCATGTGTGAGTGCGTGTATGTGTTTGTGTGTGTTCTGGTATAGGCTGTGTATCAAGTCACAGTTAGCCCTGTATCTGTGCGTGTGTGTGTGTGTGCTGGTATAGGCTGTGCTTTGAGTTATATTAGGATGTGTCTATGTGCTGGTTTAGGGTGTGCATTGAGTCACAGCTTTGTGTGTGTGTGCGTGTGTGTATGTATGTGTGTGTACTGTTACAGGCTTTGCATTGAGTCACACTGAGGTGTGTATGCGAGTGTGCTTGTATAGATAGTGCATTGAGTCAGAGTGCCATGTGTGTGTGTCTGCACGCTGGTATAGGCTGTGAATTGAGTCACAGTGAGGGGTGTGTGTGTCTGTGTGTGCTGCTATATGCTGACCATTGAGTCACAGTGAGGTGTGTGTGCGTGTGTGCTTGTATAGGTTGCGCATTGAGTCATAGGTGTGTGTGTGTGTGTGCTGGTGCAGTCTGCACATTGAATCACAGTGAGGTGTGTGTGTGTGTGTGTGTTGGTATAGACTCTTCATTGAGTCACAGTGAGCCATATGTGTTAGAAGGCATAGGCTGTGCATTGAGTCACAGTGAGGCGTGTGTCTGTGTGCTGGTATAGTCTGAGCATTGAGTCACACTGAGGTGTGTGTGTGTGTGTGTATGTACTGGTATGGATGGTGCACTGAGTTACACTGAACGGTGTGAGTGTGTATATGTGCTGGTATAGACTGTGTATTGAGTTACAGTCTGTGTGTGTGTGCTGGTATAGACTGTGCATGGCAACACAGCTGTGTGTGTGGTATAGGCTGAACATTGAGCCACAGTGAGGTGTGTGTGCATGTGTGTGTGTTCCGTTAGAATCTGTGCATTGACTCACAGTGATTCATGTGTGTGTGTGTGCATGCGTGTATGCTGGTATAGGCTGTGCATTGAGTCACAGCCATGCGTGTTTGTGTGTGTGCTGGTATAGACCCTGAATTGAGTCACAGTCAGGTGTGTTTGTGTGTGTTTGTGTGCAGGTATAGTCTGTGCATTGAGTCACAGTAAGCCATGTGTGTGTGTGTGTGTGCACAATGGTATACACTGTGCATTGAATCACAATGAGGTGTGTGTGTGTGTGTGAGTGCTGGTATAGCCTGAGGACGGAGTCACATTGAGCCGTGTGTGTGTGTGTGTGTGTGTGTGTTTGTGCAGATATGGATGGTGGATTGAGTCACAGTCAGTAGTGTGTGTGTGTGTGTGCACACTGGTTTAGGCTGTGCATTCACTCACCATTATGGGTGTGTGTGTCTCTGTGTGCTGTTATAGGCTGATCATTGAGCCACAGTGAGGTGTGTGTGTGTGTCTGTGTGCCGTAAAAGCCTGTGTGCCATTAAAGTCTGTGCATTGAGTCACAGTGATTCATGTGTGTGTGTGTGCATGCGTGTGTGCTGGTATAGGCTGTGAATTCTGTCACAGTGACCCGTCTGTGTTTGTGCTAGTATAGACTGTGCATTGAGTCACAGCCCGAAATGCGTGTGTGTGTGTCTGTGTGCTGGTATAGACCCTGCATTGAGTCACAGTGAGCCGTGGGTGTGTGTGCTGGTATAGTCTGAGCATTGAGTCACAATGAGATGCAGTTGTGTATGTGCTGCTTATAGACTGTGCATTGAGTCACAGTCAGCAGTGTTTTGTGGTTCTGTGTGCTGGTACAGACTGCATTGACTCACAATCAGCCATGTGTGTGTGTGCATGTGTGCATGCTGCTATAGACTCTGCATTGAGTCACAGTGAGCAATGTGTGTGTGCTGGCATAAGCTGTGCATTGAGTCATAGTGAGCTGTGTGGGGCTGCGCAGGTATAGCCTGAGCATTGAGTCACAGTGAGTTGCATGTGTGTGTGTGTATGTGTTACTTATAGACTGTGCATGGAGTCACAGTCAGGTGTGTTTGTGTGTGTGTGTGTTGGTATAGGCTGTGCACTGAGTCACCGTGAGCTGTGTTTGTTTGTGTGGGCTGGTACAGGCTGTGCATTGAGTCACACTGAGCCATGCGTGTGTGTGTGTGTGTGCTGGTTTAGGCTGTGCATTGAGTCACACTGAGGTGTGTGTGTGGGTGTGCTGTTATAGATAGTGCATTGAGTCACAATGTCGTGTGTGTGTGTGTGTGTCTGCACACTGGTATAAGCTGTGTATTGAGTCACAGTGAGAGGTGTGTTTGTGTGTGTTGCTATAGGCTGACCATTGAGTCACAGTGAGGGGTGTGTGCATGCTGGTATATGCTGCACATTGAGTCACAGGTATGTGTGGGTGTGTGTGTGCTGGTACAGGCTGCGCATTGAGTCACAGGTGTGTGTGTGTGTGTGTCCTGATGCAGGCTATGCATTGAGTCACAGTGAGGTGGGTGTGTGTGCTTATGCTGGTATGGACAGTGCATTGAGTTAAACTGAGCAGTGTATGTGTGTATGTGCTGGCATAGACTGTGTATTGAATCACAGTCAGGTGTGTGTGTGTGTGTGTGCTGGCATAGACTGTGCAAAGAGTCACAGTCATGTGTGTGTGTCTGTGTGTCTGTATGCTGTTATAGGCTTTGCACTGAATCACAGTGAGCCATCTGTGTGTGTTTGTATGTGTGTGCAGGTATGGACGGTGCATTGAATCACAGTGAGCAGTGTGTGTGTGTGTGTGTCTGTGCACGGGTGCTAATTTAGGCTGTGCATTGGGTCGCAGTGAGCTGTGTGTGTGTGTTTGTGCTGATATAAACTGTGCACTGAGTCACACTGAGCCGTGTGTGTGTGTGTGTTTGACCTGGTGTAGGCTGTGCATTAAGCCACAGTAGCTGTGTGTGTCTCTGTGCTGGTATAGGCTATCCATTGAGTCACAGTTAGATGTGTGTGTGTGTGTGTGCTGGTATAGACTGTGCATTGAGTCACAGCCATGCGTGTGAGAACGTGTGTGCTGGTATAGACCCTGAATTGATTCACAGTCAGGTGTGTTTGTGTGTGTCTGTGTACTGGTATAGACTGTGCATGGAGTCACAGTGAGCCGTTTGTGTGTGTCTGTGCACGATGGTATAGGCTGAACATTGAGTCACAATGGGGTGTGTGTGTGTGTGTGTGTGTGTGCCGGTTTAGGCTGTGCATGGAGTCACAGATGTGTGTGTGTGTGTGTATGTGGTGATATGGAAAGTACATTGAGTCACCCTGAGCCATAAGTGTGTGTGTGTGTGTTGGTATAGAATGTGCATTGAGTCACTGGTGTGTTTGTGTGTGTGTGTGTGTGTGCTGGTGTAGAATGTACTTGAGTCACAGTCAGCCATGTGTGTGTGTGTGTGCACACTGGTATAGGCTGACTTTGAGCCAGAGTGAGCTGTGTGTGTGTGTGTGCATGTGCTGGTATAAGCTTTGCATTGAGTCACAATGAGCTTGTGTGTGTGTGTGTGTGTGTTGGTATAGACTTTGCACTGAATCACAGGGAGCCATGTGTGTATGCTGGTATAGACTGTGCATTGAGTCCCAGTGACCTGTTCTTGTGTGTGTGTGTGTGAGTGTGTGTGTGCTGCTATAGGCTCTGCACTGAGTCACATTCACCTGTGTGTGTGTGTGTGTGTGTGCACGCTGGTATACGCTGTTCATTCAGTCACAGTTAGGGGTGTTTATGTATGTGTGTGCTGGAATAGGCTGAATATTGAGCCACAGTGAGGTGTGTGTGCAGGTGGGTTTGTTCCGTTAGAGTCTGTGCATTGAGTCCCAGTGATTCATGTGTGTGTGTGTGCATGCGTGTATGCTGGTATAGGCTGTGCATTGAGTCACAGCCATGCGTGTTTGTGTGTGTGCTGGTATAGACCCTGAATTGAGTCACAGTCAGGTGTGTTTGTGTGTGTCTGTGTGCAGGTATAGTCTGTGCATTGAGTCACAGTCAGCCGTGTGGGTGTGTGTGTGTGCACAATGGTATACACTGTGCATTGAATCACAATGAGGTGTGTGTGTGTGTGTGTGAGTGCTGGTATAGCCTGAGGACTGAGTCACATTGAGCCGTGTGTGTGTGTGTGTGTGTGTGTGTTTGTGCAGATATGGATGGTGGATTGAGTCACAGTCAGTCGTGTGTGTGTGTGTGCACACTGGTTTAGGCTGTGCATTCACTCACCATTATGGGTGTGTGTGTCTCTGTGTGCTGTTATAGGCTGATCATTGAGCCACAGTGAGGTGTGTGTGTGTGTCTGTGTGCCGTAAAAGCCTGTGTGCCATTAAAGTCTGTGCATTGAGTCACAGTGATTCATGTGTGTGTGTGTGCATGCGTGTGTGCTGGTATAGGCTGTGCATTCTGTCACAGTGACCCGTCTGTGTTTGTGCTAGTATAGACTGTGCATTGAGTCACAGCCAGAAATGCGTGTGTGTGTGTGTGTTTGTGTGTGTGTGTGTGCTGGTATAGACCCTGCATTGAGTCACAGTGAGCCGTGTGTGTGTGTGCTGGTATAGTCTGAGCATTGAGTCACAATGAGATGCGGTTGTGTATGTGCTGCTTATAGACTGTGCGTTGAGTCACAGTCAGCTGTGTTTTGTGGTTCTGTGTGCTGGTACAGACTGCATTGACTCACAATCAGCCATGTGTGTGTGTGCATGTGTGCATGCTGCTATAGACTCTGCATTGAGTCACAGTGAGCCATGTGTGTGTGCTGGCATAAGCAGTGCATTGAGTCATAGTGAGCTGTGTGGGGCTGCACAGGTATAGCCTGAGCATTGAGTCACAGTGAGGTGCATGTGTGTGTGTGTATGTGTTACTTATAGACTGTGCATGGAGTCACAGTCAGGTGTGTTTGTGTGTGTGTGTGTTGGTATAGGCTGTGCACTGAGTCACCGTGAGCTGTGTTTGTTTGTGTGGGCTGGTACAGGCTGTGCATTGAGTCACACTGAGCCATGCGTGTGTGTGTGTGTGCTGGTATAGGCTGAGCATTGAGTCACACTGAGGGATGTGTGTGTGTGTGTGTGTGTGTGCTGGTTTAGGCTGTGCATTGAGTCACACTGATGTGTTTGTGTGGGTGTGCTGTTATAGATAGTGCATTGAGTCACAATGTCGTGTGTGTGTGTGTGTGTTTCTGCACACTGATATAAGCTGTGTATTGAGTCACAGTGAGAGGTGTGTTTGTGTGTGTTGCTATAGGCTGACCATTGAGTCACAGTGAGGGGTGTGTGCATGCTGGTATATGCTGCACATTGAGTCACAGGTATGTGTGGGTGTGAGTGTGCTGGTACAGGCTGCGCATTGAGTCACAGGTGTGTGTGTGTGTGTGTGTGTCCTGGTGCAGGCTATGCATTGAGTCACATTGAGGTGGGTGTGTGTGCTTGTGCTGGTATGGACAGTGCATTGAGTTAAACTGAGCAGTGTATGTGTGTATGTGCTGGCATAGACTGTGTATTGAATCACAGTCAGCTGTGTGTGTGTGTGTGCTGGTATAGACTGTGCAAAGAGTCACAGTCATGTGTGTGTGTCTGTGTGTCTGTATGCTGTTATAGGCTTTGCACTGAATCACAGTGAGCCATCTGTGTGTGTTTGTATGTGTGTGCAGGTATGGACGGTGCATTGAATCACAGTGAGCAGTGTGTGTGTGTGTGTCTGTGCACGGGTGCTAATTTAGGCTGTGCATTGGGTTGCAGTGAGCTGTGTGTGTGTGTTTGTGCTGATATAAACTGTGCACTGAGTCACACTGAGCCGTGTGTGTGTGTGTGTTTGACCTGGTGTAGGCTGTGCATTGAGCCACAGTAGCTGTGTGTGTCTCTGTGCTGGTAGAGGCTATCCATTGAGTCACAGTGAGATGTGTGTGTTTGTGTGTGCTGGTATACACTGTGCATTGAGTCACAGCCATGCGTGTGAGTACGTGTGTGCTGTTATAGACCCAGAATTGAGTCACAGTCAGGTGTGTTTGTGTGTGTCTGTGTACTGGTATAGACTGTGCATGGAGTCACAGTGAGCCCTTTGTGTGTGTCTGTGCATGATGGTATAGGCTGAGCATTGAGTCACAGTGGGGTGTGTGTGTGTGTGTGTGTGTGTGTGTGTGCCGGTTTAGGCTGTGCATGGAGTCACGGATGTGTGTGTGTGTGTGTGTATGTGCTGATATGGAAAGTACATTGAGTCACCCTGAGCCATAAGTGTGTGTGTGTGTGTTGGTATAGAATGTGCATGGAGTCACTGGTGTGTTTGTGTGTGTGTGTGTGTGCTGGTGTAGAATGTACTTGAGTCACAGTCAGCCATGTGTGTGTGTGTGTGCACACTTGTATAGGCTGACTTTGAGCCAGAGTGAGCTGTGTGTGTGTGTGTGCATGTGCTAGTATAAGCTTTGCATTGAGTCACAATGAGCTTGTGTGTGTGTGTGTGTGTGTGTGTTGGTATAGACTTTGCACTGAATCACAGCGAGCCATGTGTGTATGCTGGTATAGACTGTGCATTGAGTCCCAGTGACCTGTTCTTGTGTGTGTGTGTGTGAGTGTGTGTGTGCTGGTATAGGCTCTGCACTGAGTCACATTCACCTGTGTGAGTGTGTTTGTGTGCACGCTGGTATAGGCTGTTCATTCAGTCACAGTTAGGGGTGTTTGTGTATGTGTGTGCTGGAATAGGCTGAATATTGAGCCACAGTGAGGTGTGTGTGCATGTGTGTTTGTTCCGTTAGAGTCTGTGCATTGAGTCCCAGTGATTCATGTGTGTGTGTGTGCATGCGTGTATGCTGGTATAGGCTGTGCATTGAGTCACAGCCATGCGTGTTTGTGTGTGTGCTGGTATAGACCCTGAATTGAGTCACAGTCAGGTGTGTTTGTGTGTGTCTGTGTGCAGGTATAGTCTGTGCATTGAGTCACAGTCAGCCGTGTGGGTGTGTGTGTGTGCACAATGGTATACACTGTGCATTGAATCACAATGAGGTGTGTGTGTGTGTGTGAGTGCTGGTATAGCCTGAGGACTGAGTCACATTGAGCCGTGTGTGTGTGTGTGTGTGTGTGTTTGTGCAGATATGGATGGTGGATTGAGTCACAGTCAGTCGTGTGTGTGTGTGTGCACACTGGTTTAGGCTGTGCATTCACTCACCATTATGGGTGTGTGTGTCTCTGTGTGCTGTTATAGGCTGATCATTGAGCCACAGTGAGGTGTGTGTGTGTGTCTGTGTGCCGTAAAAGCCTGTGTGCCATTAAAGTCTGTGCATTGAGTCACAGTGATTCATGTGTGTGTGTGTGCATGCGTGTGTGCTGGTATAGGCTGTGCATTCTGTCACAGTGACCCGTCTGTGTTTGTGCTAGTATAGACTGTGCATTGAGTCACAGCCAGAAATGCGTGTGTGTGTGTGTGTGTGTGTGTGCTGGTATAGACCCTGCATTGAGTCACAGTGAGCCGTGTGTGTGTGTGCTGGTATAGTCTGAGCATTGAGTCACAATGAGATGCGGTTGTGTATGTGCTGCTTATAGACTGTGCGTTGAGTCACAGTCAGCTGTGTTTTGTGGTTCTGTGTGCTGGTACAGACTGCATTGACTCACAATCAGCCATGTGTGTGTGTGCATGTGTGCATGCTGCTATAGACTCTGCATTGAGTCACAGTGAGCCATGTGTGTGTGCTGGCATAAGCAGTGCATTGAGTCATAGTGAGCTGTGTGGGGCTGCGCAGGTATAGCCTGAGCATTGAGTCACAGTGAGGTGCATGTGTGTGTGTGTATGTGTTACTTATAGACTGTGCATGGAGTCACAGTCAGGTGTGTTTGTGTGTGTGTGTGTTGGTATAGGCTGTGCACTGAGTCACCGTGAGCTGTGTTTGTTTGTGTGGGCTGGTACAGGCTGTGCATTGAGTCACACTGAGCCATGCGTGTGTGTGTGTGTGCTGGTATAGGCTGAGCATTGAGTCACACTGAGGGATGTGTGTGTGTGTGTGTGTGTGTGCTGGTTTAGGCTGTGCATTGAGTCACACTGATGTGTTTGTGTGGGTGTGCTGTTATAGATAGTGCATTGAGTCACAATGTCGTGTGTGTGTGTGTGTGTTTCTGCACACTGATATAAGCTGTGTATTGAGTCACAGTGAGAGGTGTGTTTGTGTGTGTTGCTATAGGCTGACCATTGAGTCACAGTGAGGGGTGTGTGCATGCTGGTATATGCTGCACATTGAGTCACAGGTATGTGTGGGTGTGAGTGTGCTGGTACAGGCTGCGCATTGAGTCACAGGTGTGTGTGTGTGTGTGTGTGTGTCCTGGTGCAGGCTATGCATTGAGTCACATTGAGTTGGGTGTGTGTGCTTGTGCTGGTATGGACAGTGCATTGAGTTAAACTGAGCAGTGTATGTGTGTATGTGCTGGCATAGACTGTGTATTGAATCACAGTCAGGTGTGTGTGTGTGTGTGCTGGTATAGACTGTGCAAAGAGTCACAGTCATGTGTGTGTGTCTGTGTGTCTGTATGCTGTTATAGGCTTTGCACTGAATCACAGTGAGCCATCTGTGTGTGTTTGTATGTGTGTGCAGGTATGGACGGTGCATTGAATCACAGTGAGCAGTGTGTGTGTGTGTGTCTGTGCACGGGTGCTAATTTAGGCTGTGCATTGGGTTGCAGTGAGCTGTGTGTGTGTGTTTGTGCTGATATAAACTGTGCACTGAGTCACACTGAGCCGTGTGTGTGTGTGTGTTTGACCTGGTGTAGGCTGTGCATTGAACCACAGTAGCTGTGAGTGTCTCTGTGCTGGTATAGGCTATCCATTGAGTCACAGTGAGATGTGTGTGTTTGTGTGTGCTGGTATACACTGTGCATTGAGTCACAGCCATGCGTGTGAGTACGTGTGTGCTGGTATAGACCCTGAATTGAGTCACAGTCAGGTGTGTTTGTGTGTGTCTGTGTACTGGTATAGACTGTGCATGGAGTCACAGTGAGCCGTTTGTGTGTGTCTGTGCATGATGGTATAGGCTGAGCATTGAGTCACAGTGGGGTGTGTGTGTGTGTGTGTGTGTGTGTGTGCCGGTTTAGGCTGTGCATGGAGTCACAGATGTGTGTGTGTGTGTGTGTATGTGCTGATATGGAAAGTACATTGAGTCACCCTGAGCCATAAGTGTGTGTGTGTGTGTTGGTATAGAATGTGCATGGAGTCACTGGTGTGTTTGTGTGTGTGTGTGTGTGCTGGTGTAGAATGTACTTGAGTCACAGTCAGCCATGTGTGTGTGTGTGTGCACACTGGTATAGGCTGACTTTGAGCCAGAGTGAGCTGTGTGTGTGTGTGTGCATGTGCTGGTATAAGCTTTGCATTGAGTCACAATGAGCTTGTGTGTGTGTGTGTGTGTGTGTGTTGGTATAGACTTTGCACTGAATCACAGCGAGCCATGTGTGTATGCTGGTATAGACTGTGCATTGAGTCCCAGTGACCTGTTCTTGTGTGTGTGTGTGTGAGTGTGTGTGTGCTGGTATAGGCTGTGCATTCTGTCACAGTCACCCATCTGTGTTTGTGCTAGTATAGACTGTGCATTGAGTCACAGCCAGAAATGCGTGTATGTGTGTGTGTGTGTGTGCTGGTATAGACCCTGCATTGAACCACAGTGAGCCGTGTGTGTGTGTGCTGGTATAGTCTGAGCATTGAGTCACAATGAGATGCGGTTGTGTATGTGCTGCTTATAGACTGTGCGTTGAGTCACAGTCAGCTGTGTTTTGTGGTTCTGTGTGCTGGTACAGACTGCATTGACTCACAATCAGCCATGTGTGTGTGTGCATGTGTGCATGCTGCTATAGACTCTGCATTGAGTCACAGTGAGCCATGTGTGTGTGCTGGCATAAGCAGTGCATTGAGTCATAGTGAGCTGTGTGGGGCTGCGCAGGTATAGCCTGAGCATTGAGTCACAGTGAGGTGCATGTGTGTGTGTGTATGTGTTACTTATAGACTGTGCATGGAGTCACAGTCAGGTGTGTTTGTGTGTGTGTGTGTTGGTATAGGCTGTGCACTGAGTCACCGTGAGCTGTGTTTGTTTGTGTGGGCTGGTACAGGCTGTGCATTGAGTCACACTGAGCCATGCATGTGTGTGTGTGTGCTGGTATAGGCTGAGCATTGAGTCACACTGAGGGATGTGTGTGTGTGTGTGTGTGTGTGTGCTGGTTTAGGCTGTGCATTGAGTCAACTGATGTGTTTGTGTGGGTGTGCTGTTATAGATAGTGCATTGAGTCACAATGTCGTGTGTGTGTGTGTGTGTTTCTGCACACTGATATAAGCTGTGTATTGAGTCACAGTGAGAGGTGTGTTTGTGTGTGTTGCTATAGGCTGACCATTGAGTCACAGTGAGGGGTGTGTGCATGCTGGTATATGCTGCACATTGAGTCACAGGTATGTGTGGGTGTGAGTGTGCTGGTACAGGCTGCGCATTGAGTCACAGGTGTGTGTGTGTGTGTGTGTGTGTCCTGGTGCAGGCTATGCATTGAGTCACATTGAGTTGGGTGTGTGTGCTTGTGCTGGTATGGACAGTGCATTGAGTTAAACTGAGCAGTGTATGTGTGTATGTGCTGGCATAGACTGTGTATTGAATCACAGTCAGCTGTGTGTGTGTGTGTGCTGGTATAGACTGTGCAAAGAGTCACCGTCATGTGTGTGTGACTGTGTGTCTGTATGCTGTTATAGGCTTTGCACTGAATCACAGTGAGCCATCTGTGTGTGTTTGTATGTGTGTGCAGGTATGGACGGTGCATTGAATCACAGTGAGCAGTGTGTGTGTGTGTGTCTGTGTACGGGTGCTAATTTAGGCTGTGCATTGGGTTGCAGTGAGCTGTGTGTGTGTGTTTGTGCTGATATAAACTGTGCACTGAGTCACACTGAGCCGTGTGTGTGTGTGTGTTTGACCTGGTGTAGGCTGTGCATTGAGCCACAGTAGCTGTGTGTGTCTCTGTGCTGGTATAGGCTATCCATTGAGTCACAGTGAGATGTGTGTGTTTGTGTGTGCTGGTATAGACTGTGCATTGAGTCACAGCCATGCGTGTGAGTACGTGTGTGCTGGTATAGACCCTGAATTGAGTCACAGTCAGGTGTGTTTGTGTGTGTCTGTGTACTGGTATAGACTGTGCATGGAGTCACAGTGAGCCGTATGTGTGTGTCTGTGCACGATGGTATAGGCTGAGCATTGAGTCACAGTGGGGTGTGTGTGTGTGTGTGTGTGTGTGTGTGTGTGTGTGTGTGCCGGTTTAGGCTGTGCATGGAGTCACAGATGTGTGTGTGTGTGTGTGTATGTGCTGATATGGAAAGTACATTGAGTCACCCTGAGCCATAAGTGTGTGTGTGTGTGTTGGTATAGAATGTGCATGGAGTCACTGGTGTGTTTGTGTGTGTGTGTGTGTGCTGGTGTAGAATGTACTTGAGTCACAGTCAGCCATGTGTGTGTGTGTGTGCACACTGGTATAGGCTGACTTTGAGCCAGAGTGAGCTGTGTGTGTGTGTGTGCATGTGCTGGTATAAGCTTTGCATTGAGTCACAATAAGCTTGTGTGTGTGTGTGTGTGTGTGTGTGTGTTGGTATAGACTTTGCACTGAATCACAGCGAGCCATGTGTGTATGCTGGTATAGACTGTGCATTGAGTCCCAGTGACCTGTTCTTGTGTGTGTGTGTGTGAGTGTGTGTGTGCTGGTATAGGCTCTGCACTGAGTCACATTCACCTGTGTGAGTGTGTTTGTGTGCACGCTGGTATAGGCTGTTCATTCAGTCACAGTTAGGGGTGTTTGTGTATGTGTGTGCTGGAATAGGCTGAATATTGAGCCACAGTGAGGTGTGTGTGCATGTGTGTTTGTTCCGTTAGAGTCTGTGCATTGAGTCCCAGTGATTCATGTGTGTGTGTGTGCATGCGTGTATGCTGGTATAGGCTGTGCATTGAGTCACAGCCATGCGTGTTTGTGTGTGTGCTGGTATAGACCCTGAATTGAGTCACAGTCAGGTGTGTTTGTGTGTGTCTGTGTGCAGGTATAGTCTGTGCATTGAGTCACAGTCAGCCGTGTGGGTGTGTGTGTGTGCACAATGGTATACACTGTGCATTGAATCACAATGAGGTGTGTGTGTGTGTGTGAGTGCTGGTATAGCCTGAGGACTGAGTCACATTGAGCCGTGTGTGTGTGTGTGTGTGTGTGTTTGTGCAGATATGGATGGTGGATTGAGTCACAGTCAGTCGTGTGTGTGTGTGTGCACACTGGTTTAGGCTGTGCATTCACTCACCATTATGGGTGTGTGTGTCTCTGTGTGCTGTTATAGGCTGATCATTGAGCCACAGTGAGGTGTGTGTGTGTGTCTGTGTGCCGTAAAAGCCTGTGTGCCATTAAAGTCTGTGCATTGAGTCACAGTGATTCATGTGTGTGTGTGTGCATGCGTGTGTGCTGGTATAGGCTGTGCATTCTGTCACAGTGACCCGTCTGTGTTTGTGCTAGTATAGACTGTGCATTGAGTCACAGCCAGAAATGCGTGTATGTGTGTGTGTGTGTGTGCTGGTATAGACCCTGCATTGAACCACAGTGAGCCGTGTGTGTGTGTGCTGGTATAGTCTGAGCATTGAGTCACAATGAGATGCGGTTGTGTATGTGCTGCTTATAGACTGTGCGTTGAGTCACAGTCAGCTGTGTTTTGTGGTTCTGTGTGCTGGTACAGACTGCATTGACTCACAATCAGCCATGTGTGTGTGTGCATGTGTGCATGCTGCTATAGACTCTGCATTGAGTCACAGTGAGCCATGTGTGTGTGCTGGCATAAGCAGTGCATTGAGTCATAGTGAGCTGTGTGGGGCTGCGCAGGTATAGCCTGAGCATTGAGTCACAGTGAGGTGCATGTGTGTGTGTGTATGTGTTACTTATAGACTGTGCATGGAGTCACAGTCAGGTGTGTTTGTGTGTGTGTGTGTTGGTATAGGCTGTGCACTGACTCACTGTGAGCTGTGTTTGTTTGTGTGGGCTGGTACAGGCTGTGCATTGAGTCACACTGAGCCATGCGTGTGTGTGTGTGTGCTGGTATAGGCTGAGCATTGAATCACACTGAGGGATGTGTGTGTGTGTGTGTGTGTGCTGGTTTAGGCTGTGCATTGAGTCACACTGATGTGTTTGTGTGGGTGTGCTGTTATAGATAGTGCATTGAGTCACAATGTCGTGTGTGTGTGTGTGTGTTTCTGCACACTGATATAAGCTGTGTATTGAGTCACAGTGAGAGGTGTGTTTGTGTGTGTAGCTATAGGCTGACCATTGAGTCACAGTGAGGGGTGTGTGCATGCTGGTATATGCTGCACATTGAGTCACAGGTATGTGTGGGTGTGAGTGTGCTGGTACAGGCTGCGCATTGAGTCACAGGTGTGTGTGTGTGTGTGTCCTGGTGCAGGCTATGCATTGAGTCACATTGAGGTGGGTGTGTGTGCTTGTGCTGGTATGGACAGTGCATTGAGTTAAACTGAGTAGTGTATGTGTGTATGTGCTGGCATAGACTGTGTATTGAATCACAGTCAGCTGTGTGTGTGTGTGTGCTGGTATACACTGTGCAAAGAGTCACAGTCATGTGTGTGTGTCTGTGTGTCTGTATGCTGTTATAGGCTTTGCACTGAATCACAGTGAGCCATCTGTGTGTGTTTGTATGTGTGTGCAGGTATGGACGGTGCATTGAATCACAGTGAGCAGTGTGTGTGTGTGTGTGTCTGTGCACGGGTGCTAATTTAGGCTGTGCATTGGGTTGCAGTGAGCTGCGTGTGTGTGTTTGTGCTGATATAAACTGTGCACTGAGTCACACTGAGCCGTGTGTGTGTGTGTGTTTGACCTGGTGTAGGCTGTGCATTGAGCCACAGTAGCTGTGTGTGTCTCTGTGCTGGTATAGGCTATCCATTGAGTCACAGTGAGATGTGTGTGTTTGTGTGTGCTGGTATAGACTGTGCATTGAGTCACAGCCATGCGTGTGAGTACGTGTGTGCTGGTATAGACCCTGAATTGAGTCACAGTCAGGTGTGTTTGTGTGTGTCTGTGTACTGGTATAGACTGTGCATGGAGTCACAGTGAGCCGTATGTGTGTGTCTGTGCACGATGGTATAGGCTGAGCATTGAGTCACAGTGGGGGGTGTGTGTGTGTGTGTGTGTGTGCCGGTTTAGGCTGTGCATGGAGTCACAGATGTGTGTGTGTGTGTGTGTGTATGTGCTGATATGGAAAGTACATTGAGTCACCCTGAGCCATAAGTGTGTGTGTGTGTGTTGGTATAGAATGTGCATGGAGTCACTGGTGTGTTTGTGTGTGTGTGTGTGTGCTGGAGTAGAATGTACTTGAGTCACAGTCAGCCATGTGTGTGTGTGTGTGCACACTGGTATAGGCTGACTTTGAGCCAGAGTGAGCTGTGTGTGTGTGTGTGCATGTGCTGGTATAAGCTTTGCATTGAGTCACAATGAGCTTGTGTGTGTGTGTGTGTGTGTGTGTGTGTGTTGGTATAGACTTTGCACTGAATCACAGCGAGCCATGTGTGTATGCTGGTATAGACTGTGCATTGAGTCCCAGTGACCTGTTCTTCTGTGTGTGTGTGTGAGTGTGTGTGTGCTGGTATAGGCTGTGCATTCTGTCACAGTGACCCGTCTGTGTTTGTGCTAGTATAGACTGTGCATTGAGTCACAGCCAGAAATGCGTGTATGTGTGTGTGTGTGTGTGTGCTGGTATAGACCCTGCATTGAACCACAGTGAGTCGTGTGTGTGTGTGCTGGTATAGTCTGAGCATTGAGTCACAATGAGATGCGGTTGTGTATGTGCTGCTTATAGACTGTGCGTTGAGTCACAGTCAGCTGTGTTTTGTGGTTCTGTGTGCTGGTACAGACTGCATTGACTCACAATCAGCCATGTGTGTGTGTGCATGTGTGCATGCTGCTATAGACTCTGCATTGAGTCACAGTGAGCCATGTGTGTGTGCTGGCATAAGCAGTGCATTGAGTCATAGTGAGCTGTGTGGGGCTGCGCAGGTATAGCCTGAGCATTGAGTCACAGTGAGGTGCATGTGTGTGTGTGTATGTGTTACTTATAGACTGTGCATGGAGTCACAGTCAGGTGTGTTTGGGTGTGTGTGTGTTGGTATAGGCTGTGCACTGAGTCACCGTGAGCTGTGTTTGTTTGTGTGGGCTGGTACAGGCTGTGCATTGAGTCACACTGAGCCATGCATGTGTGTGTGTGTGCTGGTATAGGCTGAGCATTGAGTCACACTGAGGGATGTGTGTGTGTGTGTGTGTGTGTGTGTGCTGGTTTAGGCTGTGCATTGAGTCACACTGATGTGTTTGTGTGGGTGTGCTGTTATAGATAGTGCATTGAGTCACAATGTCGTGTGTGTGTGTGTGTGTTTCTGCACACTGATATAAGCTGTGTATTGAGTCACAGTGAGAGGTGTGTTTGTGTGTGTTGCTATAGGCTGACCATTGAGTCACAGTGAGGGGTGTGTGCATGCTGGTATATGCTGCACATTGAGTCACAGGTGTGTGTGGGTGTGAGTGTGCTGGTACAGGCTGCGCATTGAGTCACAGGTGTGTGTGTGTGTGTGTGTGTCCTGGTGCAGGCTATGCATTGAGTCACATTGAGTTGGGTGTGTGTGCTTGTGCTGGTATGGACAGTGCATTGAGTTAAACTGAGCAGTGTATGTGTGTATGTGCTGGCATAGACTGTGTATTGAATCACAGTCAGCTGTGTGTGTGTGTGTGCTGGTATAGACTGTGCAAAGAGTCACAGTCATGTGTGTGTGACTGTGTGTCTGTATGCTGTTATAGGCTTTGCACTGAATCACAGTGAGCCATCTGTGTGTGTTTGTATGTGTGTGCAGGTATGGACAGTGCATTGAATCACAGTGAGCAGTGTGTGTGTGTGTGTCTGTGCACGGGTGCTAATTTAGGCTGTGCATTGGGTTGCAGTGAGCAGTGTGTGTGTGTTTGTGCTGATATAAACTGTGCACTGAGTCACACTGAGCCGTGTGTGTGTGTGTGTTTGACCTGGTGTAGGCTGTGCATTGAGCCACAGTAGCTGTGTGTGTCTCTGTGCTGGTATAGGCTATCCATTGAGTCACAGTGAGATGTGTGTGTTTGTGTGTGCTGGTATAGACTGTGCATTGAGTCACAGCCATGCGTGTGAGTACGTGTGTGCTGGTATAGACCCTGAATTGAGTCACAGTCAGGTGTGTTTGTGTGTGTCTGTGTACTGGTATAGACTGTGCATGGAGTCACAGTGAGCCGTATGTGTGTGTCTGTGCACGATGGTATAGGCTGAGCATTGAGTCACAGTGGGGGGTGTGTGTGTGTGTGTGTGTGTGTGTGCCAGTTTAGGCTGTGCATGGAGTCACAGATGTGTGTGTGTGTGTGTGTGTATGTGCTGATATGGAAAGTACATTGAGTCACCCTGAGCCATAAGTGTGTGTGTGTGTGTTGGTATAGAATGTGCATGGAGTCACTGGTGTGTTTGTGTGTGTGTGTGTGTGCTGGAGTAGAATGTACTTGAGTCACAGTCAGCCATGTGTGTGTGTGTGTGCACACTGGTATAGGCTGACTTTGAGCCAGAGTGAGCTGTGTGTGTGTGTGTGCATGTGCTGGTATAAGCTTTGCATTGAGTCACAATGAGCTTGTGTGTGTGTGTGTGTGTGTGTGTGTGTGTTGGTATAGACTTTGCACTGAATCACAGCGAGCCATGTGTGTATGCTGGTATAGACTGTGCATTGAGTCCCAGTGACCTGTTCTTCTGTGTGTGTGTGTGAGTGTGTGTGTGCTGGTATAGGCTGTGCATTCTGTCACAGTGACCGGTCTGTGTTTGTGCTAGTATAGACTGTGCATTGAGTCACAGCCAGAAATGCGTGTATGTGTGTGTGTGTGTGTGTGCTGGTATAGACCCTGCATTGAACCACAGTGAGTCGTGTGTGTGTGTGCTGGTATAGTCTGAGCATTGAGTCACAATGAGATGCGGTTGTGTATGTGCTGCTTATAGACTGTGCGTTGAGTCACAGTCAGCTGTGTTTTGTGGTTCTGTGTGCTGGTACAGACTGCATTGACTCACAATCAGCCATGTGTGTGTGTGCATGTGTGCATGCTGCTATAGACTCTGCATTGAGTCACAGTGAGCCATGTGTGTGTGCTGGCATAAGCAGTGCATTGAGTCATAGTGAGCTGTGTGGGGCTGCGCAGGTATAGCCTGAGCATTGAGTCACAGTGAGGTGCATGTGTGTGTGTGTATGTGTTACTTATAGACTGTGCATGGAGTCACAGTCAGGTGTGTTTGGGTGTGTGTGTGTTGGTATAGGCTGTGCACTGAGTCACCGTGAGCTGTGTTTGTTTGTGTGGGCTGGTACAGGCTGTGCATTGAGTCACACTGAGCCATGCATGTGTGTGTGTGTGCTGGTATAGGCTGAGCATTGAGTCACACTGAGGGATGTGTGTGTGTGTGTGTGTGTGTGTGTGCTGCTTTAGGCTGTGCATTGAGTCACACTGATGTGTTTGTGTGGGTGTGCTGTTATAGATAGTGCATTGAGTCACAATGTCGTGTGTGTGTGTGTGTGTTTCTGCACACTGATATAAGCTGTGTATTGAGTCACAGTGAGAGGTGTGTTTGTGTGTGTTGCTATAGGCTGACCATTGAGTCACAGTGAGGGGTGTGTGCATGCTGGTATATGCTGCACATTGAGTCACAGGTGTGTGTGGGTGTGAGTGTGCTGGTACAGGCTGCGCATTGAGTCACAGGTGTGTGTGTGTGTGTGTGTGTCCTGGTGCAGGCTATGCATTGAGTCACATTGAGTTGGGTGTGTGTGCTTGTGCTGGTATGGACAGTGCATTGAGTTAAACTGAGCAGTGTATGTGTGTATGTGCTGGCATAGACTGTGTATTGAATCACAGTCAGCTGTGTGTGTGTGTGTGCTGGTATAGACTGTGCAAAGAGTCACAGTCATGTGTGTGTGACTGTGTGTCTGTATGCTGTTATAGGCTTTGCACTGAATCACAGTGAGCCATCTGTGTGTGTTTGTATGTGTGTGCAGGTATGGACGGTGCATTGAATCACAGTGAGCAGTGTGTGTGTGTGTGTCTGTGCACGGGTGCTAATTTAGGCTGTGCATTGGGTTGCAGTGAGCTGTGTGTGTGTGTTTGTGCTGATATAAACTGTGCACTGAGTCACACTGAGCCGTGTGTGTGTGTGTGTTTGACCTGGTGTAGGCTGTGCATTGAGCCACAGTAGCTGTGTGTGTCTCTGTGCTGGTATAGGCTATCCATTGAGTCACAGTGAGATGTGTGTGTTTGTGTGTGCTGGTATAGACTGTGCATTGAGTCACAGCCATGCGTGTGAGTACGTGTGTGCTGGTATAGACCCTGAATTGAGTCACAGTCAGGTGTGTTTGTGTGTGTCTGTGTACTGGTATAGACTGTGCATGGAGTCACAGTGAGCCGTATGTGTGTGTCTGTGCACGATGGTATAGGCTGAGCATTGAGTCACAGTGGTGTGTGTGTGTGTGTGTGTGTGTGTGTGCCGGTTTAGGCTGTGCATGGAGTCACAGATGTGTGTGTGTGTGTGTATGTGCTGATATGGAAAGTACATTGAGTCACCCTGAGCCATAAGTGTGTGTGTGTGTGTTGGTATAGAATGTGCATGGAGTCACTGGTGTGTTTGTGTGTGTGTGTGTGTGCTGGTGTAGAATGTACTTGAGTCACAGTCAGCCATGTGTGTGTGTGTGTGCACACTGGTATAGGCTGACTTTGAGCCAGAGTGAGCTGTGTGTGTGTGTGTGCATGTGCTGGTATAAGCTTTGCATTGAGTCACAATGAGCTTGTGTGTGTGTGTGTGTGTGTGTGTGTGTGTTGGTATAGACTTTGCACTGAATCACAGCGAGCCATGTGTGTATGCTGGTATAGACTGTGCATTGAGTCCCAGTGACCTGTTCTTGTGTGTGTGTGTGTGAGTGTGTGTGTGCTGGTATAGGCTCTGCACTGAGTCACATTCACCTGTGTGAGTGTGTTTGTGTGCACGCTGGTATAGGCTGTTCATTCAGTCACAGTTAGGGGTGTTTGTGTATGTGTGTGCTGGAATAGGCTGAATATTGAGCCACAGTGAGGTGTGTGTGCATGTGTGTTTGTTCCGTTAGAGTCTGTGCATTGAGTCCCAGTGATTCATGTGTGTGTGTGTGCATGCGTGTATGCTGGTATAGGCTGTGCATTGAGTCACAGCCATGCGTGTTTGTGTGTGTGCTGGTATAGACCCTGAATTGAGTCACAGTCAGGTGTGTTTGTGTGTGTCTGTGTGCAGGTATAGTCTGTGCATTGAGTCACAGTCAGCCGTGTGGGTGTGTGTGTGTGCACAATGGTATACACTGTGCATTGAATCACAATGAGGTGTGTGTGTGTGTGTGAGTGCTGGTATAGCCTGAGGACTGAGTCACATTGAGCCGTGTGTGTGTGTGTGTGTGTGTGTTTGTGCAGATATGGATGGTGGATTGAGTCACAGTCAGTCGTGTGTGTGTGTGTGCACACTGGTTTAGGCTGTGCATTCACTCACCATTATGGGTGTGTGTGTCTCTGTGTGCTGTTATAGGCTGATCATTGAGCCACAGTGAGGTGTGTGTGTGTGTCTGTGTGCCGTAAAAGCCTGTGTGCCATTAAAGTCTGTGCATTGAGTCACAGTGATTCATGTGTGTGTGTGTGCATGCGTGTGTGCTGGTATAGGCTGTGCATTCTGTCACAGTGACCCGTCTGTGTTTGTGCTAGTATAGACTGTGCATTGAGTCACAGCCAGAAATGCGTGTGTGTGTGTGTGTGTGTGTGTGTGCTGGTATAGACCCTTCATTGAGTCACAGTGAGCCGTGTGTGTGTGTGCTGCTATAGTCTGAGCATTGAGTCACAATGAGATGCGGTTGTGTATGTGCTGCTTATAGACTGTGCGTTGAGTCACAGTCAGCTGTGTTTTGTGGTTTTGTGTGCTGGTACAGACTGCATTGACTCACAATCAGCCATGTGTGTGTGTGCATGTGTGCATGCTGCTATAGACTCTGCATTGAGTCACAGTGAGCCATGTGTGTGTGCTGGCATAAGCAGTGCATTGAGTCATAGTGAGCTGTGTGGGGCTGCGCAGGTATAGCCTGAGCATTGAGTCACAGTGAGGTGCATGTGTGTGTGTGTATGTGTTACTTATAGACTGTGCATGGAGTCACAGTCAGGTGTGTTTGTGTGTGTGTGTGTTGGTATAGGCTGTGCACTGAGTCACCGTGAGCTGTGTTTGTTTGTGTCGGCTGGTACAGGCTGTGCATTGAGTCACACTGAGCCATGCGTGTGTGTGTGTGTGCTGGTATAGGCTGAGCATTGAGTCACACTGAGGGATGTGTGTGTGTGTTTGTGTGTGTGTGTGCTGGTTTAGGCTGTGCATTGAGTCACACTGATGTGTTTGTGTGGGTGTGCTGTTATAGATAGTGCATTGAGTCACAATGTCGTGTGTGTGTGTGTGTGTTTCTGCACACTGATATAAGCTGTGTATTGAGTCACAGTGAGAGGTGTGTTTGTGTGTGTTGCTATAGGCTGACCATTGAGTCACAGTGAGGGGTGTGTGCATGCTGGTATATGCTGCACATTGAGTCACAGGTATGTGTGGGTGTGAGTGTGCTGGTACAGGCTGCGCATTGAGTCACAGGTGTGTGTGTGTGTGTGTGTGTCCTGGTGCAGGCTATGCATTGAGTCACATTGAGTTGGGTGTGTGTGCTTGTGCTGGTATGGACAGTGCATTGAGTTAAACTGAGCAGTGTATGTGTGTATGTGCTGGCATAGACTGTGTATTGAATCACAGTCAGCTGTGTGTGTGTGTGTGCTGGTATAGACTGTGCAAAGAGTCACAGTCATGTGTGTGTGTCTGTGTGTCTGTATGCTGTTATAGGCTTTGCACTGAATCACAGTGAGCCATCTGTGTGTGTTTGTATGTGTGTGCAGGTATGGACGGTGCATTGAATCACAGTGAGCAGTGTGTGTGTGTGTGTCTGTGCATGGGTGCTAATTTAGGCTGTGCATTGGGTTGCAGTGAGCTGTGTGTGTGTGTTTGTGCTGATATAAACTGTGCACTGAGTCACACTGAGCCGTGTGTGTGTGTGTGTTTGACCTTGTGTAGGCTGTGCATTGAGCCACAGTAGCTGTGTGTGTCTCTGTGCTGGTATAGGCTATCCATTGAGTCACAGTGAGATGTGTGTGTTTGTGTGTGCTGGTATAGACTGTGCATTGAGTCACAGCCATGCGTGTGAGTACGTGTGTGCTGGTATAGACCCTGAATTGAGTCACAGTCAGGTGTGTTTGTGTGTGTCTGTGTACTGGTATAGACTGTGCATGGTGTCACAGTGAGCCGTATGTGTGTGTCTGTGCACGATGGTATAGGCTGAGCATTGAGTCACAGTGGGGTGTGTGTGTGTGTGTGTGTGTTTGTGCCGGTTTAGGCTGTGCATGGAGTCACAGATGTGTGTGTGTGTGTGTGTGTATGTGCTGATATGGAAAGTACATTGAGTCACCCTGAGCCATAAGTGTGTGTGTGTGTGTTGGTATAGAATGTGCATGGAGTCACTGGTGTGTTTGTGTGTGTGTGTGTGCTGGTGTAGAATGTACTTGAGTCACAGTCAGCCATGTGTGTGTGTGTGCACACTGGTATAGGCTGACTTTGAGCCAGAGTGAGCTGTGTGTGTGTGTGTGCATGTGCTGGTATAAGCTTTGCATTGAGTCACAATGAGCTTGTGTGTGTGTGTGTGTGTGTGTTGGTATAGACTTTGCACTGAATCACAGGGAGCCATGTGTGTATGCTGGTATAGACTGTGCATTGAGTCCCAGTGACCTGTTCTTGTGTGTGTGTGTGTGAGTGTGTGTGAGCTGCTATAGGCTCTGCACTGAGTCACATTCACCTGTGTGTGTGTGTGTGTGTGTGTGCACGCTGGTATAGGCTGTTCATTCAGTCACAGTTAGGGGTGTTTGTGTATGTGTGTGCTGGTATAGGCTGAACATTGAGCCACAGTGAGGTGTGTGTGCATGTGTGTGTGTTACGTTAGAGTCTGTGCATTGAGTCACAGTGATTCATGTGTGTGTGTGTGCATGCGTGTATGCTGGTATAGGCTGTGCATTGCGTCACAGCCATGCGTGTTTGTGTGTGTGCTGGTATAGACCCTGAATTGAGTCACAGTCAGGTGTGTTTGTGTGTGTCTGTGTGCAGGTATAGTCTGTGCATTGAGTCACAGTCAGCCGTGTGTGTGTGTGTGTGCACAATGGTATACACTGTGCATTGAATCACAATGAGGTGTGTGTGTGTGTGTGAGTGCTGGTATAGCCTGAGGACTGAGTCACATTGAGCCGTGTGTTTGTGTGTGTGTGTGTTTGTGCAGATATGGATGGTGGATTGAGTCACAGTCAGTCGTGTGTGTGTGTGTGTGCACACTGGTTTAGGCTGTGCATTCACTCACCATTATGGGTGTGTGTGTCTCTGTGTGCTGTTATAGGCTGATCATTGAGCCACAGTGAGGTGTGTGTGTGTGTCTGTGTGCCGTAAAAGCCTGTGTGCCATTAAAGTCTGTGCATTGAGTCACAGTGATTCATGTGTGTGTGTGTGCATGCGTGTGTGCTGGTATAGGCTGTGAATTCTGTCACAGTGACCCGTCTGTGTTTGTGCTAGTATAGACTGTGCATTGAGTCACAGCCCGAAATGCGTGTGTGTGTGTGTGTGTGTGTGTGTGCAGGTATAGACCGGGCATTGAGCCACAGTGAGACGTGTGCGTGTGTTTGTTTTTGTGTGTGTGTATCTGCTGGTATGGAAAGAGCATTGAATCACACTGAGCCGTGTCTGTGTGTGTGTGTGTGTGTGTGCTGGTATGGACCCTGCATTGAGTCACAGTGAGCTGTGTGTGTGTGTGCTGGTATAGTCTGAGCATTGAGTCACAATGAGATGCGGTTGTGTATGTGCTGCTTATAGACTGTGCATTGAGTCACAGTCAGCTTGTTTTGTGGTTCTGTGTGCTGGTACAGACTGCATTGAGTCACAATCAGCCATGTGTGTGTGTGCATGTGTGCATGCTGCTATAGACTCTGCATTGAGTCACAGTGAGCCATGTGTGTGTGCTGGCATAAGCTGTGCATTGAGTCATAGTGAGCTGTGTGGGGCTGCGCAGGTATAGCCTGAGCATTGAGTCACAGTGAGTTGCATGTGTGTGAGTGTATGTGTTACTTATAGACTGTGCATGGAGTCACAGTCAGGTGTGTTTGTGTGTGTGTGTGTTGGTATAGGCTGTGCACTGAGTCACCGTGAGCCGTGTTTGTTTGTGTGGGCTGGTACAGGCTGTGCATTGAGTCACACTGAGCCATGCGTTTGTGTGTGTGTGTGCTGGTATAGGCTGAGCATTGAGTCACACTGAGGGATGTGTGTGTGTGTGTGTGTGCTGCTTTAGGCTGTGCATTGAGTCACACTGAGGTGTGTGTGTGGGTGTGCTGTTATAGATAGTGCATTGAGTCACAATGTCGTGTGTGTGTGTGTGTGTGTGTCTGCACACTGGTATAAGCTGTGTATTGAGTCACAGTGAGAGGTGTGTTTGTGTGTGTTGCTATAGGCTGACCATTGAGTCACAGTGAGGGGTGTGTGCATGCTGGTATATGCTGCACATTGTGTCACAGGTATGTGTGGGTGTATGTGTGCTGGTACAGGCTGCACATTGAGTCACAGGTGTTTGTGTGTGTGTGTGTCCGGGTGCAGGCTATGCATTGAGTCACAGTGAGGTGGGTGTGTGTGCTTGTGCTGGTATGGACAGTGCATTGAGCTAAACTGAGCAGTGTATGTGTGTATGTGCTGGCATAGACTGTGTATTGAATCACAGTCAGGTGTGTGTGTGTGTGTGCTGGTATAGACTGTGCAAAGAGTCACAGTCATGTGTGTGTGTCTGTGTGTCTGTATGCTGTTATAGGCTTTGCACTGAATCACAGTGAGCCATCTGTGTGTGTTTGTATGTGTGTGCAGGTATGGACGGTGCATTGAATCACAGTGAGCAGTGTGGGTGTGTGTGTCTGTGCACGGGTGCTAATTTAGGCTGTGCATTGGGTCGCAGTGAGCTGTGTGTGTGTGTTTGTGCTGATATAAACTGTGCACTGAGTCACACTGAGCCGTGTGTGTGTGTGTGTTTGACCTGGTGTAGGCTGTGCATTGAGCCACAGTAGCTGTGTGTGTCTCTGTGCTGGTATAGGCTATCCATTGAGTCACAGTGAGATGTGTGTGAGTACGTGTGTGATGGTATAGACCCTGAATTGAGTCACAGTCAGGTGTGTTTGTGTGTGTCTGTGTACTGGTATAGCCTGTGCATGGAGTCACAGTGAGCCGTTTGTGTGTGTCTGTGCACGATGGTATAGGCTGAGCATTGAGTCACAGTGGGGTGTGTGTGTGTGTGTGTGTGTGTGTGTGTGTGTGTGCCAGTTTAGGCTGTGCATGGAGTCACAGATGTATGTGTGTGTGTGTATGTGCTGATATGGAAAGTACATTGAGTCACCCTGAGCCATAAGTGTGTGTGTGTGTGTTGGTATAGAATGTGCATTGAGTCACTGGTGTGTTTGTGTGTGTGTGTGTGTGCTGGTGTAGAATGTACTTGAGTCACAGTCAGCCATGTGTGTGTGTGTGTGCACACTGGTATAGGCTGACTTTGAGCCAGAGTGCGCTGTGTGTGTGTGTGTGCATGTGCTGGTATAAGCTTTGCATTGAGTCACAATGAGCTTGTGTGTGTGTGTGTGTGTGTGTTGGTATAGACTTTACACCGAATCACAGGGAGCCATGTGTGTATGCTGGTATAGACTGTGCATTGAGTCCCAGTGACCCGTTCTTGTGTGTGTGTGTGTGAGTGTGTGTGTGCTGCTATAGGCTCTGCACTGAGTCACATTCACCTGTGTGTGTGTGTGTGTGTGTGTGCACGCTGGTATAGGCTGTTCATTCAGTCACAGTTAGGGGTGTTTGTGTATGTGTGTGCTGGTATAGGCTGAATATTGAGCCACAGTGAGGTGTGTGTGCATGTGTGTGTGTTCCGTTAGAGTCTGTGCATTGAGTCCCAGTGATTCATGTGTGTGTGTGTGCATGCGTGTATGCTGGTATAGGCTGTGCATTGAGTCACAGCCATGCGTGTTTGTGTGTGTGCTGGTATAGACCCTGAATTGAGTCACAGTCAGGTGTGTTTGTGTGTGTCTGTGTGCAGGTATAGTCTGTGCATTGAGTCACAGTCAGCCGTGTGGGTGTGTGTGTGTGCACAATGGTATACACTGTGCATTGAATCACAATGAGGTGTGTGTGTGTGTGTGAGTGCTGGTATAGCCTGAGGACTGAGTCACATTGAGCCGTGTGTGTGTGTGTGTGTGTGTGTTTGTGCAGATATGGATGGTGGATTGAGTCACAGTCAGTCGTGTGTGTGTGTGTGCACACTGGTTTAGGCTGTGCATTCACTCACCATTATGGGTGTGTGTGTCTCTGTGTGCTGTTATAGGCTGATCATTGAGCCACAGTGAGGTGTGTGTGTGTGTCTGTGTGCCGTAAAAGCCTGTGTGCCATTAAAGTCTGTGCATTGAGTCACAGTGATTCATGTGTGTGTGTGTGCATGCGTGTGTGCTGGTATAGGCTGTGCATTCTGTCACAGTGACCCGTCTGTGTTTGTGCTAGTATAGACTGTGCATTGAGTCACAGCCAGAAATGCGTGTATGTGTGTGTGTGTGTGTGCTGGTATAGACCCTGCATTGAACCACAGTGAGCCGTGTGTGTGTGTGCTGGTATAGTCTGAGCATTGAGTCACAATGAGATGCGGTTGTGTATGTGCTGCTTATAGACTGTGCGTTGAGTCACAGTCAGCTGTGTTTTGTGGTTCTGTGTGCTGGTACAGACTGCATTGACTCACAATCAGCCATGTGTGTGTGTGCATGTGTGCATGCTGCTATAGACTCTGCATTGAGTCACAGTGAGCCATGTGTGTGTGCTGGCATAAGCAGTGCATTGAGTCATAGTGAGCTGTGTGGGGCTGCGCAGGTATAGCCTGAGCATTGAGTCACAGTGAGGTGCATGTGTGTGTGTGTATGTGTTACTTATAGACTGTGCATGGAGTCACAGTCAGGTGTGTTTGTGTGTGTGTGTGTTGGTATAGGCTGTGCACTGACTCACTGTGAGCTGTGTTTGTTTGTGTGGGCTGGTACAGGCTGTGCATTGAGTCACACTGAGCCATGCGTGTGTGTGTGTGTGCTGGTATAGGCTGAGCATTGAGTCACACTGAGGGATGTGTGTGTGTGTGTGTGTGTGCTGGTTTAGGCTGTGCATTGAGTCACACTGATGTGTTTGTGTGGGTGTGCTGTTATAGATAGTGCATTGAGTCACAATGTCGTGTGTGTGTGTGTGTGTTTCTGCACACTGATATAAGCTGTGTATTGAGTCACAGTGAGAGGTGTGTTTGTGTGTGTTGCTATAGGCTGACCATTGAGTCACAGTGAGGGGTGTGTGCATGCTGGTATATGCTGCACATTGAGTCACAGGTATGTGTGGGTGTGAGTGTGCTGGTACAGGCTGCGCATTGAGTCACAGGTGTGTGTGTGTGTGTGTCCTGGTGCAGGCTATGCATTGAGTCACATTGAGGTGGGTGTGTGTGCTTGTGCTGGTATGGACAGTGCATTGAGTTAAACTGAGTAGTGTATGTGTGTATGTGCTGGCATAGACTGTGTATTGAATCACAGTCAGCTGTGTGTGTGTGTGTGCTGGTATACACTGTGCAAAGAGTCACAGTCATGTGTGTGTGTCTGTGTGTCTGTATGCTGTTATAGGCTTTGCACTGAATCACAGTGAGCCATCTGTGTGTGTTTGTATGTGTGTGCAGGTATGGACGGTGCATTGAATCACAGTGAGCAGTGTGTGTGTGTGTGTGTCTGTGCACGGGTGCTAATTTAGGCTGTGCATTGGGTTGCAGTGAGCTGTGTGTGTGTGTTTGTGCTGATATAAACTGTGCACTGAGTCACACTGAGCCGTGTGTGTGTGTGTGTTTGACCTGGTGTAGGCTGTGCATTGAGCCACAGTAGCTGTGTGTGTCTCTGTGCTGGTATAGGCTATCCATTGAGTCACAGTGAGATGTGTGTGTTTGTGTGTGCTGGTATAGACTGTGCATTGAGTCACAGCCATGCGTGTGAGTACGTGTGTGCTGGTATAGACCCTGAATTGAGTCACAGTCAGGTGTGTTTGTGTGTGTCTGTGTACTGGTATAGACTGTGCATGGAGTCACAGTGAGCCGTATGTGTGTGTCTGTGCACGATGGTATAGGCTGAGCATTGAGTCACAGTGGGGTGTGTGTGTGTGTGTGTGTGTGTGTGTGCCGGTTTAGGCTGTGCATGGAGTCACAGATGTGTGTGTGTGTGTGTGTATGTGCTGATATGGAAAGTACATTGAGTCACCCTGAGCCATAAGTGTGTGTGTGTGTGTTGGTATAGAATGTGCATGGAGTCACTGGTGTGTTTGTGTGTGTGTGTGTGTGCTGGTGTAGAATGTACTTGAGTCACAGTCAGCCATGTGTGTGTGTGTGTGCACACTGGTATAGGCTGACTTTGAGCCAGAGTGAGCTGTGTGTGTGTGTGTGCATGTGCTGGTATAAGCTTTGCATTGAGTCACAATGAGCTTGTGTGTGTGTGTGTGTGTGTGTGTGTGTGTTGGTATAGACTTTGCACTGAATCACAGCGAGCCATGTGTGTATGCTGGTATAGACTGTGCATTGAGTCCCAGTGACCTGTTCTTGTGTGTGTGTGTGTGAGTGTGTGTGTGCTGGTATAGGCTCTGCACTGAGTCACATTCACCTGTGTGAGTGTGTTTGTGTGCACGCTGGTATAGGCTGTTCATTCAGTCACAGTTAGGGGTGTTTGTGTATGTGTGTGCTGGAATAGGCTGAATATTGAGCCACAGTGAGGTGTGTGTGCATGTGTGTTTGTTCCGTTAGAGTCTGTGCATTGAGTCCCAGTGATTCATGTGTGTGTGTGTGCATGCGTGTATGCTGGTATAGGCTGTGCATTGAGTCACAGCCATGCGTGTTTGTGTGTGTGCTGGTATAGACCCTGAATTGAGTCACAGTCAGGTGTGTTTGTGTGTGTCTGTGTGCAGGTATAGTCTGTGCATTGAGTCACAGTCAGCCGTGTGGGTGTGTGTGTGTGCACAATGGTATACACTGTGCATTGAATCACAATGAGGTGTGTGTGTGTGTGTGAGTGCTGGTATAGCCTGAGGACTGAGTCACATTGAGCCGTGTGTGTGTGTGTGTGTGTGTTTGTGCAGATATGGATGGTGGATTGAGTCACAGTCAGTCGTGTGTGTGTGTGTGCACACTGGTTTAGGCTGTGCATTCACTCACCATTATGGGTGTGTGTGTCTCTGTGTGCTGTTATAGGCTGATCATTGAGCCACAGTGAGGTGTGTGTGTGTGTCTGTGTGCCGTAAAAGCCTGTGTGCCATTAAAGTCTGTGCATTGAGTCACAGTGATTCATGTGTGTGTGTGTGCATGCGTGTGTGCTGGTATAGGCTGTGCATTCTGTCACAGTGACCCGTCTGTGTTTGTGCTAGTATAGACTGTGCATTGAGTCACAGCCAGAAATGCGTGTGTGTGTGTGTGTGTGTGTGTGTGTGCTGGTATAGACCCTGCATTGAGTCACAGTGAGCCGTGTGTGTGTGTGCTGCTATAGTCTGAGCATTGAGTCACAATGAGATGCGGTTGTGTATGTGCTGCTTATAGACTGTGCGTTGAGTCACAGTCAGCTGTGTTTTGTGGTTTTGTGTGCTGGTACAGACTGCATTGACTCACAATCAGCCATGTGTGTGTGTGCATGTGTGCATGCTGCTATAGACTCTGCATTGAGTCACAGTGAGCCATGTGTGTGTGCTGGCATAAGCAGTGCATTGAGTCATAGTGAGCTGTGTGGGGCTGCGCAGGTATAGCCTGAGCATTGAGTCACAGTGAGGTGCATGTGTGTGTGTGTATGTGTTACTTATAGACTGTGCATGGAGTCACAGTCAGGTGTGTTTGTGTGTGTGTGTGTTGGTATAGGCTGTGCACTGAGTCACCGTGAGCTGTGTTTGTTTGTGTCGGCTGGTACAGGCTGTGCATTGAGTCACACTGAGCCATGCGTGTGTGTGTGTGTGCTGGTATAGGCTGAGCATTGAGTCACACTGAGGGATGTGTGTGTGTGTTTGTGTGTGTGTGTGCTGGTTTAGGCTGTGCATTGAGTCACACTGATGTGTTTGTGTGGGTGTGCTGTTATAGATAGTGCATTGAGTCACAATGTCGTGTGTGTGTGTGTGTGTTTCTGCACACTGATATAAGCTGTGTATTGAGTCACAGTGAGAGGTGTGTTTGTGTGTGTTGCTATAGGCTGATCATTGAGTCACAGTGAGGGGTGTGTGCATGCTGGTATATGCTGCACATTGAGTCACAGGTATGTGTGGGTGTGAGTGTGCTGGTACAGGCTGCGCATTGAGTCACAGGTGTGTGTGTGTGTGTGTGTGTCCTGGTGCAGGCTATGCATTGAGTCACATTGAGTTGGGTGTGTGTGCTTGTGCTGGTATGGACAGTGCATTGAGTTAAACTGAGCAGTGTATGTGTGTATGTGCTGGCATAGACTGTGTATTGAATCACAGTCAGCTGTGTGTGTGTGTGTGCTGGTATAGACTGTGCAAAGAGTCACAGTCATGTGTGTGTGTCTGTGTGTCTGTATGCTGTTATAGGCTTTGCACTGAATCACAGTGAGCCATCTGTGTGTGTTTGTATGTGTGTGCAGGTATGGACGGTGCATTGAATCACAGTGAGCAGTGTGTGTGTGTGTGTCTGTGCACGGGTGCTAATTTAGGCTGTGCATTGGGTTGCAGTGAGCTGTGTGTGTGTATTTGTGCTGATATAAACTGTGCACTGAGTCACACTGAGCCGTGTGTGTGTGTGTGTTTCACCTGGTGTAGGCTGTGCATTGAGCCATAGTAGCTGTGTGTGTCTCTGTGCTGGTATAGGCTATCCATTGAGTCACAGTGAGATGTGTGTGTTTGTGTGTGCTGGTATAGACTGTGCATTGAGTCACAGCCATGCGTGTGAGTACGTGTGTGCTGGTATAGACCCTGAATTGAGTCACAGTCAGGTGTGTTTGTGTGTGTCTGTGTACTGGTATAGACTGTGCATGGAGTCACAGTGAGCCGTATGTGTGTGTCTGTGCACGATGGTATAGGCTGAGCATTGAGTCACAGTGGGGTGTGTGTGTGTGTGTGTGTGTGTTTGTGCCGGTTTAGGCTGTGCATGGAGTCACAGATGTGTGTGTGTGTATGTGCTGATATGGAAAGTACATTGAGTCACCCTGAGCCATAAGTGTGTGTGTGTGTGTTGGTATAGAATGTTCATGGAGTCACTGGTGTGTTTGTGTGTGTGTGTGTGCTGGTGTAGAATGTACTTGAGTCACAGTCAGCCATGTGTGTGTGTGTGTGCACACTGGTATAGGCTGACTTTGAGCCATAGTGAGCTGTGTGTGTGTGTGTGCATGTGCTGGTATAAGCTTTGCATTGAGTCACAATGAGCTTGTGTGTGTGTGTGTGTGTGTGTGTGTGTTGGTATAGACTTTGCACTGAATCACAGCGAGCCATGTGTGTATGCTGGTATAGACTGTGCATTGAGTCCCAGTGACCTGTTCTTGTGTGTGTGTGTGTGAGTGTGTGTGTGCTGGTATAGGCTCTGCACTGAGTCACATTCACCTGTGTGAGTGTGTTTGTGTGCACGCTGGTATAGGCTGTTCATTCAGTCACAGTTAGGGGTGTTTGTGTATGTGTGTGCTGGAATAGGCTGAATATGGAGCCACAGTGAGGTGTTTGTGCATGTGTGTTTGTTCCGTTAGAGTCTGTGCATTGAGTCCCAGTGATTCATGTGTGTGTGTGTGCATGCGTGTATGCTGGTATAGGCTGTGCATTGAGTCACAGCCATGCGTGTTTGTGTGTGTGCTGGTATAGACCCTGAATTGAGTCACAGTCAGGTGTGTTTGTGTGTGTCTGTGTGCAGGTATAGTCTGTGCATTGAGTCACAGTCAGCCGTGTGGGTGTGTGTGTGTGCACAATGGTATACACTGTGCATTGAATCACAATGAGGTGTGTGTGTGTGTGTGAGTGCTGGTATAGCCTGAGGACTGAGTCACATTGAGCCGTGTGTCTGTGTGTGTGTGTGTGTGTGTGTTTGTGCAGATATGGATGGTGGATTGAGTCACAGTCAGTCGTGTGTGTGTGTGTGCACACTGGTTTAGGCTGTGCATTCACTCACCATTATGGGTGTGTGTGTCTCTGTGTGCTGTTATAGGCTGATCATTGAGCCACAGTGAGGTGTGTGTGTGTGTCTGTGTGCCGTAAAAGCCTGTGTGCCATTAAAGTCTGTGCATTGAGTCACAGTGATTCATGTGTGTGTGTGTGCATGCGTGTGTTCTGGTATAGGCTGTGCATTCTGTCACAGTGACCCGTCTGTTTGTGCTAGTATAGACTGTGCATTGAGTCACAGCCCGAAATGCATGTGTGTGTGTGTGTGTGTGTGTGTGTGTGCTGGTATAGACCCTGCATTGAGTCACAGTGAGCCGTGTGTGTGTGTGCTGGTATAGTCTGAGCATTGAGTCACAATGAGATGCGGTTGTGTATGTGCTGCTTATAGACTGTGCGTTGAGTCACAGTCAGCTGTGTTTTGTGGTTCTGTGTGCTGGTACAGACTGCATTGAGTCACAATCAGCCATGTGTGTGTGTGCATGTGTGCATGCTGCTATAGACTCTGCATTGAGTCACAGTGAGCCATGTGTGTGTGCTGGCATAAGCAGTGCATTGAGTCATAGTGAGCTGTGTGGGGCTGCGCAGGTATAGCCTGAGCATTGAGTCACAGTGAGGTGCATGTGTGTGTGTGTATGTGTTACTTATAGACTGTGCATGGAGTCACAGTCAGGTGTGTTTGTGTGTGTGTGTGTTGGTATAGGCTGTGCACTGAGTCACCGTGAGCTGTGTTTGTTTGTGTGGGCTGGTACAGGCTGTGCATTGAGTCACACTGAGCCATGCGTGTGTGTGTGTGTGCTGGTATAGGCTGAGCATTGAGTCACACTGAGGGATGTGTGTGTGTGTGTGTGTGTGTGTGTGCTGGTTTAGGCTGTGCATTGAGTCACATTGATGTGTTTGTGTGGGTGTGCTGTTATAGATAGTGCATTGAGTCACAATGTCGTGTGTGTGTGTGTGTGTTTCTGCACACTGATATAAGCTGTGTATTGAGTCACAGTGAGAGGTGTGTTTGTGTGTGTTGCTATAGGCTGACCATTGAGTCACAGTGAGGGGTGTGTGCATGCTGGTATATGCTGCACATTGAGTCACAGGTATGTGTGGGTGTGAGTGTGCTGGTACAGGCTGCGCATTGAGTCACAGGTGTGTGTGTGTGTGTGTGTGTGTCCTGGTGCAGGCTATGCATTGAGTCACATTGAGTTGGGTGTGTGTGCTTGTGCTGGTATGGACAGTGCATTGAGTTAAACTGAGCAGTGTATGTGTGTATGTGCTGGCATAGACTGTGTATTGAATCACAGTCAGCTGTGTGTGTGTGTGTGCTGGTATAGACTGTGCAAAGAGTCACAGTCATGTGTGTGTGTCTGTGTGTCTGTATGCTGTTATAGGCTTTGCACTGAATCACAGTGAGCCATCTGTGTGTGTTTGTATGTGTGTGCAGGTATGGACGGTGCATTGAATCACAGTGAGCAGTGTGTGTGTGTGTGTCTGTGCATGGGTGCTAATTTAGGCTGTGCATTGGGTTGCAGTGAGCTGTGTGTGTTTGTTTGTGCTGATATAAACTGTGCACTGAGTCACACTGAGCCGTGTGTGTGTGTGTGTTTGACCTTGTGTAGGCTGTGCATTGAGCCACAGTAGCTGTGTGTGTCTCTTTGCTGGTATAGGCTATCCATTGAGTCACAGTGAGATGTGTGTGTTTGTGTGTGCTGGTATAGACTGTGCATTGAGTCACAGCCATGCGTGTGAGTACGTGTGTGCTGGTATAGACCCTGAATTGAGTCACAGTCAGGTGTGTTTGTGTGTGTCTGTGTACTGGTATAGACTGTGCATGGTGTCACAGTGAGCCGTATGTGTGTGTCTGTGCACGATGGTATAGGCTGAGCATTGAGTCACAGTGGGGTGTGTGTGTGTGTGTGTGTGTGTGTGCCGGTTTAGGCTGTGCATGGAGTCACAGATGTGTGTGTGTGTGTGTGTATGTGCTGATATGGAAAGTACATTGAGTCACCCTGAGCCATAAGTGTGTGTGTGTGTGTTGGTATAGAATGTGCATGGAGTCACTGGTGTGTTTGTGTGTGTGTGTGTGCTGGTGTAGAATGTACTTGAGTCACAGTCAGCCATGTGTGTGTGTGTGCACACTGGTATAGGCTGACTTTGAGCCAGAGTGAGCTGTGTGTGTGTGTGTGCATGTGCTGGTATAAGCTTTGCATTGAGTCACAATGAGCTTGTGTGTGTGTGTGTGTGTGTTGGTATAGACTTTGCACTGAATCACAGGGAGCCATGTGTGTATGCTGGTATAGACTGTGCATTGAGTCCCAGTGACCTGTTCTTGTGTGTGTGTGTGTGAGTGTGTGTGTGCTGCTATAGGCTCTGCACTGAGTCACATTCACCTGTGTGTGTGTGTGTGTGTGTGTGTGCACGCTGGTATAGGCTGTTCATTCAGTCACAGTTAGGGGTGTTTGTGTATGTGTGTGCTGGTATAGGCTGAACATTGAGCCACAGTGAGGTGTGTGTGCATGTGTGTGTGTTACGTTAGAGTCTGTGCATTGAGTCACAGTGATTCATGTGTGTGTGTGTGCATGCGTGTATGCTGGTATAGGCTGTGCATTGCGTCACAGCCATGCGTGTTTGTGTGTGTGCTGGTATAGACCCTGAATTGAGTCACAGTCAGGTGTGTTTGTGTGTGTCTGTGTGCAGGTATAGTCTGTGCATTGAGTCACAGTCAGCCGTGTGTGTGTGTGTGTGTGCACAATGGTATACACTGTGCATTGAATCACAATGAGGTGTGTGTGTGTGTGTGAGTGCTGGTATAGCCTGAGGACTGAGTCACATTGAGCCGTGTGTTTGTGTGTGTGTGTGTTTGTGCAGATATGGATGGTGGATTGAGTCACAGTCAGTCGTGTGTGTGTGTGTGTGCACACTGGTTTAGGCTGTGCATTCACTCACCATTATGGGTGTGTGTGTCTCTGTGTGCTGTTATAGGCTGATCATTGAGCCACAGTGAGGTGTGTGTGTGTGTCTGTGTGCCGTAAAAGCCTGTGTGCCATTAAAGTCTGTGCATTGAGTCACAGTGATTCATGTGTGTGTGTGTGCATGCGTGTGTGCTGGTATAGGCTGTGAATTCTGTCACAGTGACCCGTCTGTGTTTGTGCTAGTATAGACTGTGCATTGAGTCACAGCCCGAAATGCGTGTGTGTGTGTGTGTGTGTGTGCAGGTATAGACCGGGCATTGAGCCACAGTGAGACGTGTGCGTGTGTTTGTTTTTGTGTGTGTGTATCTGCTGGTATGGAAAGAGCATTGAATCACACTGAGCCGTGTCTGTGTGTGTGTGTGTGTGTGTGCTGGTATGGACCCTGCATTGAGTCACAGTGAGCTGTGTGTGTGTGTGCTGGTATAGTCTGAGCATTGAGTCACAATGAGATGCGGTTGTGTATGTGCTGCTTATAGACTGTGCATTGAGTCACAGTCAGCTGTGTTTTGTGGTTCTGTGTGCTGGTACAGACTGCATTGAGTCACAATCAGCCATGTGTGTGTGTGCATGTGTGCATGCTGCTATAGACTCTGCATTGAGTCACAGTGAGCCATGTGTGTGTGCTGGCATAAGCTGTGCATTGAGTCATAGTGAGCTGTGTGGGGCTGCGCAGGTATAGCCTGAGCATTGAGTCACAGTGAGTTGCATGTGTGTGTGTGTATGTGTTACTTATAGACTGTGCATGGAGTCACAGTCAGGTGTGTTTGTGTGTGTGTGTGTTGGTATAGGCTGTGCACTGAGTCACCGTGAGCTGTGTTTGTTTGTGTGGGCTGGTACAGGCTGTGCATTGAGTCACACTGAGCCATGCGTGTGTGTGTGTGTGCTGGTATAGGCTGAGCATTGAGTCACACTGAGGGATGTGTGTGTGTGTGTGTGTGTGTGTGTGTGCTGGTTTAGGCTGTGCATTGAGTCACACTGATGTGTTTGTGTGGGTGTGCTGTTATAGATAGTGCATTGAGTCACAATGTCGTGTGTGTGTGTGTGTGTTTCTGCACACTGATATAAGCTGTGTATTGAGTCACAGTGAGAGGTGTGTTTGTGTGTGTTGCTATAGGCTGACCATTGAGTCACAGTGAGGGGTGTGTGCATGCTGGTATATGCTGCACATTGAGTCACAGGTATGTGTGGGTGTGAGTGTGCTGGTACAGGCTGCGCATTGAGTCACAGGTGTGTGTGTGTGTGTGTGTGTGTCCTGGTGCAGGCTATGCATTGAGTCACATTGAGTTGGGTGTGTGTGCTTGTGCTGGTATGGACAGTGCATTGAGTTAAACTGAGCAGTGTATGTGTGTATGTGCTGGCATAGACTGTGTATTGAATCACAGTCAGCTGTGTGTGTGTGTGTGCTGGTATAGACTGTGCAAAGAGTCACAGTCATGTGTGTGTGTCTGTGTGTCTGTATGCTGTTATAGGCTTTGCACTGAATCACAGTGAGCCATCTGTGTGTGTTTGTATGTGTGTGCAGGTATGGACGGTGCATTGAATCACAGTGAGCAGTGTGTGTGTGTGTGTCTGTGCACGGGTGCTAATTTAGGCTGTGCATTGGGTTGCAGTGAGCTGTGTGTGTGTATTTGTGCTGATATAAACTGTGCACTGAGTCACACTGAGCCGTGTGTGTGTGTGTGTTTGACCTGGTGTAGGCTGTGCATTGAGCCATAGTAGCTGTGTGTGTCTCTGTGCTGGTATAGGCTATCCATTGAGTCACAGTGAGATGTGTGTGTTTGTGTGTGCTGGTATAGACTGTGCATTGAGTCACAGCCATGCGTGTGAGTACGTGTGTGCTGGTATAGACCCTGAATTGAGTCACAGTCAGGTGTGTTTGTGTGTGTCTGTGTACTGGTATAGCCTGTGCATGGAGTCACAGTGAGCCGTTTGTGTGTGTCTGTGCACGATGGTATAGGCTGAGCATTGAGTCACAGTGGGGTGTGTGTGTGTGTGTGTGTGTGTGTGTGTGTGTGTGTGTGCCGGTTTAGGCTGTGCATGGAGTCACAGATGTATGTGTGTGTGTGTATGTGCTGATATGGAAAGTACATTGAGTCACCCTGAGCCATAAGTGTGTGTGTGTGTGTTGGTATAGAATGTGCATTGAGTCACTGGTGTGTTTGTGTGTGTGTGTGTGTGCTGGTGTAGAATGTACTTGAGTCACAGTCAGCCATGTGTGTGTGTGTGTGCACACTGGTATAGGCTGACTTTGAGCCAGAGTGCGCTGTGTGTGTGTGTGTGCATGTGCTGGTATAAGCTTTGCATTGAGTCACAATGAGCTTGTGTGTGTGTGTGTGTGTGTGTTGGTATAGACTTTGCACTGAATCACAGGGAGCCATGTGTGTATGCTGGTATAGACTGTGCATTGAGTCCCAGTGACCCGTTCTTGTGTGTGTGTGTGTGAGTGTGTGTGTGCTGCTATAGGCTCTGCACTGAGTCACATTCACCTGTGTGTGTGTGTGTGTGTGTGTGCACGCTGGTATAGGCTGTTCATTCAGTCACAGTTAGGGGTGTTTGTGTATGTGTGTGCTGGTATAGGCTGAATATTGAGCCACAGTGAGGTGTGTGTGCATGTGTGTGTGTTCCGTTAGAGTCTGTGCATTGAGTCCCAGTGATTCATGTGTGTGTGTGTGCATGCGTGTATGCTGGTATAGGCTGTGCATTGAGTCACAGCCATGCGTGTTTGTGTGTGTGCTGGTATAGACCCTGAATTGAGTCACAGTCAGGTGTGTTTGTGTGTGTCTGTGTGCAGGTATAGTCTGTGCATTGAGTCACAGTCAGCCGTGTGGGTGTGTGTGTGTGCACAATGGTATACACTGTGCATTGAATCACAATGAGGTGTGTGTGTGTGTGTGAGTGCTGGTATAGCCTGAGGACTGAGTCACATTGAGCCGTGTGTGTGTGTGTGTGTGTGTGTTTGTGCAGATATGGATGGTGGATTGAGTCACAGTCAGTCGTGTGTGTGTGTGTGCACACTGGTTTAGGCTGTGCATTCACTCACCATTATGGGTGTGTGTGTCTCTGTGTGCTGTTATAGGCTGATCATTGAGCCACAGTGAGGTGTGTGTGTGTGTCTGTGTGCCGTAAAAGCCTGTGTGCCATTAAAGTCTGTGCATTGAGTCACAGTGATTCATGTGTGTGTGTGTGCATGCGTGTGTGCTGGTATAGGCTGTGCATTCTGTCACAGTGACCCGTCTGTGTTTGTGCTAGTATAGACTGTGCATTGAGTCACAGCCAGAAATGCGTGTATGTGTGTGTGTGTGTGTGCTGGTATAGACCCTGCATTGAACCACAGTGAGCCGTGTGTGTGTGTGCTGGTATAGTCTGAGCATTGAGTCACAATGAGATGCGGTTGTGTATGTGCTGCTTATAGACTGTGCGTTGAGTCACAGTCAGCTGTGTTTTGTGGTTCTGTGTGCTGGTACAGACTGCATTGACTCACAATCAGCCATGTGTGTGTGTGCATGTGTGCATGCTGCTATAGACTCTGCATTGAGTCACAGTGAGCCATGTGTGTGTGCTGGCATAAGCAGTGCATTGAGTCATAGTGAGCTGTGTGGGGCTGCGCAGGTATAGCCTGAGCATTGAGTCACAGTGAGGTGCATGTGTGTGTGTGTATGTGTTACTTATAGACTGTGCATGGAGTCACAGTCAGGTGTGTTTGTGTGTGTGTGTGTTGGTATAGGCTGTGCACTGACTCACTGTGAGCTGTGTTTGTTTGTGTGGGCTGGTACAGGCTGTGCATTGAGTCACACTGAGCCATGCGTGTGTGTGTGTGTGCTGGTATAGGCTGAGCATTGAGTCACACTGAGGGATGTGTGTGTGTGTGTGTGTGTGCTGGTTTAGGCTGTGCATTGAGTCACACTGATGTGTTTGTGTGGGTGTGCTGTTATAGATAGTGCATTGAGTCACAATGTCGTGTGTGTGTGTGTGTGTTTCTGCACACTGATATAAGCTGTGTATTGAGTCACAGTGAGAGGTGTGTTTGTGTGTGTTGCTATAGGCTGACCATTGAGTCACAGTGAGGGGTGTGTGCATGCTGGTATATGCTGCACATTGAGTCACAGGTATGTGTGGGTGTGAGTGTGCTGGTACAGGCTGCGCATTGAGTCACAGGTGTGTGTGTGTGTGTGTCCTGGTGCAGGCTATGCATTGAGTCACATTGAGGTGGGTGTGTGTGCTTGTGCTGGTATGGACAGTGCATTGAGTTAAACTGAGTAGTGTATGTGTGTATGTGCTGGCATAGACTGTGTATTGAATCACAGTCAGCTGTGTGTGTGTGTGTGCTGGTATACACTGTGCAAAGAGTCACAGTCATGTGTGTGTGTCTGTGTGTCTGTATGCTGTTATAGGCTTTGCACTGAATCACAGTGAGCCATCTGTGTGTGTTTGTATGTGTGTGCAGGTATGGACGGTGCATTGAATCACAGTGAGCAGTGTGTGTGTGTGTGTGTCTGTGCACGGGTGCTAATTTAGGCTGTGCATTGGGTTGCAGTGAGCTGTGTGTGTGTGTTTGTGCTGATATAAACTGTGCACTGAGTCACACTGAGCCGTGTGTGTGTGTGTGTTTGACCTGGTGTAGGCTGTGCATTGAGCCACAGTAGCTGTGTGTGTCTCTGTGCTGGTATAGGCTATCCATTGAGTCACAGTGAGATGTGTGTGTTTGTGTGTGCTGGTATAGACTGTGCATTGAGTCACAGCCATGCGTGTGAGTACGTGTGTGCTGGTATAGACCCTGAATTGAGTCACAGTCAGGTGTGTTTGTGTGTGTCTGTGTACTGGTATAGACTGTGCATGGAGTCACAGTGAGCCGTATGTGTGTGTCTGTGCACGATGGTATAGGCTGAGCATTGAGTCACAGTGGGGGGTGTGTGTGTGTGTGTGTGTGTGTGTGCCGGTTTAGGCTGTGCATGGAGTCACAGATGTGTGTGTGTGTGTGTGTATGTGCTGATATGGAAAGTACATTGAGTCACCCTGAGCCATAAGTGTGTGTGTGTGTGTTGGTATAGAATGTGCATGGAGTCACTGGTGTGTTTGTGTGTGTGTGTGTGTGCTGGTGTAGAATGTACTTGAGTCACAGTCAGCCATGTGTGTGTGTGTGTGCACACTGGTATAGGCTGACTTTGAGCCAGAGTGAGCTGTGTGTGTGTGTGTGCATGTGCTGGTATAAGCTTTGCATTGAGTCACAATGAGCTTGTGTGTGTGTGTGTGTGTGTGTGTGTGTGTTGGTATAGACTTTGCACTGAATCACAGCGAGCCATGTGTGTATGCTGGTATAGACTGTGCATTGAGTCCCAGTGACCTGTTCTTGTGTGTGTGTGTGTGAGTGTGTGTGTGCTGGTATAGGCTCTGCACTGAGTCACATTCACCTGTGTGAGTGTGTTTGTGTGCACGCTGGTATAGGCTGTTCATTCAGTCACAGTTAGGGGTGTTTGTGTATGTGTGTGCTGGAATAGGCTGAATATTGAGCCACAGTGAGGTGTGTGTGCATGTGTGTTTGTTCCGTTAGAGTCTGTGCATTGAGTCCCAGTGATTCATGTGTGTGTGTGTGCATGCGTGTATGCTGGTATAGGCTGTGCATTGAGTCACAGCCATGCGTGTTTGTGTGTGTGCTGGTATAGACCCTGAATTGAGTCACAGTCAGGTGTGTTTGTGTGTGTCTGTGTGCAGGTATAGTCTGTGCATTGAGTCACAGTCAGCCGTGTGGGTGTGTGTGTGTGCACAATGGTATACACTGTGCATTGAATCACAATGAGGTGTGTGTGTGTGTGTGAGTGCTGGTATAGCCTGAGGACTGAGTCACATTGAGCCGTGTGTGTGTGTGTGTGTGTGTTTGTGCAGATATGGATGGTGGATTGAGTCACAGTCAGTCGTGTGTGTGTGTGTGCACACTGGTTTAGGCTGTGCATTCACTCACCATTATGGGTGTGTGTGTCTCTGTGTGCTGTTATAGGCTGATCATTGAGCCACAGTGAGGTGTGTGTGTGTGTCTGTGTGCCGTAAAAGCCTGTGTGCCATTAAAGTCTGTGCATTGAGTCACAGTGATTCATGTGTGTGTGTGTGCATGCGTGTGTGCTGGTATAGGCTGTGCATTCTGTCACAGTGACCCGTCTGTGTTTGTGCTAGTATAGACTGTGCATTGAGTCACAGCCAGAAATGCGTGTGTGTGTGTGTGTGTGTGTGTGTGCTGGTATAGACCCTGCATTGAGTCACAGTGAGCCGTGTGTGTGTGTGCTGCTATAGTCTGAGCATTGAGTCACAATGAGATGCGGTTGTGTATGTGCTGCTTATAGACTGTGCGTTGAGTCACAGTCAGCTGTGTTTTGTGGTTTTGTGTGCTGGTACAGACTGCATTGACTCACAATCAGCCATGTGTGTGTGTGCATGTGTGCATGCTGCTATAGACTCTGCATTGAGTCACAGTGAGCCATGTGTGTGTGCTGGCATAAGCAGTGCATTGAGTCATAGTGAGCTGTGTGGGGCTGCGCAGGTATAGCCTGAGCATTGAGTCACAGTGAGGTGCATGTGTGTGTGTGTATGTGTTACTTATAGACTGTGCATGGAGTCACAGTCAGGTGTGTTTGTGTGTGTGTGTGTTGGTATAGGCTGTGCACTGAGTCACCGTGAGCTGTGTTTGTTTGTGTCGGCTGGTACAGGCTGTGCATTGAGTCACACTGAGCCATGCGTGTGTGTGTGTGTGCTGGTATAGGCTGAGCATTGAGTCACACTGAGGGATGTGTGTGTGTGTTTGTGTGTGTGTGTGCTGGTTTAGGCTGTGCATTGAGTCACACTGATGTGTTTGTGTGGGTGTGCTGTTATAGATAGTGCATTGAGTCACAATGTCGTGTGTGTGTGTGTGTGTTTCTGCACACTGATATAAGCTGTGTATTGAGTCACAGTGAGAGGTGTGTTTGTGTGTGTTGCTATAGGCTGATCATTGAGTCACAGTGAGGGGTGTGTGCATGCTGGTATATGCTGCACATTGAGTCACAGGTATGTGTGGGTGTGAGTGTGCTGGTACAGGCTGCGCATTGAGTCACAGGTGTGTGTGTGTGTGTGTGTGTCCTGGTGCAGGCTATGCATTGAGTCACATTGAGTTGGGTGTCTGTGCTTGTGCTGGTATGGACAGTGCATTGAGTTAAACTGAGCAGTGTATGTGTGTATGTGCTGGCATAGACTGTGTATTGAATCACAGTCAGCTGTGTGTGTGTGTGTGCTGGTATAGACTGTGCAAAGAGTCACAGTCATGTGTGTGTGTCTGTGTGTCTGTATGCTGTTATAGGCTTTGCACTGAATCACAGTGAGCCATCTGTGTGTGTTTGTATGTGTGTGCAGGTATGGACGGTGCATTGAATCACAGTGAGCAGTGTGTGTGTGTGTGTCTGTGCACGGGTGCTAATTTAGGCTGTGCATTGGGTTGCAGTGAGCTGTGTGTGTGTATTTGCGCTGATATAAACTGTGCACTGAGTCACACTGAGCCGTGTGTGTGTGTGTGTTTGACCTGGTGTAGGCTGTGCATTGAGCCATAGTAGCTGTGTGTGTCTCTGTGCTGGTATAGGCTATCCATTGAGTCACAGTGAGATGTGTGTGTTTGTGTGTGCTGGTATAGACTGTGCATTGAGTCACAGCCATGCGTGTGAGTACGTGTGTGCTGGTATAGACCCTGAATTGAGTCACAGTCAGGTGTGTTTGTGTGTGTCTGTGTACTGGTATAGACTGTGCATGGAGTCACAGTGAGCCGTATGTGTGTGTCTGTGCACGATGGTATAGGCTGAGCATTGAGTCACAGTGGGGTGTGTGTGTGTGTGTGTGTGTGTTTGTGCCGGTTTAGGCTGTGCATGGAGTCACAGATGTGTGTGTGTGTGTGTGTATGTGCTGATATGGAAAGTACATTGAGTCACCCTGAGCCATAAGTGTGTGTGTGTGTGTTGGTATAGAATGTTCATGGAGTCACTGGTGTGTTTGTGTGTGTGTGTGTGCTGGTGTAGAATGTACTTGAGTCACAGTCAGCCATGTGTGTGTGTGTGTGCACACTGGTATAGGCTGACTTTGAGCCATAGTGAGCTGTGTGTGTGTGTGTGCATGTGCTGGTATAAGCTTTGCATTGAGTCACAATGAGCTTGTGTGTGTGTGTGTGTGTGTGTGTGTGTTGGTATAGACTTTGCACTGAATCACAGCGAGCCATGTGTGTATGCTGGTATAGACTGTGCATTGAGTCCCAGTGACCTGTTCTTGTGTGTGTGTGTGTGAGTGTGTGTGTGCTGGTATAGGCTCTGCACTGAGTCACATTCACCTGTGTGAGTGTGTTTGTGTGCACGCTGGTATAGGCTGTTCATTCAGTCACAGTTAGGGGTGTTTGTGTATGTGTGTGCTGGAATAGGCTGAATATGGAACCACAGTGAGGTGTTTGTGCATGTGTGTTTGTTCCGTTAGAGTCTGTGCATTGAGTCCCAGTGATTCATGTGTGTGTGTGTGCATGCGTGTATGCTGGTATAGGCTGTGCATTGAGTCACAGCCATGCGTGTTTGTGTGTGTGCTGGTATAGACCCTGAATTGAGTCACAGTCAGGTGTGTTTGTGTGTGTCTGTGTGCAGGTATAGTCTGTGCATTGAGTCACAGTCAGCCGTGTGGGTGTGTGTGTGTGCACAATGGTATACACTGTGCATTGAATCACAATGAGGTGTGTGTGTGTGTGTGAGTGCTGGTATAGCCTGTGGACTGAGTCACATTGAGCCGTGTGTCTGTGTGTGTGTGTGTGTGTGTGTTTGTGCAGATATGGATGGTGGATTGAGTCACAGTCAGTCGTGTGTGTGTGTGTGCACACTGGTTTAGGCTGTGCATTCACTCACCATTATGGGTGTGTGTGTCTCTGTGTGCTGTTATAGGCTGATCATTGAGCCACAGTGAGGTGTGTGTGTGTGTCTGTGTGCCGTAAAAGCCTGTGTGCCATTAAAGTCTGTGCATTGAGTCACAGTGATTCATGTGTGTGTGTGTGCATGCGTGTGTTCTGGTATAGGCTGTGCATTCTGTCACAGTGACCCGTCTGTTTGTGCTAGTATAGACTGTGCATTGAGTCACAGCCCGAAATGCATGTGTGTGTGTGTGTGTGTGTGTGTGTGTGCTGGTATAGACCCTGCATTGAGTCACAGTGAGCCGTGTGTGTGTGTGCTGGTATAGTCTGAGCATTGAGTCACAATGAGATGCGGTTGTGTATGTGCTGCTTATAGACTGTGCGTTGAGTCACAGTCAGCTGTGTTTTGTGGTTCTGTGTGCTGGTACAGACTGCATTGACTCACAATCAGCCATGTGTGTGTGTGCATGTGTGCATGCTGCTATAGACTCTGCATTGAGTCACAGTGAGCCATGTGTGTGTGCTGGCATAAGCAGTGCATTGAGTCATAGTGAGCTGTGTGGGGCTGCGCAGGTATAGCCTGAGCATTGAGTCACAGTGAGGTGCATGTGTGTGTGTGTATGTGTTACTTATAGACTGTGCATGGAGTCACAGTCAGGTGTGTTTGTGTGTGTGTGTGTTGGTATAGGCTGTGCACTGAGTCACCGTGAGCTGTGTTTGTTTGTGTGGGCTGGTACAGGCTGTGCATTGAGTCACACTGAGCCATGCGTGTGTGTGTGTGTGCTGGTATAGGCTGAGCATTGAGTCACACTGAGGGATGTGTGTGTGTGTGTGTGTGTGTGTGTGCTGGTTTAGGCTGTGCATTGAGTCACACTGATGTGTTTGTGTGGGTGTGCTGTTATAGATAGTGCATTGAGTCACAATGTCGTGTGTGTGTGTGTGTGTTTCTGCACACTGATATAAGCTGTGTATTGAGTCACAGTGAGAGGTGTGTTTGTGTGTGTTGCTATAGGCTGACCATTGAGTCACAGTGAGGGGTGTGTGCATGCTGGTATATGCTGCACATTGAGTCACAGGTATGTGTGGGTGTGAGTGTGCTGGTACAGGCTGCGCATTGAGTCACAGGTGTGTGTGTGTGTGTGTGTGTGTCCTGGTGCAGGCTATGCATTGAGTCACATTGAGTTGGGTGTGTGTGCTTGTGCTGGTATGGACAGTGCATTGAGTTAAACTGAGCAGTGTATGTGTGTATGTGCTGGCATAGACTGTGTATTGAATCACAGTCAGCTGTGTGTGTGTGTGTGCTGGTATAGACTGTGCAAAGAGTCACAGTCATGTGTGTGTGTCTGTGTGTCTGTATGCTGTTATAGGCTTTGCACTGAATCACAGTGAGCCATCTGTGTGTGTTTGTATGTGTGTGCAGGTATGGACGGTGCATTGAATCACAGTGAGCAGTGTGTGTGTGTGTGTCTGTGCATGGGTGCTAATTTAGGCTGTGCATTGGGTTGCAGTGAGCTGTGTGTGTTTGTTTGTGCTGATATAAACTGTGCACTGAGTCACACTGAGCCGTGTGTGTGTGTGTGTTTGACCTTGTGTAGGTTGTGCATTGAGCCACAGTAGCTGTGTGTGTCTCTGTGCTGGTATAGGCTATCCATTGAGTCACAGTGAGATGTGTGTGTTTGTGTGTGCTGGTATAGACTGTGCATTGAGTCACAGCCATGCGTGTGAGTACGTGTGTGCTGGTATAGACCCTGAATTGAGTCACAGTCAGGTGTGTTTGTGTGTGTCTGTGTACTGGTATAGACTGTGCATGGTGTCACAGTGAGCCGTATGTGTGTGTCTGTGCACGATGGTATAGGCTGAGCATTGAGTCACAGTGGGGTGTGTGTGTGTGTGTGTGTGTGTGTGCCGGTTTAGGCTGTGCATGGAGTCACAGATGTGTGTGTGTGTATGTGCTGATATGGAAAGTACATTGAGTCACCCTGAGCCATAAGTGTGTGTGTGTGTGTTGGTATAGAATGTGCATGGAGTCACTGGTGTGTTTGTGTGTGTGTGTGTGCTGGTGTAGAATGTACTTGAGTCACAGTCAGCCATGTGTGTGTGTGTGCACACTGGTATAGGCTGACTTTGAGCCAGAGTGAGCTGTGTGTGTGTGTGTGCATGTGCTGGTATAAGCTTTGCATTGAGTCACAATGAGCTTGTGTGTGTGTGTGTGTGTGTTGGTATAGACTTTGCACTGAATCACAGGGAGCCATGTGTGTATGCTGGTATAGACTGTGCATTGAGTCCCAGTGACCTGTTCTTGTGTGTGTGTGTGTGAGTGTGTGTGTGCTGCTATAGGCTCTGCACTGAGTCACATTCACCTGTGTGTGTGTGTGTGTGTGTGTGTGCACGCTGGTATAGGCTGTTCATTCAGTCACAGTTAGGGGTGTTTGTGTATGTGTGTGCTGGTATAGGCTGAACATTGAGCCACAGTGAGGTGTGTGTGCATGTGTGTGTGTTACGTTAGAGTCTGTGCATTGAGTCACAGTGATTCATGTGTGTGTGTGTGCATGCGTGTATGCTGGTATAGGCTGTGCATTGCGTCACAGCCATGCGTGTTTGTGTGTGTGCTGGTATAGACCCTGAATTGAGTCACAGTCAGGTGTGTTTGTGTGTGTCTGTGTGCAGGTATAGTCTGTGCATTGAGTCACAGTCAGCCGTGTGTGTGGGTGTGTGTGCACAATGGTATACACTGTGCATTGCATCACAATGAGGTGTGTGTGTGTGTGTGAGTGCTGGTATAGCCTGAGGACTGAGTCACATTGAGCCGTGTGTTTGTGTGTGTGTGTGTTTGTGCAGATATGGATGGTGGATTGAGTCACAGTCAGTCGTGTGTGTGTGTGTGTGCACACTGGTTTAGGCTGTGCATTCACTCACCATTATGGGTGTGTGTGTCTCTGTGTGCTGTTATAGGCTGATCATTGAGCCACAGTGAGGTGTGTGTGTGTGTCTGTGTGCCGTAAAAGCCTGTGTGCCATTAAAGTCTGTGCATTGAGTCACAGTGATTCATGTGTGTGTGTGTGCATGCGTGTGTGCTGGTATAGGCTGTGAATTCTGTCACAGTGACCCGTCTGTGTTTGTGCTAGTATAGACTGTGCATTGAGTCACAGACCGAAATGCGTGTGTGTGTGTGTGTGTGTGCAGGTATAGACCGGGCATTGAGCCACAGTGAGACGTGTGCGTGTGTTTGTTTTTGTGTGTGTGTATCTGCTGGTATGGAAAGAGCATTGAATCACACTGAGCCGTGTCTGTGTGTGTGTGTGTGTGTGTGCTGGTATGGACCCTGCATTGAGTCACAGTGAGCTGTGTGTGTGTGTGCTGGTATAGTCTGAGCATTGAGTCACAATGAGATGCGGTTGTGTATGTGCTGCTTATAGACTGTGCATTGAGTCACAGTCAGCTGTGTTTTGTGGTTCTGTGTGCTGGTACAGACTGCATTGAGTCACAATCAGCCATGTGTGTGTGTGCATGTGTGCATGCTGCTATAGACTCTGCATTGAGTCACAGTGAGCCATGTGTGTGTGCTGGCATAAGCTGTGCATTGAGTCATAGTGAGCTGTGTGGGGCTGCGCAGGTATAGCCTGAGCATTGAGTCACAGTGAGTTGCATGTGTGTGAGTGTATGTGTTACTTATAGACTGTGCATGGAGTCACAGTCAGGTGTGTTTGTGTGTGTGTGTGTTGGTATAGGCTGTGCACTGAGTCACCGTGAGCCGTGTTTGTTTGTGTGGGCTGGTACAGGCTGTGCATTGAGTCACACTGAGCCATGCGTTTGTGTGTGTGTGTGCTGGTATAGGCTGAGCATTGAGTCACACTGAGGGATGTGTGTGTGTGTGTGTGTGCTGCTTTAGGCTGTGCATTGAGTCACACTGAGGTGTGTGTGTGGGTGTGCTGTTATAGATAGTGCATTGAGTCACAATGTCGTGTGTGTGTGTGTGTGTGTGTCTGCACACTGGTATAAGCTGTGTATTGAGTCACAGTGAGAGGTGTGTTTGTGTGTGTTGCTATAGGCTGACCATTGAGTCACAGTGAGGGGTGTGTGCATGCTGGTATATGCTGCACATTGTGTCACAGGTATGTGTGGGTGTATGTGTGCTGGTACAGGCTGCACATTGAGTCACAGGTGTGTGTGTGTGTGTGTGTCCGGGTGCAGGCTATGCATTGAGTCACAGTGAGGTGGGTGTGTGTGCTTGTGCTGGTATGGACAGTGCATTGAGCTAAACTGAGCAGTGTATGTGTGTATGTGCTGGCATAGACTGTGTATTGAATCACAGTCAGCTGTGTGTGTGTGTGTGCTGGTATAGACTGTGCAAAGAGTCACAGTCATGTGTGTGTGTCTGTGTGTCTGTATGCTGTTATAGGCTTTGCACTGAATCACAGTGAGCCATCTGTGTGTGTTTGTATGTGTGTGCAGGTATGGACGGTGCATTGAATCACAGTGAGCAGTGTGGGTGTGTGTGTCTGTGCACGGGTGCTAATTTAGGCTGTGCATTGGGTCGCAGTGAGCTGTGTGTGTGTGTTTGTGCTGATATAAACTGTGCACTGAGTCACACTGAGCCGTGTGTGTGTGTGTGTTTGACCTGGTGTAGGCTGTGCATTGAGCCACAGTAGCTGTGTGTGTCTCTGTGCTGGTATAGGCTATCCATTGAGTCACAGTGAGATGTGTGTGAGTACGTGTGTGATGGTATAGACCCTGAATTGAGTCACAGTCAGGTGTGTTTGTGTGTGTCTGTGTACTGGTATAGCCTGTGCATGGAGTCACAGTGAGCCGTTTGTGTGTGTCTGTGCACGATGGTATAGGCTGAGCATTGAGTCACAGTGGTGTGTGTGTGTGTGTGTGTGTGTGTGTGTGTGTGTGTGTGTGTGTGCCAGTTTAGGCTGTGCATGGAGTCACAGATGTATGTGTGTGTGTGTATGTGCTGATATGGAAAGTACATTGAGTCACCCTGAGCCATAAGTGTGTGTGTGTGTGTTGGTATAGAATGTGCATTGAGTCACTGGTGTGTTTGTGTGTGTGTGTGTGTGCTGGTGTAGAATGTACTTGAGTCACAGTCAGCCATGTGTGTGTGTGTGTGCACACTGGTATAGGCTGACTTTGAGCCAGAGTGCGCTGTGTGTGTGTGTGTGCATGTGCTGGTATAAGCTTTGCATTGAGTCACAATGAGCTTGTGTGTGTGTGTGTGTGTGTGTTGGTATAGACTTTGCACTGAATCACAGGGAGCCATGTGTGTATGCTGGTATAGACTGTGCATTGAGTCCCAGTGACCCGTTCTTGTGTGTGTGTGTGTGAGTGTGTGTGTGCTGCTATAGGCTCTGCACTGAGTCACATTCACCTGTGTGTGTGTGTGTGTGTGTGTGCACGCTGGTATAGGCTGTTCATTCAGTCACAGTTAGGGGTGTTTGTGTATGTGTGTGCTGGTATAGGCTGAATATTGAGCCACAGTGAGGTGTGTGTGCATGTGTGTGTGTTCCGTTAGAGTCTGTGCATTGAGTCCCAGTGATTCATGTGTGTGTGTGTGCATGCGTGTATGCTGGTATAGGCTGTGCATTGAGTCACAGCCATGCGTGTTTGTGTGTGTGCTGGTATAGACCCTGAATTGAGTCACAGTCAGGTGTGTTTGTGTGTGTCTGTGTGCAGGTATAGTCTGTGCATTGAGTCACAGTCAGCCATGTGGGTGTGTGTGTGTGCACAATGGTATACACTGTGCATTGAATCACAATGAGGTGTGTGTGTGTGTGTGAGTGCTGGTATAGCCTGAGGACTGAGTCACATTGAGCCGTGTGTGTGTGTGTGTGTGTGTGTTTGTGCAGATATGGATGGTGGATTGAGTCACAGTCAGTCGTGTGTGTGTGTGTGCACACTGGTTTAGGCTGTGCATTCACTCACCATTATGGGTGTGTGTGTCTCTGTGTGCTGTTATAGGCTGATCATTGAGCCACAGTGAGGTGTGTGTGTGTGTCTGTGTGCCGTAAAAGCCTGTGTGCCATTAAAGTCTGTGCATTGAGTCACAGTGATTCATGTGTGTGTGTGTGCATGCGTGTGTGCTGGTATAGGCTGTGCATTCTGTCACAGTGACCCGTCTGTGTTTGTGCTAGTATAGACTGTGCATTGAGTCACAGCCAGAAATGCGTGTATGTGTGTGTGTGTGTGTGCTGGTATAGACCCTGCATTAAACCACAGTGAGCCGTGTGTGTGTGTGCTGGTATAGTCTGAGCACTGAGTCACAATGAGATGCGGTTGTGTATGTGCTGCTTATAGACTGTGCGTTGAGTCACAGTCAGCTGTGTTTTGTGGTTCTGTGTGCTGGTACAGACTGCATTGACTCACAATCAGCCATGTGTGTGTGTGCATGTGTGCATGCTGCTATAGACTCTGCATTGAGTCACAGTGAGCCATGTGTGTGTGCTGGCATAAGCAGTGCATTGAGTCATAGTGAGCTGTGTGGGGCTGCGCAGGTATAGCCTGAGCATTGAGTCACAGTGAGGTGCATGTGTGTGTGTGTATGTGTTACTTATAGACTGTGCATGGAGTCACAGTCAGGTGTGTTTGTGTGTGTGTGTGTTGGTATAGGCTGTGCACTGACTCACTGTGAGCTGTGTTTGTTTGTGTGGGCTGGTACAGGCTGTGCATTGAGTCACACTGAGCCATGCGTGTGTGTGTGTGTGCTGGTATAGGCTGAGCATTGAGTCACACTGAGGGATGTGTGTGTGTGTGTGTGTGTGCTGGTTTAGGCTGTGCATTGAGTCACACTGATGTGTTTGTGTGGGTGTGCTGTTATTGATAGTGCATTGAGTCACAATGTCGTGTGTGTGTGTGTGTGTTTCTGCACACTGATATAAGCTGTGTATTGAGTCACAGTGAGAGGTGTGTTTGTGTGTGTTGCTATAGGCTGACCATTGAGTCACAGTGAGGGGTGTGTGCATGCTGGTATATGCTGCACATTGAGTCACAGGTATGTGTGGGTGTGAGTGTGCTGGTACAGGCTGCGCATTGAGTCACAGGTGTGTGTGTGTGTGTGTCCTGGTGCAGGCTATGCATTGAGTCACATTGAGGTGGGTGTGTGTGCTTGTGCTGGTATGGACAGTGCATTGAGTTAAACTGAGTAGTGTATGTGTGTATGTGCTGGCATAGACTGTGTATTGAATCACAGTCAGCTGTGTGTGTGTGTGTGCTGGTATACACTGTGCAAAGAGTCACAGTCATGTGTGTGTGTCTGTGTGTCTGTATGCTGTTATAGGCTTTGCACTGAATCACAGTGAGCCATCTGTGTGTGTTTGTATGTGTGTGCAGGTATGGACGGTGCATTGAATCACAGTGAGCAGTGTGTGTGTGTGTGTGTCTGTGCACGGGTGCTAATTTAGGCTGTGCATTGGGTTGCAGTGAGCTGTGTGTGTGTGTTTGTGCTGATATAAACTGTGCACTGAGTCACACTGAGCCGTGTGTGTGTGTGTGTTTGACCTGGTGTAGGCTGTGCATTGAGCCACAGTAGCTGTGTGTGTCTCTGTGCTGGTATAGGCTATCCATTGAGTCACAGTGAGATGTGTGTGTTTGTGTGTGCTGGTATAGACTGTGCATTGAGTCACAGCCATGCGTGTGAGTACGTGTGTGCTGGTATAGACCCTGAATTGAGTCACAGTCAGGTGTGTTTGTGTGTGTCTGTGTACTGGTATAGACTGTGCATGGAGTCACAGTGAGCCGTATGTGTGTGTCTGTGCACGATGGTATAGGCTGAGCATTGAGTCACAGTGGGGGGTGTGTGTGTGTGTGTGTGTGTGTGTGCCGGTTTAGGCTGTGCATGGAGTCACAGATGTGTGTGTGTGTGTGTGTATGTGCTGATATGGAAAGTACATTGAGTCACCCTGAGCCATAAGTGTGTGTGTGTGTGTTGGTATAGAATGTGCATGGAGTCACTGGTGTGTTTGTGTGTGTGTGTGTGTGCTGGTGTAGAATGTACTTGAGTCACAGTCAGCCATGTGTGTGTGTGTGTGCACACTGGTATAGGCTGACTTTGAGCCAGAGTGAGCTGTGTGTGTGTGTGTGCATGTGCTGGTATAAGCTTTGCATTGAGTCACAATGAGCTTGTGTGTGTGTGTGTGTGTGTGTGTGTGTGTTGGTATAGACTTTGCACTGAATCACAGCGAGCCATGTGTGTATGCTGGTATAGACTGTGCATTGAGTCCCAGTGACCTGTTCTTGTGTGTGTGTGTGTGAGTGTGTGTGTGCTGGTATAGGCTCTGCACTGAGTCACATTCACCTGTGTGAGTGTGTTTGTGTGCACGCTGGTATAGGCTGTTCATTCAGTCACAGTTAGGGGTGTTTGTGTATGTGTGTGCTGGAATAGGCTGAATATTGAGCCACAGTGAGGTGTGTGTGCATGTGTGTTTGTTCCGTTAGAGTCTGTGCATTGAGTCCCAGTGATTCATGTGTGTGTGTGTGCATGCGTGTATGCTGGTATAGGCTGTGCATTGAGTCACAGCCATGCGTGTTTGTGTGTGTGCTGGTATAGACCCTGAATTGAGTCACAGTCAGGTGTGTTTGTGTGTGTCTGTGTGCAGGTATAGTCTGTGCATTGAGTCACAGTCAGCCGTGTGTGTGTGTGTGTGTGCACAATGGTATACACTGTGCATTGAATCACAATGAGGTGTGTGTGTGTGTGTGAGTGCTGGTATAGCCTGAGGACTGAGTCACATTGAGCCGTGTGTGTGTGTGTGTGTGTGTTTGTGCAGATATGGATGGTGGATTGAGTCACAGTCAGTCGTGTGTGTGTGTGTGCACACTGGTTTAGGCTGTGCATTCACTCACCATTATGGGTGTGTGTGTCTCTGTGTGCTGTTATAGGCTGATCATTGAGCCACAGTGAGGTGTGTGTGTGTGTCTGTGTGCCGTAAAAGCCTGTGTGCCATTAAAGTCTGTGCATTGAGTCACAGTGATTCATGTGTGTGTGTGTGCATGCGTGTGTGCTGGTATAGGCTGTGCATTCTGTCACAGTGACCCGTCTGTGTTTGTGCTAGTATAGACTGTGCATTGAGTCACAGCCAGAAATGCGTGTGTGTGTGTGTGTGTGTGTGTGTGCTGGTATAGACCCTGCATTGAGTCACAGTGAGCCGTGTGTGTGTGTGCTGCTATAGTCTGAGCATTGAGTCACAATGAGATGCGGTTGTGTATGTGCTGCTTATAGACTGTGCGTTGAGTCACAGTCAGCTGTGTTTTGTGGTTTTGTGTGCTGGTACAGACTGCATTGACTCACAATCAGCCATGTGTGTGTGTGCATGTGTGCATGCTGCTATAGACTCTGCATTGAGTCACAGTGAGCCATGTGTGTGTGCTGGCATAAGCAGTGCATTGAGTCATAGTGAGCTGTGTGGGGCTGCGCAGGTATAGCCTGAGCATTGAGTCACAGTGAGGTGCATGTGTGTGTGTGTATGTGTTACTTATAGACTGTGCATGGAGTCACAGTCAGGTGTGTTTGTGTGTGTGTGTGTTGGTATAGGCTGTGCACTGAGTCACCGTGAGCTGTGTTTGTTTGTGTCGGCTGGTACAGGCTGTGCATTGAGTCACACTGAGCCATGCGTGTGTGTGTGTGTGCTGGTATAGGCTGAGCATTGAGTCACACTGAGGGATGTGTGTGTGTGTTTGTGTGTGTGTGTGCTGGTTTAGGCTGTGCATTGAGTCACACTGATGTGTTTGTGTGGGTGTGCTGTTATAGATAGTGCATTGAGTCACAATGTCGTGTGTGTGTGTGTGTGTTTCTGCACACTGATATAAGCTGTGTATTGAGTCACAGTGAGAGGTGTGTTTGTGTGTGTTGCTATAGGCTGATCATTGAGTCACAGTGAGGGGTGTGTGCATGCTGGTATATGCTGCACATTGAGTCACAGGTATGTGTGGGTGTGAGTGTGCTGGTACAGGCTGCGCATTGAGTCACAGGTGTGTGTGTGTGTGTGTGTGTCCTGGTGCAGGCTATGCATTGAGTCACATTGAGTTGGGTGTGTGTGCTTGTGCTGGTATGGACAGTGCATTGAGTTAAACTGAGCAGTGTATGTGTGTATGTGCTGGCATAGACTGTGTATTGAATCACAGTCAGCTGTGTGTGTGTGTGTGCTGGTATAGACTGTGCAAAGAGTCACAGTCATGTGTGTGTGTCTGTGTGTCTGTATGCTGTTATAGGCTTTGCACTGAATCACAGTGAGCCATCTGTGTGTGTTTGTATGTGTGTGCAGGTATGGACGGTGCATTGAATCACAGTGAGCAGTGTGTGTGTGTGTGTCTGTGCACGGGTGCTAATTTAGGCTGTGCATTGGGTTGCAGTGAGCTGTGTGTGTGTATTTGTGCTGATATAAACTGTGCACTGAGTCACACTGAGCCGTGTGTGTGTGTGTGTTTGACCTGGTGTAGGCTGTGCATTGAGCCATAGTAGCTGTGTGTGTCTCTGTGCTGGTATAGGCTATCCATTGAGTCACAGTGAGATGTGTGTGTTTGTGTGTGCTGGTATAGACTGTGCATTGAGTCACAGCCATGCGTGTGAGTACGTGTGTGCTGGTATAGACCCTGAATTGAGTCACAGTCAGGTGTGTTTGTGTGTGTCTGTGTACTGGTATAGACTGTGCATGGAGTCACAGTGAGCCGTATGTGTGTGTCTGTGCACGATGGTATAGGCTGAGCATTGAGTCACAGTGGGGTGTGTGAGTGTGTGTGTGTGTTTGTGCCGGTTTAGGCTGTGCATGGAGTCACAGATGTGTGTGTGTGTGTGTGTATGTGCTGATATGGAAAGTACATTGAGTCACCCTGAGCCATAAGTGTGTGTGTGTGTGTTGGTATAGAATGTTCATGGAGTCACTGGTGTGTTTGTGTGTGTGTGTGTGCTGGTGTAGAATGTACTTGAGTCACAGTCAGCCATGTGTGTGTGTGTGTGCACACTGGTATAGGCTGACTTTGAGCCATAGTGAGCTGTGTGTGTGTGTGTGCATGTGCTGGTATAAGCTTTGCATTGAGTCACAATGAGCTTGTGTGTGTGTGTGTGTGTGTGTGTGTGTTGGTATAGACTTTGCACTGAATCACAGCGAGCCATGTGTGTATGCTGGTATAGACTGTGCATTGAGTCCCAGTGACCTGTTCTTGTGTGTGTGTGTGTGAGTGTGTGTGTGCTGGTATAGGCTCTGCACTGAGTCACATTCACCTGTGTGAGTGTGTTTGTGTGCACGCTGGTATAGGCTGTTCATTCAGTCACAGTTAGGGGTGTTTGTGTATGTGTGTGCTGGAATAGGCTGAATATGGAGCCACAGTGAGGTGTTTGTGCATGTGTGTTTGTTCCGTTAGAGTCTGTGCATTGAGTCCCAGTGATTCATGTGTGTGTGTGTGCATGCGTGTATGCTGGTATAGGCTGTGCATTGAGTCACAGCCATGCGTGTTTGTGTGTGTGCTGGTATAGACCCTGAATTGAGTCACAGTCAGGTGTGTTTGTGTGTGTCTGTGTGCAGGTATAGTCTGTGCATTGAGTCACAGTCAGCCGTGTGGGTGTGTGTGTGTGCACAATGGTATACACTGTGCATTGAATCACAATGAGGTGTGTGTGTGTGTGTGAGTGCTGGTATAGCCTGTGGACTGAGTCACATTGAGCCGTGTGTCTGTGTGTGTGTGTGTGTGTGTGTTTGTGCAGATATGGATGGTGGATTGAGTCACAGTCAGTCGTGTGTGTGTGTGTGCACACTGGTTTAGGCTGTGCATTCACTCACCATTATGGGTGTGTGTGTCTCTGTGTGCTGTTATAGGCTGATCATTGAGCCACAGTGAGGTGTGTGTGTGTGTCTGTGTGCCGTAAAAGCCTGTGTGCCATTAAAGTCTGTGCATTGAGTCACAGTGATTCATGTGTGTGTGTGTGCATGCGTGTGTTCTGGTATAGGCTGTGCATTCTGTCACAGTGACCCGTCTGTTTGTGCTAGTATAGACTGTGCATTGAGTCACAGCCCGAAATGCATGTGTGTGTGTGTGTGTGTGTGTGTGTGCTGGTATAGACCCTGCATTGAGTCACAGTGAGCCGTGTGTGTGTGTGCTGGTATAGTCTGAGCATTGAGTCACAATGAGATGCGGTTGTGTATGTGCTGCTTATAGACTGTGCGTTGAGTCACAGTCAGCTGTGTTTTGTGGTTCTGTGTGCTGGTACAGACTGCATTGACTCACAATCAGCCATGTGTGTGTGTGCATGTGTGCATGCTGCTATAGACTCTGCATTGAGTCACAGTGAGCCATGTGTGTGTGCTGGCATAAGCAGTGCATTGAGTCATAGTGAGCTGTGTGGGGCTGCGCAGGTATAGCCTGAGCATTGAGTCACAGTGAGGTGCATGTGTGTGTGTGTATGTGTTACTTATAGACTGTGCATGGAGTCACAGTCAGGTGTGTTTGTGTGTGTGTGTGTTGGTATAGGCTGTGCACTGAGTCACCGTGAGCTGTGTTTGTTTGTGTGGGCTGGTACAGGCTGTGCATTGAGTCACACTGAGCCATGCGTGTGTGTGTGTGTGTGCTGGTATAGGCTGAGCATTGAGTCACACTGAGGGATGTGTGTGTGTGTGTGTGCTGGTTTAGGCTGTGCATTGAGTCACACTGAGGTGTGTGTGTGGGTGTGCTGTTATAGATAGTGCATTGAGTCACAATGTCGTGTGTGTGTGTGTGTGTGTGTGTCTGCACACTGGTATAAGCTGTGTATTGAGTCACAGTGAGAGGTGTGTTTGTGTGTGTTGCTATAGACTGACCATTGAGTCACAGTGAGGTGTGTGTGCATGCTGGTATATGCTGCACATTGTGTCACAGGTATGTGTGGGTGTGTGTGTGCTGGTACAGGCTGCGCATTGAGTCACAGTTGTGTGTGTGTGTGTGTGTGTCCTGGTGCAGGCTATGCATTGAGTCACAGTGAGGTGGGTGTGTGTGCTTGTGCTGGTATGGACAGTGCATTGAGTTAAACTGAGCAGTGTATGTGTGTATGTGCTGGCATAGACTGTGTATTGAATCACAGTCAGGTGTGTGTGTGTGTGTGCTGGTATAGACTGTGCAAAGAGTCACAGTCATGTGTGTGTGTCTGTGTGTCTGTATGCTGTTATAGGCTTTGCACTGAATCACAGTGAGCCATCTGTGTGTGTTTGTATGTGTGTGCAGGTATGGACGGTGCATTGAATCACAGTGAGCAGTGTGTGTGTGTGTGTCTGTGCACGGGTGCTAATTTAGGCTGTGCATTGGGTCGCAGTGAGCTGTGTTTGTGTGTTTGTGCTGATATAAAGTGTGCACTGAGTCACACTGAGCCGTGTGTGTGTGTGTGTTTGACCTGGTGTAGGCTGTGCATTGAGCCACAGTAGCTGTGTGTGTCTCTGTGCTGGTATAGGCTATTCATTGAGTCACAGTGAGATGTGTGTGTTTGTATGTGCTGGTATAGACTGTGCATTGAGTCACAGCCATGCGTGTGAGTACGTGTGTGATGGTATAGACCCTGAATTGAGTCACAGACAGGTGTGTTTGTGTGTGTCTGTGTACTGGTATAGACTGTGCATGGAGTCACAGTGAGCCATTTGTGTGTGTCTGTGCACGATGGTATAGGCTGAGCATTGAGTCACAGTGGGGTGTGTGTGCATGTGTGTGTGTTCCGTTAGAGTCTGTGCATTGACTCACAGTGATTCATGTGTGTGTGTGTGCATGCGTGTGTGCTGGTACAGGCTGTGCATTCTGTCACAGTGACCCGACTGTGTTTGTGCTAGTATAGACTGTGCATTGAGTCACAGCCAGAAATGCGTGTGCGTGTGTGTGTGTGCTGGTATAGACCCTGCATTGAGTCACAGTGAGCCGTGTGTGTGTGTGCTGGTATAGTCTGAGCATTGAGTCACAATGAGGTGCGGTTGTGTATGTACTGCTTATAGACTGTGCATTGAGTCACAGTCAGCTGTGTTTTGTGGTTCTGTGTGCTGGTACAGACTGCAATGATTCACAATCAGCCGTGTGTGTGTGCATGTGTGCATGCTGCTATAGACTCTGCATTGAGTCACAGTGAGCCATGTGTGTGTGCTGGCATAAGCTGTGCATTGAGTCATAGTGAGCTGTCTGGGGGTGCGCAGGTATAGCCTGAGCATTGAGTCACAGTGAGTTGCATGTGTGTGTGTTTGTATGTGTTACTTATAGACTGTGCATGGAGTCACAGTCAGGTGTGTTTGTGTGTGTGTGTGTTGGTATAGGCTGTGCACTGAGTCACCATGAGCTGTGTTTGTTTGTGTGGGCTGGTATAGGCTGTGCATTGAGTCACACTGAGCCATGCGTGTGTGTGTGTGTGTGCTGGTATAGGCTGAGCACTGAGTCACACTGAGGGATGTGTGTGTGTGTGTGTGTGTGTGTGCTGGTATAGACTGCGCAATGAGTCACATTTGTGTGTGTGTGAGTGTGTGTGTCTGTGTGCTGTTACAGGCTTTGCACTGAATCACTATGAGCCATCTGGGTGTGTTTTTATGTGTGTGCAGGTATGGATGGTTCATTGAATCACAGTGAGCAGTGTGTGTGTGTGTGCACAAGTGCTAAATTAGGCTGTGCATTGGGTCACAGTGAACCGTGTGTGTGTGTTTCTGCTGATATAGGCTGTGCACTGAGTCACACTGAGCCGTGTGTGTGTGTGTGTGTGTGTATGTTTGATCTGGTGTAGTCTGTCCATTGAGTCACAATAGCTGTGTGTGTCTCTGTGCTGGTATACGCTATCCATTGAGTCACAGTGAGATGTGTGTGTTTGTGTGTTTTGGTATAGCTGAGAATTGAGTCACAGTGAGGTGTGTGTGTGTGTGTGTGCAGGTATAGGCTGTGCATTGGGTCACAATGAGGTGTGTGTGTGGGTGTGCTGGTATAGATAGTGCATTGAGTCAAAGTGCTGTGTGTGTGTGTTTCTGCAAGCTGGTATAGGCTGTGTATTCAGTCACAGTGTGGGATGTGTGTGTCTGTGTGTGCTGCTATTGGCTGACCATTGAGTCACAGTGAGGGGTGTGTCTGTGCTGGTATATGCTGCGCATTGAGTCACAGGTATGTGTGGGTGTGTGTGTGCTGCTACAGGCTGCGCATTGAGGCACAGGTGTTTGTGTGTGTGTGTGTGTGTGTGTGTGCTGGTGCAGGCTGCGCATTGAGTCACAGTGAGGTGGGTGTGTGTGCTTGTGCTGGTATGGACGGTGCATTGAGTTAAACTGAGCAGTGTATGTGTGTGTGTGTATGTGCTTGTATAGACTGTGTATTGAGTCACAGTCAGGTGTGTGTGTGTGTGTGCTGGTTTGGAGTGCATTGAGTCCAGTCGTGTGTGTGTGAGTGTGTGTGTCTGTGTGCTGTTACAGGCTTTGCACTGAGTCACAGTGAGCCATTTGTGTGTGTTTGTATGTGTGTGCAGGTATGGACGGTGCATTGAATCACAGTGAGCAGTGTGTGTTTGTGTGTGTGCATGGGTGCTAATTTAGGCTACACCTTGAATCACAGTGAACCATGTGTGTGTGTGTTTGTGCTTGTATAGACTGTGCACTGTGTCACACTGAGCCATGTGTGTGTGCGTGTGTTTGTCCGGTTGTCGGCTGTGCATTGAGTCACAATTAGCCATGTGTGTGTCTGCAGGTATAGGCGATTCATTCAGTCACATTAAGCCATGTGTGAGTGTGTGTTTGTGTTTATGTGTGTTCTGCTATATGCTTTGCATTAAGTCACATGATCCCTGTATCTTTGCGTGTGTGTGTGTGTGTGCTGGTAAGGCTGTGCATTGAGTCACACTGACGTGTGTGTGCGGGTGTGCTGGTATACATAGTGCATTGAGTCACAGTGCCATGTGTGTGTGTCTGCAGGATGCTATAGGCTGTGCATTGAGTCACAGTGAGGGGTGTGTGTGCTGGTACAGGCTGCACATTGAGTCACAGTTGTGTGTGTGTGTGATGGTGCAGGCTGTGCATTGAGTCACAGTGAGCCTTGTGTCTGTGTGCTGGTATAGTCTGAGCATTAAGTCACACTGAGGTGTGTGTGTGTGTGTGTGTGTGTGTATGTGCTGCTATAGGCTGAGCATTGAGTCACAGCTGTGTGTGTGTGAGTGTGTGTGCCTGTGTGCTGTTATAGGCTTTGTCCTGAATCACAGTGAGACATCTTTGTGTGTTTTTGTGTGGGTGTTTTTGAAGGTATGAACGGTGCACTGAGTGACAGTGAGCTGTGTGTGTGTCTGTGTGTGTACATGTGTGCTGGTACAGGCTGTGCATTGACTCACACTGAGATGTGTGTGTGTGCATGTGTGCTGGTATAGATAGTGCATTGAGTCACAGTGCCGTGTGTGTGTCTGCACACTGCTATAGGCTGTGCATTGAGTCACAATGAGGTGTGTGTGTGTGCTGGTACAGGCTGCACATTGTGTCACAGGTGTGTGTCTGTGTGTGCTGGTGCAGGCTGTGCATTGAAGCACAGTAAGGTATGTGTGTGTGTGTGTGTGTTGGTATAGACTCTTCACTAAGTCACAGTGAACCATGTGTGTGTGATGGCATAAGCATTGCATTGAGTCACAGTGAGCTATGTTTCTGTGTGCTGGTATAGTCTGAGCATTGAGTCACACTGAGGTGTGTGTGTGAGTATGTGCTGGTATGGATGGTGCATTGAGTTACACTGAGCCGTGTGTGTGTGTGTATGTGCTGCTATAGACTGTGCATTGAGTCACAGCTGTGTGTGTGAGTGTGTGTGTCTGTGTGCTGTTATAGGCTTTGCCCTGAATCACAGTGAGACGCTTTTGTGTGTTTTTATGTGTGTGTGTGTGAAGGTATGGACAGTGCATTGAGTCACAGTGAGCCGTGTGTGTGTCTGTGTGCATATGTGTCTGCTTGTACAGGTTGTTCATTGAGTCACACTGAGGTGTGTGTGTGTGCATGTGTGCTGGTATAGATAGTGAATTGAGTCACAGTGTCATGCGTGTGTGTGTCTGCAAGCTAGTATAGGCTGTGTATTGAGTCACAGTGAGAGGTGTGTGTGTCTGTGTATGCTGCTATAGGCTGACCATTGAGTCACACTGATGTGTATGTGTGTGTGTGTGTGCTGGTATAGGCTGCTCATTGAGTCACAGTGAGGTGTGTGTTTGTTTGTATGTGCTGGTATGGACGGTGCATTGAGTTGCACTGAGCCATGTATACACTGTGTGTTGAGTCACAGTCAGGTGTGTGTGTGTGTGCTGGTGTATACTGTGCAATGAGTCACAGTCGTGTGGGTGTGAGTGTGTGTGTCTGTGTGCTGTTATAGGCTTTGCACTGAGTCACAGTGAGCCTCTGTGTGTGTTTGTATGTGTGTGCAGATATGGATGGTGCATTGAATCACAGTGAGCAGTGTGTGTGTGTGTGAACGAGTGCTAAATTAGGCTGTGCATTGGGTCACAGTGAGCCGTGCGTGTGTTTGTGCTGATATAGACTGTGCACTGAGTCACATTGAGCCATGTGTGTGTCTGTTTGACCTGGTGTAGGCTGTGCAAAGAGTCACAGTAGCTGTGTGTGTGTCTGTGCTGGTATAGGCTATCCATTGAATCACAGTGAGATGTGTGTGTTTGTGTGTGTTGATATAGGCTGAGCACTGAGTCACAGTGAGGTGTGTGTGTGTTTGTGCCAGTTTAGGCTGTGCATGGAGTAACAGATGTGTGTGTGTGTGTGTATGTGCTGGTATGGAAAGTGCATTGAGTCACCATGAGCCATGTGTTTGTGTGTGTTTGTTTGTGTTCTGGTGTAGAATGTACACTGAGTCACAGTCAGCCGTGTGTGTGTGTCCACACTGGTATAGGCTGATTTGGAGCCAGAGTGAGGTGTGTATATGTGTGTGTGTGTGTGCATGTGCTGGTAAAAGCTTTGCATTGAGTCACAATGAGCTGTGTGTGTGTGTGTGTGTTTTGGTATAGACTTTGCACTGAGTCACAGGGAGCCGTGTCTTTGCTGGTATAGACTGTGCATTGAGTCCCAGTGACCTGTTTTTGTGTGTGTGTGTGAGTGTGTGTGTTCTGCTATAGGCTCTGCACTCGGTCACATTCACCTGTGTGTGTGTGTGTGTGTGTGTGTATGCAGGCTGGTATAGGCTGTGCATTCAATCACAGTTAGTGGTGTTTGTGTGTGTGTGTGCTGGTGTAGGCTAAACATTGAGCCACAGTGAGGTGTGTGTGTATGTGTGTGTGGGTGGTCCGTTAGAGTCTGTATATTGAGTCACAGTGATTCATGTATGTGGGTGTGCATGTGTGTGTGAATGCGTGTATGCTGATATAGGCTGTGCATTGAGTCACAGTGACCCACGTGTGTTTGTGCTGGTATAGACTGTGCATTGAGTCACAGCCAGAAATGCGTGTGTGTGTGTGCTGGTATAGACCCTGCATTGAGTCACAGTGAGCCGTGTGTGTGTGTGCTGGTATAGTCTGAGCATTGAGTCACAGTGAGGTGTGTTTGTGTATGTGCTGCTTATAGAATGTGCATTGAGTCACAGTCAGCTGTGTTTTGTGTTTCTGTGTGCTGGTATAGACTGCACTGAGTCACAATCAGCCGTGTGTGTGTGTGTGTGTGCATGCAGGTATAGACTGTGCATTGAGTCACAGTGCGGGGTGTGTGTGTGTGTACATGTGTGTGTGCTGGTAGAGACTCTGCATTGAGTCACAGTGAGCCATGTGTGTGTGCTGGCATAAGCTGCTCATTGAGTCATAGTGAGCCGTGTGGGAGTGCTCAGGTTTATCCTGAGCATTGAGTCACAGTGAGTTGCATGTGTGTGTGTGTGTGTGCAACTTATAGACTGTGCATGGAATCACAGTCAGGTGTGTTTGTGTGCGTGTGTGCTGGTATAGGCTTTGCACTGAGTCACAGTGAGCTGTGTTTGTTTGTGTGGGCTGGTATATGCTGTGCATTGAGTCACACTGAGCCATGCATGTGTTTGTGTGTGTGTGTGTTGGTATACGCTGAGCATTGAGTCACAGGTTTGTGTGTGTGTGTGAACATATAAACTTTGTATTGAGCCACAATGAGCCGAGTGTGTGTATGTGTGTATGTGCTGATATGGATAATGCATTGAGTCACACTGAGCTGGACCTGTGTGTGTGTATATGTGCTGCTATAGACTCTGCATTGTGTCAGAGTCAGGTGTGTGTGCATGCGTCTGTGTGTGTGCTGGTATAGTTTGTGCATTTATTCACAGTAACATATGCATGCATGTGTGTGTGTGTGTGTGTGTGTGCTGGTATAGACTGAGCATTGAGTCAAAGTGAGTTATGGGTGTCTGCTAGTTTAGGCAGTGCATTGATTCACAGGGAGGTTTGTGTGTGAGTGTGTGTTCAGGTATCAGATGTGAAAAGAGTCAGAGTGAGTCATGTATTTGTGTGTGTTTGTGCTGCTATTGGCTGTGTATTGAGTGATAGGGGTGTGTGTGTGTGTATGTGCTGGGATAGGCTGCACATTGAGTCACAGTGAGGTGTGTGTGTGTGTGAGTGTGTGCTTGTATAGAATGTTCATGGAGTCACAGTTAGCCGTGTGTGTGTATGTGTGTGTGTGTTTGTGTGTCCTGGTATAGAATCTCTAGTGAGTGACAGTGAGCCATGTGTGTGTGCTGGCATAGGCTGTGCATTGAGTTGCAGTGAGCTGTTCTTGTGTGTGTGTGTGTGTGTGTGAGTGCTGGTTTAAGCTCTGCACTGAGTCATAGTCACCTGTGTGTGTGTGTACAGGCCATGCATTGAGTCACACTGATGTGTGGGTGTGTGCAGGTGTGCTGGTATAGATAGTGCATTGAGTCACAGTGCCGTGTGTGTGTGTATCTGCACGCTGGTATAGGGTGTGTATTGAGTCACAGTGAGGGGAGTGTGTGTGTGTGCTGGAATACGTTGTGCATTGAGTCACAGGTATATGTGTGTGTGTGTGTGCTGGTGCAGGCTGTGCATTGAGTCACAGTGAGGTGTGTGTGTGTGTGTATGTGCTGGTATAGACTCTGTATTGAGTCACAGTCAGTTGTGTGTGTGTGTGTGCTGGTATAGGCTTTGCACTGAATCAGAGTGAGCTGTCTGTGTGTGTTTGTATGTGTGTGCAAGTAAAGATGGTGCATTGAATCACAGTGAACAGTGTGTGTGTGTGTGTGTGTGTGCACGGGTGCTAATTTAGGCTATGCTTTGAGTCACAGTGAGCCATGTCTGTGTGTTTGTGCTGGTATAGACTGTGCACGGAGTCACATTGAGCCTTGTATATGTGCGTGTGTTTGTCCTGGTGTAGGCTGTGCATTGAGTCACAGTAGCTGTTTGTGTGTTTGTGCTGGTATAGGCTATGCATTGAGTCACAGTGAGCTGTGTGTGTTTGTGTGCGCTGGTATAGGCTGAGCATTGAGTCACAGTGAGGTGTGTGTCTGTGTATGTGTGTGTGTGTATGTGTTGTGGTATAGGCTCTGCAATGAGTCTCCATGAGCTGTGAGTGTGTGTTTGAGTGTGTGTGTGTGCTGGTATAGGCTGAGCATTGAGTCACAGTGAGGCATGTCTGTGTGCCGGTATAGGCTGTGCATTGAGTTACAGATGTGTGTGTGTGTGTGTGTGTGTGTGCAGGTATTGATTGGGCATTGAGCCACAGTGAGATGTGTGCATGTGTGTGTGTGTGTGAGTGTGTGCTGGTATAGACGGTGCATTGAGTCACCGGTGTTTGTGTGTGTGTGTGTGTATGCTGGGATAGACTGTACATTGAGTCACAGTCAGTCATGTGTGTGTATGTGTGTGTGTGTGCACTGGTATAGGCTGACTTTGAGTCAGAATGAGGTGTATGTGTGGTATATCTGCTGGTATATGGTTTGCATTGAGTCACAATGAGATATGGGTTTGTGCGTGTGTGTGTGTGTGTTGGTATAGATTTTACCCTGAGTCACAGGGAGCCGTGTGTGTGCTGGTATAGACTGTGCATTAAGTCTCAGTGAGCTTTTCTTGTGTGTGTGTGTGTGTGTTGGGTGTGTGTGTGTGCTGGTATAGGCTGAGCACTGAGTCACAGTCACTCGTGTGTATGCGTGTGTGTGTGTGTGCAGGTTTGGAGGATACATTGAGTCACACTCACCCGTGTGTGTTTGTGTGTGTGTGTGTGTGCATGCGGGTATAGGCTGTGCATTCAGTCACATTTAGGGGTGTTTGAGTATGTGTGTGCTGGTATAGACTGAGCATTGAGCCGCAGTGCGGTGCATGTGTTTGTGTGTGTGTGTGCCGTTAGAATCTGTGCATTGAGTCACAGTGATTCATGTGTGTGTGTGTGCATGCGTCTGTGCTGGTATAGGCTGTGCATTGAGTCACAGCCATGTGTGTGACTGTGTGTGTGCTGGTATAGACCATGAATTGAGTCACAGTCAGGTGTGTTTGTGTGTGTCTGTGTGCTGGTATAGAAGGTGAATGGAGTCCCAGTGTGCAGTGTGTGTGTGTGCATGATGGTATAGACTGTGCATTGAGTCACAGTGAGGTGTGTGTGTGTGAGTGCTGGTATAGGCTGTGGACTGAGTCACATTGACCTGTGTGTGTTTGTGTGTGTGTGCAGGTATGGATGGTGCATTGAGTTACAGTCAGCGATGTGTGTGTGTGTGTGTGTGTGTGTGTGTGTGTGCTGGTATAGACCCTGCATTGAGTCACAGTGAACCGTGTGTGTGTGTGCTGGTATATTCTGAGCATTCAGTCACAGTCAGGTACATGTGTGTATGTGTTCCTTATAGACTGTGCATTGAGTCACAGTCAGATGTGTTTTGTGGTTCTGTGTGCTGGTATAGACTGCATTGAATCACAGTGAGCCGTGTGTTTGTGTGTGTGTGTGTGTGTGTATGATGGTATAGACTGTGCATTGTGTCACAGTGAGGTGTGTCTGTGTGAGTGCTGGTATAGGCTGTGGACTAAGTCACATTAGGCCATGTGTGTGTGTGGGTGTGCAGGTATGTACGGTTCATTGAGTCACAGTCAGCGATGTGTGTTTGTTTTTGTGTGTGTGTGCTGGTATAGACCCTGCATTGAGTCACAGTGAGCTGTGTGTGTGTGCTGCCATAAGATATGCTTTGAGTCACAGTTAGCCGTGTGTGTGTGTGCTGGTATAGTCTGAGCATTGAGTTACAGTGAGGTGCGTGTGCGTATGTGCTGCTTATAGACTGTGCATTGAGTCACAGTCAGGTGTGTTTTGTTGTTCTGTGTACTGTTATAGACTGCATTGAGTCAGTCAGCCGTGTGTGTGTGTGTGTGTGTGTGTGCATGTGTGTGTGCAGGTATAGACTATGCATTGAGTCACAGTGAGCCATGTGTGTGTGCTGGCATAAGCTGTGCATTGGGTCATTGTGAGCCATTTGGGGGTGTGCAGGTATAGCCTGAGCATTGAGTCACAGTGAGTTGCTTGTGTGTGTGTGTATGTGCTGCTTATAGACTGTGCATTGAGTCAGAGTCAGGTGTGTTTGTGTGTGTGTTTGCTGGTGTAGGCTGTGCACTGAGTCACAGTTGGCTGTGTTTGTTTGTGTGTGCTGGTATAGGCTGAGCATGGAGTCAAAGTTAGGTGTGCGTGTGTGTGTGTGTGTGCTGGTATAAACTGTGCACTGTGTCACTGATCTGTTTGTGTGTGTGTGATGGAATAGAGTGTGCATTGTCTCACAGTGAGCTGTTCATTTGTGTGTGTGTGTGTGTGTGTCTGCTGTTAGAGCCTGTGCATTGAGTCATAGAGAGCCATATGTGTTTGAGTGTACGCGAGTGTGCTGGTACAGGTTGTGCATTGAGTCACAGTCAACCGTGTTTGTGTGTGCAGGTATAGACTATGCATTGAGTCACGGTCAACTGTGCCTGTGTGAGTATATGTGCTGCTACAGGCTGAGTACGGAGACACAGGTGTGTGTGTGTGTTGATATAGGCTATGGACTGTGCCACATTGAGCCGTCTGTGTGTGTGTGTGTTTCTGTTTGCATGTATGGACGGTTCATTGAGTCTCAGGGAGCCATGTGTGTGTGTGTGTGTCTGTGCTGGTATAGGCTATGTATTCACAGTGAGCTGTTCATTTTGTGTGTGCTGGTATAGGCTGAGCATTTAGTCACAGTGAGGTGTGTGCCTGCGTATGTGTGTGCGTGTGTATGTGTTCTGGTATAGGCTCTGCATTGAGTCCCCTTGAGCTGTGTGTGTGTGTTTGTGTATGTGAGTGTGCTGGTATAGGCTGAGAATTGAGTCACAGTGATGTGTGTGTGTGTGCCAGTATAGGCTGTGCATTGAGTCACAGATGTGAGTTTGTGTGTGTGTGTGTGTTTGCAGGTATAGGCTGGGCATTGAGCCACATTGTAACGTGTGTGTGTGTGTCTGCTGGGATAGACTGTACATTGAGTCACAGTCAGCCGTGTGTGTGTGTGTGTGTGCACAATGGTATAGACTGTACATTGAGTCACAGTGAGGTGTGTGCGTGTGAGTGCTGATATAGGCTCTTGACTGGGTCACATTGAGCCGTGTTTGTGTGTTTGTGTGTGTGCAGGTATGGACAGGGCATTGAATCACAGTCAGTGATGTGTGTGTGTGTGTGTGTGTGTTTGTGCTGGTATACACCCTGCATTGAGTCACAGTGAGCCATGTGTGTGTGCTGCCATAAACTGTGCATTGAGTCACGGAGAGCCGTGTGTGTGTGCTGGTATAGTATGAACATTCAGTCACAGTGAGGTGCGGGGGTGTATGTGCTGCTTATAGAGTGTGCATTGAGTCACAGTCAGGTGTGTTTTGTGGTTCTGTGTGCTGGTATAGACTGCATTGAGTCACAGTCAGCCGTGTGTGTGTGTGCACGCAGGTATAGATGGTGCATTGAGTCACAGTGGTGTGTGTGCATGTCTGTGTGCAGGTAGAGACTCTGCATTGAGTCACAGTGAGCCATGTGTGTGTGCTGGCATAAGCTGTGCATTGATTCATAGGTAGCCGTTTGGGAGTGCGCAGGTATAGACTGTGTGTTGAGTCACAGTCAGGTGTGTTTGTGTGTGTGTGTGTTGGTGTAAGCTGTGCACTGAGTCACAGTTAGGTGTGTTTGTTTGTGTGTGCTGGTATAGGCTGAGCATGGAGTCACAGTGAGGTGTGCGTGTGTGTGTGTGTGTGCTGGTATAGACTGTGCCTTGACTCACAGTGAGCTGTTCATTTGTGTGTGTGTGTCTGCTGTTAGAGCCTGTGCATTGAGTCACAGAGAGCCATATGTGTTTGAATGCATGAGAGTGTGCTGTTATAGGCTGTGCATTGAGTCACAGTGGACCGCGTTTGTGTGTGCAGGTATAGACTGTGAATTGAGTCACAGTCAACTGTGCATGTTTGAGTATATGTGCTGTTACAGGCTGAGTACTGAGACACAGGTGTGTGTGTCTGTTGACATAGGCTATGGACTGAGTCACATTGAGCCGTCTGTGTGTGTGTGTTTCTATTTGCAGGTATGGACGGTGCATTGAGTCACAGGGAGCCGTGTGTGTGTGTGTCTGTCCTAGTATAGGCTATGCATTGAGTCACAGTGAGCTGATTGTTTTGTGCATGCTGGTATAGGCTGAGCATTTAGTCACAGTGAGGTGTGTGTCTGTGAATGTGTATGTGTGTATGTGTTCTGCTATAGGCTCTGCTATGAGTCCCCTTGAGCTATATGTGTGTGTTTGTGGGTGTGTGTTCGTATAGGCTGAGAATTGAGTCACAGTGAGGTGTGTGTGTGTGCCAGTATAGGCTGGGCATTGAGTCACAGATGTGTATGTGTGTTTTCAGGTATAGGCTGCGCATTGAGCCACAGTGAGAAGTGTGTGTGTTTGTGTGTATGTGCTGTTATGGAAAGTGCATTGAGTCACACTGAGCCATGTGTGTGTGTGTGTGAGTGTTTATGTGTGCAGGTAAACGCTGTGTATTGAGTCACACTGGGCCGTGTGTGTGTTTGAGTGTGCAGTTATAAATTGTACATTGACTCACAGGGAAGGGTGTGTGTGTGCATGCTGGGAAAAGCTTTGCATTGAGTCAGAGTGAACAGTGTGTGTGTGAGTGTGTGTGTGCTGGTACAAACTTTGCACTGAATCTCAGGGAGCTGTGTGTGTGTGCTTGTATAGACTGTGCATTGAGTCCCAGTGAGCTTTTCTTGTGTGTGTGTGTGTGTTTGCTGGTATAGGCTGTGCACTGAGTCACAGTCACTCGTGCATGTGGACGTGTGTGTGTGTGCAGGTATGGAGGGTGCATTGAGTCACAGTCACCCATGTGTGTGTGTGTGTTTGCACACTGGTCTAGACTGTGCATTCAGTCACAGTTAGGAGTGTTTGTGTATGTGTGTGCCGGTATAGGCTGAGCATTGAGCCACAGTGAGAGGTGTGTGTGTGTGTGTGCCATTAGAGTCTGTGCATTGAGTCACAGTGAGCCGTGTGTGTGTGTGTGCATTCGTGTGTGCTTGTATAGGCTGTGCATTTAGTCACAGTGACCCGCGTGTGTTTGCTCTAGTATAGACTATGCATTGAGTCTCAGAAATGCGTGTCCATGTTTGTGTGTGCTGGTATAGACCCTGCATTGAGTCACAGTGAGCCGTGTGTGTGTGTGCTGGTATAGTCTGAGCACTGAGTCACAGTGAGGTGCGGGTGTGTATGTGCTGCTTCTAGACTGTGCATTGCGTCACAGTCAGCTGTGTTTTGTGGTTCTGTGTGCTGGTATAGACTCCACTGAGTCACAGTCAGCTGTGTGTGTGTGTGTGTGTTTGTGAACTCAGGTATAGACTGTGTATTGAGTAACAGTGGTGCGTGTGTGCATGTGTGCATGCTGGTATAGACTCTACATTGAGTCACAGTGAGCCATGTGTGTGTGCTGGCATAAGGTGTGCATTGAGTCATAGTGAGGCGTGTGGGGTTGCACAGGTATAGCCTGAGCATTGAGTCACAGTGAGTTACATGTGTGTGTGTGTATGTGATACTTATAGACTGTGCATTGAGTCACAGTCAGGTGTGTTTGTGTGTATGTTTGCTGGTATAACTGTGCATTGAGTCACAGTCAACTACGTGTGTGTGTGTGTGTGTATACTGGTATATGCTGTGCATGCACTCACAGTGAGGGGTGTCTGTGTGTGTGTGTGTATGCTGGTATAGTCTGAGCATTGAGTCACAGTGAGCTGTGTGTGTGTGTGTGTTTGTGCTGTTGGAGACTGTGCATTGAGTCACAGTGAGCCATATGTGTGTGTGCATGCCTGTGTGCTGGTGTAGGGTGCACATTGAATCAAATTGACCCATGCTTGTTTGTGCTAGTATCGACTGTGCATCGAGTCACAATTAGCCATGTGTCATGTGTGTGTGTTGGTGTGTGTGTGTGTGCTGGTATAGGCTGAACAGTGAGTCATACTCATGTGTGTGTGAGTGTGGTGGTATCAGCTTTGCATTGAGTCACAGTGAGGGTTGCATGTGTCTGTGTGTGTATACTACTATTATCTGAGCATTGAGTCACAGTGAGGTCTGTGTTTGTGTGCACAGGTGGTAATTTAGGCTGGGCATTGAGTCACAGTGCACCATGTGTGTTTGTTTTTGTGCTGGTATAGACTATGCACTGAGTCACTTTGAGCCGTGTGTGTGTGTGTTTGTCCTGGTATAAGCTGTGCATTGAATCACATTGAGCTGTGTGTGTATGTGTGTGCTGGTATAGGCTGAGCATTGAGTCACAGTGAGCTGTGTTTGTGTGTCTGTGCTGGTATAGGCTGCACATTGAGTCACAGTGAGGTTTGTGTCTGTGTGTGTGAGCACTGGTACAGGCTGTGCATTGAATCAAAGGTGTGTGTGTGTGTGTTTGCTGGTGCAGGCTGCGCATTGAATCACAGTGAGCTGTGTGTGTGTGTGTATGTATGCTGGTACAGGCATTGCACTGTGTCACAGTGAGCTGTGAATGTGTGTGTGTGTGTGTGTGTAGGTAAGAATGGTGCTTTGAATTACAGTAAGCAGTGTGTGTGTGTGTGTGTGTGTGTGCGCGCTGGTATAGGCTGTGCATTGAGTCCCATTGAGGTGCGTGTGTGTGTGTCTACTGTTAGAAAATGTGCTTTGAGTCACAGAGAGCCATATGTGTTTGAGTGCATGCGAGTGTGCTGGTATAGGCTGCGCTTTGAGTCATGGTGAGATGTGTGTGTGTGTGTGTGTGTGCTGGTATAGAATGTTCATTGAGTCACAGTTAGCCGTGTGTGTGTGTGTGTGTGTGTCCTGATATTGAATCTGCATTGAGTCACAGTGAGCCATGTGTGTGTGCTGGCATAGGCTGTGCATTGAGTCACAGTCACCTGTGCATTTGTGTGTATGGGTTTGTGCTGCTACAGGCCGAATATTCAGTCACAGTTAGGTGTGTGTGTGTTGATATAGGCTATGGACTGAGTCACATTGAGCCGTCTGTGTGTGTATGTGTGTGTGTGTGTGCTGTCATAGGCTGTGCATTGAGTCACAATGAGCCATGTGTGTGTGTGATGGTATAGTGTGAGCACTGAGTCACAATGAGGTGTGTTGGTGCGTGCATGTGCTGGTATGGATGGTGCATTCAGTCACATTGAGCCGTGCCTGTGGGTGTGTATGTGTGCTGGCATAGGCTGTGCATTGAGTCACAGTGAACCTTGTTTGTCTGTGCTGGTATAGTCTGAGCATTCAGTCACATCATGGTGTGTGTGTGCATGCCTGTGTGTGTGTGTGGCATGTGTGTTTGTGTGTGTAATGGTATGGACAGTGCATTCAGTCACCCTAAGCCATGCATGTGTGTGTGTGTGTATGTACTGCTGTAGGCTGAGCATTGAGTCACAGTTAGGTGTGTGTGTGTGTGTGTTCTGGTATAGGCTGTGCACTGAGGGACACTGAGCCGTCACTGTGTGTGTGTGTGTGTGTGTGCAGGCAGGTATGGGTGGTGCATTTAGTCACACTGAGCCGAGTGTGTCTGTGTGTGCTGGCATAGGCTGTGCATTGATTCACAGTGAGCCGTGTGTGTGTGGGGGGGTGTGGGTGCTGGTATAGGTTGTACATTCAGTCCCAGTGAGGTGTCTGTGTGTGCGTGTGTGTGCGTGCTGGTATAGGCTGTGCATTGAGTCACTTTGATGTGGGTGTGTGTGTGTGTGCTGCTATAGACTCTACATTGAGTTACAGTGAGGTGCGTGTGTGTGTGTATGCTGTATATGCTGTGCATTGAATCACAGTCAGTCGTGTGTGTGTGTGTGTGTGTGTGTGTGTGTGTGTGCTGGTATAGGCTGTGCATTGACACACAGTGAGGGGTGTGTGTGTGTGTGATGCTACAGAAAGTGCTTTGAGTCACAATGAGGTGTGTGTGTTTGCAGGTATAGGCTGAGGATTGAGTCATAGTGAGGTTTGTGTGTGTGTGTGTGTGTGCTGGTATAGACTCTGCATTGAGTCAGAGTGAGCCGTGTGTGTGTTTGCTGGTATAGTCTGAGCACTGAGTCACAGTAAGGTGCATGTGTGTGTGTATGTGCTCGTATGGATGATGCATATAGTCACACTGATCCATACGACTGTGTGTTTGTGTGTGTGTGCTGTTATAGGCTGTTCACTGAGTTGCAGAGAGCCGTCTGTGTGTGTCTGTGTGTGTCTGTGTGCAGGTATGGACGGTGCATTTAGTAACAGGGTGCCATGTGTCTGTGTCTGTGTGTGTGTGCGTTCATGGGTGATCGTTTAGGCTGTGCATTCAGTCACAGTGAGCCATATGAGTGTGTGTTTGAGCTGGTATAGACAGTGCACTGGGTCAAATTGAGCCATGTGTGTGTTTGTGTTTGTCGTTGTATAGACTGTGCATTGTGTCACCGTGAGCTGTGCGTTTGTGTGTGCAGGTATAGGTTGTGCACTGAGTCACAGTGTGTCATGTGTGTGTGTGCTGGTATAGTCTGAGCAATGTGTCACAGTGAGGTGTGTGTGTGTGTGTGTGTTTGTGCTAGTATAGACTCTGCATTGACTCACTGTGAGCTGTGTGTGTGTGGTTGTGTGTGTGTGCTGGTATAGGCAGTGCATTGAGTCACAGTGAGGTGTGTGTGTGTGCGTGTGCATGTGCTGTTATGGGTTTTGCCTTGAGTCATAGTGAGCTGTGAGTGTGTACTTGTGTGTTGGTATAGACAATGCACTAACTCACAGTGAGTGAGTGTGTGTTTGTGTGATGGAATACACTGTGAATTGAGTCAGAGTGAGCTGATTGTGTGTGGGTGGGTGTGGGTGTGCTGTTATAGACTTTGCATGGAGCCACGGGGAGCAATGTGTGTGTGTGTGCATGTATGTGTGCTGGTGTACGCTGAGTATTGAGTCACAGTTAGGTGTGTTTTCATGTGCCGGTATAAGTTGTGGACTGAGTCACATTGAGCCGTCTGTGTGTGTATGTGTGTGCAGGGATGGATGGTGCATTTAGTCAAAGGGAGCCGAGTGTTTGTGTGTGTTTGGTGGTATAGGCTGTATATTGAGTCACAGTGAGCCGTGTGTGTGTGTGTGTGTGTGTGCGTGTTGGCATAGGCTGTGCATTGAGTCACAGTGAGCCGTGTGTGTGTGTGATGGTATAGTCTGAGCATTGAGTCACAATGAGGTGTGTTGTTGTGTTTGCTGCTTATAGACTGTGCATTGATTCACAGTCAGGTGTGTGTTGTGGTTCTGTGTGCTGGTATAGACTGCATTGAGTCACAGTCAGCCATGTGTGTGTGTGTGTGTGCACAGGTATAGACTGCGCATTGAGTCACAGTGGTGTGTGTGTGTGTGTGTGAATGTGTGTGTGCTGGTAGAGACTCTGCATTGAGTCACAGTGAGCCATTTGTGTGTGCTGGCATAAGCTGTGCATTGAGTTATAGTGAGCCATATGGGGGTGTGCAGGTATAGCCTGAGCATTGAGTCACAGTGAGTTGCATGTGTGTATGTGTATGTGCTACTTATAGACTGTGCATTGAGTCACAGTCAGGTGTGTCTGTGTTTGTGTGTGCTGGTATAGTCTGTGCACTGAGTCACAGTGAGCTGTGTTTCTTTGTGTGTGCTGGTATAGGCTGAGCATGGAGTCACAGTGAAGTGTGTGTGTGTGTGTGTGTGTGCAGGTATAGGCTGTGCATTGAGTCACAGTGAGCCATGCATGTGTGTGTGTGTGTGCTGATATAGGCTGAGCATTGAGTCACAGTGAGCTGTGTGTGTGTATGTGTGTATGTGCTGGTATGGATGGTGCATTGAGACACACTGAGCAGTGTGTGTGTGTGCTGGTATAGGCTCTGCATTGAGTCACTCTGAGATGTGTGTGTGTTTGTGTGTTTGTGCTGGTATAGGCTGTTCATTGAGTCACAGTGACCTGTGTGTGTGTGTGTGTGTGTTTGTGTGTGTGTGCTCGTATAGGCTGAGCATTGAGTTATACTGAGCTATGTGTGTGTGCTCGTATAGGCATATCATTGAGTCACAGTGAGGTGTGTGTGTGAGTGTGTGTTCATGAATGAATTGTGAAATGAGTCACAGTGAGTCATGTATTTGTGTGTGTTTGTACTGCTATCGGCTGTGCACTGAGTGACAGGTGTGTGTGTGTTTGTGTGTGCTGGTATAGGCTGCACATTGAGTCACAGTGATGTGTGTGTGTGTGTGTGTGTGCTGGTATAGAATATTCATTGAGTCACAGGGAGCCGTGTGTGTGTGTGCGTGTTTGTGTGTCCTGGTATAGAATCTGCATTGAGTCACCGTGAGCCATGTGTGTGTGCTGGCATAGGCTATGCATTGAGTCGCAGTGAACCTTGTTTGTGTGTGCTTTTATAGTCTGAGCATTGAGTCACAGCGTGGTGTCTGTGTGTGTGTGTGTGTATGTGTGTATGTGTATGATGGTATAGATGGTGCATTCAGTCACCCTGAGCCATGCGTGTGTATGTGTGTGTGTGTGTGTGTGGCTATAGGCTGAGCACTGAGTCACAGTTATGTTTGTGTGTGTGTGGTGATATGAGCATTGCATTGAGTCACAATTAGGGTTATGTCTGTCTGTGTGTGTGTGCTGCTGTAGGCTGAGCATTGAGTCACAGTTAGGTGTGTGTGTGTGTTCTGGTATAGGCTGGGCACCGAGGCAAACTGAGCCATCACTGTGTGTGTGTGTGTGTGTTTGTGTGCAGGTATGCATGGTGCATTTAGTCACAGTTAGCCGAGTGTGTCTGTGTGTACTGGCATAGGCTGTGCAATGATTCACAGTGAGTCGTGTGTGTGTTGTGTGCGTGGTGGTAGAGGCTGTGCATTTAATCACAGTGAGGTGTCTGTGTGTGATATGTGTGTGTGCTGGTATAGGCTGCGGATTGAGTCACAGTGAGGTGTGTGTGTCTTGGTATAGGCTGCCCATTGAGTCACTGTGATGTGGATGTGTGTGTGTGTGTGCTTCTATAGACTCTGCATTGAGTTACAGTGAGGTGCGTGTGTGTGTGTGTGTATGCTGTATAGGCTGTGCATTGAGTCACACTCAGCCATGTGTGTGTGTGTGTGTGTGTATGGTGCTGGCAAAGGCTGTGCATTGAGTCACAGTCAGATGTGTTTGTGTGTGTGTGCTGGTATAGACTGTGCATTGAGTCACAGACAACCATGTGTGTGTGTGTGCATGTGCTGGTATAGGCTTTGCATTGAGTGACAGCTGTGAGTGTGTGTGTGTGTGTGCTGGTATAGAGTGTGCACTGAATCACTGATCTGTGTGTGTGTGTATGTGATGGAATAGACTGTGCATTGACTGACAGTGAGCTGTTCGTGTGTGTGTGTTTGTGTGTGTGTGTCTGCTGTTAGAGCCTGTGCATTGAGTCACAGAGAGCCATGTGTGTTTGAGTGCATGTGAGTGTGCTGGTATAGGCTGTGCACTGAGGCACAGTGAACCACGTTTTTGTGTGCAGGTATATACTGTGCATTGAGTCACAATCAGCTGTTCGTGTGTGCTTGTGCTGCTACAGGTTGAGTACTGAGTCACAGGTGTGTGTGTGTGTTGATATAGGCTATGGACTGAGTCACATTGAGCCTTCTGTGTGTGTGTGTTTTTGTTTGCAGGTATGGACGGTGCATTGAGTCACAGGGAGCCTTGTGTGTGTGTGTGCTGATATAGTCTGAGCATTGAATCATTGTGAGGTGTGTGTGTGTGTGTGTGTGTGCCGGTATAGGCTGTGCACTGAGTCACAGAGAGCCATCTATGTGTTTGTGTGTGTGCTGGTATGGACAGTGCATTGAGTAATAGTGAGCCGTGTGTGTGTGTGTTCATGGGTGCTGGTTTAGGCTGTACATTGAGTCACAGTGAGCTGTGTTTGTGTGTCTGTGCTGGTATAGGCTGTGCATTCAGTCACAGTGAGCCCTGTGTGTGTGTGTGTGTGTTTGTGCTCGTATAGGCTGAGCATTGAGTCAAAGTGAGGTGCTTGTTTGTGTGTGCTGGTATAGTCTGTGCATTGAGTCACAGGGGTGTGTGTTTGTGTGTGTGCACATATAGACTGGACATTGAGCCACAGTGAGCCATGTGTGTGTATGTGTGTATGTGCCAGTATGGACAGTGCATTGAGACACACTGAGCAATGCGTGTGTGTGTGTGTATATGCTGGTATAGACTGTGCATTGAATCACAGTCAGTGGTGTTTGTGTGTGTGTTTGTGCTGGTATAGACTGTGCATTGAGTCACAGTCAGCCATGTGTGTGTGTCTGTATGTGCACACTGGTATAGGATGACCTTTGAGTCACAGTGAGATGTGTATGTGTGTGTGTGCATGCTGGTATAGGCTATGCATAGAGTCAGAGTGTGCTGTGTGTGTGTGTGTGCTGGTACTGACTTTACACTGAGCTACAGGGAACTGTGTGTGTGTGTGTGTGCTTGTATAGAATGTGCATTGAAAAACAGTGAGGTGTTCATGTGTGTGTGTGTGCTGGTATAGGCTGTGCACTGAGTCACACTGAGCCGTGTGTGTGTGTGTGTGTGTGTGTGTGTGTGCAGGTATGGATGGTGCATTGAGTCACAGTGAGCTGTGTGTGTGCGTGTGTGTGTTTGCTGATATAGGCTGTACATTGATTCACAGTGAGCTGTGTGTGTGTGTGCGGGTATAGGCTGTGCATTGAGTCAAAGTGAGCTATGTGTGTGTGCTGGCATAGGCGGTGCATTAAGTCACAGTGAGCCGTGTGTGTGTGTGTGCTGGTAAAGGCTGAGTTTTGAGTCACAGTGAGGTGTGTGTGTTTGTGTGTATGTGCTGGTATGGATGATGCATTGAGTCACAATAAGCTGGACATGTGTTGTTTGTGTGTGTAGGTGCTGGTATAGACTCTGCATTGAGTCAGAGTCAGGTGTGTGTGTGTGTGCGTGTGTGTGTGTGTGCTGGTATAGGCTCTGCATTGAGTCACTGTGAGCTGTGTGTGTGTTTGTGTGTTTCTGCTGGTATAGGCTGTGCATTGAGTCACAGTGACCAGTGCGTGTGTGTTTGTGTACTGGTATAGGCTGAGCATTGATTCAAAGTGAGCTAGGTGTGTGTGCTTGTATAGGAAGTGCAATGAGACACAGTGAGTTATGTGTGTGAGTGTGTGTTCAGGTATGAGCTGTGAAATGAGTCACAGTGTGTCATGTATTTGTGTGTGTTTGTGATGCTATCAGCTGTGCATTGAGTGACAGGTGTGTGTGTGTGTGTGCTGGTATAGGCTGCACATTGAGTCACATTGAGCTGTGTGTGTGAGTGTGTGTGCTTATATCGACTGAGCATTGAGTCACACTAAGCCGTGTGTGTGTGTGCTGGTATAGGTTCTGCACTGAGTCACAGTGAGGTGTCTGTGTGTGTGTGTGTTGGTACAGGAAGCAATTTGAGTTACAGTGTGGTATGTGTGTGTGTGTGTTTGCTGCTATAGGCTGTGCATTGAGTCACAGTGAGGTGTGTGTGGTGAGTGCTTGTATAGACTGTGCATTAAGTCTCAGTGAGCTTTTCTTGAGTGTCTGTGGGTGTGTGTGTGTGTTTGCTGGTATAGGCTGTGTACTGACTCACAGTCACTCGTGTGTGTGTGTGTGTGTGCACAAATGGAGGATGCATTGAGTCACAGTCACCCGTGTGTGTGTTTGTGCACGCTGGTATAGGCTGGGCATTCGGTCACAGTTAGGAGTGTTTGTGTATGTGTGTGCTGGTATAGGCTGAGCATTGAGCCACAGTGAGGTGCGTGTGTTTGTGTGTGTGTGTGCTGTTAGAATCTGTGCATTGAGTCACAGTGATTCATGTGTGTGTGTGCATGTGTGTGTGCTGGTATAGGCTGTGCATTGAGTCACAGTAACCCGTGTGTGTTTGTGCTGGTATACACTGTGCATTGAGTCACAGCCATGTGTGTGACTGTGTGTGTGCTGGTATAGACCCTGAATTGAGTCACAGTCAGGTGTGTTTGTGTGTGTCTGTGTGCTGGTATAGACTGTGCATGGAGTCACAGTGTGCCGTGTGTGTGTGTGCATGATGGTATAGACTGTGCATTGAGTCACAGTGAGGTGTGTGTGTGTGAGTGCTGGTATAGGCTGTGGACTGAGTCACATTGACCTGTGTGTGTGTGTGTGTGTGTGTGTGCAGGTACGGGTGGTGCATTGAGTCACAGTCAGCGATGTGTGTGTGTGTGTGTGTGTGTGCTGGTATAGACCCTGCATTGAGTCACAGTGAACCGTGTGTGTGTGTGCTGGTATATTCTGAGCATTGAGTCACAGTCAGGTGCATGTGTGTATGTGTTGCTTATAGACTGTGCATTGACTCACAGTCAGGTGTGTTTTGTGGTTTTGTGTGCTGGTATAGACTGCATTGAATCACAGTCAGCCGTGTGTGTGTGTGTACACAGGTATAGACTGTGCATTAAGTCACACTGGGGTGTGTGTGTGTGTGTGCTTGTATAGAATGTTCATGGAGTCAGTGTTTAGCCATGTTTCTGTGTGTGTGTGTTTGTGTGTCCTGGTGTAGAATCTGCATTGAATGACAGTGAGCCATGTGTGTGTGCTTGCATAGGCTGCACATTGAGTCGCAGTGAGCTGTTCTTGTGTGTGTGTGTGTGTGTTTGTGTGCTGGTATAGACTGTAAACTGAGTCACAGTCACCCGTGTGTGTGTGTACAGACTGTGCATTGAGTCACACTGAGGTGTGTGTGCGGGCGTGCTGGTATAGATAGTGCATTGGGTCACAGTGCCGTGTGTGTGTGTGTCTGCACGCTGGTATAGGCTGTGTATTGAGTCACAGTGAGGGGTGTGTGTGTCTGTGTGTGCTGCTATAGGCTGACCGTTAAGTCACAGTGATGCGGGTGTGTGTGTGTGCTGGTACAGGCTGGGCATTGAGTCACAGGTGTGTGTGTGTGTGTGCTGGTGCAGGCTGTGCATTGATGCACAGTAAGGTGTGTGTGTGTGTGTCAGTATAGACTCTTCATTGAGTCACAGTGAGCCGTGTGTGTGAAGGCATAGGCTGTGCTTTGAGTCACAGTGAGCCGTGTGTCTGTGTGCTGGTATAGTCTGAGCATTGAGTCACACTGAGGTGTGTGTGTGTGTGTATGTGCTGGTATGGTTGGTACATTAAGTTACTCTGAGCCATGTGTGTGTATGTATGTGCTGCTATTGACTGTGCATTGAGTCACAGCTGTGTGTGTGTGAGTGTGTGTGTCTGTGTGCTGTTATAGGCTTTGCCCTGAATCACAGTGAGACGTCTTTGTGTGTTTTTATGTGTGTGTGTGCAGTTATGGACGGTGCATTGAGTCACAGTTTGCCGTGTGTGTGTATGTCTGTGCTGATACAGGCTGTGCATTGAGTCACACTGAGGTGTGTGTATGTGCATGTGTGCTGGTATAGATAATGCATTGAGTCACCGTGCCATGTGTGTGTGTGTGTTTGTAAGCTGGTATAGGCTGTGTATTGAGTCACAGTGAGCGGTGTGTGTGTCTGTGTGTGCTACTATAGGCTGACCATTGAGTCACAGGTATATGTGTGTGTGTGTGTGCTGGTGCAGGCTGTGCATTGAGTCACAGTGAGGTGTGTGTGTGTGTGTATGTGCGGGTATAGACTCTGTATTGAGTCACAGTCAGTTGTGTGTGTGTGTGTGCTGGTATAGACTTTGCACTGAATCAGAGTGAGCCGTCTGTGTGTGAGTTTTTATGTGTGTGCAAGTAAGGATGGTGCATTGAATCACAGTGAACAGTGTGTGTGTGTGTGTGTGTGTGTGCACGGGTGCTAATTTAGGCTATGCTTTGAGTCACAGTGAGCCATGTCTGTGTGTTTCTGCTGGTATAGACTGTGCACGGAGTCACATTGAGTCATGTATGTGTGCTTGTGTTTGTCTTGGTGTAGGCTGTGCATTGAGTCACAGTAGCTGTTTGTGTGTCTGCGCTGGTATAGGCTATGCATTGAGTCACAGTGAGCTGTGTGTGTTTGTGTGCGCTGGTATAGGCTGAGCATTGAGTCACAGTGAGGTGTGTGTCTGTGTATGTGTGTGTGTGTATGTGTTGTGGTATAGCCTCTGCAATGAGTCTCCATGAGCTGTGAGTGTGTGTTTGAGTGTGTGTGTGTGCTGGTATAGGCTGAGCATTGAGTCACAGTGAGGCATGTGTGTGTGCCGGTATAGGCTGTGCATTGAGTTACAGATGTGTGTGTGTGTGTGTGTGTGCAGGTATTCACTGGGCATTGAGCCACCTTGAGATGTGTGCATGTGTGTGTGTGAGTGTGTGGTGGTATAGATTGTGCATTGAGTCACAGGTGTTTGTGTGTGTGTGTGTGTGCTGGAATAGACTGTACATTGAGTCTCAGTCAGTCATGTGTGTGTATGTGTGTGTGTGTGCACTGGTATAGGCTGACTTTGAGTCAGAATGAGGTGAATGTGTGTGTGCATCTGCTGGTATATGCTTTGCATTGAGTCACAATGAGCTATGGGTGTGTGTGTGTGTGTGTGTGTGTGTGTGCTGGTATAGATTTTACCCTGAGTCACAGGGAGCCGTGTGTGTGCTGGTATAGACTGTGCATTAAGTCTCAGTGAGCTTTTCTTGAGTGTCTGTGGGTGTGCGTGTATGTGTGCTGGTATAGGCTGTGCACTTACAGTCACTCGTGTGTGTGTGTGTGTGTGTGTGCAGGTATGGAGGATGCATTGAGTCACAGTCACCCGTGTGTGTGTTTGTGCACGCTGGTATAGGCTGCATTCGGTCACAGTTAGGAGTGTTTGTGTATGTGTGTGCTGGTATAGGCTGAGCATTGAGCCACAGTGAGGTACGTGCGTTTGTGTGTGTGTGTGCCGTTAGAATCTGTGCATTGAGTCACAGTGATTCATGTGTGTGTGTGCATGTGTGTGTGCTGGTATAGGATGTGCATTGAGTCACAGTAACCCGTGTGTGTTTGTGCTGGTATAGACAGTGCATTGAGTCACAGCCATGTGTGTGACTGTGTGTGTGCTGGTATAGACCCTGAATTGAGTCACAGTCAGGTGTGTTTGTGTGTGTCTGTGTGTTGGTATAGACTGTGCATGGAGTCACAGTGTGCCGTGTGTGTGTGTGTGCATGATGGTATAGACTGTGTATTGAGTCACAGTGAGGTGTGTTTGTGTGAGTGCTGGTATAGGCTGTGGACTGAGTCACATTGACCTGTGTGTGTGTGTGTGTGTGTGTGCAGGTACGGGTGGTGCATTGAGTCACAGTCAGCGATGTGTGTGTGTGTGTGTGTGTGTGTGTGTGTGTGTGTGTGTGTGTGTGCTGGTATAGACCCTGCATTGAGTCACAGTGAACCGTGTGTGTGTGTGCTGGTATATTCTGAACATTGAGTCACAGTCAGGTGCATGTGTGTATGTGTTGCATATAGACTGTGCATTGAGTCATAGTCAGGTGTGTTTTGTGGTTCTGTGTGCTGGTATAGACTGCATTGAATCAGTCAGCCGTGTGTGTGTGTGTACATAGGTTTAGACTGTGCATTAAGTCACACTGGGGTGTGTGTGTGTGTGTGCTTGTATAGAATGTTCATGGAGTCAGTGTTTATCCGTGTTTGTGTGTGTGTGTCTGTTTGTGTGTCCTGGTGTAGAATCTGCATTGAGTGACAGTGAGCCATGTGTGTGTGCTTGCATAGGCTGCACATTGAGTCGCAGTGAGCTGTTCTTGTGTGTGTGTGTGTGTGTGTGTGCTGGTATAGACTGTGCACTGAGTCACAGTCACCCGTGTGTGTGTGTACAGGCTGTGCATTGAGTCAAACTGAGGTGTGTGTGCGGATGTGCTTTTATAGAGAGTGCATTGAGTCACCGTGCCATGTGTGTGTGTGCGTCTGTAAGCTGGTATAGGCTGTGTATTGAGTCACAGTGAGGGGTGTGTGTGTCTGTGTGTGCTACTATAGGCTGACCATTGAGTCACAGTGATGTGTGTGTGTGTGTGTGCTGGTATAGGCTGCTCATTGGGTCAGAGTGAGGTGTGTGTGTGTTTGTATGTGCTGGAATGGATGGTACATTGAGTTGCACTGAGCCGTGTATAGACTGTGTGTTGAGTCACAGTCAGGTGTGTGTGTGTGTGTGTGTGTGCTGGTATAGACTGTGCAATTAGTCACAGTTGTGTGTGTGTGAGTGTGTGTGTCTGTGTGCTGTTATAGGCTTTGCACTGAGTCACAGTGGGCCTTCTGTGTGTGTTTGTATGTGTGTGCAGATATGGATGGTTCATTGAATCACAGTGAGCAGTGTGTGTGTCTGTGTGCTGGTATAGGTGATCCATTGTGTCACAGTGAGCCATGTGTGAGTGCGTGTTTGTGTGTGTTCTGGTATAGGCTGTGTATCAAGTCACAGTGAGCCCTGTATCTGTGCGTGTGTGTGTGTGTGCTGGTATAGGCTGTGCATTGAGTTATATTAGGGTGTGTGTATGTGCTGGTTTAGGGTGTGCATTGAGTCACAGCTTTGTGTGTGTCTGTGTGTGTGTATGTATGTGTGTGTACTGTTACAGGCTTTGCATTGAGTCACACTGAGGTGTGGGTGCGAGTGTGCTTGTATAGATAGTGCATTGAGTCAGAGTGCCATGTGTGTGTGTCTGCACGCTGGTATAGGCTGTGCATTGAGTCACAGTGAGGGGTGTGTGTGTCTGTGTGTGCTGCTATATGCTGACCATTGAGTCACCGTGAGGTGTGTGTGCGTGTGTGCTGGTATAGGCTGCGCATTGATTCATAGGTGTGTGTGTGTGTGTGCCGTTGCAGTCTGCACATTGAAACACAGTGAGGTGAGTGTGTGTGTTGGTATAGACTCTTCATTGAGTCACAGTGAGCCATATGTGTTAGAAGGCATAGGCTGTGCATTGAGTCACAGTGAGCTGTGTGTGTTTGTGTGCGCTGGTATAGGCTGAGCATTGAGTCACAGTGAGGTGTGTGTCTGTGTATGTGTGTGTGTGTATGTGTTGTGGTATAGGCTCTGCAATGAGTCTCCATGAGCTGTGAGTGTGTGTTTGAGTGTGTGTGTGTGCTGGTATAGGCTGAGCATTGAGTCACAGTGAGGCATGTTTGTGTGCCGGTGTAGGCTGTGCATTGAGTTACAGTTGTGTGTGTGTCTGTGTGCAGGTATTGACTGGGCATTGAGCCACATTGAGATGTGTGCATGTGTGTTTGTGTGTGAGTGTGTGCTGGTATAGACTGTGCATTGAGTCACAGGTGTTTGTGTGTGTGTGTGGTGGAATAGACTGTACATTGAGTCTCAGTCAGTCATGTGTGTGTATGTGTGTGTGTGTGCACTGGTATAGGCTGACTTTGAGTCAGAATGAGGTGAATGTGTGTGTGCATCTGCTGGTATATGCTTTGCATTGAGTCACAATGAGCTATGGGTGTGTGTGTTTGTGTGTGTGCTGGTATAGATTTTACCCTGAGTCACAGGGAGCTGTGTGTGTGCTGGTATAGACTGTTCATTAAGTCTCAGTGAGCTTTTCTTGAGTGTATGTGGGGGTGTGTGTGTGTGTGCTGGTATAGGCTGTGCACTGACTCACAGTCACTCGTGTGTGTGTGTGTGTGTGAAGGTATGGAGTATGCATTGAGTCACAGTCACCCGTGTGTGTGTTTGTGCACGCGGATATAGGCTGTGCATTCGGTCACAGTTAGGAGTGTTTGTGTATGTGTGTGCTGGTATAGGCTGAGCATTGAGCCACAGTGAGGTGCGTGTGTTTATATGTGTGTGTGCCGTTAGAATCTGTGCAATGAATCACAGTGATTCATGTGTGTGTGTGTGCATGTGTGTGTGCTGGTATAGGCTGTGCATTGAGTCACAGTAACCCGTGTGTGTTTGTGCTGGTATAGACTGTGCATTGAGTCACAGCCATGTGTGCGACTGTGTATGTGCTGGTATAGACCCTGAATTGAGTCACAGTCAGGTGTGTTTGTGTGTGTCTGTGTGCTGGTATAGACTGTGCATGGAGTCACAGTGTGCCGTGTGTGTGTGTGTGCATGATGGTATAGACTGTGCATTGAGTCACAGTGAGGTGAGTGTGTGTGAGTGCTGGTATAGGCTGTGGACTGAGTCACATTGACCTGTGTGTGTGTGTGTGTGCAGGTACGGGTGTTGCATTGAGTCACAGTCAGCGATGTGATTGTGTGTGTGTGTGTGTGCTGGTATAGACCCTGAATAGAGTCACAGTGAACCGTGTGTGTGTGTGCTGGTATATTCTGAGCATTGAGTCACAGTCAGGTGCATGTGTGTATGTGTTGCTTATAGACTGTGCATTGAGTCACAGTCAGGTGTGTTTTGTGGTTCTGTGTGCTGGTATAGACTGCATTGAATCACAATCAGCCGTGTGTGTGTGTGTACACAGGTATAGACTGTGCATTAAGTCACACTGGGGTGTGTGTGTGTGTGTGCTTGTATAGAATGTTCATGGAGTCAGTGTTTAGCCATGTTTGTGTGTGTGTGTGTGTTTGTGTGTCCTGGTGTAGAATCTGCATTGAATGACAGTGAGCCTTATGTGTGTGCTTGCATAGGCTGCACATTGAGTCGCAGTGAGCTGTTCTTGTGTGTGTGTGTGTGTGTGTGTGTGCTGGTATAGACTGTGCACTGAGTCACAGTAACCCGTGTGTGTGTGTACAGGCTGTGCATTGAGTCACAGTGCCGTGTGTGTGTGTGTCTGCACGCTGGTATAGGCTGTGTATTGAGTCACAGTGAGGGGTGTGTGTGTCTGTGTGTGCTGCTATAGGCTGACCGTTAAGTCACAGTGATGGGGGAGTGTGTGTGTGCTGGTACAGGCTGGGCATTGAGTCACAGGTGTGTGTGTCTGTGTGTTGGTGCAGGCTGTGCATTGATGCACAGTAAGGTGTGTGTGTGTGTGTCAGTATAGACTCTTCATTGAGTCACAGTGAGCCTTGTGTTTGATGGCATAGGCTGTGCATTGAGTAACAGTGTGCCGTGTGCCTGTGTGCTGGTATAGTCTGAGCATTGAGTCACACTGAGGTGTGTGTGTGTGTGTGTGTATGTGCTGGTATGGATGGTGCAATAAGTTACTCTGAGCCGTGTGGGTGTGTGTATGTGCTGCTATAGACTGTGCATTGGGTCACAGCTGTGTGTGTGTGAGTGTGTGTGTCTGTTTGCTGTTATAGGCTTTGCCCTGGATCACAGTGAGACGTCTTTGTGTGTTTTTATGTGTGTGTGTGCAGTTATGGACGGTGCATTGAGTCACAGTTTGCCGTGTGTGTGTATGTGTGTGCTGGTACAGGCTATGCATTGAGTCACACTGAGGTGTGTGTATGTGCATGTGTGCTGGTATAGATAGTGCATTGAGTCACCATGCCGTGTGTGTGTGTGTGTCTGTAAGCTGGTATAGGTTGTGTATTGAGTCACAGTGAGGGGTGTGTGTGTCTGTGTGTGCTACTATAGGCTGACCTTTGAGTCACAGTGATGTGTGTGTGTGTGTGTGCTGGTATAGTCTGCTCATTGAGTCACAGTGAGGTGTGTGTGTGTTTGTATGTGCTGGTATGGACGGTACATTGAGTTGCACTGAGCCCTCTATAGACTGTGTGTTGAGTCACAGTCAGGTGTGTGTGTGTGTGTGTGTGTGCTGGTATAGACTGTGCAATGAGTCACAGTTGTGTGTGTGTGAGTGTGTGTGTCTGTGTGCTTTTATAGGCTTTGCCCTGAGTCACAGTGAGCCTTCTGTGTTTGTTTGTATGTGTATGCAGATATGGATGGTTCATTGAATCACAGTGAGCAGTCTGTGTGTCTGTGTGCTGGTATAGGTGATTCATTGTGTCACAGTGAGCCATGTGTGAGTGCGTGTTTGTGTTTGTGTGTGTTCTGGTATAGGCTGTGTATCAAGTCACAGTGAGCCCTGTATCTGTGCGTGTGTGTGTGTGTGCTGGTATAGGCTGTGCATTGAGTTATATTAGGGTGTGTGTATGTGCTGGTTTAGGGTGTGCATTGAGTCACAGCTTTGTGTGTGTCTGTGTGTGTGTATGTATGTGTGTGTACTGTTACAGGCTTTGCATTGAGTCACACTGAGGTGTGTGTGCGAGTGTGCTTGTATAGATAGTGCATTGAGTCACCATGCCGTGTGTGTGTGTGTGTCTGTAAGCTGGTATAGGCTGTGCATTGAGTCACAGTGAGGGGTGTGTGTGTCTGTGTGTGCTGCTATATGCTGACCATTGAGTCACAGTGAGGTGTGTGTGCGTGTGTGCTGGTATAGGCTGCGCATTGAGTCATAGGTGTGTGTGTGTGTGCGGTTGCAGTCTGCACATTGAAACACAGTGAGGTGAGTGTGTGTGTTGGTATAGACTCTACATTGAGTCACAGTGAGCCATATGTGTTAGAAGGCATAGGCTGTGCATTGAGTCACAGTGAGCCATGTGTCTGTGTGCTGGTATAGTCTGAGCATTGAGTCACACTGAGGTGTGTGTGTGTGTGTATGTACTGGTATGGATGGTGCATTGAGTTACACTGAACCGTGTGAGTGTGTATATGTGCTGGTGAAGACTGTGTATGGAGTTATAGTCTGTGTGTGTGTGCTGGTATAGACTGTGCATTGCAACACAGCTGTGTGTGTGAGTGTCTGTGTCTCTGTGCTGTTAAAGGTTTTGCCCTAAATCACAGTGAGCCGTCTGTGTGTGTTTTTATGTGTGTGTCTGTCATGTATGGATGGTGTATTGAGTGACAGTGAGCCGTGTGTGTATATGTGTGTGCTGGTACAGGCTGTGCATTGTGTCACAGTGAGGTGTGTGTGTGTGCATGTGTGCTGGTATACATAGTGCATTGAGTCACAATGCCGTGTGGGTGTGTGTGTCAGCACGCTGGTATAGGTTGTGTAATGAGTCACTGTTAGGGTTGTGTGTCTGTGTGTGCTGCTATAGGCAGACCATAGAGTCACAGTGAGGTGTGTGTGTGTGTGTGTGCTGGTATATGCTGCGCATTGAGTCACAGGTATGTGTGGGTGTGTGTGTGTGGTACAGGCTGCGTGTTGAGTCACAGGTGTGTGTGTGTGCTGCTGCAGGCTGTGCATTGAGTCACAGTGAGGTGTATGTGTGTTTGTATGTGCCAGTAAGAATGGTGCATTGAGTTGCACTGAGCCGTGTATGTGTGTATGTGTATGTGCTGGTATAGACTGTGTATTGAGTCACAGTCAGTTGTGTGTGTGTGTGTGCTGGTATAGACTGCATTGAGTCACAACCATGTGTGTGTGAGTGTGTGTGTCTGTGTGCTGTTATAGGCTTTGCACTGAATCACAGTAAGCCGTCTGTGTGTGTTTGTATGTGTGTGCAGGTATGGACGGTGCATTGAATCAGAGTGAGCAGTGTGTGTGTGTGTCTGTGTGTGCACGGGTGTCAATTTAGGCTGTGCCTTGAGTCACAGTGAGCCATGTGTGTGTGTGTTTTTGCTGGTATAGACTGTGCAGTGAGTCACAGTAGGTGTGTGTGTCTGTGCTCATATAGGCTGAGCATTGAGTCACAGTAAGGTGTGTGTCTGTGTATTTGTGTGTGTGTATATGTTGTGGTATAGTCTCTGCATTGAGTTACCGTGAGCTGTGAGTGTGTGTTTCTGTGTGTGTGTGTGCTGGTATAGGCTGAGCATTGAGTCACAGTGAGGCCTGTGTGTGTGCCGGTATAGGCTACCCATTGAGTAACAGAGGTGTGAATGTGTGTGTGTGTGTGTGTGTGTGTGTGCAGGTATTGACCGAGCATTGAGCCACAGTGAGACGTATGCGTGTGTTTGTGTTTGTGTGTGTGTATCTGCTGGTATGGAAAGAGCATTGAATCACACTGAGCCGTGTCTGTGTGTGTGTGTGTGTGCTGGTATAAACCCTGCATTGAGTCACAGTGAGCTGTGTGTGTGTGTGCTGGTATATTCTGAGCATTGAGTCACAGTGAGGTGCGTGTGTGTATGTGCTGCTTATAGACTGTGCATTGAGTCACAGTCAGCTGTGTTTTGTGTTTCTGTGTGCTGGTATAGACTGCACTGAGTCACAATCAGCCGTGTGTGTGTGTGTGTGTGCATGCAGGTATAGACTGTGCATTGAGTCACAGTGGGGTGTGTGTGTGTGTGCATGTGTGTGTGCTGGTAGAGACTCTGCATTGAGTCACAGTGAGCCATGTGTGTGTGCTGGCATAAGCTGCTCATTGACTCATAGTGAGCCGTTTGGGAGTGCTGAGGTATAGCCTGAGCATTGAGTCACAGTGAGTTGCATGTGTGTGTGTGTGTGTGCGACTTATAGACTGTGCATGGAAGCACAGTCAGGTGTGTTTGTGTGTGTGTGTGCTGGTATAGTTTGTGCATTTATTCACAGTAACATATGCATGCATGTGTGTGTGTGTGTGTGCTGATAAAGACTGAGCATTGAGTCAAAGTGAGCTATGTGTGTGTGCTGGTATAGGCAGTGCATTGAGTCACAGTGAGGTTTGTGTGTGAATGTGTGTTCAGGTATCGGATGTGAAAAGAGTCACTGTGAGTCATGTATTTGTGTGTGTTTGTGCTGCTATTGGCTGTGCATTGAGTGATAGGGGTGTGTGTGTGTGTATGTGCTGGGACAGGCTGCACATTGAGTCACAGTGAGGTGTGTGTGTGTGTGAGTGTGTGCTTGTATAGAATGTTCATGGAGTCACAGTTAGCCATGTGTGTGTGTGTGTGTTTGTGTGTCCTGGTATAGAATCTGTAGTGAGTGACAGTGAGCCACGTGTGTGTGCTGGCATAGGCTGTGCATTGAGTTGCAGTGAGCTGTTCTTGTGTGTGTGTGTGTGTGTGTGTGTGTGCTGATATAAGCTCTGCACTGAGTCACAGTCACCTGTGTGTGTGTGTACATGCCATGCATTGAGTCACACTGATGTGTGGGTGTGTGCAGGTGTGCTGGTATAGATAGTGCATTGAGTCACAGTGCCGTGTGTGTGTGTATCTGCACGCTGGTGTAGGGTGTGTATTGAGTCACAGTGAGGGGAGTGTGTGTGTGTGCTGGTATACGTTGTGCATTGAGTCACAGGTATATGTGTGTGTGTATGTGCTGGTGCAGGCTGTGCATTGAGTCACAGTGAGGTGTGTGTGTGTGTGTATGTGCTGGTATAGACTCTGTATTGAGTCAGAGTCAGTTATGTGTGTTTGTGTGCTGGTATAAGCTTTGCACTGAATCAGAGTGAGCCGTCTGTGTGTGTTTGTATGTGTGTGCAAGTAAGGATGGTGCATTTAATCAGAGTGAACAGTGTGTTTGTTTGTGTGTGTGTGCACGGGTGCTAATTTAGGCTGTGCTTTGAGTCACAGTGAGCCATGTCTGTGTGTTTCTGTTGGTATAGACTGTGCACGGAGTCACATTGAGCCATGTATGTGTGCGTGTGTTTGTCTTGGTGTAGGCTGTGCATTGAGTCACAGTAGCTGTTTGTGTGTCTGTGCTGGTATAGGCTATGCATTGAGTCACAGTGAGCTGTGTGTGTTTGTGTGCGCTGGTATAGGCTGAGCATTGAGTCACAGTGAGGTGTGTGTCTGTGTATGTGTGTGTGTGTATGTGTTGTGGTATAGGCTCTGCAATGAGTCTCCATGAGCTGTGAGTGTGTGTTTGAGTGTGTGTGTGTGCTGGTATAGGCTGAGCATTGAGTCACAGTGAGGCATGTCTGTGTGCCGTTATAGGCTGTGCATTGAGTTACAGATGTGTGTGTGTTTGTGTGTGCAGGTATTGACTGGGCATTGAGCCACATTGAGATGTGTGCATGTGTGTGTGTGTATGAGTGTGTGCTGGTATAGACTGTGCATTGAGTCACAGGTGTTTGTGTGTGTGTGTGTGTGCTGGAATAGACTGTACATTGAGTCTCAGTCAGTCATGTGTGTGTATGTGTGTGTGTGTGCACTGGTATAGGCTGACTTTGAGTCAGAATGAGGTGAATGTGTGTGTGCATCTGCTGGTGTATGCTTTGCATTGAGTCACAATGAGCTATGGCTTTGTGTGTGTGTGTGTATGCTGGTATAGATTTTACCCTGAGTCACAGGGAGCTGTCTGTGTGCTGGTATAGACTGTGCATTAAGTCTCAGTGAGCTTTTCTTGAGTGTCTGTGGGTGTGTGTGTGTGTGTGCTGGTATAGGCTGTGCACTAACTCACAGTCACTCGTGTGTGTGTGTGTGTGTGTGTGCAGGTATGGAGGATGCATTGAGTCACAGTCACCCGTGTGTGTGTTTGTGCACGCTGGTATAGGCTGTGCATTTGGTCACAGTTAGGAATGTTTGTGTATGTGTGTGCTGGTATAGGCTGAGAATTGAGCCCCAGTGAGGTGCGTGTGTTTGTGTGTGTGTGTGCCGTTAGAATCTGTTCATTGAGTCACAGTGATTCATGTGTGTGTGTGTGCATGTGTGTGTGCTGGTATAGGCTGTGCAATGAATCACAGTCACCCGTGTGTGTGTGTACAGGCTGTGCATTGAGTCACACTGAGGTGTGTGTGTGGGTGTGCTGGTATAGATAGTGCATTGAGTCACAGTGCCATGTGTGTGTGTGTGTCTGCACGCTGGTATAGGCTGTGTATTGAGTCACAGTGAGGGGTGTGTGTGTCTGTGTGTGCTGCTATAGGCTGACCGTTAATTCACAGTGATGGGGGTGTGTGTGTGTGCTGGTACAGGCTGGGCATTGAGTCACAGGTGTGTCTGTGTGTGTGCTGGTGCAGGCTGTGCATTGATGCACAGTAAGGTGTGTGTGTGTGTGTCAGTATAGACTCTTCTGACAGTCACATTGAGCCGTGTGTGTGATGGCATCGTCTGTGCATTGAGTCACAGTGAGCCGTGTCTCTGTGTGCTGGTATAGTCTGAGCATTGAGTCACACTAAGGTGTGTGTGTGTATGTGTATGTGCTGGTATGGATGGTGCATTAAGTTACTCTGAGCCGTGTGTGTGTGTGTATGTGCTGCTATAGACTGTGCATTGAGTCACAGCTGTGTGTGTGTGAGTGTGTGTGTCTGTGTGCTGTTATAGGCTTTGCCCTGAATCACAGTGAGACGTCTTTGTGTGTTTTTATGTCTGTGTGTGCAGTTACGGACGGTGCATTGAGTTACAGTTTGCCGTGTGTGTGTATGTGTGTGCTGGTACAGGCTATGCATTGAGTCACACTGAGGTGTGTGTATGTGCATGTGTGCTGGTATAGATAGTGCATTGAGTCACCGTGCCGTGTGTGTGTGTGTGTCTGTAAGCTGGTAGAGGCTGTGTATTGAGTCACAGTGAGGGGTGTGTGTGTCTGTGTGTGCTACTATAGGCTGACCATTGAGTCACAGTGATGTGTGTGTGTGTGTGTGTGCTGGTATAGTCTGCTCATTGAGTCACAGTGAGGTGTGTGTGTGTTTGTATGTGCTGGTATGGACGGTACATTGAGTTGCACTGAGCCGTGTATAGACTGTGTGTTGAGTCACAGTCAGGTGTGTGTGTTTGTGTGTGTGTGCTGGTATAGACTGTGCAATGAGTCACAGTTGGGTGTGTGTGAGTGTGTGTGTCTGTGTGCTGTTATAGGCTTTGCCCTGAGTCACAGTGAGCCTTCTGTGTGTGTTTGTATGTGTGTGCAGATATGGATGGTTCATTGAATCACAGTGAGCAGTGTGTGTGTCTGTGTGCTGGTATAGGTGATTCATTGTGTCACAGTGAGCCATGTGTGAGTGCGTGTTTGTGTTTGTGTGTGTTCTGGTATAGGCTGTGTATCAAGTCACAGTGAGCCCTGTATCTGTGCGTGTGTGTGTGTGTGCTGGTATAGGCTGTGCATTGAGTTATATTAGGGTGTGTGTATGTGCTGGTTTAGGGTGTGCATTGAGTCACAGCTTTGTGTGTGTCTGTGTGTGTGTATGTATTTGTGTGTACTGTTACAGGCTTTGCATTGAGTCACACTGAGGTGTGTGTGCGAGTGTGCTTGTATAGATAGTGCATTGAGTCAGAGTGCCGTGTGTGTGTCTGCACGCTGGTATAGGCTGTGCATTGAGTCACAGTGAGGGGTGTGTGTGTCTGTGTGTGCTGCTATATGCTGACCATTGAGTCACAGTGAGGTGTGTGTGCGTGTGTGCTGGTATAGGCTGCGCATTGAGTCATAGGTGTGTGTGTGTGTGTGCGGTTGCAGTCTGCACATTGAAACACAGTGAGGTGAGTGTGTGTGTTGGTATAGACTCTTCATTGAGTCACAGTGAGCCATATGTGTTAGAAGGCATAGGCTGTGCATTGAGTCACAGTGAGCCGTGTGTCTGTGTGCTGGTATAGTCTGAGCATTGAGTCACACTGAGGTGTGTGTGTGTGTGTATGTACTGGTATGGATGGTGCATTGAGTTACACTGAACCGTGTGAGTGTGTATATGTGCTGGTGTAGACTGTGTATTGAGTTATAGTCTGTGTGTGTGTGCTGGTATAGACTGTGCATTGCAACACAGCTGTGTGTGTGAGTGTCTGTGTCTCTGTGCTGTTAAAGGTTTTGCCCTAAATCACAGTGAGCCGTCTGTGTGTGTTTTTATGTGTGTGGGTGTCATGTATGGATGGTGCATTGAGTCACAGTGAGCCGTGTGTGTATATGTGTGTGCTGGTACAGGCTGTGCATTGTGTCACAGTGAGGCGTGTATGTGTGCATGTGTGCTGGTATACATAGTGCATTGAGTCACAATGCCGTGTGGGTGTGTGTGTCAGCACGCTGGTATAGGTTGTGTAACGAGTCACAGTTAGGGTTGTGTGTCTGTGTGTGCTGCTATAGGCAGACCATAGAGTCACAGTGAGGTGTGTGTGTGTGTGTGTGCTGGTATATGTTGTGCATTGAGTCACAGGTATGTGTTGGTATGTGTGTGTGGTACAGGCTGCGTGTTGAGTCACAGGTATGTGTGTGTGTGCTGCTGCAGGCTGTGCATTGAGTCACAGTGAGGTGTATGTGTGTTTGTATGTGCCAGTAAGAATGGTGCATTGAGTAGCACTGAGCCGTGTATCTGTGTATGTGTATGTGCTGGTATAGACTGTGTATTGAGTCACAGTCAGTTGTGTGTGTGTGTGTGCTGGTATAGACTGCATTGAGTCACAACCATGTGTGTGTGAGTGTGTGTGTCTGTGTGCTCTTATAGGCTTTGCAGTGAATCACAGTAAGCCGTCTGTATGTGTTTGTATGTGTGTGCAGGTATGGACGGTGCATTGAATCAGAGTGAGCAGTGTGTGTGTGTGTCTGTGTGTGCACGGGTGTTAATTTAGGCTGTGCCTTGAGTCACAGTGAGCCATGTGTGTGTGAGTTTTTGCTGGTATAGACTGTGCAGTGAGTCACAGTAGGTGTGTGTGTCTGAGCTCTTATAGGCTGAGCATTGAGTCACAGAAGGGTGTGTGTCTGCGTATTTGTGTGTGTGTATGTGTTGTGGTATAGTATCTGCATTGAGTCACCGTGAGCTGTGAGTGTGTGTTTCTGTGTGTGTGTGTGCTGGTATAGGCTGAGCATTGAGTCACAGTGAGGCCTGTGTGTGTGCCGGTATAGGCTACGCATTGAGTCACAGAGGTGTGAATGTGTGTGTGTGTGTTTGTGTGTGCAGGTATTGACCGGGCATTGAGGCACAGTGAGACGTGTGCGTGTGTTTGTGTTTGTGTGTGTGTATCTGCTGGTATGGAAAGAGCATTGAATCACACTGAGCCGTGTCTGTGTGTGTGTGTGTGTGTGTGTGCTGGTATAGACCCTGCATTGAGTCACAGTGAGCTGTGTGTGTGTGTGCTGGTATAGTCTGAGCATTGAGTCACAGTGAGGTGCGTGTGTGTATGTGCTGCTTATAGACTGTCCATTGAGTCACAGTCAGCTGTGTTTTGTGTTTCTCTGTGCTGGTATAGACTGCACTGAGTCACAATCAGCCGTGTGTGTGTGTGTGTGTGCATGCAGTTATAGACTGTGCATTGAGTCACAGTGGGGTGAGTGTGTGTGTGCATGTGTGTGTGCTGGTAGAGACTCTGCATTGAGTCACAGTGAGCCATGTGTGTGTGCTGGCATAAGCTGCTCATTGACTCATAGTGAGCCGTTTGGGAGTGCTCAGGTATAGCCTGAGCATTGAGTCACAGTGAGTTGCATGTGTGTGTGTGTGTGTGCGACTTATAGACTGTGCATGGAATCACAGTCAGGTGTGTTTGTGTGTGTGTGTGCTGGTATAGTTTGTGCATTTATTCACAGTAACATATGCATGCATGTGTGTGTGTGTGTGTGTGCTGGTATAGACTGAGCATTGAGTCAAAGTGAGCTATGTGTGTGTGCTGGTATAGGCAGTGCATTGAGTCACAGTGAGGTTTGTGTGTGTATGTGTGTATGTGCCGGTATGGACAGTGCATTGAGACACACTGAGCAGTGTGTGTGTGTGTATGTATATGCTGGTATAGACTGTGCATTGAGTCACAGTGAGGTGTGTGTGTGTGAGTGCTGGTATAGGCTGTGGACTGAGTCACATTGACCTGTGTGTGTGTGTGTGTGTGTGCAGGTACAGGTAGTGCATTGAGTCACAGTCAGCGATGTGTGTGTGTGTGTGTGTGTGTGTGTGTGCTGGTATAGACCCTGCATTGAGTCACAGTGAACCGTGTGTGTGTATGCTGGTATATTCTGAGCATTGAGTCACAGTCAGGTGCATGTGTATATGTGTTGCTTATAGACTGTGCATTGAGTCACAGTCAGGTGTGTTTTTGTGGTTCTGTGTGCTGGTATAGACTGCATTGAATCACACTCAGCCGTGTGTGTGTGTGTACACAGGTATAGACTGTGCATTAAGTCACACTGGGGTGTGTGTGTGTGCTTGTATAGAATGTTCATGGAGTCAGTGTTTAGCCATGTTTGTGTGTGTGTGTGTGTTTGTGTGTCCTGGTGTAGAATCTGCATTGAATGACAGTGAGCCTTATGTGTGTGCTTGCATAGGCTGCACATTGAGTCGCAGTGAGCTGTTCTTGTGTGTGTGTGTGTGTGTGTGTGTGTGTGTGTGTGTGTGTGTGCTGGTATAGACTGTGCACTAAGTCACAGTCACCCGTGTGTGTGTGTACAGGCTGTGCATTGAGTCACAGTGAGGTGTGTGTGTGGGTGTGCTGGTATAGATAGTGCATTGAGTCACAGTGCCATGTGTGTGTGTGTGTCTGCACGCTGGTATAGGCTGTGTATTGAGTCAGAGTGAGGGGTGTGTGTGTCTGTGTGTGCTGCTATAGGCTGACCGTTAAGTCACAGTGATGGGGGTGTGTGTGTGTGCTGGTACAGGCTGGGCATTGAGTCACAGGTGTGTGTGTGTGTGTGCTGGTGCAGGCTGTGCATTGATGCACAGTAAGGTGTGTGTGTGTGTGTCAGTATAGACTCTTCATTGAGTCACAGTGAGCCGTGTGTGTGATGGCATAGGCTGTGCATTGAGTCACAGTGAGCCGTGTGTATGTGTGCTGGTATAGTCTGAGCATTGAGTCACACTGAGGTGTGTGTGTGTATGTGTATGTGCTGGTATGGATGGTGCATTAAGTTACTCTGAGCCGTGTGTGTGTGTGTATGTGCTGCTATAGACTGTGCATTGAATCACAGCTGTGTGTGTGTGAGTGTGTGTGTCTGTGTGCTGTTATAGGCTTTGCTCTGAATCACAGTGAGACGTCTTTGGGTGTTTTTATGTGTGTGTGTGCAGGTATGGACGGTGCATTGAGTCACAGTTTGCCGTGTGTGTGTATGTGTGTGCTGGTACAGGCTATGCATTGAGTCACACTGAGGTGTGTGTATGTGCATGTGTGCTGTTATAGATAGTGCATTGAGTCACCGTGCCGTGTGGGTGTGTGTGTCTGTAAGCTGGTATAGGCTGTGTATTGAGTCACAGTGAGGGGTGTGTGTGTCTGTGTGTGCTACTATAGGCTGACCATTGAGTCACAGTGATGTGTGTGTGTGTGTGTGCTGGTATAGGCTGTTCATTGAGTCACAGTGAGGTGTGTGTGTGTTTGTATGTGCTGGTATGGACGGTACATTGAGTTGCACTGAGCCGTGTATAGACTGTGTGTTGAGTCACAATCAGGTGTGTGTGTGTGTGTGTGTGTGCTGGTATAGACTGTGCAATGAGTCACAGTTGTGTGTGTGTGAGTGTGTGTCTGTGTGCTGTTATAGGCTTTGCCCTGAGTCACAGTGAGCCTTCTGTGTGTGTTTGTATGTTTGTGCAGATATGGATGGTTCATTGAATCACAGTGAGCAGTGTGTGTGTCTGTGTGCTGGTATAGGTGATTCATTGTGTCACAGTGAGCCGTGTGTGAGTGCGTGTTTGTGTTTGTGTGTGTTCTGGTATAGGCTGTGTATCAAGTCACAGTGAGCCCTGTATCTGTGCGTGTGTGTGTGTGTGCGGGTATAGGCTGTGCATTGAGTTATATTAGTGTGTGTGTATGTGCTGGTTTAGGGTGTGCATTGAGTCACAGCTTTGTGTGTGTCTGTGTGTGTGTATGTATGTGTGTGTACTGTTACAGGCTTTGCATTGAGTCACACTGAGGTGTGTGTGCGAGTGTGCTTGTATAGATAGTGCATTGATTCCGAGTGCCATGTGTGTGTGTCTGCACGCTGGTATAGGCTGTGCATTGAGTCACAGTGAGGGGTGTGTGTGTCTGTGTGTGCTGCTATATGCTTACCATTGAGTCACAGTGAGGTGTGTGTGCGTGTGTGCTGGTATAGGCTGCGCATTGAGTCATAGGTGTGTGTGTGTGTGTGTGCGGTTGCAGTCTGCACATTGAAACACAGTGAGGTGAGTGTGTGTGTTGGTATAGACTCTTCATTGACTCACAGTGAGCCATATGTGTTAGAAGGCATAGGCTGTGCATTGAGTCACAGTGAGCCGTGTGTCTGTGTGCTGGTATAGTCTGAGCATTGAGTCACACTGAGGTGTGTGTGTGTGTGTGTGTGTATGTACTGGTATGGATAGTGCATTGAGTTACACTGAACCGTGTGAGTGTGTATATGTGCTAGTGTAGACTGTGTATTTAGTTATAGTCTGTGTGTGTGTGCTGGTATAGACTGTGCATTGCAACACAACTGTGTGTGTGAGTGTCTGTGTCTCTGTGCTGTTAAAGGTTTTGCCCTAAATCACAGTGAGCCGTCTGTGTGTGTTTTTATGTGTGTGTGTGTCATGTATGGATGGTGCATTGAGTCACAGTGAGCCGTGTGTGTATATGTGTGTGCTGGTACAGGCTGTGCATTGTGTCACAGTGAGGTGTGTGTGTGTGCATGTGTGCTGGTATACATAGTGCATTGAGTCACAATGCCATGTGGGTGTGTGTGTCAGCACGCTGGTATAGGTTGTGTAATGAGTCACAGTGAGGGCTGTGTGTCTGTGTGTGCTGCTATAGGCAGACCATAGAGTCACAGTGAGGTGTGTGTGTGTGTGTGTGCTGGTATATGCTGCGCATTGAGTCACAGGTATGTGTGGGTGTGTGTGTGTGGTACAGGCTGCGTGTTGAGTCACAGGTGTGTGTGTGTGTGCTGGTGCAGGCTGTGCATTGAGTCACAGTGAGGTGTGTGTGTGTTTGTATGTGCCAGTAAGGACGGTTCATTGAGTTGCACTGAGCCTTGTATGTGTTTATGTGTATGTGCTTGTATAGACTGTGTATTGAGTCACAGTCAGTTGTGTGTGTGTGTGTGCTGGTATAGACTGCATTAAGTCACAACCATGTGTGTGTGAGTGTGTGTGTCTGTGTGCTGTTATAGGCTTTGCACTGAATCACAGCAAGCCGTCTGGGTGTGTTTGTATGTGTGTGCAGGCATGGAAAGTGCATTGAATCACTGTGAGCAGTGTGTGTCTGTGTGTGTGTGTGTGTGTGCACGGGTGTTAATTTAGGCTGTGCCTTGAGTCACAGTGAGCCATGTGTGTGTGTGTTTGTGCTGGTATATGCTGTGCAGTGAGTCACAGTAGCTGTGTGTGTGTCTGTGCTGGTATAGGCTATGCATTGAGTCACAGTGAGCAGTGTGTGTTTGTGTGTGCTGGTGTAAGCTGAGCATTGAGTCACAGTGAGGTGTTTGTCTGCATATGTGTCTGTGTGTGTGTGTGAGTTATGGTTTAGGCTCTGCAATGAGTCACCGTGAGCTGTAAGTGTGTGTTTGTGTGTGTTTGTGTGTTTGTATGTGCTAGTATGGAAAGAGCATTGAGTCACACTGAGCCGTGTGTGTGGGTGTGTGTGCATGTTTGTGTGCTGGTATAGACTGTGTATTGAGTCACCGTTGTTTTTGTGTGTGTGTTTGTGTATTATGGGATAGACTGTACATTGAGTCACAGTCAGCCGTGCGTGTGTGTGTCTGTGTATGTGTGCAGGGGTATAGGCTGACTTTGAGTCAGAATGAGGTGTGTGTGTGTGAGTGCGTATGTGTTGGTACATGCTTTGCCTTGAGTCACAATGAACTCTGTGTGTGTGTGTGTTGTGTATAGACTTTGCTCTTAGTCACAGGGAGTCATTTGTGTGTGCTGGTAAGACTGTGCATTGAGTCCCAGTGAGCTTTTCTTGTGTGTGTGTGTGTGTGTGTGTGTGTGTGTGTGTGTGTGCTGGTATAGCTGTGCACTGAGTCACAGTCACTCGTGTGTATGCGTGTGTGTGTGTGTGCATGTTTGGAGGGTACATTGAGTCACAGTCACCCGTGTGTGTGTGTGTGTGTGTGTGCATGCACGTATAGGCTGTGTATTCAGTCACCTTTAGGGGTGTTTGAGTATGTGTGTGCTGGTATAGGCTGAGCATTGAGCCACAGTGAGGTGCGTGTGTGTGTGTGTTCCGTTTGATTCTGTGCATTGAGTCACAGAGATTCATGTGTGGGTCTGTGTGCATGCCTGTGTGCTGGTATAGGCTGTGCATTGAGTCACAGTAACCTGCGTGTGTTTGTGCTGGTATAGACTGGGCATTGAGTCACAGCCATGCGTGTGAGGGTGTGTGTGCTGGTATAGACCCTGAATTGAGTCACAGTCAGGTGTGTTTTTGTGTGTCTGTGTTCTGTTATAGACTGTGCATTGAGTCACAGTGAGCCGTGTTTGTGTGTGTGTGTGTGTGTGTATGATGGTATAGACTGTGCATTGTGTCACAGTGAGGTGTGTCTGTGTGAGTGCTGGTATAGGCTGTGGACTAAGTCACTTTAGGCCATGTGTGTGTGTGGGTGTGCAAGTATGGACGGTTCATTGAGTCACAGTCAACGATGTGTGTTTGTTTGTTTGTGTGTGTGTGCTGGTATAGACCCTGCATTGAGTGACAGTGAGCTGTGTGTGTGTGCTGCCATAAGATATGCATTGAGTCACAGTTAGCCGTGTGTGTGTGTGCTGGTATAGTCTGAGCATTGAGTTACAGTGAGGTGCGTGTGTGTATGTGCTGCTTATAGACTGTGCATTGAGTCACAGTCAGGTGTGTTTTGTTGTTCTGTGTACTGGTATAGACTGCATTGAGTCAGTCAGCCGTGTGTGTGTGTGTGTGTGTGTGTGCATGTGTGTGTGCAGGTATAGACTATGCATTGAGTCACAGTGAGCCATGTGTGTGTGCTGGCATAAGCTGTGCATTGAGTCATAGTGAGCCATTTGGGGGTGCGCAGGTATAGCCTGAGCATTGAGTCGCAGTGAGTTGCTTGTGTGTGTGTGTATGTGCTGCTTATAGACTGTGCATTGAGTCAGAGTCAGGTGTGTTTGTGTGTGTGTTTGCTGGTGTAGGCTGTGCACTGAGTCACAGTTAGCTGTGTTTGTTTGTGTGTGCTAGTATAGGCTGAGCATGGAGTCAAAGTTACGTGTGCGTGTGTGTGTGTGTGTGCTGGTATAAACTGTGCACTGAGTCACTGATCTGTTTGTGTGTGTGTGATGGAATAGAGTGTGCCTTGTCTCACAGTGAGCTGTTCATTTGTGTGTGTGTGTGTGTGTGTCTGCTGTTAGAGCCTGTGCATTGAGTCATAGAAAGCCATATGTGTTTGAGTGTACGCGAGTGTGCTGGTACAGGCTGCTCATTGAGTCACAGTCAACCGTGTTTGTGTGTGCAGGTATAGACTGTGCACTGAGTCACAGTCAACTGTGCGTGTGTGAGTATATGTGCTGCTACAGGCTGAGTACTGAGACACAAGTGTGTGTGTGTGTTGATATAGGCTATGGACTGAGCCACATTGAGCCGTCTGTGTGTGTGTCTGTTTCTGTTTGCAGGTATGGACGGTTCATTGAGTCTCAGGGAGCCATGTGTGTGTGTGTGTGTGTGTCTGTGCTGGTATAGGCTATGTATTCACAGTGAGCTGTTTATTTCGTGTGTGCTGGTATAGGCTGAGCATTTAGTCACAGTGAGGTGTGTGTCTGCGTATGTGTGTGCGTGTGTATGTGTTCTGGTATAGGCTCTGCATTGAGTCCCCTTGAGCTGTGTGTGTGTGTTTGTGTATGTGAGTGTGCTGGTATAGGCTGAGAATTGAGTCACAGTGAGGTGTGTGTGTGTGCCAGTATAGGCTGTGCATTGAGTCACAGATGTGTGTGTGTGTGTGTGTGTGTGTGTATGAGCAGGTATAAGCTGGGCATTGAGCCACAGTGAAACGTGTGTGTGTGTGTGTGTGTGTGTGCACAATGGTATAGACTGTACGTTGAGTCACAGTGAGGTGTGTGCGTGTGAGTGCTGGTATAGGCTGTGGACTGGGTCACATTGAGCCGTGTGTGTGTGTGTGTGTGTGTATGTGTGTGCAGATATGGACAGGGCATTGAATCACAGTCAGTGATGTGTGTGTGTGTGTGTGTATATGTGTTTGTGCTGGTATAGACCCTGCATTGAGTCACAGTGAGCCATGTGTGTGTGCTGGCATAAGCTGTGCATTGATTCATAGGTAGCCGTTTGGGAGTGCGCAGGTATAGCCTGAGCATTGAGTCACAGTGAGTTGCTTGTGTGTGTGTGTATGTGCTGCTTATAGACTGTGTGTTGAGTCACAGTCAGGTGTGTTTGTGTGTGTTGGTGTAAGCTGTGCACTGAGTCACAGTTAGCTGTGTTTGTTTGTGTGTGCTGGTATAGGCTGAGCATGGAGTCACAGTGAGGTGTGCGTGTGTGTGTGTGTGTGCTGGTATAGACTGTGCCTTGACTCACAGTGAGCTGTTCATTTGTCTGTGTGTGTCTGCTGTTAGAGCCTGTGCATTGAGTCACAGAGAGCCATATGTGTTTGAGTGCATGAGAGTGTGCTGTTATAGGCTGTGCATTGAGTCACAGTGGACCGCGTTTGTGTGTGCAGGTATAGACTGTGAATTGAGTCACAGTCAACTGTGCGTGTTTGAGTATATGTGCTGCTACAGGCTGAGTACTGAGACACAGGTGTGTGTGTCTGTTGATATAGGCTATGGACTGAGTCACATTGAGCCGTCTGTGTGTGTGTGTTTCTATTTGCAGGTATGGACGGTGCATTGAGTCACAGGGGGCCGTGTGTGTGTGTGTGTCTCTCCTAGTATAGTCTATGCACTGAGTAACAGTGAGCTGATTTTTTTTGTGCATGCTGGTATAGCCTGAGCATTTAGTCACAGTGAGGTGTGTGTCTGTGTATGTGTATGTGTGTATGTGTTCTGGTATAGGCTCTGCTATGAGTCCCCTTGAGCTGTATGTGTGTGTTTGTGTGTGTGTGTTGGAATAGGCTGAGAATTCAGTCACAGTGAGGTGTGGGTGTGTGCCAGTATACGCTGTACATTGAGTCACAGATGTGTATGTGTGTGTGCAGGTATAGGCTGCGCATTGAGCCACAGTGAGAAGTGTGTGTGTGTGTGTGTGTGTATGTGCTGTTATGGAAAGTGCATTGAGTCACAGTGAGCCGTGTGTCTGTGTGCTGGTATAGTCTGAGCATTGAGTCACACTGAGGTGTGTGTGTGTGTGTGTGTGTGTGTATGTACTGGTATGGATGATGCATTGAGTTACACTGAACCGTGTGAGTGTGTATATGTGCTGGTATAGACTGTGTATTGAGTTACAGTCTGTGTGTGTGTGCTGGTATAGACTGTGCATTGCAACACAGCTGTGTGTGTGAGTGTCTGTGTCTCTGTGCTGTTAAAGGTTTTGCCCTAAATCACAGTGAGCCGTCTGTGTGTGTTTTTATGTGTGTGTGTGTCACGTATGGATGGTGCATTGAGTCACAGTGAGCCGTGTGTGTGTATGTGTGTCCTGGTACAGGCTGTGCATTGTGTCACAGTGAGGTGTGTGTGTGTGCATGTGTGCTGGTATACATAGTGCATTGAGTCACAATGCCATGTGGGTGTGTGTGTCAGCACGCTGGTTTAGGTTGTGTAATGAGTCACAGTGAGGGGTGTGTGTCTGTGTGTGCTGCTATAGGCTGACCATTGAGTCACAGTGAGGTGTGTGTGTGTGTGTGCTGGTATGTGCTGCGCATTGAGTCACAGGTATGTGTGGGTGTGTGTGTGTGGTACAGGCTGCGTGTTGAGTCACAGGTGTGTGTGTGTGTGCTGGTGCAGGCTGTGCATTGAGTCACAGTGAGGTGTGTGTGTGTTTGTATGTGCCAGTAAAGACGGTGCATTGATTTGCACTGAGCCGTGTATGAATGTATGTGTATGTGCTGGTATAGACTGTGTATTGAGTCACAGTCAGTTGTGTGTGTGTGTGCGCTGGTATAGACTGCATTGAGTCACAACCATGTGTTTGTGAGTGTGTGTGTCTGTGTGCTGTTATAGGCTTTGCACTGAATCACAGTAAGCCGTCTTGGTGTGTTTGTATGTGTGTGCAGGTATGGATGGTGCATTGAATCACATTGAGCAGTGTGTGTCTGTGTGTGTGTGTGTGCACGGGTGCTAATTTAGGCTGTGCCTTGAGTCACAGTGATCCGTGTGTGTGTGTTTGTGCTGGTATAGACTGTGCAGTGAGTCACAGTAGCTGTGTGTGTGTCTGTGCTGGTATAGACTGTGCAGTGAGTCACAGTAGCTGTGTGTGTGTCTGTGCTGGTATAGGCTATGCATTGAGTCACAGTGAGCTGTGTGTGTTTCTGTGTGCTGGAATAAGCTGAGCATTGAGTCACAGTGAGGTGTGTGTCTGCATATGTGTGTGTGTGTATGAGTTATAGTATAGGCTGTGCAATGAGTCACCGTGAGCTGTAAGTGTGTGTGTGTTTGTGTGTGTGTATGTGCTAGTATGGAAAGAGCATTGAGTCACACTGAGGCATGTGTGTGTGTGTGTGTGCGTGTTTGTGTGTTGGTATAGACTGTGTATTGAGTCGCCGTTGTTTTTGTGTGTGTGTTTGTGTATGCTGGGATAGACTGAACATTGAGTCACAGTCAGCCGTGCGTGTGTGTTTCTGTGTATGTGTGCAGGGGTATAGGCTGACTTTGAGTCAGAATGAGGTGTGTGTGTGTGTGTGCGCATGTGTTGGTACATGCTTTGCCTTGAATCACAATGAGCTCTGTGTGTGTGTGTGTTGGTATAGACTTTGCTCTGAGTCACAGGGAGCCGTGTGTGTGTGCTGGTAAGACTGTGCATTGAGTCCCAGTGAGCTTTTTTGTGTGTGTCTGTGTGTGTGTGTGTGTGTTGGTATAGGCTGTGCACTGTGTCACAGTCACTCGTGTGTGTGTGTGTGTGTGTGTGTGTGTGCAGGTTTGGAGTGTACATTGAGTCACAGTCACCCATGTGTGTGTGTGTGTGTGTGTGTGTGCATGTGGGTATAGGCTGTGCATTCAGTCACATTTAGGGGTGTTTGAGTATGTGTGTGCTGGTATAGGCTGAGCATTGAGCCACAGTGAGGTGCGTGTGTGTGTGTGTGCCGTTTGATTCTGTGCATTGAGTCACAGTGATTCATGTGTGGGTCTGTGTGCATGCCTGTGTGCTGCCATAGGCTGTGCATTGAGTCACAGTAACCTGCGTGTGTTTGTGCAGGTAGAGACTGTGCATTGAGTCACAGCCATGCGTCTGAGTGTGTGTGTGCTGTTATAGACCCTGAATTGAGTCACAGTCAGGTGTGTTTGTGTGTGTCTGTGTGCTGGTATAGACTGTGCATTGAGTCACAGTGAGCCGTGTGTGTGTGTGTGTGTGTGTGTGTATGATGGTATAGACTGTGCATTGTGTCACAGTGAGGTGTGTCTGTGTGAGTGCTGGTATAGGCTGTGGACTAAGTCACATTAGGCCATGTGTGTGTGTGGGTGTGAAGGTATGGACGGTTCATTGAGTCACAGTCAGGGATGTGTGTTTGTTTGTGTGTGTGTGTGTGCTGGTATAGACACTGCATTGAGTCACAGTTAGCTGTGTGTGTGTGCTGCCATAAGATATGCATTGAGTCACAGTTAGCCATGTGTGTGTGTGCTGGTGTAGTCTGAGCATTGAGTTACAGTGAGGTGCGTGTGTGTATGTGCTGCTTATAGACTGTGCATTGAGTCACAATCAGGTGTGTTTTGTTGTTCTGTGTACTGGTATAGACTGCATTGAGTCAGTCAGCCGTGTGTGTGTGTGTGTGTGTGTGTGCATGTGTGTGTGCAGGTATAGACTATGCATTCAGTCACATTGAGCCATGTGTGTGGGCTGGCATAAACTGTGCATTGAGTCATAGTGAGCCATTTGGGGGTGCGCAGGTATAGCCTGAGCATTGAGTCACAGTGAGTTGCTTGTGTGTGTGTGTATGTGCTGCTTATAGACTGTGCATTGAGTCAGAGTCAGGTGTGTTTGTGTGTGTGTTTGCTGGTGTAGGCTGTGCACTGAGTCACAGTTAGCTGTGTTTGTTTGTGTGTGCTTGTATAGGCTGAGCATGGAGTCAAAGTTAGGTGTGCGTGTGTGTGTGTGTGTGCTGGTATAAACTGTGCACTGAGTCACTGATCTGTTTGTGTGTGTGTGATGGAATAGAGTGTGCATTGTCTCACAGTGAGCTCTTCATTTGTGTGTGTGTGTGTGTGTGTGTGTGTCTGCTGTTAGAGCCTGTGCATTGAGTCATAGAGAGCCATATGTGTTTGAGTGTACGCGAGTGTGCTGGTACAGGCTGTGCATTGAGTCACAGTCAACCGTGTTTGTGTGTGCAGGTATAGACTGTGCTTTGAGACAGAGTCAACTGTGCGTGTTTGAGTATATGTGCTGCTACAGGCTGAGTACTGAGACACCGGTGTGTGTGTGTGTTGATATAGTCTATGGACTGAGCCACATTCAGCCGTCTGTGTGTGTGTGTGTTTCTGTTTGCAGGTATGGACGGTTCATTGAGTCTCAGGGAGCCGTGTGTGTGTGTGTGTGTGTGTCTGTGCTGGTATAGGCTTGGTATTCACAGTGAGCTGTTTATTTTGTGTGTGCTGGTATAGGCTGAGAATTTAGTCACAGTGAGGTGTGTGTGTGTGCAAGTATAGGCTGTGCATTGAGTCACAGATGTGTGTGTGTGTGTGTGTGTGTGCAGGTATAGGCTGGGCATTGAGCCACAGTGAAACGTGTGTGTGTGTGTGTGTTTCTGCTGAGATAGACTGTACATTGAGTCACAGTCAGCCATGTGTGTGTGTGTGTGTGTGTGCACAATGGTATAGACTGTACATTGAGTCAAAGTGAGGTGTGTGCGTGTGCGTGCTGGTATAGGCTGTGGACTGGGTCACATTGAGCCGTGTGTGTGTGTGTGTGTATGTGTGTGCAGGTATGGACAGGGCATTGAATCACAGTCAGTGATGTGTGTGTGTGTGTGTGTGTGTTTGTGCTGGTTTAGACCCTGCTTTGAATCACAGTGAGCCGTGTATGTGCTGCCACAAACTGTGCATTGAGTCACAGAGAGCCTTGTGTGTGTGCTGGTATAGTCTGAGCATTCAGTCACAGTGAGGTGCGGGGGTGTATGTGCTGCTTATAGAGTGTGCATTGAGTCACAGTCAGGTGTGTTTTGTGGTTCTGTGTGCTGGTATAGACTGCATTGAGTCACAGTCAGTCGTGTGTGTGTGTGTGTGTGTGTGTGTGTGTGCACGCAGGTATAGATGGTGCATTGAGTCACAGTGGTGTGTGTGCATGTTTGTGTGCAGGTAGAGACTCTGCATTGAGTCACAGTGAGCCATGTGTGTATGCTGGCATAAGCTGTGCATTGATTCATAGGTAGCCTTTTGGGAGTGCGCAGGTATAGCCTGAGCATTGAGTCACAGTGAGTTGCTTGTGTGTGTGTGTATGTGCTGCTTATAGACTGTGTGTTGAGTCACAGTCAGGTGTGTTTGTGTGTGTGTGTGTTGGTGTAAGCTGTGCACTGAGTCACAGTTAGCTGTGTTTGTTTGTGTGTGCTGGTATAGGCTGAGCATGGAGTCACAGTGAGGTGTGCGTGTGTGTGTGTGTGTGCTGGTATAGACTGTGCCTTGCCTCAGAGTGAGCTGTTCATTTGTGTGTGTGTGTCTGCTGTTAGAGCCTATGCATTGAGTCACAGTGACCCATGTGTGTTTGTTCTAGTATAGTCTATGCATTGAGTCTCACAAATGCGTGTCCATGTGTGTGTGTGCTCGTATAGACCCTGCATTGAGTCACAGTGAGCCGTGTGTGTGTGTGCTGGTATAGTCTGAGCACTGAGTCACAGTGAGGTGCGGGTGTGTATGTGCTGCTTATAGACTGTGCATTGCGTCACAGTCAGCTGTGTTTTGTGGTTCTGTGTGCTGGTATAGACTCAACTGAGTCACAGTCAGCTGTGTGTGTGTGTGTGTTTGTGCACTCAGGTATAGACTGTGTATTGAGTAACAGTGGTGTGTGTGTGTGCATGTGTGCATGCTGGTATAGACTCTACATTGATTCACAGTGAGCCATGTGTGTGTGCTGGCATAAGCTGTGCATTGAGTCATAGTGAGGCGTGTGGGGTTGCACAGGTATAGCCTGAGCATTTTGTCACATTGAGTTATGTGTGTGTTTGTGTATGTGATACTTATAGACTGTGCATTGAGTCACAGTCAGGTGTGTTTGTGTGTGTGTGTGCTGGTATAACTGTGCATTGAGTCACAGTCAACTACGTGTGTGTGTGTGTGTGTGTGTATACTGGTATATGCTGTGCATGCACTCACAGTGAGGGGTGTGTGTGTGTGTGTGTATGCTGGTATAGTCTAAGCATTGAGTCACAGTGAGCTGTGTTTGTGTGTATGTTTGTGCTGTTGGAGACTGCATTGAGTCACAGTGAGCCATATGTTTTTGTGCATGCCTGTGTGCTGGTGTAGGGTGCGCATTGAATCAAATTGACCCATGCTTGTTTGTGCTAGTATCGACTGTGCATCGAGTCACAATTAGCCATGTGTCATGTGTGTGTGTTTGTGTGTGTGTGTGTGCTGGTATAGGCTGAACAGTGAGTCATACTCATGTGGGTGTGAGTGTGGTGGTATCAGCTTTGCATTGAGTCACAGTGAGGGTTGCATGTGTCTGTGTGTGTGTACTACTATTATCTGAGCATTGAGTCACAGTGAGGTCTGTGTGTGTGTGCACAGGTGGTAATTTAGGCTGGGCATTGAGTCACAGTGCACCATGTGTGTTTGTTTTTGTGCTGGTATAGACTATGCACTGAGTCACTTTGAGCCGTGTGTGTGTGTGTTTGTCCTTGTATAGGCTGTCCATTGAGTCACAGTGAGCTGTGTGTGTATGTGTGTGCTGGTATAGGCTGAGCATTGAATCACAGTGAGCTGTGTTTGTGTGTCTGTGCTGGTATAGGCTGCACATTGAGTGACAGTGAGGTTTGTGTGTGTGTGTGTGAGCACTGGTACAGGCTGTGCATTGAGTCAAAGGTGTGTGTGTGTGTGTTTGCTGGTGCAGGCTGCACATTGAATCACAGTGAGCTGTGTGTGTGTGCTGGTATAGACCATGCACTGAGTCACAGTGAGCCGTGTGTGTGTGTGCTGTTATAGTCTGAGCATTGAGTCATAGTGAGGTGCATGTGTTTGTGTGCATGTGCTGTTATGGATGGTGCATTGAGTTACACTGAGAAAAACGTGTGTGTGTGTGTGTGTATGTGCTCATATAGACTGTGCATTGAGTCATAGTCAGGTGTGTTTGTGTGTGTGTGTATTCAGGTATAGGCTGGGCATTGAGTCACAGTCACCATGTGTGTGATGTGTGTGCATGCTGGTATAGGCTGTTCATTTAGTCACAGAGAGGAATGTGTGTCTGTGTTTGCTGGTATAGGCTGACCATTGAGTCACAGTGAGGTGTGTGTGTGTGTGTGAACTTACTGGTATAGGCTTTGCATTGAATCACAGTGAGCTGTTTGTGTTTGAGTGTGTGTATGTGTGTGTGTGTGTGGGTATAGGCTGTGTATTGACTCACAGTGAGCCTTGTGTGTTTCTCTGTGTGTGTGAGCATGCTAGCATAGACTGTGCACTGAGTTACAGGGAGCCGTGTGTGTGTGTGCTGGTATAGACTGTGCATTGAGTCACAGTCAGGTGTGTTTTTGTGCATGTGTGTGCTGGTATAGACTATGCATTGATTAACAGTCAACCGTGTGTGTGTGTGTGTGTGTGCATTCACGCTGTTATAGGCAGTGCATTGAGTCACAGTAAGGGGTGTGTGTGTTTGTGGGCTGGTATAGGCAGACCAATGAGTGACAGTGAGGACAGTGTGTGTGTGTGTGTGTTGGCATAGGCTTGAGGCACAGTGAGATGTTTGTGAGTGCGTGTGTGCTGGTATAGAGTGTGCACTGAGACACAGAGAGCTGTGTGTGTGTGTGTGTGTGTGTACCGGTATAGACATTTCATTGAGTCACATTGAGCCGTGTGTGTGTGTGTGTTTGTGTGGGTGTAGGTACGGATGGTGCATTGAGTCACAGTGACCTGTGTGTGTGTGTGTGTGTGTGTACATATGTGTGTGCTGGTATACGATGTGCATTGAGTGTCAGTGAGGGGTGTCTGCGTCTGCCTGTGATGGCATAGGCTGTGCATTGAGTCACAGTGAACCTTGTTTGTCTCTGCTGCTATAGTCTGAGCATTCAGTCACATACTGGTGTGTGTGTGCATGTATGTGTGTGTGTGTGCATGTGTGTTTGTGTGTGTGATGGTATGGACAGTGCATTCAGTCACCCTAAGCCATGCATGTGTGTGTGTGTGTGTATGTACTGCTGTAGGCTGAGCATTGAGTCACAGTTAGGTGTGTGTGTGTGTGTTCTGGTATAGGCTGTTCACTGAGGCACACTGAGCTGGCACTGTGTGTGTGTGTGTGTGTGTGTGTGCAGGCAGGTATGGGTGGTGCATTTAGTCACAGTGAGCCGAGTGTGTCTGTGTGTGCTGGCATAGGCTGTGCATTGATTCACAGTGAGCCGTGTGTGTGGGGGGGGTGTGGGTGCTGGTATAGGTTGTGAATTCAGTCACAGTGAGGTGTCTGTGTGTGAGTGTGTGTGCATGCTGGTATAGGCTGTGCATTGAGTCACTTTGAGGTGGGTGTGTTTGTATGTGCTGCTATAGACTCTACATTGAGTTACAGTGAGGTGCGTGTGTGTGTGTGTATGTGCTGGTATGGAAACTGCATTGAGTCACACTGAGCCGTGTTTTTGTGTGTGTATGTGTGTGTTGGTATAGACTGTGCATTGAGTCACAGGTGTGTTTGTGTGTGTGTGTGAGTGCTGCTATAGACTGTACATTGAGTCACAGTCAGCTGTGTGTGTGTGTGTGTCTGTGTGCACTGGTATAGGCTGAGTTTGAGTAAGAATGAGGTGTGTGTGTGTGTGTGTGCATATGCTGGTATAACCTAGGCATTGAGTCACAATGAGCTGTGTGTGTGTGTTGGTATAGACTTTACATTTAGTCACAGGGAGCCATGTGTGCTGGTGTACACTGTGCATTGGGTCCCAGTAAGCTGTTCTTATGTGTGTGTGTGTGTGTGTGTGTGTGTGTTGGTTTACGCTGTGCATTGAGTCACACTGAGGTATGTGTGTGGGTGTGCTGTTATAGATATTGCATTGAGTCACAATGTCGTGTGTGTGTGTGTGTGTCTGCACACTGGTATAAGCTGTGTAATGAGTCACAGTGAGAGGTGTGTTTGTGTGTGCTGCTATAGGCAGACCATTGAGTCACAGTGAGGGGTGTGTGCGTACTGGTATATGCTGCACATTGAGTGACAGGTATTTGTGGGTGTGTGTGTGCTGGTACAGGCTGCGCATTGAGTCACAGGTGTGTGTGTGTGTGTGTGTGCTGGTGCAGGCTATGCATTGAGTCACAGTGAGGTGGGTGTGTGTGCTTGTGCTGGTATGGACAGTGCATTGAGTTAAACTGAGCAGTGTATGTGTGTATGTGCATGTGCTGGCATAGACTGTGTATTGAATAACAATCAGGTGTGTGTGTGTGTGTGCTGGTATAGACTGTGCAAAGAGTCACAGTCATGTGTGTGTGTCTGTGTGTCTGTATGCTGTTATAGGCTTTGCACTGAATCACAGTGAGCCATCTGTGTGTGTTTGTATGTGTGTGCAGGTATGGACGGTGCATTGAATCACAGTGAGCAGTGTGTGTGTGTGTGTGTGTGTGTGTGTCTGTGTGTGTGTGCACGGGTGCTAATTTAGGCTATGCATTGGGTCGCAGTGAGCTGTGTGTGTGTGTTTGTGCTGATATAAACTGTGCACTGAGTTACACTGAGCCATCTGTGTGTGTGTGTTTGACCTGCTGTAGGCTGTGCATTGAGCCACAGTAGCTGTGTGTGTCTCTGTGCTGGTAGAGGCTATCGAATGAGTCACAGTGAGATGTGTGTGTTTGTGTGTGCTAGAATAAGCTGAGCATTGAGTCACAGTGAGGTGTGTGTCTGCATATGTGTGTGTGTGTATGAGTTATAGTATAGGCTGTGCAATGAGTCACTGTGAGCTGTAAGTGTGTGTGTGTGTGTTTGTGTGTGTGTATGTGCTAGTATGGAAAGAGCATTGAGTCACACTGAGCCATGTGTGTGGGTGTGTGTGCGTGTTTGTGTGCTGGTATAGACTGTGTATTGAGTCGCCGTTGTTTTTCTGTGTGTGTTTGTGTATGCTGGGATAGACTGAACATTGAGTCACAGTCAGCCATGCGTGTGTGTGTGTGTGTGTGTGTGTGCAAGGGTGCTAATTTAGCCTATGCTTTGAGTCACAGTGAGCCATGTCTGTGTGTTTCTGCTGGTATAGACTGTGCGTGGAGTCACATTGAGCCATGTATGTGTGCGTGTGTTTGTCTTGGTGTAGGCTGTGCATTGAGTTACAGTAGCTGTTTGTGTGTCTGTGCTGGTATAGGCTATGCATTGAGTCACAGTGAGCTGTGTGTGTTTGTGTGCGCTGGTATAGGCTGAGCATTGAGTCACATTGAGGTGTGTGTCTGTGTATGTGTGTGTGTGTATGTGTTATGGTATAGGCTCTGCAATGAGTCTCCATGAGCTGTGAGTGTGTGTGTGTGTGTGTGTGTGTGCTGGTACAGGCTGTGCATAGATTCACAGGTGTGTGTGTGTGTGCTGGTGTAGGCTGTGCATTGAAGCACAGTAAGGTGTGTGTGTGTGTGCATGTGTCAGTATAGACTCTTCATTGAGTCACAGTGAGCCATGTGTGTGTGATGGCATAGGCTGTGCATTGAGTCACAGTGAGCCGTCTGTCTATGTGCTGGTATAGTGTGACCATTGAGTCACATTAAGGTGTGTGTGTGCGTGTGTGTGTGTGTATGTGCTGGTATGGATGGTGCATTGAGTTACAGTGAGCCGTGTGTGTGTGTGTATGTGCTGCTATAGACTGTGCATTGAGTCACATCTGTGTGTGTGTGAGTGTGTGTGTCTATGTGCTGTTATAGGCTTTGTCCTGAATCACAGTGAGAGGTCTTTGTGTGTTTTTATGTGTGTGTGTGTGAAGGTATGGATGGTGCATTGAGTCAGAGTGAGCCGTGTGTGTGTCTGTGTGTGTATGTGTGTGCTGGTACGGGCTGTGCATTGAGTCGCACTGAGGTGTGTGTGTGAGCATGTGTGCTGGTGTAGATAGTGTATTGAGTCACAGTGAGGGGTGTGTGTCTGTGTGTGCTGCTCTAGGCTGACCATTGAGTCACACCGATGTGTATGTGTGTGTGTGTGTGCTGATATAGGCTGCTCATTGAGTCACAGTGAGGTATGTGTGTGTTTGTATGTGCTGGTATGGATGGTGCATTGAGTTGCACTGAGCCGTGTATGTGTGTATGTGTATGTGCTGGTATAGACTGTGTATTGAGTCACAGGTGTGTGTGTGTGTGTGTGTGTGCTGGTATAGCCTGTGCATTGGGTCACACTGAGGTGTGTGTGTGGGTGTGCTGGTATAGATAGTGCACTGAGTCACAGTGCTGTGTGTGTGTTTCTGCACGCTGGTATAGGCTGTGTATTCAGTCACAGTGAGGGTTGTGTGTGTCTGTGTGTGCTGCTATTGGCTGACCATTGAGTCACAGTGAGGGGTGTGTGTGTGCGTGCTGGTATATGCGTTGCATTGAGTCACAGGTATGTGTGGGTGTGTGTGTGCTGTTACAGGCTGTGCATTGAGTCACAGGTGTGTGTGTATGTGTGTGTGCTGGTGCAGGCTGGGCATTGAGTCACAGTGAGGTGGGTGTGTGTGCTTGTGCTGGTATGGACGGTGCATTGAGTTAAACTGAGCAGTGTATGTGTGTGTGTGTATGTGCTGGTATAGACTGTGTATTGAGTCACAGTCAGGTGTGTGTGTGTGTGTGCTGGTTTGGACTGCATTGAGTCACAGTCGTGTGTGTGTGAGTGTGTGTGTCTGTGTGCTGTTACAGGCTTTGCACTGAATCACAGTGAGCCATCTGTGTGTGTTTGTATGTGTGTGCAGGTATGGACGGTGCATTGAATCACAGTGAGCAGTGTGTGTTTGTGTGTGTGCATGGGTGCTAATTTAGGCTACACCTTGAATCACAGTGAACCATGTGTGTGTGTGTTTGTGCTGGTATAGACTGTGCAGTGAGTCACACTGAGCCATGTGTGTGTGCGTGTGTTTGTCTGATGTAGGCTGTGCATTGAGTCACAATTAGCCATGTGTGTGTCTGCAGGTATAGGCGATTCGTTGAGTCACATTAAGCCATGTGTGAGTGTGTGTTTGTGTTTATGTGTGTTCTGGTATATGGTTTGCATTAAGTCACATGATCCCTGTATCTGTGCGTGTGTGTGTGTGTGCTGGTAAGGCTGTGAATTGTGTCATAATGACGTGTGTGTGCGGGTGTGCTGGTATACATAGTGCATTGAGTCACAGTGCCATGTGTGTGGGTCTGCAGGCTGCTATAGGCTGTGCATTGAGTCACAGTGAGGGGTGTGTGTGTGTGTGTGTGTGCTGGTACAGGCTGCACATTGAGTCACAGTTGTGTGTGTGTGTGATGGTGCAGGCTGTGCATTGAGTCACAGTGAGCCTTGTGTCTGTGTGCTGGTATAGTCTGAGCATTAAGTCACACTGAGGTGTGTGTGTGTGTGTGTGTATGCTCTGGTGTGGATGGTGCATTGAGTTACACTGAGCCATGTGTGTGTGTGTGTGTATGTGCTGCTATAGGCTGAGCATTGAGTCACAGCTGTGTGTGTGTGAGTGTGTGTGTCTGTGTGCTGTTATAGGCTTTGTCCTGAATCACAGTGAGATATCTTTGTGTGTTTTTGTGTGGGTGTGTGTGAAGGTATGAACGGTGCACTGAGTGACAGTGAGCTGTGTGTGTGTCTGTGTGTGTACATGTGTGCTGGTAGAGGCTGTGCATTGATTCACACTGAGATGTGTGTGTGTGCATGTGTGCTGGTATAGATAGTGCATTGAGTCACAGTGCCGTCTGTGTGTGTCTGCACACTGCTATAGGCTGTTCATTGAGTCACAGTGAGGTGTGTTTGTGTGTGTGTGTGCTGCTATAGGCTGCGCATTGAGTGACAGGTGTGTGTGTGTGTGTGCTGCTACAGGCTGCACATTGAGTCACAGGTGTGTGTGTGTGTGTGCTGGTGCAGGCTGTGCATTGAAGCACAGTAAGGTATGTGTGTGTGTGTTGCTATAGAATCTTCACTAAGTCACAGTGAGCCATGTGTGTGTGATGGCATAAGCATTGCATTGAGTCACAGTGAGCTATGTGTCTGTATGCTGGTATAGTCTGAGCATTGAGTCACACTGAGGTGTGTGTGTGAGTATGTGCTGGTATGGATGGTGCATTGAGTTACACTGAGCCGTGTGTGTGTGTCTATGTGCTGCTATAGACTGTGCATTGAGTCACAGCTGTGTGTGTGAGTGTGTGTGTCTGTGTGCTATTATAGGCTTTGCCCTGAATCACAGTGAGACGCTTTTGTGTGTCTTTATGTGTGTGTGTGTGTGAAGGTATGGACAGTGCATTGAGTCACAGTGAGCCGTGTTTGTGTCTGTGTGCATATGTGTCTGCTTGTACAGGTTGTTCATTGAGTCACACTGAGGTGTGTGTGTGCATGTGTGCTGGTATAGATAGTGCATTGAGTCACAGTGCCGTGTGTGTGTGTCCGCAAGCTAGTATAGGCTGTGTATTGAGTCACAGTGAGAGGTGTGTGTGTCTGTGTATGCTGCTATAGGCTGACCATTGAGTCACACCGATGTGTATGTGTGTGTGTGTGTGCTGGTATAGGCTGCTCATTGAGTCACAGTGAGGTGTGTGTGTGTTTGTATGTGCTGGTATGGACGGTGCATTGAGTCGCACTGAGCCGTGTATAGACTGTGTGTTGAGTCACAGTCAGGTGTGTGTGTGTGTACAGGTGTAGACTGTGCAATGAGTCACTGTCATGTGTGTGTGAGTGTGTGTGTCTGTGTGCTGTTATAGGCTTTGCACTGAGTCACAGTGAGCCTCTGTGTGTGTTTGTATGTGTGTGCAGATATGGATGGTGCATTGAATCACAGTGAGCAGTGTGTGTGTGTGTGCACGAGTGCTAAATTAGGCTGTGCATTGGGTCACAGTGAGCCGTGTGTGTGTTTGTGCTGATATAGACTGTGCACTGAGTCACATTGAGCCATGTGTGTGTGTGTTTGACCTGGTGTAGTCTGGGCACTGAGTCACAGTAGCTGTGTGTGTGTCTGTGCTGGTATAGGCTATCCATTGAGTCACAGTGAGATGTGTGTGTTTGTGTGTGTTGGTATAGGCTGAGCACTGAGTCACAGTGAGGTGTGTGTGTGTGTGTGCTGGTTTAGGCTGTGCATGGAGTAACAGATGTGTGTGTGTGTGTGTGTGTGTGTGTGTATGTGCTGGTATGGAAAGTGCATTGAGTCACCATGAGCCATGTGTTTGTGTGTGTGTGTTTGTGTTCTGGTGTAGAATGTACACTGAGTCACAGTCAGCCGTGTGTGTGTGTGTGTGTGTGTGCAGAAAGGTAAAGGCTGATTTTGAGCCAGAGTGAGGTGTGTATATGTGTGTGTGTGTGCATGTGCTGGTAAAAGCTTTGCATTGAGTCACAATGAGCTGTGTGTGTGTGTGTATGTGCTGGTATGGATGGTGCATTAAGTTACTCTGAGCCGTGTGTGTGTGTGTATGTGCTGCTATAGACTGTGCATTGAGTCACAGCTGTGTGTGTGAGTGTGTGTGTCTGTGTGCTGTTATAGGCTTTGCCCTGAATCACAGTGAGACGCTTTTGTGTGTTTTTATGTGTGTGTGTGTGAAGGTATGGACAGTGCATTGAGTCACAGTGAGCCGTGTGTGTGTCTGTGTGCATATGTGTCTGCTTGTACAGGTTGTTCATTGAGTCACACTGAGGTGTGTGTGTGTGTGCATGTGTGCTGGTATAGATAGTGCATTGAGTCACAGTGCCATGCGTGTGTGTGTCCGCAAGCTACTATAGGCTGTGTATTGAGTCACAGTGAGAGGTGTGTGTGTCTGTGTATGCTGCTATAGGCTGACCATTGAGTCACACCGATGTGTATGTGTGTGTGTGTGTGCTGGTATAGGCTGCTCTTTGAGTCACAGTGAGGTGTGTGTGTGTTTGTATGTGCTGGTATGGACGGTGCATTGAGTCGCACTGAGCTGTGTATAGACTGTGTGTTGAGTCACAGTCAGGTGTGTGTGTGTGTGCTGGTGTAGACTGTGCAATGAGTCACATTCATGTGTGTGTGAGTGTGTGTGTCTGTGTGCTGTTATAGGCTTTGCACTGAGTCACAGTGAGCCTCTGTGTGTGTTTGTATGTGTGTGCAGATATGGATGGTGCATTGAATCACAGTGAGCAGTGTGTGTGTGTGTGTGCACGAGTGCTAAATTAGGCTGTGCATTGGGTCACAGTGAGCCGTGTGTGTGTTTGTGCTGATATAGACTGTGCAATGAGTCACAGTGAGCCATGTGTGTGTCTGTTTGACCTGGTGTAGGCTGTGCATTGAGTCACAGTAGCTGTGTGTGTGTCTGTGCTGGTATAGGCTATCCATTGAGTCACAGTGAGATGTGTGTGTTTGTGTGTGTTGGTATAGGCTGAGCACTGAGTCACAGTGAGGTGTGTGTGTGTGTGCCGGTTTAGGCTGTGCATGGAGTAACAGATGTGTGTGTGTGTGTGTGTGTGTATGTGCTGGTATGGAAAGTGCATTGAGTCACCATAAGCCATGTGTTTGTGTGTGTGTGTTTGTGTTCTGGTGTAGAATGTACACTGAGTCACAGTCAGCCGTGTGTGTGTGTGTGTGTGAGCACACTGGTAAAGGCTGATTTTCAGCCAGAGTGAGGTGTGTATTTGTGTGTGTGTGTGCATGTGCTGGTAAAAGCTTTGCATTGAGTCACAATGAGCTGTGTGTGTGTGTGTGTGTGTGTGTGTGTGTTTTGGTATAGACTTTGCACTGAGTCACAGGGAGCCATGTGTGTGTGCTGGTATAGACTGTGCATTGAGTCCCAGTGACCTGTTTTTGTGTGTGTGTGTGTGTGTGAGTGTGTGTGTGCTGCTATAGGCTCTGCACTCAGTCACATTCACCCGTGTGTGTGTGTGTGTGTGTGTGCACGCTGGTATAGGCTGTGCATTCAATCACAGTTAGTGGTGTTTGTGTGTGAGTGTGCTGGTGTAGGCTGAACATTGAGCCACAGTGAGGTGTGTGTGTATGTGTGTGTGTGTGGTCCGTTAGAGTCTGTACATTGAGTCACAGTGATTCATGTATGTGTGTGTGCATGTGTGTGTGCATGCATGTATGCTGATATAGGCTGTGCATTGAGTCACAGTGACCCACATGTTTTTGTGCTGGTATAGACTGTGCATTGAGTCACAGCCAGAAATGCGTGTGTGTGTGTGTGTGTGTGTGTGTGTGTGTGCTGGTATAGACCCTGCATTGAGTCACAGTGAGCCGTGTGTGTGTGTGCTGGTATAGTCTGAGCATTGAGTCACAGTGAGGTGCGTGTGTGTATGTGCTGCTTATAGACTGTGCATTGAGTCACAGTCAGCTGTGTTTTGTGTTTCTGTGTGCTGGTATAGACTGCACAGAGTCACAATCAGCCGTGTGTGTGTGTGTGTGTGCATGCAGGTATAGAGTGTGCATTGAGTCACAGTGGGGGGTGTGTGTGTGTGCATGTGTGTGTGCTGGTAGAGAATCTTCATTGAGTCACAGTGAGCCATGTGTGTGTGCTGGCATAAGCTGCTCATTGAGTCATAGTGAGCCGTGTGGGAGTGCTCAGGTATATCCTGAGCATTGAGTCACAGTGAGTTGCATGTCTGTGTGTGTGTGTGTGCGACTTATACACTATGCATGGAATCACAGTCAGGTGTGTTTGTGTGCGTGTGTGCTGGTATAGGCTGTGCACTGAGTCACAGTGAGCTGTGTTTGTTTGTTTGGGCTGGTATATGCTGTGCATTGAGTCACACTGAGCCATGAATGTGTGTGTGTGTGTGTTGGTGTAGGCTGAGCATTGAGTCACAGGTTTGTGTGAGTGAGTGAACATATAAACTTTGTATTGAGCCACAATGAGCCGAGTGTGTGTATGTGTGTATGTGCTGGTATGGATAATGCATTGAGTCACACTGAGCTTGACCTGTGTGTGTATGTATGTGCTGGTATAGATTCTGCATTGTGTCAGAGTCAGGTGTGTGTGCATGAGTGTGTGTGTGTGCTGGTATAGTTTGTGCATTTATTCACAGTAACATATGCGTGCATATGTGTGTGTGTGTGTGTGCTGGTATAGACTGAGCATTGAGTCAAAGTGAGCTATGTGTGTGTGCTGGTGCAGGCTGCACATTGAGTCACAGTGAGGTGGGTGTGTGTGCTTGTGCTGGTATGGACGATGCATTGAGTTAAACTGAGCAGTGTATGTGTGTGTGTGTATGTGCTGGTATAGACTGTATTGAGTCACAGTCAGGTGTGTGTGTGTGTGCTGGTTTGGAGTGCATTGAGTCACAGTCGTGTGTGTGTGTGTCTGTGTGCTGTTACAGGCTTTGCACTCAATCACAGTGAGCCGTCTGTGTGTTTCTATGTGTGTGCAGGTATGGACGGTGCACTGAATCACAGTGAGCAGTGTGTGTTTGTGTGTGTGCACGGGTGCTAATGTAGGCTACGCCTTGAGTCACACTGACACATGTGTGTGTGTGTGTGTGCTGGTATAGACTGTGCACTGAGTCACACTGAGCCATGTGTGTGTGCGTGCGTTTGTCCTGGTGTAGGCTGTGCATTGAGTCACAGTAGCTGTTTGTATGTCTGTGCTGGTATAGGCTGAGCATTGAGTCACAGTGAGGTGTGTGTCTGCGTATGTGTGTGTGTGTATGCGTTGTGGTATAGGCTCTGCAATGAGTCACTGTGAGCTGCGAGTGTGTGTTTCTGTGTGTGTGCGTGCTGGTATAGGCTGAGCATTGAGTCACAGTGAGGCCTGTGTGTGTGCCGGTATAGGCTATGCATTGAGCCACAGATGTGTGTATGTGTGTGTGTGTGTGTGTGCAGGTATTGAATGGGCATTGAGCCACAGTGAGACGTGTGCATGTGTTTGTGTTTGTGTGTTTGTATGTGCTGGTATGGAAAGAGCATTGAGTCACACTGAGCCGTCTCTGTGTGTGTGTGTGTGTGTGTGTGCTGGTATAGACTGTGCATTGAGTCACAGGTGTTTGTGTGTTGTGTATGTGTGTGCTGGGATAGACTGTACATTGAGTCACAGTCTGCTCTGTGTGTGTGTGTGTTTGCACTGCTATAGGCTGCCTTTGAGTCAGAATGAAGTGTGTGTGTGTGCATGTGCTGTAATATGGTTTGCATTGAGTCACAATGAGCTGTGTATGTGTGTGTTTGTGTTGGTATAGCCTTTGGTCTGAGTCACTAGGAGCCATGTGTGTGTGCTGGTATAGACTGTGCATTGAGTCCCTGTGAGATTTTCTTGTGTGTTTGTGTGTGTGTGTGTTTGCTGGTATAGGCTGTGCACTGTGTCACAGTCACTTATGTGTGTGTGTGTGTGTTTGTGTGCAGGTATGGAGGGTGCATTAAGTCACAGTCACCCGTGTGTGTGTGCGCACGCTGGTATAGGCTGTGCATTCAGTCACAGTTAGGACTGTTTGTGTAATTGTGTGCTGGTATAGGATGAGCATTGAGCCACAGTGAGGTGTGTGTGTGTGAGTGTGTGTGCCCTTAGAGTCTGTGCATTGAGTCACAGTGATTCGTGTGTGTGTGTGTGCATGTGTGTGTGCTGGTATAGGCTGTGCATTGAGTCACAGTAACCCGCGTGTGTTTGTGCTGGTATAGACTGTGCATTGAGTCACAGCCATGCGTGTGAGTGTGTGTGTGCTGGTATAGACCCTGAATTGAGTCACAGTCAGGTGTGTTTGTGTGTGTCTGTGTGCTGGTATAGACTATGCATGGAGTCACAGTGAGCCGTGTGTGTGTGTGTGTGTGTGTGTGCATGATGGTATAGACTGTGCATTGAGTCACAGTGAGGTGTGTGTGTGTTTGTATGTGCTGGTATGGACGGTACATTGAGTTGCACTGAGCCGTATATAGACTGTGTGTTGAGTCACAGTCAGGTGTGTGTGTGTGTGTGTGTGCTGGTATAGACTGTGCAATGAGTCACAGTTGTGTGTGTGTGAGTGTGTGTGTCTGTGTGCTGTTATACGCATTGCACTGAGTCACAGTGAGCCTTCTGTGTGTGTTTGTATGTGTGTGCAGATATGGATGGTGCATTGAATCACAGTGAGCAGTGTGTGTGTCTGTGTGCTGGTATAGACCCTGAATTGTGTCACAGTCAGGTGTGTTTGCGTGTGTCTGTGTGCAGGTATAGTCTGTGCATTAAGTCACAATCAGCCATGTGTGTGTGTTTGTGCACAATGGTATAGACTGTGCATTGAGTCACAGTGAGGTGTGTGTGTGTGTGTGAGTGCTGGTATAGCCTGAAAACTGAGTCACATTGAGCCTTGTTTGTGTGTGAGTGTGTGTGTGTGTGTGTGTGTGTGTGGCGCTGGCATAGTCTGTGCACTGAGTCACAGTCAGCTGTGTTTCTGTGTGTGTGTGTGCTGGTATAGACTGTGCATTGAGTCAGAGTAAGCCATGTGTGTATGTGTGTCCTGGTATAGGCTGTGCATTGAGTCTCAGTGAGCTGTTCATCTGTGTGTGTGTGTCTTGGTACAGCTGTACACTGAGTCACATTGAGACGTGTTTGAGTGTGTGTGTGTGTGTCTGTGTGCTGATACAGGATGCACATTGGGTCAGAGTGAGGTATCTGTGTGTGTGTGTGCTGGTACAGGCTGTGCATTGAGTTACAGTGAAGTGTGTGTGGGAGTGTGTGTGTGTGCCGGTAAAGGCTGTGAATTGAGTCACACTGAGCCGTGTGTGTGTGTGAGTGTGCTGGTATAGGTTGTGCATTGACTCACAGTCATGGGTGTGTGTGCATGCTGGGAAAGGCTTTACATTGAGTCAGAGTCTGCAGTGTGTGTGTGTTGTGCGCTGGTACAGACTTTGCATGAGTTAAATAGAACCACGTGTGTGTGTGTGTGCTTGTATAGAATGTGCATTGAATAACAGTGAGGTGTTCATTGTGTGTGTGTGTGTGTGCACACAGGTATGGACGGTACATTGAGTCACAGCGACGTGTGTGTGTGTGTGTGTGTGTGTGTGTGTGTGTGTGATGGTATAGGCTGTGCATTGAGTCACAATGAGCCGTGTATGTGTGTGCTGGTATAGGTGATTCATTGAGTCACAGTGAGCCATGTGTGAGTGCATGTTTGTGTTTGTGTGTGTACTGGTATAGGCTGTGTATCAAGTCACAGTGAGCCCTGTATCTGTGCGTGTGTGTGTGTGTGCTGGTATAGGTTGTGCATTGAGTTATATTAGGGTGTGTGTATGTGCTGGTTTAGGGTGTGCATTGAGTCACAGCTTTGTGTGTGTCTGTATGTGTATATGTATGTGTGTGTACTGTTACAGGCTTTGCATTGAGTCACACTGAGGTGTGTGTGCGAGTGTGCTTGTATAAATAGTGCATTGAGTCACAGTGCCATGTGTGTGTGTCTGCACGCTGGTATTGGCTTTGCATTGAGTCACAGTGAGGGGTGTGTGTGTCTGTTTGTGCTGCTATATGCTGACCATTGAGTCACAGTGAGGTGTGTGTGCGTGTGTGCTGGAATAGGCTGCGCATTGGGTCATAGGTGTGTGTGTCTGTGTGCTGGTGCAGTCAGCACATTGAATCTCAGTTAGGTGTGTGTGTGTGTGTTTGTGTGTGCAGGTATAGACGCTGCATTGAGTCACAGTGAGGTGTGTGTATGTGTGTGCTGGTATAGGCTGTGCATTGAGTCACAATGAGCCATGTGTGTGTCTGCTGGTATAGACGATTCACTGAGTCACAGTAAGCCATTGTGAGTGCGTGTTTGTGTTTGTGTGTGTTTTGGTATAGGCTCTGCATTGAGTCACAGTGAGCCCTGGATCTGTGCGTGTGTGTGTGTGTGTGTGCTGGTAAGGCTATGCATTGAGTCACACTGAGGTGTGTGTGCGGGTGTGCTGGTATAGATATTGCATTGAGTCACAGTGGCATGTGTGTTTACACGCTGCTATAGGCTGTGCATTGAGTCACAGTGAGGTGTGTGTGTGTGTGTGTGTGCTGCTATAGGCTCTGCATTGTGTGACAGGTGTGTGTGTGTGTGTGTGTGCTGGTACAGGCTGTGCATAGATTCACAGGTGTGTGTGTGTGTGCTGGTGCAGGCTGTGCATTGAAGCACAGTAAGGTGTGTGTGTGTGTGCATGTGTCAGTATAGACTCTTCATTGAGTCAAAGTGAGCCATGTGTGTGTGATGGCATAGGCTCTGCATTGAGTCACAGTGAGCCGTCTGTCTATGTGCTGGTATAGTGTGACCATTGAGTCACATTGAGGTGTGTGTGTGCGTGTGTGTGTGTGTATGTGCTGGTATGGATGGTGCATTGACTTACAGTGAGCCGTGTGTGTGTGTGTATGTGCTGCTATAGACTGTGCATTGAGTCACAGCTGTGTGTGTGTGAGTGTGTGTGTCTAAGTGCTGTTATAGGCTTTGTCCTGAATCACAGTGACAGGTCTTTGTGTGTTTTTATGTGTGTGTGTGTGAAGGTATGGATGGTGCATTGAGTCAGAGTGAGCCGTGTGTGTGTCTGTGTGTGTATGTGTGTGCTGGTACGGGCTGTGCATTGAGTCGCACTGAGGTGTGTGTGTGAGCATGTGTGCTGGTGTAGATAGTGTATTGAGTCACAGTGAGGGGTGTGTGTCTGTGTGTGCTGCTCTAGGCTGACCATTGAGTCACACCGATGTGTATGTGTGTGTGTGTGTGCTGATATAGGCTGCTCATTGAGTCACAGTGAGGTATGTGTGTGTTTGTATGTGCTGGTATGGATGGTGCATTGAGTTGCACTGAGCCGTGTATGTGTGTATGTGTATGTGCTGGTATAGACTGTGTATTGAGTCACAGGTGTGTGTGTGTGTGTGTGCTGGTATAGACTGTGCAATGAGTCACAGTCATGTGTGTGTGAGTGTGCGTGTGTGTGTGTGTGCTGGTATATTTGTGCATTTAGTCACAGTGACATATGCATTCTTGTGTGTGTGTGTGTGCTGGTATAGGCTGAGCATTGAGTCACATTGAGGTGTGTGTGTGAGTGTGTGTTCAGGTATGGGCTATGAAATGAGTCACAGTGAGTCATGTATTTGTGTGTGTTTGTGCTGCTATCGGCTGTGCATTGAGTGATAGGTGTGTGTGTGTGTGTGCTGGTATAGCCTGTGCATTGGGTCACACTGAGGTGTGTGTGTGGGTGTGCTGGTATAGATAGTGCACTGAGTCACAGTGCTGTGTGTGTGTTTCTGCACGCTGGTATAGGCTGTGTATTCAGTCACAGTGAGGGTTGTGTGTGTCTGTGTGTGCTGCTATTGGCTGACCATTGAGTCACAGTGAGGGGTGTGTGTGTGTGTGCTGGTATATGCGTTGCATTGAGTCACAGGTATGTGTGGGTGTGTGTGTTCTGTTACAGGCTGTGCATTGAGTCACAGGTGTGTGTGTATGTGCGTGTGCTGGTGCAGGCTGGGCATTGAGTCACAGTGAGGTGGGTGTGTGTGCTTGTGCTGGTATGGACGGTGCATTGAGTTAAACTGAGCAGTGTATGTGTGTGTGTGTATGTGCTGGTATAGACTGTGTATTGAGTCACAGTCAGGTGTGTGTGTGTGTGTGCTGGTTTGGACTGCATTGAGTCACAGTCCTGTGTGTGTGAGTGTGTGTGTCTGTGTGCTGTTACAGGCTTTGCACTGAATCACAGTGAGCCATCTGTGTGTGTTTGTATGTGTGTGCAGGTATGGACGGTGCATTGAATCACAGTGAGCAGTGTGTGTTTGTGTGTGTGCATGGGTGCTAATTTAGGCTACACCTTGAATCACAGTGAACCATGTGTGTGTGTGTTTGTGCTGGTATAACTGTGCAGTGAGTCACACTGAGCCATGTGTGTGTGCGTGTGTTTGTCTGATGTAGGCTGTGCATTGAGTCACAATTAGCCATGTGTGTGTCTGCAGGTATAGGCGATTCATTGAGTCACATTAAGCCATGTGTGAGTGTGTGTTTGTGTTTATGTGTGTTCTGGTATATGGTTTGCATTAAGTCACATGATCCCTGTATCTGTGCGTGTGTGTGTGTGTGCTGGTAAGGCTGTGCATTGTGTCATAATGACGTGTGTGTGCGGGTGTGCTGGTATACATAGTGCATTGAGTCACAGTACCATGTGTGTGGGTCTGCAGGCTGCTATAGGCTGTGCATTGAGTCACAGTGAGGGGTGTGTGTGTGTGTGTGTGTGCTGGTACAGGCTGCACATTGAGTCACAGTTGTGTGTGTGTGTGATGGTGCAGGCTGTGCATTGAGTCACAGTGAGCCTTGTGTCTGTGTGCTGGTATAGTCTGAGCATTAAGTCACACTGAGGTGTGTGTGTGTGTGTGTGTATGCTCTGGTGTGGATGGTGCATTGAGTTACACTGAGCCATGTGTGTGTGTGTGTGTATGTGCTGCTATAGGCTGAGCATTGAGTCACAGCTGTGTGTGTGTGAGTGTGTGTGTCTGTGTGCTGTTATAGGCTTTGTCCTGAATCACAGTGAGACATCTTTGTGTGTTTTTGTGTGGGTGTGTGTGAAGGTATGAACGGTGCACTGAGTGACAGTGAGCTGTGTGTGTGTCTGTGTGTGTACATGTGTGCTGGTAGAGGCTGTGCATTGATTCACACTGAGATGTGTGTGTGTGCATGTGTGCTGGTATAGATAGTGCATTGAGTCACAGTGCCGTCTGTGTGTGTCTGCACACTGCTATAGGCTGTTCATTGAGTCACAGTGAGGTGTGTTTGTGTGTGTGTGTGCTGCTATAGGCTGCGCATTGAGTGACAGGTGTGTGTGTGTGTGTGCTGCTACAGGCTGCACATTGAGTCACAGGTGTGTGTGTGTGTGTGCTGGTGCAGGCTGTGCATTGAAGCACAGTAAGGTATGTGTGTGTGTGTTGCTATAGAATCTTCACTAAGTCACAGTGAGCCATGTGTGTGTGATGGCATAAGCATTGCATTGAGTCACAGTGAGCTATGTGTCTGTATGCTGGTATAGTCTGAGCATTGAGTCACACTGAGGTGTGTGTGTGAGTATGTGCTGGTATGGATGGTGCATTGAGTTACACTGAGCCGTGTGTGTGTGTCTATGTGCTGCTATAGACTGTGCATTGAGTCACAGCTGTGTGTCTGAGTGTGTGTGTCTGTGTGCTATTATAGGCTTTGCCCTGAATCACAGTGAGACGCTTTTGTGTGTCTTTATGTGTGTGTGTGTGTGAAGGTATGGACAGTGCATTGAGTCACAGTGAGCCGTGTTTGTGTCTGTGTGCATATGTGTCTGCTTGTACAGGTTGTTCATTGAGTCACACTGAGGTGTGTGTGTGCATGTGTGCTGGTATAGATAGTGCATTGAGTCACAGTGCCGTGTGTGTGTGTCCGCAAGCTAGTATAGGCTGTGTATTGAGTCACAGTGAGAGGTGTGTGTGTCTGTGTATGCTGCTATAGGCTGACCATTGAGTCACACCGATGTGTATGTGTGTGTGTGTGTGCTGGTATAGGCTGCTCATTGAGTCACAGTGAGGTGTGTGTGTGTTTGTATGTGCTGGTATGGACGGTGCATTGAGTCGCACTGAGCCGTGTATAGACTGTGTGTTGAGTCACAGTCAGGTGTGTGTGTGTGTACAGGTGTAGACTGTGCAATGAGTCACTGTCATGTGTGTGTGAGTGTGTGTGTCTGTGTGCTGTTATAGGCTTTGCACTGAGTCACAGTGAGCCTCTGTGTGTGTTTGTATGTGTGTGCAGATATGGATGGTGCATTGAATCACAGTGAGCAGTGTGTGTGTGTGTGCACGAGTGCTAAATTAGGCTGTGCATTGGGTCACAGTGAGCCGTGTGTGTGTTTGTGCTGATATAGACTGTGCACTGAGTCACATTGAGCCATGTGTGTGTGTGTTTGACCTGGTGTAGTCTGGGCACTGAGTCACAGTAGCTGTGTGTGTGTCTGTGCTGGTATAGGCTATCCATTGAGTCACAGTGAGATGTGTGTGTTTGTGTGTGTTGGTATAGGTTGAGCACTGAGTCACAGTGAGGTGTGTGTGTGTGTGTGCTGGTTTAGGCTGTGCATGGAGTAACAGATGTGTGTGTGTGTGTGTGTGTGTGTGTGTGTATGTGCTGGTATGGAAAGTGCATTGAGTCACCATGAGCCATGTGTTTGTGTGTGTGTGTTTGTGTTCTGGTGTAGAATGTACACTGAGTCACAGTCAGCCGTGTGTGTGTGTGTGTGTGTGTGTGCAGAAAGGTAAAGGCTGATTTTGAGCCAGAGTGAGGTGTGTATATGTGTGTGTGTGTGCATGTGCTGGTAAAAGCTTTGCATTGAGTCACAATGAGCTGTGTGTGTGTGTGTATGTGCTGGTATGGATTGTGCATTAAGTTACTCTGAGCCGTGTGTGTGTGTGTATGTGCTGCTATAGACTGTGCATTGAGTCACAGCTGTGTGTGTGAGTGTGTGTGTCTGTGTGCTGTTATAGGCTTTGCCCTGAATCACAGTGAGACGCTTTTGTGTGTTTTTATGTGTGTGTGTGTGAAGGTATGGACAGTGCATTGAGTCACAGTGAGCCGTGTGTGTGTCTGTGTGCATATGTGTCTGCTTGTACAGGTTGTTCATTGAGTCACACTGAGGTGTGTGTGTGTGTGCATGTGTGCTGGTATAGATAGTGCATTGAGTCACAGTGCCATGCGTGTGTGTGTCCGCAAGCTACTATAGGCTGTGTATTGAGTCACAGTGAGAGGTGTGTGTGTCTGTGTATGCTGCTATAGGCTGACCATTGAGTCACACCGATGTGTATGTGTGTGTGTGTGTGCTGGTATAGGCTGCTCTTTGAGTCACAGTGAGGTGTGTGTGTGTTTGTATGTGCTGGTATGGACGGTGCATTGAGTCGCACTGAGCTGTGTATAGACTGTGTGTTGAGTCACAGTCAGGTGTGTGTGTGTGTGCTGGTGTAGACTGTGCAATGAGTCACATTCATGTGTGTGTGAGTGTGTGTGTCTGTGTGCTGTTATAGGCTTTGCACTGAGTCACAGTGAGCCTCTGTGTGTGTTTGTATGTGTGTGCAGATATGGATGGTGCATTGAATCACAGTGAGCAGTGTGTGTGTGTGTGTGCACGAGTGCTAAATTAGGCTGTGCATTGGGTCACAGTGAGCCGTGTGTGTGTTTGTGCTGATATAGACTGTGCAATGAGTCACAGTGAGCCATGTGTGTGTCTGTTTGACCTGGTGTAGGCTGTGCATTGAGTCACAGTAGCTGTGTGTGTGTCTGTGCTGGTATAGGCTATCCATTGAGTCACAGTGAGATGTGTGTGTTTGTGTGTGTTGGTATAGGCTGAGCACTGAGTCACAGTGAGGTGTGTGTGTGTGTGCCGGTTTAGGCTGTGCATGGAGTAACAGATGTGTGTGTGTGTGTGTGTGTGTATGTGCTGGTATGGAAAGTGCATTGAGTCACCATAAGCCATGTGTTTGTGTGTGTGTGTTTGTGTTCTGGTGTAGAATGTACACTGAGTCACAGTCAGCCGTGTGTGTGTGTGTGTGTGAGCACACTGGTAAAGGCTGATTTTCAGCCAGAGTGAGGTGTGTATTTGTGTGTGTGTGTGCATGTGCTGGTAAAAGCTTTGCATTGAGTCACAATGAGCTGTGTGTGTGTGTGTGTGTGGTGTGTGCAGGAATGGATGGTGCATTGAGTCACAGTGAGCTGTGTGTGTGCGTGTGTGTGTGTGCTGATATAGGCTGTACATTGATTCACAGTGTGCTGTGTGTGTGTGTGCGGGTATAGGCTGTGCATTGAGTCAAAGTGAGCTATGTGTGTGTGCTGGCATAGGCGGTGCATTAAGTCACAATGAGCCGTGTGTGTGTGTGCTGGTAAAGGCTGAGTATTGAGTCACAGTGAGGTGTGTGTGTTTGTGTGTATGTGCTGGTATGGATGATGCATTGAGTCACAATAAGCTGGACATGTGTTGTTTGTGTGTGTAGGTGCTGGTATAGACTCTGCATTGAGTCAGAGTCAGGTGTGTGTGTGTGCGTGTGTGTGTGTGTGTGTGCTGGTATAGGCTCTGCATTGAGTCACTGTGAGCTGTGTGTGTGTTTGTGTGTTTGTGCTGGTATAGGTTGTGCATTGAGTCACAGTGACAAGTGTGTGTGTGTTTGTGTGCTGGTATAGGCTGAGCATTGATTCAACGTGAGCTAGGTGTGTGTGCTGGTATAGGAAGTGCAATATGTCACAGTGAGGTATGTGTGTGAGTGTGTGTTCAGGTATGAGCTGTGAAATGAGTCACAGTGAATCATGTATTTGTGTGTGTTTGTGATGCTATCAGCTGTGCATTGATTGACAGGTGTGTGTGTGTGTGTGTGTGTGCTGGTATAGGCTGCACATGGAGTCACTTTGAGCTGTGTGTGTGAGTGTGTGTGCTTATATCGGCTGAGCATTGAGTCACACTGAGCTGTGTGTGTGTGTGCTGGTATAGGCTCTGCACTGAGTCACAGTGAGGTGTGTGTGTGTGTGTGTGTGTTGGTACAGGAAGCAATTTGAGTCACAGTGAGGTATGTGTGTGTGTGTGTGTGCTGCTATAGGCTGTGCATTGAGTCACAGTGAGGTGTGTGTGGTGTGTGCTGGTATAGACCCTGCATTTAGTCACAGTGAGCTGTGTGTGTGTGTGCTGGAATAGTCTGAGCATTGAGTCACAGTGAGGTGCATGTGTGTGTGTGTATGTGCTGTTATAGATGGTGCATTGAGTCACACTGAGAAAAACGTGTGTGTGTGTGTGTGTGTGTGTGTGTGTATGTGCTCATATAGACTGTTCATTGAGTCATAGCCTGGTGTGTTTGTGTGTGTGTGTGTGCAGGTATAGGCTGGGCATTGAGTCACAGTCAGCGTGTGTGTGATATGTGTGCACGCTGGTATAGGCTGACCATTGAGTCACAGTGAGGTGTGTGTGTGTGTGGGTGCACGTACTGGTTTAGGCTTTGCACTGAGTCACAGTGAGCTGATTGTGTTTGAGTGGGTGTATGTGTGTGTGTGTGCAGGTATAGGCTGTGTATTGACTCACAGTGAGCCATGTGTGTTTCTGTGTGTGTCTGAGTCTGCTAGCATAGACTGTGCACTGAGTTCCATGGAGCCGTGTGTGTGTTGGTATAGACTGTGCATTGAGTCACAGTCAGGTGTGTTTGTGTGTGTGTGTGTGTGCTGGTATAGACTATGCATTGATTAACAGTCAACCGTGTGTTTGTGTGTGTTTGTGTGTGTGAATGCACACTGTTATAGGCAGTGCACTGAGTCATAGTAAGGGGTGTGTGTGTTCGTGGGCTGGTATAGGCAGACCAATGAGTGACAGAGAGGTCTGTGTGTGTGTGTGTGCTGGTATAGGCTTGAGGCACAGTGAGCTGTTTGTGGGTGTGTGTGGGCTGGTATAGAGTGTGCACTGAGACACAGACAGCCGTGTGTGTGTGTGTGTGTGTGTGTGTGCCGGCATAGACATTTCATTGAGTCACATTAAGCCGTGTGTGTGTGTGTGTAGGTACAGATGGTGCATTGAGTCACAGTGAGCTGTGTGTGTGTGTGTGCTGTTAGAGACTGTGCATTGAGTCACAGTCAGCTGTGCATGTGTGTGTATGCGTGTGTGCTGCTCTAGGCTGAGTATTGAGTAACATTTAGCTGTGTGTGTGTGCTGATATTGGCTGTGGACTCAGTCACATTGAGCCATCTGTGTGTGTGTGTGTGTGCAGTATGGACGGTGCAATGTGTTACAGGGAGCCATGTGTGTGTGTGTCTGTGTGCTGGTAGAGACTGTGCATTGAGTCACAGTGAGGGGTGTGTGTGTGTCTGTGTGTGCAGGTATATGCTGAATATTGAGTCACACTGAGGTGTATGTGTGTGTGTGCATGCTGGCATAAGCTTTGCATAGAGTCACAGGTAGCGGTGTGTGTGTGTGTGTATGTGCTGGTATAGACTGTGCATTGAGTCAGAGTGAGCCATGTGTGTGTGTGTTTTCTGGTATAGGCTGTGCATTGAGTCTCAGTGAGCTGTTCATGTGTGTGTGTGTGTGTGTGTGCAAGTGTGTGTTGGTATAGGCTGTGCACTAAGTCACATGAGCCGTGTGTGTGTGTGCTGGTATAGGCTGCACATTCAGTCACAGTGATGTGTGTGTGTGTCTGCTCGTACAGGCTGTGCATTGAGTCACTGTGAGGTGAGTGTGCATGTGTGTGCAGGAATAGGCTGGACATTGATTCACAGTGAACTGTGTGTGTGTGTCTTTGTGTGTGCTTGTATAGGCTGTGCATTAAGTCACAGTGAGCTGTGTGTGTGTGTGTGCTGATCTAGGCTGAACATTGAGTCACAGTGAGGTGTGTCTGTGTGTGTGTGTGCTGGTACAGGCTGTGCATTGAGTCACAGTGAGGTGTGTGTGTGATTGTGCATGTGTGTGCAGGTGTAGGCTGGGCATTGAGTCACAGAGTCCTGTGTGTGTTTTTGTGTTGTTAGAGATTGTGGATTGAGTCACAGTGAGCCGTGTGTGTGTGTGTGCATGTGTGTGTGCTGTTATATGATGTGCATTGAGTGTCAGTGAGTGGTGTGTGTGTCTGCCTGTGATGGCATAGGCTGTGCATTGAGTCACAGTGAGCCGTGTGTGTGTGTATGTGTGCTGGTATAGGCAGTCCACTGTGTCACAGTAAGCCGTGAATGTGTGTGTGTGTGTGTTTGTAAGTAAGGATGGTGCTTTGAATTACAGTGAGCAGTGTGTGTGTGTGTGAGTGCTGATATAGGCTGTGCATTGAGTCACAGTCAGCCTTGTGTGTGTGTGTGCACGAGCACTGGTATAGGCTGTTCACTGAGTCACAGTTAGGGGTGTGTGTGTCTCTGTGTTCTGGTATAGGCTTTGCAATGAGTCACAGTGAGGTTTGTGTGTGTGTGTGTGCGTGTGCTGTTATAGGCTTGCATTGAGTCATAGTGAGATCTGAGTGTGTGTTTGTGTGCTGGTATAGACAGTGCACTAACTCACAGTGAGCATGTGTGTTTGTGTGATGGAATAGACTGTGCATTGAGTCAGAGTGAGCTGATCATGTGTGTGTGGGGGGGTGTCTGTGTACTGTTACAGACTGTGCATTAAGTCACGGGGAGTAATGTGTGTGTGTGTGCATGTGTGTGTGCTGGTATAGTCTGAGTATTGAGTCACAGTTAGGTGTGATTGTTTGTGCCGGTATAGGTTGTGGACTGAGTCACATTGAGCCATCTTTGTGTGTGTGTGTGTGTGTGCAGGGATGGATGGTGCATTTAGTCACAGGGAGCCGAGTGTTTGTGTGTGTGTGCTGGCATACGCTGTGCATTGAGTCACAGTGAGCCGTGTGTGTGTGTAATGATAAAGTCTGAGCATTGAGTCGCAGTGAGGTGTGTGGGTGTATGTGCTGCTTATAGACTGTGCATTGAGTCACATTCAGGTGTGTTTTGTCATTCTGTGTGCTGGTATAGACTGCATTAAGTCACAGTCAGCCGTGTGTTTGTGTGTGTGTGTGTGTGCATGCAGGTATATACTGTGCATTGAGTCACAGTGGTGTGTGTGTGTGTGCATGTGTGTGTGCTGGTATACTCTGCATTGAGTCACAGTGAGCCATGTGTGTGTGCTGGCATAAGCTGTGCATTGAGTCATAGTGAGCCGTGTGGGGGTGCGCAGGTATAGCCTGTTCATTGATTCACAGTTAGTTGCATGTATGTGTGTGTATGTGCTGCTTGTGGACTGTGCATTGAGGCATAGTTAGTTGTGTTTGTTTGTGTCTGCTGGTATAGGCTGAGCACTAAGTCACAGTGAGGTGTGTGTGTGTGTGTCTGTGTGTGTGTGCTGGTATAGACTGTGCATTGAGTCAGAGTAAGCCGTGTGTGTGTGTGTGTGTGTGTGTGTGTGTGTGTGTGTGTGTTCTGGTATAGGCTGTGCATTGAGTCTCAGTGAGCTGTTCGTCTGTGTGTATCTGTGTTGGTATAGGCTGTACACTGAGTCACATTGAGACGTGTTTGTGTGTGTGTGTGTGTGTGCGCACAATGATACAGGCTGCACACTGAGTCAGAATGAGCCCTGTGTTTGTGTGCTTCTATAGGCTGCACATTGAGTCACAGTGAGCTGTATGTGTGAGTGTGTGTGCTGATATAGGCTGAGCATTGAGTCACAGTGAGGTATCGATGTGTGTGTGTACTGGAACAGGCTATGCATTGAGTCACAGTGAAGTGTGTGTGTGAGTGTGTGTATGTGCAAGTATAGGCATGGAATTGAGTCACAGTGAGCTGTGTGTTTGTGTGCTGGTTTAGGATGTGCATTGACTCACAGTGAGGGGTGTGTGTGTGTGTGTGTGTGTGTGTGTGTGTGACGCTACAGAAAGCGCTTTGAGTCACAGCAAGGTATGTGTGTTTGTTGGTATAGGCTGAGCATAGAGTCATAGTGAGGTGTGTGTGTGTGTGTGCTGGTATAGACTCTGCATTGAGTCACAGTCCACCGTGTGTGTGTGAGTGTGTGTCTGTGTGTGCTGCTATAGGCTGACCATTGAGTCACAGTGAGGTGTGTGTGCGTGTGTGTGTGTGTCCTGGTATAGGCTGCCCTTTGAGTCACAGGTATGTGTGGGTGGGTGTGTGCTGGTACATGCTGCACATTGAGTCACAGGTGTGTGTGTGTGTGTGTGTGTGTGTGCTGGTGCAGGCTGCACATTGAGTCACAGTGAGGTGTGTGTATGTGCTGGTATGATCGATGGTGCATTGAGTTACACAGAGCCATGTATGTGTGTGTGTATGTGCTGGTATAGACTGCATTGAGTCACAGTCGTGTGTGTGTGAGTGTGTGTGTCTGTGTGCTGTTATAGGCTTTGCATGGAGCCACGGGGAGCAATGTGTGTGTGTGTGTGTGTGCATGTATGTGTGCTGGTGTAGGCTGAGTATTGAGTCACAGTTAGGTGTGTTTGCATGTGCCGGTATAGGCTGTGGACTGAGTCACATTGAGCCGTCTGTGTGTGTGTGTGTATGTGTGTGCAGGGATGGATGGTGCATTTAGTCAAAGGGAGCCGAGTGTTTGTGTGTGTTTGGTGGTATAGGCTGTATATTGAGTCACAGTGAGCCGTGTGTGTGTGTGTATGTGTGCGTGTTGGCATAGGCTGTGCATTGAGTCACAGTGAGCCGTGTGTGTGTGTGATGGTATAGTCTGAGCATTGAGTCACAATGAGGTGTGTTGTTGTGTTTGCTGCTTATAGACTGTGCATTGAGTCACAGTCAGGTGTGTGTTGTGGTTCTGTGTGCTGGTATAGACTGCACTGAGTCACAGTCAGCCATGTGTGTGTGTGTGTGTGCACAGGTATAGACTGCTCATTGAGTCACAGTGGTGTGTGTGTGCATGTGTGTGTGCTGGTAGAGACTCTGCATTGAGTCACAGTGAGCCATTTGCGTGTGCTGGCATAAGCTGTGCATTGAGTTATAGTGAGCCATATGGGGGTGTGCAGGTATAGCCTGAGCATTGAGTCACAGTGAGTTGCATGTGTGTATGTGTATGTGCTACTTATAGACTGTGCATTGAGTCACAGTCAGGTGTGTCTGTGTCTGTGTGTGCTGGTATAGTCTGTGCACTGAGTCACAGTGAGCTGTGTTTCTTTGTGTGTGCTGGTATAGGCTGAGCATGGAGTCACAGTCAAGTGTGTGTGTGTGTGTGTGTGTGCAGGTATACTCTGTGCATTGAGTCACAGTGAGCCATGCATGTGTGTGTGTCTGTGCTGATATAGGCTGAGCATTGAGTCAGAGTGAGCTGTGTGTGTGTATGTGTGTATGTGCTGGTATGGATGGTGCATTGAGACACACTTAGCACTGTGTGTGTGTGTGCATGTGTGTGTGTGTGTGCTGGTATAGGCTCTGCATTGAGTCACTGTGAGATGTGTGTGTGTTTGTGTGTTTGTGCTGGTATAGGCTGTTCATTGAGTCACAGTGACTTCTGTGTGTGTGTGTGTGTGTGTGTGTGTGTGTGCTGGTATAGGCTGAGCATTGAGTTATAGTGAGCTATGTGTGTTTGCTGGTATAGGCATATCATTGAGTCACAGTGAGGTGTGTGTGTGAGTGTGTGTTCATGAACGAATTGTGAAATGAGTCACAGTGAGTCATGTATTTGTGTGTGTTTGTACTGCTATCGGCTGTGCACTGAGTGACAGGTGTGTGTGTGTTTGTTTGTGCTGGTATAGGCTGCACATTGAGTCACAGTGATATGTGTGTGTGTGTGTGTGTGTGTGTGTTGGTACAGGAAGCAATTTGAGTCACAGTGAGGTATGTGTGTGTGTGTGTGTGCTGCTATAGGCTGTGCATTGAGTCACAGTGAGGTGTGTGTGGTGTGTGCTGGTATAGACCCTGCATTTAGTCACAGTGAGCTGTGTGTGTGTGTGCTGGTATAGTCTGAGCATTGAGTCACAGTGAGGTGCATGTGTGTGTGTGTATGTGCTGTTATGGATGGTGCATTGAGTCACACTGAGAAAAACGTGTGTGTGTGTGTGTATATGTGCTCATATAGACTGTTCATTGAGTCATAGTCTGGTGTGTTTGTGTGTGTGTGTGTGCAGGTATAGGCTGGGCATTGAGTCACAGTCAGCGTGTGTGTGATGTGTGTGCACGCTGGTATAGGCTGTGCATTTAGTCACAGAGAGGGGTGTGTGTCTGTGTGCGCTGGTATAGGCTGACCATTGAGTCACAGTGAGGTGTGTGTGTGTGTGGGTGCACATACTGGTTTAGGCTTTGCACTGAGTCACAGTGAGCTGATTGTGTTTGAGTGGGTGTATGTGTGTGTGTGTGCAGGTATAGGCTGTGTATTGACTCACAGTGAGCCATGTGTGTTTCTGTGTGTGTCTGAGTCTGCTAGCATAGACTGTGCACTGAGTTCCATGGAGCCGTGTGTGTGTTGCTATAGACTGTTCATTGAGTCACAGTCAGGTGTGTTTGTGTGTGTGTGTGTGTGCTGGTATAGACTATGCATTGATTAACAGTCAACCGTGTGTGTGTGTATGTTTGTGTGTGTGAATGCACACTGTTATAGGCAGTGCACTGAGTCATAGTAAGGGGTGTGTGTGTTCGTGGGCTGGTATAGGCAGACCAATGAGTGACAGAGAGGTCTGTGTGTGTGTGTGTGCTGGTATAGGCTTGAGGCACAGTGAGCTGTTTGTGGGTGTGTGTGGGCTGGTATAGAGTGTGCACTGAGACACAGACAGCCGTGTGTGTGTGTGTGTGGGTGTGCCAGCATAGACATTTCATTGAGTCACTTTAAGCCGTGTGTGTGTGTGTGTGTAGGTACAGATGGTGGATTGAGTCACAGTGAGCTGTGTGTGTGTGTGTGCTGTTAGAGACTGTGCATTGAGTCACATTCAGCTGTGCATGTGTGTGTATGCGTGTGTGCTGCTCTAGGCTGAGTATTGAGTAACAGTTAGCTGTGTGTGTGTGCTGATATTGGCTGTGGACTCAGTCACATTGAGCCGTCTGTGTGTGTGTGTGTGTGTGCAGTATGGACGGTGCAATGTGTTACAGGGAGCCATGTGTGTGTGTGTCTGTGTGCTGGTAGAGACTGTGCATTGAGTCACAGTGAGGGGTGTGTGTGTGTCTGTGTGTGCAGGTATATGCTGAACATTGAGTCACACTGAGGTGTATGTGTGTGTGTGCATGCTGGCATAAGCTTTGCATAGAGTCACAGGTAACGGTGTGTGTGGTGTGTGTATGTGCTGGTATAGACTGTGCATTGAGTCAGAGTGAGCCATGTGTGTGTGTGTTTTCTGGTATAGGCTGTGCATTGAGTCTCAGTGAGCTGTTCATGTGTGTGTGTGTGTGTGTGTGTCTGCATGTGTGTGTTGGTATAGGCTGTGCACTGTCACATGAGCCATGTGTGTGTGTGCTGGTATAGGCTGCACATTCAGTCACAGTGATGTGTGTGTGTGTGTGCTCGTACAGGCTGTGCATTGAGTCACTGTGAGGTGTGTGTGTGAGTGTGCATGTGTGTGCAGGAATAGGCTGGACATTGATTCACAGTGAACTGTGTGTGTGTGTCTTTGTGTGTGCTTGTATAGGCTGTGCATTAAGTCACAGTGAGCTGTGTGTGTGTGTGCTGATCTAGGCTGAACATTGAGTCACAGTGAGGTGTGTCTGTGTGTGTGTGTGCTGGTACAGGCTGTGCATTGAGTCACAGTGACGTGTGTGTGTGATTGTGCATGTGTGTGCAGGTGTAGGCTGGGCATTGAGTCACAGAGTCCTGTGTGTGTTTTTGTGTTGTTAGAGATTGTGGATTGAGTCACAGTGAGCCGTGTGTGTGTGTGTGCATGTGTGTGTGCTGTTATATGATGTGCATTGAGTGTCAGTGAGTGGTGTGTGTGTCTGCCTATGATGGCATAGGCTGTGCATTGAGTCACAGTGAGCCGTGTGTGTGTGTATGTGTGCTGGTATAGGCAGTCCACTGTGTCACAGTAAGCCGTGAATGTGTGTGTGTGTGTGTTTGTAAGTAAGGATGGTGCTTTGAATTACAGTGAGCAGTGTGTGTGTGTGAGTGCTGATATAGGCTGTGCATTGAGTCACAGTCAGCCTTGTGTCTGTGTGTGCACGAGCACTGGTGTAGGCTGTTCACTGAGTCACAGTTAGGGGTGTGTGTGTCTCTGTGTGCTGGTATAGGCTTTGCAATGAGTCACAGTGAGGTTTGTGTGTGTGTGTGTGCGTGTGCTGTTATAGGCTTGCATTGAGTCATAGTGAGATCTGAGTGTGTGTTTGTGTGCTGGTATAGACAGTGCACTAACTCACAGTGAGCATGTGTGTTTGTGTGATGGAATAGACTGTGCATTGAGTCAGAGTGAGCTGATCATGTGTGTGTGGGGGGGTGTCTGTGTACTGTTACAGACTGTGCATTGAGTCACGGGGAGTAATGTGTGTGTGTGTGCATGTGTGTGTGCTGGTATAGTCTGAGTATTGAGTCACAGTTAGGTGTGATTGTTTGTGCCGGTATAGGTTGTGGACTGAGTCACATTGAGCCATCTTTGTGTGTGTGTGTGTGTGTGTGTGCAGGGATGGATGGTGCATTTAGTCACAGGGAGCCGAGTGTTTGTGTGTGTGTGCTGGCATAGGCTGTGCATTGAGTCACAGTGAGCCGTGTGTGTGTGTAATGGTAAAGTCTGAGCATTGAGTCGCAGTGAGGTGTGTGGGTGTATGTGCTGCTTATAGACTGTGCATTGAGTCACATTCAGGTGTGTTTTGTCGTTCTGTGTGCTGGTATAGACTGCATTAAGTCACAGTCAGCCGTGTGTGTGTGTGTGTGTGTGTGTGTGTGCATGCAGGTATATACTGTGCATTGAGTCACAGTGGTGTGTGTGTGTGTGCATGTGTGTGTGCTGGTATACTCTGCATTGAGTCACAGTGAGCCATGTGTGTTTGCTGGCATAAGCTGTGCATTGAGTCATAGTGAGCCGTGTGGGGGTGCGCAGGTATAGCCTGTTCATTGATTCACAGTTGCATGTATGTGTGTGTATGTGCTGCTTGTGGACTGTGCATTGAGGCATAGTTAGTTGTGTTTGTTTGTGTCTGCTGGTATAGGCTGAGCACTGAGTCACAGTGAGGTGTGTGTGTGTGTGTCTGTGTGTGTGTGCTGGTATAGACTGTGCATTGAGTCAGAGTAAGCCATGTGTGTGTGTGTGTCTGTGTGTGTGTGTGTGTGTTCTGGTATAGGCTGTGCATTGAGTCTCAGTGAGCTGTTCGTCTGTGTGTATCTGTGTTGGTATAGGCTGTACACTGAGTCACATTGAGACGTGTTTGTGTGTGTGTGTGTGTGCGCGCAATGATACAGGCTGCACACTGAGTCAGAATGAGCCGTGTGTTTGTGTGCTTCTATAGGCTGCACATTGAGTCACAGTGAGCTGTATGTGTTAGTGTGTGTGCTGATATAGGCTGAGCATTGAGTCACAGTGAGGTATCGATGTGTGTGTGTACTGGAACAGGCTATGCATTGAGTCACAGTGAAGTGTGTGTGTGAGTGTGTGTATGTGCAAGTATAGGCTTGGAATTGAGTCACAGTGAGCCGTGTGTTTGTGTGCTGGTTTAGGATGTGCATTGACTCACAGTGAGGGGTGTGTGTGTGTGTGTGTGTGTGTGTGTGTGTGACGCTACAGAAAGCGCTTTGAGTCACAGCAAGGTATGTGTGTTTGTTGGTATAGGCTGAGCATAGAGTCATAGTGAGGTGTGTGTGTGTGTGTGCTGGTATAGACTCTGCATTGAGTCACAGTCCACCGTGTGTGTGTGAGTGTGTGTGTGTGTGTGCTGCTATAGCATGACCATTGAGTCACAGTGAGGTGTGTGTGCGTGTGTGTGTGTGTCCTGGTATAGGCTGCCCTTTGAGTCACAGGTATGTGTGGGTGGGTGTGTGCTGGTACATGCTGCGCATTGAGTCACAGGTGTGTGTGTGTGTGTGTGTGTGTGTGCTGGTGCAGGCTGCCCATTGAGTCACAGTGAGGTGTGTGTATGTGCTGGTATGATCGATGGTGCATTGAGTTACACAGAGCCATGTATGTGTGTGTGTATGTGCTGGTATAGACTGCATTGAGTCACAGTCGTGTGTGTGTGAGTGTGTGTGTCTGTGTGCTGTTATAGGCTTTGCATGGAGCCACGGGGAGCAATGTGTGTGTGTGTGTGTGTGCATGTATGTGTGCTGGTGTAGGCTGAGTATTGAGTCACAGTTAGGTGTGTTTGCATGTGCCGGTATAGGCTGTGGACTGAGTCACATTGAGCCGTCTGTGTGTGTGTGTATGTGTGTGCAGGGATGGATGGTGCATTTAGTCAAAGGGAGCCGAGTGTTTGTGTGTGTTTGGTGGTATAGGCTGTATATTGAGTCACAGTGAGCCGTGTGTGTGTGTGTATGTGTGCGTGTTGGCATAGGCTGTGCATTGAGTCACAGTGAGCCGTGTGTGTGTGTGATGGTATAGTCTGAGCATTGAGTCATAATGAGGTGTGTTGTTGTGTTTGCTGCTTATAGACTGTGCATTGAGTCACAGTCAGGTGTGTGTTGTGGTTCTGTGTGCTGGTATAGACTGCATTGAGTCACAGTCAGCCATGTGTGTGTGTGTGTGTGCACAGGGATAGACTGCGCATTGAGTCACAGTGGTGTGTGTGTGCATGTGTGTGTGCTGGTAGAGACTCTGCATTGAGTCACAGTGAGCCATTTGTGTGTGCTGGCATAAGCTGTGCATTGAGTTATAGTGAGCCATATGGGGGTGTGCAGGTATAGCCTGAGCATTGAGTCACAGTGAGTTGCATGTGTGTATGTGTATGTGCTACTTATAGACTGTGCATTGAGTCACAGTCAGGTGTGTCTGTGTTTGTGTGTGCTGGTATAGTCTGTGCACTGAGTCACAGTGAGCTGTGTTTCTTTGTGTGTGCTGGTATAGGCTGAGCATGGAGTCACAGTGAAGTGTGTGTGTGTGTGTGTGTGTGTGCAGGTATAGGCTGTGCATTGAGTCACAGTGAGCCATGCATGTGTGTGTGTGTGTGCTGATATAGGCTGAGCATTGAGTCAGAGTGAGCTGTGTGTGTGTATGTGCTGGTATGGATGGTGCATTGAGACACACTGAGCAGTGTGTGTGTGTGTGCATGTGTGTGTGTGTGTGCTGGTATAGGCTCTGCATTGAGTCACTGTGAGATGTGTGTGTGTTTGTGTGCTTGTGCTGGTATAGGCTGTTCATTGAGTCACAGTGATCTGTGTGTGTGTGTGTGTGTGTGTGTGTGTGTGTGTGCTGGTATAGGCTGAGCATTGAGTTATAGTGAGCTATGTGTGTGTGCTGGTATAGGCATATCATTGAGTCACAGTGAGGTGTGTGTGTGAGTGTGTGTTCATGAATGAATTGTGAAATGAGTCACAGTGAGTCATGTATTTGTTTGTGTTTGTACTGCTATCGGCTGTGCACTGAGTGACAGGTGTGTGTGTGTTTGTGTGTGCTGGTATAGGCTGCTCATTGAGTCACAGTGATATGTGTGTGTGTGTGTGTGTGTGTGCTGGTATAGAATATTCATTGAGTCACAGGTAGCCGTGTGTGTGTGTGCGTGTTTGTGTGTCCTGAATAGAATCTGCATTGAGTCACCGTGAGCCATGTGTGTGTGCTGGCATAGGCTATGCATTGAGTCGCAGTGAGCCTTGTTTGTGTGTGCTTTTATAGTCTGAGCATTGAGTCACAGCGTGGTGTCTGTGTGTGTGTGTGTGTGTGTGTGTGTGTGTGTGTATGTGTATGATGGTATAGATGGTGCTTTCAGTCATCCTGAGATATGCGTGTGTATGTGTGTGCGTGTGTGTGTGCTGCTATAGGCTGAGCACTGAGTCACAGTTATGTTTGTGTGTGTGTGGTGATATGAGCATTGCATTGAGTCACAATTAGGGTTATGTCTGTCTGTGTGTGTGTGCTGCTGTAGGCTGAGCATTGAGTCACAGTTAGGTGTGTGTGTGTGTTCTGGTATAGGCTGTGCACCGAGGCACACTGAGCCGTCACTGTGTGTGTGTGTGTGTGTGTGTGTTTGTGTGCAGGTATGCATGGTGCATTTAGTCACAGTTAGCCAAGTGTGTCTGTGTGTACTGGCATAGGCTGTGCAATGATTCACAGTGAGTCGTGTGTGTGTTGTGTGCGTGCTGGTAGAGGCTGTGCATTTAATCACAGTGAGGTGTCTGTGTGTGATATGTGTGTGTGCTGGTATAGGCTGCGGATTGAGTCACAGTGAGGTGTGTGTGTCTTGGTATAGGCTGCCCATTGAGTCACTGTGATGTGGATGTGTGTGTGTGTGTGCTGCTATAGACTCTGCATTGAGTTACAGTGAGGTGCATGTGTGTGTGTGTGTATGCTGTATAGGCTGTGCATTGAGTCACACTCAGCCATGTGTGTGTGTGTGTGTGTGTGTGTGTATGGTGCTGGCAAAGGCTGTGCATTGAGTCACAGTCAGATGTGTTTGTGTGTGTGTGCTGGTATAGACTGTGCATTGAGTCACAGACAACCATGTGTGTGTGTGTGCATGTGCTGGTATAGGCTTTGCATTGAGTGACAGCTGTGAGTGTGTGTGTGTGTGTGCTGGTATAGAGTGTGCACTGAATCACTGATCTGTGTGTGTGTGTATGTGATGGAATAGACTGTGCATTGACTGACAGTGAGCTGTTCGTGTGTGTGTGTTTGTGTGTGTGTGTCTGCTGTTAGAGCCTGTGCATTGAGTCACAGAGAGCCATGTGTGTTTGAGTGCATGTGAGTGTGCTGGTATAGGCTGTGCACTGAGGCACAGTGAACCACGTTTGTGTGTGCAGGTATAGACTGTGCATTGAGTCACAATCAGCTGTGCGGGTGTGCTTGTGCTGCTACAGGTTGAGTACTGAGTCACAGGTGTGTGTGTGTGTTGATATAGGCTATGGACTGAGTCACATTGAGCCTTCTGTGTGTATGTGTTTTTGTTTGCAGGTATGGACGGTGCATTGAGTCACAGGGAGCCGTGTGTGTGTGTGTGCTGATATAGTCTGAGCATTGAATCATTGTGAGGTGTGTGTGTGTGTGTGTGTGCCAGTATAGGCTGTGCACTGAGTCACAGAGAGCCATCTATGTGTTTGTGTGTGTGTGCTGGTATGGACAGTGCATTGAGTAATAGTGAGCCGTGTGTGTGTGTGTTCATGGGTGCTGGTTTAGGCTGTACATTGAGTCACAGTGAGCTGTGTTTGTGTTTCTGTGCTGGTATAGGCTGTGCATTCAGTCACAGTGAGCCCTGTGTGTGTGTGTGTGTTTGTGCTCGTATAGGTTGAGCATTGAGTCAAAGTGAGGTGCTTGTTTGTGTGTGCTGGTATAGTCTGTGCATTGAGTCACAGGGGTGTGTGTTTGTGTGTGTGCACATATAGACTGGACATTGAGCCACAGTGAGCCATGTGTGTGTATGTGTGTATGTGCCAGTATGGACAGTGCATTGAGACACACTGAGCAATGCGTGTGTGTGTGTGTATATGCTGGTATAGACTGTGCATTGAATCACAGTCAGTGGTGTTTGTGTGTGTGTTTGTGCTGGTATAGACTGTGCATTGAGTCACAGTCAGCCATGTGTGTGTGTCTGTATGTGCACACTGGTATAGGATGACCTTTGAGTCACAGTGAGATGTGTATGTGTGTGTGTGCATGCTGGTATAGGCTATGCATTGAGTCAGAGTGTGCTGTGTGTGTGTGTGTGCTGGTACTGACTTTACACTGAGCTACAGGGAACTGTGTGTGTGTGTGTGTGCTTGTATAGAATGTGCATTGAATAACAGTGAGGTGTTCATGTGTGTGTGTGTGCTGCTATAGGCTGTGCACTGAGTCACACAGAGCTCTGTGTGTGTGTGTGTGTGTGTGTGTGCAGGTATGGATGGTGCATTGAGTCACAGTGAGCTGTGTGTGTGCGTGTGTGTGTGCTGATATAGGCTGTACATTGATTCACAGTGAGCTGTGTGTGTGTGTGCGGGTATAGGCTGTGCATTGAGTCAAAGTGAGCTATGTGTGTGTGCTGGCATAGGCGGTGCATTAAGTCACAGTGAGCCGTGTGTGTGTGTGCTGGTAAAGGCTGAGTTTTGAGTCACAGTGAGGTGTGTGTGTTTGTGTGTATGTGCTGGTATGGATGATGCATTGAGTCACAATAAGCTGGACATGTGTTGTTTGTGTGTGTAGGTGCTGGTATAGACTCTGCATTGAGTCAGAGTCAGGTGTGTGTGTGTGCGTGTGTGTGTGTGTGTGCTGGTATAGGCTCTGCATTGAGTCACTGTGAGCTGTGTGTGTGTTTGTGTGTTTGTGCTGGTATAGGCTGTGCATTGAGTCACAGTGACCAGTGCGTGTGTGTTTGTGTGCTGGTATAGGCTGAGCATTGATTCAACATGAGCTAGGTGTGTGTGCTGGTATAGGAAGTGCAATGAGTCACAGTGAGGTATGTGTGTGAGTGTGTGTTCAGGTATGAGCTGTGAAATGAGTCACAGTGAGTCATGTATTTGTGTGTGTTTGTGATGCTATCAGCTGTGCATTGAGTGACAGGTGTGTGTGTGTGTGTGCTGGTATAGGCTGCACATGGAGTCACTTTGAGCTGTGTGTGTGAGTGATTGTGCTTATATCCGCTGAGCATTGAGTCACACTGAGCTGTGTGTGTGTGTGCTGGTATAGGCTCTGCACTGAGTCACAGTGAGGTGTGTGTGTGTGTGTGTGTGTTGGTACAGGAAGCAATTTGAGTCACAGTGAGGTATGTGTGTGTGTGTGTGTGCTGCTATACGCTGTGCATTGAGTCACAGTGAGGTGTGTGTGGTGTGTGCTGGTATAGACCCTGCATTTAGTCACAGTGAGCTGTGTGTGTGTGTGCTGGTATAGTCTGAGCATTGAGTCACAGTGAGGTGCATGTGTGTGTGTGTATCTGCTGTTATGGATGGTGCATTGAGTCACACTGAGAAAAACGTGTGTGTGTGTGTGTGTGTATGTGCTCATATAGACTGTTCATTGAGTCATAGTCTGGTGTGTTTGTGTGTGTGTGTGTGTGCAGGTATAGGCTGGGCATTGAGTCACAGTCAGCGTGTGTGTGATGTGTGTGCATGCTGGTAAAGGCTGTGCATTTAGTCACAGAGAGGGGTGTGTGTCTGTGTGCGCTGGTATAGGCTGACCATTGAGTCACAGTGAGCTGTGTGTGTGTGTGGGTGCACGTACTGGTTTAGGCTTTGCACTGAGTCACAGTGAGCTGATTGTGTTTGAGTGGGTGTATGTGTGTGTGTGTGCAGGTATAGGCTGTGTATTGACTCACAGTGAGCCATGTGTGTTTCTGTGTGTGTCTGAGTCTGCTAGCATAGACTGTGCACTGAGTTACATGGAGCCGTGTGTGTGTTGGTATAGACTGTGCATTGAGTCACAGTCAGGTGTGTTTGTGTGTGTGTGTGTGTGCTGGTATAGACTATGCATTGATTAACAGTCAACCGTGTGTGTGTGTGTGTTTGTGTGTGTGAATGCACACTGTTATAGGCAGTGCACTGAGTCATAGTAAGGGGTGTGTGTGTTCGTGGGCTGGTATAGGCAGACCAATGAGTGACAGAGAGGTCTGTGTGTGTGTGTGTGCTGGTATAGGCTTGAGGCACAGTGAGCTGTTTGTGGGTGTGTGTGGGCTGGTATAGAGTGTGCACTGAGACACAGACAGCCGTGTGTGTGTGTGTGTGTGTGTGCCGGCATAGACATTTCATTGAGTCACATTAAACCGTGTGTGTGTGTGTGTAGGTACGGATGGTGCATTGAGTGACAGTGAGCTGTGTGTGTGTGTGTGCTGTTAGAGACTGTGCATTGAGTCACAGTCAGCTGTGCATGTGTGTGTATGCGTGTGTGCTGCTCTAGGCTGAGTATTGAGTAACAGTTAGCTGTGTGTGTGTGCTGATATTGGCTGTGGACTCAGTCACATTGAGCCGTCTGTGTGTGTGTGTGTGTGCAGTATGGACGGTGCAATGTGTTACAGGTAGCCATGTGTGTGTGTGTGTGTGTGCTAGTAGAGAATGTGCATTGAGTCACAGTGAGGGGTGTGTGTGTGTCTGTGTGTGCAGGTAGATGCTGAACATTGAGTCACACTGAGGTGTATGTGTGTGTGTGCATGCTGGTATAAGCTTTGCATAGAGTCACAGGTAGCGGTGTGTGTGTGTTTGTATGTGCTGGTATAGACTGTGCATTGAGTCAGAGTGAGCCATGTGTGTGTGTGTTTTCTGGTATAGGCTGTGCATTGAGTCTCAGTGAGCTTTTCATGTGTGTGTGTGTGTGTGTGTGTGCATGTGTGTGTTGGTATAGGCTGTGCACTAAGTCACATGAGCCGTGTGTGTGTGTGCTGGTATAGGCTGTGCATTGAGTCACTGTGAGGTGTGTGTGTGAGTGTGCATGTGTGTGCAGGAATAGGCTGGACATTGATTCACAGTGAACTGTGTGTGTGTCTTTGTGTGTGCTTGTATAGGCTGTGCATTAAGTCACAGTGAGCTGTGTGTGTGTGTGTGCTGATCTAGGCTGTACATTGAGTCACAGTGAGGTGTGTCTGTGTGTGTGTGTGCTGGTACAGGCTGTGCATTGAGTCACAGTGAGGTGTGTGTGTGATTGTGCATGTGTGTGCAGGTGTAGGCTGGGCATTGAGTCACAGAGTCCTGTGTGTGTTTTTGTGTTGTTAGAGATTGTGGATTGAGTCACAGTGAGCCGTGTGTGTGTGTGTGCATGTGTGTGTGCTGTTATATGATGTGCATTGAGTGTCAGTGAGTGGTGTGTGTGTCTGCCTGTGATGGCATAGGCTTTGCATTGAGTCACAGTGAGCCGTGTGTGTGTGTATGTGTGCTGGTATAGGCAGTCCACTGTGTCACAGTAAGCCGTGAATGTGTGTGTGTATGTGTGTTTGTAAGTAAGGATGGTGCTTTGAATTACAGTGAGCAGTGTGTGTGTGTGTGAGTGCTGATATAGGTTGTGCATTGAGTCACAGTCAGCCTTGTGAGTGTGTGTGCACGAGCACTGGTATAGGCTGTTCACTGAGTCACAGTTAGGGGTGTGTGTGTCTCTGTGTGCTGGTATAGGCTTTGCAATGAGTCACAGTGAGTTTTGTGTGTGTGTGTGTGCGTGTGCTGTTATAGGCTTGCATTGAGTCATAGTGAGATCTGAGTGTGTGTTTGTGTGCTGGTATAGACAGTGCACTAACTCACAGTGAGCATGTGTGTTTGTGTGATGGAATAGACTGTGCATTGAGTCAGAGTGAGCTGAACATGTGTGTGTGGGGGGGTGTCTGTGTACTGTTACAGACTGTGCATGGAGTCACGGGGAGTAATGTGTGTGTGTGTGCATGTGTGTGTGCTGGTATAGTCTGAGTATTGAGTCACAGTTAGGTGTGATTGTTTGTGCCGGTATAGGTTGTGGACTGAGTCACATTGAGCCATCTTTGTGTGTGTGTGTGTGTGTGTGTGTGCAGGGATGGATGGTGCATTTAGTCACAGGGAGCCGAGTGTTTGTGTGTGTGTGCTGGCATAGGCTGTGCATTGAGTCACAGTGAGCCGTGTGTGTGTGTAATGATAAAGTCTGAGCATTGAGTCGCAGTGAGGTGTGTGGGTGTATGTGCTGCTTATAGACTGTGCATTGAGTCACATTCAGGTGTGTTTTGTCGTTCTGTGTGCTGGTATAGACTGCATTAAGTCACAGTCAGCCGTGTGTGTGTGTGTGTGTGTGTGTGTGCATGCAGGTATATACTGTGCATTGAGTCACAGTGGTGTGTGTGTGTGTGCATGTGTGTGTGCTGGTATACTCTGCATTGAGTCACAGTGAGCCATGTGTGTGTGCTGGCATAAGCTGTACATTGCGTCATAGTGAGCCGTGTGGGGGTGCGCAGGTATAGCCTGTTCATTGATTCACAGTTAGTTGCATGTATGTGTGTGTATGTGCTGCTTGTGGACTGTGCATTGAGGCATAGTTAGTTGTGTTTGTTTGTGTCTGCTGGTATAGGCTGAGCACTGAGTCACAGTGAGGTGTGTGTGTGTGTGTCTGTGTGTGTGTGCTGGTATAGACTGTGCATTGAGTCAGAGTAAGCCGCGTGTGTTTGTGTGTGTGTGTGTGTGTGTGTGTGTTCTGGTATAGGCTGTGCATTGAGTCTCAGTGAGCTGTTCGTCTGTGTGTATCTGTGTTGGTAATGGCTGTACACTGAGTCACATTGAGACGTGTTTGTGTGTGTGTGTGTGCGCGCGCAATGATACAGGCTGCACACTGAGTCAGAATGAGCCGTGTGTTTGTGTGCTTCTATAGGCTGCACATTGAGTCACAGTGAGCTGTATGTGTGAGTGTGTGTGCTGATATAGGCTGAGCATTGAGTCACAGTGAGGTATCGATGTGTGTGTGTACTGGAACAGGCTATGCATTGAGTCACAGTAAAGTGTGTGTGTGAGTGTGTGTATGTGCAAGTATAGGCTTGGAATTGAGTCACAGTGAGCCGTGTGTTTGTGTGCTGGTTTAGGATGTGCATTGACTCACAGTGAGGGGTGTGTGTGTGTGTGTGTGTGTGTGTGTGTGTGTGTGACGCTACAGAAAGCGCTTTGAGTCACAGCAAGGTATGTGTGTTTGTTGGTATACGCTGAGCATAGAGTAATAGTGAGGTGTGTGTGTGTGTGTGCTGGTATAGACTCTGCATTGAGTCACAGTCCACCGTGTGTGTGTGAGTGTGTGTCTGTGTGTGCTGCTATAGGCTGACCATTGAGTCACAGTGAGGTGTGTGTGCGTGTGTGTGTGTGTCCTGGTATAGGCTGCCCTTTGAGTCACAGGTATGTGTGGGTGGGTGTGTGCTGGTACATGCTGCGCATTGAGTCACAGGTGTGTGTGTGTGTGTGTGTGTGTGTGCTGGTGCAGGCTGCACATTGAGTCACAGTGAGGTGTGTGTATGTGCTGGTATGATCGATGGTGCATTGAGTTACACAGAGCCATGTATGTGTGTGTGTATGTGCTGGTATAGACTGCATTGAGTCACAGTCGTGTGTGTGTGAGTGTGTGTGTCTGTGTGCTGTTATAGGCTTTGCATGGAGCCACGGGGAGCAATGTGTGTGTGTGTGTGTGTGTGCATGTATGTGTGCTGGTGTAGGCTGAGTATTGAGTCACAGTTAGGTGTGTTTGCATGTGCCGGTATAGGCTGTGGACTGAGTCACATTGAGCCATCTGTGTGTGTGTGTGTATGTGTGTGCAGGGATGGATGGTGCATTTAGTCAAAGGGAGCCGAGTGTTTGTGTGTGTTTGGTGGTATAGGCTGTATATTGAGTCACAGTGAGCCGTGTGTGTGTGTGTATGTGTGCGTGTTGGCATAGTCTGTGCATTGAGTCACAGTGAGCCGTGTGTGTGTGTGATGGTATAGTCTGAGCATTGAGTCACAATGAGGTGTGTTGTTGTGTTTGCTGCTTATAGACTGTGCATTGAGTCACAGTCAGGTGTGTGTTGTGCTTCTGTGTGCTGGTATAGACTGCATTGAGTCACAGTCAGCCATGTGTGTTTGTGTGTGTGTGCACAGGTATAGACTGCGCATTGAGTCACAGTGGTGTGTGTGTGCATGTGTGTGTGCTGGTAGAGACTCTGCATTGAGTCACAGTGAGCCATTTGTGTGTGCTGGCATAAGCTGTGCATTGAGTTATAGTGAGCCATATGGGGGTGTGCAGGTATAGCCTGAGCATTGAGTCACAGTGAGTTGCATGTGTGTATGTGTATGTGCTACTTATAGACTGTGCATTGAGTCACAGTCAGGTGTGTCTGTGTTTGTGTGTGCTGGTATAGTCTGTGCACTGAGTCACAGTGAGCTGTGTTTCTTTGTGTGTGCTGGTATAGGCTGAGCATGGAGTCACAGTGAAGTGTGTGTGTGTGTGTGTGTGTGTGCAGGTATAGGCTGTGCATTGAGTCACAGTGAGCCATGCATGTGTGTGTGTGTGTGCTGATATAGGCTGAGCATTGAGTCAGAGTGAGCTGTGTGTGTGTATGTGCTGGTATGGATGGTGCATTGAGACACACTGAGCAGTGTGTGTGTGTGTGCATGTGTGTGTGTGTGTGCTGGTATAGGCTCTGCATTGAGTCACTGTGAGATGTGTGTGTTTGTGTGTTTGTGCTGATATAGGCTGAGCATTGAGTTATAGTGAGCTATGTGTGTGTGCTGGTATAGGCATATCATTGAGTCACAGTGAGGTGTGTGTGTGAGTGTGTGTTCATGAATGAATTGTGAAATGAGTCACAGTGAGTCATGTATTTTTGTGTGTTTGTACTGCTATCGGCTGTGCACTGAGTGACAGGTGTGTGTGTGTTTGTGTGTGCTGGTATAGGCTGCACATTGAGTCACAGTGATATGTGTGTGTGTGTGTGTGTGTGTGCTGGTATAGAATATTCATTGAGTCACAGGGAGCCGTGTGTGTGTGTGCGTGTTTGTGTGTCCTGGTATAGAATCTGCATTGAGTCACCGTGAGCCATGTGTGTGTGCTGGCATAGGCTATGCATTGAGTCGCAGTGAGCCTTGTTTGTGTGTGCTTTTATAGTCTGAGCATTGAGTCACAGCGTGGTGTCTGTGTGTGTGTGTGTGTGTGTGTGTGTATGTGTATGATGGTATAGATGGTGCATTCAGTCACCCTGAGCCATGCGTTTGTGTGTGTGTGTGTGTGTGCTGCTATAGGCTGAGCACTGAATCACAGTTATGTTTGTATGTGTGTGGTGATATGAGCATTGCATTGAGTCACAATTAGGTTTATGTCTGTCTGTGTGTGTGTGCTGCTGTAGGCTGAGCATTGAGTCACAGTTAGGTGTGTGTGTGTGTTCTGGTATAGGCTGTGCACCGAGACACACTGAGCCGTCACTGTGTGTGTGTGTGTGTGTTTGTGTGCAGGTATGCATGGTGCATTTAGTCACAGTTAGCCGAGTGTGTCTGTGTGTACTGGAATAGGCTGTGCAATGATTCACAGTGAGTCGTGTGTGTGTTGTGTGCGTGCTGGTAGAGGCTGTGCATTTAATCACAGTGAGGTGTCTGTGTGTGATATGTGTGTGTGCTGGTATAGGCTGCGGATTGAGTCACATTGAGGTGTGTGTGTCTTGGTATAGGCTACCCATTGAGTCACTGTGATGTGGATGTGTGTGTGTGTGTGCTGCTATAGACTCTGCATTGAGTTACAGTGAGGTGCGTGTGTGTGTGTGTGTGTATGCTGTATAGGCTGTGCATTGAGTCACACTCAGCCATGTGTGTGTGTGTGTGTGTGTATGGTGCTGGCAAAGGCTGTGCATTGAGTCACAGTCAGATGTGTTTGTGTGTGTGTGCTGGTATAGACTGTGCATTGAGTCACAGACAACCATGTGTGTGTGTGTGCATGTGCTGGTATAGGCTTTGCATTGAGTGACAGCTGTGTGTGTGTGTGTGTGTGTGTGCTGGTATAGAGTGTGCACTGAATCACTGATCTGTGTGTGTGTGTATGTGATGGAATAGACTGTGCATTGGCTGACAATGAGCTGTTCGTGTGTGTGTGTTTGTGTGTGTGTGTCTGCTGTTAGAGCCTGTTCATTGAGTCACAGAGAGCCATGTGTGTTTGAGTGCATGTGAGTGTGCTGGTATATGCTGTGCACTGAGGCACAGTGAACCACGTTTGTGTGTGCAGGTATAGACTGTGCATTGAGTCACAATCAGCTGTGCGTGTGTGCTTGTGCTGCTACAGGTTGAGTACTGAGTCACAGGTGTGTGTGTGTGTTGATATAGGCTATGGACTGAGTCACATTGAGCCTTCTGTGTGTGTGTGTTTTTGTTTGTAGGTATGGACGGTGCATTGAGTCACAGGGAGCCGTGTGTGTGTGTGTGCTGATATAGTCTGAGCATTGAATCATTGTGAGGTGTGTGTGTGTGTGTGTGTGTGTGTGCCAGTATAGGCTGTGCACTGAGTCACAGAGAGCCATCTATGTGTTTGTGTGTGTGTGCTGGTATGGACAGTGCATTGAGTAATAGTAAGCCGTGTGTGTGTGTGTTCATGGGTGCTGGTTTAGGCTGTACATTGAGTCACAGTGAGCTGTGTTTGTGTGTCTGTGCTGGTATAGGCTGTGCATTCAGTCACAGTGAGCCCTGTGTGTGTGTGTGTGTTTGTGCTCGTATAGGTTGAGCATTGAGTCAAAGTGAGGTGCTTGTTTGTGTGTGCTGGTATAGTCTGTGCATTGAGTCACAGGGGTGTGTGTTTGTGTGTGTGCACATATAGACTGGACATTGAGCCACAGTGAGCCATGTGTGTGTATGTGTGTATGTGCCAGTATAGACAGTGCATTGAGACACACTGAGCAATGCGTGTGTGTGTGTGTATATGCTGGTATAAACTGTGCATTGAATCACAGTCAGTGGTGTTTGTGTGTGTGTTTGTGCTGGTATAGACTGTGCATTGAGTCACAGTCAGCCATGTGTGTGTGTCTGTATGTGCACACTGGTATAGGATGACCTTTGAGTCACAGTGAGATGTGTATGTGTGTGTGTGCATGCTGGTATAGGCTATGCATTGAGTCAGAGTGTGCTGTGTGTGTGTGTGTGCTGGTACTGACTTTACACTGAGCTACAGGGAACTGTGTGTGTGTGTGTGTGCTTGTATAGAATGTGCATTGAATAACAGTGAGGTGTTCATGTGTGTGTGTGTGCTGGTATAGGCTGTGCACTGAGTCACACTGAGCCGTGTGTGTGTGTGTGTGTGTGTGCAGGTATGGATGGTGCATTGAGTCACAGTGAGCTCTGTGTGTGTATGTGTGTATGTGCCGGTATGGACAGTGCATTGAGACACACTGAGCAGTGTGTGTTTGTGTATGTATATGCTGGTATAGACTGTGCATTGAATCACAGTCAGTGGAGTTTTTGTGTGTGTTTGTGCTGGTATAGACTGTGCATTGAGTCACAGTCAGCCATGTGTGTGTGTCTGTAAGTGCCCACTGGTATAGGATTATCTTTGAGTCACAGTGAGATGTGTATGTGTGTGTGTGAATGCTGGTATAGGCTATGCATTGAGTCAGAGTGTGCTGTGTGTGTGTGTGCTGGTACTGACTTTACACTGAGCTACAGGGAACTGTGTGTGTGTGTGTGTGTGTGCTTGTATAGAATGTGCATTGTATAACAGTGAGGTGTTCGTGTGTGTGTGTGCTGGTATAGGCTGTGCACTGAGTGACACAGAGTTCTGTGTGTGTGTGTGTGTGTGTGCAGGAATGGATGGTGCATTGAGTCACAGTGAGCTGTGTGTGTGCGTGTGTGTGTGTGCTGATATAGGCTGTACATTGATTCACAGTGTGCTGTGTGTGTGTGTGCGGGTATAGGCTGTGCATTGAGTCAAAGTGAGCTATGTGTGTGTGCTGGCATAGGCGGTGCATTAAGTCACAATGAGCCGTGTGTGTGTGTGCTGGTAAAGGCTGATTATTGAGTCACAGTGAGGTGTGTGTGTTTGTGTGTATGTGCTGGTATGGATGATGCATTGAGTCACAATAAGCTGGACATGTGTTGTTTGTGTGTGTAGGTGCTGGTATAGACTCTGCATTGAGTCAGAGTCAGGTGTGTGTGTGTGCGTGTGTGTGTGTGTGTGCTGGTATAGGCTCTGCATTGAGTCACTGTGAGCTGTGTGTGTGTTTGTGTGTTTGTGCTGGTATAGGCTGTGCATTGAGTCACAGTGACCAGTGCGTGTGTGTTTGTGTGCTGGTATAGGCTGAGCATTGATTCAACATGAGCTAGGTGTGTGTGCTGGTATAGGAAGTGCAATGAGTCACAGTGAGGTATGTGTGTGAGTGTGTGTTCAGGTATGAGCTGTGAAATGAGTCACAGTGAGTCATGTATTTGTGTGTGTTTGTGATGCTATCAGCTGTGCATTGAGTGACAGGTGTGTGTGTGTGTGTGCTGGTATAGGCTGCACATGGAGTCACTTTGAGCTGTGTGTGTGAGTGATTGTGCTTATATCCGCTGAGCATTGAGTCACACTGAGCTGTGTGTGTGTGTGCTGGTATAGGCTCTGCACTGAGTCACAGTGAGGTGTGTGTGTGTGTGTGTGTGTTGGTACAGGAAGCAATTTGAGTCACAGTGAGGTATGTGTGTGTGTGTGTGTGCTGCTATACGCTGTGCATTGAGTCACAGTGAGGTGTGTGTGGTGTGTGCTGGTATAGACCCTGCATTTAGTCACAGTGAGCTGTGTGTGTGTGTGCTGGTATAGTCTGAGCATTGAGTCACAGTGAGGTGCATGTGTGTGTGTGTATCTGCTGTTATGGATGGTGCATTGAGTCACACTGAGAAAAACGTGTGTGTGTGTGTGTGTGTATGTGCTCATATAGACTGTTCATTGAGTCATAGTCTGGTGTGTTTGTGTGTGTGTGTGTGTGCAGGTATAGGCTGGGCATTGAGTCACAGTCAGCGTGTGTGTGATGTGTGTGCATGCTGGTAAAGGCTGTGCATTTAGTCACAGAGAGGGGTGTGTGTCTGTGTGCGCTGGTATAGGCTGACCATTGAGTCACAGTGAGCTGTGTGTGTGTGTGGGTGCACGTACTGGTTTAGGCTTTGCACTGAGTCACAGTGAGCTGATTGTGTTTGAGTGGGTGTATGTGTGTGTGTGTGCAGGTATAGGCTGTGTATTGACTCACAGTGAGCCATGTGTGTTTCTGTGTGTGTCTGAGTCTGCTAGCATAGACTGTGCACTGAGTTCCATGGAGCCGTGTGTGTGTTGGTATAGACTGTGCATTGAGTCACAGTCAGGTGTGTTTGTGTGTGTGTGTGTGTGCTGGTATAGACTATGCATTGATTAACAGTCAACCGTGTGTGTGTGTGTGTTTGTGTGTGTGAATGCACACTGTTATAGGCAGTGCACTGAGTCATAGTAAGGGGTGTGTGTGTTCGTGGGCTGGTATAGGCAGACCAATGAGTGACAGAGAGGTCTGTGTGTGTGTGTGTGCTGGTATAGGCTTGAGGCACAGTGAGCTGTTTGTGGGTGTGTGTGGGCTGGTATAGAGTGTGCACTGAGACACAGACAGCCGTGTGTGTGTGTGTGTGGGTGTGCCGGCATAGACATTTCATTGAGTCACATTAAACCGTGTGTGTGTGTGTGTAGGTACGGATGGTGCATTGAGTGACAGTGAGCTGTGTGTGTGTGTGTGCTGTTAGAGACTGTGCATTGAGTCACAGTCAGCTGTGCATGTGTGTGTATGCGTGTGTGCTGCTCTAGGCTGAGTATTGAGTAACAGTTAGCTGTGTGTGTGTGCTGATATTGGCTGTGGACTCAGTCACATTGAGCCGTCTGTGTGTGTGTGTGTGTGCAGTATGGACGGTGCAATGTGTTACAGGTAGCCATGTGTGTGTGTGTGTGTGTGCTAGTAGAGAATGTGCATTGAGTCACAGTGAGGGGTGTGTGTGTGTCTGTGTGTGCAGGTAGATGCTGAACATTGAGTCACACTGAGGTGTATGTGTGTGTGTGCATGCTGGTATAAGCTTTGCATAGAGTCACAGGTAGCGGTGTGTGTGTGTTTGTATGTGCTGGTATAGACTGTGCATTGAGTCAGAGTGAGCCATGTGTGTGTGTGTTTTCTGGTATAGGCTGTGCATTGAGTCTCAGTGAGCTTTTCATGTGTGTGTGTGTGTGTGTGTGTGCATGTGTGTGTTGGTATAGGCTGTGCACTAAGTCACATGAGCCGTGTGTGTGTGTGCTGGTATAGGCTGTGCATTGAGTCACTGTGAGGTGTGTGTGTGAGTGTGCATGTGTGTGCAGGAATAGGCTGGACATTGATTCACAGTGAACTGTGTGTGTGTCTTTGTGTGTGCTTGTATAGGCTGTGCATTAAGTCACAGTGAGCTGTGTGTGTGTGTGTGCTGATCTAGGCTGTACATTGAGTCACAGTGAGGTGTGTCTGTGTGTGTGTGTGCTGGTACAGGCTGTGCATTGAGTCACAGTGAGGTGTGTGTGTGATTGTGCATGTGTGTGCAGGTGTAGGCTGGGCATTGAGTCACAGAGTCCTGTGTGTGTTTTTGTGTTGTTAGAGATTGTGGATTGAGTCACAGTGAGCCGTGTGTGTGTGTGTGCATGTGTGTGTGCTGTTATATGATGTGCATTGAGTGTCAGTGAGTGGTGTGTGTGTCTGCCTGTGATGGCATAGGCTTTGCATTGAGTCACAGTGAGCCGTGTGTGTGTGTATGTGTGCTGGTATAGGCAGTCCACTGTGTCACAGTAAGCCGTGAATGTGTGTGTGTATGTGTGTTTGTAAGTAAGGATGGTGCTTTGAATTACAGTGAGCAGTGTGTGTGTGTGTGAGTGCTGATATAGGTTGTGCATTGAGTCACAGTCAGCCTTGTGAGTGTGTGTGCACGAGCACTGGTATAGGCTGTTCACTGAGTCACAGTTAGGGGTGTGTGTGTCTCTGTGTGCTGGTATAGGCTTTGCAATGAGTCACAGTGAGTTTTGTGTGTGTGTGTGTGCGTGTGCTGTTATAGGCTTGCATTGAGTCATAGTGAGATCTGAGTGTGTGTTTGTGTGCTGGTATAGACAGTGCACTAACTCACAGTGAGCATGTGTGTTTGTGTGATGGAATAGACTGTGCATTGAGTCAGAGTGAGCTGAACATGTGTGTGTGGGGGGGTGTCTGTGTACTGTTACAGACTGTGCATGGAGTCACGGGGAGTAATGTGTGTGTGTGTGCATGTGTGTGTGCTGGTATAGTCTGAGTATTGAGTCACAGTTAGGTGTGATTGTTTGTGCCGGTATAGGTTGTGGACTGAGTCACATTGAGCCATCTTTGTGTGTGTGTGTGTGTGTGTGTGTGCAGGGATGGATGGTGCATTTAGTCACAGGGAGCCGAGTGTTTGTGTGTGTGTGCTGGCATAGGCTGTGCATTGAGTCACAGTGAGCCGTGTGTGTGTGTAATGATAAAGTCTGAGCATTGAGTCGCAGTGAGGTGTGTGGGTGTATGTGCTGCTTATAGACTGTGCATTGAGTCACATTCAGGTGTGTTTTGTCGTTCTGTGTGCTGGTATAGACTGCATTAAGTCACAGTCAGCCGTGTGTGTGTGTGTGTGTGTGTGTGTGCATGCAGGTATATACTGTGCATTGAGTCACAGTGGTGTGTGTGTGTGTGCATGTGTGTGTGCTGGTATACTCTGCATTGAGTCACAGTGAGCCATGTGTGTGTGCTGGCATAAGCTGTACATTGCGTCATAGTGAGCCGTGTGGGGGTGCGCAGGTATAGCCTGTTCATTGATTCACAGTTAGTTGCATGTATGTGTGTGTATGTGCTGCTTGTGGACTGTGCATTGAGGCATAGTTAGTTGTGTTTGTTTGTGTCTGCTGGTATAGGCTGAGCACTGAGTCACAGTGAGGTGTGTGTGTGTGTGTCTGTGTGTGTGTGCTGGTATAGACTGTGCATTGAGTCAGAGTAAGCCGCGTGTGTTTGTGTGTGTGTGTGTGTGTGTGTGTGTTCTGGTATAGGCTGTGCATTGAGTCTCAGTGAGCTGTTCGTCTGTGTGTATCTGTGTTGGTAATGGCTGTACACTGAGTCACATTGAGACGTGTTTGTGTGTGTGTGTGTGCGCGCGCAATGATACAGGCTGCACACTGAGTCAGAATGAGCCGTGTGTTTGTGTGCTTCTATAGGCTGCACATTGAGTCACAGTGAGCTGTATGTGTGAGTGTGTGTGCTGATATAGGCTGAGCATTGAGTCACAGTGAGGTATCGATGTGTGTGTGTACTGGAACAGGCTATGCATTGAGTCACAGTAAAGTGTGTGTGTGAGTGTGTGTATGTGCAAGTATAGGCTTGGAATTGAGTCACAGTGAGCCGTGTGTTTGTGTGCTGGTTTAGGATGTGCATTGACTCACAGTGAGGGGTGTGTGTGTGTGTGTGTGTGTGTGTGTGTGTGTGTGACGCTACAGAAAGCGCTTTGAGTCACAGCAAGGTATGTGTGTTTGTTGGTATACGCTGAGCATAGAGTAATAGTGAGGTGTGTGTGTGTGTGTGCTGGTATAGACTCTGCATTGAGTCACAGTCCACCGTGTGTGTGTGAGTGTGTGTCTGTGTGTGCTGCTATAGGCTGACCATTGAGTCACAGTGAGGTGTGTGTGCGTGTGTGTGTGTGTCCTGGTATAGGCTGCCCTTTGAGTCACAGGTATGTGTGGGTGGGTGTGTGCTGGTACATGCTGCGCATTGAGTCACAGGTGTGTGTGTGTGTGTGTGTGTGTGTGCTGGTGCAGGCTGCACATTGAGTCACAGTGAGGTGTGTGTATGTGCTGGTATGATCGATGGTGCATTGAGTTACACAGAGCCATGTATGTGTGTGTGTATGTGCTGGTATAGACTGCATTGAGTCACAGTCGTGTGTGTGTGAGTGTGTGTGTCTGTGTGCTGTTATAGGCTTTGCATGGAGCCACGGGGAGCAATGTGTGTGTGTGTGTGTGTGTGCATGTATGTGTGCTGGTGTAGGCTGAGTATTGAGTCACAGTTAGGTGTGTTTGCATGTGCCGGTATAGGCTGTGGACTGAGTCACATTGAGCCATCTGTGTGTGTGTGTGTATGTGTGTGCAGGGATGGATGGTGCATTTAGTCAAAGGGAGCCGAGTGTTTGTGTGTGTTTGGTGGTATAGGCTGTATATTGAGTCACAGTGAGCCGTGTGTGTGTGTGTATGTGTGCGTGTTGGCATAGTCTGTGCATTGAGTCACAGTGAGCCGTGTGTGTGTGTGATGGTATAGTCTGAGCATTGAGTCACAATGAGGTGTGTTGTTGTGTTTGCTGCTTATAGACTGTGCATTGAGTCACAGTCAGGTGTGTGTTGTGCTTCTGTGTGCTGGTATAGACTGCATTGAGTCACAGTCAGCCATGTGTGTTTGTGTGTGTGTGCACAGGTATAGACTGCGCATTGAGTCACAGTGGTGTGTGTGTGCATGTGTGTGTGCTGGTAGAGACTCTGCATTGAGTCACAGTGAGCCATTTGTGTGTGCTGGCATAAGCTGTGCATTGAGTTATAGTGAGCCATATGGGGGTGTGCAGGTATAGCCTGAGCATTGAGTCACAGTGAGTTGCATGTGTGTATGTGTATGTGCTACTTATAGACTGTGCATTGAGTCACAGTCAGGTGTGTCTGTGTTTGTGTGTGCTGGTATAGTCTGTGCACTGAGTCACAGTGAGCTGTGTTTCTTTGTGTGTGCTGGTATAGGCTGAGCATGGAGTCACAGTGAAGTGTGTGTGTGTGTGTGTGTGTGTGCAGGTATAGGCTGTGCATTGAGTCACAGTGAGCCATGCATGTGTGTGTGTGTGTGCTGATATAGGCTGAGCATTGAGTCAGAGTGAGCTGTGTGTGTGTATGTGCTGGTATGGATGGTGCATTGAGACACACTGAGCAGTGTGTGTGTGTGTGCATGTGTGTGTGTGTGTGCTGGTATAGGCTCTGCATTGAGTCACTGTGAGATGTGTGTGTTTGTGTGTTTGTGCTGATATAGGCTGAGCATTGAGTTATAGTGAGCTATGTGTGTGTGCTGGTATAGGCATATCATTGAGTCACAGTGAGGTGTGTGTGTGAGTGTGTGTTCATGAATGAATTGTGAAATGAGTCACAGTGAGTCATGTATTTTTGTGTGTTTGTACTGCTATCGGCTGTGCACTGAGTGACAGGTGTGTGTGTGTTTGTGTGTGCTGGTATAGGCTGCACATTGAGTCACAGTGATATGTGTGTGTGTGTGTGTGTGTGTGCTGGTATAGAATATTCATTGAGTCACAGGGAGCCGTGTGTGTGTGTGCGTGTTTGTGTGTCCTGGTATAGAATCTGCATTGAGTCACCGTGAGCCATGTGTGTGTGCTGGCATAGGCTATGCATTGAGTCGCAGTGAGCCTTGTTTGTGTGTGCTTTTATAGTCTGAGCATTGAGTCACAGCGTGGTGTCTGTGTGTGTGTGTGTGTGTGTGTGTGTATGTGTATGATGGTATAGATGGTGCATTCAGTCACCCTGAGCCATGCGTTTGTGTGTGTGTGTGTGTGTGCTGCTATAGGCTGAGCACTGAATCACAGTTATGTTTGTATGTGTGTGGTGATATGAGCATTGCATTGAGTCACAATTAGGTTTATGTCTGTCTGTGTGTGTGTGCTGCTGTAGGCTGAGCATTGAGTCACAGTTAGGTGTGTGTGTGTGTTCTGGTATAGGCTGTGCACCGAGACACACTGAGCCGTCACTGTGTGTGTGTGTGTGTGTTTGTGTGCAGGTATGCATGGTGCATTTAGTCACAGTTAGCCGAGTGTGTCTGTGTGTACTGGAATAGGCTGTGCAATGATTCACAGTGAGTCGTGTGTGTGTTGTGTGCGTGCTGGTAGAGGCTGTGCATTTAATCACAGTGAGGTGTCTGTGTGTGATATGTGTGTGTGCTGGTATAGGCTGCGGATTGAGTCACATTGAGGTGTGTGTGTCTTGGTATAGGCTACCCATTGAGTCACTGTGATGTGGATGTGTGTGTGTGTGTGCTGCTATAGACTCTGCATTGAGTTACAGTGAGGTGCGTGTGTGTGTGTGTGTGTATGCTGTATAGGCTGTGCATTGAGTCACACTCAGCCATGTGTGTGTGTGTGTGTGTGTATGGTGCTGGCAAAGGCTGTGCATTGAGTCACAGTCAGATGTGTTTGTGTGTGTGTGCTGGTATAGACTGTGCATTGAGTCACAGACAACCATGTGTGTGTGTGTGCATGTGCTGGTATAGGCTTTGCATTGAGTGACAGCTGTGTGTGTGTGTGTGTGTGTGTGCTGGTATAGAGTGTGCACTGAATCACTGATCTGTGTGTGTGTGTATGTGATGGAATAGACTGTGCATTGGCTGACAATGAGCTGTTCGTGTGTGTGTGTTTGTGTGTGTGTGTCTGCTGTTAGAGCCTGTTCATTGAGTCACAGAGAGCCATGTGTGTTTGAGTGCATGTGAGTGTGCTGGTATATGCTGTGCACTGAGGCACAGTGAACCACGTTTGTGTGTGCAGGTATAGACTGTGCATTGAGTCACAATCAGCTGTGCGTGTGTGCTTGTGCTGCTACAGGTTGAGTACTGAGTCACAGGTGTGTGTGTGTGTTGATATAGGCTATGGACTGAGTCACATTGAGCCTTCTGTGTGTGTGTGTTTTTGTTTGTAGGTATGGACGGTGCATTGAGTCACAGGGAGCCGTGTGTGTGTGTGTGCTGATATAGTCTGAGCATTGAATCATTGTGAGGTGTGTGTGTGTGTGTGTGTGTGTGTGCCAGTATAGGCTGTGCACTGAGTCACAGAGAGCCATCTATGTGTTTGTGTGTGTGTGCTGGTATGGACAGTGCATTGAGTAATAGTAAGCCGTGTGTGTGTGTGTTCATGGGTGCTGGTTTAGGCTGTACATTGAGTCACAGTGAGCTGTGTTTGTGTGTCTGTGCTGGTATAGGCTGTGCATTCAGTCACAGTGAGCCCTGTGTGTGTGTGTGTGTTTGTGCTCGTATAGGTTGAGCATTGAGTCAAAGTGAGGTGCTTGTTTGTGTGTGCTGGTATAGTCTGTGCATTGAGTCACAGGGGTGTGTGTTTGTGTGTGTGCACATATAGACTGGACATTGAGCCACAGTGAGCCATGTGTGTGTATGTGTGTATGTGCCAGTATAGACAGTGCATTGAGACACACTGAGCAATGCGTGTGTGTGTGTGTATATGCTGGTATAAACTGTGCATTGAATCACAGTCAGTGGTGTTTGTGTGTGTGTTTGTGCTGGTATAGACTGTGCATTGAGTCACAGTCAGCCATGTGTGTGTGTCTGTATGTGCACACTGGTATAGGATGACCTTTGAGTCACAGTGAGATGTGTATGTGTGTGTGTGCATGCTGGTATAGGCTATGCATTGAGTCAGAGTGTGCTGTGTGTGTGTGTGTGCTGGTACTGACTTTACACTGAGCTACAGGGAACTGTGTGTGTGTGTGTGTGCTTGTATAGAATGTGCATTGAATAACAGTGAGGTGTTCATGTGTGTGTGTGTGCTGGTATAGGCTGTGCACTGAGTCACACTGAGCCGTGTGTGTGTGTGTGTGTGTGTGCAGGTATGGATGGTGCATTGAGTCACAGTGAGCTCTGTGTGTGTATGTGTGTATGTGCCGGTATGGACAGTGCATTGAGACACACTGAGCAGTGTGTGTTTGTGTATGTATATGCTGGTATAGACTGTGCATTGAATCACAGTCAGTGGAGTTTTTGTGTGTGTTTGTGCTGGTATAGACTGTGCATTGAGTCACAGTCAGCCATGTGTGTGTGTCTGTATGTGCCCACTGGTATAGGATGATCTTTGAGTCACAGTGAGATGTGTATGTGTGTGTGTGAATGCTGGTATAGGCTATGCATTGAGTCAGAGTGTGCTGTGTGTGTGTGTGCTGGTACTGACTTTACACTGAGCTACAGGGAACTGTGTGTGTGTGTGTGTGTGTGCTTGTATAGAATGTGCATTGTATAACAGTGAGGTGTTCGTGTGTGTGTGTGCTGGTATAGGCTGTGCACTGAGTGACACAGAGTTCTGTGTGTGTGTGTGTGTGTGTGCAGGAATGGATGGTGCATTGAGTCACAGTGAGCTGTGTGTGTGCGTGTGTGTGTGTGCTGATATAGGCTGTACATTGATTCACAGTGTGCTGTGTGTGTGTGTGCGGGTATAGGCTGTGCATTGAGTCAAAGTGAGCTATGTGTGTGTGCTGGCATAGGCGGTGCATTAAGTCACAATGAGCCGTGTGTGTGTGTGCTGGTAAAGGCTGATTATTGAGTCACAGTGAGGTGTGTGTGTTTGTGTGTATGTGCTGGTATGGATGATGCATTGAGTCACAATAAGCTGGACATGTGTTGTTTGTGTGTGTAGGTGCTGGTATAGACTCTGCATTGAGTCAGAGTCAGGTGTGTGTGTGTGCGTGTGTGTGTGTGTGTGTGCTGGTATAGGCTCTGCATTGAGTCACTGTGAGCTGTGTGTGTGTTTGTGTGTTTGTGCTGGTATAGGTTGTGCATTGAGTCACAGTGACAAGTGTGTGTGTGTTTGTGTGCTGGTATAGGCTGAGCATTGATTCAACGTGAGCTAGGTGTGTGTGCTGGTATAGGAAGTGCAATATGTCACAGTGAGGTATGTGTGTGAGTGTGTGTTCAGGTATGAGCTGTGAAATGAGTCACAGTGAATCATGTATTTGTGTGTGTTTGTGATGCTATCAGCTGTGCATTGATTGACAGGTGTGTGTGTGTGTGTGTGTGTGCTGGTATAGGCTGCACATGGAGTCACTTTGAGCTGTGTGTGTGAGTGTGTGTCCTTATATCGGCTGAGCATTGAGTCACACTGAGCTGTGTGTGTGTGTGCTGGTATAGGCTCTGCACTGAGTCACAGTGAGGTGTGTGTGTGTGTGTGTGTGTTGGTACAGGAAGCAATTTGAGTCACAGTGAGGTATGTGTGTGTGTGTGTGTGCTGCTATAGGCTGTGCATTGAGTCACAGTGAGGTGTGTGTGGTGTGTGCTGGTATAGACCCTGCATTTAGTCACAGTGAGCTGTGTGTGTGTGTGCTGGAATAGTCTGAGCATTGAGTCACAGTGAGGTGCATGTGTGTGTGTGTATGTGCTGTTATAGATGGTGCATTGAGTCACACTGAGAAAAACGTGTGTGTGTGTGTGTGTGTGTGTGTGTGTATGTGCTCATATAGACTGTTCATTGAGTCATAGCCTGGTGTGTTTGTGTGTGTGTGTGTGCAGGTATAGGCTGGGCATTGAGTCACAGTCAGCGTGTGTGTGATGTGTGCGCACGCTGGTATAGGCTGACCATTGAGTCACAGTGAGGTGTGTGTGTGTGTGGGTGCACGTACTGGTTTAGGCTTTGCACTGAGTCACAGTGAGCTGATTGTGTTTGAGTGGGTGTATGTGTGTGTGTGTGCAGGTATAGGCTGTGTATTGACTCACAGTGAGCCATGTGTGTTTCTGTGTGTGTCTGAGTCTGCTAGCATAGACTGTGCACTGAGTTCCATGGAGCCGTGTGTGTGTTGGTATAGACTGTGCATTGAGTCACAGTCAGGTGTGTTTGTGTGTGTGTGTGTGTGCTGGTATAGACTATGCATTGATTAACAGTCAACCGTGTGTTTGTGTGTGTTTGTGTGTGTGAATGCACACTGTTATAGGCAGTGCACTGAGTCATAGTAAGGGGTGTGTGTGTTCGTGGGCTGGTATAGGCAGACCAATGAGTGACAGAGAGGTCTGTGTGTGTGTGTGTGTGCTGGTATAGGCTTGAGGCACAGTGAGCTGTTTGTGGGTGTGTGTGGGCTGGTATAGAGTGTGCACTGAGACACAGACAGCCGTGTGTGTGTGTGTGTGTGTGTGTGCCGGCATAGACATTTCATTGAGTCACATTAAGCCGTGTGTGTGTGTGTGTAGGTACAGATGGTGCATTGAGTCACAGTGAGCTGTGTGTGTGTGTGTGCTGTTAGAGACTGTGCATTGAGTCACAGTCAGCTGTGCATGTGTGTGTATGCGTGTGTGCTGCTCTAGGCTGAGTATTGAGTAACATTTAGCTGTGTGTGTGTGCTGATATTGGCTGTGGACTCAGTCACATTGAGCCGTCTGTGTGTGTGTGTGTGTGCAGTATGGACGGTGCAATGTGTTACAGGGAGCCATGTGTGTGTGTGTCTGTGTGCTGGTAGAGACTGTGCATTGAGTCACAGTGAGGGGTGTGTGTGTGTCTGTGTGTGCAGGTATATGCTGAATATTGAGTCACACTGAGGTGTATGTGTGTGTGTGCATGCTGGCATAAGCTTTGCATAGAGTCACAGGTAGCGGTGTGTGTGTGTGTGTATGTGCTGGTATAGACTGTGCATTGAGTCAGAGTGAGCCATGTGTGTGTGTGTTTTCTGGTATAGGCTGTGCATTGAGTCTCAGTGAGCTGTTCATGTGTGTGTGTGTGTGTGTGTGCAAGTGTGTGTTGGTATAGGCTGTGCACTAAGTCACATGAGCCGTGTGTGTGTGTGCTGGTATAGGCTGCACATTCAGTCACAGTGATGTGTGTGTGTGTCTGCTCGTACAGGCTGTGCATTGAGTCACTGTGAGGTGAGTGTGCATGTGTGTGCAGGAATAGGCTGGACATTGATTCACAGTGAACTGTGTGTGTGTGTCTTTGTGTGTGCTTGTATAGGCTGTGCATTAAGTCACAGTGAGCTGTGTGTGTGTGTGTGCTGATCTAGGCTGAACATTGAGTCACAGTGAGGTGTGTCTGTGTGTGTGTGTGCTGGTACAGGCTGTGCATTGAGTCACAGTGAGGTGTGTGTGTGATTGTGCATGTGTGTGCAGGTGTAGGCTGGGCATTGAGTCACAGAGTCCTGTGTGTGTTTTTGTGTTGTTAGAGATTGTGGATTGAGTCACAGTGAGCCGTGTGTGTGTGTGTGCATGTGTGTGTGCTGTTATATGATGTGCATTGAGTGTCAGTGAGTGGTGTGTGTGTCTGCCTGTGATGGCATAGGCTGTGCATTGAGTCACAGTGAGCCGTGTGTGTGTGTATGTGTGCTGGTATAGGCAGTCCACTGTGTCACAGTAAGCCGTGAATGTGTGTGTGTGTGTGTTTGTAAGTAAGGATGGTGCTTTGAATTACAGTGAGCAGTGTGTGTGTGTGTGAGTGCTGATATAGGCTGTGCATTGAGTCACAGTCAGCCTTGTGTGTGTGTGTGCACGAGCACTGGTATAGGCTGTTCACTGAGTCACAGTTAGGGGTGTGTGTGTCTCTGTGTTCTGGTATAGGCTTTGCAATGAGTCACAGTGAGGTTTGTGTGTGTGTGTGTGCGTGTGCTGTTATAGGCTTGCATTGAGTCATAGTGAGATCTGAGTGTGTGTTTGTGTGCTTGTATAGACAGTGCACTAACTCACAGTGAGCATGTGTGTTTGTGTGATGGAATAGACTGTGCATTGAGTCAGAGTGAGCTGATCATGTGTGTGTGGGGGGGTGTCTGTGTACTGTTACAGACTGTGCATTGAGTCACGGGGAGTAATGTGTGTGTGTGTGCATGTGTGTGTGCTGGTATAGTCTGAGTATTGAGTCACAGTTAGGTGTGATTGTTTGTGCCGGTATAGGTTGTGGACTGAGTCACATTGAGCCATCTTTGTGTGTGTGTGTGTGTGTGCAGGGATGGATGGTGCATTTAGTCACAGGGAGCCGAGTGTTTGTGTGTGTGTGCTGGCATACGCTGTGCATTGAGTCACAGTGAGCCGTGTGTGTGTGTAATGATAAAGTCTGAGCATTGAGTCGCAGTGAGGTGTGTGGGTGTATGTGCTGCTTATAGACTGTGCATTGAGTCACATTCAGGTGTGTTTTGTCATTCTGTGTGCTGGTATAGACTGCATTAAGTCACAGTCAGCCGTGTGTTTGTGTGTGTGTGTGTGTGCATGCAGGTATATACTGTGCATTGAGTCACAGTGGTGTGTGTGTGTGTGCATGTGTGTGTGCTGGTATACTCTGCATTGAGTCACAGTGAGCCATGTGTGTGTGCTGGCATAAGCTGTGCATTGAGTCATAGTGAGCCGTGTGGGGGTGCGCAGGTATAGCCTGTTCATTGATTCACAGTTAGTTGCATGTATGTGTGTGTATGTGCTGCTTGTGGACTGTGCATTGAGGCATAGTTAGTTGTGTTTGTTTGTGTCTGCTGGTATAGGCTGAGCACTAAGTCACAGTGAGGTGTGTGTGTGTGTGTCTGTGTGTGTGTGCTGGTATAGACTGTGCATTGAGTCAGAGTAAGCCGTGTGTGTGTGTGTGTGTGTGTGTGTGTGTGTGTGTGTGTGTTCTGGTATAGGCTGTGCATTGAGTCTCAGTGAGCTGTTCGTCTGTGTGTATCTGTGTTGGTATAGGCTGTACACTGAGTCACATTGAGACGTGTTTGTGTGTGTGTGTGTGTGTGCGCACAATGATACAGGCTGCACACTGAGTCAGAATGAGCCCTGTGTTTGTGTGCTTCTATAGGCTGCACATTGAGTCACAGTGAGCTGTATGTGTGAGTGTGTGTGCTGATATAGGCTGAGCATTGAGTCACAGTGAGGTATCGATGTGTGTGTGTACTGGAACAGGCTATGCATTGAGTCACAGTGAAGTGTGTGTGTGAGTGTGTGTATGTGCAAGTATAGGCATGGAATTGAGTCACAGTGAGCCGTGTGTTTGTGTGCTGGTTTAGGATGTGCATTGACTCACAGTGAGGGGTGTGTGTGTGTGTGTGTGTGTGTGTGTGTGACGCTACAGAAAGCGCTTTGAGTCACAGCAAGGTATGTGTGTTTGTTGGTATAGGCTGAGCATAGAGTCATAGTGAGGTGTGTGTGTGTGTGTGCTGGTATAGACTCTGCATTGAGTCACAGTCCACCGTGTGTGTGTGAGTGTGTGTCTGTGTGTGCTGCTATAGGCTGACCATTGAGTCACAGTGAGGTGTGTGTGCGTGTGTGTGTGTGTCCTGGTATAGGCTGCCCTTTGAGTCACAGGTATGTGTGGGTGGGTGTGTGCTGGTACATGCTGCACATTGAGTCACAGGTGTGTGTGTGTGTGTGTGTGTGTGTGTGTGCTGGTGCAGGCTGCACATTGAGTCACAGTGAGGTGTGTGTATGTGCTGGTATGATCGATGGTGCATTGAGTTACACAGAGCCATGTATGTGTGTGTGTATGTGCTGGTATAGACTGCATTGAGTCACAGTCGTGTGTGTGTGAGTGTGTGTGTCTGTGTGCTGTTATAGGCTTTGCATGGAGCCACGGGGAGCAATGTGTGTGTGTGTGTGTGTGCATGTATGTGTGCTGGTGTAGGCTGAGTATTGAGTCACAGTTAGGTGTGTTTGCATGTGCCGGTATAGGCTGTGGACTGAGTCACATTGAGCCGTCTGTGTGTGTGTGTGTATGTGTGTGCAGGGATGGATGGTGCATTTAGTCAAAGGGAGCCGAGTGTTTGTGTGTGTTTGGTGGTATAGGCTGTATATTGAGTCACAGTGAGCCGTGTGTGTGTGTGTATGTGTGCGTGTTGGCATAGGCTGTGCATTGAGTCACAGTGAGCCGTGTGTGTGTGTGATGGTATAGTCTGAGCATTGAGTCACAATGAGGTGTGTTGTTGTGTTTGCTGCTTATAGACTGTGCATTGAGTCACAGTCAGGTGTGTGTTGTGGTTCTGTGTGCTGGTATAGACTGCACTGAGTCACAGTCAGCCATGTGTGTGTGTGTGTGTGCACAGGTATAGACTGCTCATTGAGTCACAGTGGTGTGTGTGTGCATGTGTGTGTGCTGGTAGAGACTCTGCATTGAGTCACAGTGAGCCATTTGTGTGTGCTGGCATAAGCTGTGCATTGAGTTATAGTGAGCCATATGGGGGTGTGCAGGTATAGCCTGAGCATTGAGTCACAGTGAGTTGCATGTGTGTATGTGTATGTGCTACTTATAGACTGTGCATTGAGTCACAGTCAGGTGTGTCTGTGTCTGTGTGTGCTGGTATAGTCTGTGCACTGAGTCACAGTGAGCTGTGTTTCTTTGTGTGTGCTGGTATAGGCTGAGCATGGAGTCACAGTCAAGTGTGTGTGTGTGTGTGTGTGTGCAGGTATACTCTGTTCATTGAGTCACAGTGAGCCATGCATGTGTGTGTGTCTGTGCTGATATAGGCTGAGCATTGAGTCAGAGTGAGCTGTGTGTGTGTATGTGTGTATGTGCTGGTATGGATGGTGCATTGAGACACACTTAGCACTGTGTGTGTGTGTGCATGTGTGTGTGTGTGTGCTGGTATAGGCTCTGCATTGAGTCACTGTGAGATGTGTGTGTGTTTGTGTGTTTGTGCTGGTATAGGCTGTTCATTGAGTCACAGTGACTTCTGTGTGTGTGTGTGTGTGTGTGTGTGTGTGTGCTGGTATAGGCTGAGCATTGAGTTATAGTGAGCTATGTGTGTTTGCTGGTATAGGCATATCATTGAGTCACAGTGAGGTGTGTGTGTGAGTGTGTGTTCATGAACGAATTGTGAAATGAGTCACAGTGAGTCATGTATTTGTGTGTGTTTGTACTGCTATCGGCTGTGCACTGAGTGACAGGTGTGTGTGTGTTTGTTTGTGCTGGTATAGGCTGCACATTGAGTCACAGTGATATGTGTGTGTGTGTGTGTGTGTGTGTGTTGGTACAGGAAGCAATTTGAGTCACAGTGAGGTATGTGTGTGTGTGTGTGTGCTGCTATAGGCTGTGCATTGAGTCACAGTGAGGTGTGTGTGGTGTGTGCTGGTATAGACCCTGCATTTAGTCACAGTGAGCTGTGTGTGTGTGTGCTGGTATAGTCTGAGCATTTAGTCACAGTGAGGTGCATGTGTGTGTGTGTATGTGCTGTTATGGATGGTGCATTGAGTCACACTGAGAAAAACGTGTGTGTGTGTGTGTATATGTGCTCATATAGACTGTTCATTGAGTCATAGTCTGGTGTGTTTGTGTGTGTGTGTGTGCAGGTATAGGCTGGGCATTGAGTCACAGTCAGCGTGTGTGTGATGTGTGTGCACGCTGGTATAGGCTGTGCATTTAGTCACAGAGAGGGGTGTGTGTCTGTGTGCGCTGGTATAGGCTGACCATTGAGTCACAGTGAGGTGTGTGTGTGTGTGGGTGCACATACTGGTTTAGGCTTTGCACTGAGTCACAGTGAGCTGATTGTGTTTGAGTGGGTGTATGTGTGTGTGTGTGCAGGTATAGGCTGTGTATTGACTCACAGTGAGCCATGTGTGTTTCTGTGTGTGTCTGAGTCTGCTAGCATAGACTGTGCACTGAGTTCCATGGAGCCGTGTGTGTGTTGCTATAGACTGTTCATTGAGTCACAGTCAGGTGTGTTTGTGTGTGTGTGTGTGTGCTGGTATAGACTATGCATTGATTAACAGTCAACCGTGTGTGTGTGTATGTTTGTGTGTGTGAATGCACACTGTTATAGGCAGTGCACTGAGTCATAGTAAGGGGTGTGTGTGTTCGTGGGCTGGTATAGGCAGACCAATGAGTGACAGAGAGGTCTGTGTGTGTGTGTGTGCTGGTATAGGCTTGAGGCACAGTGAGCTGTTTGTGGGTGTGTGTGGGCTGGTATAGAGTGTGCACTGAGACACAGACAGCCGTGTGTGTGTGTGTGTGGGTGTGCCGGCATAGACATTTCATTGAGTCACTTTAAGCCGTGTGTGTGTGTGTGTGTAGGTACAGATGGTGGATTGAGTCACAGTGAGCTGTGTGTGTGTGTGTGCTGTTAGAGACTGTGCATTGAGTCACATTCAGCTGTGCATGTGTGTGTATGCGTGTGTGCTGCTCTAGGCTGAGTATTGAGTAACAGTTAGCTGTGTGTGTGTGCTGATATTGGCTGTGGACTCAGTCACATTGAGCCGTCTGTGTGTGTGTGTGTGTGTGCAGTATGGACGGTGCAATGTGTTACAGGGAGCCATGTGTGTGTGTGTCTGTGTGCTGGTAGAGACTGTGCATTGAGTCACAGTGAGGGGTGTGTGTGTGTCTGTGTGTGCAGGTATATGCTGAACATTGAGTCACACTGAGGTGTATGTGTGTGTGTGCATGCTGGCATAAACTTTGCATAGAGTCACAGGTAACGGTGTGTGTGTGTGTGTATGTGCTGGTATAGACTGTGCATTGAGTCAGAGTGAGCCATGTGTGTGTGTGTTTTCTGGTATAGGCTGTGCATTGAGTCTCAGTGAGCTGTTCATGTGTGTGTGTGTGTGTGTGTGTCTGCATGTGTGTGTTGGTATAGGCTGTGCACTGTCACATGAGCCATGTGTGTGTGTGCTGGTATAGGCTGCACATTCAGTCACAGTGATGTGTGTGTGTGTGTGCTCGTACAGGCTGTGCATTGAGTCACTGTGAGGTGTGTGTGTGAGTGTGCATGTGTGTGCAGGAATAGGCTGGACATTGATTCACAGTGAACTGTGTGTGTGTGTCTTTGTGTGTGCTTGTATAGGCTGTGCATTAAGTCACAGTGAGCTGTGTGTGTGTGTGCTGATCTAGGCTGAACGTTGAGTCACAGTGAGGTGTGTCTGTGTGTGTGTGTGCTGGTACAGGCTGTGCATTGAGTCACAGTGAGGTGTGTGTGTGATTGTGCATGTGTGTGCAGGTGTAGGCTGGGCATTGAGTCACAGAGTCCTGTGTGTGTTTTTGTGTTGTTAGAGATTGTGGATTGAGTCACAGTGAGCCGTGTGTGTGTGTGTGCATGTGTGTGTGCTGTTATATGATGTGCATTGAGTGTCAGTGAGTGGTGTGTGTGTCTGCCTATGATGGCATAGGCTGTGCATTGAGTCACAGTGAGCCGTGTGTGTGTGTATGTGTGCTGGTATAGGCAGTCCACTGTGTCACAGTAAGCCGTGAATGTGTGTGTGTGTGTGTTTGTAAGTAAGGATGGTGCTTTGAATTACAGTGAGCAGTGTGTGTGTGTGAGTGCTGATATAGGCTGTGCATTGAGTCACAGTCAGCCTTGTGTCTGTGTGTGCACGAGCACTGGTGTAGGCTGTTCACTGAGTCACAGTTAGGGGTGTGTGTGTCTCTGTGTGCTGGTATAGGCTTTGCAATGAGTCACAGTGAGGTTTGTGTGTGTGTGTGTGCGTGTGCTGTTATAGGCTTGCATTGAGTCATAGTGAGATCTGAGTGTGTGTTTGTGTGCTGGTATAGAGAGTGCACTAACTCACAGTGAGCATGTGTGTTTGTGTGATGGAATAGACTGTGCATTGAGTCAGAGTGAGCTGATCATGTGTGTGTGGGGGGGTGTCTGTGTACTGTTACAGACTGTGCATGGAGTCACGGGGAGTAATGTGTGTGTGTGTGCATGTGTGTGTGCTGGTATAGTCTGAGTATTGAGTCACAGTTAGGTGTGATTGTTTGTGCCAGTATAGGTTGTGGACTGAGTCACATTGAGCCATCTTTGTGTGTGTGTGTGTGTGTGTGCAGGGATGGATGGTGCATTTAGTCACAGGGAGCCGAGTGTTTGTGTGTGTGTGCTGGCATAGGCTGTGCATTGAGTCACAGTGAGCCGTGTGTGTGTGTAATGGTAAAGTCTGAGCATTGAGTCGCAGTGAGGTGTGTGGGTGTATGTGCTGCTTATAGACTGTGCATTGAGTCACATTCAGGTGTGTTTTGTCGTTCTGTGTGCTGGTATAGACTGCATTAAGTCACAGTCAGCCGTGTGTGTGTGTGTGTGTGTGTGTGTGTGCATGCAGGTATATACTGTGCATTGAGTCACAGTGGTGTGTGTGTGTGTGCATGTGTGTGTGCTGGTATACTCTGCATTGAGTCACAGTGAGCCATGTGTGTTTGCTGGCATAAGCTGTGCATTGAGTCATAGTGAGCCGTGTGGGGGTGCGCAGGTATAGCCTGTTCATTGATTCACAGTTGCATGTATGTGTGTGTATGTGCTGCTTGTGGACTGTGCATTGAGGCATAGTTAGTTGTGTTTGTTTGTGTCTGCTGGTATAGGCTGAGCACTGAGTCACAGTGAGGTGTGTGTGTGTGTGTCTGTGTGTGTGTGCTGGTATAGACTGTGCATTGAGTCAGAGTAAGCCATGTGTGTGTGTGTGTCTGTGTGTGTGTGTGTGTGTTCTGGTATAGGCTGTGCATTGAGTCTCAGTGAGCTGTTCGTCTGTGTGTATCTGTGTTGGTATAGGCTGTACACTGAGTCACATTGAGACGTGTTTGTGTGTGTGTGTGTGTGCGCGCAATGATACAGGCTGCACACTGAGTCAGAATGAGCCGTGTGTTTGTGTGCTTCTATAGGCTGCACATTGAGTCACAGTGAGCTGTATTTGTGAGTGTGTGTGCTGATATAGGCTGAGCATTGAGTCACAGTGAGGTATCGATGTGTGTGTGTACTGGAACAGGCTATGCATTGAGTCACAGTGAAGTGTGTGTGTGAGTGTGTGTATGTGCAAGTATAGGCTTGGAATTGAGTCACAGTGAGCCGTGTGTTTGTGTGCTGGTTTAGGATGTGCATTGACTCACAGTGAGGGGTGTGTGTGTGTGTGTGTGTGTGTGTGTGTGTGACGCTACAGAAAGCGCTTTGAGTCACAGCAAGGTATGTGTGTTTGTTGGTATAGGCTGAGCATAGAGTCATAGTGAGGTGTGTGTGTGTGTGTGCTGGTATAGACTCTGCATTGAGTCACAGTCCACCGTGTGTGTGTGAGTGTGTGTCTGTGTGTGCTGCTATAGGCTGACCATTGAGTCACAGTGAGGTGTGTGTGCGTGTGTGTGTGTGTCCTGGTATAGACTGCCCTTTGAGTCACAGGTATGTGTGGGTGGGTGTGTGCTGGTACATGCTGCGCATTGAGTCACAGGTGTGTGTGTGTGTGTGTGTGTGTGTGCTGGTGCAGGCTGCACATTGAGTCACAGTGAGGTGTGTGTATGTGCTGGTATGATCGATGGTGCATTGAGTTACATAGAGCCATGTATGTGTGTGTGTATGTGCTGGTATAGACTGCATTGAGTCACAGTCGTGTGTGTGTGAGTGTGTGTGTCTGTGTGCTGTTATAGGCTTTGCATGGAGCCACGGGGAGCAATGTGTGTGTGTGTGTGTGTGTGCATGTATGTGTGCTGGTGTAGGCTGAGTATTGAGTCACAGTTAGGTGTGTTTGCATGTGCCGGTATAGGCTGTGGACTGAGTCACATTGAGCCGTCTGTGTGTGTGTGTATGTGTGTGCAGGGATGGATGGTGCATTTAGTCAAAGGGAGCCGAGTGTTTGTGTGTGTTTGGTGGTATAGGCTGTATATTGAGTCACAGTGAGCCGTGTGTGTGTGTGTATGTGTGCGTGTTGGCATAGGCTGTGCATTGAGTCACAGTGAGCCGTGTGTGTGTGTGATGGTATAGTCTGAGCATTGAGTCATAATGAGGTGTGTTGTTGTGTTTGCTGCTTATAGACTGTGCATTGAGTCACAGTCAGGTGTGTGTTGTGGTTCTGTGTGCTGGTATAGACTGCATTGAGTCACAGTCAGCCATGTGTGTGTGTGTGTGTGCACAGGTATAGACTGCGCATTGAGTCACAGTGGTGTGTGTGTGCATGTGTGTGTGCTGGTAGAGACTCTGCATTGAGTCACAGTGAGCCATTTGTGTGTGCTGGCATAAGCTGTGCATTGAGTTATAGTGAGCCATATGGGGGTGTGCAGGTATAGCCTGAGCATTGAGTCACAGTGAGTTGCATGTGTGTATGTGTATGTGCTACTTATAGACTGTGCATTGAGTCACAGTCAGGTGTGTCTGTGTCTGTGTGTGCTGGTATAGTCTGTGCACTGAGTCACAGTGAGCTGTGTTTCTTTGTGTGTGCTGGTATAGGCTGAGCATGGAGTCACAGTGAAGTGTGTGTGTTTGTGTGTGCAGGTATAGGCTGTGCATTGAGTCACAGTGAGCCATGCATGTGTGTGTGTGTGTGCTGATATAGGCTGAGCATTGAGTCAGAGTGAGCTGTGTGTGTGTATGTGTGTATGTGCTGGTATGGATGGTGCATTGAGACACACTGAGCAGTGTGTGTGTGTGTGCATGTGTGTGTGTGTGTGCTGGTATAGGCTCTGCATTGAGTCACTGTGAGATGTGTGTGTGTTTGTGTGCTTGTGCTGGTATAGGCTGTTCATTGAGTCACAGTGATCTGTGTGTGTGTGTGTGTGTGTGTGTGTGTGTGTGCTGGTATAGGCTGAGCATTGAGTTATAGTGAGCTATGTGTGTGTGCTGGTATAAGCATATCATTGAGTCACAGTGAGGTGTGTGTGTGAGTGTGTGTTCATGAATGAATTGTGAAATGAGTCACAGTGAGTCATGTATTTGTGTGTGTTTGTACTGCTATCGGCTGTGCACTGAGTGACAGGTGTGTGTGTGTTTGTGTGTGCTGGTATAGGCTGCTCATTGAGTCACAGTGATATGTGTGTGTGTGTGTGTGTGTGTGTGTGTGTGCTGGTATAGAATATTCATTGAGTCACTGGTAGCCGTGTGTGTGTGTGCGTGTTTGTGTGTCCTGAATAGAATCTGCATTGAGTCACCGTGAGCCATGTGTGTGTGCTGGCATAGGCTATGCATTGAGTCGCAGTGAGCCTTGTTTGTGTGTGCTTTTATAGTCTGAGCATTGAGTCACAGCGTGGTGTCTGTGTGTGTGTGTGTGTGTGTGTGTGTGTGTGTATGTGTATGATGGTATAGATGGTGCTTTCAGTCATCCTGAGATATGCGTGTGTATGTGTGTGCGTGTGTGTGTGCTGCTATAGGCTGAGCACTGAGTCACAGTTATGTTTGTGTGTGTGTGGTGATATGAGCATTGCATTGAGTCACAATTAGGGTTATGTCTTTCTGTGTGTGTGTGCTGCTGTAGGCTGAGCATTGAGTCACAGTTAGGTGTGTGTGTGTGTTCTGGTATAGGCTGTGCACCGAGGCACACTGAGCCGTCACTGTGTGTGTGTGTGTGTGTGTGTTTGTGTGCAGGTATGCATGGTGCATTTAGTCACAGTTAGCCAAGTGTGTCTGTGTGTACTGGCATAGGCTGTGCAATGATTCACAGTGAGTCGTGTGTGTGTTGTGTGCGTGCTGGTAGAGGCTGTGCATTTAATCACAGTGAGGTGTCTGTGTGTGATATGTGTGTGTGCTGGTATAGGCTGCGGATTGAGTCACAGTGAGGTGTGTGTGTCTTGGTATAGGCTGCCCATTGAGTCACTGTGATGTGGATGTGTGTGTGTGTGTGCTGCTATAGACTCTGCATTGAGTTACAGTGAGGTGCATGTGTGTGTGTGTGTATGCTGTATAGGCTGTGCATTGAGTCACACTCAGCCATGTGTGTGTGTGTGTGTGTGTGTGTGTATGGTGCTGGCAAAGGCTGTGCATTGAGTCACAGTCAGATGTGTTTGTGTGTGTGTGCTGGTATAGACTGTGCATTGAGTCACAGACAACCATGTGTGTGTGTGTGCATGTGCTGGTATAGGCTTTGCATTGAGTGACAGCTGTGAGTGTGTGTGTGTGTGTGCTGGTATAGAGTGTGCACTGAATCACTGATCTGTGTGTGTGTGTATGTGATGGAATAGACTGTGCATTGACTGACAGTGAGCTGTTCGTGTGTGTGTGTTTGTGTGTGTGTGTCTGCTGTTAGAGCCTGTGCATTGAGTCACAGAGAGCCATGTGTGTTTGAGTGCATGTGAGTGTGCTGGTATAGGCTGTGCACTGAGGCACAGTGAACCACGTTTGTGTGTGCAAGTATAGACTGTGCATTGAGTCACAATCAGCTGTGCGGGTGTGCTTGTGCTGCTACAGGTTGAGTACTGAGTCACAGGTGTGTGTGTGTGTTGATATAGGCTATGGACTGAGTCACATTGAGCCTTCTGTGTGTATGTGTTTTTGTTTGCAGGAATGGACGGTGCATTGAGTCACAGGGAGCCGTGTGTGTGTGTGTGCTGATATAGTCTGAGCATTGAATCATTGTGAGGTGTGTGTGTGTGTGTGTGTGCCAGTATAGGCTGTGCACTGAGTCACAGAGAGCCATCTATGTGTTTGTGTGTGTGTGCTGGTATAGACAGTGCATTGAGTAATAGTGAGCCGTGTGTGTGTGTGTTCATGGGTGCTGGTTTAGGCTGTACATTGAGTCACAGTGAGCTGTGTTTGTGTTTCTGTGCTGGTATAGGCTGTGCATTCAGTCACAGTGAGCCCTGTGTGTGTGTGTGTGTTTGTGCTCGTATAGGTTGAGCATTGAGTCAAAGTGAGGTGCTTGTTTGTGTGTGCTGGTATAGTCTGTGCATTGAGTCACAGGGGTGTGTGTTTGTGTGTGTGCACATATAGACTGGACATTGAGCCACAGTGAGCCATGTGTGTGTATGTGTGTATGTGCCAGTATGGACAGTGCATTGAGACACACTGAGCAATGCGTGTGTGTGTGTGTATATGCTGGTATAGACTGTGCATTGAATCACAGTCAGTGGTGTTTGTGTGTGTGTTTGTGCTGGTATAGACTGTGCATTGAGTCACAGTCAGCCATGTGTGTGTGTCTGTATGTGCACACTGGTATAGGATGACCTTTGAGTCACAGTGAGATGTGTATGTGTGTGTGTGCATGCTGGTATAGGCTATGCATTGAGTCAGAGTGTGCTGTGTGTGTGTGTGTGCTGGTACTGACTTTACACTGAGCTACAGGGAACTGTGTGTGTGTGTGTGTGTGCTTGTATAGAATGTGCATTGAATAACAGTGAGGTGTTCATGTGTGTGTGTGTGCTGCTATAGGCTGTGCACTGAGTCACACAGAGCTCTGTGTGTGTGTGTGTGTGTGTGTGTGCAGGTATGGATGGTGCATTGAGTCACAGTGAGCTGTGTGTGTGCGTGTGTGTGTGCTGATATAGGCTGTACATTGATTCACAGTGAGCTGTGTGTGTGTGTGCGGGTATAGGCTGTGCATTGAGTCAAAGTGAGCTATGTGTGTGTGCTGGCATAGGCGGTGCATTAAGTCACAGTGAGCCGTGTGTGTGTGTGCTGGTAAAGGCTGAGTTTTGAGTCACAGTGAGGTGTGTGTGTTTGTGTGTATGTGCTGGTATGGATGATGCATTGAGTCACAATAAGCTGGACATGTGTTGTTTGTGTGTGTAGGTGCTGGTATAGACTCTGCATTGAGTCAGAGTCAGGTGTGTGTGTGTGCGTGTGTGTGTGTGTGTGCTGGTATAGGCTCTGCATTGAGTCACTGTGAGCTGTGTGTGTGTTTGTGTGTTTGTGCTGGTATAGGCTGTGCATTGAGTCACAGTGACCAGTGCGTGTGTGTTTGTGTGCTGGTATAGGCTGAGCATTGATTCAACATGAGCTAGGTGTGTGTGCTGGTATAGGAAGTGCAATGAGTCACAGTGAGGTATGTGTGTGAGTGTGTGTTCAGGTATGAGCTGTGAAATGAGTCACAGTGAGTCATGTATTTGTGTGTGTTTGTGATGCTATCAGCTGTGCATTGAGTGACAGTTGTGTGTGTGTGTGTGCTGGTATAGGCTGCACATGGAGTCACTTTGAGCTGTGTGTGTGAGTGATTGTGCTTATATCCGCTGAGCATTGAGTCACACTGAGCTGTGTGTGTGTGTGCTGGTATAGGCTCTGCACTGAGTCACAGTGAGGTGTGTGTGTGTGTGTGTGTGTTGGTACAGGAAGCAATTTGAGTCACAGTGTGGTATGTGTGTGTGTGTGTGTGCTGCTATAGGCTGTGCATTGAGTCACAGTGAGGTGTGTGTGGTGTGTGCTGGTATAGACCCTGCATTTAGTCACAGTGAGCTGTGTGTGTGTGTGCTGGTATAGTCTGAGCATTGAGTCACAGTGAGGTGCATGTGTGTGTGTGTATCTGCTGTTATGGATGGTGCATTGAGTCACACTGAGAAAAACGTGTGTGTGTGTGTGTGTGTATGTGCTCATATAGACTGTTCATTGAGTCATAGTCTGGTGTGTTTGTGTGTGTGTGTGTGTGTGCAGGTATAGGCTGGGCATTGAGTCACAGTCAGCGTGTGTGTGATGTGTGTGCATGCTGGTAAAGGCTGTGCATTTAGTCACAGAGAGGGGTGTGTGTCTGTGTGCGCTGGTATAGGCTGACCATTGAGTCACAGTGAGCTGTGTGTGTGTGTGGGTGCACGTACTGGTTTAGGCTTTGCACTGAGTCACAGTGAGCTGATTGTGTTTGAGTGGGTGTATGTGTGTGTGTGTGCAGGTATAGGCTGTGTATTGACTCACAGTGAGCCATGTGTGTTTCTGTGTGTGTCTGAGTCTGCTAGCATAGACTGTGCACTGAGTTCCATGGAGCCGTGTGTGTGTTGGTATAGACTGTGCATTGAGTCACAGTCAGGTGTGTTTGTGTGTGTGTGTGTGTGCTGGTATAGACTATGCATTGATTAACAGTCAACCGTGTGTGTGTGTGTGTTTGTGTGTGTGAATGCACACTGTTATAGGCAGTGCACTGAGTCATAGTAAGGGGTGTGTGTGTTCGTGGGCTGGTATAGGCAGACCAATGAGTGACAGAGAGGTCTGTGTGTGTGTGTGTGCTGGTATAGGCTTGAGGCACAGTGAGCTGTTTGTGGGTGTGTGTGGGCTGGTATAGAGTGTGCACTGAGACACAGACAGCCGTGTGTGTGTGTGTGTGGGTGTGTGCCGGCATAGACATTTCATTGAGTCACATTAAACCGTGTGTGTGTGTGTGTAGGTACAGATGGTGCATTGAGTGACAGTGAGCTGTGTGTGTGTGTGTGCTGTTAGAGACTGTGCATTGAGTCACAGTCAGCTGTGCATGTGTGTGTATGCGTGTGTGCTGCTCTAGGCTGAGTATTGAGTAACAGTTAGCTGTGTGTGTGTGCTGATATTGGCTGTGGACTCAGTCACATTGAGCCGTCTGTGTGTGTGTGTGTGTGTGCAGTATGGACGGTGCAATGTGTTACAGGGAGCCATGTGTGTGTGTGTCTGTGTGCTGGTAGAGACTGTGCATTGAGTCACAGTGAGGGGTGTGTGTGTGTCTGTGTGTGCAGGTATATGCTGAACATTGAGTCACACTGAGGTGTATGTGTGTGTGTGCATGCTGGCATAAGCTTTGCATAGAGTCACAGGTAGCGGTGTGTGTGTGTGTGTATGTGCTGGTATAGACTGTGCATTGAGTCAGAGTGAGCCATGTGTGTGTGTGTTTTCTGGTATAGGCTGTGCATTGAGTCTCAGTGAGCTGTTCGTGTGTGTGTGTGTGTGTGTCTGCATGTGTGTGTTGGTATAGGCTGTGCACTGTCACATGAGCCGTGTGTGTGTGTGCTGGTATAGGCTGCACATTCAGTCACAGTGATGTGTGTGTGTGTGTGTGTGCTCGTACAGGCTGTGCCTTCAGTCACTGTGAGGTGTGTGTGTGAGTGTGCATGTGTGTGCAGGAATAGGCTGGACATTGATTCACAGTGAACTGTGTGTGTGTGTCTTTGTGTGTGCTTGTATAGGCTGTGCATTAAGTCACAGTGAGCTGTGTGTGTGTGTGTGCTGATCTAGGCTGAACATTGAGTCACAGTGAGGTGTGTCTGTGTGTGTGTGTGCTGGTACAGGCTGTGCATTGAGTCACAGTGAGGTGTGTGTGTGATTGTGCATGTGTGTGCAGGTGTAGGCTGGGCATTGAGTCACAGAGTCCTGTGTGTGTTTTTGTGTTGTTAGAGATTGTGGATTGAGTCACAGTGAGCCTTGTGTGTGTGTGTGCATGTGTGTGTGCTGTTATATGATGTGCATTGAGTGTCAGTGAGTGGTGTGTGTGTCTGCCTGTGATGGCATAGGCTGTGCATTGAGTCACAGTGAGCCGTGTGTGTGTGTATGTGTGCTGGTATAGGCAGTCCACTGTGTCACAGTAAGCCGTGAATGTGTGTGTGTGTGTGTTTGTAAGTAAGGATGGTGCTTTGAATTACAGTGAGCAGTGTGTGTGTGTGTGAGTGCTGATATAGGCTGTGCATTGAGTCACAGTCAGCCTTGTGTGTGTGTGTGCACGAGCACTGGTATAGGCTGTTCACTGAGTCACAGTTAGGGGTGTGTGTGTCTCTGTGTTCTGGTATAGGCTTTGCAATGAGTCACAGTGAGGTTTGTGTGTGTGTGTGTGCGTGTGCTGTTATAGGCTTGCATTGAGTCATAGTGAGATCTGAGTGTGTGTTTGTGTGCTGGTATAGACAGTGCACTAACTCACAGTGAGCATGTGTGTTTGTGTGATGGAATAGACTGTGCATTGAGTCAGAGTGAGCTGATCATGTGTGTGTGGGGGGGTGTCTGTGTACTGTTACAGACTGTGCATTGAGTCACGGGGAGTAATGTGTGTGTGTGTGCATGTTTGTGTGCTGGTATAGTCTGAGTATTGAGTCACAGTTAGGTGTGATTGTTTGTGCCGGTATAGGTTGTGGACTGAGTCACATTGAGCCATCTTTGTGTGTGTGTGTGTGTGTGCAGGGATGGATGGTGCATTTAGTCACAGGGAGCCGAGTGTTTGTGTGTGTGTGATGGCATACGCTGTGCATTGAGTCACAGTGAGCCGTGTGTGTGTGTAATGATAAAGTCTGAGCATTGAGTCGCAGTGAGGTGTGTGGGTGTATGTGCTGCTTATACACTGTGCATTGAGTCACATTCAGGTGTCTTTTGTCGTTCTGTGTGCTGGTATAGACTGCATTAAGTCACAGTCAGCCGTGTGTTTGTGTGTGTGTGTGTGTGCATGCAGGTATATACTGTGCATAGAGTCACAGTGGTGTGTGTGTGTGTGCATGTGTGTGTGCTGGTATACTCTGCATTGAGTCACAGTGAGCCATGTGTGTGTGCTGGCATAAGCTGTGCATTGAGTCATAGTGAGCCGTGTGGGGGTGCGCAGGTATAGCCTGTTCATTGATTCACAGTTAGTTGCATGTATGTGTGTGTATGTGCTGCTTGTGGACTGTGCATTGAGGCATAGTTAGTTGTGTTTGTTTGTGTCTGCTAGTATAGGCTGAGCACTGAGTCACAGTGAGGTGTGTGTGTGTGTGTCTGTGTGTGTGTGCTGGTATAGACTGTGCATTGAGTCAGAGTAAGCCGTGTGTGTGTGTGTGTGTGTGTGTGTGTGTGTGTGTGTGTGTTCTGGTATAGGCTGTGCATTGAGTCTCAGTGAGCTGTTCGTCTGTGTGTATCTGTGTTGGTATAGGCTGTACACTGAGTCACATTGAGACGTGTTTGTGTGTGTGTGTGTGTGCGCGCAATGATACAGGCTGCACACTGAGTCAGAATGAGCCCTGTGTTTGTGTGCTTCTATAGGCTGCACATTGAGTCACAGTGAGCTGTATGTGTGAGTGTGTGTGCTGATATAGGCTGAGCATTGAGTCACAGTGAGGTATCGATGTGTGTGTGTACTGGAACAGGCTATGCATTGAGTCACAGTGAAGTGTGTGTGTGAGTGTGTGTATGTGCAAGTATAGGCATGGAATTGAGTCACAGTGAGCCGTGTGTTTGTGTGCTGGTTTAGGATGTGCATTGACCCACAGTGAGGGGTGTGTGTGTGTGTGTGTGTGTGTGTGTGTGTGTGTGTGACGCTACAGAAAGCGCTTTGAGTCACAGCAAGGTATGTGTGTTTGTTGGTATAGGCTGAGCATAGAGTCATAGTGAGGTGTGTGTGTGTGTGTGCTGGTATAGACTCTGCATTGAGTCACAGTCCACCGTGTGTGTGTGAGTGTGTGTCTGTGTGTGCTGCTATAGGCTGACCATTGAGTCACAGTGAGGTGTGTGTGCGTGTGTGTGTGTGTCCTGGTATAGGCTGCCCTTTGAGTCACAGGTATGTGTGGGTGGGTGTGTGCTGGTACATGCTGCACATTGAGTCACAGGTGTGTGTGTGTGTGTGTGTGTGCTGGTGCAGGCTGCACATTGAGTCACAGTGAGTTGTGTGTATGTGCTGGTATGATCGATGGTGCATTGAGTTACACAGAGCCATGTATGTGTGTGTGTATGTGCTGGTATAGACTGCATTGAGTCACAGTCGTGTGTGTGTGAGTGTGTGTGTCTGTGTGCTGTTATAGGCTTTGCATGGAGCCACGGGGAGCAATGTGTGTGTGTGTGTGTGTGTGCATGTATGTGTGCTGGTGTAGGCTGAGTATTGAGTCACAGTTAGGTGTGTTTGCATGTGCCGGTATAGGCTGTGGACTGAGTCACATTGAGCCGTCTGTGTGTGTGTGTGTATGTGTGTGCAGGGATGGATGGTGCATTTAGTCAAAGGGAGCCGAGTGTTTGTGTGTGTTTGGTGGTATAGGCTGTATATTGAGTCACAGTGAGCCGTGTGTGTGTGTGTATGTGTGCGTGTTGGCATAGGCTGTGCATTGAGTCACAGTGAGCCGTGTGTGTGTGTGATGGTATAGTCTGAGCATTGAGTCACAATGAGGTGTGTTGTTGTGTTTGCTGCTTATAGACTGTGCATTGAGTCACAGTCAGGTGTGTGTTGTGGTTCTGTGTGCTGGTATAGACTGCATTGAGTCACAGTCAGCCATGTGTGTGTGTGTGTGTGTGCACAGGTATAGACTGCTCATTGAGTCACAGTGGTGTGTGTGTGCATGTGTGTGTGCTGGTAGAGACTCTGCATTGAGTCACAGTGAGCCATTTGTGTGTGCTGGCATAAGCTGTGCATTGAGTTATAGTGAGCCATATGGGGGTGTGCAGGTATAGCCTGAGCATTGAGTCACAGTGAGTTGCATGTGTGTATGTGTATGTGCTACTTATAGACTGTGCATTGAGTCACAGTCAGGTGTGTCTGTGTCTGTGTGTGCTGGTATAGTCTGTGCACTGAGTCACAGTGAGCTGTGTTTCTTTGTGTGTGCTGGTATAGGCTGAGCATGGAGTCACAGTCAAGTGTGTGTGTGTGTGTGTGTGCAGGTATAGTCTGTGCATTGAGTCACAGTGAGCCATGCATGTGTGTGTGTGTGTGCTGATATAGGCTGAGCATTGAGTCAGAGTGAGCTGTGTGTGTGTATGTGTGTATGTGCTGGTATGGATGGTGCATTGAGACACACTTAGCACTGTGTGTGTGTGTGCATGTGTGTGTGTGTGTGCTGGTATAGGCTCTGCATTGAGTCACTGTGAGATGTGTGTGTGTTTGTGTGTTTGTGCTGGTATAGGCTGTTCATTGAGTCACAGTGACTTCTGTGTGTGTGTGTGTGTGTGTGTGTGTGTGTGCTGGTATAGGCTGAGCATTGAGTTATAGTGAGCTATGTGTGTTTGCTGGTATAGGCATATCATTGAGTCACAGTGAGGTGTGTGTGTGAGTGTGTGTTCATGAACGAATTGTGAAATGAGTCACAGTGAGTCATGTATTTGTGTGTGTTTGTACTGCTATCGGCTGTGCACTGAGTAACAGGTGTGTGTGTGTTTGTTTGTGCTGGTATAGGCTGCACATTGAGTCACAGTGATATGTGTGTGTGTGTGTGTGTGTGTGTGTGTGTGTTGGTACAGGAAGCAATTTGAGTCACAGTGAGGTATGTGTGTGTGTGTGTGTGCTGCTATAGGCTGTGCATTGAGTCACAGTGAGGTGTGTGTGGTGTGTGCTGGTATAGACCCTGCATTTAGTCACAGTGAGCTGTGTGTGTGTGTGCTGGTATAGTCTGAGCATTGAGTCACAGTGAGGTGCATGTGTGTGTGTGTATGTGCTGTTATGGATGGTGCATTGAGTCACACTGAGAAAAACGTGTGTGTGTGTGTGTATATGTGCTCATATAGACTGTTCATTGAGTCATAGTCTGGTGTGTTTGTGTGTGTGTGTGTGCAGGTATAGGCTGGGCATTGAGTCACAGTCAGCGTGTGTGTGATGTGTGTGCACGCTGGTATAGGCTGTGCATTTAGTCACAGAGAGGGGTGTGTGTCTGTGTGCGCTGGTATAGGCTGACCATTGAGTCACAGTGAGGTGTGTGTGTGTGTGGGTGCACATACTGGTTTAGGCTTTGCACTGAGTCACAGTGAGCTGATTGTGTTTGAGTGGGTGTATGTGTGTGTGTGTGCAGGTATAGGCTGTGTATTGACTCACAGTGAGCCATGTGTGTTTCTGTGTGTGTCTGAGTCTGCTAGCATAGACTGTGCACTGAGTTCCATGGAGCCGTGTGTGTGTTGCTATAGACTGTGCATTGAGTCACAGTCAGGTGTGTTTGTGTGTGTGTGTGTGTGCTGGTATAGACTATGCATTGATTAACAGTCAACCGTGTGTGTGTGTATGTTTGTGTGTGTGAATGCACACTGTTATAGGCAGTGCACTGAGTCATAGTAAGGGGTGTGTGTGTTCGTGGGCTGGTATAGGCAGACCAATGAGTGACAGAGAGGTCTGTGTGTGTGTGTGTGCTGGTATAGGCTTGAGGCACAGTGAGCTGTTTGTGGGTGTGTGTGGGCTGGTATAGAGTGTGCACTGAGACACAGACAGCCGTGTGTGTGTGTGTGTGTGGGTGTGCCGGCATAGACATTTCATTGAGTCACTTTAAGCCGTGTGTGTGTGTGTGTGTAGGTACAGATGGTGGATTGAGTCACAGTGAGCTGTGTGTGTGTGTGTGCTGTTAGAGACTGTGCATTGAGTCACATTCAGCTGTGCATGTGTGTGTATGCGTGTGTGCTGCTCTAGGCTGAGTATTGAGTAACAGTTAGCTGTGTGTGTGTGCTGATATTGGCTGTGGACTCAGTCACATTGAGCCGTCTGTGTGTGTGTGTGTGTGTGCAGTATGGACGGTGCAATGTGTTACAGGGAGCCATGTGTGTGTGTGTCTGTGTGCTGGTAGAGACTGTGCATTGAGTCACAGTGAGGGGTGTGTGTGTGTCTGTGTGTGCAGGTATATGCTGAACATTGAGTCACACTGAGGTGTATGTGTGTGTGTGCATGCTGGCATAAGCTTTGCATAGAGTCACAGGTAACGGTGTGTGTGTGTGTGTATGTGCTGGTATAGACTGTGCATTGAGTCAGAGTGAGCCATGTGTGTGTGTGTTTTCTGGTATAGGCTGTGCATTGAGTCTCAGTGAGCTGTTCATGTGTGTGTGTGTGTGTGTGTGTCTGCATGTGTGTGTTGGTATAGGCTGTGCACTGTCACATGAGCCATGTGTGTGTGTGCTGGTATAGGCTGCACATTCAGTCACAGTGATGTGTGTGTGTGTGTGCTCGTACAGGCTGTGCATTGAGTCACTGTGAGGTGTGTGTGTGAGTGTGCATGTGTGTGCAGGAATAGGCTGGACATTGATTCACAGTGAACTGTGTGTGTGTGTCTTTGTGTGTGCTTGTATAGGCTGTGCATTAAGTCACAGTGAGCTGTGTGTGTGTGTGCTGATCTAGGCTGAACATTGAGTCACAGTGAGGTGTGTCTGTGTGTGTGTGTGCTGGTACAGGCTGTGCATTGAGTCACAGTGAGGTGTGTGTGTGATTGTGCATGTGTGTGCAGGTGTAGGCTGGGCATTGAGTCACAGAGTCCTGTGTGTGTTTTTGTGTTGTTAGAGATTGTGGATTGAGTCACAGTGAGCCGTGTGTGTGTGTGTGCATGTGTGTGTGCTGTTATATGATGTGCATTGAGTGTCAGTGAGTGGTGTGTGTGTCTGCCTATGATGGCATAGGCTGTGCATTGAGTCACAGTGAGCCGTTTGTGTGTGTATGTGTGCTGGTATAGGCAGTCCACTGTGTCACAGTAAGCCGTGAATGTGTGTGTGTGTGTGTTTGTAAGTAAGGATGGTGCTTTGAATTACAGTGAGCAGTGTGTGTGTGTGAGTGCTGATATAGGCTGTGCATTGAGTCACAGTCAGCCTTGTGTCTGTGTGTGCACGAGCACTGGTGTAGGCTGTTCACTGAGTCACAGTTAGGGGTGTGTGTGTCTCTGTGTGCTGGTATAGGCTTTGCAATGAGTCACAGTGAGGTTTGTGTGTGTGTGTGTGCGTGTGCTGTTATAGGCTTGCATTGAGTCATAGTGAGATCTGAGTGTGTGTTTGTGTGCTGGTATAGACAGTGCACTAACTCACAGTGAGCATGTGTGTTTGTGTGATGGAATAGACTGTGCATTGAGTCAGAGTGAGCTGATCATGTGTGTGTGGGGGGGTGTCTGTGTACTGTTACAGACTGTGCATTGAGTCACGGGGAGTAATGTGTGTGTGTGTGCATGTGTGTGTGCTGGTATAGTCTGAGTATTGAGTCACAGTTAGGTGTGATTGTTTGTGCCGGTATAGGTTGTGGACTGAGTCACATTGAGCCATCTTTGTGTGTGTGTGTGTGTGTGTGTGCAGGGATGGATGGTGCATTTAGTCACAGGGAGCCGAGTGTTTGTGTGTGTGTGCTGGCATAGGCTGTGCATTGAGTCACAGTGAGCCGTGTGTGTGTGTAATGGTAAAGTCTGAGCATTGAGTCGCAGTGAGGTGTGTGGGTGTATGTGCTGCTTATAGACTGTGCATTGAGTCACATTCAGGTGTGTTTTGTCGTTCTGTGTGCTGGTATAGACTGCATTAAGTCACAGTCAGCCGTGTGTGTGTGTGTGTGTGTGTGTGTGCATGCAGGTATATACTGTGCATTGAGTCACAGTGGTGTGTGTGTGTGTGCATGTGTGTGTGCTGGTATACTCTGCATTGAGTCACAGTGAGCCATGTGTGTTTGCTGGCATAAGCTGTGCATTGAGTCATAGTGAGCCGTGTGGGGGTGCGCAGGTATAGCCTGTTCATTGATTCACAGTTGCATGTATGTGTGTGTATGTGCTGCTTGTGGACTGTGCATTGAGGCATAGTTAGTTGTGTTTGTTTGTGTCTGCTGGTATAGGCTGAGCACTGAGTCACAGTGAGGTGTGTGTGTGTGTGTCTGTGTGTGTGTGCTGGTATAGACTGTGCATTGAGTCAGAGTAAGCCATGTGTGTGTGTGTGTCTGTGTGTGTGTGTGTGTGTTCTGGTATAGGCTGTGCATTGAGTCTCAGTGAGCTGTTCGTCTGTGTGTATCTGTGTTGGTATAGGCTGTACACTGAGTCACATTGAGACGTGTTTGTGTGTGTGTGTGTGTGCGCGCAATGATACAGGCTGCACACTGAGTCAGAATGAGCCGTGTGTTTGTGTGCTTCTATAGGCTGCACATTGAGTCACAGTGAGCTGTATGTGTGAGTGTGTGTGCTGATATAGGCTGAGCATTGAGTCACAGTGAGGTATCGATGTGTGTGTGTACTGGAACAGGCTATGCATTGAGTCACAGTGAAGTGTGTGTGTGAGTGTGTGTATGTGCAAGTATAGGCTTGGAATTGAGTCACAGTGAGCCGTGTGTTTGTGTGCTGGTTTAGGATGTGCATTGACTCACAGTGAGGGGTGTGTGTGTGTGTGTGTGTGTGTGTGTGTGTGACGCTACAGAAAGCGCTTTGAGTCACAGCAAGGTATGTGTGTTTGTTGGTATAGGCTGAGCATAGAGTCATAGTGAGGTGTGTGTGTGTGTGTGCTGGTATAGACTGTGCATTGAGTCACAGTCCACCGTGTGTGTGTGAGTGTGTGTCTGTGTGTGCTGCTATAGGCTGACCATTGAGTCACAGTGAGGTGTGTGTGCGTGTGTGTGTGTGTCCTGGTATAGGCTGCCCTTTGAGTCACAGGTATGTGTGGGTGGGTGTGTGCTGGTACATGCTGCGCATTGAGTCACAGGTGTGTGTGTGTGTGTGTGTGTGTGTGCTGGTGCAGGCTGCACATTGAGTCACAGTGAGGTGTGTGCATGTGCTGGTATGATCGATGGTGCATTGAGTTACACAGAGCCATGTATGTGTGTGTGTATGTGCTGGTATAGACTGCATTGAGTCACAGTCGTGTGTGTGTGAGTGTGTGTGTCTGTGTGCTGTTATAGGCTTTGCATGGAGCCACGGGGAGCAATGTGTGTGTGTGTGTGTGTGCATGTATGTGTGCTGGTGTAGGCTGAGTATTGAGTCACAGTTAGGTGTGTTTGCATGTGCCGGTATAGGCTGTGGACTGAGTCACATTGAGCCGTCTGTGTGTGTGTGTATGTGTGTGCAGGGATGGATGGTGCATTTAGTCAAAGGGAGCCGAGTGTTTGTGTGTGTTTGGTGGTATAGGCTGTATATTGAGTCACAGTGAGCCGTGTGTGTGTGTGTATGTGTGCGTGTTGGCATAGGCTGTGCATTGAGTCACAGTGAGCCGTGTGTGTGTGTGATGGTATAGTCTGAGCATTGAGTCATAATGAGGTGTGTTGTTGTGTTTGCTGCTTATAGACTGTGCATTGAGTCACAGTCAGGTGTGTGTTGTGGTTCTGTGTGCTGGTATAGACTGCATTGAGTCACAGTCAGCCATGTGTGTGTGTGTGTGTGCACAGGTATAGACTGCGCATTGAGTCACAGTGGTGTGTGTGTGCATGTGTGTGTGCTGGTAGAGACTCTGCATTGAGTCACAGTGAGCCATTTGTGTGTGCTGGCATAAGCTGTGCATTGAGTTATAGTGAGCCATATGGGGGTGTGCAGGTATAGCCTGAGCATTGAGTCACAGTGAGTTGCATGTGTGTATGTGTATGTGCTACTTATAGACTGTGCATTGAGTCACAGTCAGGTGTGTCTGTGTTTGTGTGTGCTGGTATAGTCTGTGCACTGAGTCACAGTGAGCTGTGTTTCTTTGTGTGTGCTGGTATAGGCTGAGCATGGAGTCACAGTGAAGTGTGTGTGTGTGTGTGTGTGTGTGCAGGTATAGGCTGTGCATTGAGTCACAGTGAGCCATGCATGTGTGTGTGTGTGTGCTGATATAGGCTGAGCATTGAGTCAGAGTGAGCTGTGTGTGTGTATGTGCTGGTATGGATGGTGCATTGAGACACACTGAGCAGTGTGTGTGTGTGTGCATGTGTGTGTGTGTGTGCTGGTATAGGCTCTGCATTGAGTCACTGTGAGATGTGTGTGTTTGTGTGTTTGTGCTGATATAGGCTGAGCATTGAGTTATAGTGAGCTATGTGTGTGTGCTGGTATAGGCATATCATTGAGTCACAGTGAGGTGTGTGTGTGAGTGTGTGTTCATGAATGAATTGTGAAATGAGTCACAGTGAGTCATGTATTTTTGTGTGTTTGTACTGCTATCGGCTGTGCACTGAGTGACAGGTGTGTGTGTGTTTGTGTGTGCTGGTATAGGCTGCACATTGAGTCACAGTGATATGTGTGTGTGTGTGTGTGTGTGTGCTGGTATAGAATATTCATTGAGTCACAGGGAGCCGTGTGTGTGTGTGCGTGTTTGTGTGTCCTGGTATAGAATCTGCATTGAGTCACCGTGAGCCATGTGTGTGTGCTGGCATAGGCTATGCATTGAGTCGCAGTGAGCCTTGTTTGTGTGTGCTTTTATAGTCTGAGCATTGAGTCACAGCGTGGTGTCTGTGTGTGTGTGTGTGTGTGTGTGTGTATGTGTATGATGGTATAGATGGTGCATTCAGTCACCCTGAGCCATGCGTTTGTGTGTGTGTGTGTGTGTGCTGCTATAGGCTGAGCACTGAATCACAGTTATGTTTGTATGTGTGTGGTGATATGAGCATTGCATTGAGTCACAATTAGGTTTATGTCTGTCTGTGTGTGTGTGCTGCTGTAGGCTGAGCATTGAGTCACAGTTAGGTGTGTGTGTGTGTTCTGGTATAGGCTGTGCACCGAGACACACTGAGCCGTCACTGTGTGTGTGTGTGTGTGTTTGTGTGCAGGTATGCATGGTGCATTTAGTCACAGTTAGCCGAGTGTGTCTGTGTGTACTGGAATAGGCTGTGCAATGATTCACAGTGAGTCGTGTGTGTGTTGTGTGCGTGCTGGTAGAGGCTGTGCATTTAATCACAGTGAGGTGTCTGTGTGTGATATGTGTGTGTGCTGGTATAGGCTGCGGATTGAGTCACATTGAGGTGTGTGTGTCTTGGTATAGGCTACCCATTGAGTCACTGTGATGTGGATGTGTGTGTGTGTGTGCTGCTATAGACTCTGCATTGAGTTACAGTGAGGTGCGTGTGTGTGTGTGTGTGTATGCTGTATAGGCTGTGCATTGAGTCACACTCAGCCATGTGTGTGTGTGTGTGTGTGTATGGTGCTGGCAAAGGCTGTGCATTGAGTCACAGTCAGATGTGTTTGTGTGTGTGTGCTGGTATAGACTGTGCATTGAGTCACAGACAACCATGTGTGTGTGTGTGCATGTGCTGGTATAGGCTTTGCATTGAGTGACAGCTGTGTGTGTGTGTGTGTGTGTGTGCTGGTATAGAGTGTGCACTGAATCACTGATCTGTGTGTGTGTGTATGTGATGGAATAGACTGTGCATTGGCTGACAATGAGCTGTTCGTGTGTGTGTGTTTGTGTGTGTGTGTCTGCTGTTAGAGCCTGTTCATTGAGTCACAGAGAGCCATGTGTGTTTGAGTGCATGTGAGTGTGCTGGTATATGCTGTGCACTGAGGCACAGTGAACCACGTTTGTGTGTGCAGGTATAGACTGTGCATTGAGTCACAATCAGCTGTGCGTGTGTGCTTGTGCTGCTACAGGTTGAGTACTGAGTCACAGGTGTGTGTGTGTGTTGATATAGGCTATGGACTGAGTCACATTGAGCCTTCTGTGTGTGTGTGTTTTTGTTTGTAGGTATGGACGGTGCATTGAGTCACAGGGAGCCGTGTGTGTGTGTGTGCTGATATAGTCTGAGCATTGAATCATTGTGAGGTGTGTGTGTGTGTGTGTGTGTGTGTGCCAGTATAGGCTGTGCACTGAGTCACAGAGAGCCATCTATGTGTTTGTGTGTGTGTGCTGGTATGGACAGTGCATTGAGTAATAGTGAGCCGTGTGTGTGTGTGTTCATGGGTGCTGGTTTAGGCTGTACATTGAGTCACAGTGAGCTGTGTTTGTGTGTCTGTGCTGGTATAGGCTGTGCATTCAGTCACAGTGAGCCCTGTGTGTGTGTGTGTGTTTGTGCTCGTATAGGTTGAGCATTGAGTCAAAGTGAGGTGCTTGTTTGTGTGTGCTGGTATAGTCTGTGCATTGAGTCACAGGGGTGTGTGTTTGTGTGTGTGCACATATAGACTGGACATTGAGCCACAGTGAGCCATGTGTGTGTATGTGTGTATGTGCCAGTATAGACAGTGCATTGAGACACACTGAGCAATGCGTGTGTGTGTGTGTATATGCTGGTATAAACTGTGCATTGAATCACAGTCAGTGGTGTTTGTGTGTGTGTTTGTGCTGGTATAGACTGTGCATTGAGTCACAGTCAGCCATGTGTGTGTGTCTGTATGTGCACACTGGTATAGGATGACCTTTGAGTCACAGTGAGATGTGTATGTGTGTGTGTGCATGCTGGTATAGGCTATGCATTGAGTCAGAGTGTGCTGTGTGTGTGTGTGTGCTGGTACTGACTTTACACTGAGCTACAGGGAACTGTGTGTGTGTGTGTGTGTGCTTGTATAGAATGTGCATTGAATAACAGTGAGGTGTTCATGTGTGTGTGTGTGCTGGTATAGGCTGTGCACTGAGTCACACTGAGCCGTGTGTGTGTGTGTGTGTGTGTGCAGGTATGGATGGTGCATTGAGTCACAGTGAGCTCTGTGTGTGTATGTGTGTATGTGCCGGTATGGACAGTGCATTGAGACACACTGAGCAGTGTGTGTTTGTGTATGTATATGCTGGTATAGACTGTGCATTGAATCACAGTCAGTGGAGTTTTTGTGTGTGTTTGTGCTGGTATAGACTGTGCATTGAGTCACAGTCAGCCATGTGTGTGTGTCTGTATGTGCCCACTGGTATAGGATGATCTTTGAGTCACAGTGAGATGTGTATGTGTGTGTGTGAATGCTGGTATAGGCTATGCATTGAGTCAGAGTGTGCTGTGTGTGTGTGTGCTGGTACTGACTTTACACTGAGCTACAGGGAACTGTGTGTGTGTGTGTGTGTGCTTGTATAGAATGTGCATTGTATAACAGTGAGGTGTTCGTGTGTGTGTGTGCTGGTATAGGCTGTGCACTGAGTGACACAGAGTTCTGTGTGTGTGTGTGTGTGTGTGTGCAGGAATGGATGGTGCATTGAGTCACAGTGAGCTGTGTGTGTGCGTGTGTGTGTGTGCTGATATAGGCTGTACATTGATTCACAGTGTGCTGTGTGTGTGTGTGCGGGTATAGGCTGTGCATTGAGTCAAAGTGAGCTATGTGTGTGTGCTGGCATAGGCGGTGCATTAAGTCACAATGAGCCATGTGTGTGTGTGCTGGTAAAGGCTGAGTATTGAGTCACAGTGAGGTGTGTGTGTTTGTGTGTATGTGCTGGTATGGATGATGCATTGAGTCACAATAAGCTGGACATGTGTTGTTTGTGTGTGTAGGTGCTGGTATAGACTCTGCATTGAGTCAGAGTCAGGTGTGTGTGTGTGCATGTGTGTGTGTGTGTGTGCTGGTATAGGCTCTGCATTGAGTCACTGTGAGCTGTGTGTGTGTTTGTGTGTTTGTGCTGGTATAGGTTGTGCATTGAGTCACAGTGACAAGTGTGTGTGTGTTTGTGTGCTGGTATAGGCTGAGCATTGATTCAACGTGAGCTAGGTGTGTGTGCTGGTATAGGAAGTGCAATATGTCACAGTGAGGTATGTGTGTGAGTGTGTGTTCAGGTATGAGCTGTGAAATGAGTCACAGTGAATCATGTATTTGTGTGTGTTTGTGATGCTATCAGCTGTGCATTGATTGACAGGTGTGTGTGTGTGTGTGTGTGTGCTGGTATAGGCTGCACATGGAGTCACTTTGAGCTGTGTGTGTGAGTGTGTGTGCTTATATCGGCTGAGCATTGAGTCACACTGAGCTGTGTGTGTGTGTGCTGGTATAGGCTCTGCACTGAGTCACAGTGAGGTGTGTGTGTGTGTGTGTGTGTTGGTACAGGAAGCAATTTGAGTCACAGTGAGGTATGTGTGTGTGTGTGTGTGCTGCTATAGGCTGTGCATTGAGTCACAGTGAGGTGTGTGTGGTGTGTGCTGGTATAGACCCTGCATTTAGTCACAGTGAGCTGTGTGTGTGTGTGCTGGAATAGTCTGAGCATTGAGTCACAGTGAGGTGCATGTGTGTGTGTGTATGTGCTGTTATAGATGGTGCATTGAGTCACACTGAGAAAAACGTGTGTGTGTGTGTGTGTGTGTGTGTGTGTATGTGCTCATATAGACTGTTCATTGAGTCATAGCCTGGTGTGTTTGTGTGTGTGTGTGTGCAGGTATAGGCTGGGCATTGAGTCACAGTCAGCGTGTGTGTGATGTGTGTGCACGCTGGTATAGGCTGACCATTGAGTCACAGTGAGGTGTGTGTGTGTGTGGGTGCACGTACTGGTTTAGGCTTTGCACTGAGTCACAGTGAGCTGATTGTGTTTGAGTGGGTGTATGTGTGTGTGTGTGCAGGTATAGGCTGTGTATTGACTCACAGTGAGCCATGTGTGTTTCTGTGTGTGTCTGAGTCTGCTAGCATAGACTGTGCACTGAGTTCCATGGAGCCGTGTGTGTGTTGGTATAGACTGTGCATTGAGTCACAGTCAGGTGTGTTTGTGTGTGTGTGTGTGTGCTGGTATAGACTATGCATTGATTAACAGTCAACCGTGTGTTTGTGTGTGTTTGTGTGTGTGAATGCACACTGTTATAGGCAGTGCACTGAGTCATAGTAAGGGGTGTGTGTGTTCGTGGGCTGGTATAGGCAGACCAATGAGTGACAGAGAGGTCTGTGTGTGTGTGTGTGCTGGTATAGGCTTGAGGCACAGTGAGCTGTTTGTGGGTGTGTGTGGGCTGGTATAGAGTGTGCACTGAGACACAGACAGCCGTGTGTGTGTGTGTGTGTGTGTGTGCCGGCATAGACATTTCATTGAGTCACATTAAGCCGTGTGTGTGTGTGTGTAGGTACAGATGGTGCATTGAGTCACAGTGAGCTGTGTGTGTGTGTGTGCTGTTAGAGACTGTGCATTGAGTCACAGTCAGCTGTGCATGTGTGTGTATGCGTGTGTGCTGCTCTAGGCTGAGTATTGAGTAACATTTAGCTGTGTGTGTGTGCTGATATTGGCTGTGGACTCAGTCACATTGAGCCGTCTGTGTGTGTGTGTGTGTGCAGTATGGACGGTGCAATGTGTTACAGGGAGCCATGTGTGTGTGTGTCTGTGTGCTGGTAGAGACTGTGCATTGAGTCACAGTGAGGGGTGTGTGTGTGTCTGTGTGTGCAGGTATATGCTGAATATTGAGTCACACTGAGGTGTATGTGTGTGTGTGCATGCTGGCATAAGCTTTGCATAGAGTCACAGGTAGCGGTGTGTGTGTGTGTGTATGTGCTGGTATAGACTGTGCATTGAGTCAGAGTGAGCCATGTGTGTGTGTGTTTTCTGGTATAGGCTGTGCATTGAGTCTCAGTGAGCTGTTCATGTGTGTGTGTGTGTGTGTGTGCAAGTGTGTGTTGGTATAGGCTGTGCACTAAGTCACATGAGCCGTGTGTGTGTGTGCTGGTATAGGCTGCACATTCAGTCACAGTGATGTGTGTGTGTGTCTGCTCGTACAGGCTGTGCATTGAGTCACTGTGAGGTGAGTGTGCATGTGTGTGCAGGAATAGGCTGGACATTGATTCACAGTGAACTGTGTGTGTGTGTCTTTGTGTGTGCTTGTATAGGCTGTGCATTAAGTCACAGTGAGCTGTGTGTGTGTGTGTGCTGATCTAGGCTGAACATTGAGTCACAGTGAGGTGTGTCTGTGTGTGTGTGTGCTGGTACAGGCTGTGCATTGAGTCACAGTGAGGTGTGTGTGTGATTGTGCATGTGTGTGCAGGTGTAGGCTGGGCATTGAGTCACAGAGTCCTGTGTGTGTTTTTGTGTTGTTAGAGATTGTGGATTGAGTCACAGTGAGCCATGTGTGTGTGTGTGCATGTGTGTGTGCTGTTATATGATGTGCATTGAGTGTCAGTGAGTGGTGTGTGTGTCTGCCTGTGATGGCATAGGCTGTGCATTGAGTCACAGTGAGCCGTGTGTGTGTGTATGTGTGCTGGTATAGGCAGTCCACTGTGTCACAGTAAGCCGTGAATGTGTGTGTGTGTGTGTTTGTAAGTAAGGATGGTGCTTTGAATTACAGTGAGCAGTGTGTGTGTGTGTGAGTGCTGATATAGGCTGTGCATTGAGTCACAGTCAGCCTTGTGTGTGTGTGTGCACGAGCACTGGTATAGGCTGTTCACTGAGTCACAGTTAGGGGTGTGTGTGTCTCTGTGTTCTGGTATAGGCTTTGCAATGAGTCACAGTGAGGTTTGTGTGTGTGTGTGTGCGTGTGCTGTTATAGGCTTGCATTGAGTCATAGTGAGATCTGAGTGTGTGTTTGTGTGCTGGTATAGACAGTGCACTAACTCACAGTGAGCATGTGTGTTTGTGTGATGGAATAGACTGTGCATTGAGTCAGAGTGAGCTGATCATGTGTGTGTGGGGGGGTGTCTGTGTACTGTTACAGACTGTGCATTGAGTCACGGGGAGTAATGTGTGTGTGTGTGCATGTGTGTGTGCTGGTATAGTCTGAGTATTGAGTCACAGTTAGGTGTGATTGTTTGTGCCGGTATAGGTTGTGGACTGAGTCACATTGAGCCATCTTTGTGTGTGTGTGTGTGTGTGCAGGGATGGATGGTGCATTTAGTCACAGGGAGCCGAGTGTTTGTGTGTGTGTGCTGGCATACGCTGTGCATTGAGTCACAGTGAGCCGTGTGTGTGTGTAATGATAAAGTCTGAGCATTGAGTCGCAGTGAGGTGTGTGGGTGTATGTGCTGCTTATAGACTGTGCATTGAGTCACATTCAGGTGTGTTTTGTCATTCTGTGTGCTGGTATAGACTGCATTAAGTCACAGTCAGCCGTGTGTTTGTGTGTGTGTGTGTGTGCATGCAGGTATATACTGTGCATTGAGTCACAGTGGTGTGTGTGTGTGTGCATGTGTGTGTGCTGGTATACTCTGCATTGAGTCACAGTGAGCCATGTGTGTGTGCTGGCATAAGCTGTGCATTGAGTCATAGTGAGCCGTGTGGGGGTGCGCAGGTATAGCCTGTTCATTGATTCACAGTTAGTTGCATGTATGTGTGTGTATGTGCTGCTTGTGGACTGTGCATTGAGGCATAGTTAGTTGTGTTTGTTTGTGTCTGCTGGTATAGGCTGAGCACTAAGTCACAGTGAGGTGTGTGTGTGTGTGTCTGTGTGTGTGTGCTGGTATAGACTGTGCATTGAGTCAGAGTAAGCCGTGTGTGTGTGTGTGTGTGTGTGTGTGTTCTGGTATAGGCTGTGCATTGAGTCTCAGTGAGCTGTTCGTCTGTGTGTATCTGTGTTGGTATAGGCTGTACACTGAGTCACATTGAGACGTGTTTGTGTGTGTGTGTGTGTGCGCGCAATGATACAGGCTGCACACTGAGTCAGAATGAGCCCTGTGTTTGTGTGCTTCTATAGGCTGCACATTGAGTCACAGTGAGCTGTATGTGTGAGTGTGTGTGCTGATATAGGCTGAGCATTGAGTCACAGTGAGGTATCGATGTGTGTGTGTACTGGAACAGGCTATGCATTGAGTCACAGTGAAGTGTGTGTGTGAGTGTGTGTATGTGCAAGTATAGGCATGGAATTGAGTCACAGTGAGCCGTGTGTTTGTGTGCTGGTTTAGGATGTGCATTGACTCACAGTGAGGGGTGTGTGTGTGTGTGTGTGTGTGTGTGTGTGTGTGACGCTACAGAAAGCGCTTTGAGTCACAGCAAGGTATGTGTGTTTGTTGGTATAGGCTGAGCATAGAGTCATAGTGAGGTGTGTGTGTGTGTGTGCTGGTATAGACTCTGCATTGAGTCACAGTCCACCGTGTGTGTGTGAGTGTGTGTCTGTGTGTGCTGCTATAGGCTGACCATTGAGTCACAGTGAGGTGTGTGTGCGTGTGTGTGTGTGTCCTGGTATAGGCTGCCCTTTGAGTCACAGGTATGTGTGGGTGGGTGTGTGCTGGTACATGCTGCACATTGAGTCACAGGTGTGTGTGTGTGTGTGTGTGTGTGTGTGCTGGTGCAGGCTGCACATTGAGTCACAGTGAGGTGTGTGTATGTGCTGGTATGATCGATGGTGCATTGAGTTACACAGAGCCATGTATGTGTGTGTGTATGTGCTGGTATAGACTGCATTGAGTCACAGTCGTGTGTGTGTGAGTGTGTGTGTCTGTGTGCTGTTATAGGCTTTGCATGGAGCCACGGGGAGCAATGTGTGTGTGTGTGTGTGTGCATGTATGTGTGCTGGTGTAGGCTGAGTATTGAGTCACAGTTAGGTGTGTTTGCATGTGCCGGTATAGGCTGTGGACTGAGTCACATTGAGCCGTCTGTGTGTGTGTGTGTATGTGTGTGCAGGGATGGATGGTGCATTTAGTCAAAGGGAGCCGAGTGTTTGTGTGTGTTTGGTGGTATAGGCTGTATATTGAGTCACAGTGAGCCGTGTGTGTGTGTGTATGTGTGCGTGTTGGCATAGGCTGTGCATTGAGTCACAGTGAGCCGTGTGTGTGTGTGATGGTATAGTCTGAGCATTGAGTCACAATGAGGTGTGTTGTTGTGTTTGCTGCTTATAGACTGTGCATTGAGTCACAGTCAGGTGTGTGTTGTGGTTCTGTGTGCTGGTATAGACTGCACTGAGTCACAGTCAGCCATGTGTGTGTGTGTGTGTGCACAGGTATAGACTGCTCATTGAGTCACAGTGGTGTGTGTGTGCATGTGTGTGTGCTGGTAGAGACTCTGCATTGAGTCACAGTGAGCCATTTGTGTGTGCTGGCATAAGCTGTGCATTGAGTTATAGTGAGCCATATGGGGGTGTGCAGGTATAGCCTGAGCATTGAGTCACAGTGAGTTGCATGTGTGTATGTGTATGTGCTACTTATAGACTGTGCATTGAGTCACAGTCAGGTGTGTCTGTGTCTGTGTGTGCTGGTATAGTCTGTGCACTGAGTCACAGTGAGCTGTGTTTCTTTGTGTGTGCTGGTATAGGCTGAGCATGGAGTCACAGTCAAGTGTGTGTGTGTGTGTGTGTGTGCAGGTATACTCTGTGCATTGAGTCACAGTGAGCCATGCATGTGTGTGTGTCTGTGCTGATATAGGCTGAGCATTGAGTCAGAGTGAGCTGTGTGTGTGTATGTGTGTATGTGCTGGTATGGATGGTGCATTGAGACACACTTAGCACTGTGTGTGTGTGTGCATGTGTGTGTGTGTGTGCTGGTATAGGCTCTGCATTGAGTCACTGTGAGATGTGTGTGTGTTTGTGTGTTTGTGCTGGTATAGGCTGTTCATTGAGTCACAGTGACTTCTGTGTGTGTGTGTGTGTGTGTGTGTGTGTGTGCTGGTATAGGCTGAGCATTGAGTTATAGTGAGCTATGTGTGTTTGCTGGTATAGGCATATCATTGAGTCACAGTGAGGTGTGTGTGTGAGTGTGTGTTCATGAACGAATTGTGAAATGAGTCACAGTGAGTCATGTATTTGTGTGTGTTTGTACTGCTATCGGCTGTGCACTGAGTGACAGGTGTGTGTGTGTTTGTTTGTGCTGGTATAGGCTGCACATTGAGTCACAGTGATATGTGTGTGTGTGTGTGTGTGTGTGTGTTGGTACAGGAAGCAATTTGAGTCACAGTGAGGTATGTGTGTGTGTGTGTGTGCTGCTATAGGCTGTGCATTGAGTCACAGTGAGGTGTGTGTGGTGTGTGCTGGTATAGACCCTGCATTTAGTCACAGTGAGCTGTGTGTGTGTGTGCTGGTATAGTCTGAGCATTTAGTCACAGTGAGGTGCATGTGTGTGTGTGTATGTGCTGTTATGGATGGTGCATTGAGTCACACTGAGAAAAACGTGTGTGTGTGTGTGTATATGTGCTCATATAGACTGTTCATTGAGTCATAGTCTGGTGTGTTTGTGTGTGTGTGTGTGCAGGTATAGGCTGGGCATTGAGTCACAGTCAGCGTGTGTGTGATGTGTGTGCACGCTGGTATAGGCTGTGCATTTAGTCACAGAGAGGGGTGTGTGTCTGTGTGCGCTGGTATAGGCTGACCATTGAGTCACAGTGAGGTGTGTGTGTGTGTGGGTGCACATACTGGTTTAGGCTTTGCACTGAGTCACAGTGAGCTGATTGTGTTTGAGTGGGTGTATGTGTGTGTGTGTGCAGGTATAGGCTGTGTATTGACTCACAGTGAGCCATGTGTGTTTCTGTGTGTGTCTGAGTCTGCTAGCATAGACTGTGCACTGAGTTCCATGGAGCCGTGTGTGTGTTGCTATAGACTGTTCATTGAGTCACAGTCAGGTGTGTTTGTGTGTGTGTGTGTGTGCTGGTATAGACTATGCATTGATTAACAGTCAACCGTGTGTGTGTGTATGTTTGTGTGTGTGAATGCACACTGTTATAGGCAGTGCACTGAGTCATAGTAAGGGGTGTGTGTGTTCGTGGGCTGGTATAGGCAGACCAATGAGTGACAGAGAGGTCTGTGTGTGTGTGTGTGCTGGTATAGGCTTGAGGCACAGTGAGCTGTTTGTGGGTGTGTGTGGGCTGGTATAGAGTGTGCACTGAGACACAGACAGCCGTGTGTGTGTGTGTGTGGGTGTGCCGGCATAGACATTTCATTGAGTCACTTTAAGCCGTGTGTGTGTGTGTGTGTAGGTACAGATGGTGGATTGAGTCACAGTGAGCTGTGTGTGTGTGTGTGCTGTTAGAGACTGTGCATTGAGTCACATTCAGCTGTGCATGTGTGTGTATGCGTGTGTGCTGCTCTAGGCTGAGTATTGAGTAACAGTTAGCTGTGTGTGTGTGCTGATATTGGCTGTGGACTCAGTCACATTGAGCCGTCTGTGTGTGTGTGTGTGTGTGCAGTATGGACGGTGCAATGTGTTACAGGGAGCCATGTGTGTGTGTGTCTGTGTGCTGGTAGAGACTGTGCATTGAGTCACAGTGAGGGGTGTGTGTGTGTCTGTGTGTGCAGGTATATGCTGAACATTGAGTCACACTGAGGTGTATGTGTGTGTGTGCATGCTGGCATAAACTTTGCATAGAGTCACAGGTAACGGTGTGTGTGTGTGTGTATGTGCTGGTATAGACTGTGCATTGAGTCAGAGTGAGCCATGTGTGTGTGTGTTTTCTGGTATAGGCTGTGCATTGAGTCTCAGTGAGCTGTTCATGTGTGTGTGTGTGTGTGTGTGTCTGCATGTGTGTGTTGGTATAGGCTGTGCACTGTCACATGAGCCATGTGTGTGTGTGCTGGTATAGGCTGCACATTCAGTCACAGTGATGTGTGTGTGTGTGTGCTCGTACAGGCTGTGCATTGAGTCACTGTGAGGTGTGTGTGTGAGTGTGCATGTGTGTGCAGGAATAGGCTGGACATTGATTCACAGTGAACTGTGTGTGTGTGTCTTTGTGTGTGCTTGTATAGGCTGTGCATTAAGTCACAGTGAGCTGTGTGTCTGTGTGCTGATCTAGGCTGAACGTTGAGTCACAGTGAGGTGTGTCTGTGTGTGTGTGTGCTGGTACAGGCTGTGCATTGAGTCACAGTGAGGTGTGTGTGTGATTGTGCATGTGTGTGCAGGTGTAGGCTGGGCATTGAGTCACAGAGTCCTGTGTGTGTTTTTGTGTTGTTAGAGATTGTGGATTGAGTCACAGTGAGCCGTGTGTGTGTGTGTGCATGTGTGTGTGCTGTTATATGATGTGCATTGAGTGTCAGTGAGTGGTGTGTGTGTCTGCCTATGATGGCATAGGCTGTGCATTGAGTCACAGTGAGCCGTGTGTGTGTGTATGTGTGCTGGTATAGGCAGTCCACTGTGTCACAGTAAGCCGTGAATGTGTGTGTGTGTGTGTTTGTAAGTAAGGATGGTGCTTTGAATTACAGTGAGCAGTGTGTGTGTGTGAGTGCTGATATAGGCTGTGCATTGAGTCACAGTCAGCCTTGTGTCTGTGTGTGCACGAGCACTGGTGTAGGCTGTTCACTGAGTCACAGTTAGGGGTGTGTGTGTCTCTGTGTGCTGGTATAGGCTTTGCAATGAGTCACAGTGAGGTTTGTGTGTGTGTGTGTGCGTGTGCTGTTATAGGCTTGCATTGAGTCATAGTGAGATCTGAGTGTGTGTTTGTGTGCTGGTATAGAGAGTGCACTAACTCACAGTGAGCATGTGTGTTTGTGTGATGGAATAGACTGTGCATTGAGTCAGAGTGAGCTGATCATGTGTGTGTGGGGGGGTGTCTGTGTACTGTTACAGACTGTGCATGGAGTCACGGGGAGTAATGTGTGTGTGTGTGCATGTGTGTGTGCTGGTATAGTCTGAGTATTGAGTCACAGTTAGGTGTGATTGTTTGTGCCAGTATAGGTTGTGGACTGAGTCACATTGAGCCATCTTTGTGTGTGTGTGTGTGTGTGTGCAGGGATGGATGGTGCATTTAGTCACAGGGAGCCGAGTGTTTGTGTGTGTGTGCTGGCATAGGCTGTGCATTGAGTCACAGTGAGCCGTGTGTGTGTGTAATGGTAAAGTCTGAGCATTGAGTCGCAGTGAGGTGTGTGGGTGTATGTGCTGCTTATAGACTGTGCATTGAGTCACATTCAGGTGTGTTTTGTCGTTCTGTGTGCTGGTATAGACTGCATTAAGTCACAGTCAGCCGTGTGTGTGTGTGTGTGTGTGTGTGTGTGCATGCAGGTATATACTGTGCATTGAGTCACAGTGGTGTGTGTGTGTGTGCATGTGTGTGTGCTGGTATACTCTGCATTGAGTCACAGTGAGCCATGTGTGTTTGCTGGCATAAGCTGTGCATTGAGTCATAGTGAGCCGTGTGGGGGTGCGCAGGTATAGCCTGTTCATTGATTCACAGTTGCATGTATGTGTGTGTATGTGCTGCTTGTGGACTGTGCATTGAGGCATAGTTAGTTGTGTTTGTTTGTGTCTGCTGGTATAGGCTGAGCACTGAGTCACAGTGAGGTGTGTGTGTGTGTGTCTGTGTGTGTGTGCTGGTATAGACTGTGCATTGAGTCAGAGTAAGCCATGTGTGTGTGTGTGTCTGTGTGTGTGTGTGTGTGTTCTGGTATAGGCTGTGCATTGAGTCTCAGTGAGCTGTTCGTCTGTGTGTATCTGTGTTGGTATAGGCTGTACACTGAGTCACATTGAGACGTGTTTGTGTGTGTGTGTGTGTGCGCGCAATGATACAGGCTGCACACTGAGTCAGAATGAGCCGTGTGTTTGTGTGCTTCTATAGGCTGCACATTGAGTCACAGTGAGCTGTATTTGTGAGTGTGTGTGCTGATATAGGCTGAGCATTGAGTCACAGTGAGGTATCGATGTGTGTGTGTACTGGAACAGGCTATGCATTGAGTCACAGTGAAGTGTGTGTGTGAGTGTGTGTATGTGCAAGTATAGGCTTGGAATTGAGTCACAGTGAGCCGTGTGTTTGTGTGCTGGTTTAGGATGTGCATTGACTCACAGTGAGGGGTGTGTGTGTGTGTGTGTGTGTGTGTGTGTGTGACGCTACAGAAAGCGCTTTGAGTCACAGCAAGGTATGTGTGTTTGTTGGTATAGGCTGAGCATAGAGTCATAGTGAGGTGTGTGTGTGTGTGTGCTGGTATAGACTCTGCATTGAGTCACAGTCCACCGTGTGTGTGTGAGTGTGTGTCTGTGTGTGCTGCTATAGGCTGACCATTGAGTCACAGTGAGGTGTGTGTGCGTGTGTGTGTGTGTCCTGGTATAGACTGCCCTTTGAGTCACAGGTATGTGTGGGTGGGTGTGTGCTGGTACATGCTGCGCATTGAGTCACAGGTGTGTGTGTGTGTGTGTGTGTGTGTGCTGGTGCAGGCTGCCCATTGAGTCACAGTGAGGTGTGTGTATGTGCTGGTATGATCGATGGTGCATTGAGTTACACAGAGCCATGTATGTGTGTGTGTATGTGCTGGTATAGACTGCATTGAGTCACAGTCGTGTGTGTGTGAGTGTGTGTGTCTGTGTGCTGTTATAGGCTTTGCATGGAGCCACGGGGAGCAATGTGTGTGTGTGTGTGTGTGTGCATGTATGTGTGCTGGTGTAGGCTGAGTATTGAGTCACAGTTAGGTGTGTTTGCATGTGCCGGTATAGGCTGTGGACTGAGTCACATTGAGCCGTCTGTGTGTGTGTGTATGTGTGTGCAGGGATGGATGGTGCATTTAGTCAAAGGGAGCCGAGTGTTTGTGTGTGTTTGGTGGTATAGGCTGTATATTGAGTCACAGTGAGCCGTGTGTGTGTGTGTATGTGTGCGTGTTGGCATAGGCTGTGCATTGAGTCACAGTGAGCCGTGTGTGTGTGTGATGGTATAGTCTGAGCATTGAGTCATAATGAGGTGTGTTGTTGTGTTTGCTGCTTATAGACTGTGCATTGAGTCACAGTCAGGTGTGTGTTGTGGTTCTGTGTGCTGGTATAGACTGCATTGAGTCACAGTCAGCCATGTGTGTGTGTGTGTGTGCACAGGTATAGACTGCGCATTGAGTCACAGTGGTGTGTGTGTGCATGTGTGTGTGCTGGTAGAGACTCTGCATTGAGTCACAGTGAGCCATTTGTGTGTGCTGGCATAAGCTGTGCATTGAGTTATAGTGAGCCATATGGGGGTGTGCAGGTATAGCCTGAGCATTGAGTCACAGTGAGTTGCATGTGTGTATGTGTATGTGCTACTTATAGACTGTGCATTGAGTCACAGTCAGGTGTGTCTGTGTCTGTGTGTGCTGGTATAGTCTGTGCACTGAGTCACAGTGAGCTGTGTTTCTTTGTGTGTGCTGGTATAGGCTGAGCATGGAGTCACAGTGAAGTGTGTGTGTTTGTGTGTGCAGGTATAGGCTGTGCATTGAGTCACAGTGAGCCATGCATGTGTGTGTGTGTGTGCTGATATAGGCTGAGCATTGAGTCAGAGTGAGCTGTGTGTGTGTATGTGTGTATGTGCTGGTATGGATGGTGCATTGAGACACACTGAGCAGTGTGTGTGTGTGTGCATGTGTGTGTGTGTGTGCTGGTATAGGCTCTGCATTGAGTCACTGTGAGATGTGTGTGTGTTTGTGTGCTTGTGCTGGTATAGGCTGTTCATTGAGTCACAGTGATCTGTGTGTGTGTGTGTGTGTGTGTGTGTGTGTGTGCTGGTATAGGCTGAGCATTGAGTTATAGTGAGCTATGTGTGTGTGCTGGTATAAGCATATCATTGAGTCACAGTGAGGTGTGTGTGTGAGTGTGTGTTCATGAATGAATTGTGAAATGAGTCACAGTGAGTCATGTATTTGTGTGTGTTTGTACTGCTATCGGCTGTGCACTGAGTGACAGGTGTGTGTGTGTTTGTGTGTGCTGGTATAGGCTGCTCATTGAGTCACAGTGATATGTGTGTGTGTGTGTGTGTGTGTGTGTGCTGGTATAGAATATTCATTGAGTCACTGGTAGCCGTGTGTGTGTGTGCGTGTTTGTGTGTCCTGAATAGAATCTGCATTGAGTCACCGTGAGCCATGTGTGTGTGCTGGCATAGGCTATGCATTGAGTCGCAGTGAGCCTTGTTTGTGTGTGCTTTTATAGTCTGAGCATTGAGTCACAGCGTGGTGTCTGTGTGTGTGTGTGTGTGTGTGTGTGTGTGTGTGTGTATGTGTATGATGGTATAGATGGTGCTTTCAGTCATCCTGAGATATGCGTGTGTATGTGTGTGCGTGTGTGTGTGCTGCTATAGGCTGAGCACTGAGTCACAGTTATGTTTGTGTGTGTGTGGTGATATGAGCATTGCATTGAGTCACAATTAGGGTTATGTCTTTCTGTGTGTGTGTGCTGCTGTAGGCTGAGCATTGAGTCACAGTTAGGTGTGTGTGTGTGTTCTGGTATAGGCTGTGCACCGAGGCACACTGAGCCGTCACTGTGTGTGTGTGTGTGTGTGTGTTTGTGTGCAGGTATGCATGGTGCATTTAGTCACAGTTAGCCAAGTGTGTCTGTGTGTACTGGCATAGGCTGTGCAATGATTCACAGTGAGTCGTGTGTGTGTTGTGTGCGTGCTGGTAGAGGCTGTGCATTTAATCACAGTGAGGTGTCTGTGTGTGATATGTGTGTGTGCTGGTATAGGCTGCGGATTGAGTCACAGTGAGGTGTGTGTGTCTTGGTATAGGCTGCCCATTGAGTCACTGTGATGTGGATGTGTGTGTGTGTGTGCTGCTATAGACTCTGCATTGAGTTACAGTGAGGTGCATGTGTGTGTGTGTGTATGCTGTATAGGCTGTGCATTGAGTCACACTCAGCCATGTGTGTGTGTGTGTGTGTGTGTGTGTATGGTGCTGGCAAAGGCTGTGCATTGAGTCACAGTCAGATGTGTTTGTGTGTGTGTGCTGGTATAGACTGTGCATTGAGTCACAGACAACCATGTGTGTGTGTGTGCATGTGCTGGTATAGGCTTTGCATTGAGTGACAGCTGTGAGTGTGTGTGTGTGTGTGCTGGTATAGAGTGTGCACTGAATCACTGATCTGTGTGTGTGTGTATGTGATGGAATAGACTGTGCATTGACTGACAGTGAGCTGTTCGTGTGTGTGTGTTTGTGTGTGTGTGTCTGCTGTTAGAGCCTGTGCATTGAGTCACAGAGAGCCATGTGTGTTTGAGTGCATGTGAGTGTGCTGGTATAGGCTGTGCACTGAGGCACAGTGAACCACGTTTGTGTGTGCAAGTATAGACTGTGCATTGAGTCACAATCAGCTGTGCGGGTGTGCTTGTGCTGCTACAGGTTGAGTACTGAGTCACAGGTGTGTGTGTGTGTTGATATAGGCTATGGACTGAGTCACATTGAGCCTTCTGTGTGTATGTGTTTTTGTTTGCAGGAATGGACGGTGCATTGAGTCACAGGGAGCCGTGTGTGTGTGTGTGCTGATATAGTCTGAGCATTGAATCATTGTGAGGTGTGTGTGTGTGTGTGTGTGCCAGTATAGGCTGTGCACTGAGTCACAGAGAGCCATCTATGTGTTTGTGTGTGTGTGCTGGTATGGACAGTGCATTGAGTAATAGTGAGCCGTGTGTGTGTGTGTTCATGGGTGCTGGTTTAGGCTGTACATTGAGTCACAGTGAGCTGTGTTTGTGTTTCTGTGCTGGTATAGGCTGTGCATTCAGTCACAGTGAGCCCTGTGTGTGTGTGTGTGTTTGTGCTCGTATAGGTTGAGCATTGAGTCAAAGTGAGGTGCTTGTTTGTGTGTGCTGGTATAGTCTGTGCATTGAGTCACAGGGGTGTGTGTTTGTGTGTGTGCACATATAGACTGGACATTGAGCCACAGTGAGCCATGTGTGTGTATGTGTGTATGTGCCAGTATGGACAGTGCATTGAGACACACTGAGCAATGCGTGTGTGTGTGTGTATATGCTGGTATAGACTGTGCATTGAATCACAGTCAGTGGTGTTTGTGTGTGTGTTTGTGCTGGTATAGACTGTGCATTGAGTCACAGTCAGCCATGTGTGTGTGTCTGTATGTGCACACTGGTATAGGATGACCTTTGAGTCACAGTGAGATGTGTATGTGTGTGTGTGCATGCTGGTATAGGCTATGCATTGAGTCAGAGTGTGCTGTGTGTGTGTGTGTGCTGGTACTGACTTTACACTGAGCTACAGGGAACTGTGTGTGTGTGTGTGTGCTTGTATAGAATGTGCATTGAATAACAGTGAGGTGTTCATGTGTGTGTGTGTGCTGCTATAGGCTGTGCACTGAGTCACACAGAGCTCTCTGTGTGTGTGTGTGTGTGTGTGTGCAGGTATGGATGGTGCATTGAGTCACAGTGAGCTGTGTGTGTGCGTGTGTGTGTGCTGATATAGGCTGTACATTGATTCACAGTGAGCTGTGTGTGTGTGTGCGGGTATAGGCTGTGCATTGAGTCAAAGTGAGCTATGTGTGTGTGCTGGCATAGGCGGTGCATTAAGTCACAGTGAGCCGTGTGTGTGTGTGCTGGTAAAGGCTGAGTTTTGAGTCACAGTGAGGTGTGTGTGTTTGTGTGTATGTGCTGGTATGGATGATGCATTGAGTCACAATAAGCTGGACATGTGTTGTTTGTGTGTGTAGGTGCTGGTATAGACTCTGCATTGAGTCAGAGTCAGGTGTGTGTGTGTGCGTGTGTGTGTGTGTGTGCTGGTATAGGCTCTGCATTGAGTCACTGTGAGCTGTGTGTGTGTTTGTGTGTTTGTGCTGGTATAGGCTGTGCATTGAGTCACAGTGACCAGTGCGTGTGTGTTTGTGTGCTGGTATAGGCTGAGCATTGATTCAACATGAGCTAGGTGTGTGTGCTGGTATAGGAAGTGCAATGAGTCACAGTGAGGTATGTGTGTGAGTGTGTGTTCAGGTATGAGCTGTGAAATGAGTCACAGTGAGTCATGTATTTGTGTGTGTTTGTGATGCTATCAGCTGTGCATTGAGTGACAGTTGTGTGTGTGTGTGTGCTGGTATAGGCTGCACATGGAGTCACTTTGAGCTGTGTGTGTGAGTGATTGTGCTTATATCCGCTGAGCATTGAGTCACACTGAGCTGTGTGTGTGTGTGCTGGTATAGGCTCTGCACTGAGTCACAGTGAGGTGTGTGTGTGTGTGTGTGTGTTGGTACAGGAAGCAATTTGAGTCACAGTGAGGTATGTGTGTGTGTGTGTGTGCTGCTATAGGCTGTGCATTGAGTCACAGTGAGGTGTGTGTGGTGTGTGCTGGTATAGACCCTGCATTTAGTCACAGTGAGCTGTGTGTGTGTGTGCTGGTATAGTCTGAGCATTGAGTCACAGTGAGGTGCATGTGTGTGTGTGTATCTGCTGTTATGGATGGTGCATTGAGTCACACTGAGAAAAACGTGTGTGTGTGTGTGTGTGTATGTGCTCATATAGACTGTTCATTGAGTCATAGTCTGGTGTGTTTGTGTGTGTGTGTGTGTGCAGGTATAGGCTGGGCATTGAGTCACAGTCAGCGTGTGTGTGATGTGTGTGCATGCTGGTAAAGGCTGTGCATTTAGTCACAGAGAGGGGTGTGTGTCTGTGTGCGCTGGTATAGGCTGACCATTGAGTCACAGTGAGCTGTGTGTGTGTGTGGGTGCACGTACTGGTTTAGGCTTTGCACTGAGTCACAGTGAGCTGATTGTGTTTGAGTGGGTGTATGTGTGTGTGTGTGCAGGTATAGGCTGTGTATTGACTCACAGTGAGCCATGTGTGTTTCTGTGTGTGTCTGAGTCTGCTAGCATAGACTGTGCACTGAGTTCCATGGAGCCGTGTGTGTGTTGGTATAGACTGTGCATTGAGTCACAGTCAGGTGTGTTTGTGTGTGTGTGTGTGTGCTGGTATAGACTATGCATTGATTAACAGTCAACCGTGTGTGTGTGTGTGTTTGTGTGTGTGAATGCACACTGTTATAGGCAGTGCACTGAGTCATAGTAAGGGGTGTGTGTGTTCGTGGGCTGGTATAGGCAGACCAATGAGTGACAGAGAGGTCTGTGTGTGTGTGTGTGCTGGTATAGGCTTGAGGCACAGTGAGCTGTTTGTGGGTGTGTGTGGGCTGGTATAGAGTGTGCACTGAGACACAGACAGCCGTGTGTGTGTGTGTGTGGGTGTGTGCCGGCATAGACATTTCATTGAGTCACATTAAACCGTGTGTGTGTGTGTGTAGGTACAGATGGTGCATTGAGTGACAGTGAGCTGTGTGTGTGTGTGTGCTGTTAGAGACTGTGCATTGAGTCACAGTCAGCTGTGCATGTGTGTGTATGCGTGTGTGCTGCTCTAGGCTGAGTATTGAGTAACAGTTAGCTGTGTGTGTGTGCTGATATTGGCTGTGGACTCAGTCACATTGAGCCGTCTGTGTGTGTGTGTGTGTGTGCAGTATGGACGGTGCAATGTGTTACAGGGAGCCATGTGTGTGTGTGTCTGTGTGCTGGTAGAGACTGTGCATTGAGTCACAGTGAGGGGTGTGTGTGTGTCTGTGTGTGCAGGTATATGCTGAACATTGAGTCACACTGAGGTGTATGTGTGTGTGTGCATGCTGGCATAAGCTTTGCATAGAGTCACAGGTAGCGGTGTGTGTGTGTGTGTATGTGCTGGTATAGACTGTGCATTGAGTCAGAGTGAGCCATGTGTGTGTGTGTTTTCTGGTATAGGCTGTGCATTGAGTCTCAGTGAGCTGTTCGTGTGTGTGTGTGTGTGTGTCTGCATGTGTGTGTTGGTATAGGCTGTGCACTGTCACATGAGCCGTGTGTGTGTGTGCTGGTATAGGCTGCACATTCAGTCACAGTGATGTGTGTGTGTGTGTGTGTGCTCGTACAGGCTGTGCCTTCAGTCACTGTGAGGTGTGTGTGTGAGTGTGCATGTGTGTGCAGGAATAGGCTGGACATTGATTCACAGTGAACTGTGTGTGTGTGTCTTTGTGTGTGCTTGTATAGGCTGTGCATTAAGTCACAGTGAGCTGTGTGTGTGTGTGTGCTGATCTAGGCTGAACATTGAGTCACAGTGAGGTGTGTCTGTGTGTGTGTGTGCTGGTACAGGCTGTGCATTGAGTCACAGTGAGGTGTGTGTGTGATTGTGCATGTGTGTGCAGGTGTAGGCTGGGCATTGAGTCACAGAGTCCTGTGTGTGTTTTTGTGTTGTTAGAGATTGTGGATTGAGTCACAGTGAGCCTTGTGTGTGTGTGTGCATGTGTGTGTGCTGTTATATGATGTGCATTGAGTGTCAGTGAGTGGTGTGTGTGTCTGCCTGTGATGGCATAGGCTGTGCATTGAGTCACAGTGAGCCGTGTGTGTGTGTATGTGTGCTGGTATAGGCAGTCCACTGTGTCACAGTAAGCCGTGAATGTGTGTGTGTGTGTGTTTGTAAGTAAGGATGGTGCTTTGAATTACAGTGAGCAGTGTGTGTGTGTGTGAGTGCTGATATAGGCTGTGCATTGAGTCACAGTCAGCCTTGTGTGTGTGTGTGCACGAGCACTGGTATAGGCTGTTCACTGAGTCACAGTTAGGGGTGTGTGTGTCTCTGTGTTCTGGTATAGGCTTTGCAATGAGTCACAGTGAGGTTTGTGTGTGTGTGTGTGCGTGTGCTGTTATAGGCTTGCATTGAGTCATAGTGAGATCTGAGTGTGTGTTTGTGTGCTGGTATAGACAGTGCACTAACTCACAGTGAGCATGTGTGTTTGTGTGATGGAATAGACTGTGCATTGAGTCAGAGTGAGCTGATCATGTGTGTGTGGGGGGGTGTCTGTGTACTGTTACAGACTGTGCATTGAGTCACGGGGAGTAATGTGTGTGTGTGTGCATGTTTGTGTGCTGGTATAGTCTGAGTATTGAGTCACAGTTAGGTGTGATTGTTTGTGCCGGTATAGGTTGTGGACTGAGTCACATTGAGCCATCTTTGTGTGTGTGTGTGTGTGTGCAGGGATGGATGGTGCATTTAGTCACAGGGAGCCGAGTGTTTGTGTGTGTGTGATGGCATACGCTGTGCATTGAGTCACAGTGAGCCGTGTGTGTGTGTAATGATAAAGTCTGAGCATTGAGTCGCAGTGAGGTGTGTGGGTGTATGTGCTGCTTATAGACTGTGCATTGAGTCACATTCAGGTGTCTTTTGTCGTTCTGTGTGCTGGTATAGACTGCATTAAGTCACAGTCAGCCGTGTGTTTGTGTGTGTGTGTGTGTGCATGCAGGTATATACTGTGCATAGAGTCACAGTGGTGTGTGTGTGTGTGCATGTGTGTGTGCTGGTATACTCTGCATTGAGTCACAGTGAGCCATGTGTGTGTGCTGGCATAAGCTGTGCATTGAGTCATAGTGAGCCGTGTGGGGGTGCGCAGGTATAGCCTGTTCATTGATTCACAGTTAGTTGCATGTATGTGTGTGTATGTGCTGCTTGTGGACTGTGCATTGAGGCATAGTTAGTTGTGTTTGTTTGTGTCTGCTAGTATAGGCTGAGCACTGAGTCACAGTGAGGTGTGTGTGTGTGTGTCTGTGTGTGTGTGCTGGTATAGACTGTGCATTGAGTCAGAGTAAGCCGTGTGTGTGTGTGTGTGTGTGTGTGTGTGTGTGTGTGTGTTCTGGTATAGGCTGTGCATTGAGTCTCAGTGAGCTGTTCGTCTGTGTGTATCTGTGTTGGTATAGGCTGTACACTGAGTCACATTGAGACGTGTTTGTGTGTGTGTGTGTGTGCGCGCAATGATACAGGCTGCACACTGAGTCAGAATGAACCCTGTGTTTGTGTGCTTCTATAGGCTGCACATTGAGTCACAGTGAGCTGTATGTGTGAGTGTGTGTGCTGATATAGGCTGAGCATTGAGTCACAGTGAGGTATCGATGTGTGTGTGTACTGGAACAGGCTATGCATTGAGTCACAGTGAAGTGTGTGTGTGAGTGTGTGTATGTGCAAGTATAGGCATGGAATTGAGTCACAGTGAGCCGTGTGTTTGTGTGCTGGTTTAGGATGTGCATTGACCCACAGTGAGGGGTGTGTGTGTGTGTGTGTGTGTGTGTGTGTGTGTGTGTGACGCTACAGAAAGCGCTTTGAGTCACAGCAAGGTATGTGTGTTTGTTGGTATAGGCTGAGCATAGAGTCATAGTGAGGTGTGTGTGTGTGTGTGCTGGTATAGACTCTGCATTGAGTCACAGTCCACCGTGTGTGTGTGAGTGTGTGTCTGTGTGTGCTGCTATAGGCTGACCATTGAGTCACAGTGAGGTGTGTGTGCGTGTGTGTGTGTGTCCTGGTATAGGCTGCCCTTTGAGTCACAGGTATGTGTGGGTGGGTGTGTGCTGGTACATGCTGCACATTGAGTCACAGGTGTGTGTGTGTGTGTGTGTGTGCTGGTGCAGGCTGCACATTGAGTCACAGTGAGTTGTGTGTATGTGCTGGTATGATCGATGGTGCATTGAGTTACACAGAGCCATGTATGTGTGTGTGTATGTGCTGGTATAGACTGCATTGAGTCACAGTCGTGTGTGTGTGAGTGTGTGTGTCTGTGTGCTGTTATAGGCTTTGCATGGAGCCACGGGGAGCAATGTGTGTGTGTGTGTGTGTGTGCATGTATGTGTGCTGGTGTAGGCTGAGTATTGAGTCACAGTTAGGTGTGTTTGCATGTGCCGGTATAGGCTGTGGACTGAGTCACATTGAGCCGTCTGTGTGTGTGTGTGTATGTGTGTGCAGGGATGGATGGTGCATTTAGTCAAAGGGAGCCGAGTGTTTGTGTGTGTTTGGTGGTATAGGCTGTATATTGAGTCACAGTGAGCCGTGTGTGTGTGTGTATGTGTGCGTGTTGGCATAGGCTGTGCATTGAGTCACAGTGAGCCGTGTGTGTGTGTGATGGTATAGTCTGAGCATTGAGTCACAATGAGGTGTGTTGTTGTGTTTGCTGCTTATAGACTGTGCATTGAGTCACAGTCAGGTGTGTGTTGTGGTTCTGTGTGCTGGTATAGACTGCACTGAGTCACAGTCAGCCATGTGTGTGTGTGTGTGTGCACAGGTATAGACTGCTCATTGAGTCACAGTGGTGTGTGTGTGCATGTGTGTGTGCTGGTAGAGACTCTGCATTGAGTCACAGTGAGCCATTTGTGTGTGCTGGCATAAGCTGTGCATTGAGTTATAGTGAGCCATATGGGGGTGTGCAGGTATAGCCTGAGCATTGAGTCACAGTGAGTTGCATGTGTGTATGTGTATGTGCTACTTATAGACTGTGCATTGAGTCACAGTCAGGTGTGTCTGTGTCTGTGTGTGCTGGTATAGTCTGTGCACTGAGTCACAGTGAGCTGTGTTTCTTTGTGTGTGCTGGTATAGGCTGAGCATGGAGTCACAGTCAAGTGTGTGTGTGTGTGTGTGTGTGCAGGTATACTCTGTGCATTGAGTCACAGTGAGCCATGCATGTGTGTGTGTCTGTGCTGATATAGGCTGAGCATTGAGTCAGAGTGAGCTGTGTGTGTGTATGTGTGTATGTGCTGGTATGGATGGTGCATTGAGACACACTTAGCACTGTGTGTGTGTGTGCATGTGTGTGTGTGTGTGCTGGTATAGGCTCTGCATTGAGTCACTGTGAGATGTGTGTGTGTTTGTGTGTTTGTGCTGGTATAGGCTGTTCATTGAGTCACAGTGACTTCTGTGTGTGTGTGTGTGTGTGTGTGTGTGTGTGCTGGTATAGGCTGAGCATTGAGTTATAGTGAGCTATGTGTGTTTGCTGGTATAGGCATATCATTGAGTCACAGTGAGGTGTGTGTGTGAGTGTGTGTTCATGAACGAATTGTGAAATGAGTCACAGTGAGTCATGTATTTGTGTGTGTTTGTACTGCTATCGGCTGTGCACTGAGTGACAGGTGTGTGTGTGTTTGTTTGTGCTGGTATAGGCTGCACATTGAGTCACAGTGATATGTGTGTGTGTGTGTGTGTGTGTGTGTTGGTACAGGAAGCAATTTGAGTCACAGTGAGGTATGTGTGTGTGTGTGTGTGCTGCTATAGGCTGTGCATTGAGTCACAGTGAGGTGTGTGTGGTGTGTGCTGGTATAGACCCTGCATTTAGTCACAGTGAGCTGTGTGTGTGTGTGCTGGTATAGTCTGAGCATTTAGTCACAGTGAGGTGCATGTGTGTGTGTGTATGTGCTGTTATGGATGGTGCATTGAGTCACACTGAGAAAAACGTGTGTGTGTGTGTGTATATGTGCTCATATAGACTGTTCATTGAGTCATAGTCTGGTGTGTTTGTGTGTGTGTGTGTGCAGGTATAGGCTGGGCATTGAGTCACAGTCAGCGTGTGTGTGATGTGTGTGCACGCTACTATAGGCTGTGCATTTAGTCACAGAGAGGGGTGTGTGTCTGTGTGCGCTGGTATAGGCTGACCATTGAGTCACAGTGAGGTGTGTGTGTGTGTGGGTGCACATACTGGTTTAGGCTTTGCACTGAGTCACAGTGAGCTGATTGTGTTTGAGTGGGTGTATGTGTGTGTGTGTGCAGGTATAGGCTGTGTATTGACTCACAGTGAGCCATGTGTGTTTCTGTGTGTGTCTGAGTCTGCTAGCATAGACTGTGCACTGAGTTCCATGGAGCCGTGTGTGTGTTGCTATAGACTGTTCATTGAGTCACAGTCAGGTGTGTTTGTGTGTGTGTGTGTGTGCTGGTATAGACTATGCATTGATTAACAGTCAACCGTGTGTGTGTGTATGTTTGTGTGTGTGAATGCACACTGTTATAGGCAGTGCACTGAGTCATAGTAAGGGGTGTGTGTGTTCGTGGGCTGGTATAGGCAGACCAATGAGTGACAGAGAGGTCTGTGTGTGTGTGTGTGCTGGTATAGGCTTGAGGCACAGTGAGCTGTTTGTGGGTGTGTGTGGGCTGGTATAGAGTGTGCACTGAGACACAGACAGCCGTGTGTGTGTGTGTGTGGGTGTGCCGGCATAGACATTTCATTGAGTCACTTTAAGCCGTGTGTGTGTGTGTGTGTAGGTACAGATGGTGGATTGAGTCACAGTGAGCTGTGTGTGTGTGTGTGCTGTTAGAGACTGTGCATTGAGTCACATTCAGCTGTGCATGTGTGTGTATGCGTGTGTGCTGCTCTAGGCTGAGTATTGAGTAACAGTTAGCTGTGTGTGTGTGCTGATATTGGCTGTGGACTCAGTCACATTGAGCCGTCTGTGTGTGTGTGTGTGTGTGCAGTATGGACGGTGCAATGTGTTACAGGGAGCCATGTGTGTGTGTGTCTGTGTGCTGGTAGAGACTGTGCATTGAGTCACAGTGAGGGGTGTGTGTGTGTCTGTGTGTGCAGGTATATGCTGAACATTGAGTCACACTGAGGTGTATGTGTGTGTGTGCATGCTGGCATAAACTTTGCATAGAGTCACAGGTAACGGTGTGTGTGTGTGTGTATGTGCTGGTATAGACTGTGCATTGAGTCAGAGTGAGCCATGTGTGTGTGTGTTTTCTGGTATAGGCTGTGCATTGAGTCTCAGTGAGCTGTTCATGTGTGTGTGTGTGTGTGTGTGTCTGCATGTGTGTGTTGGTATAGGCTGTGCACTGTCACATGAGCCATGTGTGTGTGTGCTGGTATAGGCTGCACATTCAGTCACAGTGATGTGTGTGTGTGTGTGCTCGTACAGGCTGTGCATTGAGTCACTGTGAGGTGTGTGTGTGAGTGTGCATGTGTGTGCAGGAATAGGCTGGACATTGATTCACAGTGAACTGTGTGTGTGTGTCTTTGTGTGTGCTTGTATAGGCTGTGCATTAAGTCACAGTGAGCTGTGTGTGTGTGTGCTGATCTAGGCTGAACGTTGAGTCACAGTGAGGTGTGTCTGTGTGTGTGTGTGCTGGTACAGGCTGTGCATTGAGTCACAGTGAGGTGTGTGTGTGATTGTGCATGTGTGTGCAGGTGTAGGCTGGGCATTGAGTCACAGAGTCCTGTGTGTGTTTTTGTGTTGTTAGAGATTGTGGATTGAGTCACAGTGAGCCGTGTGTGTGTGTGTGCATGTGTGTGTGCTGTTATATGATGTGCATTGAGTGTCAGTGAGTGGTGTGTGTGTCTGCCTATGATGGCATAGGCTGTGCATTGAGTCACAGTGAGCCGTGTGTGTGTGTATGTGTGCTGGTATAGGCAGTCCACTGTGTCACAGTAAGCCGTGAATGTGTGTGTGTGTGTGTTTGTAAGTAAGGATGGTGCTTTGAATTACAGTGAGCAGTGTGTGTGTGTGAGTGCTGATATAGGCTGTGCATTGAGTCACAGTCAGCCTTGTGTCTGTGTGTGCACGAGCACTGGTGTAGGCTGTTCACTGAGTCACAGTTAGGGGTGTGTGTGTCTCTGTGTGCTGGTATAGGCTTTGCAATGAGTCACAGTGAGGTTTGTGTGTGTGTGTGTGCGTGTGCTGTTATAGGCTTGCATTGAGTCATAGTGAGATCTGAGTGTGTGTTTGTGTGCTGGTATAGAGAGTGCACTAACTCACAGTGAGCATGTGTGTTTGTGTGATGGAATAGACTGTGCATTGAGTCAGAGTGAGCTGATCATGTGTGTGTGGGGGGGTGTCTGTGTACTGTTACAGACTGTGCATGGAGTCACGGGGAGTAATGTGTGTGTGTGTGCATGTGTGTGTGCTGGTATAGTCTGAGTATTGAGTCACAGTTAGGTGTGATTGTTTGTGCCAGTATAGGTTGTGGACTGAGTCACATTGAGCCATCTTTGTGTGTGTGTGTGTGTGTGTGCAGGGATGGATGGTGCATTTAGTCACAGGGAGCCGAGTGTTTGTGTGTGTGTGCTGGCATAGGCTGTGCATTGAGTCACAGTGAGCCGTGTGTGTGTGTAATGGTAAAGTCTGAGCATTGAGTCGCAGTGAGGTGTGTGGGTGTATGTGCTGCTTATAGACTGTGCATTGAGTCACATTCAGGTGTGTTTTGTCGTTCTGTGTGCTGGTATAGACTGCATTAAGTCACAGTCAGCCGTGTGTGTGTGTGTGTGTGTGTGTGTGTGCATGCAGGTATATACTGTGCATTGAGTCACAGTGGTGTGTGTGTGTGTGCATGTGTGTGTGCTGGTATACTCTGCATTGAGTCACAGTGAGCCATGTGTGTTTGCTGGCATAAGCTGTGCATTGAGTCATAGTGAGCCGTGTGGGGGTGCGCAGGTATAGCCTGTTCATTGATTCACAGTTGCATGTATGTGTGTGTATGTGCTGCTTGTGGACTGTGCATTGAGGCATAGTTAGTTGTGTTTGTTTGTGTCTGCTGGTATAGGCTGAGCACTGAGTCACAGTGAGGTGTGTGTGTGTGTGTCTGTGTGTGTGTGCTGGTATAGACTGTGCATTGAGTCAGAGTAAGCCATGTGTGTGTGTGTGTCTGTGTGTGTGTGTGTGTGTTCTGGTATAGGCTGTGCATTGAGTCTCAGTGAGCTGTTCGTCTGTGTGTATCTGTGTTGGTATAGGCTGTACACTGAGTCACATTGAGACGTGTTTGTGTGTGTGTGTGTGTGCGCGCAATGATACAGGCTGCACACTGAGTCAGAATGAGCCGTGTGTTTGTGTGCTTCTATAGGCTGCACATTGAGTCACAGTGAGCTGTATTTGTGAGTGTGTGTGCTGATATAGGCTGAGCATTGAGTCACAGTGAGGTATCGATGTGTGTGTGTACTGGAACAGGCTATGCATTGAGTCACAGTGAAGTGTGTGTGTGAGTGTGTGTATGTGCAAGTATAGGCTTGGAATTGAGTCACAGTGAGCCGTGTGTTTGTGTGCTGGTTTAGGATGTGCATTGACTCACAGTGAGGGGTGTGTGTGTGTGTGTGTGTGTGTGTGTGTGTGACGCTACAGAAAGCGCTTTGAGTCACAGCAAGGTATGTGTGTTTGTTGGTATAGGCTGAGCATAGAGTCATAGTGAGGTGTGTGTGTGTGTGTGCTGGTATAGACTCTGCATTGAGTCACAGTCCACCGTGTGTGTGTGAGTGTGTGTCTGTGTGTGCTGCTATAGGCTGACCATTGAGTCACAGTGAGGTGTGTGTGCGTGTGTGTGTGTGTCCTGGTATAGACTGCCCTTTGAGTCACAGGTATGTGTGGGTGGGTGTGTGCTGGTACATGCTGCGCATTGAGTCACAGGTGTGTGTGTGTGTGTGTGTGTGTGTGCTGGTGCAGGCTGCCCATTGAGTCACAGTGAGGTGTGTGTATGTGCTGGTATGATCGATGGTGCATTGAGTTACACAGAGCCATGTATGTGTGTGTGTATGTGCTGGTATAGACTGCATTGAGTCACAGTCGTGTGTGTGTGAGTGTGTGTGTCTGTGTGCTGTTATAGGCTTTGCATGGAGCCACGGGGAGCAATGTGTGTGTGTGTGTGTGTGTGCATGTATGTGTGCTGGTGTAGGCTGAGTATTGAGTCACAGTTAGGTGTGTTTGCATGTGCCGGTATAGGCTGTGGACTGAGTCACATTGAGCCGTCTGTGTGTGTGTGTATGTGTGTGCAGGGATGGATGGTGCATTTAGTCAAAGGGAGCCGAGTGTTTGTGTGTGTTTGGTGGTATAGGCTGTATATTGAGTCACAGTGAGCCGTGTGTGTGTGTGTATGTGTGCGTGTTGGCATAGGCTGTGCATTGAGTCACAGTGAGCCGTGTGTGTGTGTGATGGTATAGTCTGAGCATTGAGTCATAATGAGGTGTGTTGTTGTGTTTGCTGCTTATAGACTGTGCATTGAGTCACAGTCAGGTGTGTGTTGTGGTTCTGTGTGCTGGTATAGACTGCATTGAGTCACAGTCAGCCATGTGTGTGTGTGTGTGTGCACAGGTATAGACTGCGCATTGAGTCACAGTGGTGTGTGTGTGCATGTGTGTGTGCTGGTAGAGACTCTGCATTGAGTCACAGTGAGCCATTTGTGTGTGCTGGCATAAGCTGTGCATTGAGTTATAGTGAGCCATATGGGGGTGTGCAGGTATAGCCTGAGCATTGAGTCACAGTGAGTTGCATGTGTGTATGTGTATGTGCTACTTATAGACTGTGCATTGAGTCACAGTCAGGTGTGTCTGTGTTTGTGTGTGCTGGTATAGTCTGTGCACTGAGTCACAGTGAGCTGTGTTTCTTTGTGTGTGCTGGTATAGGCTGAGCATGGAGTCACAGTGAAGTGTGTGTGTGTGTGTGTGTGTGTGCAGGTATAGGCTGTGCATTGAGTCACAGTGAGCCATGCATGTGTGTGTGTGTGTGCTGATATAGGCTGAGCATTGAGTCAGAGTGAGCTGTGTGTGTGTATGTGCTGGTATGGATGGTGCATTGAGACACACTGAGCAGTGTGTGTGTGTGTGCATGTGTGTGTGTGTGTGCTGGTATAGGCTCTGCATTGAGTCACTGTGAGATGTGTGTGTTTGTGTGTTTGTGCTGATATAGGCTGAGCATTGAGTTATAGTGAGCTATGTGTGTGTGCTGGTATAGGCATATCATTGAGTCACAGTGAGGTGTGTGTGTGAGTGTGTGTTCATGAATGAATTGTGAAATGAGTCACAGTGAGTCATGTATTTTTGTGTGTTTGTACTGCTATCGGCTGTGCACTGAGTGACAGGTGTGTGTGTGTTTGTGTGTGCTGGTATAGGCTGCACATTGAGTCACAGTGATATGTGTGTGTGTGTGTGTGTGTGTGCTGGTATAGAATATTCATTGAGTCACAGGGAGCCGTGTGTGTGTGTGCGTGTTTGTGTGTCCTGGTATAGAATCTGCATTGAGTCACCGTGAGCCATGTGTGTGTGCTGGCATAGGCTATGCATTGAGTCGCAGTGAGCCTTGTTTGTGTGTGCTTTTATAGTCTGAGCATTGAGTCACAGCGTGGTGTCTGTGTGTGTGTGTGTGTGTGTGTGTGTATGTGTATGATGGTATAGATGGTGCATTCAGTCACCCTGAGCCATGCGTTTGTGTGTGTGTGTGCTGCTATAGGCTGAGCACTGAATCACAGTTATGTTTGTATGTGTGTGGTGATATGAGCATTGCATTGAGTCACAATTAGGTTTATGTCTGTCTGTGTGTGTGTGCTGCTGTAGGCTGAGCATTGAGTCACAGTTAGGTGTGTGTGTGTGTTCTGGTATAGGCTGTGCACCGAGACACACTGAGCCGTCACTGTGTGTGTGTGTGTGTGTTTGTGTGCAGGTATGCATGGTGCATTTAGTCACAGTTAGCCGAGTGTGTCTGTGTGTACTGGAATAGGCTGTGCAATGATTCACAGTGAGTCGTGTGTGTGTTGTGTGCGTGCTGGTAGAGGCTGTGCATTTAATCACAGTGAGGTGTCTGTGTGTGATATGTGTGTGTGCTGGTATAGGCTGCGGATTGAGTCACATTGAGGTGTGTGTGTCTTGGTATAGGCTACCCATTGAGTCACTGTGATGTGGATGTGTGTGTGTGTGTGCTGCTATAGACTCTGCATTGAGTTACAGTGAGGTGCGTGTGTGTGTGTGTGTGTATGCTGTATAGGCTGTGCATTGAGTCACACTCAGCCATGTGTGTGTGTGTGTGTGTGTATGGTGCTGGCAAAGGCTGTGCATTGAGTCACAGTCAGATGTGTTTGTGTGTGTGTGCTGGTATAGACTGTGCATTGAGTCACAGACAACCATGTGTGTGTGTGTGCATGTGCTTGTATAGGCTTTGCATTGAGTGACAGCTGTGTGTGTGTGTGTGTGTGTGTGCTGGTATAGAGTGTGCACTGAATCACTGATCTGTGTGTGTGTGTATGTGATGGAATAGACTGTGCATTGGCTGACAATGAGCTGTTCGTGTGTGTGTGTTTGTGTGTGTGTGTCTGCTGTTAGAGCCTGTTCATTGAGTCACAGAGAGCCATGTGTGTTTGAGTGCATGTGAGTGTGCTGGTATAGGCTGTGCACTGAGGCACAGTGAACCACGTTTGTGTGTGCAGGTATAGACTGTGCATTGAGTCACAATCAGCTGTGCGTGTGTGCTTGTGCTGCTACAGGTTGAGTACTGAGTCACAGGTGTGTGTGTGTGTTGATATAGGCTATGGACTGAGTCACATTGAGCCTTCTGTGTGTGTGTGTTTTTGTTTGTAGGTATGGACGGTGCATTGAGTCACAGGGAGCCGTGTGTGTGTGTGTGCTGATATAGTCTGAGCATTGAATCATTGTGAGGTGTGTGTGTGTGTGTGTGTGTGCCAGTATAGGCTGTGCACTGAGTCACAGAGAGCCATCTATGTGTTTGTGTGTGTGTGCTGGTATGGACAGTGCATTGAGTAATAGTGAGCCGTGTGTGTGTGTGTTCATGGGTGCTGGTTTAGGCTGTACATTGAGTCACAGTGAGCTGTGTTTGTGTGTCTGTGCTGGTATAGGCTGTGCATTCAGTCACAGTGAGCCCTGTGTGTGTGTGTGTGTTTGTGCTCGTATAGGTTGAGCATTGAGTCAAAGTGAGGTGCTTGTTTGTGTGTGCTGGTATAGTCTGTGCATTGAGTCACAGGGGTGTGTGTTTGTGTGTGTGCACATATAGACTGGACATTGAGCCACAGTGAGCCATGTGTGTGTATGTGTGTATGTGCCAGTATAGACAGTGCATTGAGACACACTGAGCAATGCGTGTGTGTGTGTGTATATGCTGGTATAAACTGTGCATTGAATCACAGTCAGTGGTGTTTGTGTGTGTGTTTGTGCTGGTATAGACTGTGCATTGAGTCACAGTCAGCCATGTGTGTGTGTCTGTATGTGCACACTGGTATAGGATGACCTTTGAGTCACAGTGAGATGTGTATGTGTGTGTGTGCATGCTGGTATAGGCTATGCATTGAGTCAGAGTGTGCTGTGTGTGTGTGTGTGCTGGTACTGACTTTACACTGAGCTACAGGGAACTGTGTGTGTGTGTGTGCTTGTATAGAATGTGCATTGAATAACAGTGAGGTGTTCATGTGTGTGTGTGTGCTGGTATAGGCTGTGCACTGAGTCACACTGAGCCGTGTGTGTGTGTGTGTGTGTGTGCAGGTATGGATGGTGCATTGAGTCACAGTGAGCTCTGTGTGTGTATGTGTGTATGTGCCGGTATGGACAGTGCATTGAGACACACTGAGCAGTGTGTGTTTGTGTATGTATATGCTGGTATAGACTGTGCATTGAATCACAGTCAGTGGAGTTTGTGTGTGTGTTTGTGCTGGTATAGACTGTGCATTGAGTCACAGTCAGCCATGTGTGTGTGTCTGTATGTGCCCACTGGTATAGGATGATCTTTGAGTCACAGTGAGATGTGTATGTGTGTGTGTGCATGCTGGTATAGGCTATGCATTGAGTCAGAGTGTGCTGTGTGTGTGTGTGCTGGTACTGACTTTACACTGAGCTACAGGGAACTGTGTGTGTGTGTGTGTGTGCTTGTATAGAATGTGCATTGTATAACAGTGAGGTGTTCGTGTGTGTGTGTGCTGGTATAGGCTGTGCACTGAGTCACACAGAGCTCTGTGTGTGTGTGTGTGTGTGTGCAGGAATGGATGGTGCATTGAGTCACAGTGAGCTGTGTGTGTGCGTGTGTGTGTGTGCTGATATAGGCTGTACATTGATTCACAGTGTGCTGTGTGTGTGTGTGCGGGTATAGGCTGTGCATTGAGTCAAAGTGAGCTATGTGTGTGTGCTGGCATAGGCGGTGCATTAAGTCACAATGAGCCGTGTGTGTGTGTGCTGGTAAAGGCTGAGTATTGAGTCACAGTGAGGTGTGTGTGTTTGTGTGTATGTGCTGGTATGGATGATGCATTGAGTCACAATAAGCTGGACATGTGTTGTTTGTGTGTGTAGGTGCTGGTATAGACTCTGCATTGAGTCAGAGTCAGGTGTGTGTGTGTGCGTGTGTGTGTGTGTGTGCTGGTATAGGCTCTGCATTGAGTCACTGTGAGCTGTGTGTGTGTTTGTGTGTTTGTGCTGGTATAGGTTGTGCATTGAGTCACAGTGACAAGTGTGTGTGTGTTTGTGTGCTGGTATAGGCTGAGCATTGATTCAACGTGAGCTAGGTGTGTGTGCTGGTATAGGAAGTGCAATGAGTCACAGTGAGGTATGTGTGTGAGTGTGTGTTCAGGTATGAGCTGTGAAATGAGTCACAGTGAGTCATGTATTTGTGTGTGTTTGTGATGCTATCAGCTGTGCATTGATTGACAGGTGTGTGTGTGTGTGTGTGTGTGCTGGTATAGGCTGCACATGGAGTCACTTTGAGCTGTGTGTGTGAGTGATTGTGCTTATATCCGCTGAGCATTGAGTCACACTGAGCTGTGTGTGTGTGTGCTGGTATAGGCTCTGCACTGAGTCACAGTGAGGTGTGTGTGTGTGTGTGTGTGTTGGTACAGGAAGCAATTTGAGTCACAGTGAGGTATGTGTGTGTGTGTGTGTGCTGCTATAGGCTGTGCATTGAGTCACAGTGAGGTGTGTGTGGTGTGTGCTGGTATAGACCCTGCATTTAGTCACAGTGAGCTGTGTGTGTGTGTGCTGGAATAGTCTGAGCATTGAGTCACAGTGAGGTGCATGTGTGTGTGTGTATGTGCTGTTATAGATGGTGCATTGAGTCACACTGAGAAAAACGTGTGTGTGTGTGTGTGTGTGTATGTGCTCATATAGACTGTTCATTGAGTCATAGCCTGGTGTGTTTGTGTGTGTGTGTGTGCAGGTATAGGCTGGGCATTGAGTCACAGTCAGCGTGTGTGTGATGTGTGTGCACGCTGGTATAGGCTGACCATTGAGTCACAGTGAGGTGTGTGTGTGTGTGGGTGCACGTACTGGTTTAGGCTTTGCACTGAGTCACAGTGAGCTGATTGTGTTTGAGTGGGTGTATGTGTGTGTGTGTGCAGGTATAGGCTGTGTATTGACTCACAGTGAGCCATGTGTGTTTCTGTGTGTGTCTGAGTCTGCTAGCATAGACTGTGCACTGAGTTCCATGGAGCCGTGTGTGTGTTGGTATAGACTGTGCATTGAGTCACAGTCAGGTGTGTTTGTGTGTGTGTGTGTGTGCTGGTATAGACTATGCATTGATTAACAGTCAACCGTGTGTGTGTGTGTGTTTGTGTGTGTGAATGCACACTGTTATAGGCAGTGCACTGAGTCATAGTAAGGGGTGTGTGTGTTCGTGGGCTGGTATAGGCAGACCAATGAGTGACAGAGAGGTCTGTGTGTGTGTGTGTGCTAGTATAGGCTTGAGGCACAGTGAGCTGTTTGTGGGTGTGTGTGGGCTGGTATAGAGTGTGCACTGAGACACAGACAGCCGTGTGTGTGTGTGTGTGTGTGTGTGTGCCGGCATAGACATTTCATTGAGTCACATTAAGCCGTGTGTGTGTGTGTGTAGGTACAGATGGTGCATTGAGTCACAGTGAGCTGTGTGTGTGTGTGTGCTGTTAGAGACTGTGCATTGAGTCACAGTCAGCTGTGCATGTGTGTGTATGCGTGTGTGCTGCTCTAGGCTGAGTATTGAGTAACATTTAGCTGTGTGTGTGTGCTGATATTGGCTGTGGACTCAGTCACATTGAGCCGCCTGTGTGTGTGTGTGTGTGCAGTATGGACGGTGCAATGTGTTACAGGGAGCCATGTGTGTGTGTGTCTGTGTGCTGGTAGAGACTGTGCATTGAGTCACAGTGAGGGGTGTGTGTGTGTCTGTGGGTGCAGGTATATGCTGAATATTGAGTCACACTGAGGTGTATGTGTGTGTGTGCATGCTGGCATAAGCTTTGCATAGAGTCACAGGTAGCGGTGTGTGTGTGTGTGTATGTGCTGGTATAGACTGTGCATTGAGTCAGAGTGAGCCATGTGTGTGTGTGTTTTCTGGTATAGGCTGTGCATTGAGTCTCAGTGAGCTGTTCATGTGTGTGTGTGTGTGTGTGTGTGCAAGTGTGTGTTGGTATAGGCTGTGCACTAAGTCACATGAGCCGTGTGTGTGTGTGCTGGTATAGGCTGCACATTCAGTCACAGTGATGTGTGTGTGTGTCTGCTCGTACAGGCTGTGCATTGAGTCACTGTGAGGTGAGTGTGCATGTGTGTGCAGGAATAGGCTGGACATTGATTCACAGTGAACTGTGTGTGTGTGTCTTTGTGTGTGCTTGTATAGGCTGTGCATTAAGTCACAGTGAGCTGTGTGTGTGTGTGTGCTGATCTAGGCTGAACATTGAGTCACAGTGAGGTGTGTCTGTGTGTGTGTGTGCTGGTACAGGCTGTGCATTGAGTCACAGTGAGGTGTGTGTGTGATTGTGCATGTGTGTGCAGGTATAGGCTGGGCATTGAGTCACAGAGTCCTGTGTGTGTTTTTGTGTTGTTAGAGATTGTGGATTGAGTCACAGTGAGCCGTGTGTGTGTGTGTGCATGTGTGTGTGCTGTTATATGATGTGCATTGAGTGTCAGTGAGTGGTGTGTGTGTCTGCCTGTGATGGCATAGGCTGTGCATTGAGTCACAGTGAGCCGTGTGTGTGTGTATGTGTGCTGGTATAGGCAGTCCACTGTGTCACAGTAAGCCGTGAATGTGTGTGTGTGTGTGTTTGTAAGTAAGGATGGTGTTTTGAATTACAGTGAGCAGTGTGTGTGTGTGTGAGTGCTGATATAGGCTGTGCATTGAGTCACAGTCAGCCTTGTGTGTGTGTGTGCACGAGCACTGGTATAGGCTGTTCACTGAGTCACAGTTAGGGGTGTGTGTGTCTCTGTGTGCTGGTATAGGCTTTGTAATGAGTCACAGTGAGGTTTGTGTGTGTGTGTGTGCGTGTGCTGTTATAGGCTTGCATTGAGTCATAGTGAGATCTGAGTGTGTGTTTGTGTGCTGGTATAGACAGTGCACTAACTCACAGTGAGCATGTGTGTTTGTGTGATGGAATAGACTGTGCATTGAGTCAGAGTGAGCTGATCATGTGTGTGTGGGGGGGTGTCTGTGTACTGTTACAGACTGTGCATGGAGTCACGGGGAGTAATGTGTGTGTGTGTGCATGTGTGTGTGCTGGTATAGTCTGAGTATTGAGTCACAGTTAGGTGTGATTGTTTGTGCCGGTATAGGTTGTGGACTGAGTTACATTGAGCCATCTTTGTGTGTGTGTGTGTGTGTGTGTGTGCAGGGATGGATGGTGCATTTAGTCACAGGGAGCCGAGTGTTTGTGTGTGTGTGCTGGCATAGGCTGTGCATTGAGTCACAGTGAACCGTGTGTGTGTGTAATGGTAAAGTCTGAGCATTGAGTCGCAGTGAGGTGTGTGGGTGTATGTGCTGCTTATAGACTGTGCATTGAGTCACATTCAGGTGTGTTTTGTCGTTCTGTGTGCTGGTATAGACTGCATTAAGTCACAGTCAGCCGTGTGTTTGTGTGTGTGTGTGTGTGCATGCAGGTATATACTGTGCATAGAGTCACAGTGGTGTGTGTGTGTGTGCATGTGTGTGTGCTGGTATACTCTGCATTGAGTCACAGTGAGCCATGTGTGTGTGCTGGCATAAGCTGTGCATTGAGTCATAGTGAGCCGTGTGGGGGTGCGCAGGTATAGCCTGTTCATTGATTCACAGTTAGTTGCATGTATGTGTGTGTATGTGCTGCTTGTGGACTGTGCATTGAGGCATAGTTAGTTGTGTTTGTTTGTGTCTGCTGGTATAGGCTGAGCACTGAGTCACAGTGAGGTGTGTGTGTGTGTGTCTGTGTGTGTGTGCTGGTATAGACTGTGCATTGAGTCAGAGTAAGCCGTGTGTGTGTGTGTGTGTGTGTGTGTGTGTGTGTGTGTTCTGGTATAGGCTGTGCATTGAGTCTCAGTGAGCTGTTCGTCTGTGTGTATCTGTGTTGGTATAGGCTGTACACTGAGTCACATTGAGACGTGTTTGTGTGTGTGTGTGTGTGCGCGCAATGATACAGGCTGCACACTGAGTCAGAATGAGCCCTGTGTTTGTGTGCTTCTATAGGCTGCACATTGAGTCACAGTGAGCTGTATGTGTGAGTGTGTGTGCTGATATAGGCTGAGCATTGAGTCACAGTGAGGTATCGATGTGTGTGTGTACTGGAACAGGCTATGCATTGAGTCACAGTGAAGTGTGTGTGTGAGTGTGTGTATGTGCAAGTATAGGCATGGAATTGAGTCACAGTGAGCCGTGTGTTTGTGTGCTGGTTTAGGATGTGCATTGACTCACAGTGAGGGGTGTGTGTGTGTGTGTGTGTGTGTGTGTGTGTGTGTGTGACGCTACAGAAAGCGCTTTGAGTCACAGCAAGGTATGTGTGTTTGTTGGTATAGGCTGAGCATAGATTCATAGTGAGGTGTGTGTGTGTGTGTGCTGGTATAGACTCTGCATTGAGTCACAGTCCACCGTGTGTGTGTGAGTGTGTGTCTGTGTGTGCTGCTATAGGCTGACCATTGAGTCCCAGTGAGGTGTGTGTGCGTGTGTGTGTGTGTCCTGGTATAGGCTGCCCTTTGAGTCACAGGTATGTGTGGGTGGGTGTGTGCTGGTACATGCTGCACATTGAGTCACAGGTGTGTGTGTGTGTGTGTGTGTGCTGGTGCAGGCTGCACATTGAGTCACAGTGAGGTGTGTGTATGTGCTGGTATGATCGATGGTGCATTGAGTTACACAGAGCCATGTATGTGTGTGTGTATGTGCTGGTATAGACTGCATTGAGTCACAGTCGTGTGTGTGTGAGTGTGTGTGTCTGTGTGCTGTTATAGGCTTTGCATGGAGCCACGGGGAGCAATGTGTGTGTGTGTGTGTGTGCATGTATGTGTGCTGGTGTAGGCTGAGTATTGAGTCACAGTTAGGTGTGTTTGCATGTGCCGGTATAGGCTGTGGACTGAGTCACATTGAGCCGTCTGTGTGTGTGTGTGTATGTGTGTGCAGGGATGGATGGTGCATTTAGTCAAAGGGAGCCGAGTGTTTGTGTGTGTTTGGTGGTATAGGCTGTATATTGAGTCACAGTGAGCCGTGTGTGTGTGTGTATGTGTGCGTGTTGGCATAGGCTGTGCATTGAGTCACAGTGAGCCGTGTGTGTGTGTGATGGTATAGTCTGAGCATTGAGTCACAATGAGGTGTGTTGTTGTGTTTGCTGCTTATAGACTGTGCATTGAGTCACAGTCAGGTGTGTGTTGTGGTTCTGTGTGCTGGTATAGACTGCATTGAGTCACAGTCAGCCATGTGTGTGTGTGTGTGTGTGCACAGGTATAGACTGCTCATTGAGTCACAGTGGTGTGTGTGTGCATGTGTGTGTGCTGGTAGAGACTCTGCATTGAGTCACAGTGAGCCATTTGTGTGTGCTGGCATAAGCTGTGCATTGAGTTATAGTGAGCCATATGGGGGTGTGCAGGTATAGCCTGAGCATTGAGTCACAGTGAGTTGCATGTGTGTATGTGTATGTGCTACTTATAGACTGTGCATTGAGTCACAGTCAGGTGTGTCTGTGTCTGTGTGTGCTGGTATAGTCTGTGCACTGAGTCACAGTGAGCTGTGTTTCTTTGTGTGTGCTGGTATAGGCTGAGCATGGAGTCACAGTCAAGTGTGTGTGTGTGTGTGTGTGCAGGTATAGTCTGTGCATTGAGTCACAGTGAGCCATGCATGTGTGTGTGTGTGTGCTGATATAGGCTGAGCATTGAGTCAGAGTGAGCTGTGTGTGTGTATGTGTGTATGTGCTGGTATGGATGGTGCATTGAGACACACTTAGCACTGTGTGTGTGTGTGCATGTGTGTGTGTGTGTGCTGGTATAGGCTCTGCATTGAGTCACTGTGAGATGTGTGTGTGTTTGTGTGTTTGTGCTGGTATAGGCTGTTCATTGAGTCACAGTGACTTCTGTGTGTGTGTGTGTGTGTGTGTGTGTGTGTGTGCTGGTATAGGCTGAGCATTGAGTTATAGTGAGCTATGTGTGTTTGCTGGTATAGGCATATCATTGAGTCACAGTGAGGTGTGTGTGTGAGTGTGTGTTCATGAACGAATTGTGAAATGAGTCACAGTGAGTCATGTATTTGTGTGTGTTTGTACTGCTATCGGCTGTGCACTGAGTGACAGGTGTGTGTGTGTTTGTTTGTGCTGGTATAGGCTGCACATTGAGTCACAGTGATATGTGTGTGTGTGTGTGTGTGTGTGTGTGTGTTGGTACAGGAAGCAATTTGAGTCACAGTGAGGTATGTGTGTGTGTGTGTGTGCTGCTATAGGCTGTGCATTGAGTCACAGTGAGGTGTGTGTGGTGTGTGCTGGTATAGACCCTGCATTTAGTCACAGTGAGCTGTGTGTGTGTGTGCTGGTATAGTCTGAGCATTTAGTCACAGTGAGGTGCATGTGTGTGTGTGTATGTGCTGTTATGGATGGTGCATTGAGTCACACTGAGAAAAACGTGTGTGTGTGTGTGTATATGTGCTCATATAGACTGTTCATTGAGTCATAGTCTGGTGTGTTTGTGTGTGTGTGTGTGCAGGTATAGGCTGGGCATTGAGTCACAGTCAGCGTGTGTGTGATGTGTGTGCACGCTGGTATAGGCTGTGCATTTAGTCACAGAGAGGGGTGTGTGTCTGTGTGCGCTGGTATAGGCTGACCATTGAGTCACAGTGAGGTGTGTGTGTGTGTGGGTGCACATACTGGTTTAGGCTTTGCACTGAGTCACAGTGAGCTGATTGTGTTTGAGTGGGTGTATGTGTGTGTGTGTGCAGGTATAGGCTGTGTATTGACTCACAGTGAGCCATGTGTGTTTCTGTGTGTGTCTGAGTCTGCTAGCATAGACTGTGCACTGAGTTCCATGGAGCCGTGTGTGTGTTGCTATAGACTGTGCATTGAGTCACAGTCAGGTGTGTTTGTGTGTGTGTGTGTGTGCTGGTATAGACTATGCATTGATTAACAGTCAACCGTGTGTGTGTGTATGTTTGTGTGTGTGAATGCACACTGTTATAGGCAGTGCACTGAGTCATAGTAAGGGGTGTGTGTGTTCGTGGGCTGGTATAGGCAGACCAATGAGTGACAGAGAGGTCTGTGTGTGTGTGTGTGCTGGTATAGGCTTGAGGCACAGTGAGCTGTTTGTGGGTGTGTGTGGGCTGGTATAGAGTGTGCACTGAGACACAGACAGCCGTGTGTGTGTGTGTGTGGGTGTGCCGGCATAGACATTTCATTGAGTCACTTTAAGCCGTGTGTGTGTGTGTGTGTAGGTACAGATGGTGGATTGAGTCACAGTGAGCTGTGTGTGTGTGTGTGCTGTTAGAGACTGTGCATTGAGTCACATTCAGCTGTGCATGTGTGTGTATGCGTGTGTGCTGCTCTAGGCTGAGTATTGAGTAACAGTTAGCTGTGTGTGTGTGCTGATATTGGCTGTGGACTCAGTCACATTGAGCCGTCTGTGTGTGTGTGTGTGTGTGCAGTATGGACGGTGCAATGTGTTACAGGGAGCCATGTGTGTGTGTGTCTGTGTGCTGGTAGAGACTGTGCATTGAGTCACAGTGAGGGGTGTGTGTGTGTCTGTGTGTGCAGGTATATGCTGAACATTGAGTCACACTGAGGTGTATGTGTGTGTGTGCATGCTGGCATAAGCTTTGCATAGAGTCACAGGTAACGGTGTGTGTGGTGTGTGTATGTGCTGGTATAGACTGTGCATTGAGTCAGAGTGAGCCATGTGTGTGTGTGTTTTCTGGTATAGGCTGTGCATTGAGTCTCAGTGAGCTGTTCATGTGTGTGTGTGTGTGTGTGTGTCTGCATGTGTGTGTTGGTATAGGCTGTGCACTGTCACATGAGCCATGTGTGTGTGTGCTGGTATAGGCTGCACATTCAGTCACAGTGATGTGTGTGTGTGTGTGCTCGTACAGGCTGTGCATTGAGTCACTGTGAGGTGTGTGTGTGAGTGTGCATGTGTGTGCAGGAATAGGCTGGACATTGATTCACAGTGAACTGTGTGTGTGTGTCTTTGTGTGTGCTTGTATAGGCTGTGCATTAAGTCACAGTGAGCTGTGTGTGTGTGTGCTGATCTAGGCTGAACATTGAGTCACAGTGAGGTGTGTCTGTGTGTGTGTGTGCTGGTACAGGCTGTGCATTGAGTCACAGTGACGTGTGTGTGTGATTGTGCATGTGTGTGCAGGTGTAGGCTGGGCATTGAGTCACAGAGTCCTGTGTGTGTTTTTGTGTTGTTAGAGATTGTGGATTGAGTCACAGTGAGCCGTGTGTGTGTGTGTGCATGTGTGTGTGCTGTTATATGATGTGCATTGAGTGTCAGTGAGTGGTGTGTGTGTCTGCCTATGATGGCATAGGCTGTGCATTGAGTCACAGTGAGCCGTGTGTGTGTGTATGTGTGCTGGTATAGGCAGTCCACTGTGTCACAGTAAGCCGTGAATGTGTGTGTGTGTGTGTTTGTAAGTAAGGATGGTGCTTTGAATTACAGTGAGCAGTGTGTGTGTGTGAGTGCTGATATAGGCTGTGCATTGAGTCACAGTCAGCCTTGTGTCTGTGTGTGCACGAGCACTGGTGTAGGCTGTTCACTGAGTCACAGTTAGGGGTGTGTGTGTCTCTGTGTGCTGGTATAGGCTTTGCAATGAGTCACAGTGAGGTTTGTGTGTGTGTGTGTGCGTGTGCTGTTATAGGCTTGCATTGAGTCATAGTGAGATCTGAGTGTGTGTTTGTGTGCTGGTATAGACAGTGCACTAACTCACAGTGAGCATGTGTGTTTGTGTGATGGAATAGACTGTGCATTGAGTCAGAGTGAGCTGATCATGTGTGTGTGGGGGGGTGTCTGTGTACTGTTACAGACTGTGCATTGAGTCACGGGGAGTAATGTGTGTGTGTGTGCATGTGTGTGTGCTGGTATAGTCTGAGTATTGAGTCACAGTTAGGTGTGATTGTTTGTGCCGGTATAGGTTGTGGACTGAGTCACATTGAGCCATCTTTGTGTGTGTGTGTGTGTGTGTGTGCAGGGATGGATGGTGCATTTAGTCACAGGGAGCCGAGTGTTTGTGTGTGTGTGCTGGCATAGGCTGTGCATTGAGTCACAGTGAGCCGTGTGTGTGTGTAATGGTAAAGTCTGAGCATTGAGTCGCAGTGAGGTGTGTGGGTGTATGTGCTGCTTATAGACTGTGCATTGAGTCACATTCAGGTGTGTTTTGTCGTTCTGTGTGCTGGTATAGACTGCATTAAGTCACAGTCAGCCGTGTGTGTGTGTGTGTGTGTGTGTGTGTGCATGCAGGTATATACTGTGCATTGAGTCACAGTGGTGTGTGTGTGTGTGCATGTGTGTGTGCTGGTATACTCTGCATTGAGTCACAGTGAGCCATGTGTGTTTGCTGGCATAAGCTGTGCATTGAGTCATAGTGAGCCGTGTGGGGGTGCGCAGGTATAGCCTGTTCATTGATTCACAGTTGCATGTATGTGTGTGTATGTGCTGCTTGTGGACTGTGCATTGAGGCATAGTTAGTTGTGTTTGTTTGTGTCTGCTGGTATAGGCTGAGCACTGAGTCACAGTGAGGTGTGTGTGTGTGTGTCTGTGTGTGTGTGCTGGTATAGACTGTGCATTGAGTCAGAGTAAGCCATGTGTGTGTGTGTGTCTGTGTGTGTGTGTGTGTGTTCTGGTATAGGCTGTGCATTGAGTCTCAGTGAGCTGTTCGTCTGTGTGTATCTGTGTTGGTATAGGCTGTACACTGAGTCACATTGAGACGTGTTTGTGTGTGTGTGTGTGTGCGCGCAATGATACAGGCTGCACACTGAGTCAGAATGAGCCGTGTGTTTGTGTGCTTCTATAGGCTGCACATTGAGTCACAGTGAGCTGTATGTGTGAGTGTGTGTGCTGATATAGGCTGAGCATTGAGTCACAGTGAGGTATCGATGTGTGTGTGTACTGGAACAGGCTATGCATTGAGTCACAGTGAAGTGTGTGTGTGAGTGTGTGTATGTGCAAGTATAGGCTTGGAATTGAGTCACAGTGAGCCGTGTGTTTGTGTGCTGGTTTAGGATGTGCATTGACTCACAGTGAGGGGTGTGTGTGTGTGTGTGTGTGTGTGTGTGTGACGCTACAGAAAGCGCTTTGAGTCACAGCAAGGTATGTGTGTTTGTTGGTATAGGCTGAGCATAGAGTCATAGTGAGGTGTGTGTGTGTGTGTGCTGGTATAGACTCTGCATTGAGTCACAGTCCACCGTGTGTGTGTGAGTGTGTGTCTGTGTGTGCTGCTATAGCATGACCATTGAGTCACAGTGAGGTGTGTGTGCGTGTGTGTGTGTGTCCTGGTATAGGCTGCCCTTTGAGTCACAGGTATGTGTGGGTGGGTGTGTGCTGGTACATGCTGCGCATTGAGTCACAGGTGTGTGTGTGTGTGTGTGTGTGTGTGCTGGTGCAGGCTGCCCATTGAGTCACAGTGAGGTGTGTGTATGTGCTGGTATGATCGATGGTGCATTGAGTTACACAGAGCCATGTATGTGTGTGTGTATGTGCTGGTATAGACTGCATTGAGTCACAGTCGTGTGTGTGTGAGTGTGTGTGTCTGTGTGCTGTTATAGGCTTTGCATGGAGCCACGGGGAGCAATGTGTGTGTGTGTGTGTGTGCATGTATGTGTGCTGGTGTAGGCTGAGTATTGAGTCACAGTTAGGTGTGTTTGCATGTGCCGGTATAGGCTGTGGACTGAGTCACATTGAGCCGTCTGTGTGTGTGTGTATGTGTGTGCAGGGATGGATGGTGCATTTAGTCAAAGGGAGCCGAGTGTTTGTGTGTGTTTGGTGGTATAGGCTGTATATTGAGTCACAGTGAGCCGTGTGTGTGTGTGTATGTGTGCGTGTTGGCATAGGCTGTGCATTGAGTCACAGTGAGCCGTGTGTGTGTGTGATGGTATAGTCTGAGCATTGAGTCATAATGAGGTGTGTTGTTGTGTTTGCTGCTTATAGACTGTGCATTGAGTCACAGTCAGGTGTGTGTTGTGGTTCTGTGTGCTGGTATAGACTGCATTGAGTCACAGTCAGCCATGTGTGTGTGTGTGTGTGCACAGGGATAGACTGCGCATTGAGTCACAGTGGTGTGTGTGTGCATGTGTGTGTGCTGGTAGAGACTCTGCATTGAGTCACAGTGAGCCATTTGTGTGTGCTGGCATAAGCTGTGCATTGAGTTATAGTGAGCCATATGGGGGTGTGCAGGTATAGCCTGAGCATTGAGTCACAGTGAGTTGCATGTGTGTATGTGTATGTGCTACTTATAGACTGTGCATTGAGTCACAGTCAGGTGTGTCTGTGTCTGTGTGTGCTGGTATAGTCTGTGCACTGAGTCACAGTGAGCTGTGTTTCTTTGTGTGTGCTGGTATAGGCTGAGCATGGAGTCACAGTGAAGTGTGTGTGTTTGTGTGTGCAGGTATAGGCTGTGCATTGAGTCACAGTGAGCCATGCATGTGTGTGTGTGTGTGCTGATATAGGCTGAGCATTGAGTCAGAGTGAGCTGTGTGTGTGTATGTGTGTATGTGCTGGTATGGATGGTGCATTGAGACACACTGAGCAGTGTGTGTGTGTGTGCATGTGTGTGTGTGTGTGCTGGTATAGGCTCTGCATTGAGTCACTGTGAGATGTGTGTGTGTTTGTGTGCTTGTGCTGGTATAGGCTGTTCATTGAGTCACAGTGATCTGTGTGTGTGTGTGTGTGTGTGTGTGTGTGTGCTGGTATAGGCTGAGCATTGAGTTATAGTGAGCTATGTGTGTGTGCTGGTATAGGCATATCATTGAGTCACAGTGAGGTGTGTGTGTGAGTGTGTGTTCATGAATGAATTGTGAAATGAGTCACAGTGAGTCATGTATTTGTGTGTGTTTGTACTGCTATCGGCTGTGCACTGAGTGACAGGTGTGTGTGTGTTTGTGTGTGCTGGTATAGGCTGCTCATTGAGTCACAGTGATATGTGTGTGTGTGTGTGTGTGTGTGCTGGTATAGAGTGTGCACTGAATCACTGATCTGTGTGTGTGTGTATGTGATGGAATAGACTGTGCATTGACTGACAGTGAGCTGTTCGTGTGTGTGTGTTTGTGTGTGTGTGTCTGCTGTTAGAGCCTGTGCATTGAGTCACAGAGAGCCATGTGTGTTTGAGTGCATGTGAGTGTGCTGGTATAGGCTGTGCACTGAGGCACAGTGAACCACGTTTGTGTGTGCAGGTATAGACTGTGCATTGAGTCACAATCAGCTGTGCGGGTGTGCTTGTGCTGCTACAGGTTGAGTACTGAGTCACAGGTGTGTGTGTGTGTTGATATAGGCTATGGACTGAGTCACATTGAGCCTTCTGTGTGTATGTGTTTTTGTTTGCAGGTATGGACGGTGCATTGAGTCACAGGGAGCCGTGTGTGTGTGTGTGCTGATATAGTCTGAGCATTGAATCATTGTGAGGTGTGTGTGTGTGTGTGTGTGCCAGTATAGGCTGTGCACTGAGTCACAGAGAGCCATCTATGTGTTTGTGTGTGTGTGCTGGTATGGACAGTGCATTGAGTAATAGTGAGCCGTGTGTGTGTGTGTTCATGGGTGCTGGTTTAGGCTGTACATTGAGTCACAGTGAGCTGTGTTTGTGTTTCTGTGCTGGTATAGGCTGTGCATTCAGTCACAGTGAGCCCTGTGTGTGTGTGTGTGTTTGTGCTCGTATAGGTTGAGCATTGAGTCAAAGTGAGGTGCTTGTTTGTGTGTGCTGGTATAGTCTGTGCATTGAGTCACAGGGGTGTGTGTTTGTGTGTGTGCACATATAGACTGGACATTGAGCCACAGTGAGCCATGTGTGTGTATGTGTGTATGTGCCAGTATGGACAGTGCATTGAGACACACTGAGCAATGCGTGTGTGTGTGTGTATATGCTGGTATAGACTGTGCATTGAATCACAGTCAGTGGTGTTTGTGTGTGTGTTTGTGCTGGTATAGACTGTGCATTGAGTCACAGTCAGCCATGTGTGTGTGTCTGTATGTGCACACTGGTATAGGATGACCTTTGAGTCACAGTGAGATGTGTATGTGTGTGTGTGCATGCTGGTATAGGCTATGCATTGAGTCAGAGTGTGCTGTGTGTGTGTGTGTGCTGGTACTGACTTTACACTGAGCTACAGGGAACTGTGTGTGTGTGTGTGTGCTTGTATAGAATGTGCATTGAATAACAGTGAGGTGTTCATGTGTGTGTGTGTGCTGCTATAGGCTGTGCACTGAGTCACACAGAGCTCTGTGTGTGTGTGTGTGTGTGTGTGCAGGTATGGATGGTGCATTGAGTCACAGTGAGCTGTGTGTGTGCGTGTGTGTGTGCTGATATAGGCTGTACATTGATTCACAGTGAGCTGTGTGTGTGTGTGCGGGTATAGGCTGTGCATTGAGTCAAAGTGAGCTATGTGTGTGTGCTGGCATAGGCGGTGCATTAAGTCACAGTGAGCCGTGTGTGTGTGTGCTGGTAAAGGCTGAGTTTTGAGTCACAGTGAGGTGTGTGTGTTTGTGTGTATGTGCTGGTATGGATGATGCATTGAGTCACAATAAGCTGGACATGTGTTGTTTGTGTGTGTAGGTGCTGGTATAGACTCTGCATTGAGTCAGAGTCAGGTGTGTGTGTGTGCGTGTGTGTGTGTGTGTGCTGGTATAGGCTCTGCATTGAGTCACTGTGAGCTGTGTGTGTGTTTGTGTGTTTGTGCTGGTATAGGCTGTGCATTGAGTCACAGTGACCAGTGCGTGTGTGTTTGTGTGCTGGTATAGGCTGAGCATTGATTCAACATGAGCTAGGTGTGTGTGCTGGTATAGGAAGTGCAATGAGTCACAGTGAGGTATGTGTGTGAGTGTGTGTTCAGGTATGAGCTGTGAAATGAGTCACAGTGAGTCATGTATTTGTGTGTGTTTGTGATGCTATCAGCTGTGCATTGAGTGACAGGTGTGTGTGTGTGTGTGCTGGTATAGGCTGCACATGGAGTCACTTTGAGCTGTGTGTGTGAGTGATTGTGCTTATATCCGCTGAGCATTGAGTCACACTGAGCTGTGTGTGTGTGTGCTGGTATAGGCTCTGCACTGAGTCACAGTGAGGTGTGTGTGTGTGTGTGTGTGTGTTGGTACAGGAAGCAATTTGAGTCACAGTGAGGTATGTGTGTGTGTGTGTGTGCTGCTATAGGCTGTGCATTGAGTCACAGTGAGGTGTGTGTGGTGTGTGCTGGTATAGACCCTGCATTTAGTCACAGTGAGCTGTGTGTGTGTGTGCTGGTATAGTCTGAGCATTGAGTCACAGTGAGGTGCATGTGTGTGTGTGTATCTGCTGTTATGGATGGTGCATTGAGTCACACTGAGAAAAACGTGTGTGTGTGTGTGTGTGTATGTGCTCATATAGACTGTTCATTGAGTCATAGTCTGGTGTGTTTGTGTGTGTGTGTGTGTGCAGGTATAGGCTGGGCATTGAGTCACAGTCAGCGTGTGTGTGATGTGTGTGCATGCTGGTAAAGGCTGTGCATTTAGTCACAGAGAGGGGTGTGTGTCTGTGTGCGCTGGTATAGGCTGACCATTGAGTCACAGTGAGCTGTGTGTGTGTGTGGGTGCACGTACTGGTTTAGGCTTTGCACTGAGTCACAGTGAGCTGATTGTGTTTGAGTGGGTGTATGTGTGTGTGTGTGCAGGTATAGGCTGTGTATTGACTCACAGTGAGCCATGTGTGTTTCTGTGTGTGTCTGAGTCTGCTAGCATAGACTGTGCACTGAGTTACATGGAGCCGTGTGTGTGTTGGTATAGACTGTGCATTGAGTCACAGTCAGGTGTGTTTGTGTGTGTGTGTGTGTGCTGGTATAGACTATGCATTGATTAACAGTCAACCGTGTGTGTGTGTGTGTTTGTGTGTGTGAATGCACACTGTTATAGGCAGTGCACTGAGTCATAGTAAGGGGTGTGTGTGTTCGTGGGCTGGTATAGGCAGACCAATGAGTGACAGAGAGGTCTGTGTGTGTGTGTGTGCTGGTATAGGCTTGAGGCACAGTGAGCTGTTTGTGGGTGTGTGTGGGCTGGTATAGAGTGTGCACTGAGACACAGACAGCCGTGTGTGTGTGTGTGTGTGTGTGTGCCGGCATAGACATTTCATTGAGTCACATTAAACCGTGTGTGTGTGTGTGTAGGTACGGATGGTGCATTGAGTGACAGTGAGCTGTGTGTGTGTGTGTGCTGTTAGAGACTGTGCATTGAGTCACAGTCAGCTGTGCATGTGTGTGTATGCGTGTGTGCTGCTCTAGGCTGAGTATTGAGTAACAGTTAGCTGTGTGTGTGTGCTGATATTGGCTGTGGACTCAGTCACATTGAGCCGTCTGTGTGTGTGTGTGTGTGCAGTATGGACGGTGCAATGTGTTACAGGTAGCCATGTGTGTGTGTGTGTGTGTGCTAGTAGAGAATGTGCATTGAGTCACAGTGAGGGGTGTGTGTGTGTCTGTGTGTGCAGGTAGATGCTGAACATTGAGTCACACTGAGGTGTATGTGTGTGTGTGCATGCTGGTATAAGCTTTGCATAGAGTCACAGGTAGCGGTGTGTGTGTGTTTGTATGTGCTGGTATAGACTGTGCATTGAGTCAGAGTGAGCCATGTGTGTGTGTGTTTTCTGGTATAGGCTGTGCATTGAGTCTCAGTGAGCTTTTCATGTGTGTGTGTGTGTGTGTGTGCATGTGTGTGTTGGTATAGGCTGTGCACTAAGTCACATGAGCCGTGTGTGTGTGTGCTGGTATAGGCTGCACATTCAGTCACAGTGATGTGTGTGTGTGTGTGTGCTCGTACAGGCTGTGCCTTCAGTCACTGTGAGGTGTGTGTGTGAGTGTGCATGTGTGTGCAGGAATAGGCTGGACATTGATTCACAGTGAACTGTGTGTGTGTCTTTGTGTGTGCTTGTATAGGCTGTGCATTAAGTCACAGTGAGCTGTGTGTGTGTGTGTGCTGATCTAGGCTGTACATTGAGTCACAGTGAGGTGTGTCTGTGTGTGTGTGTGCTGGTACAGGCTGTGCATTGAGTCACAGTGAGGTGTGTGTGTGATTGTGCATGTGTGTGCAGGTGTAGGCTGGGCATTGAGTCACAGAGTCCTGTGTGTGTTTTTGTGTTGTTAGAGATTGTGGATTGAGTCACAGTGAGCCGTGTGTGTGTGTGTGCATGTGTGTGTGCTGTTATATGATGTGCATTGAGTGTCAGTGAGTGGTGTGTGTGTCTGCCTGTGATGGCATAGGCTTTGCATTGAGTCACAGTGAGCCGTGTGTGTGTGTATGTGTGCTGGTATAGGCAGTCCACTGTGTCACAGTAAGCCGTGAATGTGTGTGTGTATGTGTGTTTGTAAGTAAGGATGGTGCTTTGAATTACAGTGAGCAGTGTGTGTGTGTGTGAGTGCTGATATAGGTTGTGCATTGAGTCACAGTCAGCCTTGTGAGTGTGTGTGCACGAGCACTGGTATAGGCTGTTCACTGAGTCACAGTTAGGGGTGTGTGTGTCTCTGTGTGCTGGTATAGGCTTTGCAATGAGTCACAGTGAGTTTTGTGTGTGTGTGTGTGCGTGTGCTGTTATAGGCTTGCATTGAGTCATAGTGAGATCTGAGTGTGTGTTTGTGTGCTGGTATAGACAGTGCACTAACTCACAGTGAGCATGTGTGTTTGTGTGATGGAATAGACTGTGCATTGAGTCAGAGTGAGCTGATCATGTGTGTGTGGGGGGGTGTCTGTGTACTGTTACAGACTGTGCATGGAGTCACGGGGAGTAATGTGTGTGTGTGTGCATGTGTGTGTGCTGGTATAGTCTGAGTATTGAGTCACAGTTAGGTGTGATTGTTTGTGCCGGTATAGGTTGTGGACTGAGTCACATTGAGCCATCTTTGTGTGTGTGTGTGTGTGTGTGTGCAGGGATGGATGGTGCATTTAGTCACAGGGAGCCGAGTGTTTGTGTGTGTGTGCTGGCATAGGCTGTGCATTGAGTCACAGTGAGCCGTGTGTGTGTGTAATGATAAAGTCTGAGCATTGAGTCGCAGTGAGGTGTGTGGGTGTATGTGCTGCTTATAGACTGTGCATTGAGTCACATTCAGGTGTGTTTTGTCGTTCTGTGTGCTGGTATAGACTGCATTAAGTCACAGTCAGCCGTGTGTGTGTGTGTGTGTGTGTGTGCATGCAGGTATATACTGTGCATTGAGTCACAGTGGTGTGTGTGTGTGTGCATGTGTGTGTGCTGGTATACTCTGCATTGAGTCACAGTGAGCCATGTGTGTGTGCTGGCATAAGCTGTGCATTGCGTCATAGTGAGCCGTGTGGGGGTGCGCAGGTATAGCCTGTTCATTGATTCACAGTTAGTTGCATGTATGTGTGTGTATGTGCTGCTTGTGGACTGTGCATTGAGGCATAGTTAGTTGTGTTTGTTTGTGTCTGCTGGTATAGGCTGAGCACTGAGTCACAGTGAGGTGTGTGTGTGTGTGTGTCTGTGTGTGTGTGCTGGTATAGACTGTGCATTGAGTCAGAGTAAGCCGTGTGTGTTTGTGTGTGTGTGTGTGTGTGTGTGTGTTCTGGTATAGGCTGTGCATTGAGTCTCAGTGAGCTGTTCGTCTGTGTGTATCTGTGTTGGTAATGGCTGTACACTGAGTCACATTGAGACGTGTTTGTGTGTGTGTGTGTGCGCGCGCAATGATACAGGCTGCACACTGAGTCAGAATGAGCCGTGTGTTTGTGTGCTTCTATAGGCTGCACATTGAGTCACAGTGAGCTGTATGTGTGAGTGTGTGTGCTGATATAGGCTGAGCATTGAGTCACAGTGAGGTATCGATGTGTGTGTGTACTGGAACAGGCTATGCATTGAGTCACAGTAAAGTGTGTGTGTGAGTGTGTGTATGTGCAAGTATAGGCTTGGAATTGAGTCACAGTGAGCCGTGTGTTTGTGTGCTGGTTTAGGATGTGCATTGACTCACAGTGAGGGGTGTGTGTGTGTGTGTGTGTGTGTGTGTGTGACGCTACAGAAAGCGCTTTGAGTCACAGCAAGGTATGTGTGTTTGTTGGTATACGCTGAGCATAGAGTCATAGTGAGGTGTGTGTGTGTGTGTGCTGGTATAGACTCTGCATTGAGTCACAGTCCACCGTGTGTGTGTGAGTGTGTGTCTGTGTGTGCTGCTATAGGCTGACCATTGAGTCACAGTGAGGTGTGTGTGCGTGTGTGTGTGTGTCCTGGTATAGGCTGCCCTTTGAGTCACAGGTATGTGTGGGTGGGTGTGTGCTGGTACATGCTGCGCATTGAGTCACAGGTGTGTGTGTGTGTGTGTGTGTGTGTGCTGGTGCAGGCTGCACATTGAGTCACAGTGAGGTGTGTGTATGTGCTGGTATGATCGATGGTGCATTGAGTTACACAGAGCCATGTATGTGTGTGTGTATGTGCTGGTATAGACTGCATTGAGTCACAGTCGTGTGTGTGTGAGTGTGTGTGTCTGTGTGCTGTTATAGGCTTTGCATGGAGCCACGGGGAGCAATGTGTGTGTGTGTGTGTGTGTGCATGTATGTGTGCTGGTGTAGGCTGAGTATTGAGTCACAGTTAGGTGTGTTTGCATGTGCCGGTATAGGCTGTGGACTGAGTCACATTGAGCCATCTGTGTGTGTGTGTGTATGTGTGTGCAGGGATGGATGGTGCATTTAGTCAAAGGGAGCCGAGTGTTTGTGTGTGTTTGGTGGTATAGGCTGTATATTGAGTCACAGTGAGCCGTGTGTGTGTGTGTATGTGTGCGTGTTGGCATAGGCTGTGCATTGAGTCACAGTGAGCCGTGTGTGTGTGTGATGGTATAGTCTGAGCATTGAGTCACAATGAGGTGTGTTGTTGTGTTTGCTGCTTATAGACTGTGCATTGAGTCACAGTCAGGTGTGTGTTGTGCTTCTGTGTGCTGGTATAGACTGCATTGAGTCACAGTCAGCCATGTGTGTGTGTGTGTGTGTGCACAGGTATAGACTGCGCATTGAGTCACAGTGGTGTGTGTGTGCATGTGTGTGTGCTGGTAGAGACTCTGCATTGAGTCACAGTGAGCCATTTGTGTGTGCTGGCATAAGCTGTGCATTGAGTTATAGTGAGACATATGGGGGTGTGCAGGTATAGCCTGAGCATTGAGTCACAGTGAGTTGCATGTGTGTATGTGTATGTGCTACTTATAGACTGTGCATTGAGTCACAGTCAGGTGTGTCTGTGTTTGTGTGTGCTGGTATAGTCTGTGCACTGAGTCACAGTGAGCTGTGTTTCTTTGTGTGTGCTGGTATAGGCTGAGCATGGAGTCACAGTGAAGTGTGTGTGTGTGTGTGTGTGTGTGCAGGTATAGGCTGTGCATTGAGTCACAGTGAGCCATGCATGTGTGTGTGTGTGTGCTGATATAGGCTGAGCATTGAGTCAGAGTGAGCTGTGTGTGTGTATGTGCTGGTATGGATGGTGCATTGAGACACACTGAGCAGTGTGTGTGTGTGTGCATGTGTGTGTGTGTGTGCTGGTATAGGCTCTGCATTGAGTCACTGTGAGATGTGTGTGTTTGTGTGTTTGTGCTGATATAGGCTGAGCATTGAGTTATAGTGAGCTATGTGTGTGTGCTGGTATAGGCATATCATTGAGTCACAGTGAGGTGTGTGTGTGAGTGTGTGTTCATGAATGAATTGTGAAATGAGTCACAGTGAGTCATGTATTTTTGTGTGTTTGTACTGCTATCGGCTGTGCACTGAGTGACAGGTGTGTGTGTGTTTGTGTGTGCTGGTATAGGCTGCACATTGAGTCACAGTGATATGTGTGTGTGTGTGTGTGTGTGTGCTGGTATAGAATATTCATTGAGTCACAGGGAGCCGTGTGTGTGTGTGCGTGTTTGTGTGTCCTGGTATAGAATCTGCATTGAGTCACCGTGAGCCATGTGTGTGTGCTGGCATAGGCTATGCATTGAGTCGCAGTGAGCCTTGTTTGTGTGTGCTTTTATAGTCTGAGCATTGAGTCACAGCGTGGTGTCTGTGTGTGTGTGTGTGTGTGTGTGTGTGTATGTGTATGATGGTATAGATGGTGCATTCAGTCACCCTGAGCCATGCGTTTGTGTGTGTGTGTGCTGCTATAGGCTGAGCACTGAATCACAGTTATGTTTGTATGTGTGTGGTGATATGAGCATTGCATTGAGTCACAATTAGGTTTATGTCTGTCTGTGTGTGTGTGCTGCTGTAGGCTGAGCATTGAGTCACAGTTAGGTGTGTGTGTGTGTTCTGGTATAGGCTGTGCACCGAGACACACTGAGCCGTCACTGTGTGTGTGTGTGTGTGTTTGTGTGCAGGTATGCATGGTGCATTTAGTCACAGTTAGCCGAGTGTGTCTGTGTGTACTGGAATAGGCTGTGCAATGATTCACAGTGAGTCGTGTGTGTGTTGTGTGCGTGCTGGTAGAGGCTGTGCATTTAATCACAGTGAGGTGTCTGTGTGTGATATGTGTGTGTGCTGGTATAGGCTGCGGATTGAGTCACATTGAGGTGTGTGTGTCTTGGTATAGGCTACCCATTGAGTCACTGTGATGTGGATGTGTGTGTGTGTGTGCTGCTATAGACTCTGCATTGAGTTACAGTGAGGTGCGTGTGTGTGTGTGTGTGTATGCTGTATAGGCTGTGCATTGAGTCACACTCAGCCATGTGTGTGTGTGTGTGTGTGTATGGTGCTGGCAAAGGCTGTGCATTGAGTCACAGTCAGATGTGTTTGTGTGTGTGTGCTGGTATAGACTGTGCATTGAGTCACAGACAACCATGTGTGTGTGTGTGCATGTGCTGGTATAGGCTTTGCATTGAGTGACAGCTGTGTGTGTGTGTGTGTGTGTGTGCTGGTATAGAGTGTGCACTGAATCACTGATCTGTGTGTGTGTGTATGTGATGGAATAGACTGTGCATTGGCTGACAATGAGCTGTTCGTGTGTGTGTGTTTGTGTGTGTGTGTCTGCTGTTAGAGCCTGTTCATTGAGTCACAGAGAGCCATGTGTGTTTGAGTGCATGTGAGTGTGCTGGTATATGCTGTGCACTGAGGCACAGTGAACCACGTTTGTGTGTGCAGGTATAGACTGTGCATTGAGTCACAATCAGCTGTGCGTGTGTGCTTGTGCTGCTACAGGTTGAGTACTGAGTCACAGGTGTGTGTGTGTGTTGATATAGGCTATGGACTGAGTCACATTGAGCCTTCTGTGTGTGTGTGTTTTTGTTTGTAGGTATGGACGGTGCATTGAGTCACAGGGAGCCGTGTGTGTGTGTGTGCTGATATAGTCTGAGCATTGAATCATTGTGAGGTGTGTGTGTGTGTGTGTGTGTGTGTGCCAGTATAGGCTGTGCACTGAGTCACAGAGAGCCATCTATGTGTTTGTGTGTGTGTGCTGGTATGGACAGTGCATTGAGTAATAGTGAGCCGTGTGTGTGTGTGTTCATGGGTGCTGGTTTAGGCTGTACATTGAGTCACAGTGAGCTGTGTTTGTGTGTCTGTGCTGGTATAGGCTGTGCATTCAGTCACAGTGAGCCCTGTGTGTGTGTGTGTGTTTGTGCTCGTATAGGTTGAGCATTGAGTCAAAGTGAGGTGCTTGTTTGTGTGTGCTGGTATAGTCTGTGCATTGAGTCACAGGGGTGTGTGTTTGTGTGTGTGCACATATAGACTGGACATTGAGCCACAGTGAGCCATGTGTGTGTATGTGTGTATGTGCCAGTATAGACAGTGCATTGAGACACACTGAGCAATGCGTGTGTGTGTGTGTATATGCTGGTATAAACTGTGCATTGAATCACAGTCAGTGGTGTTTGTGTGTGTGTTTGTGCTGGTATAGACTGTGCATTGAGTCACAGTCAGCCATGTGTGTGTGTCTGTATGTGCACACTGGTATAGGATGACCTTTGAGTCACAGTGAGATGTGTATGTGTGTGTGTGCATGCTGGTATAGGCTATGCATTGAGTCAGAGTGTGCTGTGTGTGTGTGTGTGCTGGTACTGACTTTACACTGAGCTACAGGGAACTGTGTGTGTGTGTGTGTGCTTGTATAGAATGTGCATTGAATAACAGTGAGGTGTTCATGTGTGTGTGTGTGCTGGTATAGGCTGTGCACTGAGTCACACTGAGCCGTGTGTGTGTGTGTGTGTGTGTGCAGGTATGGATGGTGCATTGAGTCACAGTGAGCTCTGTGTGTGTATGTGTGTATGTGCCGGTATGGACAGTGCATTGAGACACACTGAGCAGTGTGTGTTTGTGTATGTATATGCTGGTATAGACTGTGCATTGAATCACAGTCAGTGGAGTTTTTGTGTGTGTTTGTGCTGGTATAGACTGTGCATTGAGTCACAGTCAGCCATGTGTGTGTGTCTGTATGTGCCCACTGGTATAGGATGATCTTTGAGTCACAGTGAGATGTGTATGTGTGTGTGTGAATGCTGGTATAGGCTATGCATTGAGTCAGAGTGTGCTGTGTGTGTGTGTGCTGGTACTGACTTTACACTGAGCTACAGGGAACTGTGTGTGTGTGTGTGTGTGCTTGTATAGAATGTGCATTGTATAACAGTGAGGTGTTCGTGTGTGTGTGTGCTGGTATAGGCTGTGCACTGAGTGACACAGAGTTCTGTGTGTGTGTGTGTGTGTGTGCAGGAATGGATGGTGCATTGAGTCACAGTGAGCTGTGTGTGTGCGTGTGTGTGTGTGCTGATATAGGCTGTACATTGATTCACAGTGTGCTGTGTGTGTGTGTGCGGGTATAGGCTGTGCATTGAGTCAAAGTGAGCTATGTGTGTGTGCTGGCATAGGCGGTGCATTAAGTCACAATGAGCCGTGTGTGTGTGTGCTGGTAAAGGCTGAGTATTGAGTCACAGTGAGGTGTGTGTGTTTGTGTGTATGTGCTGGTATGGATGATGCATTGAGTCACAATAAGCTGGACATGTGTTGTTTGTGTGTGTAGGTGCTGGTATAGACTCTGCATTGAGTCAGAGTCAGGTGTGTGTGTGTGCGTGTGTGTGTGTGTGTGTGCTGGTATAGGCTCTGCATTGAGTCACTGTGAGCTGTGTGTGTGTTTGTGTGTTTGTGCTGGTATAGGTTGTGCATTGAGTCACAGTGACAAGTGTGTGTGTGTTTGTGTGCTGGTATAGGCTGAGCATTGATTCAACGTGAGCTAGGTGTGTGTGCTGGTATAGGAAGTGCAATATGTCACAGTGAGGTATGTGTGTGAGTGTGTGTTCAGGTATGAGCTGTGAAATGAGTCACAGTGAATCATGTATTTGTGTGTGTTTGTGATGCTATCAGCTGTGCATTGATTGACAGGTGTGTGTGTGTGTGTGTGTGTGCTGGTATAGGCTGCACATGGAGTCACTTTGAGCTGTGTGTGTGAGTGTGTGTGCTTATATCGGCTGAGCATTGAGTCACACTGAGCTGTGTGTGTGTGTGCTGGTATAGGCTCTGCACTGAGTCACAGTGAGGTGTGTGTGTGTGTGTGTGTGTTGGTACAGGAAGCAATTTGAGTCACAGTGAGGTATGTGTGTGTGTGTGTGTGCTGCTATAGGCTGTGCATTGAGTCACAGTGAGGTGTGTGTGGTGTGTGCTGGTATAGACCCTGCATTTAGTCACAGTGAGCTGTGTGTGTGTGTGCTGGAATAGTCTGAGCATTGAGTCACAGTGAGGTGCATGTGTGTGTGTGTATGTGCTGTTATAGATGGTGCATTGAGTCACACTGAGAAAAACGTGTGTGTGTGTGTGTGTGTGTGTGTGTATGTGCTCATATAGACTGTTCATTGAGTCATAGCCTGGTGTGTTTGTGTGTGTGTGTGTGCAGGTATAGGCTGGGCATTGAGTCACAGTCAGCGTGTGTGTGATGTGTGTGCACGCTGGTATAGGCTGACCATTGAGTCACAGTGAGGTGTGTGTGTGTGTGGGTGCACGTACTGGTTTAGGCTTTGCACTGAGTCACAGTGAGCTGATTGTGTTTGAGTGGGTGTATGTGTGTGTGTGTGCAGGTATAGGCTGTGTATTGACTCACAGTGAGCCATGTGTGTTTCTGTGTGTGTCTGAGTCTGCTAGCATAGACTGTGCACTGAGTTCCATGGAGCCGTGTGTGTGTTGGTATAGACTGTGCATTGAGTCACAGTCAGGTGTGTTTGTGTGTGTGTGTGTGTGCTGGTATAGACTATGCATTGATTAACAGTCAACCGTGTGTTTGTGTGTGTTTGTGTGTGTGAATGCACACTGTTATAGGCAGTGCACTGAGTCATAGTAAGGGGTGTGTGTGTTCGTGGGCTGGTATAGGCAGACCAATGAGTGACAGAGAGGTCTGTGTGTGTGTGTGTGCTGGTATAGGCTTGAGGCACAGTGAGCTGTTTGTGGGTGTGTGTGGGCTGGTATAGAGTGTGCACTGAGACACAGACAGCCGTGTGTGTGTGTGTGTGTGCCGGCATAGACATTTCATTGAGTCACATTAAGCCGTGTGTGTGTGTGTGTAGGTACAGATGGTGCATTGAGTCACAGTGAGCTGTGTGTGTGTGTGTGCTGTTAGAGACTGTGCATTGAGTCACAGTCAGCTGTGCATGTGTGTGTATGCGTGTGTGCTGCTCTAGGCTGAGTATTGAGTAACATTTAGCTGTGTGTGTGTGCTGATATTGGCTGTGGACTCAGTCACATTGAGCCGTCTGTGTGTGTGTGTGTGTGCAGTATGGACGGTGCAATGTGTTACAGGGAGCCATGTGTGTGTGTGTCTGTGTGCTGGTAGAGACTGTGCATTGAGTCACAGTGAGGGGTGTGTGTGTGTCTGTGTGTGCAGGTATATGCTGAATATTGAGTCACACTGAGGTGTATGTGTGTGTGTGCATGCTGGCATAAGCTTTGCATAGAGTCACAGGTAGCGGTGTGTGTGTGTGTGTATGTGCTGGTATAGACTGTGCATTGAGTCAGAGTGAGCCATGTGTGTGTGTGTTTTCTGGTATAGGCTGTGCATTGAGTCTCAGTGAGCTGTTCATGTGTGTGTGTGTGTGTGTGTGCAAGTGTGTGTTGGTATAGGCTGTGCACTAAGTCACATGAGCCGTGTGTGTGTGTGCTGGTATAGGCTGCACATTCAGTCACAGTGATGTGTGTGTGTGTCTGCTCGTACAGGCTGTGCATTGAGTCACTGTGAGGTGAGTGTGCATGTGTGTGCAGGAATAGGCTGGACATTGATTCACAGTGAACTGTGTGTGTGTGTCTTTGTGTGTGCTTGTATAGGCTGTGCATTAAGTCACAGTGAGCTGTGTGTGTGTGTGTGCTGATCTAGGCTGAACATTGAGTCACAGTGAGGTGTGTCTGTGTGTGTGTGTGCTGGTACAGGCTGTGCATTGAGTCACAGTGAGGTGTGTGTGTGATTGTGCATGTGTGTGCAGGTGTAGGCTGGGCATTGAGTCACAGAGTCCTGTGTGTGTTTTTGTGTTGTTAGAGATTGTGGATTGAGTCACAGTGAGCCGTGTGTGTGTGTGTGCATGTGTGTGTGCTGTTATATGATGTGCATTGAGTGTCAGTGAGTGGTGTGTGTGTCTGCCTGTGATGGCATAGGCTGTGCATTGAGTCACAGTGAGCCGTGTGTGTGTGTATGTGTGCTGGTATAGGCAGTCCACTGTGTCACAGTAAGCCGTGAATGTGTGTGTGTGTGTGTTTGTAAGTAAGGATGGTGCTTTGAATTACAGTGAGCAGTGTGTGTGTGTGTGAGTGCTGATATAGGCTGTGCATTGAGTCACAGTCAGCCTTGTGTGTGTGTGTGCACGAGCACTGGTATAGGCTGTTCACTGAGTCACAGTTAGGGGTGTGTGTGTCTCTGTGTTCTGGTATAGGCTTTGCAATGAGTCACAGTGAGGTTTGTGTGTGTGTGTGTGCGTGTGCTGTTATAGGCTTGCATTGAGTCATAGTGAGATCTGAGTGTGTGTTTGTGTGCTGGTATAGACAGTGCACTAACTCACAGTGAGCATGTGTGTTTGTGTGATGGAATAGACTGTGCATTGAGTCAGAGTGAGCTGATCATGTGTGTGGGGGGGGGTGTCTGTGTACTGTTACAGACTGTGCATTGAGTCACGGGGAGTAATGTGTGTGTGTGTGCATGTGTGTGTGCTGGTATAGTCTGAGTATTGAGTCACAGTTAGGTGTGATTGTTTGTGCCGGTATAGGTTGTGGACTGAGTCACATTGAGCCATCTTTGTGTGTGTGTGTGTGTGTGCAGGGATGGATGGTGCATTTAGTCACAGGGAGCCGAGTGTTTGTGTGTGTGTGCTGGCATACGCTGTGCATTGAGTCACAGTGAGCCGTGTGTGTGTGTAATGATAAAGTCTGAGCATTGAGTCGCAGTGAGGTGTGTGGGTGTATGTGCTGCTTATAGACTGTGCATTGAGTCACATTCAGGTGTGTTTTGTCATTCTGTGTGCTGGTATAGACTGCATTAAGTCACAGTCAGCCGTGTGTTTGTGTGTGTGTGTGTGTGCATGCAGGTATATACTGTGCATTGAGTCACAGTGGTGTGTGTGTGTGTGCATGTGTGTGTGCTGGTATACTCTGCATTGAGTCACAGTGAGCCATGTGTGTGTGCTGGCATAAGCTGTGCATTGAGTCATAGTGAGCCGTGTGGGGGTGCGCAGGTATAGCCTGTTCATTGATTCACAGTTAGTTGCATGTATGTGTGTGTATGTGCTGCTTGTGGACTGTGCATTGAGGCATAGTTAGTTGTGTTTGTTTGTGTCTGCTGGTATAGGCTGAGCACTAAGTCACAGTGAGGTGTGTGTGTGTGTGTCTGTGTGTGTGTGCTGGTATAGACTGTGCATTGAGTCAGAGTAAGCCGTGTGTGTGTGTGTGTGTGTGTGTGTGTGTGTGTGTGTGTTCTGGTATAGGCTGTGCATTGAGTCTCAGTGAGCTGTTCGTCTGTGTGTATCTGTGTTGGTATAGGCTGTACACTGAGTCACATTGAGACGTGTTTGTGTGTGTGTGTGTGTGTGCGCACAATGATACAGGCTGCACACTGAGTCAGAATGAGCCCTGTGTTTGTGTGCTTCTATAGGCTGCACATTGAGTCACAGTGAGCTGTATGTGTGAGTGTGTGTGCTGATATAGGCTGAGCATTGAGTCACAGTGAGGTATCGATGTGTGTGTGTACTGGAACAGGCTATGCATTGAGTCACAGTGAAGTGTGTGTGTGAGTGTGTGTATGTGCAAGTATAGGCATGGAATTGAGTCACAGTGAGCTGTGTGTTTGTGTGCTGGTTTAGGATGTGCATTGACTCACAGTGAGGGGTGTGTGTGTGTGTGTGTGTGTGTGTGTGTGTGTGTGACGCTACAGAAAGCGCTTTGAGTCACAGCAAGGTATGTGTGTTTGTTGGTATAGGCTGAGCATAGAGTCATAGTGAGGTGTGTGTGTGTGTGTGCTGGTATAGACTCTGCATTGAGTCACAGTCCACCGTGTGTGTGTGAGTGTGTGTCTGTGTGTGCTGCTATAGGCTGACCATTGAGTCACAGTGAGGTGTGTGTGCGTGTGTGTGTGTGTCCTGGTATAGGCTGCCCTTTGAGTCACAGGTATGTGTGGGTGGGTGTGTGCTGGTACATGCTGCACATTGAGTCACAGGTGTGTGTGTGTGTGTGTGTGTGTGTGTGCTGGTGCAGGCTGCACATTGAGTCACAGTGAGGTGTGTGTATGTGCTGGTATGATCGATGGTGCATTGAGTTACACAGAGCCATGTATGTGTGTGTGTATGTGCTGGTATAGACTGCATTGAGTCACAGTCGTGTGTGTGTGAGTGTGTGTGTCTGTGTGCTGTTATAGGCTTTGCATGGAGCCACGGGGAGCAATGTGTGTGTGTGTGTGTGTGCATGTATGTGTGCTGGTGTAGGCTGAGTATTGAGTCACAGTTAGGTGTGTTTGCATGTGCCGGTATAGGCTGTGGACTGAGTCACATTGAGCCGTCTGTGTGTGTGTGTGTATGTGTGTGCAGGGATGGATGGTGCATTTAGTCAAAGGGAGCCGAGTGTTTGTGTGTGTTTGGTGGTATAGGCTGTATATTGAGTCACAGTGAGCCGTGTGTGTGTGTGTATGTGTGCGTGTTGGCATAGGCTGTGCATTGAGTCACAGTGAGCCGTGTGTGTGTGTGATGGTATAGTCTGAGCATTGAGTCACAATGAGGTGTGTTGTTGTGTTTGCTGCTTATAGACTGTGCATTGAGTCACAGTCAGGTGTGTGTTGTGGTTCTGTGTGCTGGTATAGACTGCACTGAGTCACAGTCAGCCATGTGTGTGTGTGTGTGTGCACAGGTATAGACTGCTCATTGAGTCACAGTGGTGTGTGTGTGCATGTGTGTGTGCTGGTAGAGACTCTGCATTGAGTCACAGTGAGCCATTTGTGTGTGCTGGCATAAGCTGTGCATTGAGTTATAGTGAGCCATATGGGGGTGTGCAGGTATAGCCTGAGCATTGAGTCACAGTGAGTTGCATGTGTGTATGTGTATGTGCTACTTATAGACTGTGCATTGAGTCACAGTCAGGTGTGTCTGTGTCTGTGTGTGCTGGTATAGTCTGTGCACTGAGTCACAGTGAGCTGTGTTTCTTTGTGTGTGCTGGTATAGGCTGAGCATGGAGTCACAGTCAAGTGTGTGTGTGTGTGTGTGTGTGCAGGTATACTCTGTGCATTGAGTCACAGTGAGCCATGCATGTGTGTGTGTCTGTGCTGATATAGGCTGAGCATTGAGTCAGAGTGAGCTGTGTGTGTGTATGTGTGTATGTGCTGGTATGGATGGTGCATTGAGACACACTTAGCACTGTGTGTGTGTGTGCATGTGTGTGTGTGTGTGCTGGTATAGGCTCTGCATTGAGTCACTGTGAGATGTGTGTGTGTTTGTGTGTTTGTGCTGGTATAGGCTGTTCATTGAGTCACAGTGACTTCTGTGTGTGTGTGTGTGTGTGTGTGTGTGTGCTGGTATAGGCTGAGCATTGAGTTATAGTGAGCTATGTGTGTTTGCTGGTATAGGCATATCATTGAGTCACAGTGAGGTGTGTGTGTGAGTGTGTGTTCATGAACGAATTGTGAAATGAGTCACAGTGAGTCATGTATTTGTGTGTGTTTGTACTGCTATCGGCTGTGCACTGAGTGACAGGTGTGTGTGTGTTTGTTTGTGCTGGTATAGGCTGCACATTGAGTCACAGTGATATGTGTGTGTGTGTGTGTGTGTGTGTGTTGGTACAGGAAGCAATTTGAGTCACAGTGAGGTATGTGTGTGTGTGTGTGTGCTGCTATAGGCTGTGCATTGAGTCACAGTGAGGTGTGTGTGGTGTGTGCTGGTATAGACCCTGCATTTAGTCACAGTGAGCTGTGTGTGTGTGTGCTGGTATAGTCTGAGCATTGAGTCACAGTGAGGTGCATGTGTGTGTGTGTATGTGCTGTTATGGATGGTGCATTGAGTCACACTGAGAAAAACGTGTGTGTGTGTGTGTATATGTGCTCATATAGACTGTTCATTGAGTCATAGTCTGGTGTGTTTGTGTGTGTGTGTGTGCAGGTATAGGCTGGGCATTGAGTCACAGTCAGCGTGTGTGTGATGTGTGTGCACGCTGGTATAGGCTGTGCATTTAGTCACAGAGAGGGGTGTGTGTCTGTGTGCGCTGGTATAGGCTGACCATTGAGTCACAGTGAGGTGTGTGTGTGTGTGGGTGCACATACTGGTTTAGGCTTTGCACTGAGTCACAGTGAGCTGATTGTGTTTGAGTGGGTGTATGTGTGTGTGTGTGCAGGTATAGGCTGTGTATTGACTCACAGTGAGCCATGTGTGTTTCTGTGTGTGTCTGAGTCTGCTAGCATAGACTGTGCACTGAGTTCCATGGAGCCGTGTGTGTGTTGCTATAGACTGTTCATTGAGTCACAGTCAGGTGTGTTTGTGTGTGTGTGTGTGTGCTGGTATAGACTATGCATTGATTAACAGTCAACCGTGTGTGTGTGTATGTTTGTGTGTGTGAATGCACACTGTTATAGGCAGTGCACTGAGTCATAGTAAGGGGTGTGTGTGTTCGTGGGCTGGTATAGGCAGACCAATGAGTGACAGAGAGGTCTGTGTGTGTGTGTGTGCTGGTATAGGCTTGAGGCACAGTGAGCTGTTTGTGGGTGTGTGTGGGCTGGTATAGAGTGTGCACTGAGACACAGACAGCCGTGTGTGTGTGTGTGTGGGTGTGCCGGCATAGACATTTCATTGAGTCACTTTAAGCCGTGTGTGTGTGTGTGTGTAGGTACAGATGGTGGATTGAGTCACAGTGAGCTGTGTGTGTGTGTGTGCTGTTAGAGACTGTGCATTGAGTCACATTCAGCTGTGCATGTGTGTGTATGCGTGTGTGCTGCTCTAGGCTGAGTATTGAGTAACAGTTAGCTGTGTGTGTGTGCTGATATTGGCTGTGGACTCAGTCACATTGAGCCGTCTGTGTGTGTGTGTGTGTGTGCAGTATGGACGGTGCAATGTGTTACAGGGAGCCATGTGTGTGTGTGTCTGTGTGCTGGTAGAGACTGTGCATTGAGTCACAGTGAGGGGTGTGTGTGTGTCTGTGTGTGCAGGTATATGCTGAACATTGAGTCACACTGAGGTGTATGTGTGTGTGTGCATGCTGGCATAAGCTTTGCATAGAGTCACAGGTAACGGTGTGTGTGTGTGTGTATGTGCTGGTATAGACTGTGCATTGAGTCAGAGTGAGCCATGTGTGTGTGTGTTTTCTGGTATAGGCTGTGCATTGAGTCTCAGTGAGCTGTTCATGTGTGTGTGTGTGTGTGTGTGTCTGCATGTGTGTGTTGGTATAGGCTGTGCACTGTCACATGAGCCATGTGTGTGTGTGCTGGTATAGGCTGCACATTCAGTCACAGTGATGTGTGTGTGTGTGTGCTCGTACAGGCTGTGCATTGAGTCACTGTGAGGTGTGTGTGTGAGTGTGCATGTGTGTGCAGGAATAGGCTGGACATTGATTCACAGTGAACTGTGTGTGTGTGTCTTTGTGTGTGCTTGTATAGGCTGTGCATTAAGTCACAGTGAGCTGTGTGTGTGTGTGCTGATCTAGGCTGAACGTTGAGTCACAGTGAGGTGTGTCTGTGTGTGTGTGTGCTGGTACAGGCTGTGCATTGAGTCACAGTGAGGTGTGTGTGTGATTGTGCATGTGTGTGCAGGTGTAGGCTGGGCATTGAGTCACAGAGTCCTGTGTGTGTTTTTGTGTTGTTAGAGATTGTGGATTGAGTCACAGTGAGCCGTGTGTGTGTGTGTGCATGTGTGTGTGCTGTTATATGATGTGCATTGAGTGTCAGTGAGTGGTGTGTGTGTCTGCCTATGATGGCATAGGCTGTGCATTGAGTCACAGTGAGCCGTGTGTGTGTGTATGTGTGCTGGTATAGGCAGTCCACTGTGTCACAGTAAGCCGTGAATGTGTGTGTGTGTGTGTTTGTAAGTAAGGATGGTGCTTTGAATTACAGTGAGCAGTGTGTGTGTGTGAGTGCTGATATAGGCTGTGCATTGAGTCACAGTCAGCCTTGTGTCTGTGTGTGCACGAGCACTGGTGTAGGCTGTTCACTGAGTCACAGTTAGGGGTGTGTGTGTCTCTGTGTGCTGGTATAGGCTTTGCAATGAGTCACAGTGAGGTTTGTGTGTGTGTGTGTGCGTGTGCTGTTATAGGCTTGCATTGAGTCATAGTGAGATCTGAGTGTGTGTTTGTGTGCTGGTATAGAGAGTGCACTAACTCACAGTGAGCATGTGTGTTTGTGTGATGGAATAGACTGTGCATTGAGTCAGAGTGAGCTGATCATGTGTGTGTGGGGGGGTGTCTGTGTACTGTTACAGACTGTGCATGGAGTCACGGGGAGTAATGTGTGTGTGTGTGCATGTGTGTGTGCTGGTATAGTCTGAGTATTGAGTCACAGTTAGGTGTGATTGTTTGTGCCAGTATAGGTTGTGGACTGAGTCACATTGAGCCATCTTTGTGTGTGTGTGTGTGTGTGTGCAGGGATGGATGGTGCATTTAGTCACAGGGAGCCGAGTGTTTGTGTGTGTGTGCTGGCATAGGCTGTGCATTGAGTCACAGTGAGCCGTGTGTGTGTGTAATGGTAAAGTCTGAGCATTGAGTCGCAGTGAGGTGTGTGGGTGTATGTGCTGCTTATAGACTGTGCATTGAGTCACATTCAGGTGTGTTTTGTCGTTCTGTGTGCTGGTATAGACTGCATTAAGTCACAGTCAGCCGTGTGTGTGTGTGTGTGTGTGTGTTTGTGCATGCAGGTATATACTGTGCATTGAGTCACAGTGGTGTGTGTGTGTGTGCATGTGTGTGTGCTGGTATACTCTGCATTGAGTCACAGTGAGCCATGTGTGTTTGCTGGCATAAGCTGTGCATTGAGTCATAGTGAGCCGTGTGGGGGTGCGCAGGTATAGCCTGTTCATTGATTCACAGTTGCATGTATGTGTGTGTATGTGCTGCTTGTGGACTGTGCATTGAGGCATAGTTAGTTGTGTTTGTTTGTGTCTGCTGGTATAGGCTGAGCACTGAGTCACAGTGAGGTGTGTGTGTGTGTGTCTGTGTGTGTGTGCTGGTATAGACTGTGCATTGAGTCAGAGTAAGCCATGTGTGTGTGTGTGTCTGTGTGTGTGTGTGTGTGTTCTGGTATAGGCTGTGCATTGAGTCTCAGTGAGCTGTTCGTCTGTGTGTATCTGTGTTGGTATAGGCTGTACACTGAGTCACATTGAGACGTGTTTGTGTGTGTGTGTGTGTGCGCGCAATGATACAGGCTGCACACTGAGTCAGAATGAGCCGTGTGTTTGTGTGCTTCTATAGGCTGCACATTGAGTCACAGTGAGCTGTATTTGTGAGTGTGTGTGCTGATATAGGCTGAGCATTGAGTCACAGTGAGGTATCGATGTGTGTGTGTACTGGAACAGGCTATGCATTGAGTCACAGTGAAGTGTGTGTGTGAGTGTGTGTATGTGCAAGTATAGGCTTGGAATTGAGTCACAGTGAGCCGTGTGTTTGTGTGCTGGTTTAGGATGTGCATTGACTCACAGTGAGGGGTGTGTGTGTGTGTGTGTGTGTGTGTGTGTGTGACGCTACAGAAAGCGCTTTGAGTCACAGCAAGGTATGTGTGTTTGTTGGTATAGGCTGAGCATAGAGTCATAGTGAGGTGTGTGTGTGTGTGTGCTGGTATAGACTCTGCATTGAGTCACAGTCCACCGTGTGTGTGTGAGTGTGTGTCTGTGTGTGCTGCTATAGGCTGACCATTGAGTCACAGTGAGGTGTGTGTGCGTGTGTGTGTGTGTCCTGGTATAGACTGCCCTTTGAGTCACAGGTATGTGTGGGTGGGTGTGTGCTGGTACATGCTGCGCATTGAGTCACAGGTGTGTGTGTGTGTGTGTGTGTGTGTGCTGGTGCAGGCTGCACATTGAGTCACAGTGAGGTGTGTGTATGTGCTGGTATGATCGATGGTGCATTGAGTTACACAGAGCCATGTATGTGTGTGTGTATGTGCTGGTATAGACTGCATTGAGTCACAGTCGTGTGTGTGTGAGTGTGTGTGTCTGTGTGCTGTTATAGGCTTTGCATGGAGCCACGGGGAGCAATGTGTGTGTGTGTGTGTGTGTGCATGTATGTGTGCTGGTGTAGGCTGAGTATTGAGTCACAGTTAGGTGTGTTTGCATGTGCCGGTATAGGCTGTGGACTGAGTCACATTGAGCCGTCTGTGTGTGTGTGTATGTGTGTGCAGGGATGGATGGTGCATTTAGTCAAAGGGAGCCGAGTGTTTGTGTGTGTTTGGTGGTATAGGCTGTATATTGAGTCACAGTGAGCCGTGTGTGTGTGTGTATGTGTGCGTGTTGGCATAGGCTGTGCATTGAGTCACAGTGAGCCGTGTGTGTGTGTGATGGTATAGTCTGAGCATTGAGTCATAATGAGGTGTGTTGTTGTGTTTGCTGCTTATAGACTGTGCATTGAGTCACAGTCAGGTGTGTGTTGTGGTTCTGTGTGCTGGTATAGACTGCATTGAGTCACAGTCAGCCATGTGTGTGTGTGTGTGTGCACAGGTATAGACTGCGCATTGAGTCACAGTGGTGTGTGTGTGCATGTGTGTGTGCTGGTAGAGACTCTGCATTGAGTCACAGTGAGCCATTTGTGTGTGCTGGCATAAGCTGTGCATTGAGTTATAGTGAGCCATATGGGGGTGTGCAGGTATAGCCTGAGCATTGAGTCACAGTGAGTTGCATGTGTGTATGTGTATGTGCTACTTATAGACTGTGCATTGAGTCACAGTCAGGTGTGTCTGTGTCTGTGTGTGCTGGTATAGTCTGTGCACTGAGTCACAGTGAGCTGTGTTTCTTTGTGTGTGCTGGTATAGGCTGAGCATGGAGTCACAGTGAAGTGTGTGTGTTTGTGTGTGCAGGTATAGGCTGTGCATTGAGTCACAGTGAGCCATGCATGTGTGTGTGTGTGTGCTGATATAGGCTGAGCATTGAGTCAGAGTGAGCTGTGTGTGTGTATGTGTGTATGTGCTGGTATGGATGGTGCATTGAGACACACTGAGCAGTGTGTGTGTGTGTGCATGTGTGTGTGTGTGTGCTGGTATAGGCTCTGCATTGAGTCACTGTGAGATGTGTGTGTGTTTGTGTGCTTGTGCTGGTATAGGCTGTTCATTGAGTCACAGTGATCTGTGTGTGTGTGTGTGTGTGTGTGTGTGTGTGTGCTGGTATAGGCTGAGCATTGAGTTATAGTGAGCTATGTGTGTGTGCTGGTATAAGCATATCATTGAGTCACAGTGAGGTGTGTGTGTGAGTGTGTGTTCATGAATGAATTGTGAAATGAGTCACAGTGAGTCATGTATTTGTGTGTGTTTGTACTGCTATCGGCTGTGCACTGAGTGACAGGTGTGTGTGTGTTTGTGTGTGCTGGTATAGGCTGCTCATTGAGTCACAGTGATATGTGTGTGTGTGTGTGTGTGTGTGTGTGTGCTGGTATAGAATATTCATTGAGTCACTGGTAGCCGTGTGTGTGTGTGCGTGTTTGTGTGTCCTGAATAGAATCTGCATTGAGTCACCGTGAGCCATGTGTGTGTGCTGGCATAGGCTATGCATTGAGTCGCAGTGAGCCTTGTTTGTGTGTGCTTTTATAGTCTGAGCATTGAGTCACAGCGTGGTGTCTGTGTGTGTGTGTGTGTGTGTGTGTGTGTGTGTGTATGTGTATGATGGTATAGATGGTGCTTTCAGTCATCCTGAGATATGCGTGTGTATGTGTGTGCGTGTGTGTGTGCTGCTATAGGCTGAGCACTGAGTCACAGTTATGTTTGTGTGTGTGTGGTGATATGAGCATTGCATTGAGTCACAATTAGGGTTATGTCTTTCTGTGTGTGTGTGCTGCTGTAGGCTGAGCATTGAGTCACAGTTAGGTGTGTGTGTGTGTTCTGGTATAGGCTGTGCACCGAGGCACACTGAGCCGTCACTGTGTGTGTGTGTGTGTGTGTGTTTGTGTGCAGGTATGCATGGTGCATTTAGTCACAGTTAGCCAAGTGTGTCTGTGTGTACTGGCATAGGCTGTGCAATGATTCACAGTGAGTCGTGTGTGTGTTGTGTGCGTGCTGGTAGAGGCTGTGCATTTAATCACAGTGAGGTGTCTGTGTGTGATATGTGTGTGTGCTGGTATAGGCTGCGGATTGAGTCACAGTGAGGTGTGTGTGTCTTGGTATAGGCTGCCCATTGAGTCACTGTGATGTGGATGTGTGTGTGTGTGTGCTGCTATAGACTCTGCATTGAGTTACAGTGAGGTGCATGTGTGTGTGTGTGTATGCTGTATAGGCTGTGCATTGAGTCACACTCAGCCATGTGTGTGTGTGTGTGTGTGTGTGTGTATGGTGCTGGCAAAGGCTGTGCATTGAGTCACAGTCAGATGTGTTTGTGTGTGTGTGCTGGTATAGACTGTGCATTGAGTCACAGACAACCATGTGTGTGTGTGTGCATGTGCTGGTATAGGCTTTGCATTGAGTGACAGCTGTGAGTGTGTGTGTGTGTGTGCTGGTATAGAGTGTGCACTGAATCACTGATCTGTGTGTGTGTGTATGTGATGGAATAGACTGTGCATTGACTGACAGTGAGCTGTTCGTGTGTGTGTGTTTGTGTGTGTGTGTCTGCTGTTAGAGCCTGTGCATTGAGTCACAGAGAGCCATGTGTGTTTGAGTGCATGTGAGTGTGCTGGTATAGGCTGTGCACTGAGGCACAGTGAACCACGTTTGTGTGTGCAGGTATAGACTGTGCATTGAGTCACAATCAGCTGTGCGGGTGTGCTTGTGCTGCTACAGGTTGAGTACTGAGTCACAGGTGTGTGTGTGTGTTGATATAGGCTATGGACTGAGTCACATTGAGCCTTCTGTGTGTATGTGTTTTTGTTTGCAGGAATGGACGGTGCATTGAGTCACAGGGAGCCGTGTGTGTGTGTGTGCTGATATAGTCTGAGCATTGAATCATTGTGAGGTGTGTGTGTGTGTGTGTGTGCCAGTATAGGCTGTGCACTGAGTCACAGAGAGCCATCTATGTGTTTGTGTGTGTGTGCTGGTATGGACAGTGCATTGAGTAATAGTGAGCCGTGTGTGTGTGTGTTCATGGGTGCTGGTTTAGGCTGTACATTGAGTCACAGTGAGCTGTGTTTGTGTTTCTGTGCTGGTATAGGCTGTGCATTCAGTCACAGTGAGCCCTGTGTGTGTGTGTGTGTTTGTGCTCGTATAGGTTGAGCATTGAGTCAAAGTGAGGTGCTTGTTTGTGTGTGCTGGTATAGTCTGTGCATTGAGTCACAGGGGTGTGTGTTTGTGTGTGTGCACATATAGACTGGACATTGAGCCACAGTGAGCCATGTGTGTGTATGTGTGTATGTGCCAGTATGGACAGTGCATTGAGACACACTGAGCAATGCGTGTGTGTGTGTGTATATGCTGGTATAGACTGTGCATTGAATCACAGTCAGTGGTGTTTGTGTGTGTGTTTGTGCTGGTATAGACTGTGCATTGAGTCACAGTCAGCCATGTGTGTGTGTCTGTATGTGCACACTGGTATAGGATGACCTTTGAGTCACAGTGAGATGTGTATGTGTGTGTGTGCATGCTGGTATAGGCTATGCATTGAGTCAGAGTGTGCTGTGTGTGTGTGTGTGCTGGTACTGACTTTACACTGAGCTACAGGGAACTGTGTGTGTGTGTGTGTGCTTGTATAGAATGTGCATTGAATAACAGTGAGGTGTTCATGTGTGTGTGTGTGCTGCTATAGGCTGTGCACTGAGTCACACAGAGCTCTGTGTGTGTGTGTGTGTGTGTGTGTGCAGGTATGGATGGTGCATTGAGTCACAGTGAGCTGTGTGTGTGCGTGTGTGTGTGCTGATATAGGCTGTACATTGATTCACAGTGAGCTGTGTGTGTGTGTGCGGGTATAGGCTGTGCATTGAGTCAAAGTGAGCTATGTGTGTGTGCTGGCATAGGCGGTGCATTAAGTCACAGTGAGCCGTGTGTGTGTGTGCTGGTAAAGGCTGAGTTTTGAGTCACAGTGAGGTGTGTGTGTTTGTGTGTATGTGCTGGTATGGATGATGCATTGAGTCACAATAAGCTGGACATGTGTTGTTTGTGTGTGTAGGTGCTGGTATAGACTCTGCATTGAGTCAGAGTCAGGTGTGTGTGTGTGCGTGTGTGTGTGTGTGTGCTGGTATAGGCTCTGCATTGAGTCACTGTGAGCTGTGTGTGTGTTTGTGTGTTTGTGCTGGTATAGGCTGTGCATTGAGTCACAGTGACCAGTGCGTGTGTGTTTGTGTGCTGGTATAGGCTGAGCATTGATTCAACATGAGCTAGGTGTGTGTGCTGGTATAGGAAGTGCAATGAGTCACAGTGAGGTATGTGTGTGAGTGTGTGTTCAGGTATGAGCTGTGAAATGAGTCACAGTGAGTCATGTATTTGTGTGTGTTTGTGATGCTATCAGCTGTGCATTGAGTGACAGTTGTGTGTGTGTGTGTGCTGGTATAGGCTGCACATGGAGTCACTTTGAGCTGTGTGTGTGAGTGATTGTGCTTATATCCGCTGAGCATTGAGTCACACTGAGCTGTGTGTGTGTGTGCTGGTATAGGCTCTGCACTGAGTCACAGTGAGGTGTGTGTGTGTGTGTGTGTGTTGGTACAGGAAGCAATTTGAGTCACAGTGAGGTATGTGTGTGTGTGTGTGTGCTGCTATAGGCTGTGCATTGAGTCACAGTGAGGTGTGTGTGGTGTGTGCTGGTATAGACCCTGCATTTAGTCACAGTGAGCTGTGTGTGTGTGTGCTGGAATAGTCTGAGCATTGAGTCACAGTGAGGTGCATGTGTGTGTGTGTATCTGCTGTTATGGATGGTGCATTGAGTCACACTGAGAAAAACGTGTGTGTGTGTGTGTGTGTATGTGCTCATATAGACTGTTCATTGAGTCATAGTCTGGTGTGTTTGTGTGTGTGTGTGTGTGCAGGTATAGGCTGGGCATTGAGTCACAGTCAGCGTGTGTGTGATGTGTGTGCATGCTGGTAAAGGCTGTGCATTTAGTCACAGAGAGGGGTGTGTGTCTGTGTGCGCTGGTATAGGCTGACCATTGAGTCACAGTGAGCTGTGTGTGTGTGTGGGTGCACGTACTGGTTTAGGCTTTGCACTGAGTCACAGTGAGCTGATTGTGTTTGAGTGGGTGTATGTGTGTGTGTGTGCAGGTATAGGCTGTGTATTGACTCACAGTGAGCCATGTGTGTTTCTGTGTGTGTCTGAGTCTGCTAGCATAGACTGTGCACTGAGTTCCATGGAGCCGTGTGTGTGTTGGTATAGACTGTGCATTGAGTCACAGTCAGGTGTGTTTGTGTGTGTGTGTGTGTGCTGGTATAGACTATGCATTGATTAACAGTCAACCGTGTGTGTGTGTGTGTTTGTGTGTGTGAATGCACACTGTTATAGGCAGTGCACTGAGTCATAGTAAGGGGTGTGTGTGTTCGTGGGCTGGTATAGGCAGACCAATGAGTGACAGAGAGGTCTGTGTGTGTGTGTGTGCTGGTATAGGCTTGAGGCACAGTGAGCTGTTTGTGGGTGTGTGTGGGCTGGTATAGAGTGTGCACTGAGACACAGACAGCCGTGTGTGTGTGTGTGTGGGTGTGTGCCGGCATAGACATTTCATTGAGTCACATTAAACCGTGTGTGTGTGTGTGTAGGTACAGATGGTGCATTGAGTGACAGTGAGCTGTGTGTGTGTGTGTGCTGTTAGAGACTGTGCATTGAGTCACAGTCAGCTGTGCATGTGTGTGTATGCGTGTGTGCTGCTCTAGGCTGAGTATTGAGTAACAGTTAGCTGTGTGTGTGTGCTGATATTGGCTGTGGACTCAGTCACATTGAGCCGTCTGTGTGTGTGTGTGTGTGTGCAGTATGGACGGTGCAATGTGTTACAGGGAGCCATGTGTGTGTGTGTCTGTGTGCTGGTAGAGACTGTGCATTGAGTCACAGTGAAGGGTGTGTGTGTGTCTGTGTGTGCAGGTATATGCTGAACATTGAGTCACACTGAGGTGTATGTGTGTGTGTGCATGCTGGCATAAGCTTTGCATAGAGTCACAGGTAGCGGTGTGTGTGTGTGTGTATGTGCTGGTATAGACTGTGCATTGAGTCAGAGTGAGCCATGTGTGTGTGTGTTTTCTGGTATAGGCTGTGCATTGAGTCTCAGTGAGCTGTTCGTGTGTGTGTGTGTGTGTGTCTGCATGTGTGTGTTGGTATAGGCTGTGCACTGTCACATGAGCCGTGTGTGTGTGTGCTGGTATAGGCTGCACATTCAGTCACAGTGATGTGTGTGTGTGTCTGCTCGTACAGGCTGTGCATTGAGTCACTGTGAGGTGAGTGTGCATGTGTGTGCAGGAATAGGCTGGACATTGATTCACAGTGAACTGTGTGTGTGTGTCTTTGTGTGTGCTTGTATAGGCTGTGCATTAAGTCACAGTGAGCTGTGTGTGTGTGTGTGCTGATCTAGGCTGAACATTGAGTCACAGTGAGGTGTGTCTGTGTGTGTGTGTGCTGGTACAGGCTGTGCATTGAGTCACAGTGAGGTGTGTGTGTGATTGTGCATGTGTGTGCAGGTGTAGGCTGGGCATTGAGTCACAGAGTCGTGTGTGTGTTTTTGTGTTGTTAGAGATTGTGGATTGAGTCACAGTGAGCCTTGTGTGTGTGTGTGCATGTGTGTGTGCTGTTATATGATGTGCATTGAGTGTCAGTGAGTGGTGTGTGTGTCTGCCTGTGATGGCATAGGCTGTGCATTGAGTCACAGTGAGCCGTGTGTGTGTGTATGTGTGCTGGTATAGGCAGTCCACTGTGTCACAGTAAGCCGTGAATGTGTGTGTGTGTGTGTTTGTAAGTAAGGATGGTGCTTTGAATTACAGTGAGCAGTGTGTGTGTGTGTGAGTGCTGATATAGGCTGTGCATTGAGTCACAGTCAGCCTTGTGTGTGTGTGTGCACGAGCACTGGTATAGGCTGTTCACTGAGTCACAGTTAGGGGTGTGTGTGTCTCTGTGTTCTGGTATAGGCTTTGCAATGAGTCACAGTGAGGTTTGTGTGTGTGTGTGTGCGTGTGCTGTTATAGGCTTGCATTGAGTCATAGTGAGATCTGAGTGTGTGTTTGTGTGCTGGTATAGACAGTGCACTAACTCACAGTGAGCATGTGTGTTTGTGTGATGGAATAGACTGTGCATTGAGTCAGAGTGAGCTGATCATGTGTGTGTGGGGGGGTGTCTGTGTACTGTTACAGACTGTGCATTGAGTCACGGGGAGTAATGTGTGTGTGTGTGCATGTTTGTGTGCTGGTATAGTCTGAGTATTGAGTCACAGTTAGGTGTGATTGTTTGTGCCGGTATAGGTTGTGGACTGAGTCACATTGAGCCATCTTTGTGTGTGTGTGTGTGTGTGCAGGGATGGATGGTGCATTTAGTCACAGGGAGCCGAGTGTTTGTGTGTGTGTGCTGGCATACGCTGTGCATTGAGTCACAGTGAGCCGTGTGTGTGTGTAATAATAAAGTCTGAGCATTGAGTCGCAGTGAGGTGTGTGGGTGTATGTGCTGCTTATAGACTGTGCATTGAGTCACATTCAGGTGTGTTTTGTCGTTCTGTGTGCTGGTATAGACTGCATTAAGTCACAGTCAGCCGTGTGTTTGTGTGTGTGTGTGTGTGCATGCAGGTATATACTGTGCATAGAGTCACAGTGGTGTGTGTGTGTGTGCATGTGTGTGTGCTGGTATACTCTGCATTGAGTCACAGTGAGCCATGTGTGTGTGCTGGCATAAGCTGTGCATTGAGTCATAGTGAGCCGTGTGGGGGTGCGCAGGTATAGCCTGTTCATTGATTCACAGTTAGTTGCATGTATGTGTGTGTATGTGCTGCTTGTGGACTGTGCATTGAGGCATAGTTAGTTGTGTTTGTTTGTGTCTGCTAGTATAGGCTGAGCACTGAGTCACAGTGAGGTGTGTGTGTGTGTGTGTCTGTGTGTGTGTGCTGGTATAGACTGTGCATTGAGTCAGAGTAAGCCGTGTGTGTGTGTGTGTGTGTGTGTGTGTGTGTGTGTGTGTGTGTTCTGGTATAGGCTGTGCATTGAGTCTCAGTGAGCTGTTCGTCTGTGTGTATCTGTGTTGGTATAGGCTGTACACTGAGTCACATTGAGACGTGTTTGTGTGTGTGTGTGTGTGCGCGCAATGATACAGGCTGCACACTGAGTCAGAATGAGCCCTGTGTTTGTGTGCTTCTATAGGCTGCACATTGAGTCACAGTGAGCTGTATGTGTGAGTGTGTGTGCTGATATAGGCTGAGCATTGAGTCACAGTGAGGTATCGATGTGTGTGTGTACTGGAACAGGCTATGCATTGAGTCACAGTGAAGTGTGTGTGTGAGTGTGTGTATGTGCAAGTATAGGCATGGAATTGAGTCACAGTGAGCCGTGTGTTTGTGTGCTGGTTTAGGATGTGCATTGACCCACAGTGAGGGGTGTGTGTGTGTGTGTGTGTGTGTGTGTGTGTGTGTGACGCTACAGAAAGCGCTTTGAGTCACAGCAAGGTATGTGTGTTTGTTGGTATAGGCTGAGCATAGAGTCATAGTGAGGTGTGTGTGTGTGTGTGCTGGTATAGACTCTGCATTGAGTCACAGTCCACCGTGTGTGTGTGAGTGTGTGTCTGTGTGTGCTGCTATAGGCTGACCATTGAGTCACAGTGAGGTGTGTGTGCGTGTGTGTGTGTGTCCTGGTATAGGCTGCCCTTTGAGTCACAGGTATGTGTGGGTGGGTGTGTGCTGGTACATGCTGCACATTGAGTCACAGGTGTGTGTGTGTGTGTGTGTGTGCTGGTGCAGGCTGCACATTGAGTCACAGTGAGTTGTGTGTATGTGCTGGTATGATCGATGGTGCATTGAGTTACACAGAGCCATGTATGTGTGTGTGTATGTGCTGGTATAGACTGCATTGAGTCACAGTCGTGTGTGTGTGAGTGTGTGTGTCTGTGTGCTGTTATAGGCTTTGCATGGAGCCACGGGGAGCAATGTGTGTGTGTGTGTGTGTGCATGTATGTGTGCTGGTGTAGGCTGAGTATTGAGTCACAGTTAGGTGTGTTTGCATGTGCCGGTATAGGCTGTGGACTGAGTCACATTGAGCCGTCTGTGTGTGTGTGTGTATGTGTGTGCAGGGATGGATGGTGCATTTAGTCAAAGGGAGCCGAGTGTTTGTGTGTGTTTGGTGGTATAGGCTGTATATTGAGTCACAGTGAGCCGTGTGTGTGTGTGTATGTGTGCGTGTTGGCATAGGCTGTGCATTGAGTCACAGTGAGCCGTGTGTGTGTGTGATGGTATAGTCTGAGCATTGAGTCACAATGAGGTGTGTTGTTGTGTTTGCTGCTTATAGACTGTGCATTGAGTCACAGTCAGGTGTGTGTTGTGGTTCTGTGTGCTGGTATAGACTGCATTGAGTCACAGTCAGCCATGTGTGTGTGTGTGTGTGTGCACAGGTATAGACTGCTCATTGAGTCACAGTGGTGTGTGTGTGCATGTGTGTGTGCTGGTAGAGACTCTGCATTGAGTCACAGTGAGCCATTTGTGTGTGCTGGCATAAGCTGTGCATTGAGTTATAGTGAGCCATATGGGGGTGTGCAGGTATAGCCTGAGCATTGAGTCACAGTGAGTTGCATGTGTGTATGTGTATGTGCTACTTATAGACTGTGCATTGAGTCACAGTCAGGTGTGTCTGTGTCTGTGTGTGCTGGTATAGTCTGTGCACTGAGTCACAGTGAGCTGTGTTTCTTTGTGTGTGCTGGTATAGGCTGAGCATGGAGTCACAGTCAAGTGTGTGTGTGTGTGTGTGTGCAGGTATAGTCTGTGCATTGAGTCACAGTGAGCCATGCATGTGTGTGTGTGTGTGCTGATATAGGCTGAGCATTGAGTCAGAGTGAGCTGTGTGTGTGTATGTGTGTATGTGCTGGTATGGATGGTGCATTGAGACACACTTAGCACTGTGTGTGTGTGTGCATGTGTGTGTGTGTGTGCTGGTATAGGCTCTGCATTGAGTCACTGTGAGATGTGTGTGTGTTTGTGTGTTTGTGCTGGTATAGGCTGTTCATTGAGTCACAGTGACTTCTGTGTGTGTGTGTGTGTGTGTGTGTGTGTGTGTGCTGGTATAGGCTGAGCATTGAGTTATAGTGAGCTATGTGTGTTTGCTGGTATAGGCATATCATTGAGTCACAGTGAGGTGTGTGTGTGAGTGTGTGTTCATGAACGAATTGTGAAATGAGTCACAGTGAGTCATGTATTTGTGTGTGTTTGTACTGCTATCGGCTGTGCACTGAGTAACAGGTGTGTGTGTGTTTGTTTGTGCTGGTATAGGCTGCACATTGAGTCACAGTGATATGTGTGTGTGTGTGTGTGTGTGTGTGTGTGTTGGTACAGGAAGCAATTTGAGTCACAGTGAGGTATGTGTGTGTGTGTGTGTGCTGCTATAGGCTGTGCATTGAGTCACAGTGAGGTGTGTGTGGTGTGTGCTGGTATAGACCCTGCATTTAGTCACAGTGAGCTGTGTGTGTGTGTGCTGGTATAGTCTGAGCATTGAGTCACAGTGAGGTGCATGTGTGTGTGTGTATGTGCTGTTATGGATGGTGCATTGAGTCACACTGAGAAAAACGTGTGTGTGTGTGTGTATATGTGCTCATATAGACTGTTCATTGAGTCATAGTCTGGTGTGTTTGTGTGTGTGTGTGTGCAGGTATAGGCTGGGCATTGAGTCACAGTCAGCGTGTGTGTGATGTGTGTGCACGCTGGTATAGGCTGTGCATTTAGTCACAGAGAGGGGTGTGTGTCTGTGTGCGCTGGTATAGGCTGACCATTGAGTCACAGTGAGGTGTGTGTGTGTGTGGGTGCACATACTGGTTTAGGCTTTGCACTGAGTCACAGTGAGCTGATTGTGTTTGAGTGGGTGTATGTGTGTGTGTGTGCAGGTATAGGCTGTGTATTGACTCACAGTGAGCCATGTGTGTTTCTGTGTGTGTCTGAGTCTGCTAGCATAGACTGTGCACTGAGTTCCATGGAGCCGTGTGTGTGTTGCTATAGACTGTGCATTGAGTCACAGTCAGGTGTGTTTGTGTGTGTGTGTGTGTGCTGGTATAGACTATGCATTGATTAACAGTCAACCGTGTGTGTGTGTATGTTTGTGTGTGTGAATGCACACTGTTATAGGCAGTGCACTGAGTCATAGTAAGGGGTGTGTGTGTTCGTGGGCTGGTATAGGCAGACCAATGAGTGACAGAGAGGTCTGTGTGTGTGTGTGTGCTGGTATAGGCTTGAGGCACAGTGAGCTGTTTGTGGGTGTGTGTGGGCTGGTATAGAGTGTGCACTGAGACACAGACAGCCGTGTGTGTGTGTGTGTGTGGGTGTGCCGGCATAGACATTTCATTGAGTCACTTTAAGCCGTGTGTGTGTGTGTGTGTAGGTACAGATGGTGGATTGAGTCACAGTGAGCTGTGTGTGTGTGTGTGCTGTTAGAGACTGTGCATTGAGTCACATTCAGCTGTGCATGTGTGTGTATGCGTGTGTGCTGCTCTAGGCTGAGTATTGAGTAACAGTTAGCTGTGTGTGTGTGCTGATATTGGCTGTGGACTCAGTCACATTGAGCCGTCTGTGTGTGTGTGTGTGTGTGCAGTATGGACGGTGCAATGTGTTACAGGGAGCCATGTGTGTGTGTGTCTGTGTGCTGGTAGAGACTGTGCATTGAGTCACAGTGAGGGGTGTGTGTGTGTCTGTGTGTGCAGGTATATGCTGAACATTGAGTCACACTGAGGTGTATGTGTGTGTGTGCATGCTGGCATAAGCTTTGCATAGAGTCACAGGTAACGGTGTGTGTGTGTGTGTATGTGCTGGTATAGACTGTGCATTGAGTCAGAGTGAGCCATGTGTGTGTGTGTTTTCTGGTATAGGCTGTGCATTGAGTCTCAGTGAGCTGTTCATGTGTGTGTGTGTGTGTGTGTGTCTGCATGTGTGTGTTGGTATAGGCTGTGCACTGTCACATGAGCCATGTGTGTGTGTGCTGGTATAGGCTGCACATTCAGTCACAGTGATGTGTGTGTGTGTGTGCTCGTACAGGCTGTGCATTGAGTCACTGTGAGGTGTGTGTGTGAGTGTGCATGTGTGTGCAGGAATAGGCTGGACATTGATTCACAGTGAACTGTGTGTGTGTGTCTTTGTGTGTGCTTGTATAGGCTGTGCATTAAGTCACAGTGAGCTGTGTGTGTGTGTGCTGATCTAGGCTGAACATTGAGTCACAGTGAGGTGTGTCTGTGTGTGTGTGTGCTGGTACAGGCTGTGCATTGAGTCACAGTGAGGTGTGTGTGTGATTGTGCATGTGTGTGCAGGTGTAGGCTGGGCATTGAGTCACAGAGTCCTGTGTGTGTTTTTGTGTTGTTAGAGATTGTGGATTGAGTCACAGTGAGCCGTGTGTGTGTGTGTGCATGTGTGTGTGCTGTTATATGATGTGCATTGAGTGTCAGTGAGTGGTGTGTGTGTCTGCCTATGATGGCATAGGCTGTGCATTGAGTCACAGTGAGCCGTTTGTGTGTGTATGTGTGCTGGTATAGGCAGTCCACTGTGTCACAGTAAGCCGTGAATGTGTGTGTGTGTGTGTTTGTAAGTAAGGATGGTGCTTTGAATTACAGTGAGCAGTGTGTGTGTGTGAGTGCTGATATAGGCTGTGCATTGAGTCACAGTCAGCCTTGTGTCTGTGTGTGCACGAGCACTGGTGTAGGCTGTTCACTGAGTCACAGTTAGGGGTGTGTGTGTCTCTGTGTGCTGGTATAGGCTTTGCAATGAGTCACAGTGAGGTTTGTGTGTGTGTGTGTGCGTGTGCTGTTATAGGCTTGCATTGAGTCATAGTGAGATCTGAGTGTGTGTTTGTGTGCTGGTATAGACAGTGCACTAACTCACAGTGAGCATGTGTGTTTGTGTGATGGAATAGACTGTGCATTGAGTCAGAGTGAGCTGATCATGTGTGTGTGGGGGGGTGTCTGTGTACTGTTACAGACTGTGCATTGAGTCACGGGGAGTAATGTGTGTGTGTGTGCATGTGTGTGTGCTGGTATAGTCTGAGTATTGAGTCACAGTTAGGTGTGATTGTTTGTGCCGGTATAGGTTGTGGACTGAGTCACATTGAGCCATCTTTGTGTGTGTGTGTGTGTGTGTGTGCAGGGATGGATGGTGCATTTAGTCACAGGGAGCCGAGTGTTTGTGTGTGTGTGCTGGCATAGGCTGTGCATTGAGTCACAGTGAGCCGTGTGTGTGTGTAATGGTAAAGTCTGAGCATTGAGTCGCAGTGAGGTGTGTGGGTGTATGTGCTGCTTATAGACTGTGCATTGAGTCACATTCAGGTGTGTTTTGTCGTTCTGTGTGCTGGTATAGACTGCATTAAGTCACAGTCAGCCGTGTGTGTGTGTGTGTGTGTGTGTGTGCATGCAGGTATATACTGTGCATTGAGTCACAGTGGTGTGTGTGTGTGTGCATGTGTGTGTGCTGGTATACTCTGCATTGAGTCACAGTGAGCCATGTGTGTTTGCTGGCATAAGCTGTGCATTGAGTCATAGTGAGCCGTGTGGGGGTGCGCAGGTATAGCCTGTTCATTGATTCACAGTTGCATGTATGTGTGTGTATGTGCTGCTTGTGGACTGTGCATTGAGGCATAGTTAGTTGTGTTTGTTTGTGTCTGCTGGTATAGGCTGAGCACTGAGTCACAGTGAGGTGTGTGTGTGTGTGTCTGTGTGTGTGTGCTGGTATAGACTGTGCATTGAGTCAGAGTAAGCCATGTGTGTGTGTGTGTCTGTGTGTGTGTGTGTGTGTTCTGGTATAGGCTGTGCATTGAGTCTCAGTGAGCTGTTCGTCTGTGTGTATCTGTGTTGGTATAGGCTGTACACTGAGTCACATTGAGACGTGTTTGTGTGTGTGTGTGTGTGCGCGCAATGATACAGGCTGCACACTGAGTCAGAATGAGCCGTGTGTTTGTGTGCTTCTATAGGCTGCACATTGAGTCACAGTGAGCTGTATGTGTGAGTGTGTGTGCTGATATAGGCTGAGCATTGAGTCACAGTGAGGTATCGATGTGTGTGTGTACTGGAACAGGCTATGCATTGAGTCACAGTGAAGTGTGTGTGTGAGTGTGTGTATGTGCAAGTATAGGCTTGGAATTGAGTCACAGTGAGCCGTGTGTTTGTGTGCTGGTTTAGGATGTGCATTGACTCACAGTGAGGGGTGTGTGTGTGTGTGTGTGTGTGTGTGTGTGTGTGTGACGCTACAGAAAGCGCTTTGAGTCACAGCAAGGTATGTGTGTTTGTTGGTATAGGCTGAGCATAGAGTCATAGTGAGGTGTGTGTGTGTGTGTGCTGGTATAGACTCTGCATTGAGTCACAGTCCACCGTGTGTGTGTGAGTGTGTGTCTGTGTGTGCTGCTATAGGCTGACCATTGAGTCACAGTGAGGTGTGTGTGCGTGTGTGTGTGTGTCCTGGTATAGGCTGCCCTTTGAGTCACAGGTATGTGTGGGTGGGTGTGTGCTGGTACATGCTGCGCATTGAGTCACAGGTGTGTGTGTGTGTGTGTGTGTGTGTGCTGGTGCAGGCTGCACATTGAGTCACAGTGAGGTGTGTGTATGTGCTGGTATGATCGATGGTGCATTGAGTTACACAGAGCCATGTATGTGTGTGTGTATGTGCTGGTATAGACTGCATTGAGTCACAGTCGTGTGTGTGTGAGTGTGTGTGTCTGTGTGCTGTTATAGGCTTTGCATGGAGCCACGGGGAGCAATGTGTGTGTGTGTGTGTGTGTGCATGTATGTGTGCTGGTGTAGGCTGAGTATTGAGTCACAGTTAGGTGTGTTTGCATGTGCCGGTATAGGCTGTGGACTGAGTCACATTGAGCCGTCTGTGTGTGTGTGTATGTGTGTGCAGGGATGGATGGTGCATTTAGTCAAAGGGAGCCGAGTGTTTGTGTGTGTTTGGTGGTATAGGCTGTATATTGAGTCACAGTGAGCCGTGTGTGTGTGTGTATGTGTGCGTGTTGGCATAGGCTGTGCATTGAGTCACAGTGAGCCGTGTGTGTGTGTGATGGTATAGTCTGAGCATTGAGTCATAATGAGGTGTGTTGTTGTGTTTGCTGCTTATAGACTGTGCATTGAGTCACAGTCAGGTGTGTGTTGTGGTTCTGTGTGCTGGTATAGACTGCATTGAGTCACAGTCAGCCATGTGTGTGTGTGTGTGTGCACAGGTATAGACTGCGCATTGAGTCACAGTGGTGTGTGTGTGCATGTGTGTGTGCTGGTAGAGACTCTGCATTGAGTCACAGTGAGCCATTTGTGTGTGCTGGCATAAGCTGTGCATTGAGTTATAGTGAGCCATATGGGGGTGTGCAGGTATAGCCTGAGCATTGAGTCACAGTGAGTTGCATGTGTGTATGTGTATGTGCTACTTATAGACTGTGCATTGAGTCACAGTCAGGTGTGTCTGTGTTTGTGTGTGCTGGTATAGTCTGTGCACTGAGTCACAGTGAGCTGTGTTTCTTTGTGTGTGCTGGTATAGGCTGAGCATGGAGTCACAGTGAAGTGTGTGTGTGTGTGTGTGTGTGTGTGTGCAGGTATAGGCTGTGCATTGAGTCACAGTGAGCCATGCATGTGTGTGTGTGTGTGCTGATATAGGCTGAGCATTGAGTCAGAGTGAGCTGTGTGTGTGTATGTGCTGGTATGGATGGTGCATTGAGACACACTGAGCAGTGTGTGTGTGTGTGCATGTGTGTGTGTGTGTGCTGGTATAGGCTCTGCATTGAGTCACTGTGAGATGTGTGTGTTTGTGTGTTTGTGCTGATATAGGCTGAGCATTGAGTTATAGTGAGCTATGTGTGTGTGCTGGTATAGGCATATCATTGAGTCACAGTGAGGTGTGTGTGTGAGTGTGTGTTCATGAATGAATTGTGAAATGAGTCACAGTGAGTCATGTATTTTTGTGTGTTTGTACTGCTATCGGCTGTGCACTGAGTGACAGGTGTGTGTGTGTTTGTGTGTGCTGGTATAGGCTGCACATTGAGTCACAGTGATATGTGTGTGTGTGTGTGTGTGTGCTGGTATAGAATATTCATTGAGTCACAGGGAGCCGTGTGTGTGTGTGCGTGTTTGTGTGTCCTGGTATAGAATCTGCATTGAGTCACCGTGAGCCATGTGTGTGTGCTGGCATAGGCTATGCATTGAGTCGCAGTGAGCCTTGTTTGTGTGTGCTTTTATAGTCTGAGCATTGAGTCACAGCGTGGTGTCTGTGTGTGTGTGTGTGTGTGTGTGTGTGTATGTGTATGATGGTATAGATGGTGCATTCAGTCACCCTGAGCCATGCGTTTGTGTGTGTGTGTGCTGCTATAGGCTGAGCACTGAATCACAGTTATGTTTGTATGTGTGTGGTGATATGAGCATTGCATTGAGTCACAATTAGGTTTATGTCTGTCTGTGTGTGTGTGCTGCTGTAGGCTGAGCATTGAGTCACAGTTAGGTGTGTGTGTGTGTTCTGGTATAGGCTGTGCACCGAGACACACTGAGCCGTCACTGTGGGTGTGTGTGTGTGTTTGTGTGCAGGTATGCATGGTGCATTTAGTCACAGTTAGCCGAGTGTGTCTGTGTGTACTGGAATAGGCTGTGCAATGATTCACAGTGAGTCGTGTGTGTGTTGTGTGCGTGCTGGTAGAGGCTGTGCATTTAATCACAGTGAGGTGTCTGTGTGTGATATGTGTGTGTGCTGGTATAGGCTGCGGATTGAGTCACATTGAGGTGTGTGTGTCTTGGTATAGGCTACCCATTGAGTCACTGTGATGTGGATGTGTGTGTGTGTGTGCTGCTATAGACTCTGCATTGAGTTACAGTGAGGTGCGTGTGTGTGTGTGTGTGTATGCTGTATAGGCTGTGCATTGAGTCACACTCAGCCATGTGTGTGTGTGTGTGTGTGTATGGTGCTGGCAAAGGCTGTGCATTGAGTCACAGTCAGATGTGTTTGTGTGTGTGTGCTGGTATAGACTGTGCATTGAGTCACAGACAACCATGTGTGTGTGTGTGCATGTGCTGGTATAGGCTTTGCATTGAGTGACAGCTGTGTGTGTGTGTGTGTGTGTGTGCTGGTATAGAGTGTGCACTGAATCACTGATCTGTGTGTGTGTGTATGTGATGGAATAGACTGTGCATTGGCTGACAATGAGCTGTTCGTGTGTGTGTGTTTGTGTGTGTGTGTCTGCTGTTAGAGCCTGTTCATTGAGTCACAGAGAGCCATGTGTGTTTGAGTGCATGTGAGTGTGCTGGTATAGGCTGTGCACTGAGGCACAGTGAACCACGTTTGTGTGTGCAGGTATAGACTGTGCATTGAGTCACAATCAGCTGTGCGTGTGTGCTTGTGCTGCTACAGGTTGAGTACTGAGTCACAGGTGTGTGTGTGTGTTGATATAGGCTATGGACTGAGTCACATTGAGCCTTCTGTGTGTGTGTGTTTTTGTTTGTAGGTATGGACGGTGCATTGAGTCACAGGGAGCCGTGTGTGTGTGTGTGCTGATATAGTCTGAGCATTGAATCATTGTGAGGTGTGTGTGTGTGTGTGTGTGTGTGTGTGCCAGTATAGGCTGTGCACTGAGTCACAGAGAGCCATCTATGTGTTTGTGTGTGTGTGCTGGTATGGACAGTGCATTGAGTAATAGTGAGCCGTGTGTGTGTGTGTTCATGGGTGCTGGTTTAGGCTGTACATTGAGTCACAGTGAGCTGTGTTTGTGTGTCTGTGCTGGTATAGGCTGTGCATTCAGTCACAGTGAGCCCTGTGTGTGTGTGTGTGTTTGTGCTCGTATAGGTTGAGCATTGAGTCAAAGTGAGGTGCTTGTTTGTGTGTGCTGGTATAGTCTGTGCATTGAGTCACAGGGGTGTGTGTTTGTGTGTGTGCACATATAGACTGGACATTGAGCCACAGTGAGCCATGTGTGTGTATGTGTGTATGTGCCAGTATAGACAGTGCATTGAGACACACTGAGCAATGCGTGTGTGTGTGTGTATATGCTGGTATAAACTGTGCATTGAATCACAGTCAGTGGTGTTTGTGTGTGTGTTTGTGCTGGTATAGACTGTGCATTGAGTCACAGTCAGCCATGTGTGTGTGTCTGTATGTGCACACTGGTATAGGATGACCTTTGAGTCACAGTGAGATGTGTATGTGTGTGTGTGCATGCTGGTATAGGCTATGCATTGAGTCAGAGTGTGCTGTGTGTGTGTGTGTGCTGGTACTGACTTTACACTGAGCTACAGGGAACTGTGTGTGTGTGTGTGCTTGTATAGAATGTGCATTGAATAACAGTGAGGTGTTCATGTGTGTGTGTGTGCTGGTATAGGCTGTGCACTGAGTCACACTGAGCCGTGTGTGTGTGTGTGTGTGTGTGCAGGTATGGATGGTGCATTGAGTCACAGTGAGCTCTGTGTGTGTATGTGTGTATGTGCCGGTATGGACAGTGCATTGAGACACACTGAGCAGTGTGTGTTTGTGTATGTATATGCTGGTATAGACTGTGCATTGAATCACAGTCAGTGGAGTTTGTGTGTGTGTTTGTGCTGGTATAGACTGTGCATTGAGTCACAGTCAGCCATGTGTGTGTGTCTGTATGTGCCCACTGGTATAGGATGATCTTTGAGTCACAGTGAGATGTGTATGTGTGTGTGTGCATGCTGGTATAGGCTATGCATTGAGTCAGAGTGTGCTGTGTGTGTGTGTGCTGGTACTGACTTTACACTGAGCTACAGGGAACTGTGTGTGTGTGTGTGTGTGCTTGTATAGAATGTGCATTGTATAACAGTGAGGTGTTCGTGTGTGTGTGTGCTGGTATAGGCTGTGCACTGAGTCACACAGAGTTCTGTGTGTGTGTGTGTGTGTGTGCAGGAATGGATGGTGCATTGAGTCACAGTGAGCTGTGTGTGTGCGTGTGTGTGTGTGCTGATATAGGCTGTACATTGATTCACAGTGTGCTGTGTGTGTGTGTGCGGGTATAGGCTGTGCATTGAGTCAAAGTGAGCTATGTGTGTGTGCTGGCATAGGCGGTGCATTAAGTCACAATGAGCCGTGTGTGTGTGTGCTGGTAAAGGCTGAGTATTGAGTCACAGTGAGGTGTGTGTGTTTGTGTGTATGTGCTGGTATGGATGATGCATTGAGTCACAATAAGCTGGACATGTGTTGTTTGTGTGTGTAGGTGCTGGTATAGACTCTGCATTGAGTCAGAGTCAGGTGTGTGTGTGTGCGTGTGTGTGTGTGTGTGCTGGTATAGGCTCTGCATTGAGTCACTGTGAGCTGTGTGTGTGTTTGTGTGTTTGTGCTGGTATAGGTTGTGCATTGAGTCACAGTGACAAGTGTGTGTGTGTTTGTGTGCTGGTATAGGCTGAGCATTGATTCAACGTGAGCTAGGTGTGTGTGCTGGTATAGGAAGTGCAATGAGTCACAGTGAGGTATGTGTGTGAGTGTGTGTTCAGGTATGAGCTGTGAAATGAGTCACAGTGAGTCATGTATTTGTGTGTGTTTGTGATGCTATCAGCTGTGCATTGATTGACAGGTGTGTGTGTGTGTGTGTGTGCTGGTATAGGCTGCACATGGAGTCACTTTGAGCTGTGTGTGTGAGTGTGTGTGCTTATATCGGCTGAGCATTGAGTCACACTGAGCTGTGTGTGTGTGTGCTGGTATAGGCTCTGCACTGAGTCACAGTGAGGTGTGTGTGTGTGTGTGTGTGTTGGTACAGGAAGCAATTTGAGTCACAGTGAGGTATGTGTGTGTGTGTGTGTGCTGCTATAGGCTGTGCATTGAGTCACAGTGAGGTGTGTGTGGTGTGTGCTGGTATAGACCCTGCATTTAGTCACAGTGAGCTGTGTGTGTGTGTGCTGGAATAGTCTGAGCATTGAGTCACAGTGAGGTGCATGTGTGTGTGTGTATGTGCTGTTATAGATGGTGCATTGAGTCACACTGAGAAAAACGTGTGTGTGTGTGTGTGTGTGTGTGTGTGTGTGTATGTGCTCATATAGACTGTTCATTGAGTCATAGCCTGGTGTGTTTGTGTGTGTGTGTGTGCAGGTATAGGCTGGGCATTGAGTCACAGTCAGCGTGTGTGTGATGTGTGTGCACGCTGGTATAGGCTGACCATTGAGTCACAGTGAGGTGTGTGTGTGTGTGGGTGCACGTACTGGTTTAGGCTTTGCACTGAGTCACAGTGAGCTGATTGTGTTTGAGTGGGTGTATGTGTGTGTGTGTGCAGGTATAGGCTGTGTATTGACTCACAGTGAGCCATGTGTGTTTCTGTGTGTGTCTGAGTCTGCTAGCATAGACTGTGCACTGAGTTCCATGGAGCCGTGTGTGTGTTGGTATAGACTGTGCATTGAGTCACAGTCAGGTGTGTTTGTGTGTGTGTGTGTGTGCTGGTATAGACTATGCATTGATTAACAGTCAACCGTGTGTTTGTGTGTGTTTGTGTGTGTGAATGCACACTGTTATAGGCAGTGCACTGAGTCATAGTAAGGGGTGTGTGTGTTCGTGGGCTGGTATAGGCAGACCAATGAGTGACAGAGAGGTCTGTGTGTGTGTGTGTGCTGGTATAGGCTTGAGGCACAGTGAGCTGTTTGTGGGTGTGTGTGGGCTGGTATAGAGTGTGCACTGAGACACAGACAGCCGTGTGTGTGTGTGTGTGTGTGTGTGCCGGCATAGACATTTCATTGAGTCACATTAAGCCGTGTGTGTGTGTGTGTAGGTACAGATGGTGCATTGAGTCACAGTGAGCTGTGTGTGTGTGTGTGCTGTTAGAGACTGTGCATTGAGTCACAGTCAGCTGTGCATGTGTGTGTATGCGTGTGTGCTGCTCTAGGCTGAGTATTGAGTAACATTTAGCTGTGTGTGTGTGCTGATATTGGCTGTGGACTCAGTCACATTGAGCCGTCTGTGTGTGTGTGTGTGTGCAGTATGGACGGTGCAATGTGTTACAGGGAGCCATGTGTGTGTGTGTCTGTGTGCTGGTAGAGACTGTGCATTGAGTCACAGTGAGGGGTGTGTGTGTGTCTGTGTGTGCAGGTATATGCTGAATATTGAGTCACACTGAGGTGTATGTGTGTGTGTGCATGCTGGCATAAGCTTTGCATAGAGTCACAGGTAGCGGTGTGTGTGTGTGTGTATGTGCTGGTATAGACTGTGCATTGAGTCAGAGTGAGCCATGTGTGTGTGTGTTTTCTGGTATAGGCTGTGCATTGAGTCTCAGTGAGCTGTTCATGTGTGTGTGTGTGTGTGTGTGTGCAAGTGTGTGTTGGTATAGGCTGTGCACTAAGTCACATGAGCCGTGTGTGTGTGTGCTGGTATAGGCTGCACATTCAGTCACAGTGATGTGTGTGTGTGTCTGCTCGTACAGGCTGTGCATTGAGTCACTGTGAGGTGAGTGTGCATGTGTGTGCAGGAATAGGCTGGACATTGATTCACAGTGAACTGTGTGTGTGTGTCTTTGTGTGTGCTTGTATAGGCTGTGCATTAAGTCACAGTGAGCTGTGTGTGTGTGTGTGCTGATCTAGGCTGAACATTGAGTCACAGTGAGGTGTGTCTGTGTGTGTGTGTGCTGGTACAGGCTGTGCATTGAGTCACAGTGAGGTGTGTGTGTGATTGTGCATGTGTGTGCAGGTATAGGCTGGGCATTGAGTCACAGAGTCCTGTGTGTGTTTTTGTGTTGTTAGAGATTGTGGATTGAGTCACAGTGAGCTGTGTGTGTGTGTGTGCATGTGTGTGTGCTGTTATATGATGTGCATTGAGTGTCAGTGAGTGGTGTGTGTGTCTGCCTGTGATGGCATAGGCTGTGCATTGAGTCACAGTGAGCCGTGTGTGTGTGTATGTGTGCTGGTATAGGCAGTCCACTGTGTCACAGTAAGCCGTGAATGTGTGTGTGTGTGTGTTTGTAAGTAAGGATGGTGTTTTGAATTACAGTGAGCAGTGTGTGTGTGTGTGAGTGCTGATATAGGCTGTGCATTGAGTCACAGTCAGCCTTGTGTGTGTGTGTGCACGAGCACTGGTATAGGCTGTTCACTGAGTCACAGTTAGGGGTGTGTGTGTCTCTGTGTGCTGGTATAGGCTTTGTAATGAGTCACAGTGAGGTTTGTGTGTGTGTGTGTGCGTGTGCTGTTATAGGCTTGCATTGAGTCATAGTGAGATCTGAGTGTGTGTTTGTGTGCTGGTATAGACAGTGCACTAACTCACAGTGAGCATGTGTGTTTGTGTGATGGAATAGACTGTGCATTGAGTCAGAGTGAGCTGATCATGTGTGTGTGGGGGGGTGTCTGTGTACTGTTACAGACTGTGCATGGAGTCACGGGGAGTAATGTGTGTGTGTGTGCATGTGTGTGTGCTGGTATAGTCTGAGTATTGAGTCACAGTTAGGTGTGATTGTTTGTGCCGGTATAGGTTGTGGACTGAGTTACATTGAGCCATCTTTGTGTGTGTGTGTGTGTGTGTGTGTGTGCAGGGATGGATGGTGCATTTAGTCACAGGGAGCCGAGTGTTTGTGTGTGTGTGCTGGCATAGGCTGTGCATTGAGTCACAGTGAACCGTGTGTGTGTGTAATGGTAAAGTCTGAGCATTGAGTCGCAGTGAGGTGTGTGGGTGTATGTGCTGCTTATAGACTGTGCATTGAGTCACATTCAGGTGTGTTTTGTCGTTCTGTGTGCTGGTATAGACTGCATTAAGTCACAGTCAGCCGTGTGTGTGTGTTTCTGTGTGTGTGTGTGCATGCAGGTATATACTGTGCATTGAGTCACATTGGTGTGTGTGTGTGTGCATGTGTGTGTGCTGGTATACTCTGCATTGAGTCACAGTGAGCCATGTGTGTTTGCTGGCATAAGCTGTGCATTGAGTCATAGTGAGCCGTGTGGGGGTGCGCAGGTATAGCCTGTTCATTGATTCACAGTTGCATGTATGTGTGTGTATGTGCTGCTTGTGGACTGTGCATTGAGGCATAGTTAGTTGTGTTTGTTTGTGTCTGCTGGTATAGGCTGAGCACTGAGTCACAGTGAGGTGTGTGTGTGTGTGTCTGTGTGTGTGTGCTGGTATAGACTGTGCATTGAATCAGAGTAAGCCATGTGTGTGTGTGTGTCTGTGTGTGTGTGTGTGTGTTCTGGTATAGGCTGTGCATTGAGTCTCAGTGAGCTGTTCGTCTGTGTGTATCTGTGTTGGTATAGGCTGTACACTGAATCACATTGAGACGTGTTTGTGTGTGTGTGTGTGTGTGTGCGCGCAATGATACAGGCTGCACACTGAGTCAGAATGAGCCGTGTGTTTGTGTGCTTCTATAGGCTGCACATTGAGTCACAGTGAGCTGTATGTGTGAGTGTGTGTGCTGATATAGGCTGAGCATTGAGTCACAGTGAGGTATCGATGTGTGTGTGTACTGGAACAGGCTATGCATTGAGTCACAGTGAAGTGTGTGTGTGAGTGTGTGTATGTGCAAGTATAGGCTTGGAATTGAGTCACAGTGAGCCGTGTGTTTGTGTGCTGGTTTAGGATGTGCATTGACTCACAGTGAGGGGTGTGTGTGTGTGTGTGTGTGTGTGTGTGTGTGTGTGTGTGTGACGCTACAGAAAGCGCTTTGAGTCACAGCAAGGTATGTGTGTTTGTTGGTATAGGCTGAGCATAGAGTCATAGTGAGGTGTGTGTGTGTGTGTGCTGGTATAGACTCTGCATTGAGTCACAGTCCACCGTGTGTGTGTGAGTGTGTGTCTGTGTGTGCTGCTATAGGCTGACCATTGAGTCACAGTGAGGTGTGTGTGCGTGTGTGTGTGTGTCCTGGTATAGGCTGCCCTTTGAGTCACAGGTATGTGTGGGTGGGTGTGTGCTGGTACATGCTGTGCATTGAGTCACAGGTGTGTGTGTGTGTGTGTGTGTCTGCTGGTGCAGGCTGCACATTGAGTCACAGTGAGGTGTGTGTATGTGCTGGTATGATCGATGGTGCATTGAGTTACACAGAGCCATGTATGTGTGTGTGTATGTGCTGGTATAGACTGCATTGAGTCACAGTCGTGTGTGTGTGAGTGTGTGTGTCTGTGTGCTGTTATAGGCTTTGCATGGAGCCACAGGGAGCAATGTGTGTGTGTGTGTGTGTGCATGTATGTGTGCTGGTGTAGGCTGAGTATTGAGTCACAGTTAGGTGTGTTTGCATGTGCCGGTATAGGCTGTGGACTGAGTCACATTGAGCCGTCTGTGTGTGTGTGTATGTGTGTGCAGGGATGGATGGTGCATTTAGTCAAAGGGAGCCGAGTGTTTGTGTGTGTTTGGTGGTATAGGCTGTATATTGAGTCACAGTGAGCCGTGTGTGTGTGTGTATGTGTGTGTGTTGGCCTAGGCTGTGCATTGAGTCACAGTGAGCCGTGTGTGTGTGTGATGGTATAGTCGGAGCATTGAGTCATAATGAGGTGTGTTGTTGTGTTTGCTGCTTATAGACTGTGCATTGAGTCACAGTCAGGTGTGTGTTGTGGTTCTGTGTGCTGGTATAGACTGCATTGAGTCACAGTCAGCCGTGTGTGTGTGTGTGTGCACAGGTATAGACTGCGCATTGAGTCACAGTGGTGTGTGTGTGCATGTGTGTGTGCTGGTAGAGACTCTGCATTGAGTCACAGTGAGCCATTTGTGTGTGCTGGCATAAGCTGTGCATTGAGTTATAGTGAGCCATATGGGGGTGTGCAGGTATAGCCTGAGCATTGAGTCACAGTGAGTTGCATGTGTGTATGTGTATGTGCTACTTATAGACTGTGCATTGAGTCACAGTCAGGTGTGTCTGTGTCTGTGTGTGCTGGTATAGTCTGTGCACTGAGTCACAGTGAGCTGTGTTTCTTTGTGTGTGCTGGTATAGGCTGAGCATGGAGTCACAGTGAAGTGTGTGTGCGTGTGTGTGTGCAGGTATAGGCTGTGCATTGAGTCACAGTGAGCCATGCATGTGTGTGTGTGTGTGCTGATATAGGCTGAGCATTGAGTCAGAGTGAGCTGTGTGTGTGTATGTGTGTATGTGCTGGTATGGATGGTGCATTGAGACACACTGAGCAGTGTGTGTGTGTGTGCTGGTATAGGCTCTGCATTGAATCACTGTGAGATGTGTGTGTGTTTGTGTGTTTGTGCTGGTATAGGCTGTTCATTGAGTCACAGTGACCTGTGTGTGTGTGTGTGTGTGTGTGTGTGTGTGTGTGCTGGTATAGGCTGAGCATTGAGTTATAGTGAGCTATGTGTGTGTGCTGGTATAGGCATATCATTGAGTCACAGTGAGGTGTGTGTGTGAGTGTGTGTTCATGAATGAATTGTGAAATGAGTTACAGTGAGTCATGTATTTGTGTGTGTTTGTACTGCTATCGGCTGTGCACTGAGTGACAGGTGTGTGTGTGTTTGTGTGTGCTGGTATAGGCTGCTCATTGAGTCACAGTGATATGTGTGTGTGTGTGTGTGTGTGTGTGTGTGCTGGTATAGAATATTCATTGAGTCTCAGGGAGCCGTGTGTGTGTGTGCGTGTTTGTGTGTCCTGGTATAGAATCTGCATTGAGTCACCGTGAGCCATGTGTGTGTGCTGGCATAGGCTATGCATTGAGTCGCAGTGAGCCTTGTTTGTGTGTGCTTTTATAGTCTGAGCATTGAGTCAGAGCGTGGTGTCTGTGTGTGTGTGTGTGTGTGTGTGTGTATGTGTATGATGGTATAGATGGTGCTTTCAATCATCCTGAGACATGCGTGTGTATTTGTGTGTGTGTGTGTGCTGCTATAGGCTGAGCACTGAGTCACAGTTATGGTTGTGTGTGTGTGGTGATATGAGCATTGCATTGAGTCACAATTAGGGTTATGTCTGTCTGTGTGTGTGTGCTGCTGTAGGCTGAGCATTGAGTCACAGTTAGGTGTGTGTGTGTGTTCTGGTATAGGCTGTGCACCGAGGCACACTGAGCCGTCACTGTGTGTGTGTGTGTGTGTGTGTTTGTGTGCAGGTATGCATGGTGCATTTAGTCACAGTTAGCCAAGTGTGTCTCTGTGTACTGGCATAGGCTGTGGAATGATTCACAGTGAGTCGTGTGTGTGTTGTGTGCGTGCTGGTAGAGGCTGTGCATTTAATCACAGTGTGGTGTCTGTGTGTGATATGTGTGTGTGCTGGTATAGGCTGCGGATTGAGTCACAGTGAGGTGTGTGTGTCTTGGTATAGGCTGCCCATTGAGTCACTGTGATGTGGATGTGTGTGTGTGTGTGCTGCTATAGACTCTGCATTGAGTTACAGTGAGGTGCATGTGTGTGTGTGTGTATGCTGTATAGGCTGTGCATTGAGTCACACTCAGCCATGTGTGTGTGTGTGTGTGTGTGTGTATGGTGCTGGCAAAGGCTGTGCATTGAGTCACAGTCAGATGTGTTTGTGTGTGTGTGCTGGTATAGACTGTGCATTGAGTCACAGACAACCATGTGTGTGTGTGTGCATGTGCTGGTATAGGCTTTGCATTGAGTGACAGCTGTGAGTGTGTGTGTGTGTGTGCTGGTATAGAGTGTGCACTGAATCACTGATCTGTGTGTGTGTGTATGTGATGGAATAGACTGTGCATTGACTGACAGTGAGCTGTTCGTGTGTGTGTGTTTGTGTGTGTGTGTCTGCTGTTAGAGCCTGTGCATTGAGTCACAGAGAGCCATGTGTGTTTGAGTGCATGTGAGTGTGCTGGTATAGGCTGTGCACTGAGGCACAGTGAACCACGTTTGTGTGTGCAGGTATAGACTGTGCATTGAGTCACAATCAGCTGTGCGTGTGTGCTTGTGCTGCTACAGGTTGAGTACTGAGTCACAGGTGTGTGTGTGTGTTGATATAGGCTATGGACTGAGTCACATTGAGCCTTCTGTGTGTGTGTGTTTTTGTTTGCAGGTATGGACGGTGCATTGAGTCACAGGGAGCCGTGTGTGTGTGTGTGCTGATATAGTCTGAGCATTGAATCATTGTGAGGTGTGTGTGTGTGTGTGTGTGCGCGCCAGTATAGGCTGTGCACTGAGTCACAGAGAGCCATCTATGTGTTTGTGTGTGTGTGCTGGTATGGACAGTGCATTGAGTAATAGTGAGCCGTGTGTGTGTGTGTTCATGGGTGCTGGTTTAGGCTGTACATTGAGTCACAGTGAGCTGTGTTTGTGTGTCTGTGCTGGTATAGGCTGTGCATTCAGTCACAGTGAGCCCTGTGTGTGTGTGTGTGTTTGTGCTCGTATAGGTTGAGCATTGAGTCAAAGTGAGGTGCTTGTTTGTGTGTGCTGGTATAGTCTGTGCATTGAGTCACAGGGGTGTGTGTTTGTGTGTGTGCACATATAGACTGGACATTGAGCCACAGTGAGCCATGTGTGTGTATGTGTGTATGTGCCAGTATAGACAGTGCATTGAGACACACTGAGCAATGCGTGTGTGTGTGTGTATATGCTGGTATAAACTGTGCATTGAATCACAGTCAGTGGTGTTTGTGTGTGTGTTTGTGCTGGTATAGACTGTGCATTGAGTCACAGTCAGCCATGTGTGTGTGTCTGTATGTGCACACTGGTATAGGATGACCTTTGAGTCACAGTGAGATGTGTATGTGTGTGTGTGCATGCTGGTATAGGCTATGCATTGAGTCAGAGTGTGCTGTGTGTGTGTGTGTGCTGGTACTGACTTTACACTGAGCTACAGGGAACTGTGTGTGTGTGTGTGCTTGTATAGAATGTGCATTGAATAACAGTGAGGTGTTCATGTGTGTGTGTGTGCTGGTATAGGCTGTGCACTGAGTCACACTGAGCCGTGTGTGTGTGTGTGTGTGTGTGCAGGTATGGATGGTGCATTGAGTCACAGTGAGCTCTGTGTGTGTATGTGTGTATGTGCCGGTATGGACAGTGCATTGAGACACACTGAGCAGTGTGTGTTTGTGTATGTATATGCTGGTATAGACTGTGCATTGAATCACAGTCAGTGGAGTTTGTGTGTGTGTTTGTGCTGGTATAGACTGTGCATTGAGTCACAGTCAGCCATGTGTGTGTGTCTGTATGTGCCCACTGGTATAGGATGATCTTTGAGTCACAGTGAGATGTGTATGTGTGTGTGTGCATGCTGGTATAGGCTATGCATTGAGTCAGAGTGTGCTGTGTGTGTGTGTGCTGGTACTGACTTTACACTGAGCTACAGGGAACTGTGTGTGTGTGTGTGTGTGCTTGTATAGAATGTGCATTGTATAACAGTGAGGTGTTCGTGTGTGTGTGTGCTGGTATAGGCTGTGCACTGAGTCACACAGAGCTCTGTGTGTGTGTGTGTGTGTGTGCAGGAATGGATGGTGCATTGAGTCACAGTGAGCTGTGTGTGTGCGTGTGTGTGTGTGCTGATATAGGCTGTACATTGATTCACAGTGTGCTGTGTGTGTGTGTGCGGGTATAGGCTGTGCATTGAGTCAAAGTGAGCTATGTGTGTGTGCTGGCATAGGCGGTGCATTAAGTCACAATGAGCCGTGTGTGTGTGTGCTGGTAAAGGCTGAGTATTGAGTCACAGTGAGGTGTGTGTGTTTGTGTGTATGTGCTGGTATGGATGATGCATTGAGTCACAATAAGCTGGACATGTGTTGTTTGTGTGTGTAGGTGCTGGTATAGACTCTGCATTGAGTCAGAGTCAGGTGTGTGTGTGTGCGTGTGTGTGTGTGTGTGCTGGTATAGGCTCTGCATTGAGTCACTGTGAGCTGTGTGTGTGTTTGTGTGTTTGTGCTGGTATAGGTTGTGCATTGAGTCACAGTGACAAGTGTGTGTGTGTTTGTGTGCTGGTATAGGCTGAGCATTGATTCAACGTGAGCTAGGTGTGTGTGCTGGTATAGGAAGTGCAATGAGTCACAGTGAGGTATGTGTGTGAGTGTGTGTTCAGGTATGAGCTGTGAAATGAGTCACAGTGAGTCATGTATTTGTGTGTGTTTGTGATGCTATCAGCTGTGCATTGATTGACAGGTGTGTGTGTGTGTGTGTGTGTGCTGGTATAGGCTGCACATGGAGTCACTTTGAGCTGTGTGTGTGAGTGATTGTGCTTATATCCGCTGAGCATTGAGTCACACTGAGCTGTGTGTGTGTGTGCTGGTATAGGCTCTGCACTGAGTCACAGTGAGGTGTGTGTGTGTGTGTGTGTGTTGGTACAGGAAGCAATTTGAGTCACAGTGAGGTATGTGTGTGTGTGTGTGTGCTGCTATAGGCTGTGCATTGAGTCACAGTGAGGTGTGTGTGGTGTGTGCTGGTATAGACCCTGCATTTAGTCACAGTGAGCTGTGTGTGTGTGTGCTGGAATAGTCTGAGCATTGAGTCACAGTGAGGTGCATGTGTGTGTGTGTATGTGCTGTTATAGATGGTGCATTGAGTCACACTGAGAAAAACGTGTGTGTGTGTGTGTGTGTGTATGTGCTCATATAGACTGTTCATTGAGTCATAGCCTGGTGTGTTTGTGTGTGTGTGTGTGCAGGTATAGGCTGGGCATTGAGTCACAGTCAGCGTGTGTGTGATGTGTGTGCACGCTGGTATAGGCTGACCATTGAGTCACAGTGAGGTGTGTGTGTGTGTGGGTGCACGTACTGGTTTAGGCTTTGCACTGAGTCACAGTGAGCTGATTGTGTTTGAGTGGGTGTATGTGTGTGTGTGTGCAGGTATAGGCTGTGTATTGACTCACAGTGAGCCATGTGTGTTTCTGTGTGTGTCTGAGTCTGCTAGCATAGACTGTGCACTGAGTTCCATGGAGCCGTGTGTGTGTTGGTATAGACTGTGCATTGAGTCAGAGTCAGGTGTGTTTGTGTGTGTGTGTGTGTGCTGGTATAGACTATGCATTGATTAACAGTCAACCGTGTGTGTGTGTGTGTTTGTGTGTGTGAATGCACACTGTTATAGGCAGTGCACTGAGTCATAGTAAGGGGTGTGTGTGTTCGTGGGCTGGTATAGGCAGACCAATGAGTGACAGAGAGGTCTGTGTGTGTGTGTGTGCTAGTATAGGCTTGAGGCACAGTGAGCTGTTTGTGGGTGTGTGTGGGCTGGTATAGAGTGTGCACTGAGACACAGACAGCCGTGTGTGTGTGTGTGTGTGTGTGTGTGCCGGCATAGACATTTCATTGAGTCACATTAAGCCGTGTGTGTGTGTGTGTAGGTACAGATGGTGCATTGAGTCACAGTGAGCTGTGTGTGTGTGTGTGCTGTTAGAGACTGTGCATTGAGTCACAGTCAGCTGTGCATGTGTGTGTATGCGTGTGTGCTGCTCTAGGCTGAGTATTGAGTAACATTTAGCTGTGTGTGTGTGCTGATATTGGCTGTGGACTCAGTCACATTGAGCCGCCTGTGTGTGTGTGTGTGTGCAGTATGGACGGTGCAATGTGTTACAGGGAGCCATGTGTGTGTGTGTCTGTGTGCTGGTAGAGACTGCGCATTGAGTCACAGTGAGGGGTGTGTGTGTGTCTGTGGGTGCAGGTATATGCTGAATATTGAGTCACACTGAGGTGTATGTGTGTGTGTGCATGCTGGCATAAGCTTTGCATAGAGTCACAGGTAGCGGTGTGTGTGTGTGTGTATGTGCTGGTATAGACTGTGCATTGAGTCAGAGTGAGCCATGTGTGTGTGTGTTTTCTGGTATAAGCTGTGCATTGAGTCTCAGTGAGCTGTTCATGTGTGTGTGTGTGTGTGTGTGTGCAAGTGTGTGTTGGTATAGGCTGTGCACTAAGTCACATGAGCCGTGTGTGTGTGTGCTGGTATAGGCTGCACATTCAGTCACAGTGATGTGTGTGTGTGTGTGCTCGTACAGGCTGTGCATTGAGTCACTGTGAGGTGAGTGTGCATGTGTGTGCAGGAATAGGCTGGACATTGATTCACAGTGAACTGTGTGTGTGTGTCTTTGTGTGTGCTTGTATAGGCTGTGCATTAAGTCACAGTGAGCTGTGTGTGTGTGTGTGCTGATCTAGGCTGAACATTGAGTCACAGTGAGGTGTGTCTGTGTGTGTGTGTGCTGGTACAGGCTGTGCATTGAGTCACAGTGAGGTGTGTGTGTGATTGTGCATGTGTGTGCAGGTGTAGGCTGGGCATTGAGTCACAGAGTCCTGTGTGTGTTTTTGTGTTGTTAGAGATTGTGGATTGAGTCACAGTGAGCCGTGTGTGTGTGTGTGCATGTGTGTGTGCTGTTATATGATGTGCATTGAGTGTCAGTGAGTGGTGTGTGTGTCTGCCTGTGATGGCATAGGCTGTGCATTGAGTCACAGTGAGCCGTGTGTGTGTGTATGTGTGCTGGTATAGGCAGTCCACTGTGTCACAGTAAGCCGTGAATGTGTGTGTGTGTGTGTTTGTAAGTAAGGATGGTGTTTTGAATTACAGTGAGCAGTGTGTGTGTGTGTGAGTGCTGATATAGGCTGTGCATTGAGTCACAGTCAGCCTTGTGTGTGTGTGTGCACGAGCACTGGTATAGGCTGTTCACTGAGTCACAGTTAGGGGTGTGTGTGTCTCTGTGTGCTGGTATAGGCTTTGTAATGAGTCACAGTGAGGTTTGTGTGTGTGTGTGTGCGTGTGCTGTTATAGGCTTGCATTGAGTCATAGTGAGATCTGAGTGTGTGTTTGTGTGCTGGTATAGACAGTGCACTAACTCACAGTGAGCATGTGTGTTTGTGTGATGGAATAGACTGTGCATTGAGTCAGAGTGAGCTGATCATGTGTGTGTGGGGGGGTGTCTGTGTACTGTTACAGACTGTGCATGGAGTCACGGGGAGTAATGTGTGTGTGTGTGCATGTGTGTGTGCTGGTATAGTCTGAGTATTGAGTCACAGTTAGGTGTGATTGTTTGTGCCGGTATAGGTTGTGGACTGAGTTACATTGAGCCATCTTTGTGTGTGTGTGTGTGTGTGTGTGTGCAGGGATGGATGGTGCATTTAGTCACAGGGAGCCGAGTGTTTGTGTGTGTGTGCTGGCATAGGCTGTGCATTGAGTCACAGTGAACCGTGTGTGTGTGTAATGGTAAAGTCTGAGCATTGAGTCGCAGTGAGGTGTGTGGGTGTATGTGCTGCTTATAGACTGTGCATTGAGTCACATTCAGGTGTGTTTTGTCGTTCTGTGTGCTGGTATAGACTGCATTAAGTCACAGTCAGCCGTGTGTGTGTGTTTCTGTGTGTGTGTGTGCATGCAGGTATATACTGTGCATTGAGTCACATTGGTGTGTGTGTGTGTGCATGTGTGTGTGCTGGTATACTCTGCATTGAGTCACAGTGAGCCATGTGTGTTTGCTGGCATAAGCTGTGCATTGAGTCATAGTGAGCCGTGTGGGGGTGCGCAGGTATAGCCTGTTCATTGATTCACAGTTGCATGTATGTGTGTGTATGTGCTGCTTGTGGACTGTGCATTGAGGCATAGTTAGTTGTGTTTGTTTGTGTCTGCTGGTATAGGCTGAGCACTGAGTCACAGTGAGGTGTGTGTGTGTGTGTCTGTGTGTGTGTGCTGGTATAGACTGTGCATTGAGTCAGAGTAAGCCATGTGTGTGTGTGTGTCTGTGTGTGTGTGTGTGTGTGTTCTGGTATAGGCTGTGCATTGAGTCTCAGTGAGCTGTTCGTCTGTGTGTATCTGTGTTGGTATAGGCTGTACACTGAATCACATTGAGACGTGTTTGTGTGTGTGTGTGTGTGTGTGCGCGCAATGATACAGGCTGCACACTGAGTCAGAATGAGCCGTGTGTTTGTGTGCTTCTATAGGCTGCACATTGAGTCACAGTGAGCTGTATGTGTGAGTGTGTGTGCTGATATAGGCTGAGCATTGAGTCACAGTGAGGTATCGATGTGTGTGTGTACTGGAACAGGCTATGCATTGAGTCACAGTGAAGTGTGTGTGTGAGTGTGTGTATGTGCAAGTATAGGCTTGGAATTGAGTCACAGTGAGCCGTGTGTTTGTGTGCTGGTTTAGGATGTGCATTGACTCACAGTGAGGGGTGTGTGTGTGTGTGTGTGTGTGTGTGTGTGTGTGTGTGACGCTACAGAAAGCGCTTTGAGTCACAGCAAGGTATGTGTGTTTGTTGGTATAGGCTGAGCATAGAGTCATAGTGAGGTGTGTGTGTGTGTGTGCTGGTATAGACTCTGCATTGAGTCACAGTCCACCGTGTGTGTGTGAGTGTGTGTCTGTGTGTGCTGCTATAGGCTGACCATTGAGTCACAGTGAGGTGTGTGTGCGTGTGTGTGTGTGTCCTGGTATAGGCTGCCCTTTGAGTCACAGGTATGTGTGGGTGGGTGTGTGCTGGTACATGCTGTGCATTGAGTCACAGGTGTGTGTGTGTGTGTGTGTGTCTGCTGGTGCAGGCTGCACATTGAGTCACAGTGAGGTGTGTGTATGTGCTGGTATGATCGATGGTGCATTGAGTTACACAGAGCCATGTATGTGTGTGTGTATGTGCTGGTATAGACTGCATTGAGTCACAGTCGTGTGTGTGTGAGTGTGTGTGTCTGTGTGCTGTTATAGGCTTTGCATGGAGCCACAGGGAGCAATGTGTGTGTGTGTGTGTGTGCATGTATGTGTGCTGGTGTAGGCTGAGTATTGAGTCACAGTTAGGTGTGTTTGCATGTGCCGGTATAGGCTGTGGACTGAGTCACATTGAGCCGTCTGTGTGTGTGTGTATGTGTGTGCAGGGATGGATGGTGCATTTAGTCAAAGGGAGCCGAGTGTTTGTGTGTGTTTGGTGGTATAGGCTGTATATTGAGTCACAGTGAGCCGTGTGTGTGTGTGTATGTGTGTGTGTTGGCCTAGGCTGTGCATTGAGTCACAGTGAGCCGTGTGTGTGTGTGATGGTATAGTCGGAGCATTGAGTCATAATGAGGTGTGTTGTTGTGTTTGCTGCTTATAGACTGTGCATTGAGTCACAGTCAGGTGTGTGTTGTGGTTCTGTGTGCTGGTATAGACTGCATTGAGTCACAGTCAGCCGTGTGTGTGTGTGTGTGCACAGGTATAGACTGCGCATTGAGTCACAGTGGTGTGTGTGTGCATGTGTGTGTGCTGGTAGAGACTCTGCATTGAGTCACAGTGAGCCATTTGTGTGTGCTGGCATAAGCTGTGCATTGAGTTATAGTGAGCCATATGGGGGTGTGCAGGTATAGCCTGAGCATTGAGTCACAGTGAGTTGCATGTGTGTATGTGTATGTGCTACTTATAGACTGTGCATTGAGTCACAGTCAGGTGTGTCTGTGTCTGTGTGTGCTGGTATAGTCTGTGCACTGAGTCACAGTGAGCTGTGTTTCTTTGTGTGTGCTGGTATAGGCTGAGCATGGAGTCACAGTGAAGTGTGTGTGTGTGTGTGTGTGTGCAGGTATAGGCTGTGCATTGAGTCACAGTGAGCCATGCATGTGTGTGTGTGTGTGCTGATATAGGCTGAGCATTGAGTCAGAGTGAGCTGTGTGTGTGTATGTGTGTATGTGCTGGTATGGATGGTGCATTGAGACACACTGAGCAGTGTGTGTGTGTGTGCTGGTATAGGCTCTGCATTGAATCACTGTGAGATGTGTGTGTGTTTGTGTGTTTGTGCTGGTATAGGCTGTTCATTGAGTCACAGTGACCTGTGTGTGTGTGTGTGTGTGTGTGTGTGTGTGTGCTGGTATAGGCTGAGCATTGAGTTATAGTGAGCTATGTGTGTGTGCTGGTATAGGCATATCATTGAGTCACAGTGAGGTGTGTGTGTGAGTGTGTGTTCATGAATGAATTGTGAAATGAGTTACAGTGAGTCATGTATTTGTGTGTGTTTGTACTGCTATCGGCTGTGCACTGAGTGACAGGTGTGTGTGTGTTTGTGTGTGCTGGTATAGGCTGCTCATTGAGTCACAGTGATATGTGTGTGTGTGTGTGTGTGTGTGCTGGTATAGAATATTCATTGAGTCTCAGGGAGCCGTGTGTGTGTGTGCGTGTTTGTGTGTCCTGGTATAGAATCTGCATTGAGTCACCGTGAGCCATGTGTGTGTGCTGGCATAGGCTATGCATTGAGTCGCAGTGAGCCTTGTTTGTGTGTGCTTTTATAGTCTGAGCATTGAGTCAGAGCGTGGTGTCTGTGTGTGTGTGTGTGTGTGTGTGTGTGTATGTGTATGATGGTATAGATGGTGCTTTCAATCATCCTGAGACATGCGTGTGTATTTGTGTGTGTGTGTGTGCTGCTATAGGCTGAGCACTGAGTCACAGTTATGGTTGTGTGTGTGTGGTGATGTGAGCATTGCATTGAGTCACAATTAGGGTTATGTCTGTCTGTGTGTGTGTGCTGCTGTAGGCTGAGCATTGAGTCACAGTTAGGTGTGTGTGTGTGTTCTGGTATAGGCTGTGCACCGAGGCACACTGAGCCGTCACTGTGTGTGTGTGTGTGTGTGTGTTTGTGTGCAGGTATGCATGGTGCATTTAGTCACAGTTAGCCAAGTGTGTCTCTGTGTACTGGCATAGGCTGTGGAATGATTCACAGTGAGTCGTGTGTGTGTTGTGTGCGTGCTGGTAGAGGCTGTGCATTTAATCACAGTGTGGTGTCTGTGTGTGATATGTGTGTGTGCTGGTATAGGCTGCGGATTGAGTCACAGTGAGGTGTGTGTGTCTTGGTATAGGCTGCCCATTGAGTCACTGTGATGTGGATGTGTGTGTGTGTGTGCTGCTATAGACTCTGCATTGAGTTACAGTGAGGTGCATGTGTGTGTGTGTGTATGCTGTATAGGCTGTGCATTGAGTCACACTCAGCCATGTGTGTGTGTGTGTGTGTGTGTGTATGGTGCTGGCAAAGGCTGTGCATTGAGTCACAGTCAGATGTGTTTGTGTGTGTGTGCTGGTATAGACTGTGCATTGAGTCACAGACAACCATGTGTGTGTGTGTGCATGTGCTGGTATAGGCTTTGCATTGAGTGACAGCTGTGAGTGTGTGTGTGTGTGTGCTGGTATAGAGTGTGCACTGAATCACTGATCTGTGTGTGTGTGTATGTGATGGAATAGACTGTGCATTGACTGACAGTGAGCTGTTCGTGTGTGTGTGTTTGTGTGTGTGTGTCTGCTGTTAGAGCCTGTGCATTGAGTCACAGAGAGCCATGTGTGTTTGAGTGCATGTGAGTGTGCTGGTATAGGCTGTGCACTGAGGCACAGTGAACCACGTTTGTGTGTGCAGGTATAGACTGTGCATTGAGTCACAATCAGCTGTGCGTGTGTGCTTGTGCTGCTACAGGTTGAGTACTGAGTCACAGGTGTGTGTGTGTGTTGATATAGGCTATGGACTGAGTCACATTGAGCCTTCTGTGTGTGTGTGTTTTTGTTTGCAGGTATGGACGGTGCATTGAGTCACAGGGAGCCGTGTGTGTGTGTGTGCTGATATAGTCTGAGCATTGAATCATTGTGAGGTGTGTGTGTGTGTGTGTGTGTGCGCGCCAGTATAGGCTGTGCACTGAGTCACAGAGAGCCATCTATGTGTTTGTGTGTGTGTGCTGGTATGGACAGTGCATTGAGTAATAGTGAGCCGTGTGTGTGTGTGTTCATGGGTGCTGGTTTAGGCTGTACATTGAGTCACAGTGAGCTGTGTTTGTGTGTCTGTGCTGGTATAGGCTGTGCATTCAGTCACAGTGAGCCCTGTGTGTGTGTGTGTGTTTGTGCTCGTATAGGTTGAGCATTGAGTCAAAGTGAGGTGCTTGTTTGTGTGTGCTGGTATAGTCTGTGCATTGAGTCACAGGGGTGTGTGTTTGTGTGTGTGCACATATAGACTGGACATTGAGCCACAGTGAGCCATGTGTGTGTATGTGTGTATGTGCCAGTATAGACAGTGCATTGAGACACACTGAGCAATGCGTGTGTGTGTGTGTATATGCTGGTATAAACTGTGCATTGAATCACAGTCAGTGGTGTTTGTGTGTGTGTTTGTGCTGGTATAGACTGTGCATTGAGTCACAGTCAGCCATGTGTGTGTGTCTGTATGTGCACACTGGTATAGGATGACCTTTGAGTCACAGTGAGATGTGTATGTGTGTGTGTGCATGCTGGTATAGGCTATGCATTGAGTCAGAGTGTGCTGTGTGTGTGTGTGTGCTGGTACTGACTTTACACTGAGCTACAGGGAACTGTGTGTGTGTGTGTGCTTGTATAGAATGTGCATTGAATAACAGTGAGGTGTTCATGTGTGTGTGTGTGCTGGTATAGGCTGTGCACTGAGTCACACTGAGCCGTGTGTGTGTGTGTGTGTGTGTGTGCAGGTATGGATGGTGCATTGAGTCACAGTGAGCTCTGTGTGTGTATGTGTGTATGTGCCGGTATGGACAGTGCATTGAGACACACTGAGCAGTGTGTGTTTGTGTATGTATATGCTGGTATAGACTGTGCATTGAATCACAGTCAGTGGAGTTTGTGTGTGTGTTTGTGCTGGTATAGACTGTGCATTGAGTCACAGTCAGCCATGTGTGTGTGTCTGTATGTGCCCACTGGTATAGGATGATCTTTGAGTCACAGTGAGATGTGTATGTGTGTGTGTGCATGCTGGTATAGGCTATGCATTGAGTCAGAGTGTGCTGTGTGTGTGTGTGCTGGTACTGACTTTACACTGAGCTACAGGGAACTGTGTGTGTGTGTGTGTGTGCTTGTATAGAATGTGCATTGTATAACAGTGAGGTGTTCGTGTGTGTGTGTGCTGGTATAGGCTGTGCACTGAGTCACACAGAGCTCTGTGTGTGTGTGTGTGTGTGTGCAGGAATGGATGGTGCATTGAGTCACAGTGAGCTGTGTGTGTGCGTGTGTGTGTGTGCTGATATAGGCTGTACATTGATTCACAGTGTGCTGTGTGTGTGTGTGCGGGTATAGGCTGTGCATTGAGTCAAAGTGAGCTATGTGTGTGTGCTGGCATAGGCGGTGCATTAAGTCACAATGAGCCGTGTGTGTGTGTGCTGGTAAAGGCTGAGTATTGAGTCACAGTGAGGTGTGTGTGTTTGTGTGTATGTGCTGGTATGGATGATGCATTGAGTCACAATAAGCTGGACATGTGTTGTTTGTGTGTGTAGGTGCTGGTATAGACTCTGCATTGAGTCAGAGTCAGGTGTGTGTGTATGCGTGTGTGTGTGTGTGTGCTGGTATAGGCTCTGCATTGAGTCACTGTGAGCTGTGTGTGTGTTTGTGTGTTTGTGCTGGTATAGGTTGTGCATTGAGTCACAGTGACAAGTGTGTGTGTGTTTGTGTGCTGGTATAGGCTGAGCATTGATTCAACGTGAGCTAGGTGTGTGTGCTGGTATAGGAAGTGCAATGAGTCACAGTGAGGTATGTGTGTGAGTGTGTGTTCAGGTATGAGCTGTGAAATGAGTCACAGTGAGTCATGTATTTGTGTGTGTTTGTGATGCTATCAGCTGTGCATTGATTGACAGGTGTGTGTGTGTGTGTGTGTGTGCTGGTATAGGCTGCACATGGAGTCACTTTGAGCTGTGTGTGTGAGTGATTGTGCTTATATCCGCTGAGCATTGAGTCACACTGAGCTGTGTGTGTGTGTGCTGGTATAGGCTCTGCACTGAGTCACAGTGAGGTGTGTGTGTGTGTGTGTGTGTTGGTACAGGAAGCAATTGAGTCACAGTGAGGTATGTGTGTGTGTGTGTGTGCTGCTATAGGCTGTGCATTGAGTCACAGTGAGGTGTGTGTGGTGTGTGCTGGTATAGACCCTGCATTTAGTCACAGTGAGCTGTGTGTGTGTGTGCTGGAATAGTCTGAGCATTGAGTCACAGTGAGGTGCATGTGTGTGTGTGTATGTGCTGTTATAGATGGTGCATTGAGTCACACTGAGAAAAACGTGTGTGTGTGTGTGTGTGTGTGTGTGTGTATGTGCTCATATAGACTGTTCATTGAGTCATAGCCTGGTGTGTTTGTGTGTGTGTGTGTGCAGGTATAGGCTGGGCATTGAGTCACAGTCAGCGTGTGTGTGATGTGTGTGCACGCTGGTATAGGCTGACCATTGAGTCACAGTGAGGTGTGTGTGTGTGTGGGTGCACGTACTGGTTTAGGCTTTGCACTGAGTCACAGTGAGCTGATTGTGTTTGAGTGGGTGTATGTGTGTGTGTGTGCAGGTATAGGCTGTGTATTGACTCACAGTGAGCCATGTGTGTTTCTGTGTGTGTCTGAGTCTGCTAGCATAGACTGTGCACTGAGTTCCATGGAGCCGTGTGTGTGTTGGTATAGACTGTGCATTGAGTCACAGTCAGGTGTGTTTGTGTGTGTGTGTGTGTGCTGGTATAGACTATGCATTGATTAACAGTCAACCGTGTGTGTGTGTGTGTTTGTGTGTGTGAATGCACACTGTTATAGGCAGTGCACTGAGTCATAGTAAGGGGTGTGTGTGTTCGTGGGCTGGTATAGGCAGACCAATGAGTGACAGAGAGGTCTGTGTGTGTGTGTGTGCTAGTATAGGCTTGAGGCACAGTGAGCTGTTTGTGGGTGTGTGTGGGCTGGTATAGAGTGTGCACTGAGACACAGACAGCCGTGTGTGTGTGTGTGTGTGTGTGTGTGCCGGCATAGACATTTCATTGAGTCACATTAAGCCGTGTGTGTGTGTGTGTAGGTACAGATGGTGCATTGAGTCACAGTGAGCTGTGTGTGTGTGTGTGCTGTTAGAGACTGTGCATTGAGTCACAGTCAGCTGTGCATGTGTGTGTATGCGTGTGTGCTGCTCTAGGCTGAGTATTGAGTAACATTTAGCTGTGTGTGTGTGCTGATATTGGCTGTGGACTCAGTCACATTGAGCCGCCTGTGTGTGTGTGTGTGTGCAGTATGGACGGTGCAATGTGTTACAGGGAGCCATGTGTGTGTGTGTCTGTGTGCTGGTAGAGACTGTGCATTGAGTCACAGTGAGGGGTGTGTGTGTGTCTGTGGGTGCAGGTATATGCTGAATATTGAGTCACACTGAGGTGTATGTGTGTGTGTGCATGCTGGCATAAGCTTTGCATAGAGTCACAGGTAGCGGTGTGTGTGTGTGTGTATGTGCTGGTATAGACTGTGCATTGAGTCAGAGTGAGCCATGTGTGTGTGTGTTTTCTGGTATAAGATGTGCATTGAGTCTCAGTGAGCTGTTCATGTGTGTGTGTGTGTGTGTGTGTGCAAGTGTGTGTTGGTATAGGCTGTGCACTAAGTCACATGAGCCGTGTGTGTGTGTGCTGGTATAGGCTGCACATTCAGTCACAGTGATGTGTGTGTGTGTGTGCTCGTACAGGCTGTGCATTGAGTCACTGTGAGGTGAGTGTGCATGTGTGTGCAGGAATAGGCTGGACATTGATTCACAGTGAACTGTGTGTGTGTGTCTTTGTGTGTGCTTGTATAGGCTGTGCATTAAGTCACAGTGAGCTGTGTGTGTGTGTGTGCTGATCTAGGCTGAACATTGAGTCACAGTGAGGTGTGTCTGTGTGTGTGTGTGCTGGTACAGGCTGTGCATTGAGTCACAGTGAGGTGTGTGTGTGATTGTGCATGTGTGTGCAGGTGTAGGCTGGGCATTGAGTCACAGAGTCCTGTGTGTGTTTTTGTGTTGTTAGAGATTGTGGATTGAGTCACAGTGAGCCGTGTGTGTGTGTGTGCATGTGTGTGTGCTGTTATATGATGTGCATTGAGTGTCAGTGAGTGGTGTGTGTGTCTGCCTGTGATGGCATAGGCTGTGCATTGAGTCACAGTGAGCCGTGTGTGTGTGTATGTGTGCTGGTATAGGCAGTCCACTGTGTCACAGTAAGCCGTGAATGTGTGTGTGTGTGTGTTTGTAAGTAAGGATGGTGTTTTGAATTACAGTGAGCAGTGTGTGTGTGTGTGAGTGCTGATATAGGCTGTGCATTGAGTCACAGTCAGCCTTGTGTGTGTGTGTGCACGAGCACTGGTATAGGCTGTTCACTGAGTCACAGTTAGGGGTGTGTGTGTCTCTGTGTGCTGGTATAGGCTTTGTAATGAGTCACAGTGAGGTTTGTGTGTGTGTGTGTGCGTGTGCTGTTATAGGCTTGCATTGAGTCATAGTGAGATCTGAGTGTGTGTTTGTGTGCTGGTATAGACAGTGCACTAACTCACAGTGAGCATGTGTGTTTGTGTGATGGAATAGACTGTGCATTGAGTCAGAGTGAGCTGATCATGTGTGTGTGGGGGGGTGTCTGTGTACTGTTACAGACTGTGCATGGAGTCACGGGGAGTAATGTGTGTGTGTGTGCATGTGTGTGTGCTGGTATAGTCTGAGTATTGAGTCACAGTTAGGTGTGATTGTTTGTGCCGGTATAGGTTGTGGACTGAGTTACATTGAGCCATCTTTGTGTGTGTGTGTGTGTGTGTGTGTGCAGGGATGGATGGTGCATTTAGTCACAGGGAGCCGAGTGTTTGTGTGTGTGTGCTGGCATAGGCTGTGCATTGAGTCACAGTGAACCGTGTGTGTGTGTAATGGTAAAGTCTGAGCATTGAGTCGCAGTGAGGTGTGTGGGTGTATGTGCTGCTTATAGACTGTGCATTGAGTCACATTCAGGTGTGTTTTGTCGTTCTGTGTGCTGGTATAGACTGCATTAAGTCACAGTCAGCCGTGTGTGTGTGTTTCTGTGTGTGTGTGTGCATGCAGGTATATACTGTGCATTGAGTCACATTGGTGTGTGTGTGTGTGCATGTGTGTGTGCTGGTATACTCTGCATTGAGTCACAGTGAGCCATGTGTGTTTGCTGGCATAAGCTGTGCATTGAGTCATAGTGAGCCGTGTGGGGGTGCGCAGGTATAGCCTGTTCATTGATTCACAGTTGCATGTATGTGTGTGTATGTGCTGCTTGTGGACTGTGCATTGAGGCATAGTTAGTTGTGTTTGTTTGTGTCTGCTGGTATAGGCTGAGCACTGAGTCACAGTGAGGTGTGTGTGTGTGTGTCTGTGTGTGTGTGCTGGTATAGACTGTGCATTGAGTCAGAGTAAGCCATGTGTGTGTGTGTGTCTGTGTGTGTGTGTGTGTGTGTTCTGGTATAGGCTGTGCATTGAGTCTCAGTGAGCTGTTCGTCTGTGTGTATCTGTGTTGGTATAGGCTGTACACTGAATCACATTGAGACGTGTTTGTGTGTGTGTGTGTGTGTGTGCGCGCAATGATACAGGCTGCACACTGAGTCAGAATGAGCCGTGTGTTTGTGTGCTTCTATAGGCTGCACATTGAGTCACAGTGAGCTGTATGTGTGAGTGTGTGTGCTGATATAGGCTGAGCATTGAGTCACAGTGAGGTATCGATGTGTGTGTGTACTGGAACAGGCTATGCATTGAGTCACAGTGAAGTGTGTGTGTGAGTGTGTGTATGTGCAAGTATAGGCTTGGAATTGAGTCACAGTGAGCCGTGTGTTTGTGTGCTGGTTTAGGATGTGCATTGACTCACAGTGAGGGGTGTGTGTGTGTGTGTGTGTGTGTGTGTGTGTGTGTGACGCTACAGAAAGCGCTTTGAGTCACAGCAAGGTATGTGTGTTTGTTGGTATAGGCTGAGCATAGAGTCATAGTGAGGTGTGTGTGTGTGTGTGCTGGTATAGACTCTGCATTGAGTCACAGTCCACCGTGTGTGTGTGAGTGTGTGTCTGTGTGTGCTGCTATAGGCTGACCATTGAGTCACAGTGAGGTGTGTGTGCGTGTGTGTGTGTGTCCTGGTATAGGCTGCCCTTTGAGTCACAGGTATGTGTGGGTGGGTGTGTGCTGGTACATGCTGTGCATTGAGTCACAGGTGTGTGTGTGTGTGTGTGTGTCTGCTGGTGCAGGCTGCACATTGAGTCACAGTGAGGTGTGTGTATGTGCTGGTATGATCGATGGTGCATTGAGTTACACAGAGCCATGTATGTGTGTGTGTATGTGCTGGTATAGACTGCATTGAGTCACAGTCGTGTGTGTGTGAGTGTGTGTGTCTGTGTGCTGTTATAGGCTTTGCATGGAGCCACAGGGAGCAATGTGTGTGTGTGTGTGTGTGCATGTATGTGTGCTGGTGTAGGCTGAGTATTGAGTCACAGTTAGGTGTGTTTGCATGTGCCGGTATAGGCTGTGGACTGAGTCACATTGAGCCGTCTGTGTGTGTGTGTATGTGTGTGCAGGGATGGATGGTGCATTTAGTCAAAGGGAGCCGAGTGTTTGTGTGTGTTTGGTGGTATAGGCTGTATATTGAGTCACAGTGAGCCGTGTGTGTGTGTGTATGTGTGTGTGTTGGCCTAGGCTGTGCATTGAGTCACAGTGAGCCGTGTGTGTGTGTGATGGTATAGTCGGAGCATTGAGTCATAATGAGGTGTGTTGTTGTGTTTGCTGCTTATAGACTGTGCATTGAGTCACAGTCAGGTGTGTGTTGTGGTTCTGTGTGCTGGTATAGACTGCATTGAGTCACAGTCAGCCGTGTGTGTGTGTGTGTGCACAGGTATAGACTGCGCATTGAGTCACAGTGGTGTGTGTGTGCATGTGTGTGTGCTGGTAGAGACTCTGCATTGAGTCACAGTGAGCCATTTGTGTGTGCTGGCATAAGCTGTGCATTGAGTTATAGTGAGCCATATGGGGGTGTGCAGGTATAGCCTGAGCATTGAGTCACAGTGAGTTGCATGTGTGTATGTGTATGTGCTACTTATAGACTGTGCATTGAGTCACAGTCAGGTGTGTCTGTGTCTGTGTGTGCTGGTATAGTCTGTGCACTGAGTCACAGTGAGCTGTGTTTCTTTGTGTGTGCTGGTATAGGCTGAGCATGGAGTCACAGTGAAGTGTGTGTGTGTGTGTGTGTGCAGGTATAGGCTGTGCATTGAGTCACAGTGAGCCATGCATGTGTGTGTGTGTGTGCTGATATAGGCTGAGCATTGAGTCAGAGTGAGCTGTGTGTGTGTATGTGTGTATGTGCTGGTATGGATGGTGCATTGAGACACACTGAGCAGTGTGTGTGTGTGTGCTGGTATAGGCTCTGCATTGAATCACTGTGAGATGTGTGTGTGTTTGTGTGTTTGTGCTGGTATAGGCTGTTCATTGAGTCACAGTGACCTGTGTGTGTGTGTGTGTGTGTGTGTGTGTGTGTGTGCTGGTATAGGCTGAGCATTGAGTTATAGTGAGCTATGTGTGTGTGCTGGTATAGGCATATCATTGAGTCACAGTGAGGTGTGTGTGTGAGTGTGTGTTCATGAATGAATTGTGAAATGAGTTACAGTGAGTCATGTATTTGTGTGTGTTTGTACTGCTATCGGCTGTGCACTGAGTGACAGGTGTGTGTGTGTTTGTGTGTGCTGGTATAGGCTGCTCATTGAGTCACAGTGATATGTGTGTGTGTGTGTGTGTGTGTGCTGGTATAGAATATTCATTGAGTCTCAGGGAGCCGTGTGTGTGTGTGCGTGTTTGTGTGTCCTGGTATAGAATCTGCATTGAGTCACCGTGAGCCATGTGTGTGTGCTGGCATAGGCTATGCATTGAGTCGCAGTGAGCCTTGTTTGTGTGTGCTTTTATAGTCTGAGCATTGAGTCAGAGCGTGGTGTCTGTGTGTGTGTGTGTGTGTGTGTGTGTGTATGTGTATGATGGTATAGATGGTGCTTTCAATCATCCTGAGACATGCGTGTGTATTTGTGTGTGTGTGTGTGCTGCTATAGGCTGAGCACTGAGTCACAGTTATGGTTGTGTGTGTGTGGTGATGTGAGCATTGCATTGAGTCACAATTAGGGTTATGTCTGTCTGTGTGTGTGTGCTGCTGTAGGCTGAGCATTGAGTCACAGTTAGGTGTGTGTGTGTGTTCTGGTATAGGCTGTGCACCGAGGCACACTGAGCCGTCACTGTGTGTGTGTGTGTGTGTGTGTTTGTGTGCAGGTATGCATGGTGCATTTAGTCACAGTTAGCCAAGTGTGTCTCTGTGTACTGGCATAGGCTGTGGAATGATTCACAGTGAGTCGTGTGTGTGTTGTGTGCGTGCTGGTAGAGGCTGTGCATTTAATCACAGTGTGGTGTCTGTGTGTGATATGTGTGTGTGCTGGTATAGGCTGCGGATTGAGTCACAGTGAGGTGTGTGTGTCTTGGTATAGGCTGCCCATTGAGTCACTGTGATGTGGATGTGTGTGTGTGTGTGCTGCTATAGACTCTGCATTGAGTTACAGTGAGGTGCATGTGTGTGTGTGTGTATGCTGTATAGGCTGTGCATTGAGTCACACTCAGCCATGTGTGTGTGTGTGTGTGTGTGTGTGTATGGTGCTGGCAAAGGCTGTGCATTGAGTCACAGTCAGATGTGTTTGTGTGTGTGTGCTGGTATAGACTGTGCATTGAGTCACAGACAACCATGTGTGTGTGTGTGCATGTGCTGGTATAGGCTTTGCATTGAGTGACAGCTGTGAGTGTGTGTGTGTGTGTGCTGGTATAGAGTGTGCACTGAATCACTGATCTGTGTGTGTGTGTATGTGATGGAATAGACTGTGCATTGACTGACAGTGAGCTGTTCGTGTGTGTGTGTTTGTGTGTGTGTGTCTGCTGTTAGAGCCTGTGCATTGAGTCACAGAGAGCCATGTGTGTTTGAGTGCATGTGAGTGTGCTGGTATAGGCTGTGCACTGAGGCACAGTGAACCACGTTTGTGTGTGCAGGTATAGACTGTGCATTGAGTCACAATCAGCTGTGCGTGTGTGCTTGTGCTGCTACAGGTTGAGTACTGAGTCACAGGTGTGTGTGTGTGTTGATATAGGCTATGGACTGAGTCACATTGAGCCTTCTGTGTGTGTGTGTTTTTGTTTGCAGGTATGGACGGTGCATTGAGTCACAGGGAGCCGTGTGTGTGTGTGTGCTGATATAGTCTGAGCATTGAATCATTGTGAGGTGTGTGTGTGTGTGTGTGTGTGCGCGCCAGTATAGGCTGTGCACTGAGTCACAGAGAGCCATCTATGTGTTTGTGTGTGTGTGCTGGTATGGACAGTGCATTGAGTAATAGTGAGCCGTGTGTGTGTGTGTTCATGGGTGCTGGTTTAGGCTGTACATTGAGTCACAGTGAGCTGTGTTTGTGTGTCTGTGCTGGTATAGGCTGTGCATTCAGTCACAGTGAGCCCTGTGTGTGTGTGTGTGTTTGTGCTCGTATAGGTTGAGCATTGAGTCAAAGTGAGGTGCTTGTTTGTGTGTGCTGGTATAGTCTGTGCATTGAGTCACAGGGGTGTGTGTTTGTGTGTGTGCACATATAGACTGGACATTGAGCCACAGTGAGCCATGTGTGTGTATGTGTGTATGTGCCAGTATAGACAGTGCATTGAGACACACTGAGCAATGCGTGTGTGTGTGTGTATATGCTGGTATAAACTGTGCATTGAATCACAGTCAGTGGTGTTTGTGTGTGTGTTTGTGCTGGTATAGACTGTGCATTGAGTCACAGTCAGCCATGTGTGTGTGTCTGTATGTGCACACTGGTATAGGATGACCTTTGAGTCACAGTGAGATGTGTATGTGTGTGTGTGCATGCTGGTATAGGCTATGCATTGAGTCAGAGTGTGCTGTGTGTGTGTGTGTGCTGGTACTGACTTTACACTGAGCTACAGGGAACTGTGTGTGTGTGTGTGCTTGTATAGAATGTGCATTGAATAACAGTGAGGTGTTCATGTGTGTGTGTGTGCTGGTATAGGCTGTGCACTGAGTCACACTGAGCCGTGTGTGTGTGTGTGTGTGTGTGCAGGTATGGATGGTGCATTGAGTCACAGTGAGCTCTGTGTGTGTATGTGTGTATGTGCCGGTATGGACAGTGCATTGAGACACACTGAGCAGTGTGTGTTTGTGTATGTATATGCTGGTATAGACTGTGCATTGAATCACAGTCAGTGGAGTTTGTGTGTGTGTTTGTGCTGGTATAGACTGTGCATTGAGTCACAGTCAGCCATGTGTGTGTGTCTGTATGTGCCCACTGGTATAGGATGATCTTTGAGTCACAGTGAGATGTGTATGTGTGTGTGTGCATGCTGGTATAGGCTATGCATTGAGTCAGAGTGTGCTGTGTGTGTGTGTGCTGGTACTGACTTTACACTGAGCTACAGGGAACTGTGTGTGTGTGTGTGTGTGCTTGTATAGAATGTGCATTGTATAACAGTGAGGTGTTCGTGTGTGTGTGTGCTGGTATAGGCTGTGCACTGAGTCACACAGAGCTCTGTGTGTGTGTGTGTGTGTGTGCAGGAATGGATGGTGCATTGAGTCACAGTGAGCTGTGTGTGTGCGTGTGTGTGTGTGCTGATATAGGCTGTACATTGATTCACAGTGTGCTGTGTGTGTGTGTGCGGGTATAGGCTGTGCATTGAGTCAAAGTGAGCTATGTGTGTGTGCTGGCATAGGCGGTGCATTAAGTCACAATGAGCCGTGTGTGTGTGTGCTGGTAAAGGCTGAGTATTGAGTCACAGTGAGGTGTGTGTGTTTGTGTGTATGTGCTGGTATGGATGATGCATTGAGTCACAATAAGCTGGACATGTGTTGTTTGTGTGTGTAGGTGCTGGTATAGACTCTGCATTGAGTCAGAGTCAGGTGTGTGTGTATGCGTGTGTGTGTGTGTGTGCTGGTATAGGCTCTGCATTGAGTCACTGTGAGCTGTGTGTGTGTTTGTGTGTTTGTGCTGGTATAGGTTGTGCATTGAGTCACAGTGACAAGTGTGTGTGTGTTTGTGTGCTGGTATAGGCTGAGCATTGATTCAACGTGAGCTAGGTGTGTGTGCTGGTATAGGAAGTGCAATGAGTCACAGTGAGGTATGTGTGTGAGTGTGTGTTCAGGTATGAGCTGTGAAATGAGTCACAGTGAGTCATGTATTTGTGTGTGTTTGTGATGCTATCAGCTGTGCATTGATTGACAGGTGTGTGTGTGTGTGTGTGTGTGCTGGTATAGGCTGCACATGGAGTCACTTTGAGCTGTGTGTGTGAGTGATTGTGCTTATATCCGCTGAGCATTGAGTCACACTGAGCTGTGTGTGTGTGTGCTGGTATAGGCTCTGCACTGAGTCACAGTGAGGTGTGTGTGTGTGTGTGTGTGTTGGTACAGGAAGCAATTTGAGTCACAGTGAGGTATGTGTGTGTGTGTGTGTGCTGCTATAGGCTGTGCATTGAGTCACAGTGAGGTGTGTGTGGTGTGTGCTGGTATAGACACTGCATTTAGTCACAGTGAGCTGTGTGTGTGTGTGCTGGAATAGTCTGAGCATTGAGTCACAGTGAGGTGCATGTGTGTGTGTGTATGTGCTGTTATAGATGGTGCATTGAGTCACACTGAGAAAAACGTGTGTGTGTGTGTGTGTGTGTGTGTGTATGTGCTCATATAGACTGTTCATTGAGTCATAGCCTGGTGTGTTTGTGTGTGTGTGTGTGTGCAGGTATAGGCTGGGCATTGAGTCACAGTCAGCGTGTGTGTGATGTGTGTGCACGCTGGTATAGGCTGACCATTGAGTCACAGTGAGGTGTGTGTGTGTGTGGGTGCACGTACTGGTTTAGGCTTTGCACTGAGTCACAGTGAGCTGATTGTGTTTGAGTGGGTGTATGTGTGTGTGTGTGCAGGTATAGGCTGTGTATTGACTCACAGTGAGCCATGTGTGTTTCTGTGTGTGTCTGAGTCTGCTAGCATAGACTGTGCACTGAGTTCCATGGAGCCGTGTGTGTGTTGGTATAGACTGTGCATTGAGTCACAGTCAGGTGTGTTTGTGTGTGTGTGTGTGTGCTGGTATAGACTATGCATTGATTAACAGTCAACCGTGTGTGTGTGTGTGTTTGTGTGTGTGAATGCACACTGTTATAGGCAGTGCACTGAGTCATAGTAAGGGGTGTGTGTGTTCGTGGGCTGGTATAGGCAGACCAATGAGTGACAGAGAGGTCTGTGTGTGTGTGTGTGCTGGTATAGGCTTGAGGCACAGTGAGCTGTTTGTGGGTGTGTGTGGGCTGGTATAGAGTGTGCACTGAGACACAGACAGCCGTGTGTGTGTGTGTGTGTGTGTGTGCCGGCATAGACATTTCATTGAGTCACATTAAGCCGTGTGTGTGTGTGTGTAGGTACAGATGGTGCATTGAGTCACAGTGAGCTGTGTGTGTGTGTGTGCTGTTAGAGACTGTGCATTGAGTCACAGTCAGCTGTGCATGTGTGTGTATGCGTGTGTGCTGCTCTAGGCTGAGTATTGAGTAACATTTAGCTGTGTGTGTGTGCTGATATTGGCTGTGGACTCAGTCACATTGAGCCGTCTGTGTGTGTGTGTGTGTGCAGTATGGACGGTGCAATGTGTTACAGGGAGCCATGGGTGTGTGTGTCTGTGTGCTGGTAGAGACTGTGCATTGAGTCACAGTGAGGGGTGTGTGTGTGTCTGTGGGTGCAGGTATATGCTGAATATTGAGTCACACTGAGGTGTATGTGTGTGTGTGCATGCTGGCATAAGCTTTGCATAGAGTCACAGGTAGCGGTGTGTGTGTGTGTGTATGTGCTGGTATAGACTGTGCATTGAGTCAGAGTGAGCCATGTGTGTGTGTGTTTTCTGGTATAGGCTGTGCATTGAGTCTCAGTGAGCTGTTCATGTGTGTGTGTGTGTGTGTGTGCAAGTGTGTGTTGGTATAGGCTGTGCACTAAGTCACATGAGCCGTGTGTGTGTGTGCTGGTATAGGCTGCACATTCAGTCACAGTGATGTGTGTGTGTGTGTGCTCGTACAGGCTGTGCATTGAGTCACTGTGAGGTGAGTGTGCATGTGTGTGCAGGAATAGGCTGGACATTGATTCACAGTGAACTGTGTGTGTGTGTCTTTGTGTGTGCTTGTATAGGCTGTGCATTAAGTCACAGTGAGCTGTGTGTGTGTGTGTGCTGATCTAGGCTGAACATTGAGTCACAGTGAGGTGTGTCTGTGTGTGTGTGTGCTGGTACAGGCTGTGCATTGAGTCACAGTGAGGTGTGTGTGTGATTGTGCATGTGTGTGCAGGTGTAGGCTGGGCATTGAATCACAGAGTCGTGTGTGTGTTTTTGTGTTGTTAGAGATTGTGGATTGAGTCACAGTGAGCCGTGTGTGTGTGTGTGCATGTGTGTGTGCTGTTATATGATGTGCATTGAGTGTCAGTGAGTGGTGTGTGTGTCTGCCTGTGATGGCATAGGCTGTGCATTGAGTCACAGTGAGCCGTGTGTGTGTGTATGTGTGCTGGTATAGGCAGTCCACTGTGTCACAGTAAGCCGTGAATGTGTGTGTGTGTGTGTTTGTAAGTAAGGATGGTGTTTTGAATTACAGTGAGCAGTGTGTGTGTGTGTGAGTGCTGATATAGGCTGTGCATTGAGTCACAGTCAGCCTTGTGTGTGTGTGTGCACGAGCACTGGTATAGGCTGTTCACTGAGTCACAGTTAGGGGTGTGTGTGTCTCTGTGTGCTGGTATAGGCTTTGTAATGAGTCACAGTGAGGTTTGTGTGTGTGTGTGTGCGTGTGCTGTTATAGGCTTGCATTGAGTCATAGTGAGATCTGAGTGTGTGTTTGTGTGCTGGTATAGACAGTGCACTAACTCACAGTGAGCATGTGTGTTTGTGTGATGGAATAGACTGTGCATTGAGTCAGAGTGAGCTGATCATGTGTGTGTGGGGGGGTGTCTGTGTACTGTTACAGACTGTGCATGGAGTCACGGGGAGTAATGTGTGTGTGTGTGCATGTGTGTGTGCTGGTATAGTCTGAGTATTGAGTCACAGATAGGTGTGATTGTTTGTGCCGGTATAGGTTGTGGACTGAGTTACATTGAGCCATCTTTGTGTGTGTGTGTGTGTGTGTGTGTGCAGGGATGGATGGTGCATTTAGTCACAGGGAGCCGAGTGTTTGTGTGTGTGTGCTGGCATAGGCTGTGCATTGAGTCACAGTGAACCGTGTGTGTGTGTAATGGTAAAGTCTGAGCATTGAGTCGCAGTGAGGTGTGTGGGTGTATGTGCTGCTTATAGACTGTGCATTGAGTCACATTCAGGTGTGTTTTGTCGTTCTGTGTGCTGGTATAGACTGCATTAAGTCACAGTCAGCCGTGTGTGTGTGTTTCTGTGTGTGTGTGTGCATGCAGGTATATACTGTGCATTGAGTCACATTGGTGTGTGTGTGTGTGCATGTGTGTGTGCTGGTATACTCTGCATTGAGTCACAGTGAGCCATGTGTGTGTGCTGGCATAAGCTGTGCATTGAGTCATAGTGAGCCGTGTGGGGGTGCGCAGGTATAGCCTGTTCATTGATTCACAGTTGCATGTATGTGTGTGTATGTGCTGCTTGTGGACTGTGCATTGAGGCATAGTTAGTTGTGTTTGTTTGTGTCTGCTGGTATAGGCTGAGCACTGAGTCACAGTGAGGTGTGTGTGTGTGTGTCTGTGTGTGTGTGCTGGTATAGACTGTGCATTGAGTCAGAGTAAGCCATGTGTGTGTGTGTGTCTGTGTGTGTGTGTGTGTGTTCTGGTATAGGCTGTGCATTGAGTCTCAGTGAGCTGTTCGTCTGTGTGTATCTGTGTTGGTATAGGCTGTACACTGAATCACATTGAGACGTGTTTGTGTGTGTGTGTGTGTGTGTGCGCGCAATGATACAGGCTGCACACTGAGTCAGAATGAGCCGTGTGTTTGTGTGCTTCTATAGGCTGCACATTGAGTCACAGTGAGCTGTATGTGTGAGTGTGTGTGCTGATATAGGCTGAGCATTGAGTCACAGTGAGGTATCGATGTGTGTGTGTACTGGAACAGGCTATGCATTGAGTCACAGTGAAGTGTGTGTGTGAGTGTGTGTATGTGCAAGTATAGGCTTGGAATTGAGTCACAGTGAGCCGTGTGTTTGTGTGCTGGTTTAGGATGTGCATTGACTCACAGTGAGGGGTGTGTGTGTGTGTGTGTGTGTGTGTGTGTGTGTGTGACGCTACAGAAAGCGCTTTGAGTCACAGCAAGGTATGTGTGTTTGTTGGTATAGGCTGAGCATAGAGTCATAGTGAGGTGTGTGTGTGTGTGTGCTGGTATAGACTCTGCATTGAGTCACAGTCCACCGTGTGTGTGTGAGTGTGTGTCTGTGTGTGCTGCTATAGGCTGACCATTGAGTCACAGTGAGGTGTGTGTGCGTGTGTGTGTGTGTCCTGGTATAGGCTGCCCTTTGAGTCACAGGTATGTGTGGGTGGGTGTGTGCTGGTACATGCTGTGCATTGAGTCACAGGTGTGTGTGTGTGTGTGTGTGTGTCTGCTGGTGCAGGCTGCACATTGAGTCACAGTGAGGTGTGTGTATGTGCTGGTATGATCGATGGTGCATTGAGTTACACAGAGCCATGTATGTGTGTGTGTATGTTCTGGTATAGACTGCATTGAGTCACAGTCGTGTGTGTGTGAGTGTGTGTGTCTGTGTGCTGTTATAGGCTTTGCATGGAGCCACGGGGAGCAATGTGTGTGTGTGTGTGTGTGCATGTATGTGTGCTGGTGTAGGCTGAGTATTGAGTCACAGTTAGGTGTGTTTGCATGTGCCGGTATAGGCTGTGGACTGAGTCACATTGAGCCGTCTGTGTGTGTGTGTATGTGTGTGCAGGGATGGATGGTGCATTTAGTCAAAGGGAGCCGAGTGTTTGTGTGTGTTTGGTGGTATAGGCTGTATATTGAGTCACAGTGAGCCGTGTGTGTGTGTATGTGTGTGTGTTGGCCTAGGCTGTGCATTGAGTCACAGTGAGCCGTGTGTGTGTGTGATGGTATAGTCGGAGCATTGAGTCATAATGAGGTGTGTTGTTGTGTTTGCTGCTTATAGACTGTGCATTGAGTCACAGTCAGGTGTGTGTTGTGGTTCTGTGTGCTGGTATAGACTGCATTGAGTCACAGTCAGCCGTGTGTGTGTGTGTGTGCACAGGTATAGACTGCGCATTGAGTCACAGTGGTGTGTGTGTGCATGTGTGTGTGCTGGTAGAGACTCTGCATTGAGTCACAGTGAGCCATTTGTGTGTGCTGGCATAAGCTGTGCATTGAGTTATAGTGAGCCATATGGGGGTGTGCAGGTATAGCCTGAGCATTGAGTCACAGTGAGTTGCATGTGTGTATGTGTATGTGCTACTTATAGACTGTGCATTGAGTCACAGTCAGGTGTGTCTGTGTCTGTGTGTGCTGGTATAGTCTGTGCACTGAGTCACAGTGAGCTGTGTTTCTTTGTGTGTGCTGGTATAGGCTGAGCATGGAGTCACAGTGAAGTGTGTGTGTGTGTGTGTGTGCAGGTATAGGCTGTGCATTGAGTCACAGTGAGCCATGCATGTGTGTGTGTGTGTGCTGATATAGGCTGAGCATTGAGTCAGAGTGAGCTGTGTGTGTGTATGTGTGTATGTGCTGGTATGGATGGTGCATTGAGACACACTGAGCAGTGTGTGTGTGTGTGCTGGTATAGGCTCTGCATTGAATCACTGTGAGATGTGTGTGTGTTTGTGTGTTTGTGCTGGTATAGGCTGTTCATTGAGTCACAGTGACCTGTGTGTGTGTGTGTGTGTGTGTGTGTGTGTGTGTGCTGGTATAGGCTGAGCATTGAGTTATAGTGAGCTATGTGTGTGTGCTGGTATAGGCATATCATTGAGTCACAGTGAGGTGTGTGTGTGAGTGTGTGTTCATGAATGAATTGTGAAATGAGATACAGTGAGTCATGTATTTGTGTGTGTTTGTACTGCTATCGGCTGTGCACTGAGTGACAGGTGTGTGTGTGTTTGTGTGTGCTGGTATAGGTTGCTCATTGAGTCACAGTGATATGTGTGTGTGTGTGTGTGTGTGTGTGTGTGTGCTGGTATAGAATATTCATTGAGTCACAGGGAGCCGTGTGTGTGTGTGCGTGTTTGTGTGTCCTGGTATAGAATCTGCATTGAGTCACCGTGAGCCATGTGTGTGTGCTGGCATAGGCTATGCATTGAGTCGCAGTGAGCCTTGTTTGTGTGTGCTTTTATAGTCTGAGCATTGAGTCAGAGCGTGGTGTCTGTGTGTGTGTGTGTGTGTGTGTGTGTGTGTATGTGTATGATGGTATAGATGGTGCTTTCAATCATCCTGAGACATGCGTGTGTATTTGTGTGTGTGTGTGTGCTGCTATAGGCTGAGCACTGAGTCACAGTTATGGTTGTGTGTGTGTGGTGATATGAGCATTGCATTGAGTCACAATTAGGGTTATGTCTGTCTGTGTGTGTGTGCTGCTGTAGGCTGAGCATTGAGTCACAGTTAGGTGTGTGTGTGTGTTCTGGTATAGGCTGTGCACCGAGGCACACTGAGCCGTCACTGTGTGTGTGTGTGTGTGTGTGTTTGTGTGCAGGTATGCATGGTGCATTTAGTCACAGTTAGCCAAGTGTGTCTCTGTGTACTGGCATAGGCTGTGGAATGATTCACAGTGAGTCGTGTGTGTGTTGTGTGCGTGCTGGTAGAGGCTGTGCATTTAATCACAGTGAGGTGTCTGTGTGTGATATGTGTGTGTGCTGGTATAGGCTGCGGATTGAGTCACAGTGAGGTGTGTGTGTCTTGGTATAGGCTGCCCATTGAGTCACTGTGATGTGGATGTGTGTGTGTGTGTGCTGCTATAGACTCTGCATTGAGTTACAGTGAGGTGCATGTGTGTGTGTGTGTATGCTGTATAGGCTGTGCATTGAGTCACACTCAGCCATGTGTGTGTGTGTGTGTGTGTGTGTATGGTGCTGGCAAAGGCTGTGCATTGAGTCACAGTCAGATGTGTTTGTGTGTGTGTGCTGGTATAGACTGTGCATTGAGTCACAGACAACCATGTGTGTGTGTGTGCATGTGCTGGTATAGGCTTTGCATTGAGTGACAGCTGTGAGTGTGTGTGTGTGTGTGCTGGTATAGAGTGTGCACTGAATCACTGATCTGTGTGTGTGTGTATGTGATGGAATAGACTGTGCATTGACTGACAGTGAGCTGTTCGTGTGTGTGTGTTTGTGTGTGTGTGTCTGCTGTTAGAGCCTGTGCATTGAGTCACAGAGAGCCATGTGTGTTTGAGTGCATGTGAGTGTGCTGGTATAGGCTGTGCACTGAGGCACAGTGAACCACGTTTGTGTGTGCAGGTATAGACTGTGCATTGAGTCACAATCAGCTGTGCGTGTGTGCTTGTGCTGCTACAGGTTGAGTACTGAGTCACAGGTGTGTGTGTGTGTTGATATAGGCTATGGACTGAGTCACATTGAGCCTTCTGTGTGTGTGTGTTTTTGTTTGCAGGTATGGACGGTGCATTGAGTCACAGGGAGCCGTGTGTGTGTGTGTGCTGATATAGTCTGAGCATTGAATCATTGTGAGGTGTGTGTGTGTGTGTGTGTGTGCGCGCCAGTATAGGCTGTGCACTGAGTCACAGAGAGCCATCTATGTGTTTGTGTGTGTGTGCTGGTATGGACAGTGCATTGAGTAATAGTGAGCCGTGTGTGTGTGTGTTCATGGGTGCTGGTTTAGGCTGTACATTGAGTCACAGTGAGCTGTGTTTGTGTGTCTGTGCTGGTATAGGCTGTGCATTCAGTCACAGTGAGCCCTGTGTGTGTGTGTGTGTTTGTGCTCGTATAGGTTGAGCATTGAGTCAAAGTGAGGTGCTTGTTTGTGTGTGCTGGTATAGTCTGTGCATTGAGTCACAGGGGTGTGTGTTTGTGTGTGTGCACATATAGACTGGACATTGAGCCACAGTGAGCCATGTGTGTGTATGTGTGTATGTGCCAGTATAGACAGTGCATTGAGACACACTGAGCAATGCGTGTGTGTGTGTGTATATGCTGGTATAAACTGTGCATTGAATCACAGTCAGTGGTGTTTGTGTGTGTGTTTGTGCTGGTATAGACTGTGCATTGAGTCACAGTCAGCCATATGTGTGTGTCTGTATGTGCACACTGGTATAGGATGACCTTTGAGTCACAGTGAGATGTGTATGTGTGTGTGTGCATGCTGGTATAGGCTATGCATTGAGTCAGAGTGTGCTGTGTGTGTGTGTGTGCTGGTACTGACTTTACACTGAGCTACAGGGAACTGTGTGTGTGTGTGTGCTTGTATAGAATGTGCATTGAATAACAGTGAGGTGTTCATGTGTGTGTGTGTGCTGGTATAGGCTGTGCACTGAGTCACACTGAGCCGTGTGTGTGTGTGTGTGTGTGTGCAGGTATGGATGGTGCATTGAGTCACAGTGAGCTCTGTGTGTGTATGTGTGTATGTGCCGGTATGGACAGTGCATTGAGACACACTGAGCAGTGTGTGTTTGTGTATGTATATGCTGGTATAGACTGTGCATTGAATCACAGTCAGTGGAGTTTGTGTGTGTGTTTGTGCTGGTATAGACTGTGCATTGAGTCACAGTCAGCCATGTGTGTGTGTCTGTATGTGCCCACTGGTATAGGATGATCTTTGAGTCACAGTGAGATGTGTATGTGTGTGTGTGCATGCTGGTATAGGCTATGCATTGAGTCAGAGTGTGCTGTGTGTGTGTGTGCTGGTACTGACTTTACACTGAGCTACAGGGAACTGTGTGTGTGTGTGCTTGTATAGAATGTGCATTGTATAACAGTGAGGTGTTCGTGTGTGTGTGTGCTGGTATAGGCTGTGCACTGAGTCACACAGAGCTCTGTGTGTGTGTGTGTGTGTGTGCAGGAATGGATGGTGCATTGAGTCACAGTGAGCTGTGTGTGTGCATGTGTGTGTGTGCTGATATAGGCTGTACATTGATTCACAGTGTGCTGTGTGTGTGTGTGCGGGTATAGGCTGTGCATTGAGTCAAAGTGAGCTATGTGTGTGTGCTGGCATAGGCGGTGCATTAAGTCACAATGAGCCGTGTGTGTGTGTGCTGGTAAAGGCTGAGTATTGAGTCACAGTGAGGTGTGTGTGTTTGTGTGTATGTGCTGGTATGGATGATGCATTGAGTCACAATAAGCTGGACATGTGTTGTTTGTGTGTGTAGGTGCTGGTATAGACTCTGCATTGAGTCAGAGTCAGGTGTGTGTGTGTGCGTGTGTGTGTGTGTGTGCTGGTATAGGCTCTGCATTGAGTCACTGTGAGCTGTGTGTGTGTTTGTGTGTTTGTGCTGGTATAGGTTGTGCATTGAGTCACAGTGACAAGTGTGTGTGTGTTTGTGTGCTGGTATAGGCTGAGCATTGATTCAACGTGAGCTAGGTGTGTGTGCTGGTATAGGAAGTGCAATGAGTCACAGTGAGGTATGTGTGTGAGTGTGTGTTCAGGTATGAGCTGTGAAATGAGTCACAGTGAGTCATGTATTTGTGTGTGTTTGTGATGCTATCAGCTGTGCATTGATTGACAGGTGTGTGTGTGTGTGTGTGTGTGTGCTGGTATAGGCTGCACATGGAGTCACTTTGAGCTGTGTGTGTGAGTGTGTGTGCTTATATCGACTGAGCATTGAGTCACACTGAGCTGTGTGTGTGTGTGCTGGTATAGGCTCTGCACTGAGTCACAGTGAGGTGTGTGTGTGTGTGTGTGTGTTGGTACAGGAAGCAATTTGAGTCACAGTGAGGTATGTGTGTGTGTGTGTGTGCTGCTATAGGCTGTGCATTGAGTCACAGTGAGGTGTGTGTGGTGTGTGCTGGTATAGACCCTGCATTTAGTCACAGTGAGCTGTGTGTGTGTGTGCTGGAATAGTCTGAGCATTGAGTCACAGTGAGGTGCATGTGTGTGTGTGTATGTGCTGTTATAGATGGTGCATTGAGTCACACTGAGAAAAACGTGTGTGTGTGTGTGTGTGTGTGTGCTCATATAGACTGTTCATTGAGTCATAGCCTGGTGTGTTTGTGTGTGTGTGTGTGCAGGTATAGGCTGGGCATTGAGTCACAGTCAGCGTGTGTGTGATGTGTGTGCACGCTGGTATAGGCTGACCATTGAGTCACAGTGAGGTGTGTGTGTGTGTGGGTGCACGTACTGGTTTAGGCTTTGCACTGAGTCACAGTGAGCTGATTGTGTTTGAGTGGGTGTATGTGTGTGTGTGTGCAGGTATAGGCTGTGTATTGACTCACAGTGAGCCATGTGTGTTTCTGTGTGTGTCTGAGTCTGCTAGCATAGACTGTGCACTGAGTTCCATGGAGCCGTGTGTGTGTTGGTATAGACTGTGCATTGAGTCACAGTCAGGTGTGTTTGTGTGTGTGTGTGTGTGCTGGTATAGACTATGCATTGATTAACAGTCAACCGTGTGTGTGTGTGTGTTTGTGTGTGTGAATGCACACTGTTATAGGCAGTGCACTGAGTCATAGTAAGGGGTGTGTGTGTTCGTGGGCTGGTATAGGCAGACCAATGAGTGACAGAGAGGTCTGTGTGTGTGTGTGTGCTGGTATAGGCTTGAGGCACAGTGAGCTGTTTGTGGGTGTGTGTGGGCTGGTATAGAGTGTGCACTGAGACACAGACAGCCGTGTGTGTGTGTGTGTGTGTGTGTGTGCCGGCATAGACATTTCATTGAGTCACATTAAGCCGTGTGTGTGTGTGTGTAGGTACAGATGGTGCATTGAGTAACAGTGAGCTGTGTGTGTGTGTGTGCTGTTAGAGACTGTGCATTGAGTCACAGTCAGCTGTGCATGTGTGTGTATGCGTGTGTGCTGCTCTAGGCTGAGTATTGAGTAACATTTAGCTGTGTGTGTGTGCTGATATTGGCTGTGGACTCAGTCACATTGAGCCGTCTGTGTGTGTGTGTGTGTGCAGTATGGACGGTGCAATGTGTTACAGGGAGCCATGTGTGTGTGTGTCTGTCTGCTGGTAGAGACTGTGCATTGAGTCACAGTGAGGGGTGTGTGTGTGTCTGTGTGTGCAGGTATATGCTGAATATTGAGTCACACTGAGGTGTATGTGTGTGTGTGCATGCTGGCATAAGCTTTGCATAGAGTCACAGGTAGCGGTGTGTGTGTGTGTGTATGTGCTGGTATAGACTGTGCATTGAGTCAGAGTGAGCCATGTGTGTGTGTGTTTTCTGGTATAGGCTGTGCATTGAGTCTCAGTGAGCTGTTCATGTGTGTGTGTGTGTGTGTGTGTGCAAGTGTGTGTTGGTATAGGCTGTGCACTAAGTCACATGAGCCGTGTGTGTGTGTGCTGGTATAGGCTGCACATTCAGTCACAGTGATGTGTGTGTGTGTGTGCTCGTACAGGCTGTGCATTGAGTCACTGTGAGGTGAGTGTGCATGTGTGTGCAGGAATAGGCTGGACATTGATTCACAGTGAACTGTGTGTGTGTGTCTTTGTGTGTGCTTGTATAGGCTGTGCATTAAGTCACAGTGAGCTGTGTGTGTGTGTGCTGATCTAGGCTGAACATTGAGTCACAGTGAGGTGTGTCTGTGTGTGTGTGTGCTGGTACAGGCTGTGCATTGAGTCACAGTGAGGTGTGTGTGTGATTGTGCATGTGTGTGCAGGTGTAGGCTGGGCATTGAGTCACAGAGTCCTGTGTGTGTTTTTGTGTTGTTAGAGATTGTGGATTGAGTCACAGTGAGCCGTGTGTGTGTGTGTGCATGTGTGTGTGCTGTTATATGATGTGCATTGAGTGTCAGTGAGTGGTGTGTGTGTCTGCCTGTGATGGCATAGGCTGTGCATTGAGTCACAGTGAGCCGTGTGTGTGTGTATGTGTGCTGGTATAGGCAGTCCACTGTGTCACAGTAAGCCGTGAATGTGTGTGTGTGTGTGTTTGTAAGTAAGGATGGTGCTTTGAATTACAGTGAGCAGTGTGTGTGTGTGTGAGTGCTGATATAGGCTGTGCATTGAGTCACAGTCAGCCTTTTGTGTGTGTGTGCACGAGCACTGGTATAGGCTGTTCACTGAGTCACAGTTAGGGGTGTGTGTGTCTCTGTGTGCTGGTATAGGCTTTGCAATGAGTCACAGTGAGGTTTGTGTGTGTGTGTGTGCGTGTGCTGTTATAGGCTTGCATTGAGTCATAGTGAGATCTGAGTGTGTGTTTGTGTGCTGGTATAGACAGTGCACTAACTCACAGTGAGCATGTGTGTTTGTGTGATGGAATAGACTGTGCATTGAGTCAGAGTGAGCTGATCATGTGTGTGTGGGGTGGTGTCTGTATACTGTTACAGAATGTGCATGGAGTCACGGGGAGTAATGTGTGTGTGTGTGCATGTGTGTGTGCTGGTATAGTCTGAGTATTGAGTCACAGTTAGGTGTGATTGTTTGTGCCGGTATAGGTTGTGGACTGAGTCACATTGAGCCATCTTTGTTTGTGTGTGTGTGTGTGCAGGGATGGATGGTGCATTTAGTCACAGGGAGCCGAGTGTTTATGTGTGTGTGCTGGCATAGGCTGTGCATTGAGTCACAGTGAGCCGTGTGTGTGTGTAATGGTAAAGTCTGAGCATTGAGTCGCAGTGAGGTTTGTGGGTGTATATGCTGCTTATCGACTGTGCATTGAGTCACATTCAGGTGTGTTTTGTCGTTCTGTGTGCTGGTATAGACTGCATTAAGTCACAGTCAGCCGTGTGTGTGTGTGTGTGTGTGTGTGTGTGTGCATGCAGGTATATACTGTGCATTGAGTCACAGTGGTGTGTGTGTGTGTGCATGTGTGTGTGCTGGTATACTCTGCATTGAGTCACAGTGAGCCATGTGTGTGTGCTGGCATAAGCTGTGCATTGAGTCATAGTGAGCCGTGTGGGGGTGCGCAGGTATAGCCTGTTCATTGATTCACAGTTAGTTGCATGTATGTGTGTGTATGTGCTGCTTGTGGACTGTGCATTGAGGCATAGTTAGTTGTGTTTGTTTGTGTCTGCTGGTATAGGCTGAGCACTGAGTCACAGTGAGGTGTGTGTGTTTGTGTGTCTGTGTGTGTGTGCTGGTATAGACTGTGCATTGAGTCAGAGTAAGCCATGTGTGTGTGTGTGTGTGTGTGTGTGTGTGTGTTCTGGTATAGGCTGTGCATTGAGTCTCAGTGAGCTGTTCATCTGTGTGTATCTGTGTTGGTAATGGTTGTACACTGAGTCATATTGAGACGTGTTTGTGTGTGTGTGTGTGCGCGCGCAATGATACAGGCTGCACACTGAGTCAGAATGAGCCGTGTGTTTGTGTGCTTCTATAGGCTGCACATTGAGTCACAGTGAGCTGTATGTGTGAGTGTGTGTGCTGATATAGGCTGAGCATTGAGTCACAGTGAGGTATCGATGTGTGTGTGTACTGGAACAGGCTATGCATTGAGTCACAGTGAAGTGTGTGTGTGAGTGTGTGTATGTGCAAGTATAGGCTTGGAATTGAGTCACAGTGAGCCGTGTGTTTGTGTGCTGGTTTAGGATGTGCATTGACTCACAGTGAGGGGTGTGTGTGTGTGACGCTACAGAAAGCGCTTTGAGTCACAGCAAGGTATGTGTGTTTGTTGGTATAGGCTGAGCATAGAGTCATAGTGAGGTGTGTGTGTGTGTGTGCTGGTATAGACTCTGCATTGAGTCACAGTCCACCGTGTGTGTGTGAGTGTGTGTCTGTGTGTGCTGCTATAGGCTGACCATTGAGTCACAGTGAGGTGTGTGTGCGTGTGTGTGTGTGTCCTGGTATAGGCTGCCCTTTGAGTCACAGGTATGTGTGGGTGGGTGTGTGCTGGTACATGCTGCGCATTGAGTCACAGGTGTGTGTGTGTGTGTGTGTGTGTGTGCTAGTGCAGGCTGCACATTGAGTCACAGTGAGGTGTGTGTATGTGCTGGTATGATCGATGGTGCATTGAGTTACACAGAGCCATGTATGTGTGTGTGTATGTGCTGGTATAGAGTGCATTGAGTCACAGTCGTGTGTGTGTGAGTGTGTGTGTCTGTGTGCTGTTATAGGCTTTGCATGGAGCCACGGGGAGCAATGTGTGTGTGTGTGTGTGTGCATGTATGTGTGCTGGTGTAGGCTGAGTATTGAGTCACAGTTAGGTGTGTTTGCATGTGCCGGTATAGGCTGTGGACTGAGTCACATTGAGCCGTCTGTGTGTGTGTATGTGTGTGCAGGGATGGATGGTGCATTTAGTCAAAGGAAGCCGAGTGTTTGTGTGTGTTTGGTGGTATAGGCTGTATATTGAGTCACAGTGAGCCGTGTGTGTGTGTGTATGTGTGCGTGTTGGCATAGGCTGTGCATTGAGTCACTGTGAGCCGTGTGTGTGTGTGATGGTATAGTCTGAGCATTGAGTCACAATGAGGTGTGTTGTTGTGTTTGCTGCTTATAGACTGTGCATTGAGTCACAGTCAGATGTGTGTTGTGGTTCTGTGTGCTGGTATAGACTGCATTGAGTCACAGTCAGCCATGTGTGTGTGTGTGTGTGCACAGGTATAGATTGCGCATTGAGTCACAGTGGTGTGTGTGTGCATGTGTGTGTGCTGGTAGAGACTCTGCATTGAGTCACAGTGAGCCATTTGTGGGTGCTGGCATAAGCTGTGCATTGAGTTATAGTGAGCCATATGGGGGTGTGCAGGTATAGCCTGAGCATTGAGTCACAGTGAGTTGCATGTGTGTATGTGTATGTGCTACTTATAGACTGTGCATTGAGTCACAGTCAGGTGTGTCTGTGTTTGTGTGTGCTGGTATAGTCTGTGCACTGAGTCACAGTGAGCTGTGTTTCTTTGTGTGTGCTGGTATAGGCTGAGCATGGAGTCACAGTGAAGTGTGTGTGTGTGTGTGTGTGTGTGCAGGTATAGGCTGTGCATTGAGTCACAGTGAGCCATGCATGTGTGTGTGTGTGCTGATATAGGCTGAGCATTGAGTCAGAGTGAGCTGTGTGTGTGTATGTGTGTATGTGCTGGTATGGATGGTGCATTGAGACACACTGAGCAGTGTGTGTGTGTGTGCATGTGTGTGTGTGTGTGCTGGTATAGGCTCTGCATTGAGTCACTGTGAGATGTGTGTGTGTTTGTGTGTTTGTGCTGGTATAGGCTGTTCATTGAGTCACAGTGACCTGTGTGTGTGTGTGTGTGTGTGTGTGTGTGTGTGTGTGCTAGTATAGGCTGAGCATTGAGTTATAGTGAGCTATGTGTGTGTGCTGGTATAGGCATATCATTGAGTCACAGTGAAGTGTGTGTGTGAGTGTGTGTTCATGAATGAATTGTGAAATGAGTCACAGTGAGTCATGTATTTGTGTGTGTTTGTACTGCTATCGGCTGTGCACTGAGTGACAGGTGTGTGTGTGTTTGTGTGTGCTGGAATAGGCTGCTCATTGAGTCAAAGTGATATGTGTGTGTGTGTGTGTGTGTGTGTGTGTGTGTGTGCTGGTATAGAATATTCATTGAGTCACAGGGAGCCGTGTGTGTGTGTGCGTGTTTGTGTGTCCTGGTATAGAATCTGCATTGAGTCACCGTGAGCCATGTGTGTGTGCTGGCATAGGCTATGCTTTGAGTCGCAGTGAGCCTTGTTTGTGTGTGCTTTTATAGTCTGAGCATTGAGTCACAGCGTGGTGTCTGTGTGTGTGTGTGTATGTGTATGATGGTATAGATGGTGCATTCGGTCACCCTGAGCCATGCGTGTGTATGTGTGTGTGTGTGTGTGCTGCTATAGGCTGAGCACTGAGTCACAGTTATGTTTGTGTGTGTGTGGTGATATGAGCATTGCATTGAGTCACAATTAGGGTTATGTCTGTCTGTGTGTGTGTGCTGCTGTAGGCTGAGCATTGAGTCACAATTAGGTGTGTGTGTGTGTTCTGGTATAGGCTGTGCACCGAGGCACACTGAGCCGTCACTGTGTGTGTGTGTGTGTGTTTGTGTGCAGGTATGCATGGTGCATTTAGTCACAGTTAGCCAAGTGTGTCTGTGTGTACTGGCATAGGCTGTGCAATGATTCACAGTGAGTCGTGTGTGTGTTGTGTGTGTGCTGGTAGAGGCTGAGCATTTAATCACAGTGAGGTGTCTGTGTGTGATATGTGTGTGTGCTGGTATAGGCTGCGGATTGAGTCACAGTGAGGTGTGTGTGTCTTGGTATAGGCTGCCCATTGAGTCACTGTGATGTGGATGTGTGTGTGTGTGTGCGGCTATAGACTCTGCATTGAGTTACAGTGAGGTGCGTGTGTGTGTGTGTGTGTGTATGCTGTATAGGCTGTGCATTGAGTCACACTCAGCCGTGTGTGTGTGTGTGTGTGTATGGTGCTGGCAAAGGCTGTGCATTGAGTCACAGTCAGATGTGTTTGTGTGTGTGTGCTGGTATAGACTGTGCATTGAGTCACAGACAACCATGTGTGTGTGTGTGCATGTGCTGGTATAGGCTTTGCATTGAGTGACCGCTGTGTGTGTGTGTGTGTGTGCAGGTATAGGCTGTGCATTGAGTCACAGTGAGCCATGCATGTGTGTGTGTGTGTGCTGATATAGGCTGAGCATTGAATCAGAGTGAGCTGTGTGTGTGTATGTGTGTATGTGCTGGTATGGATGGTGCATTGAGACACACTGAGCAGTGTGTGTGTGTGTGCATGTGTGTGTGTGTGTGCTGGTATAGGCTCTGCATTGAGTCACTGTGAGATGTGTGTGTGTTTGTGTGTTTGTGCTGGTATAGGCTGTTCATTGAGTCACAGTGACCTGTGTGTGTGTGTGTGTGTGTGTGTGTGTGTGTGCTGGTATAGGCTGAGCATTGAGTTATAGTGAGCTATGTGTGTGTGCTGGTATAGGCATATCATTGAGTCACAGTGAGGTGTGTGTGTGAGTGTGTGTTCATGAATGAATTGTGAAATGAGTCACAGTGAGTCATGTATTTGTGTGTGTTTGTACTGCTATCGGCTGTGCACTGAGTGACAGGTGTGTGTGTGTTTGTGTGTGCTGGTATAGGCTGCTCATTGAGTCACAGTGATATGTGTGTGTGTGTGTGTGTGTGTGTGTGTTTGCTGGTATAGAATATTCATTGAGTCACAGGGAGCCGTGTGTGTGTGTGCGTGTTTGTGTGTTCTGGTATAGAATCTGCATTGAGTCACCGTGAGCCATGTGAGTGTGCTGGCATAGGCTATGCATTGAGTCGCAGTGAGCCTTGTTTGTGTGTGCTTTTATAGTCTGAGCATTGACTCACAGCGTGGTGTCTGTGTGTGTGTGTGTGTGTGTGTGTGTGTGTGTGTGTATGTGTATGATGGTATAGATGGTGCTTTCAGTCATCCTGAGACATGCGTGTGTATTTGTGTGTGTGTGTGTGCTGCTATAGGCTGAGCACTGAGTCACAGTTATGTTTGCGTGTGTGTGGTGATATGAGCATTGCATTGAGTCACAATTAGGGTTATGTCTGTGTGTGTGTGCTGCTGTAGGCTGAGCATTGAGTCACAATTAGGTGTGTGTGTGTGTTCTGGTATAGGCTGTGCACCGAGGCACACTGAGCCGTCACTGTGTGTGTGTGTGTGTGTGTTTGTGTGCAGGTATGCATGGTGCATTTAGTCACAGTTAGCCAAGTGTGTCTGTGTGTACTGGCATAGGCTGTGCAATGATTCACAGTGAGTCGTGTGTGTGTTGTGTGCGTGCTGGTAGAGGCTGTGCATTTAATCACAGTGAGGTGTCTGTGTGTGATATGTGTGTGTGCTGGTATAGGCTGCGGATTGAGTCACAGTGAGGTGTGTGTGTCTTGGTATAGGCTGCCCATTGAGTCACTGTGATGTGGATGTGTGTGTGTGTGTGCTGCTATAGACTCTGCATTGAGTTACAGTGAGGTGCATGTGTGTGTGTGTGTATGCTGTATAGGCTGTGCATTGAGTCACACTCAGCCATGTGTGTGTGTGTGTGTGTGTGTGTGTGTGTGTATGGTGCTGGCAAAGGCTGTGCATTGAGTCACAGTCAGATGTGTTTGTGTGTGTGTTCTGGTATAGACTGTGCATTGAGTCACAGACAACCGTGTGTGTGTGTGCATGTGCTGGTATAGGCTTTGCATTGAGTGACAGCTGTGAGTGTGTGTGTGTGTGTGCTGGTATAGAGTGTGCACTGAATCACTGATCTGTGTGTGTGTGTATGTGATGGAATAGACTGTGCATTGACTGACAGTGAGCTGTTCGTGTGTGTGTGTTTGTGTGTGTGTGTCTGCTGTTAGAGCCTGTGCATTGAGTCACAGAGAGCCATGTGTGTTTGAGTGCATGTGAGTGTGCTGGTATAGGCTGTGCACTGAGGCACAGTGAACCACGTTTGTGTGTGCAGGTATAGACTGTGCATTGAGTCACAATCAGCTGTGCGTGTGTGCTTGTGCTGCTACAGGTTGAGTACTGAGTCACAGGTGTGTGTGTGTGTTGATATAGGCTATGGACTGAGTCACATTGAGCCTTCTGTGTGTGTGTGTGTTTGTTTGCAGGTATGGACGGTGCATTGAGTCACAGGGAGCCGTGTGTGTGTGTGTGCTGATATAGTCTGAGCATTGAATCATTGTGAGGTGTGTGTGTGTGTGTGTGTGTGCGCCAGTATAGGCTGTGCACTGAGTCACAGAGAGCCATCTATGTGTTTGTGTGTGTGTGCTGGTATGGACAGTGCATTGAGTAATAGTGAGCCGTGTGTGTGTGTGTTCATGGGTGCTGGTTTAGGCTGTACATTGAGTCACAGTGAGCTGTGTTTGTGTTTCTGTGCTGGTATAGGCTGTGCATTCAGTCACAGTGAGCCCTGTGTGTGTGTGTGTGTTTGTGTTCGTATAGGTTGAGCATTGAGTCAAAGTGAGGTGCTTGTTTGTGTGTGCTGGTATAGTCTGTGCATTGAGTCACAGGGGTGTGTGTTTGTGTGTGTGCACATATAGACTGGACATTGAGCCACAGTGAGCCATGTGTGTGTATGTTTGTATGTGCCAGTATGGACAGTGCATTGAGACACACTGAGCAATGCGTGTGTGTGTGTGTATATGCTGGTATAGACTGTGCATTGAATCACAGTCAGTGGTGTTTGTGTGTGTGTTTGTGATGGTATAGACTGTGCATTGAGTCACAGTCAGCCATGTGTGTGTGTCTGTATGTGCACACTGGTATAGGATGACCTTTGAGTCACAGTGAGATGTGTATGTGTGTGTGTGCATGCTGGTATAGGCTATGCATTGAGTCAGAGTGTGCTGTGTGTGTGTGTGTGCTGGTACTGACTTTACACTGAGCTACAGGGAACTGTGTGTGTGTGTGTGTGCTTGTATAGAATGTGCATTGAATAACAGTGAGGTGTTCATGTGTGTGTGTGTGCTGCTATAGGCTGTGCACTGAGTCACACAGAGCTCTGTGTGTGTGTGTGTGTGTGTGTGCAGGTATGGATGGTGCATTGAGTCACAGTGAGCTGTGTGTGTGCGTGTGTGTGTGCTGAAATAGGCTGTACATTGATTCACAGTGAGCTGTGTGTGTGTGTGCGGGTATAGGCTGTGCATTGAGTCAAAGTGAGCTATGTGTGTGTGCTGGCATAGGCGGTGCATTAAGTCACAGTGAGCCGTGTGTGTGTGTGCTGGTAAAGGCTGAGTTTTGAGTCACAGTGAGGTGTGTGTGTTTGTGTGTATGTGCTGGTATGGATGATGCATTGAGTCACAATAAGCTGGACATGTGTTGTTTGTGTGTGTAGGTGCTGGTATAGACTCTGCATTGAGTCAGAGTCAGGTGTGTGTGTGTGCGTGTGTGTGTGTGTGTGCTGGTATAGGCTCTGCATTGAGTCACTGTGAGCTGTGTGTGTGTTTGTGTGTTTGTGCTGGTATAGGTTGTGCATTGAGTCACAGTGACAAGTGTGTGTGTGTTTGTGTGCTGGTATAGGCTGAGCATTGATTCAACGTGAGCTAGGTGTGTGTGCTGGTATAGGAAGTGCAATGAGTCACAGTGAGGTATGTGTGTGAGTGTGTGTTCAGGTATGAGCTGTGAAATGAGTCACAGTGAGTCATGTATTTGTGTGTGTTTGTGATGCTATCAGCTGTGCATTGATTGACAGGTGTGTGTGTGTGTGTGTGTGTGCTGGTATAGGCTGCACATGGAGTCACTTGGAGCTGTGTGTGTGAGTGTGTGTGCTTATATCGGCTGAGCATTGAGTCACACTGAGCTGTGTGTGTGTGTGCTGGTATAGGCTCTGCACTGAGTCACAGTGAGGTGTGTGTGTGTGTGTGTGTGTTGGTACAGGAAGCAATTTGAGTCACAGTGAGGTATGTGTGTGTGTGTGTGTGCTGCTATAGGCTGTGCATTGAGTCACAGTGAGGTGTGTGTGGTGTGTGCTGGTATAGACCCTGCATTTAGTCACAGTGAGCTGTGTGTGTGTGTGCTGGAATAGTCTGAGCATTGAGTCACAGTGAGGTGCATGTGTGTGTGTGTATGTGCTGTTATAGATGGTGCATTGAGTCACACTGAGAAAAACGTGTGTGTGTGTGTGTGTGTGTGTGTGTATGTGCTCATATAGACTGTTCATTGAGTCATAGCCTGGTGTGTTTGTGTGTGTGTGTGTGCAGGTATAGGCTGGGCATTGAGTCACAGTCAGCGTGTGTGTGATGTGTGTGCACGCTGGTATAGGCTGACCATTGAGTCACAGTGAGGTGTGTGTGTGTGTGGGTGCACGTACTGGTTTAGGCTTTGCACTGAGTCACAGTGAGCTGATTGTGTTTGAGTGGGTGTATGTGTGTGTGTGTGCAGGTATAGGCTGTGTATTGACTCACAGTGAGCCATGTGTGTTTCTGTGTGTGTCTGAGTCTGCTAGCATAGACTGTGCACTGAGTTCCATGGAGCCGTGTGTGTGTTGGTATAGACTGTGCATTGAGTCACAGTCAGGTGTGTTTGTGTGTGTGTGTGTGTGCTGGTATAGACTATGCATTGATTAACAGTCAACCGTGTGTGTGTGTGTGTTTGTGTGTGTGAATGCACACTGTTATAGGCAGTGCACTGAGTCATAGTAAGGGGTGTGTGTGTTCGTGGGCTGGTATAGGCAGACCAATGAGTGACAGAGAGGTCTGTGTGTGTGTGTGTGCTGGTATAGGCTTGAGGCACAGTGAGCTGTTTGTGGGTGTGTGTGGGCTGGTATAGAGTGTGCACTGAGACACAGACAGCCGTGTGTGTGTGCTGGCATAGACATTTCATTGAGTCACATTAAGCCGTGTGTGTTTGTGTGTAGGTACAGATGGTGCATTGAGTCACAGTGAGCTGTGTGTGTGTGTGTGTGTGCTGTTAGAGACTGTGCATTGAGGCACAGTCAGCTGTGCATGTGTGTGTATGCGTGTGTGCTGCTCTAGGCTGAGTATTGAGTAACAGTTAGCTGTGTGTGTGAGCTGATATTGGCTGTGGACTCAGTCACATTGAGCCGTCTGTGTGTGTGTGTGTGTGCAGTATGGACGGTGCAATGTGTTACAGGGAGCCATGTGTGTGTGTGTCTGTGTGCTGGTAGAGACTGTGCATTGAGTCACAGTGAGGGGTGTGTGTGTGTCTGTGTGTGCAGGTATATGCTGAATATTGAGTCACACTGAGGTGTATGTGTGTGTGTGCATGCTGGCATAAGCTTTGCATAGAGTCACAGGTAGCGGTGTGTGTGTGTGTGTATGTGCTGGTATAGACTGTGCATTGAGTCAGAGTGAGCCATGTGTGTGTGTGTTTTCTGGTATAGGCTGTGCATTGAGTCTCAGTGAGCTGTTCATGTGTGTGTGTGTGTGTGTGTGTGCAAGTGTGTGTTGGTATAGGCTGTGCACTAAGTCACATGAGCCGTGTGTGTGTGTGCTGGTATAGGCTGCACATTCAGTCACAGTGATGTGTGTGTGTGTGTGCTCGTACAGGCTGTGCATTGAGTCACTGTGAGGTGAGTGTGCATGTGTGTGCAGGAATAGGCTGGACATTGATTCACAGTGAACTGTGTGTGTGTGTCTTTGTGTGTGCTTGTATAGGCTGTGCATTAAGTCACAGTGAGCTGTGTGTGTGTGTGTGCTGATCTAGGCTGAACATTGAGTCACAGTGAGGTGTGTCTGTGTGTGTGTGTGCTGGTACAGGCTGTGCATTGAGTCACAGTGAGGTGTGTGTGTGATTGTGCATGTGTGTGCAGGTGTAGGCTGGGCATTGAGTCACAGAGTCCTGTGTGTGTTTTTGTGTTGTTAGAGATTGTGGATTGAGTCACAGTGAGCCGTGTGTGTGTGTGTGCATGTGTGTGTGCTGTTATATGATGTGCATTGAGTGTCAGTGAGTGGTGTGTGTGTCTGCCTGTGATGGCATAGGCTGTGCATTGAGTCACAGTGAGCCGTGTGTGTGTGTATGTGTGCTGGTATAGGCAGTCCACTGTGTCACAGTAAGCCGTGAATGTGTGTGTGTGTGTGTTTGTAAGTAAGGATGGTGCTTTGAATTACAGTGAGCAGTGTGTGTGTGTGTGAGTGCTGATATAGGCTGTGCATTGAGTCACAGTCAGCCTTGTGTGTGTGTGTGCACGAGCACTGGTATAGGCTGTTCACTGAGTCACAGTTAGGGGTGTGTGTGTCTCTGTGTGCTGGTATAGGCTTTGCAATGAGTCACAGTGAGGTTTGTGTGTGTGTGTGTGCGTGTGCTGTTATAGGCTTGCATTGAGTCATAGTGAGATCTGAGTGTGTGTTTGTGTGCTGGTATAGACAGTGCACTAACTCACAGTGAGCATGTGTGTTTGTGTGATGGAATAGACTGTGCATTGAGTCAGAGTGAGCTGATCATGTGTGTGTGGGGGGGTGTCTGTATACTGTTACAGAATGTGCATGGAGTCACGGGGAGTAATGTGTGTGTGTGTGCATGTGTGTGTGCTGGTATAGTCTGAGTATTGAGTCACAGTTAGGTGTGATTGTTTGTGCCGGTATAGGTTGTGGACTGAGTCACATTGAGCCATCTTTGTGTGTGTGTGTGTGTGTGCAGGGATGGATGGTGCATTTAGTCACAGGGAGCCGAGTGTTTATGTGTGTGTGCTGGCATAGGCTGTGCATTGAGTCACAGTGAGCCGTGTGTGTGTGTACTGGTAAAGTCTGAGCATTGAGTCGCAGTGAGGTTTGTGGGTGTATATGCTGCTTATCGACTGTGCATTGAGTCACATTCAGGTGTGTTTTGTCGTTCTGTGTGCTGGTATAGACTGCATTAAGTCACAGTCAGCCGTGTGTGTGTGTGTGTGTGTGTGTGTGTGCATGCAGGTATATACTGTGCATTGAGTCACAGTGGTGTGTGTGTGTGTGCATGTGTGTGTGCTGGTATACTCTGCATTGAGTCACAGTGAGCCATGTGTGTGTGCTGGCATAAGCTGTGAATTGAGTCATAGTGAGCCGTGTGGGGGTGCGCAGGTATAGCCTGTTCATTGATTCACAGTTAGTTGCATGTATGTGTGTGTATGTGCTGCTTGTGGACTGTGCATTGAGGCATAGTTAGTTGTGTTTGTTTGTGTCTGCTGGTATAGGCTGAGCACTGAGTCACAGTGAGGTGTGTGTGTGTGTGTCTGTGTGTGTGTGCTGGTATAGACTGTGCATTGAGTCAGAGTAAGCCATGTGTGTGTGTGTGTGTGTGTGTGTGTGTGTGTTCTGGTATAGGCTGTGCATTGAGTCTCAGTGAGCTGTTCGTCTGTGTGTATCTGTGTTGGTAATGGCTGTACACTGAGTCACATTGAGAAGTGTTTGTGTGTGTGTGTGTGTGCGCGCAATGATACAGGCTGCACACTGAGTCAGAATGAGCCGTGTGTTTGTGTGCTTCTATAGGCTGCACATTGAGTCACAGTGAGCTGTATGTGTGAGTGTGTGTGCTGATATAGGCTGAGCATTGAGTCACAGTGAGGTATCGATGTGTGTGTGTACTGGAACAGGCTATGCATTGAGTCACAGTGAAGTGTGTGTGTGAGTGTGTGTATGTGCAAGTATAGGCTTGGAATTGAGTCACAGTGAGCCGTGTGTTTGTGTGCTGGTTTAGGATATGCATTGACTCACAGTGAGGGGTGTGTGTGTGTGACGCTACAGAAAGCGCTTTGAGTCACAGCAAGGTATGTGTGTTTGTTGGTATAGGCTGAGCATAGAGTCATAGTGAGGTGTGTGTGTGTGTGTGCTGGTATAGACTCTGCATTGAGTCACAGTCCACCGTGTGTGTGTGAGTGTGTGTCTGTGTTTGCTGCTATAGGCTGACCATTGAGTCACAGTGAGGTGTGTGTGCGTGTGTGTGTGTGTCCTGGTATAGGCTGCCCTTTGAGTCACAGGTATGTGTGGGTGGGTGTGTGCTGGTACATGCTGCGCATTGAGTCACAGGTGTGTGTGTGTGTGTGTGTGTGTGCTGGTGCAGGCTGCACATTGAGTCACAGTGAGGTGTGTGTATGTGCTGGTATGATCGATGGTGCATTGAGTTACACAGAGCCATGTATGTGTGTGTGTATGTGCTGGTATAGAGTGCATTGAGTCACAGTCGTGTGTGTGTGAGTGTGTGTGTCTGTGTGCTGTTATAGGCTTTGCATGGAGCCACGGGGAGCAATGTGTGTGTGTGTGTGTGTGCATGTATGTGTGCTGGTGTAGGCTGAGTATTGAGTCACAGTTAGGTGTGTTTGCATGTGCCGGTATAGGCTGTGGACTGAGTCACATTGAGCCGTCTGTGTGTGTGTGTATGTGTGTGCAGGGATGGATGGTGCATTTAGTCAAAGGGAGCCGAGTGTTTGTGTGTGTTTGGTGGTATAGGCTGTATATTGAGTCACAGTGAGCCGTGTGTGTGTGTGTATGTGTGCGTGTTGGCATAGGCTGTGCATTGAGTCACAGTGAGCCGTGTGTGTGTGTGATGGTATAGTCTGAGCATTGTGTCACAATGAGGTGTGTTGTTGTGTTTGCTGCTTATAGACTGTGCATTGAGTCACAGTCAGGTGTGTGTTGTGGTTCTGTGTGCTGGTATAGACTGCATTGAGTCACAGTCAGCCATGTGTGTGTGTGTGTGTGCACAGGTATAGATTGCACATTGAGTCACAGTGGTGTGTGTGTGCATGTGTGTGTGCTGGTAGAGACTCTGCATTGAGTCACAGTGAGCCATTTGTGTGTGCTGGCATAAGCTGTGCATTGAGTTATAGTGAGCCATATGGGGGTGTGCAGGTATAGCCTGAGCATTGAGTCACAGTGAGTTGCATGTGTGTATGTGTATGTGCTACTTATAGACTGTGCATTGAGTCACAGTCAGGTGTGTCTGTGTTTGTGTGTGCTGGTATAGTCTGTGCACTGAGTCACAGTGAGCTGTGTTTCTTTGTGTGTGCTGGTATAGGCTGAGCATGGAGTCACAGTGAAGTGTGTGTGTGTGTGTGTGTGTGTGTGTGCAGGTATAGGCTGTGCATTGAGTCACAGTGAGCCATGCATGTGTGTGTGTGTGTGCTGATATAGGCTGAGCATTGAGTCAGAGTGAGCTGTGTGTGTGTATGTGTGTATGTGCTGGTATGGATGGTGCATTGAGACACACTGAGCAGTGTGTGTGTGTGTGCATGTGTGTGTGTGTGTGCTGGTATAGGCTCTGCATTGAGTCACTGTGAGATGTGTGTGTGTTTGTGTGTTTGTGCTGGTATAGGCTGTTTATTGAGTCACAGTGACGTGTGTGTGTGTGTGTGTGTGTGTGTGTGTGTGTGTGTGTGCTAGTATAGGCTGAGCATTGAGTTAAAGTGAGCTAGTATAGGCTGAGCATTGAGTTATAGTGAGCTATGTGTGTGTGCTGGTATAGGCATATCATTGAGTCACAGTGAAGTGTGTGTGTGAGTGTGTGTTCATGAATGAATTGTGAAATGAGTCACAGTGAGTCATGTATTTGTGTGTGTTTGTACTGCTATCGGCTGTGCACTGAGTGACAGGTGTGTGTGTGTTTGTGTGTGCTGGAATAGGCTGCTCATTGAGTCAAAGTGATATGTGTGTGTGTGTGTGTGTGTGTGTGTGTGTGCTGGTATAGAATATTCATTGAGTCACAGGGAGCCGTGTGTGTGTGTGCGTGTTTGTGTGTCCTGGTATAGAATCTGCATTGAGTCACCGTGAGCCATGTGTGTGTGCTGGCATAGGCTATGCTTTGAGTCGCAGTGAGCCTTGTTTGTGTGTGCTTTTATAGTCTGAGCATTGAGTCACAGCGTGGTGTCTGTGTGTGTGTGTGTATGTGTATGATGGTATAGATGGTGCATTCGGTCACCCTGAGCCATGCGTGTGTATGTGTGTGTGTGTGTGTGCTGCTATAGGCTGAGCACTGAGTCACAGTTATGTTTGTGTGTGTGTGGTGATATGAGCATTGCATTGAGTCACAATTAGGGTTATGTCTGTCTGTGTGTGTGTGCTGCTGTAGGCTGAGCATTGAGTCACAATTAGGTGTGTGTGTGTGTTCTGGTATAGGCTGTGCACCGAGGCACACTGAGCCGTCACTGTGTGTGTGTGTGTGTGTTTGTGTGCAGGTATGCATGGTGCATTTAGTCACAGTTAGCCAAGTGTGTCTGTGTGTACTGGCATAGGCTGTGCAATGATTCACAGTGAGTCGTGTGTGTGTTGTGTGTGTGCTGGTAGAGGCTGAGCATTTAATCACAGTGAGGTGTCTGTGTGTGATATGTGTGTGTGCTGGTATAGGCTGCGGATTGAGTCACAGTGAGGTGTGTGTGTCTTGGTATAGGCTGCCCATTGAGTCACTGTGATGTGGATGTGTGTGTGTGTGTGCGGCTATAGACTCTGCATTGAGTTACAGTGAGGTGCGTGTGTGTGTGTGTGTGTGTATGCTGTATAGGCTGTGCATTGAGTCACACTCAGCCGTGTGTGTGTGTGTGTGTGTATGGTGCTGGCAAAGGCTGTGCATTGAGTCACAGTCAGATGTGTTTGTGTGTGTGTGCTGGTATAGACTGTGCATTGAGTCACAGACAACCATGTGTGTGTGTGTGCATGTGCTGGTATAGGCTTTGCATTGAGTGACCGCTGTGTGTGTGTGTGTGTGTGCAGGTATAGGCTGTGCATTGAGTCACAGTGAGCCATGCATGTGTGTGTGTGTGTGCTGATATAGGCTGAGCATTGAATCAGAGTGAGCTGTGTGTGTGTATGTGTGTATGTGCTGGTATGGATGGTGCATTGAGACACACTGAGCAGTGTGTGTGTGTGTGCATGTGTGTGTGTGTGTGCTGGTATAGGCTCTGCATTGAGTCACTGTGAGATGTGTGTGTGTTTGTGTGTTTGTGCTGGTATAGGCTGTTCATTGAGTCACAGTGACCTGTGTGTGTGTGTGTGTGTGTGTGTGTGTGTGTGCTGGTATAGGCTGAGCATTGAGTTATAGTGAGCTATGTGTGTGTGCTGGTATAGGCATATCATTGAGTCACAGTGAGGTGTGTGTGTGAGTGTGTGTTCATGAATGAATTGTGAAATGAGTCACAGTGAGTCATGTATTTGTGTGTGTTTGTACTGCTATCGGCTGTGCACTGAGTGACAGGTGTGTGTGTGTTTGTGTGTGCTGGTATAGGCTGCTCATTGAGTCACAGTGATATGTGTGTGTGTGTGTGTGTGTGTGTGTTTGCTGGTATAGAATATTCATTGAGTCACAGGGAGCCGTGTGTGTGTGTGCGTGTTTGTGTGTCCTGGTATAGAATCTGCATTGAGTCACCGTGAGCCATGTGAGTGTGCTGGCATAGGCTATGCATTGAGTCGCAGTGAGCCTTGTTTGTGTGTGCTTTTATAGTCTGAGCATTGAGTCACAGCGTGGTGTCTGTGTGTGTGTGTGTGTGTGTGTGTGTGTGTGTGTGTATGTGTATGATGGTATAGATGGTGCTTTCAGTCATCCTGAGACATGCGTGTGTATTTGTGTGTGTGTGTGTGCTGCTATAGGCTGAGCACTGAGTCACAGTTATGTTTGTGTGTGTGTGGTGATATGAGCATTGCATTGAGTCACAATTAGGGTTATGTCTGTGTGTGTGTGCTGCTGTAGGCTGAGCATTGAGTCACAGTTAGGTGTGTGTGTGTGTTCTGGTATAGGCTGTGCACCGAGGCACACTGAGCCATCACTGTGTGTGTGTGTGTGTGTGTGTGTGTTTGTGTGCAGGTATGCATGGTGCATTTAGTCACAGTTAGCCAAGTGTGTCTGTGTGTACTGGCATAGGCTGTGCAATGATTCACAGTGAGTCGTGTGTGTGTTGTGTGCGTGCTGGTAGAGGCTGTGCATTTAATCACAGTGAGGTGTCTGTGTGTGATATGTGTGTGTGCTGGTATAGGCTGCGGATTGAGTCACAGTGAGGTGTGTGTGTCTTGGTATAGGCTGCCCATTGAGTCACTGTGATGTGGATGTGTGTGTGTGTGTGCTGCTATAGACTCTGCATTGAGTTACAGTGAGGTGCATGTGTGTGTGTGTGTATGCTGTATAGGCTGTGCATTGAGTCACACTCAGCCATGTGTGTGTGTGTGTGTGTGTGTGTATGGTGCTGGCAAAGGCTGTGCATTGAGTCACAGTCAGATGTGTTTGTGTGTGTGTGCTGGTATAGACTGTGCATTGAGTCACAGACAACCGTGTGTGTGTGTGCATGTGCTGGTATAGGCTTTGCATTGAGTGACAGCTGTGAGTGTGTGTGTGTGTGTGTGCTGGTATAGAGTGTGCACTGAATCACTGATCTGTGTGTGTGTGTATGTGATGGAATAGACTGTGCATTGACTGACAGTGAGCTGTTCGTGTGTGTGTGTTTGTGTGTGTGTGTCTGCTGTTAGAGCCTGTTCATTGAGTCACAGAGAGCCATGTGTGTTTGAGTGCATGTGAGTGTGCTGGTATAGGCTGTGCACTGAGGCACAGTGAACCACGTTTGTGTGTGCAGGTATAGACTGTGCATTGAGTCACAATCAGCTGTGCGTGTGTGCTTGTGCTGCTACAGGTTGAGTACTGAGTCACAGGTGTGTGTGTGTGTTGATATAGGCTATGGACTGAGTCACATTGAGCCTTCTGTGTGTGTGTGTGTTTGTTTGCAGGTATGGACGGTGCATTGAGTCACAGGGAGCCGTGTGTGTGTGTGTGCTGATATAGTCTGAGCATTGAATCATTGTGAGGTGTGTGTGTGTGTGTGTGTGTGTGTGCGCCAGTATAGGCTGTGCACTGAGTCACAGAGAGCCATCTATGTGTTTGTGTGTGTGTGCTGGTATGGACAGTGCATTGAGTAATAGTGAGCCGTGTGTGTGTGTGTTCATGGGTGCTGGTTTAGGCTGTACATTGAGTCACAGTGAGCTGTGTTTGTGTTTCTGTGCTGGTATAGGCTGTGCATTCAGTCACAGTGAGCCCTGTGTGTGTGTGTGTGTTTGTGCTCGTATAGGTTGAGCATTGAGTCAAAGTGAGGTGCTTGTTTGTGTGTGCTGGTATAGTCTGTGCATTGAGTCACAGGGGTGTGTGTTTGTGTGTGTGCACATATAGACTGGACATTGAGCCACAGTGAGCCATGTGTGTGTATGTGTGTATGTGCCAGTATGGACAGTGCATTGAGACACACTGAGCAATGCGTGTGTGTGTGTGTATATGCTGGTATAGACTGTGCATTGAATCACAGTCAGTGGTGTTTGTGTGTGTGTTTGTGATGGTATAGACTGTGCATTGAGTCACAGTCAGCCATGTGTGTGTGTCTGTATGTGCACACTGGTATAGGATGACCTTTGAGTCACAGTGAGATGTGTATGTGTGTGTGTGCATGCTGGTATAGGCTATGCATTGAGTCAGAGTGTGCTGTGTGTGTGTGTGTGCTGGTACTGACTTTACACTGAGCTACAGGGAACTGTGTGTGTGTGTGTGTGCTTGTATAGAATGTGCATTGAATAACAGTGAGGTGTTCATGTGTGTGTGTGTGCTGCTATAGGCTGTGCACTGAGTCACACAGAGCTCTGTGTGTGTGTGTGTGTGTGTGCAGGTATGGATGGTGCATTGAGTCACAGTGAGCTGTGTGTGTGCGTGTGTGTGTGCTGAAATAGGCTGTACATTGATTCACAGTGAGCTGTGTGTGTGTGTGCGGGTATAGGCTGTGCATTGAGTCAAAGTGAGCTATGTGTGTGTGCTGGCATAGGCGGTGCATTAAGTCACAGTGAGCCGTGTGTGTGTGTGCTGGTAAAGGCTGAGTTTTGAGTCACAGTGAGGTGTCTGTGTTTGTGTGTATGTGCTGGTATGGATGATGCATTGAGTCACAATAAGCTGGACATGTGTTGTTTGTGTGTGTAGGTGCTGGTATAGACTCTGCATTGAGTCAGAGTCAGGTGTGTGTGTGAGCGTGTGTGTGTGTGCTGGTATAGGCTCTGCATTGAGTCACTGTGAGCTGTGTGTCTGTTTGTGTGTTTGTGCTGGTATAGGCTGTGCCTTGAGTCACAGTGACCAGTGCGTGTGTGTTTGTGTGCTGGTATAGGCTGAGCATTGATTCAACATGAGCTAGGTGTGTGTGCTGGTATAGGAAGTGCAATGAGTCACAGTGAGGTATGTGTGTGAGTGTGTGTTCAGGTATGAGCTGTGAAATGAGTCACAGTGAGTCATGTATTTGTGTGTGTTTGTGATGCTATCAGCTGTGCATTGAGTGACAGGTGTGTGTGTGTGTGTGTGTGTGTGTGTGTGCTGGTATAGGCTGCACATGGAGTCACTTTGAGCTGTGTGTGTGAGTGATTGTGCTTATATCCGCTGAGCATTGAGTCACACTGAGCTGTGTGTGTGTGTGCTGGTATAGGCTCTGCACTGAGTCACAGTGAGGTGTGTGTGTGTGTGTTGGTACAGGAAGCAATTTGAGTCACAGTGAGGTATGTGTGTGTGTGTGTTTGCTGCTATAGGCTGTGCATTGAGTCACAGTGAGGTGTGTGTGGTGTGTGCTGGTATTGACCCTGCATTTAGTCACAGTGAGCTGTGTGTGTGTGTGCTGGTATAGTCTGAGCATTGAGTCACAGTGAGGTGCATGTGTGTGTGTGTATGTGCTGTTATGGATGGTGCATTGAGTCACACTGAGAAAAACGTGTGTGTGTGTGTGTGTGTGTGTATGTGCTCATATAGACTGTTCATTGAGTCATAGTCTGGTGTGTTTGTGTGTGTGTGTGTGCAGGTATAGGCTGGGCATTGAGTCACAGTCAGCGTGTGTGTGATGTGTGTGCATGCTGGTATAGGCTGTGCATTTAATCACAGAGAGGGATGTGTGTCTGTGTGCGCTGGTATAGGCTGACCATTAAGTCACAGTGAGGTGTGTGTGTGTGTGGGTGCACGTACTGGTTTAGGCTTTGCACTGAGTCACAGTGAGCTGATTGTGTTTGAGTGGGTGTATGTGTGTGTGTGTGCAGGTATAGGCTGTGTATTGACTCACAGTGAGCCATGTGTGTTTCTGTGTGTGTCTGAGTCTGCTAGCATAGACTGTGCACTGAGTTCCATGGAGCCGTGTGTGTGTTGGTATAGACTGTGCATTGAGTCACAGTCAGGTGTGTTTGTGTGTGTGTGTGTGTGCTGGTACAGACTATGCATTGATTAACAGTCAACCGTGTGTGTGTGTGTGTTTGTGTGTGTGAATGCACACTGTTATAGGCAGTGCACTGAGTCATAGTAAGGGGTGTGTGTGTTCGTGGGCTGGTATAGGCAGACCAATGAGTGACAGAGAGGTCTGTGTGTGTGTGTGTGCTGGTATAGGCTTGAGGCACAGTGAGCTGTTTGTGGGTGTGTGTGGGCTGGTGTAGAGTGTACACTGAGACACAGACAGCCGTGTGTGTGTGTGTGTGTGTGTGTGTGCCGGCATAGACATTTCATTGAGTCACATTAAACCGTGTGTGTGTGTGTGTAGGTACAGATGGTGCATTGAGTGACAGTGAGCTGTGTGTGTGTGTGTGCTGTTAGAGACTGTGCATTGAGTCACAGTCAGCTGTGCATGTGTGTGTATGCGTGTGTGCTGCTCTAGGCTGAGTATTGAGTAACAGTTAGCTGTGTGTGTGTGCTGATATTGGCTGTGGACTCAGTCACATTCAGCCGTCTGTGTGTGTGTGTGTGTGCAGTATGGACGGTGCAATGTGTTACAGGGAGCCGTGTGTGTGTGTGCTGGTAGAGAATGTGCATTGAGTCACAGTGAGGGGTGTGTGTGTGTCTGTGTGTGCAGGTATATGCTGAACATTGAGTCACACTGAGGTGTATGTGTGTGTGTGCATGCTGGTATAAGCTTTGCATAGAGTCACAGGTAGCGGTGTGTGTGTGTGTGTATGTGCTGGTATAGACTGTGCATTGAGTCAGAGTGAGCCATGTGTGTGTGTGTTTTCTGGTATAGGCTGTGCATTGAGTCTCAGTGAGCTTTTCATGTGTGTGTGTGTGTGTGTGCATGTGTGTGTTGGTATAGGCTGTGCACTAAGTCACATGAGCCGTGTGTATGTGTGCTGGTATAGGCTGCACATTCAGTCACAGTGATGTGTGTGTGTGTGTGTGCTCGTACAGGCTGTGCATTGAGTCACTGTGAGGTGTGTGTGTGAGTGTGCATGTGTGTGCAGGAATAGGCTGGACATTGATTCACAGTGAACTGTGTGTGTGTCTTTGTGTGTGCTTGTATAGGCTGTGCATTAAGTCACAGTGAGCTGTGTGTGTGTGTGTGCTGATCTAGGCTGTACATTGAGTCACAGTGAGGTGTGTCTGTGTGTGTGTGTGCTGGTACAGGCTGTGCATTGAGTCACAGTGAGGTGTGTGTGTGTGTATGTGTGCTGGTATAGGCAGTCCACTGTGTCACAGTAAGCCGTGAATATGTGTGTGTGTGTGTTTGTAAGTAAGGATGGTGCTTTGAATTACAGTGAGCAGTGTGTGTGTGTGTGAGTGCTGATATAGGCTGTGCATTGAGTCACAGTCAGCCTTGTGTGTGTGTGTGCACGAGCACTGGTATAGGCTGTTCACTGAGTCACAGTTAGGGGTGTGTGTGTCTCTGTGTGCTGGTATAGGCTTTGCAATGAGTCACAGTGAGGTTTGTGTGTGTGTGTGTGCGTGTGCTGTTATAGGCTTGCATTGAGTCATAGTGAGATCTGAGTGTGTGTTTGTGTGCTGGTATAGACAGTGCACTAACTCACAGTGAGCATGTGTGTTTGTGTGATGGAATAGACTGTGCATTGAGTCAGAGTGAGCTGATCATGTGTGTGTGGGGGGGTGTCTGTGTACTGTTACAGACTGTGCATGGAGTCACGGGGAGTAATGTGTGTGTGTGTGCATGTGTGTGTGCTGGTATAGTCTGAGTATTGAGTCACAGTTAGGTGTGATTGTTTGTGCCGGTATAGGTTGTGGACTGAGTCACATTGAGCCATCTTTGTGTGTGTGTGTGTGTGTGCAGGGATGGATGGTGCATTTAGTCACAGGGAGCCGAGTGTTTGTGTGTGTGTGCTGGCATAGGCTGTGCATTGAGTCACAGTGAGCCGTGTGTGTGTGTAATGATAAAGTCTGAGCATTGAGTCGCAGTGAGGTGTGTGGGTGTATGTGCTGCTTATAGACTGTGCATTGAGTCACATTCAGGTGTGTTTTGTCGTTCTGTGTGCTGGTATAGACTGCATTAAGTCACAGTCAGCCGTGTGTGTGTGTGTGTGTGTGTGTGTGTGTGCATGCAGGTATATACTGTGCATTGAGTCACAGTGGTGTGTGTGTGTGCATGTGTGTGTGCTGGTATACTCTGCATTGAGTCACAGTGAGCCATGTGTGTGTGCTGGCATAAGCTGTGCATTGAGTCATAGTGAGCCGTGTGGGGGTGCGCAGGTATAGCCTGTTCATTGATTCACCGTTAGTTGCATGTATGTGTGTGTATGTGCTGCTTGTGGACTGTGCATTGAGGCATAGTTAGTTGTGTTTGTTTGTGTCTGCTGGTATAGGCTGAGCACTGAGTCACAGTGAGGTGTTTGTGTGTGTGTCTGTGTGTGTGTGCTGGTATAGACTGTGCATTGAGTCAGAGTAAGCCGTGTGTGTGTGTGTGTGTGTGTGTGTGTGTGTGTGTGTTCTGGTATAGGCTGTGCATTGAGTCTTAGTGAGCTGTTCGTCTGTGTGTATCTGTGTTGGTACAGGCTGTACACTGAGTCACATTGAGACGTGTTTGTGTGTGTGTGTGTGTGCGCGCAATGATACAGGCTGCACACTGAGTCAGAATGAGCCGTGTGTTTGTGTGCTTCTATAGGCTGCACATTGAGTCACAGTGAGCTGTATGTGTGAGTGTGTGTGCTGATATAGGCTGAGCATTGAGTCACAGTGAGGTATCGATGTGTGTGTGTACTGGAACAGGCTATGGATTGAGTCACAGTGAAGTGTGTGTGTGAGTGTGTGTATGTGCAAGTATAGGCTTGGAATTGAGTCACAGTGAGCCGTGTGTTTGTGTGCTGGTTTAGGATGTGCATTGACTCACAGTGAGGGGTGTGTGTGTGTGTGTGTTTGTGTGTGTGTGTGTGACGCTACAGAAAGCGCTTTGAGTCACAGCAAGGTATGTGTGTTTGTTGGTATAGGCTGAGCATAGAGTCATAGTGAGGTGTGTGTGTGTGTGTGCTGGTATAGACTCTGCATTGAGTCACAGTCCACCGTGTGTGTGTGAGTGTGTGTCTGTGTGTGCTGCTATAGGCTGACCATTGAGTCACAGTGAGGTGTGTGTTCGTGTGTGTGTGTGTCCTGGTATAGGCTGCCCTTTGAGTCACAGGTATGTGTGGGTGGGTGTGTGCTGGTACATGCTGCGCATTGAGTCACAGGTGTGTGTGTGTGTGTGTGTGTGTGTGCTGGTGCAGGCTGCACATTGAGTCACAGTGAGGTGTGTGTATGTGCTGGTATGATCGATGGTGCATTGAGTTACACAGAGCCATGTATGTGTGTGTGTATGTGCTGGTATAGACTGCATTGAGTCACAGTCGTGTGTGTGTGAGTGTGTGTGTCTGTGTGCTGTTATAGGCTTTGCATGGAGCCACGGGGAGCAATGTGTGTGTGTGTGTGTGTGTGTGCATGTATGTGTGCTGGTGTAGGCTGAGTATTGAGTCACAGTTAGGTGTGTTTGCATGTGCCGGTGTAGGCTGTGGACTGAGTCACATTGAGCCATCTGTGTGTGTGTGTATGTGTGTGCAGGGATGGATGGTGCATTTAGTCAAAGGGAGCCGAGTGTTTGTGTGTGTTTGGTGGTATAGGCTGTATATTGAGTCACAGTGAGCCGTGTGTGTGTGTGTATGTGTGCGTGTTGGCATAGGCTGTGCATTGAGTCACAGTGAGCCGTGTGTGTGTGTGATGGTATAGTCTGAGCATTGAGTCACAATGAGGTGTGTTGTTGTGTTTGCTGCTTATAGACTGTGCATTGAGTCACAGTCAGGTGTGTGTTGTGGTTCTGTGTGCTGGTATAGACTGCATTGAGTCACAGTCAGCCATGTGTGTGTGTGTGTGTGCACAGGTATAGACTGCGCATTGAGTCACAGTGGTGTGTGTGTGCATGTGTGTGTGCTGGTAGAGACTCTGCATTGAGTCACAGTGAGCCATTTGTGTGTGCTGGCATAAGCTGTGCATTGAGTTATAGTGAGCCATATGGGGGTGTGCAGGTATAGCCTGAGCATTGAGTCACAGTGAGTTGCATGTGTGTATGTGTATGTGCTACTTATAGACTGTGCATTGAGTCACAGTCAGGTGTGTCTGTGTCTGTGTGTGCTGGTATAGTCTGTGCACTGTGTCACAGTGAGCTGTGTTTCTTTGTGTGTGCTGGTATAGGCTGAGCATGGAGTCACAGTGAAGTGTGTGTGTGTGTGTGTGCAGGTATAGTCTGTGCATTGAGTCACAGTGAGCCATGCATGTGTGTGTGTGTGTGCTGATATAGGCTGAGCATTGAGTCAGAGTGAGCTGTGTGTGTGTATGTGCTGGTATGGATCGTGCATTGAGACACACTTAGCACTGTGTGTGTGTGTGCATGTGTGTGTGTGTGTGCTGGTATAGGCTCTGCATTGAGTCACTGTGAGATGTGTGTGTGTTTGTGTGTTTGTGCTGGTATAGGCTGTTCATTGAGTCACAGTGACTTGTGTGTGTGTGTCTGTGTGTGTGTGTGTGTGTGTGTGCTGGTATAGGCTGAGCATTGAGTTATAGTGAGCTATGTGTGTGTGCTGGTAGAGGCATATCATTGAGTCACAGTGAGGTGTATGTGTGAGTGTGTGTTCATGAATGAATTGTGAAATGAGTCACAGTGAGTCATGTATTTGTGTGTGTTTGTACTGCTATCGGCTGTGCACTGAGTGACAGGTGTGTGTGTGTTTGTGTGTCCTGGTATAGGCTGCACATTGAGTCACAGTGATATGTGTGTGTGTGTGTGTGTGTGTGTTGGTACAGGAAGCAATTTGAGTCACAGTGAGGTATGTGTGTGTGTGTGTGTGCTGCTATAGGCTGTGCATTGAGTCACAGTGAGGTGTGTGTGGTGTGTGCTGGTATAGACCCTGCATTTAGTCACAGTGAGCTGTGTGTGTGTGTGCTGGTATAGTCTGAGCATTGAGTCACAGTGAGGTGCATGTGTGTGTGTGTATGTGCTGTTATGGATGGTGCATTGAGTCACACTGAGAAAAACGTGTGTGTGTGTGTGTATATGTGCTCATATAGACTGTTCATTGAGTCATAATCTGGTGTGTTTGTGTGTGTGTGTGTGCAGGTATAGGCTGGGCATTGAGTCACAGTCAGCGTGTGTGTGATGTGTGTGCACGCTGGTATAGGCTGTGCATTTAGTCACAGAGAGGGGTGTGTGTCTGTGTGCGCTGGTATAGGCTGACCATTGAGTCACAGTGAGGTGTGTGTGTGTGTGGGTGCACGTACTGGTTTAGGCTTTGCACTGAGTCACAGTGAGCTGATTGTGTTTGAATGGGTGTATGTGTGTGTGTGTGCAGGTATAGGCTGTGTATTGACTCACAGTGAGCCATGTGTGTTTCTGTGTGTGTCTGAGTCTGCTAGCATAGACTGTGCACTGAGTTCCATGGAGCCGTGTGTGTGTTGGTATAGACTGTGCATTGAGTCACAGTCAGGTGTGTTTGTGTGTGTGTGTGTGTGCTGGTATAGACTATGCATTGATTAACAGTCAACCGTGTGTGTGTGTATGTTTGTGTGTGTGAATGCACACTGTTATAGGCAGTGCACTGAGTCATAGTAAGGGGTGTGTGTGTTCGTGGGCTGGTATAGGCAGACCAATGAGTGACAGAGAGGTCTTTGTGTGTGTGTGTGTGCTGGTAAAGGCTTGAGGCACAGTGAGCTGTTTGTGGGTGTGTGTGGGCTGGTATAGAGTGTGCACTGAGACACAGACAGCCGTGTGTGTGTGTGTGTGTGGGTGTGCCGGCATAGACATTTCATTGAGTCACTTTAAGCCGTGTGTGTGTGTGTGTGTGTAGGTACAGATGGTGGATTGAGTCACAGTGAGCTGTGTGTGTGTGTGTGTGCTGTTAGAGACTGTGCATTGAGTCACAGTCAGCTGTGCATGTGTGTGTATGCGTGTGTGCTGCTCTAGGCTGAGTATTGAGTAACAGTTAGCTGTGTGTGTGTGCTGATATTGGCTGTGGACTCAGTCACATTGAGCCGTCTGTGTGTGTGTGTGTGCAGTATGGACGGTGCAATGTGTTACAGGGAGCCATGTGTGTGTGTGTCTGTGTGCTGGTAGAGACTGTGCATTGAGTCACAGTGAGGGGTGTGTGTGTGTCTGTGTGTGCAGGTATATGCTGAACATTGAGTCACACTGAGGTGTATTTGTGTGTGTGCATGCTGGCATAAGCTTTGCATAGAGTCACAGGTAGCGGTGTGTGTGTGTGTGTATGTGCTGGTATAGACTGTGCATTGAGTCAGAGTGAGCCATGTGTGTGTGTGTTTTCTGGTATAGGCTGTGCATTGAGTCTCAGTGAGCTGTTCATGTGTGTGTGTGTGTGTGTGTCTGCATGTGTGTGTTGGTATAGGCTGTGCACTAAGTCACATGAGCCGTGTGTGTGTGTGCTGGTATAGGCTGCACATTCAGTCACAGTGATGTGTGTGTGTGTGTGTGCTCGTACAGGCTGTGCATTGAGTCACTGTGAGGTGTGTGTGTGAGTGTGCATGTGTGTGCAGGAATAGGCTGGACATTGATTCACAGTGAACTGTGTGTGTGTGTCTTTGTGTGTGCTTCTATAGGCTGTGCATTAAGTCACAGTGAGCTGTGTGTGTGTGTGCTGATCTAGGCTGAACATTGAGTCACAGTGAGGTGTGTCTGTGTGTGTGTGTGCTGGTACAGGCTGTGCATTGAGTCACAGTGAGGTGTGTGAGTGATTGTGCATGTGTGTGCAGGTGTAGGCTGGGCATTGAGTCACAGAGTCCTGTGTGTGTTTTTGTGTTGTTAGAGATTGTGGATTGAGTCACAGTGAGCCGTGTGTGTGTGTGTGCATGTGTGTGTGCTGTTATATGATGTGCATTGAGTGTCAGTGAGTGGTGTGTGTGTCTGCCTATGATGGCATAGGCTGTGCATTGAGTCACAGTGAGCCGTGTGTGTGTGTATGTGTGCTGGTATAGGCAGTCCACTGTGTCACAGTAAGCCGTGAATGTGTGTGTGTGTGTGTTTGTAAGTAAGGATGGTGCTTTGAATTACAGTGAGCAGTGTGTGTGTGTGAGTGCTGATATAGGCTGTGCATTGAGTCACAGTCAGCCTTGTGTGTGTGTGTGCATGAGCACTGGTGTAGGCTGTTCACTGAGTCACAGTTAGGGGTGTGTGTGTCTCTGTGTGCTGGTATAGGCTTTGCAATGAGTCACAGTGAGGTTTGTGTGTGTGTGTGTGCGTGTGCTGTTATAGGCTTGCATTGAGTCATAGTGAGATCTGAGTGTGTGTTTGTGTGCTGGTATAGACAGTGCACTAACTCACAGTAAGCATGTGTGTTTGTGTGATGGAATAGACTGTGCATTGAGTCAGAGTGAGCTGATCATGTGTGTGTGGGGGGGTGTCTGTGTACTGTTACAGACTGTGCATGGAGTCACGGGGAGTAATGTGTGTGTGTGTGCATGTGTGTGTGCTGGTATAGTCTGAGTATTGAGTCACAGTTAGGTGTGATTGTTTGTGCCGGTATAGGTTGTGGACTGAGTCACATTGAGCCATCTTTGTGTGTGTGTGTGTGTGTGTGTGTGTGCAGGGATGGATGGTGCATTTAGTCACAGGGAGCCGAGTGTTTGTGTGTGTGTGCTGGCATAGGCTGTGCATTGAGTCACAGTGAGCCGTGTGTGTGTGTAATGGTAAAGTCTGAGCATTGAGTCGCAGTGAGGTGTGTGGGTGTATGTGCTGCTTATAGACTGTGCATTGAGTCACATTCAGGTGTGTTTTGTCGTTCTGTGTGCTGGTATAGACTGCATTAAGTCACAGTCAGCCGTGTGTGTGTGTGTGTGTGTGTGCATGCAGGTATATACTGTGCATTGAGTCACAGTGGTGTGTGTGTGTGTGCATGTGTGTGTGCTGGTATACTCTGCATTGAGTCACAGTGAGCCATGTGTGTTTGCTGGCATAAGCTGTGCATTGAGTCATAGTGAGCCGTGTGGGGGTGCGCAGGTATAGCCTGTTCATTGATTCACAGTTGCATGTATGTGTGTGTATGTGCTGCTTGTGGACTGTGCATTGAGGCATAGTTAGTTGTGTTTGTTTGTGTCTGCTGGTATAGGCTGAGCACTGAGTCACAGTGAGGTGTGTGTGTGTGTGTCTGTGTGTGTGTGCTGGTATAGACTGTGCATTGAGTCAGAGTAAGCCATGTGTGTGTGTGTGTCTGTGTGTGTGTGTGTGTGTTCTGGTATAGGCTGTGCATTGAGTCTCAGTGAGCTGTTCGTCTGTGTGTATCTGTGTTGGTATAGGCTGTACACTGAGTCACATTGAGACGTGTTTGTGTGTGTGTGTGTGTGCGCGCAATGATACAGGCTGCACACTGAGTCAGAATGAGCCGTGTGTTTGTGTGCTTCTATAGGCTGCACATTGAGTCACAGTGAGCTGTATGTGTGAGTGTGTGTGCTGATATAGGCTGAGCATTGAGTCACAGTGAGGTATCGATGTGTGTGTGTACTGGAACAGGCTATGCATTGAGTCACAGTGAAGTGTGTGTGTGAGTGTGTGTATGTGCAAGTATAAGCTTGGAATTGAGTCACAGTGAGCCGTGTGTTTGTGTGCTGGTTTAGGATGTTCATTGACTCACAGTGAAGGGTGTGTGTGTGTGTGTGTGTGTGTGTGACGCTACAGAAAGCGCTTTGAGTCACAGCAAGGTATGTGTGTTTGTTGGTATAGGCTGAGCATAGAGTCATAGTGAGGTGTGTGTGTGTGTGTGCTGGTATAGACTCTGCATTGAGTCACAGTCCACCGTGTGTGTGTGAGTGTGTGTCTGTGTGTGCTGTTATAGGCTGACCATTGAGTCACAGTGTGGTGTGTGTGCGTGTGTGTGTGTGTCCTGGTATAGGCTGCCCTTTGAGTCACAGGTATGTGTGGGTGGGTGTGTGCTGGTACATGCTGCGCATTGAGTCACAGGTGTGTGTGTGTGTGTGTGTGTGTGTGTGTGCTGGTGCAGGCTGCACATTGAGTCACAGTGAGGTGTGTGTATGTGCTGGTATGATCGATGGTACATTGAGTTACACAGAGCCATGTATGTGTGTGTGTATGTGCTGGTATAGACTGCATTGAGTCACAATCGTGTGTGTGTGAGTGTGTGTGTCTGTGTGCTGTTATAGGCTTTGCATGGAGCCACGGGGAGCAATGTGTGTGTGTGTGTGTGTGTGCATGTATGTGTGCTGGTGTAGGCTGAGTATTGAGTCACAGTTAGGTGTGTTTGCATGTGCCGGTATAGGCTGTGGACTGAGTCACATTGAGCCGTCTGTGTGTGTGTGTATGTGTGTGCAGGGATGGATGGTGCATTTAGTCAAAGGGAGCCGAGTGTTTGTGTGTGTTTGGTGGTATAGGCTGTATATTGAGTCACAGTGAGCCGTGTGTGTGTGTGTATGTGTGCGTGTTGGCATAGGCTGTGCATTGAGTCACAGTGAGCCTTGTGTGTGTGTGATGGTATAGTCTGAGCATTGAGTCATAATGAGGTGTGTTGTTGTGTTTGCTGCTTATAGACTGTGCATTGAGTCACAGTCAGGTGTGTGTTGTGGTTCTGTGTGCTGGTATAGACTCTATTGAGTCACAGTCAGCCATGTGTGTGTGTGTGTGTGCACAGGTATAGATTGCGCATTGAGTCACAGTGGTGTGTGTGTGCATGTGTGTGTGCTGGTAGAGACTCTGCATTGAGTCACAGTGAGCCATTTGTGTGTGCTGGCATAAGCTGTGCATTGAGTTATAGTGAGCCATATGGGGGTGTGCAGGTATAGCCTGAGCATTGAGTCACAGTGAGTTGCATGTGTGTATGTGTATGTGCTACTTATAGACTGTGCATTGAGTCACAGTCAGGTGTGTCTGTGTCTGTGTGTGCTGGTATAGTCTGTGCACTGAGTCACAGTGAGCTGTGTTTCTTTGTGTGTGCTGGTATAGGCTGAGCCTGGAGTCACAGTGAAGTGTGTGTGTTTGTGTGTGCAGGTATAGGCTGTGCATTGAGTCACAGTGAGCCATGCATGTGTGTGTGTGTGTGCTGATATAGGCTGAGCATTGAGTCAGAGTGAGCTGTGTGTGTGTATGTGTGTATGTGCTGGTATGGATGGTGCATTGAGACACACTGAGCAGTGTGTGTGTGTGTGCATGTGTGTGTGTGTGTGCTGGTATAGGCTCTGCATTGAGTCACTGTGAGATGTGTGTGTGTTTTTGTGTTTGTGCTGGTATAGGCTGTTCATTGAGTCACAGTGACCTGTGTGTGTGTGTGTGTGTGTGTGTGTGTGTGTGTGCTGGTATAGGCTGAGCATTGAGTTATAGTGAGCTATGTGTGTGTGCTGGTATAGGCATATCATTGAGTCACAGTGAGGTGTGTGTGTGAGTGTGTGTTCATGAATGAATTGTGAAATGAGTCACAGTGAGTCATGTATTTGTGTGTGTTTGTACTGCTATCGGCTGTGCACTGAGTGACAGGTGTGTGTGTGTTTGTGTGTGCTGGTATTGGCTGCTCATTGAGTCACAGTGATATGTGTGTGTGTGTGTGTGTGCTGGTATAGAATATTCATTGAGTCACAGGGAGCCGTGTGTGTGTGTGCGTGTTTGTGTGTCCTGGTATAGAATCTGCATTGAGTCACCGTGAGCCATGTGTGTGTGCTGGCATAGGCTATGCATTGAGTCGCAGTGAGCCTTGTTTGTGTGTGCTTTTATAGTCTGAGCATTGAGTCACAGCGTGGTGTCTGTGTGTGTGTGTGTGTGTGTGTGTGTGTGTATGTGTATGATGGTATAGATGGTGCTTTCAGTCATCCTGAGACATGCGTGTGTATGTGTGTGTGTGTGTGTGTGCTGCTATAGGCTGAGCACTGAGTCACAGTTATGTTTGTGTGTGTGTGGTGATATGAGCATTGCATTGAGTCACAATTAGGTTTATGTTTGTCTGTGTGTGTGTGCTGCTGTAGGCTGAGCATTGAGTCACAGTTAGGTGTGTGTGTGTGTTCTGGTATAGGCTGTGCACCGAGGCACACTGAGCCGTCACTGTGTGTGTGTGTGTGTGTGTGTTTGTGTGCAGGTATGCATGGTGCATTTAGTCACAGTTAGCCAAGTGTGTCTGTGTGTACTGGCATAGGCTGTGCAATGATTCACAGTGAGTCGTGTGTGTGTTGTGTGCGTGCTGGTAGAGGCTGTGCATTTAATCACAGTGAGGTGTCTGTGTGTGATATGTGTGTGTGCTGGTATAGGCTGCGGATTGAGTCACAGTGAGGTGTGTGTGTCTTGGTATAGGCTGCCCATTGAGTCACTGTGATGTGGATGTGTGTGTGTGTGTGCTGCTATAGACTCTGCATTGAGTTACAGTGAGGTGCATGTGTGTGTGTGTGTATGCTGTATAGGCTGTGCATTGAGTCACACTCAGCCATGTGTGTGTGTGTGTGTGTGTGTGTGTGTGTGTGTGTATGGTGCTGGCAAAGGCTGTGCATTGAGTCACAGTCAGATGTGTTTGTGTGTGTGTGCTGGTATAGACTGTGCATTGAGTCACAGACAACCATGTGTGTGTGTGTGCATGTGCTGGTATAGGCTTTGCATTGAGTGACAGCTGTGAGTGTGTGTGTGTGTGTGCTGGTATAGAGTGTGCACTGAATCACTGATCTGTGTGTGTGTGTGTGATGGAATACACTGTGCATTGACTGACAGTGAGCTGTTCGTGTGTGTGTGTTTGTGTGTGTGTGTCTGCTGTTAGAGCCTGTGCATTGAGTCACAGAGAGCCATGTGTGTTTGAGTGCATGTGAGTGTGCTGGTATAGGCTGTGCACTGAGGCACAGTGAACCACGTTTGTGTGTGCAGGTATAGACTGTGCATTGAGTCACAATCAGCTGTGCGGGTGGGCTCGTGCTGCTACATGTTGAGTACTGAGTCACAGGTGTGTGTGTGTGTTGATATAGGCTATGGACTGAGTCACAATGAGCCTTCTGTGTGTATGTGTTTTTGTTTGCAGGTATGGACGGTGCATTGAGTCACAGGGAGCCGTGTGTGTGTGTGTGCTGATATAGTCTGAGCATTGAATCATTGTGAGGTGTGTGTGTGTGTGTGTGTGTGTGTGTGCCAGTATAGGCTGTGCACTGAGTCACAGAGAGCCATCTATGTGTTTGTGTGTGTGTGCTGGTATGGACAGTGCATTGAGTAATAGTGAGCCGTGTGTGTGTGTGTTCATGGGTGCTGGTTTAGGCTGTACATTGAGTCACACTGAGCTGTGTTTGTGTGTCTGTGCTGGTATAGGCTGTGCATTCAGTCACAGTGAGCCCTGTGTGTGTGTGTGTGTTTGTGCTCGTATAGGTTGAGCATTGAGTCAAAGTGAGGTGCTTGTTTGTGTGTGCTGGTATAGTCTGTGCATTGAGTCACAGGGGTGTGTGTTTGTGTGTGTGCACATATAGACTGGACATTGAGCCACAGTGAGCCATGTGTGTGTATGTGTGTATGTGCCAGTATGGACAGTGCATTGAGACACACTGAGCAATGCGTGTGTGTGTGTGTATATGCTGGTATAGACTGTGCATTGAATCACAGTCAGTGGTGTTTGTGTGTGTGTTTGTGCTGGTATAGACTGTGCATTGAGTCACAGTCAGCCATGTGTGTGTGTCTGTATGTGCACACTGGTATAGGATGACCTTTGAGTCACAGTGAGATGTGTATGTGTGTGTGTGCATGCTGGTATAGGCTATGCATTTAGTCACAGAGAGGGGTGTGTGTCTGTGTGCGCTGGTATAGGCTGACGATTGAGTCACAGTGAGGTGTGTGTGTGTGTGGGTGCACGTACTGGTTTAGGCTTTGCACTGAGTCACAGTGAGCTGATTGTGTTTGAGTGGGTGTATGTGTGTGTGTGTGTGCAGGTATAGGCTGTGTATTGACTCACAGTGAGCCATGTGTGTTTCTGTGTGTGTCTGAGTCTGCTAGCATAGACTGTGCACTGAGTTACATGGAGCCGTGTGTGTGTTGGTATAGACTGTGCATTGAGTCACAGTCAGGTGTGTTTGTGTGTGTGTGTGTGTGCTGGTATAGACTATGCATTGATTAACAGTCAACCGTGTGTGTGTGTGTGTTTGTGTGTGTGAATGCACACTGTTATAGGCAGTGCACTGAGTCATAGTAAGGGGTGTGTGTGTTCGTGGGCTGGTATAGGCAGACCAATGAGTGACAGAGAGGTCTGTGTGTGTGTGTGTGCTGGTATAGGCTTGAGGCACAGTGAGCTGTTTGTGGGTGTGTGTGGGCTGGTATAGAGTGTGCACTGAGACACAGACAGCCGTGTGTGTGTGTGTGTGTGTGTGTGTGCCGGCATAGACATTTCATTGAGTCACATTAAGCCGTGTGTGTGTGTGTGTAGGTACAGATGGTGCATTGAGTGACAGTGAGCTGTGTGTGTGTGTGTGCTGTTAGAGACTGTGCAGTGAGTCACAGTCAGCTGTGCATGTGTGTGTATGCGTGTGTGCTGCTCTAGGCTGAGTATTGAGTAACAGTTAGCTGTGTGTGTGTGCTGATATTGGCTGTGGACTCAGTCACATTGAGCCGTCTGTGTGTGTGTGTGTGTGCAGTATGGACGGTGCAATGTGTTACAGGGAGCCATGTGTGTGTGTGTGTGTGTGCTAGTAGAGAATGTGCATTGAGTCACAGTGAGGGGTGTGTGTGTGTCTGTGTGTGCAGGTAGATGCTGAACATTGAGTCACACTGAGGTGTATGTGTGTGTGTGCATGCTGGTATAAGCTTTGCATAGAGTCACAGGTAGCGGTGTGTGTGTGTTTGTATGTGCTGGTATAGACTGTGCATTGAGTCAGAGTGAGCCATGTGTGTGTGTGTTTTCTGGTATAGGCTGTGCATTGAGTCTTAGTGAGCTTTTCATGTGTGTGTGTGTGTGTGTGTGCATGTGTGTGTTGGTATAGTCTGTGCACTAAGTCACATGAGTCGTGTGTGTGTGTGCTGGTATAGGCTGCACATTCAGTCACAGTGATGTGTGTGTGTGTGTGTGCTCGTACAGGCTGTGCATTGAGTCACTGTGAGGTGTGTGTGTGCGTGTGCATGTGTGTGCAGGAATAGGCTGGACATTGATTCACAGTGAACTGTGTGTGTGTCTTTGTGTGTGCTTGTATAGGCTGTGCATTAAGTCACAGTGAGCTGTGTGTGTGTGTGTGCTGATCTAGGCTGTACATTGAGTCACAGTGAGGTGTGTCTGTGTGTGTGTGTGCTGGTACAGGCTGTGCATTGAGTCACAGTGAGGTGTGTGTGTGATTGTGCATGTGTGTGCAGGTGTAGGCTGGGCATTGAGTCACAGAGTCCTGTGTGTGTTTTTGTGTTGTTAGAGATTGTGGATTGAGTCACAGTGAGCCGTGTGTGTGTGTGTGCATGTGTGTGTGCTGTTATATGATGTGCATTGAGTGTCAGTGAGTGGTGTGTGTGTCTGCCTGTGATGGCATAGGCTTTGCATTGAGTCACAGTGAGCCGTGTGTGTGTGTATGTGTGCTGGTATAGGCAGTCCACTGTGTCACAGTAAGCCGTGAATGTGTGTGTGTGTGTGTGTTTGTAAGTAAGGATGGTGCTTTGAATTACAGTGAGCAGTGTGTGTGTGTGTGAGTGCTGATATAGGTTGTGCATTGAGTCACAGTCAGCCTTGTGAGTGTGTGTGCACGAGCACTGGTATAGGCTGTTCACTGAGTCACAGTTAGGGGTGTGTGTGTCTCTGTGTGCTGGTATAGGCTTTGCAATGAGTCACAGTGAGGTTTGTGTGTGTGTGTGTGCGTGTGCTGTTATAGGCTTGCATTGAGTCATAGTGAGATCTGAGTGTGTGTTTGTGTGCTGCTATAGACAGTGCACTAACTCACAGTGAGCATGTGTGTTTGTGTGATGGAATAGACTGTGCATTGAGTCAGAGTGAGCTGATCATGTGTGTGTGGGGGGGTGTCTGTGTACTGTTACAGACTGTGCATGGAGTCACGGGGAGTAATGTGTGTGTGTGTGCATGTGTGTGTGCTGGTATAGTCTGAGTATTGAGTCACAGTTAGGTGTGATTGTTTGTGCCGGTATAGGTTGTGGACTGAGTCACATTGAGCCATCTTTGTGTGTGTGTGTGTGTGTGTGTGTGTGCAGGGATGGATGGTGCATTTAGTCACAGGGAGCCGAGTGTTTGTGTGTGTGTGCTGGCATAGGCTGTGCATTGAGTCACAGTGAGCCGTGTGTGTGTGTAATGATAAAGTCTGAGCATTGAGTCGCAGTGAGGTGTGTGGGTGTATGTGCTGCTTATAGACTGTGCATTGAGTCACATTCAGGTGTGTTTTGTCGTTCTGTGTGCTGGTATAGACTGCATTAAGTCACAGTCAGCCGTGTGTGTGTGTGTGTGTGTGCATGCAGGTATATACTGTGCATTGAGTCACAGTGGTGTGTGTGTGTGTGCATGTGTGTGTGCTGGTATACTCTGCATTGAGTCACAGTGAGCCATGTGTGTGTGCTGGCATAAGCTGTGCATTGAGTCATAGTGAGCCGTGTGGGGGTGCGCAGGTATAGCCTGTTCATTGATTCACAGTTAGTTGCATGTATGTGTGTGTATGTGCTGCTTGTGGACTGTGCATTGAGGCATAGTTAGTTGTGTTTGTTTGTGTCTGCTGGTATAGGCTGAGCACTGAGTCACAGTGAGGTGTGTGTGTGTGTGTGTCTGTGTGTGTGTGCTGGTATAGACTGTGCATTGAGTCAGAGTAAGCCGTGTGTGTGTGTGTGTGTGTGTGTGTGTGTGTGTGTTCTGGTATAGGCTGTGCATTGAGTCTCAGTGAGCTGTTCGTCTGTGTGTATCTGTGTTGGTAATGGCTGTACACTGAGTCACATTGAGACGTGTTTGTGTGTGTGTGTGTGCGCGCAATGATACAGGCTGCACACTGAGTCAGAATGAGCCGTGTGTTTGTGTGCTTCTATAGGCTGCACATTGAGTCACAGTGAGCTGTATGTGTGAGTGTGTGTGCTGATATAGGCTGAGCATTGAGTCACAGTGAGGTATCGATGTGTGTGTGTACTGGAACAGGCTATGCATTGAGTCACAGTGAAGTGTGTGTGTGAGTGTGTGTATGTGCAAGTATAGGCTTGGAATTGAGTCACAGTGAGCCGTGTGTTTGTGTGCTGGTTTAGGATGTGCATTGACTCACAGTGAGGGGTGTGTGTGTGTGACGCTACAGAAAGCGCTTTGAGTCACAGCAAGGTATGTGTGTTTGTTGGTATAGGCTGAGCATAGAGTCATAGTGAGGTGTGTGTGTGTGTGTGCTGGTATAGACTCTGCATTGAGTCACAGTCCACTGTGTGTGTGTGAGTGTGTGTCTGTGTGTGCTGCTATAGGCTGACCATTGAGTCACAGTGAGGTGTGTGTGCGTGTGTGTGTGTGTCCTGGTATAGGCTGCCCTTTGAGTCACAGGTATGTGTGGGTGGGTGTGTGCTGGTACATGCTGCGCATTGAGTCACAGGTGTGTGTGTGTGTGTGTGTGTGTGTGTGCTGGTGCAGGCTGCACATTGAGTCACAGTGAGGTGTGTGTATGTGCTGGTATGATGGATGGTGCATTGAGTTACACAGAGCCATGTATGTGTGTGTGTATGTGCTGGTATAGAGTGCATTGAGTCACAGTCGTGTGTGTGTGAGTGTGTGTGTCTGTGTGCTGTTATAGGCTTTGCATGGAGCCACGGGGAGCAATGTGTGTGTGTGTGTGTGTGCATGTATGTGTGCTGGTGTAGGCTGAGTATTGAGTCACAGTTAGGTGTGTTTGCATGTGCCGGTATAGGCTGTGGACTGAGTCACATTGAGCCGTCTGTGTGTGTGTGTATGTGTGTGCAGGGATGGATGGTGCATTTAGTCAAAGGGAGCCGAGTGTTTGTGTGTGTTTGGTGGTATAGGCTGTATATTGAGTCACAGTGAGCCGTGTGTGTGTGTGTATGTGTGCGTGTTGGCATAGGCTGTGCATTGAGTCACAGTGAGCCGTGTGTGTGTGTGATGGTATAGTCTGAGCATTGAGTCACAATGAGGTGTGTTGTTGTGTTTGCTGCTTATAGACTGTGCATTGAGTCACAGTCAGGTGTGTGTTGTGGTTCTGTGTGCTGGTATAGACTGCATTGAGTCACAGTCAGCCATGTGTGTGTGTGTGTGTGCACAGGTATAGACTGCGCATTGAGTCACAGTGGTGTGTGTGTGCATGTGTGTGTGCTGGTAGAGACTCTGCATTGAGTCACAGTGAGCCATTTGTGTGTGCTGGCATAAGCTGTGCATTGAGTTATAGTGAGCCATATGGGGGTGTGCAGGTATAGCTTGAGCATTGAGTCACAGTGAGTTGCATGTGTGTATGTGTATGTGCTACTTATAGACTGTGCATTGAGTCACAGTCAGGTGTGTCTGTGTCTGTGTGTGCTGGTATAGTCTGTGCACTGAGTCACAGTGAGCTGTGTTTCTTTGTGTGTGCTGGTATAGGCTGAGCATGGAGTCACAGTGAAGTGTGTGTGTGTGTGTGTGTGCAGGTATAGGCTGTGCATTGAGTCACAGTGAGCCATGCATGTGTGTGTGTGTGTACTGATATAGGCTGAGCATTGAGTCAGAGTGAGCTGTGTGTGTGTATGTGTGTATGTGCTGGTATGGATGGTGCATTGAGACACACGGAGCAGTGTGTGTGTGTGTGCATGTGTGTGTGTGTGTGCTGGTATAGGCTCTGCATTGAGTCACTGTGAGATGTGTGTGTGTTTGTGTGTTTGTGCTGGTATAGGCTGTTCATTGAGTCACAGTGACCTGTGTGTGTGTGTGTGTGTGTGTGTGTGTGTGTGTGCTGGTATAGGCTGAGCATTGAGTTATAGTGAGCTATGTGTGTGTGCTGGTATAGGCATATCATTGAGTCACAGTGAAGTGTGTGTGTGAGTGTGTGTTCATGAATGAGTTGTGAAATGAGTCACAGTGAGTCATGTATTTGTGTGTGTTTGTACTGCTATCGGCTGTGCACTGAGTGACAGGTGGGTGTGTGTTTGTGTGTGCTGGAATAGGCTGCTCATTGAGTCAAAGTGATATGTGTGTGTGTGTGTGTGTGTGTGTGTGTGTGCTGGTATAGAATATTCATTGAGTCACAGGGAGCCGTGTGTGTGTGTGCGTGTTTGTGTGTCCTGGTATAGAATCTGCATTGAGTCACCGTGAGCCATGTGTGTGTGCTGGCATAGGCTATGCTTTGAGTCGCAGTGAGCCTTGTTTGTGTGTGCTTTTATAGTCTGAGCATTGAGTCACAGCGTGGTGTCTGTGTGTGTGTGTGTGTGTGTGTGTGTATGTGTATGATGGTATAGATGGTGCATTCAGTCATCCTGAGACATGCGTGTGTATGTGTGTGCGTGTGTGTGTGCTGCTATAGGCTGAGCACTGAGTCACAGTTATGTTTGTGTGTGTGTGGTGATATGAGCATTGCATTGAGTCACAATTAGGGTTATGTCTGTCTGTGTGTGTGTGCTGCTGTAGGCTGAGCATTGAGTCACAGTTAGGTGTGTGTGTGTGTTTGTGTGCAGGTATGCATGGTGCATTTAGTCACAGTTAGCCAAGTGTGTCTGTGTGTACTGGCATAGGCTGTGCAATGATTCACAGTGAGTCGTGTGTGTGTTGTGTGCGTGCTGGTAGAGGCTGTGCATTTAATCACAGTGAGGTGTCTGTGTGTGATATGTGTGTGTGCTGGTATAGGCTGCGGATTGAGTCACAGTGAGGTGTGTGTGTCTTGGTATAGGCTGCCCATTGAGTCACTGTGATGTGGATGTGTGTGTGTGTGTGCTGCTATAGACTCTGCATTGAGTTACAGTGAGGTGCATGTGTGTGTGTGTGTATGCTGTATAGGCTGTGCATTGAGTCACACTCAGCCATGTGTGTGTGTGTGTGTGTGTGTGTATGGTGCTGGCAAAGGCTGTGCATTGAGTCACAGTCAGATGTGTTTGTGTGTGTGTGCTGGTATAGACTGTGCATTGAGTCACAGACAACCATGTGTGTGTGTGTGCATGTGCTGGTATAGGCTTTGCATTGAGTGACAGCTGTGAGTGTGTGTGTGTGTGTGCTGGTATAGAGTGTGCACTGAATCACTGATCTGTGTGTGTGTGTATGTGATGGAATAGACTGTGCATTGACTGACAGTGAGCTGTTCGTGTGTGTGTGTTTGTGTGTGTGTGTCTGCTGTTAGAGCCTGTGCATTGAGTCACAGAGAGCCATGTGTGTTTGAGTGCATGTGAGTGTGCTGGTATAGGCTGTGCACTGAGGCACAGTGAACCACGTTTGTGTGTGCAGGTATAGACTGTGCATTGCGTCACAATCAGCTGTGCGGGTGGGCTTGTGCTGCTACATGTTGAGTACTGAGTCACAGGTGTGTGTGTGTGTTGATATAGGCTATGGACTGAGTCACATTGAGCCTTCTGTGTGTATGTGTTTTTGTTTGCAGGTATGGACGGTGCATTGAGTCACAGGGAGCCGTGTGTGTGTGTGTGCTGATATAGTCTGAGCATTGAATCATTGTGAGTGTGTGTGTGTGTGTGTGTGTGTGTGCCAGTATAGGCTGTGCACTGAGTCACAGAGAGCCATCTATGTGTTTGTGTGTGTGTGCTGGTATGGACAGTGCATTGAGTAATAGTGAGCCGTGTGTGTGTGTGTTCATGGGTGCTGGTTTAGGCTGTACATTGAGTCACAGTGAGCTGTGTTTGTGTTTCTGTGCTGGTATAGGCTGTGCATTCAGTCAGAGTGAGCCCTGTGTGTGTGTGTGTGTTTGTGCTCGTATAGGTTGAGCATTGAGTCAAAGTGAGGTGCTTGTTTGTGTGTGCTGGTATAGTCTGTGCATTGAGTCACAGGGGTGTGTGTTTGTGTGTGTGCACATATAGACTGGACATTGAGCCACAGTGAGCCATGTGTGTGTATGTGTGTATGTGCCAGTATGGACAGTGCATTGAGACACACTGAGCACTGCGTGTGTGTGTGTGTATATGCTGGTATAGACTGTGCATTGAATCACAGTCAGTGGTGTTTGTGTGTGTGTTTGTGCTGGTATAGACTGTGCATTGAGTCACAGTCAGCCATGTGTGTGTGTCTGTATGTGCACACTGGTATAGGATGACCTTTGAGTCACAGTGAGATGTGTATGTGTGTGTGTGCATGCTGGTATAGGCAATGCATTGAGTCAGAGTGTGCTGTGTGTGTGTGTGTGCTGGTACTGACTTTACACTGAGCTACAGGGAACTGTGTGTGTGTGTGTGTGCTTGTATAGAATGTGCATTGAATAACAGTGAGGTGTTCATGTGTGTGTGTGTGCTGCTATAGGCTGTGCACTGAGTCACACAGAGCTCTGTGTGTGTGTGTGTGTGTGTGTGTGTGCAGGTATGGATGGTGCATTGAGTCACAGTGAGCTGTGTGTGTGCGTGTGTGTGTGCTTATATAGGCTGTACATTGATTCACAGTGAGCTGTGTGTGTGTGTGCGGGTATAGGCTGTGCATTGAGTCAAAGTGAGCTATGTGTGTGTGCTGGCATAGGCGGTGCATTAAGTCACAGTGAGCCGTGTGTGTGTGTGCTGGTAAAGGCTGAGTTTTGAGTCACAGTGAGGTGTGTGTGTTTGTGTGTATGTGCTGGTATGGATGATGCATTGAGTCACAATAAGCTGGACATGTGTTGTTTGTGTGTGTAGGTGCTGGTATAGACTCTGCATTGAGTCAGAGTCAGGTGTGTGTGTGTGCGTGTGTGTGTGTGTGTGCTGGTATAGGCTCTGCATTGAGTCACTGTGAGCTGTGTGTGTGTTTGTGTGTTTGTGCTGGTATAGGCTGTGCATTGAGTCACAGTGACCAGTGCGTGTGTGTTTGTGTGCTGGTATAGGCTGAGCATTGATTCAACATGAGCTAGGTGTGTGTGCTGGTATAGGAAGTGCAATGAGTCACAGTGAGGTATGTGTGTGAGTGTGTGTTCAGGTATGAGCTGTGAAATGAGTCACAGTGAGTCATGTATTTGTGTGTGTTTGTGATGCTATCAGCTGTGCATTGAGTGACAGGTGTGTGTGTGTGTGTGCTGGTATAAGCTGCACATGGAGTCACTTTGAGCTGTGTGTGTGAGTGATTGTGCTTATATCCGCTGAGCATTGAGTCACACTGAGCTGTGTGTGTGTGTGCTGGTATAGGCTCTGCACTGAGTCACAGTGAGGTGTGTGTGTGTGTGTGTGTGTGTGTTGGTACAGGAAGCAATTTGAGTCACAGTGAGGTATGTGTGTGTGTGTGTTTGCTGCTATAGGCTGTGCATTGAGTCACAGTGAGGTGTGTGTGGTGTGTGCTGGTATAGACCCTGCATTTAGTCACAGTGAGCTGTGTGTGTGTGTGCTGGTATAGTCTGAGCATTGAGTCACAGTGAGGTGCATGTGTGTGTGTGTATGTGCTGTTATGGATGGTGCATTGAGTCACACTGAGAAAAACGTGTGTGTGTGTGTGTGTGTATGTGCTCATATACACTGTTCATTGAGTCATAGTCTGGTGTGTTTGTGTGTGTGTGTGTGTGCAGGTATAGGCTGGGCATTGAGTCACAGTCAGCGTGTGTGTGATGTGTGTGCATGCTGGTAAAGGCTGTGCATTTAGTCACAGAGAGGGGTGTGTGTCTGTGTGCGCTGGTATAGGCTGACCATTGAGTCACAGTGAGGTGTCTGTGTGTGTGGGTGCACGTACTGGTTTAGGCTTTACACTGAGTCACAGTGAGCTGATTGTGTTTGAGTGGGTGTATGTGTGTGTGTGTGCAGGTATAGGCTGTGTATTGACTCACAGTGAGCCATGTGTGTTTCTGTGTGTGTCTGAGTCTGCTAGCATAGACTGTGCACTGAGTTCCATGGAGCCGTGTGTGTGTTGGTATAGACTGTGCATTGAGTCACAGTCAGGTGTGTTTGTGTGTGTGTGTGTGTGCTGGTATAGACTATGCATTGATTAACAGTCAACCGTGTGTGTGTGTGTGTTTGTGTGTGTGAATGCACACTGTTATAGGCAGTGCACTGAGTCATAGTAAGGGGTGTGTGTGTTCGTGGGCTGGTATAGGCAGACCAATGAGTGACAGAGAGGTCTGTGTGTGTGTGTGTGCTGGTATAGGCTTGAGGCACAGTGAGCTGTTTGTGGGTGTGTGTGGGCTGGTATAGAGTGTGCACTGAGACACAGACAGCCGTGTGTGTGTGTGTGTGTGTGTGTGCCGGCATAGACATTTCATTGAGTCACATTAAACCGTGTGTGTGTGTGTGTAGGTACAGATGGTGCATTGAGTGACAGTGAGCTGTGTGTGTGTGTGTGCTGTTAGAGACTGTGCAGTGAGTCACAGTCAGCTGTGCATGTGTGTGTATGCGTGTGTGCTGCTCTAGGCTGAGTATTGAGTAACAGTTAGCTGTGTGTGTGTGCTGATATTGGCTGTGGACTCAGTCACATTGAGCCGTCTGTGTGTGTGTGTGTGTGCAGTATGGACGGTGCAATGTGTTACAGGGAGCCATGTGTGTGTGTGTGTGTGTGCTAGTAGAGAATGTGCATTGAGTCACAGTGAGGGGTGTGTGTGTGTCTGTGTGTGCAGGTAGATGCTGAACATTGAGTCACACTGAGGTGTATGTGTGTGTGTGCATGCTGGTATAAGCTTTGCATAGAGTCACAGGTAGCGGTGTGTGTGTGTTTGTATGTGCTGGTATAGACTGTGCATTGAGTCAGAGTGAGCCATGTGTGTGTGTGTTTTCTGGTATAGGCTGTGCATTGAGTCTTAGTGAGCTTTTCATGTGTGTGTGTGTGTGTGTGTGCATGTGTGTGTTGGTATAGTCTGTGCACTAAGTCACATGAGTCGTGTGTGTGTGTGCTGGTATAGGCTGCACATTCAGTCACAGTGATGTGTGTGTGTGTGTGTGCTCGTACAGGCTGTGCATTGAGTCACTGTGAGGTGTGTGTGTGCGTGTGCATGTGTGTGCAGGAATAGGCTGGACATTGATTCACAGTGAACTGTGTGTGTGTCTTTGTGTGTGCTTGTATAGGCTGTGCATTAAGTCACAGTGAGCTGTGTGTGTGTGTGTGCTGATCTAGGCTGTACATTGAGTCACAGTGAGGTGTGTCTGTGTGTGTGTGTGCTGGTACAGGCTGTGCATTGAGTCACAGTGAGGTGTGTGTGTGATTGTGCATGTGTGTGCAGGTGTAGGCTGGGCATTGAGTCACAGAGTCCTGTGTGTGTTTTTGTGTTGTTAGAGATTGTGGATTGAGTCACAGTGAGCCGTGTGTGTGTGTGTGCATGTGTGTGTGCTGTTATATGATGTGCATTGAGTGTCAGTGAGTGGTGTGTGTGTCTGCCTGTGATGGCATAGGCTTTGCATTGAGTCACAGTGAGCCGTGTGTGTGTGTATGTGTGCTGGTATAGGCAGTCCACTGTGTCACAGTAAGCCGTGAATGTGTGTGTGTGTGTGTGTTTGTAAGTAAGGATGGTGCTTTGAATTACAGTGAGCAGTGTGTGTGTGTGTGAGTGCTGATATAGGTTGTGCATTGAGTCACAGTCAGCCTTGTGAGTGTGTGTGCACGAGCACTGGTATAGGCTGTTCACTGAGTCACAGTTAGGGGTGTGTGTGTCTCTGTGTGCTGGTATAGGCTTTGCAATGAGTCACAGTGAGGTTTGTGTGTGTGTGTGTGCGTGTGCTGTTATAGGCTTGCATTGAGTCATAGTGAGATCTGAGTGTGTGTTTGTGTGCTGGTATAGACAGTGCACTAACTCACAGTGAGCATGTGTGTTTGTGTGATGGAATAGACTGTGCATTGAGTCAGAGTGAGCTGATCATGTGTGTGTGGGGGGGTGTCTGTGTACTGTTACAGACTGTGCATGGAGTCACGGGGAGTAATGTGTGTGTGTGTGCATGTGTGTGTGCTGGTATAGTCTGAGTATTGAGTCACAGTTAGGTGTGATTGTTTGTGCCGGTATAGGTTGTGGACTGAGTCACATTGAGCCATCTTTGTGTGTGTGTGTGTGTGTGTGTGTGTGCAGGGATGGATGGTGCATTTAGTCACAGGGAGCCGAGTGTTTGTGTGTGTGTGCTGGCATAGGCTGTGCATTGAGTCACAGTGAGCCGTGTGTGTGTGTAATGATAAAGTCTGAGCATTGAGTCGCAGTGAGGTGTGTGGGTGTATGTGCTGCTTATAGACTGTGCATTGAGTCACATTCAGGTGGGTTTTGTCGTTCTGTGTGCTGGTATAGACTGCATTAAGTCACAGTCAGCCGTGTGTGTGTGTGTGTGTGTGCATGCAGGTATATACTGTGCATTGAGTCACAGTGGTGTGTGTGTGTGTGCATGTGTGTGTGCTGGTATACTCTGCATTGAGTCACAGTGAGCCATGTGTGTGTGCTGGCATAAGCTGTGCATTGAGTCATAGTGAGCCGTGTGGGGGTGCGCAGGTATAGCCTGTTCATTGATTCACAGTTAGTTGCATGTATGTGTGTGTATGTGCTGCTTGTGGACTGTGCATTGAGGCATAGTTAGTTGTGTTTGTTTGTGTCTGCTGGTATAGGCTGAGCACTGAGTCACAGTGAGGTGTGTGTGTGTGTGTGTCTGTGTGTGTGTGCTGGTATAGACTGTGCATTGAGTCAGAGTAAGCCGTGTGTGTGTGTGTGTGTGTGTGTGTGTGTGTTCTGGTATAGGCTGTGCATTGAGTCTCAGTGAGCTGTTCGTCTGTGTGTATCTGTGTTGGTAATGGCTGTACACTGAGTCACATTGAGACGTGTTTGTGTGTGTGTGTGTGCGCGCAATGATACAGGCTGCACACTGAGTCAGAATGAGCCGTGTGTTTGTGTGCTTCTATAGGCTGCACATTGAGTCACAGTGAGCTGTATGTGTGAGTGTGTGTGCTGATATAGGCTGAGCATTGAGTCACAGTGAGGTATCGATGTGTGTGTGTACTGGAACAGGCTATGCATTGAGTCACAGTGAAGTGTGTGTGTGAGTGTGTGTATGTGCAAGTATAGGCTTGGAATTGAGTCACAGTGAGCCGTGTGTTTGTGTGCTGGTTTAGGATGTGCATTGACTCACAGTGAGGGGTGTGTGTGTGTGACGCTACAGAAAGCGCTTTGAGTCACAGCAAGGTATGTGTGTTTGTTGGTATAGGCTGAGCATAGAGTCATAGTGAGGTGTGTGTGTGTGTGTGCTGGTATAGACTCTGCATTGAGTCACAGTCCACTGTGTGTGTGTGAGTGTGTGTCTGTGTGTGCTGCTAAAGGCTGACCATTGAGTCACAGTGAGGTGTGTGTGCGTGTGTGTGTGTGTCCTGGTATAGGCTGCCCTTTGAGTCACAGGTATGTGTGGGTGGGTGTGTGCTGGTACATGCTGCGCATTGAGTCACAGGTGTGTGTGTGTGTGTGTGTGTGTGTGTGTGCTGGTGCAGACTGCACATTGAGTCACAGTGAGGTGTGTGTATGTGCTGGTATGATGGATGGTGCATTGAGTTACACAGAGCCATGTATGTGTGTGTGTATGTGCTGGTATAGAGTGCATTGAGTCACAGTCGTGTGTGTGTGAGTGTGTGTGTCTGTGTGCTGTTATAGGCTTTGCATGGAGCCACGGGGAGCAATGTGTGTGTGTGTGTGTGTGCATGTATGTGTGCTGGTGTAGGCTGAGTATTGAGTCACAGTTAGGTGTGTTTGCATGTGCCGGTATAGGCTGTGGACTGAGTCACATTGAGCCGTCTGTGTGTGTGTGTATGTGTGTGCAGGGATGGATGGTGCATTTAGTCAAAGGGAGCCGAGTGTTTGTGTGTGTTTGGTGGTATAGGCTGTATATTGAGTCACAGTGAGCCGTGTGTGTGTGTGTATGTGTGCGTGTTGGCATAGGCTGTGCATTGAGTCACAGTGAGCCGTGTGTGTGTGTGATGGTATAGTCTGAGCATTGAGTCACAATGAGGTGTGTTGTTGTGTTTGCTGCTTATAGACTGTGCATTGAGTCACAGTCAGGTGTGTGTTGTGGTTCTGTGTGCTGGTATAGACTGCATTGAGTCACAGTCAGCCATGTGTGTGTGTGTGTGTGCACAGGTATAGACTGCGCATTGAGTCACAGTGGTGTGTGTGTGCATGTGTGTGTGCTGGTAGAGACTCTGCATTGAGTCACAGTGAGCCATTTGTGTGTGCTGGCATAAGCTGTGCATTCAGTTATAGTGAGCCATATGGGGGTGTGCAGGTATAGCTTGAGCATTGAGTCACAGTGAGTTGCATGTGTGTATGTGTATGTGCTACTTATAGACTGTGCATTGAGTCACAGTCAGGTGTGTCTGTGTCTGTGTGTGCTGGTATAGTCTGTGCACTGAGTCACAGTGAGCTGTGTTTCTTTGTGTGTGCTGGTATAGGCTGAGCATGGAGTCACAGTGAAGTGTGTGTGTGTGTGTGTGTGCAGGTATAGGCTGTGCATTGAGTCACAGTGAGCCATGCATGTGTGTGTGTGTGTGCTGATATAGGCTGAGCATTGAGTCAGAGTGAGCTGTGTGTGTGTATGTGTGTATGTGCTGGTATGGATGGTGCATTGAGACACACGGAGCAGTGTGTGTGTGTGTGCATGTGTGTGTGTGTGTGCTGGTATAGGCTCTGCATTGAGTCACTGTGCGATGTGTGTGTGTTTGTGTGTTTGTGCTGGTATAGGCTGTTCATTGAGTCACAGTGACCTGTGTGTGTGTGTGTGTGTGTGTGTGTGTGTGTGTGCTGGTATAGGCTGAGCATTGAGTTATAGTGAGCTATGTGTGTGTGCTGGTATAGGCATATCATTGAGTCACAGTGAAGTGTGTGTGTGAGTGTGTGTTCATGAATGAATTGTGAAATGAGTCACAGTGAGTCATGTATTTGTGTGTGTTTGTACTGCTATCGGCTGTGCACTGAGTGACAGGTGGGTGTGTGTTTGTGTGTGCTGGAATAGGCTGCTCATTGAGTCAAAGTGATATGTGTGTGTGTGTGTGTGTGTGTGTGTGTGTGTGCTGGTATAGAATATTCATTGAGTCACAGGGAGCCGTGTGTGTGTGTGCGTGTTTGTGTGTCCTGGTATAGAATCTGCATTGAGTCACCGTGAGCCATGTGTGTGTGCTGGCATAGGCTATGCTTTGAGTCGCAGTGAGCCTTGTTTGTGTGTGCTTTTATAGTCTGAGCATTGAGTCACAGCGTGGTGTCTGTGTGTGTGTGTGTATGTGTATGATGGTATAGATGGTGCATTCGGTCACCCTGAGCCATGTGTGTGTATGTGTGTGTGTGTGTGTGCTGCTATAGGCTGAGCACTGAGTCACAGTTATGTTTGTGTGTGTGTGGTGATATGAGCATTGCATTGAGTCACAATTAGGGTTATGTCTGTCTGTGTGTGTGTGCTGCTGTAGGCTGAGCATTGAGTCACAATTAGGTGTGTGTGTGTGTTCTGCTTTAGGCTGTGCACCGAGGCACACTGAGCCGTCACTGTGTGTGTGTGTGTGTGTTTGTGTGCAGGTATGCATGGTGCATTTAGTCACAGTTAGCCGAGTGTGTCTGTGTGTACTGGCATAGGCTGTGCAATGATTCACAGTGAGTCGTGTGTGTGTTGTGTGTGTGCTGGTAGAGGCTGAGCATTTAATCACAGTGAGGTGTCTGTGTGTGATATGTGTGTGTGCTGGTATAGGCTGTGGATTGAGTCACAGTGAGGTGTGTGTGTCTTGGTATAGGCTGCCCATTGAGTCACTGTGATGTGGATGTGTGTGTGTGTGTGCTGCTATAGACTCTGCATTGAGTTACAGTGAGGTGCGTGTGTGTGTGTGTGTGTGTATGCTGTATAGGCTGTGCATTGAGTCACACTCAGCCGTGTGTGTGTGTGTGTGTGTGTATGGTGCTGGCAAAGGCTGTGCATTGAGTCACAGTCAGATGGGTTTGTGTGTGTGTGCTGGTATAGACTGTGCATTGAGTCACAGACAACCATGTGTGTGTGTGTGCATGTGCTGGTATAGGCTTTGCATTGAGTGACAGCTGTGTGTGTGTGTGTGTGTGTGTGCTTGTATAGAGTGTGCACTGAATCACTGATCTGTGTGTGTGTGTATGTGATGGAATAGACTGTGCATTGACTGACAATGAGCTGTTCGTGTGTGTGTGTTTGTGTGTGTGTGTCTGCTGTTAGAGCCTGTTCATTGAGTCACAGAGAGCCATGTGTGTTTGAGTGCATGTGAGTGTGCTGGTATAGGCTGTGCACTGAGGCACAGTGAACCACGTTTGTGTGTGCAGGTATAGACTGTGCATTGAGTCACAATCAGCTGTGCGTGTGTGCTTGTGCTGCTACAGGTTGAGTACTGAGTCACAGGTGTGTGTGTGTGTTGATATAGGCTATGGACTGAGTCACATTGAGCCTTCTTTGTGTGTGTGTTTTTGTTTGTAGGTATGGACGGTGCATTGAGTCACAGGGAGCCGTGTGTGTGTGTGTGCTGATATAGTCTGAGCATTGAATCATTGTGAGGTGTGTGTGTGTGTGTGTGTGTGTGTGCCGGTATAGGCTGTGCACTGAGTCACAGAGAGCCATCTATGTGTTTGTGTGTGTGTGCTGGTATGGACAGTGCATTGAGTAATAGTGAGCCGTGTGTGTGTGTGTTCATGGGTGCTGGTTTAGGCTGTACATTGAGTCACAGTGAGCTGTGTTTGTGTGTCTGTGCTGGTATAGGCTGTGCATTCAGTCACAGTGAGCCCTGTGTGTGTGTGTGTGTTTGTGCTCGTATAGGTTGAGCATTGAGTCAAAGTGAGGTGCTTGTTTGTGTGTGCTGGTATAGTCTGTGCATTGAGTCACAGGGGTGTGTGTTTGTGTGTGTGCACATATAGACTGGACATTGAGCCACAGTGAGCCATGTGTGTGTATGTGTGTATGTGCCAGTATGGACAGTGCATTGAGACACACTGAGCAATGCGTGTGTGTGTGTGTATATGCTGGTATAAACTGTGCATTGAATCACAGTCAGTGGTGTTTGTGTGTGTGTTTGTGCTGGTATAGACTGTGCATTGAGTCACAGTCAGCCATGTGTGTGTGTCTGTATGTGCACACTGGTATAGGATGACCTTTGAGACACAGTGAGATGTGTATGTGTGTGTGTGCATGCTGGTATAGGCTATGCATTGAGGCAGAGTGTGCTGTGTGTGTGTGTGTGCTGGTACTGACTTTACACTGAGCTACAGGGAACTGTGTGTGTGTGTGTGCTTGTATAGAATGTTCATTGAATAACAGTGAGGTGTTCATGTGTGTGTGTGTGCTGGTATAGGCTGTGCACTGAGTCACACTGAGCCGTGTGTGTGTGTGTGTGTGTGTGTGTGCAGGTATGGATGGTGCATTGAGTCACAGTGAGCTGTGTGTGTGTATGTGTGTATGTGCCGGTATGGACAGTGCATTGAGACACACTGAGCAGTGTGTGTTTGTGTATGTATATGCTGGTATAGACTGTGCATTGAATCACAGTCAGTGGAGTTTGTGTGTGTGTTTGTGCTGGTATAGACTGTGCATTGAGTCACAGTCAGCCATGTGTGTGTGTCTGTATGTGCCCACTGGTATAGGATGACCTTTGAGTCACAGTGAGATGTGTATGTGTGTGTGTGCATGCTGGTATAGGCTATGCATTGAGTCAGAGTGTGCTGTGTGTGTGTGTGCTGGTACTGACTTTACACTGAGCTACAGGGAACTGTGTGTGTGTGTGTGTGTGCTTGTATAGAATGTGCATTGAATAACAGTGAGGTGTTCGTGTGTGTGTGTGCTGGTATAGGCTGTGCACTGAGTCACACAGAGCTCTGTGTGTGTGTGTGTGTGTGTGTGCAGGTATGGATGGTGCATTGAGTCACAGTGAGCTGTGTGTGTGCGTGTGTGTGTGTGCTGATATAGGCTGTACATTGATTCACAGTGAGCTGTGTGTGTGTGTTCGGGTATAGGCTGTGCATTGAGTCAAAGTGAGCTATGTGTGTGTGCTGGCATAGGCGGTGCATTAAGTCACAATGAGCCGTGTGTGTGTGTTCTGGTAAAGGCTGAGTTTTGAGTCACAGTGAGGTGTGTGTGTTTGTGTGTATGTGCTGGTATGGATGATGCATTGAGTCACAATAAGCTGGACATGTGTTGTTTGTGTGTGTAGGTGCTGGTATAGACTCTGCATTGAGTCAGAGTCAGGTGTGTGTGTGTGCGTGTGTTTGTGTGTGTGCTGGTATAGGCTCTGCATTGAGTCACTGTGAGCTGTGTGTGTGTTTGTGTGTTTGTGCTGGTATAGGTTGTGCATTGAGTCACAGTGACAAGTGTGTGTGTGTTTGTGTGCTGGTATAGGCTGAGCATTGATTCAACGTGAGCTAGGTGTGTGTGCTGGTATAGGAAGTGCAATGAGTCACAGTGAGGTATGTGTGTGAGTGTGTGTTCAGGTATGCGCTGTGAAATGAGTCACAGTGAGTCAGGTATTTGTGTGTGTTTGTGATGCTATCAGCTGTGCATTGAGTGACAGGTGTGTGTGTGTGTGTGTGTGTGCTGGTATAGGCTGCACATGGAGTCACTTTGAGCTGTGTGTGTGAGTGTGTGTGCTTAAATCAGCTGAGCATTGAGTCACACTGAGCTGTGTGTGTGTGTGCTGGTATAGGCTCTGCACTGAGTCACAGTGAGGTGTGTGTGTGTGTGTGTGTGTTGGTACAGGAAGCAATTTGAGTCACAGTGAGGTATGTGTGTGTGTGTGTGTGCTGCTATAGGCTGTGCATTGAGTCACAGTGAGGTGTGTGTGGTGTGTGCTGGTATAGACCCTGCATTTAGTCACAGTGAGCTGTGTGTGTGTGTGCTGGAATAGTCTGAGCATTGAGTCACAGTGAGGTGCATGTGTGTGTGTGTGTATGTGCTGTTATAGATGGTGCATTGAGTCACACTGAGAAAAACGTGTGTGTGTGTGTGTGTGTGTGTATGTGCTCATATAGACTGTTCATTGAGTCATAGCCTGGTGTGTTTGTGTGTGTGTGTGTGCAGGTATAGGCTGGGCATTGAGTCACAGTCAGCGTGTGTGTGATGTGTGTGCACGCTGGTATAGGCTGACCATTGAGTCACAGTGAGGTGTGTGTGTGTGTGGGTGCACGTACTGGTTTAGGCTTTGCACTGAGTCACAGTGAGCTGATTGTGTTTGAGTGGGTGTATGTGTGTGTGTGTGCAGGTATAGGCTGTGTATTGACTCACAGTGAGCCATGTGTGTTTCTGTGTGTGTCGGAGTCTGCTAGCATAGACTGTGCACTGAGTTCCATGGAGCCGTGTGTGTGTTGGTATAGACTGTTCATTGAGTCACAGTCAGGTGTGTTTGTGAGTGTGTGTGTGTGCTGGTATAGACTATGCATTGATTAACAGTCAACCGTGTGTGTGTGTGTGTTTGTGTGTGTGAATGCACACTGTTATAGGCAGTGCACTGAGTCATAGTAAGGGGTGTGTGTGTTCGTGGGCTGGTATAGGCAGACCAATGAGTGACAGAGAGGTCTGTGTGTGTGTGTGTGCTGGTATAGGCTTGAGGCACAGTGAGCTGTTTGTGGGTGTGTGTGGGCTGGTATAGAGTGTGCACTGAGACACAGACAGCCGTGTGTGTGTGTGTGTGTGTGTGTGTGTGCCGGCATAGACATTTCATTGAGTCACATTAAGCCGTGTGTGTGTGTGTGTAGGTACAGATGGTGCATTGAGTCACAGTGAGCTGTGTGTGTGTGTGTGCTGTTAGAGACTGTGCATTGAGTCACAGTCAGCTGTGCATGTGTGTGTATGCGTGTGTGCTGCTCTAGGCTGAGTATTGAGTAACATTTAGCTGTGTGTGTGTGCTGATATTGGCTGTGGACTCAGTCACATTGAGCCGTCTGTGTGTGTGTGTGTGTGCAGTATGGACGGTGCAATGTGTTACAGGGAGCCATGTGTGTGTGTGTCTGTGTGCTGGTAGAGACTGTGCATTGAGTCACAGTGAGGGGTGTGTGTGTGTCTGTGTGTGCAGATATATGCTGAACATTGAGTCACACTGAGGTGTATGTGTGTGTGTGCATGCTGGCATAAGCTTTGCATAGAGTCACAGGTAGCGGTGTGTGTGTGTGTGTATGTGCTGGTATAGACTGTGCATTGAGTCAGAGTGAGCCATGTGTGTGTGTGTTTTCTGGTATAGGCTGTGCATTGAGTCTCAGTGAGCTGTTCATGTGTGTGTGTGTGTGTGTGTGCAAGTGTGTGTTGGTATAGGCTGTGCACTAAGTCACATGAGCCGTGTGTGTGTGTGCTGGTATAGGCTGCACATTCAGTCACAGTGATGTGTGTGTGTGTGTGCTCGTACAGGCTGTGCATTGAGTCACTGGGAGGTGAGTGTGCATGTGTGTGCAGGAATAGGCTGGACATTGATTCACAGTGAACTGTGTGTGTGTGTCTTTGTGTGTGCTTGTATAGGCTGTGCATTAAGTCACAGTGAGCTGTGTGTGTGTGTGTGCTGATCTAGGCTGAACATTGAGTCACAGTGAGGTGTGTCTGTGTGTGTGTGTGCTGGTACAGGCTGTGCATTGAGTCACAGTGAGGTGTGTGTGTGATTGTGCATGTGTGTGCAGGTGTAGGCTGGGCATTGAGTCACAGAGTCCTGTGTGTGTTTTTGTGTTGTTAGAGATTGTGGATTGAGTCACAGTGAGCCGTGTGTGTGTGTGTGCATGTGTGTGTGCTGTTATATGATGTGCATTGAGTGTTAGTGAGTGGTGTGTGTGTCTGCCTGTGATGGCATAGGCTGTGCATTGAGTCACAGTGAGCCGTGTGTGTGTGTATGTGTGCTGGTATAGGCAGTCCACTGTGTCACAGTAAGCCGTGAATGTGTGTGTGTGTGTGTGTTTGTAAGTAAGGATGGTGCTTTGAATTACAGTGAGCAGTGTGTGTGTGTGTGAGTGCTGATATAGGCTGTGCATTGAGTCACAGTCAGCCTTGTGTGTGTGTGTGCACGAGCACTGGTATAGGCTGTTCACTGAGTCACAGTTAGGGGTGTGTGTGTCTCTGTGTGCTGGTATAGGCTTTGCAATGAGTCACAGTGAGGTTTGTGTGTGTGTGTGTGCGTGTGCTGTTATAGGCTTGCATTGAGTCATAGTGAGATCTGAGTGTGTGTTTGTGTGCTGGTATAGACAGTGCACTAACTCACAGTGAGCATGTGTGTTTGTGTGATGGAATAGACTGTGCATTGAGTCAGAGTGAGCTGATGATGTGTGTGTGGGGGGGTGTCTGTATACTGTTACAGACTGTGCATGGAGTCACGGGGAGTAATGTGTGTGTGTGTGCATGTGTGTGTGCTGGTATAGTCTGAGTATTGAGTCACAGTTAGGTGTGATTGTTTGTGCCGGTATAGGTTGTGGACTGAGTCACATTGAGCCATCTTTGTGTGTGTGTGTGTGTGTGTGTGTGTGCAGGGATGGATGGTGCATTTAGTCACAGGGAGCCGAGTGTTTGTGTGTGTGTGCTGGCATAGGCTGTGCATTGAGTCACAGTGAGCCGTGTGTGTGTGTAATGGTAAAGTCTGAGCATTGAGTCGCAGTGAGGTGTGTGGGTGTATGTGCTGCTTATCGACTGTGCATTGAGTCACATTCAGGTGTGTTTTGTCGTTCTGTGTGCTGGTATAGACTGCATTAAGTCACAGTCAGCCGTGTGTGTGTGTGTGTGTGTGCATGCAGGTATATACTGTGCATTGAGTCACAGTGGTGTGTGTGTGTGTGCATGTGTGTGTGCTGGTATACTCTGCATTGAGTCACAGTGAGCCATGTGTGTGTGCTGGCATAAGCTGTGCATTGAGTCATAGTGAGCCGTGTGGGGGTGCGCAGGTATAGCCTGTTCATTAATTCACAGTTAGTTGCATGTATGTGTGTGTATGTGCTACTTGTGGACTGTGCATTGAGGCATAGTTAGTTGTGTTTGTTTGTGTCTGCTGGTATAGGCTGAGCACTGAGTCACAGTGAGGTGTGTGTGTGTGTGTCTGTGTGTGTGTGCTGGTATAGACTGTGCATTGAGTCAGAGTAAGCCATGTGTGTGTGTGTGTGTGTGTGTGTGTGTGTGTGTTCTGGTATAGGCTGTGCATTGAGTCTCAGTGAGCTGTTCGTCTGTGTGTATCTGTGTTGGTATAGGCTGTACACTGAGTCACATTGAGACGTGTTTGTGTGTGTGTGTGTGTGCGTGCAATGATACAGGCTGCACACTGAGTCAGAATGAGCCGTGTGTTTGTGTGCTTCTATAGGCTGCACATTGAGTCACAGTGAGTTGTATGTGTGAGTGTGTGTGCTGATATAGGCTGAGCATTGAGTCACAGTGAGGTATAGATGTGTGTGTGTACTGGAACAGGCTATGCATTGAGTCACAGTGAAGTGTGTGTGTGAGTGTGTGCATGTGCAAGTATAGGCTGGGAATTGAGTCACAGTGAGCCGTGTGTTTGTGTGCTGGTTTAGGATGTGCATTGACTCACAGTGAGGGGTGTGTGTGTGTGTGTGTGTGTGTGAGACGCTATAGTAAGCGATTTGAGTCACAGCAAGGTATGTGTGTTTGTTGGTATAGGCTGAGCATAGAGTCATAGTGAGGTGTGTGTGTGTGTGTGCTGGTATAGACTCTGCATTGAGTCACAGTCCACTGTGTGTGTGTGAGTGTGTGTCTGTGTGTGCTGCTATAGGCTGACCATTGAGTCACAGTGCGGTGTGTGTGCGTGTGTGTGTGTCCTGGTATAGGCTGCCCTTTGAGTCACAGGTATGTGTGGGTGGGTGTGTGCTGGTACATGCTGCGCATTGAGTCACAGGTGTGTGTGTGTGTGTGTGTGTGCTGGTGCAGGCTGCACATTGAGTCACAGTGAGGTGTGTGTATGTGCTGGTATGATGGATGTTGCATTGAGTTACACAGAGCCATGTATGTGTGTGTGTATGTGCTGGTATAGACTGCATTGAGTCACAGTCGTGTGTGTGTGAGTGTGTGTGTCTGTGTGCTGTTATAGGCTTTGCACTGAATCACAGTGAGCTGTCTGTGTGTGTTTGTATGTGTGTGTGTGCATGTATGGGTGGTGCATTTGGTCACAGTGAGCCGTGTGTGTGTGTGCATGTGTGTGCACAGATGCTACTTTAGGCTTTGCAGTGAGGCACAGTGAGCCATGTGTGTGTGTGTTTGTGCTGGTATAGACTGTGCACTGAGTCACATTGAGCCATGTGAGTGTGTGTCTTTGTCCTGGTATAGGCTGCGCATTGAGTCACTGTAGCTGTGTGTGTGTCTGTACTGGTATAGGTTATGTATGAGTCACAGTGAGCTGTGTGTGTTTGTGTGTGCTGGTATAAGCTGAGCATTGAGTCACAGTGAGGTGTGTGGGTGTATGTGCATGCTGGCATAGGCTGTGCATTGAGTCACAGGTGTGTGTGTGTGTGTGTGCAGGTATATGCTGAGCATTGAGTCACTTGTATGTGTGCATGTGTGTGTGCAGGTATAGGCTGGGCATTGAGCCACAGTGAGACGTGTGTGTGTGTGTGTTTGTGCTGGTATGGAAAGTGCATTGAGTCACACTGAGCCATGTGTGTGTTTGTTTGTGTGTGTGTGTGCTGCTATAGGCTGTGCATTGAGTTATATTGAGGTGTGTGTATGTGCTGGTATAGTTTGTGCGTTGAGTCACAGCCATGTGAGTGTGTGTGTGTGTGCTGATATAGGCTGAGCATTGAGTCACAGTAAGCCGTGTGTGTGTGGGCTGGTATAGTCTGAGAATTGAGTCACAGTGTGGTGCATGTGTGTATGTGCTGCTTATAGACTGTGCATTGAGTCATAGTGAGGTGTGTGTGTGTGTGTGGGTGCAAGTGGTGGTATAGGATTTGCATTGTGTCACAGTGAGCTGTGTGTGTGTGAATGTGTGTATGTCTCTGTGTGTGCAGGTATAGGCTGTGTATTGAATCACAGTGAGCCATGTGTGTTTCTGTGTGTTTATGTGTGTGCTAGCATAGACTGTGCAGTGAGCCACAGGGAGCTGTGTGTGTGTGTGTGCTGGTATAGACTGTGCATTGAGTCACATTCAGGTGTGTGTGTGTGTGTGTGTGTTACTATAGACTGTGCATTGATTCACAGTCAGCCATGTGTGTGTGTGTGTGCACTGGTATAGGTTTTGCATTGAGTCATAGTGAGTCTTGCGTGTGTTTGGGTGTGTGTGTATGTGTGTGTTGGTATGGGCTGTGCATTGAGCCACAGTGAGAGGTGTATGTGTGTCTGTGTTAGTGTGTGTGGTGGTATGGGCTTTGCATTGAGCCACAGTGAGGTGTGTGTGAGTGTGTTAGTCTCTGTGCTTTTATGGGCTTGCATTGAGTCACACTGAGCTGTGTTTGTCTGTGTGTTTGCTGGTATAGGCTGTGCATTGAGTCACAGTAAGCCGAGTATGTGTCTGTTTGTGCTGGTATTGGTTGTGCATTGAGTCACAGTGAGTTGTGTGTATGTTTGTGTGTGTGCTGGTATGGGCTGTGCATTGAGTCACAGTGAGCCGTGTGAGTGTGTTTGTGCTGTTATAAACTGTGTATTGAGTCACAGTGAGCCATGGGTGTGTGTGTATGTGTGCTTGTATAGGCTGAGTATTGACTCACAGTGAGTTGTGTGTGTGTGAAGGTGCTGATATAGTCTGTGCAATGAGTCACAGTGAGTTGAGTGTGTGTGTGCTGTATAGGCTGAGCATTGAGTCAAAAGAGATGTGTGTGTGTGCTGACATAGGCTCTGCCTTGAGTCACTGTGAGGTGTGTGTGTGTGTGTGTTGGTATAGACTGTGCGTTGAGTCACAGTGAGCCATGCTTGTGTGTGTGTGTTCTGTTATAGGCTGTGCATTGAGTCACAGTGAGCCATGAGTGTGTTTGTGTGTGTGTGTGTGCTGGTACAGGCTGTGAATTGAGTCCCGGATAGCCGTGTGTGTGTGTGTGTGCATGTCTGTGTTTTGGTATAGGCTGTGCAATGAGTCACATTGATCCCTGTTTGTGTGTGTGTGTCTGTGTGCAGGTACAGGCTGTGCATTCATTACAGTGAGCTGTGTATGTGAGTGTGTGTGTGTGTGTGTGTGTGTGTTGGTATAGTTTGTGCATGGAATTATAGTGAACCTTGTGTATATGTGTATGCCTGTGTGTTTGCATGTGCTGATATGGGCTGTGCATTGATTATCATTGAGCTATGTGCGTGTCTGTGCTGTAATAGGCTGTTCATTGAGTCACAGTGTGCCATGTGTGTTTGTGTGTGTGCTGTTATAGGCAGTGCATTGAGTCCCAGTTAGCAATGCGTTTCTCTGTGTGTGTGTGTGTGTGTTGGTACAGGCCGTGCATTGTGTCACAGTGAGCAATATGTGTGTGTGTCTCTATGTGCTTATATAGGCTGTGCATTTAATCACAGTGAAGTATTAATGTGTGTGTGTGTGTATGTTCTCGTATAGGCTGTGCATTGAGTCACAGTGAGCCATGTGTCTGTGTGTGTGTGTTTGCCGGTACATGCTGTGCATTGAATCACAGTGAGTCTTGTGTGTGTCCATGTATATATGTGTGTGTGTGCTGATATAGGCCGGGCATGACTCAGAGTGAGGTGTGTGTGTGTGTCCTGTTATAAGCTGCACATGATTTCAGAGACAGCTGTGTTTGTGTGTGTGCGTGTGTGTGTGCTGTTTTAGGCTGTGAATTGATTCACGGTTAACTGTGTGTGTGTGTGTGTGTGTGTGTGTGGTGTGTGCTGGTATGGGCTTTGCATTGAGTCACATTGAGAGGTGTGTGTGTGTGTGTGTGTATGTGCTGGTATGGGTTGTACATTGAGTCACATTGAGCCATGTTTGTGTGTGTGTGTGCTGGTATAAGCTGTGCATTGTATTACAGTTAGCCATGTGTCTGTGTCTGTGTGTGTGTGCTGGTATAGGCTGTGCATCGAATCACAGTGAGCCATGTGTGTGTGTTTGCGTGCTGGTATGGGCCGAGCATTGACTCACAGTGAGGTATGTGTGTGTGAGTGTGCTGGTATAGACTGTGCATAGAGTAACAGTGAGCTGTGTGTGTGTGTATGTGTGCTGGTATAGGCTGAGCTTTAAGTTACAGTGAGCTGTGGGTGTGTGGGTGTGTGTGCTGTTATAGGGTGAGCATTGGCTCACAGTGAGGTGTGTGTGTGTGAGTGTGCTTGCTGTATAATCTGGGCATTGAGTCACAGGGAGGTGTGTGTGTGCACTGATATACGCTGTGCATTGAGTCACAATGAGGTGTTTGTGTGTGTCTGTGTGTTGGTATAGACTGTTCATTGAGTCACAGTGAGCCATGTGTCTGACTGTGTGTGTGCTGGTATAGGCTGTGCATTGAGTCACAGTGTGCCATGTGTGTGTGAGTGTGCAGGTGTAAGATGTTCCTTGAGTCACAGTGGGACATGTATCTGTGTTTGTGTGCTGGTACAGGCTGTTCCTTGAGTAACAATGAGCCATTTGTGTGCATGTGTGTGTGTGCTTGTATAGGCTGTGTATTCAGTCACACTGAGCCGTGTGTATGTGTGTGTGCTACTATAGGCTGTGCATTCAATAACAGTGAGCCGTGTGTGTGTGTGTGTGTGTGTTGGTATAGGCTGTGCATTGATTCACAGACAGTCGTGTGTGTTTGTGCGTTTGCTGTTAGAGGCTGTGCATTAAGTCACAGTGAGCCATGTGTGTGTTTTTGTGTGTGTTTGTAAGGGCTGTGCATTGAGTGACAGTGAGGTCTGTTTCTGTGTGTGTGCTGGTATGGGCTGGGCATTGAGTCACAGTGAGAGGTGTGTGTGTTTGTGTTTCTCCTGGTAATGGCTGTGCATTGAATCACACTGAGCTATGCGTGTGTGTGTGCTGGTATAAGCTGGGTATTGAATCACAGTGAGCCATGTGTGTGTGAATGTGTGGTATAGTCTGTGCATGGAGTCTCAGTGAGCCATGTTGTGTGTGATTGTTGTGGAATAGGTTGTGCGTTGACTCAGAGTGAGCCGTGTGTGTGTGTGTGTGTGTGTGTGTGCTGTTATAGCCTGTGTTTTGTGTCACAGTGAGCTTTGTGTGTGTGTGTGTTCTGGTATAGGCTGGGCCTTGAGTCACAATAAGCCATGCATCTCTTGGTGTGGCTGTGTGTGTGCTAGTATGGTTTGTGCATTGAGTCACTGAGTCGTGTGTGTGTGTGTGTGTGTGTTTACTTGTATAGGCTGTTCATTGAGTCCCAGTAAGCCGTGTGTTGTTTGTGTGTGTGGGTGTGTGTCTGTATCACGGTATAGCTGTGCATTGAGTCACATTGCTCTGTATGTGTTTGTGAGTGTGTGCAGTATAGGCTGAGCCTTCAGTTAGAGTGAACTGGGCTTCAGTGTGTGTGTGTGTGTGATCATATAGGATGTGCACTGAGTCACAATGAGCTGTGTTATTGAGTGTGTTTCTGTATGTGTGTTGATACAGGCTGTGCATTGACTCACAGTGACCAGTGGATATGTGTGTGTGTGTGTTCTGGTATAGGCCATGCCTTGAGTCACAATGAGCCATGCATCTGTGGAGTGTGTGTGTGTGTGTGCTGGTAAGGTTTGTGCATTTTGTCACTGTGAGTCGTGTGTGTGTGTCTGTGTGCTGGTATAGGCTGTGTGCGACGGTCCAGCCACCGCAGGGGGTCTTCCAGGTCCCGACGGAGTGGGGTAAGGGACTGAATAGCACCGTGAGTATGGGGTCAGAAGGACCTAGACAACTGATGGTTGCAAGGCACTTTATTTAGAATTTACTGAATCTTATATAGACAGAAGAGGAACTCATTATTAGACAATGAACCCATAGAATTGCTTATCGTCTCGGTTCAGTCACCACCATGGACGTCAACAAGTTTACAACAACTATCCTTGAACGTTATCTTCCCTTAACCAGGCACACACCCAGCCCCCAGCCATAAGGAACAACCAGGGCTCTCAGTTCCCTGAGGTCTCCTGGCTTGAGATAGCTTTGCTAATCTCTTTTACATCCCTCAGGCCTGGGAAAAAGAGTGCATTCCAAGTCAAGGGTAAGGGCTTTGCTTTTTGTGAGAGACATACTGTCTCCACCAGGAGTTACCTCCGGCTAAGACTATATGCTTCCCACAGCTGTGCATTGAGTCAAATTGATCCGTGAGTTTGTGTGTGTTTGTGTCTCTGTGCTGGTAAAGGCTGTGCATTGTGTCACATTCAGCCGTGTGTGTGTGTATGTCCAGTTATACGCTGTGCCTTGAGTCACAGTGAGCCGTGCGTGTGTGTCTTTGTGTGTGTGTGTGTGCTGGTATTGGCTGTGCATTGAGTCACAGTGAGCCATGTGTGTGTGTCTGTGTGTGTGTGTGTGTGCTGGTATAGGCTGTGCATTGTGTCACAATGAGCCGTGTGTGTGTATGTCCAGTTATATGCTGTGCCTTGAGTCACACTTAGCCGTGCGTGTGTGTCTCTGTTTGTGTGTGTGTGTGAATATAGGCTGTGCATTGAGTCACATGGATATGTGTGTGTGTGTGTGAGTGTGTGTGTGCTGGAACAGGCTGTGCATTCATCACAGTTACTGTGAATGTGTGTGTGTGTGTGTTGATATAGGTTGTGTATGGAGTTACAGTGAGCCATGTGTATATGTGTGTGTGTGGTTTTTTGTGTGTGCTAATATAGGCTGTGCATTGAGTCACAGTGAGTGATGTGTTTGTGTCTGTGTGTGTGTGGTGGTATAGGCTGTTCATTGAGTCACAGGGAGCAGTGTGGGCGTGTGTGTCTGTGTGCTGCTATAGGCTGTGCATTCGATCACAGTGAACCATTTATGTGTGTGTGTGTGTGCTGGTATACTCTGTGGATTTAGTCACAGTGAGCCATGTGTCTGTGTGTGTGTGCCAGTACATGCTGTGCATTGAATCACAGAGAGCCATGTGTGTATGTGTGTGTGCTCATATAGGCTGGGCTTGAGTCACACTGAGGTGTGTGTGTGTCCTAGTATTGTCTGTGTATGTATTCACAGAGAGCTGTGTGTGTGTGTGTGTGTGTGTGTGATGTTACAGGCTGTGTATTGAGTCACGGTTAGCTGTGTTTGTGTGGATGGTGAGTGCTGGTATGGCCTGTGCAATGAATCACATTGAGAAGTGTGTGTGTGTGTGCACGTGTGCTGATTTAGGTTGAGTCACAGTGAGCCATGTGTGTGTGTGTGCTGGTATGGATTGTGAACTGAGTCACAGCCGTGTGTGTGTGTGTGTGTGTGTGTGTACTGGTATACACTGTGCATTAAGTCACAGTGAGCTGTGTGTGTGTGTATGCTGGTATAGGCCGTGCACTGAGTCACAGTGAGCGCTGTGTGTGTGTGTGTGTGTATGTGCTGGTATAGTCTGAGCATTGAGTCACAGCCGTGTGTGTGTGTGTATGTGTTTATTGGAATACGCTGTGCATTAAGTCACAGTGGGCTGTGTGTGTGTGAGTGTATGTGCTGCCATAGGTCGTGCGTTGAGTCACAGTGAGCTCTGTGTGTGTGTGTGTGTGCCAGTATAATCTGAGCATTGAGTCACAGTGACGGGTGTGTGTGTATGTGTGTGTGTGTGTGTGTTAGTATAGGCTCTGCATTGAGTCACCGTGAATGGTTTGTGTGTGTTTGTGCATGCTGGTATAGGCTGTACATTGAGTCACAGTGAGCCATGCATGTGTTTGGGTGTTTGTGTATGTGTGTGCTGGTATAGGCTGAGCATTAAGTCACACAGAGGTGTGTGTGTGTGTGTTCTGGTATAGGCTGTGCATTGAGTCACAGTGAGGTGTGTGTGTGTGTGTGTGCTGGTATAGACTGCATTGAGTCACAGTGAGCCGTATATGTGTGTGCTGGTATAGTCTGAGCATTGAGTCACAATGAGGTTCGTGTGTGTGTGTGTATGTGCTGGTATAGACTGTGCATTGAATCACATTGAGCAGTGTGTGTGTTTGTGTGTGTGTGTGTGTGTAGGTAAGGATGGTGCTTTGAGTCACAGTGAGCTCTGTGTGTGTGTGTGTGTGTGTGTAGGTATAGGCTTTGCATTGAATCACAATGAGCTGTGAGTGTGTGTGTGTGCACTGGTATAGAGAGTGCACTGAGTCCAGTGAGCCGTGTGTGTGTGTGTGTGTGTGTGTGTGCTGGAATAGACTGTGCATTGAGTTACAGTGAGCTGTTCGTGTGTGTGTGTGTGTGTGTGTGTGCTGTTAGAGACCGTGCATTGAGTCACAGTGAGCCATGTGTGTGTGTGCATGCGTGTGTGTTGGTATAGGTTGTGCATTCAGTCACAGTGAGCCGTGTGTATGTGAGGGCAGTGCTGACATAGGCTGTGGATTGACTCACAGTGCGCCATGTGTGTGTTTTCTGGTAGAGTCTGAACACTTAGTCACAATGAGGTGTATGTGTGTGTGTATGTGCTTGTATGGATGGTGTTTTCAGTCACAGTGAGCCATGTGTGTGTTTGTGTGTATGTGCTGGTATAGGCTGTGCATTGAGTCACAGTGAGGGGTGTGTGTGTCTGTGTGTGCTGGTATAGGCTGAGCATTGAGTCACACTGAGGTGTGTGTGTGTGCACATGCTGGTACCAGCTTTGCATTGAGTCCCAGAAAGCTGTGTGTGTGTGTGTGTCTGTGTGTGTGCTGGTATAGACTGTTCATTGAGTCAGAATAAGCTGTGTGTGTGTGTGTGTTCTGGTATAGGCTGTGCATTGAGTCTCAGTGAGGTGTTCGTGTGTGTGTGTGTGTATTGGTATAGGCTGTGCACTGGGTCACATTGAGCCGTGTGTGTGTGAGTGTCTGTGTGTGTGTGGTGATATAGGCTGAGCATTGAGTCACAGTGAAAGTGTGTTTGTGAGTGTGTGTGTGTGTGTGTGTGCAGGTATAGGCTGGACAATGAGTCACAGTGAGCCGTGTGTGTGTGTGTGCTGGTATAGGCTGAGCATTGACTCAGAGTGCGCCCTGTTTGTGTGTGTGTGTGCTGGTATAGGCTGTGCACTGAGTTACATTGAGGGGTTTGTGTGTGTGTGTGTGTGTGCTGTATAGGCTTTTCATTGAGTCACAGCGAGCCGTGTGTGTGTCTGTGTGTGCTGGAAGAGGCTGGACTTTGAGTCACAGTGAGCTTTTTTTATGTCTCTGGGTGTGTGCTGTTATAGGCTGCGCACTGAGTCATAGTGAGCCGTTTGTGTCTGTGTGTGTGTATGTGGTTGTATAGACAGTGCATTGAGTGACAAATGAGCCTTGTGTGTATGCTGGCATAGGCTGTGTATGTGGTACACTGAGCCGTGTGTGTGTGTGTGTGTGTGTGTGTGTGTGTGTGCTGGTATAGGCTGTGCATTGAGTCTCATTGAGACGTTTGTGTGTGTTTGTGCTGTTATAGGCTGTGCATTGTGTCACAGTGAGCCGTATGTGTGTTTGTGTGTGTGTGCGTGCTGGTATGGGCTGTGCATTGAGTCACATCGGGCTGTTTGTGTGTGTGTTGTTATAGGCTGTGCCTTCAGTCACAGTAAGCCATGTGTCTGTGTGTTTGTGTGTGTGTATGGTGCTTTGGGCTGGACACTGAGTCACAGTGAGGTGTGTGTGTTTGGGTGTGCTGGTATAGGCTATGCGTTGAGTCACAGTGAGCCGTGACTCTGTGTTTTTATGTGTCTGTGTGCTGTTATTGGCTGTGCATTGAACCAAGGTGAGGTGAATGTGTGTATGTGTGTGTGCTGTGATGGGCTGTGCATTCAGTCAAAAGGAGAGGGGTGTGTGTGTGTGTGTGTGTGTGCTTTTATATGCTGTGAGTTGAGTCACAGTTAACTGTGTGTGTGTGTGTGGTGCGTGCTGGTATGGGCTGTGTATTGAGTCACACTGAGGTGTGTGTGTGTGTGCCGGTATAGGCTATGCATAGAGTCACAGTGAGCCGTGTGTGTGTGTTTTGGTGTGCTATTATACGCTGTGCATGGAATCACAGTGAGCCATGTGTGTGCATGTGTGTGTGTGCTGGTATGGGATGAGCATTGCCTCCCAGTGAGGTGAGTGTGCGTGTGTGTCTGCTGGTATAGGTTGTGCTTTGAGTCACAGTGAGCCATGTATATGTCTCTGTGTGGTGGTATTTCTTGTGCATTGAGTCACAGTGAGGTGTGTGTATGTTTGTATGGGTCCTGGTATAGGCTGAGCATTGAGTCACAGTGAGGTGTGTGTCTGCGTGTGTGTGTGTGTATGTGTTGTGGTATAGGCTCTGCAATGAGTCTCCATGAGCTGTGAGTGTGTGTTTGAGTGTGTGTGTGTGCTGGTATAGGCTGAGCATTGAGTCACAGTGAGGCATGTCTGTGTGCCGGTATAGGCTGTGCATTGAGTTACAGATGTGTGTGTGTGTGTGTGCAGGTATTGACTGGGCATTGAGCCACATTGAGATGTGTGAATGTGTGTGTGTGTGTGAGTGTGTGCTGGTATAGACTGTGCATTGAGTCACAGGTGTTTGTGTGTGTGTGTGTGTGTGCTGGAATAGACTGTACATTGAGTCTCAGTCAGTCATGTGTGTGTATGTGTGTGTGTGTGCACTGGTATAGGCTGACTTTGAATCAGAATGAGGTGAATGTGTGTGTGCATCTGCTGGTATATGCTTTGCATTGAGTCACAATGAGCTATGGGTGTGTGTGTGTGTGTGTGTGTGTGTGCTGATATAGATTTTACCCTGAGTCACAGGGAGCCGTGTGTGTGCTGGTATAGACTGTGCATTAAGTCTCAGTGAGCTTTTCTTGAGTGTCTGTGTGTGTGTGTGTGTGTGTGTGTGCTGGTATAGGCTGTGCACTGACTCACAGTCACTCGTGTGTGTGTGTGTGTGTGTGCAGGTATGGAGGATGCATTGAGTCACAGTCACCCGTGTGTGTGTTTGTGCATGCTGGTATAGGCTGTGCATTCGGTCACAGTTAGGAGTGTTTGTGTATGTGTGTGCTGGTATAGGCTGAGCATTGAGCCACAGTGAGGTGCGTGTGTTTGTGTGTGTGTGTGCCGTTAGAATCTGTGCATTGAGTCACAGTGATTCATGTGTGTGTGTGTGCATGCGTGTCTGCTGGTATTGGCTGTGCATTGAGTCACAGTAACCCGTGTGTGTTTGTGCTGGTATAGACTGTGCATTGAGTCACAGCCATGTGTGTGACTGTGTGTGTGCTGGTATAGACACTGAATTGAGTCACAGTCAGGTGTGTTTGTGTGTGTCTGTGTGCTGGTATAGACTGTGCATGGAGTCACAGTGAGGTGTGTGTGTGTGAGTGCTGGTATAGGCTGTGGACAGAGTCACATTGACCTGTGTGTGTTTGTGTGTGTGTGCAGGTATGGATGGTGCATTGAGTCACAGTCAGCTATGTGTGTGTGTGTGTGTGTGTGTGCTGGTATAGACCCTGCATTGAGTCACAGTGAACCGTGTGTGTGTGTGCTGGTATATTCTGAGCATTGAGTCACAGTCAGGTGCATGTGTGTATGTGTTGCTTATAGACTGTGCATTGAGTCACAGTCAGGTGTGTTTTGTGGTTCTGTGTGCTGGTATAGACTGCATTGAATCACAGTCAGCCGTGTGTGTGTGTGTACACAGGTATAGACTGTGCATTAAGTCACACTGGGGTGTGTGTGTGTGTGTGCTTGTATAGAATGTTCATGGAGTCAGTGTTTAGCCATGTTTGTGTGTGTGTGTGTGTGTTTGTGTGTCCTGGTGTAGAATCTGCATTGAGTGACAGTGAGCCATGTGTGTGTGCTTGCATAGGCTGCACATTGAGTCGCAGTAAGCTGTTCTTGTGTGTGTGTGTGTGTTTGTGTGTGTGCTGGTATAGACTGTGCACTGAGTCACAGTCACCCGTGTGTGTGTGTACAGGCTGTGCATTGAGTCACACTGAGGTGTGTGTGCGGGTGTGCTGGTATAGATAGTGCATTGAGTCACAGTGCCGTGTGTGTGTGTGTCTGCACGCTGGTATAGGCTGTGCATTGAGTCACAGTGAGGGGTGTGTGTGTCTGTGTGTGCTGCTATAGGCTGACCGTTAAGTCACAGTGATGGGGGAGTGTGTGTGTGCTGGTATAGGCTGCGCATTGAGTCATAGGTGTGTGTGTGTGTGTGTGCGGTTGCAGTCTGCACATTGAAACACAGTGAGGTGAGTATGTGTGTTGGTATAGACTCTTCATTGAGTCACAGTGAGCCATATATGTTAGAAGGCATAGGCTGTGCATTGAGTCACAGTGAGCCGTGTGTCTGTGTGTTGGTATAGTCTGAGCATTGAGTCACCCTGAGGTGTGTGTGTGTGTGTGTGTGTATGTACTGGTATGGGTGGTGCATTGAGTTACACTGAACCGTGTGAGTGTGCATATGTGCTGGCGTAGACTGTGAATTGAGTTATAGTCCGTGTGTGTGTGCTGGTATAGACTGTGCATTGCAACACAGCTGTGTGTGTGAGTGTCTGTGTCTCTGTGCTGTTAAAGGTTTTGCCCTTAATCACAGTGAGCCGTCTGTGTCTGTTTTTATGTGTGTGTGTGTCATGTATGGATGGTGCATTGAGTCACAGTGAGCCGTGTGTGTATATGTGTGTGCTGGTACAGGCTGTGCATTGTGTCACAGTGAGGTGTGTGTGTGTGCATGTGTGCTGGTATACATAGTGCATTGAGTCACAATGCCGTGTGGGTGTGTGTGTCAGCACGCTGGTATAGGTTGTGTAATGAGTCATAGTGAGGGTTGTGTGTCTGTGTGTGCTGCTATAGGCAGACCATAGAGTCACAGTGAGGTGTGTGTGTGTGTGTGTGCTGGTATATGCTGCGCATTGAGTCACAGGTATGTGTGGGTGTGTGTGTGTGGTACAGGCTGCGTGTTGAGTCACAGATGTGTGTGTGTGTGCTGGTGCAGGCTGTGCATTGAGTCACAGTGAGGTGTATGTGTGTTTGTATGTGCCAGTAAGAATGGTGCATTGAGTTGCACTGAGCCGTGTATGTGTGTATGTGTATGTGCTGGTATAGACTGTGTATTGAGTCACAGTCAGTTGTGTGAGTGTGTGTGCTGGTATAGACTGCATTGAGTCACAACCATGTGTGTGTGAGTGTGTGTGTCTGTGTGCTGTTATAGGCTTTGCACTGAATCACAGTAAGCCGTCTGTGTGTGTTTGTATGTGTGTGCAGGTATGGACGGTGCATTGAATCAGAGTGAGCAGTGTGTGTGTGTGTGTGTGTTTGTGCACAGGTGTTAATTTAGGCTGTGCCTTGAGTCACAGTGAGCCATGTGTGTGTGTGTTTGTGCTGGTATAGACTGTGCAGTGAGTCACAGTAGGTGTGTGTGTCTCTGCTCGTATAGGCTGAGCATTGAGTCACAGTGAGGTGTGTGTCTGCGTATTGGTGTGTGTGTATGTGTTGTGGTATAGGCTCTGCAATGAGTCACCGTGAGCTGTGAGTGTGTATTTCTGTGTGTGTGTGTGCTGGTATAGGCTGAGCATTGAGTCACAGTGAGGCCTGAGTGTGTGCCGGTATAGGCTATGCATTGAGTCACAGATGTGTGTATGTGTGTGTGTGTGTGTGCAGGTATTGACTGGGCATTGAGCCACAGTGAGACGTGTGCGTGTGTTTGTGTTTGTGTGTGTGTATCTGCTGGTATGGAAAGAGCATTGAATCACACTGGGCCGTGTCTGTGTGTGTGTGTGTGGGTGTGCTGGTATACACCCTGCATTGAGTCACAGTGAGCCGTGTGTGTGTGTGCTGCTATAGTCTGAGCATTGAGTCACAGTGAGGTGCGTGTGTGTATGTGCTGCTTATAGACTGTGCATTGAGTCACAGTCAGCTGTGTTTTGTGTTTCTGTGTGCTGGTATAGACTGCACTGAGTCACAATCAGCCGTGTGTGTGTGTGTGTGTGTATGCAGGTATAGACTGTGCATTGAGTCACAGTGGGGTGTGTGTGTGTGTCTGCATCTGTGTGTGCTGGTAGAGACTCTGCATTGAGTTACAGTGAGCCATGTGTGTGTGCTGGCATAAGCTGCTCATTGACTCATAGTGAGCCGTTTGGGAGTGCTCAGGTATAGCCTGAGCATTGAGTCACAGTGAGTTGCATGTGTGTGTGTGTGTGTGTGCGACTTATAGACTGTGCATGGAATCACAGTCAGGTGTGTTTGTGTGCGTGTGTGCTGGTATAGGCTGTGCACTGAGTCACAGTGAGCTGTGTTTGTTTGTGTGGGCTGGTATATGCTGTGCATTGAGTCACACTGAGCCATGCATGTGTGTGTGTGTGTGTGTGTGTGTGTGTGTGTGTTGGTGTAGGCTGAGCAGTGAGTCACAGGTTTTTGTGTGTGTGTGCACATATAAACTTTGTGTTGAGCCACAATGAGCCGAGTGTGTGTATGTGTGTATGTGCTGGTATGGATAATGCATTGAGTCACACTGAGCTGGACCTGTGTGTGTCTGTATGTGCTGGTATAGACTCTGCATTGTGTCAGAGTCAGGTGTGTGTGCATACGTGTGTGTGTGTGCTGGTATAGTTTGTGCATTTATTCACAGTAACATATGCGTGCATGTGTGTGTGTGTGTGTGTGCTGGTATAGACTGAGCATTGAGTCAAAGTGAGCTATGTGTGTGTGCTGGTATAGGCAGTGCATTGAGTCACAGTGAGGTTTGTGTGTGAGTGTGTGTTCAGGTATCGGATGTGAAAAGAGTCACAGTGAGTCATGTATTTGTGTGTGTTTGTGCTGCTATTGGCTGTGCATTGAGTGATGGGGTGTGTGTGTGTATGTGCTGGGATAGGCTGCAAATTGAGTCACAGTGAGGTGTGTGTGTGTGTGAGTGTGTGCTTGTATAGAATGTTCATGGAGTCACAGTTAGCCGTGTGTGTGTGTGTGTGTGTGTGTTTGTGTGTCCTGGTATAGAATCTGTAGTGAGTGACAGTGAGCCATGTGTGTGTGCTGGCATAGGCTGTGCATTGAGTTGCAGTGAGCTGTTCTTGTGTGTGTGTGTGTGTGTGTGCTGGTATAAGCTCTGCACTGAGTCACAGTCACCCGTGTGTGTGTGTACATGCCATGCATTGAGTCACACTGATGTGTGGGTGTTTGCAGGTGTGCTGGTATAGATAGTGCATTGAGTCACAGTGCCGTGTGTGTGTGTATCTGCACGCTGGGTTAGGGTGTGTATTGAGTCACAGTGAGGGGAGTGTGTGTGTGTGCTGGTATATATTGTGCATTGAGTCACAGGTATATGTGTGTGTGTGTGTGCTGGTGCAGGCTGTGCATTGAGTCACAGTGAGGTGTGTGTGTGTGTGTATGTGCTGGTATAGACTCTGTATTGAGTCACAGTAAGTTGTGTGTGTGTGTGTGCTGGTATAGTCTTTGCACTGAATCAGAGTGAGCCGTCTGTGTGTGTTTGTATGTGTGTGCAAGTAAGGATGGTGCATTGAATCACAGTGAACAGTGTGTGTGTGTGTGTGTGTGTGTGCACGGGTGCTAATTTAGGCTATGCTTTGAGTCACAGTGAGCCATGTCTGTGTGTTTCTGCTGGTATAGACTGTGCACGGAGTCACATTGAGCCATGTATGTGTGCGTGTGTTTGTCTTGGTGTAGGCTGTGCATTGAGTCACAGTAGCTGTTTGTGTGTCTGTGCTGGTATAGGCTATGCATTGAGTCACAGTGAGCTGTGTGTGTTTGTGTGCGCTGGTATAGGCTGAGCATTGAGTCACAGTGAGGTGTGTGTCTGTGTATGTGTGTGTGTGTATGTGTTGTGGTATAGGCTCTGCAGTGAGTCTCCATGAGCTGTGAGTGTGTGTTTGAGTGTGTGTGTGCGCTGGTATAGGCTGAGCATTGAGTCACAGTGAGGCATGTCTGTGTGCCGGTATAGGCTGTGCATTGAGTTACAGATGTGTGTGTGTGTGTGTGTGCAGGTATTGACTGGGCATTGAGCCACATTGAGATGTGTGCGTGTGTGTGTGTGTGAGTGTGTGCTGGTATAGACTGTGCATTGAGTCACAGGTGTTTGTGTGTGTGTGTGTGTGCTGGAATAGACTGTACATTGAGTCTCAGTCAGTCATGTGTGTGTATGTGTGTGTGTGTGCACTGGTATAGGCTGACTTTGAGTCAGAATGAGGTGAATGTGTGTGTGCATCTGTTGGTATATGCTTTGCATTGAGTCACAATGAGCTATGGGTGTGTGTGTGTGTGTGTGTGTGTGTGTGCTGGTATAGATTTTACCCTGAGTCACAGGGAGCCGTGTGTGTGCTGGTATAGACTGTGCATTAAGTCTCAGTGAGCTTTTCTTGAGTGTCTGTGGGTGTGTGTGTGTGTGTGCTGGTATAGGCTGTGCACTTACTCACAGTCCCTCGTGTGTGTGTGTGTGTGTGCAGGTATGGAGGATGCATTGAGTCACAGTCACCCGTGTGTGTGTTTGTGCACGCTGGTATAGGCTGTGCATTCGGTCACAGTTAGGAGTGTTTGTGTATGTGTGTGCTGGTATAGGCTGAGCATTGAGCCACAGTGAGGTGCGTGTGTTTGTGTGTGTGTGTGCCATAAGAATCTGTGCATTGAGTCACAGTGATTCATGTGTGTGTGTGTGCACGTGTGTGTGCTGATATAGGCTGTGCATTGAGTCACAGTAACCCGTGTGTGTATGTGCTGGTATAGACTGTGCATTGACTCACAGCCATGTGTGTGACTGTGTGTGTGCTGGTATAGACCCTGAATTGTGTCACAGTCAGGTGTGTTTGTGTGTGTCTGTGTGCTGGTATAGACTGTGCATGGAGTCACAGTGTACCATGTGTGTGTGTGTGCATGATGGTATAGACTGTGTATTGAGTCACAGTGAGGTGTGTGTGTGTGAGTGCTGGTATAGGCTGTGGACTGAGTCACATTGACCTGTGTGTGTGTGTGTATGTGCAGGTACGGGTGGTGCATTGAGTCACAGTCAGCGATGTGTGTGTGTGTGTGTGTGTGTGTGTGTGTGTGTGTGCTGGTATAGACCCTGCATTGAGTCACAGTGAACCGTGTGTGTGTGTGCTGGTATATTCTGAGCATTGAGTCACAGTCAGGTGCATGTGTGTATGTGTTGCTTATAGACTGTGCATTGAGTCACAGTCAGGTGTGTTTTGTGGTTCTGTGTGCTGCTATAGACTGCATTGAATCACACTCAGCCGTGTGTGTGTGTGTACACAGGTATAGACTGTGCATTAAGTCACATTGGGGTGTGTGTGTGTGCTTGTATAGAATGTTCATGGAGTCAGTGTTTAGCCATGTTTGTGTGTGTGTGTGTGTGTGTTTGTGTGTCCTGGTGTAGAATCTGCATTGAGTGACAGTGAGCCATATGTGTGTGCTTGCATAGGCTGCACATTCAGTCGCAGTGAGCTGTTCTTGTGTGTGTGTGTGTGTGTGTGCTGGTATAGACTGTGCACTGAGTCACAGTCACCCGTGTGTGTTTGTACAGGCTGTGCTTTGAGTCACACTGAGGTGTGTGTGCGGGTGTGCTGGTATAGATAGTGCATTGAGTCACAGTGCCATGTGTGTGTGTGTGTCTGCACGCTGGTATAGGCTGTGTATTGAGTCAGAGTGAGGGGTGTGTGTGTCTGTGTGTGCTGCTATAGGCTGACCGTTAAGTCACAGTGATGGGGGTGTGTGTGTGTGCTGGTACAGGCTTGGCATTGAGTCACAGGTGTGTGTGTGTGTGTGCTGGTGCAGGCTGTTCAGTGATGCACAGTAAGGTGTGTGTGTGTGTGTCAGTATAGACTCTTCATTGAGTCAGAGTGAGCCGTGTGTGTGATGGCATAGGCTGTGCATTGAGTCACAGTGAGCCGTGTGTCTGTGTGCTGGTATAGTCTGAGCATTGAGTCACACTGAGTTGTGTGTGTGTATGTGTATGTGCTGGTATGGATGGTGCATTAAGTTACTCTGAGCCGTGTGTGTGTGTGTATATGCTGCTATAGAATGTGCATTGAGTCACAGCTGTGTGTGTGTGAGTGTGTGTGTCTGTGTGCTGTTATAAGCTTTGCCCTGAATCACAGTGAGACGTCTTTGTGTGTTTTTATGTGTGTGTGTGCAGTTATGGACGGTGCATTGAGTCACAGTTTGCCGTGTGTGTGTGTGTGTGTGCTGGTACAGGCTATGCATTGAGTCACACTGAGGCGTGTGTATGTGCATGTGTGCTGGTATAGATAGTGCATTGAGTCACCGTGCCGTGTGTGTGTGTGTGTCTGTAAGCTGGTATAGGCTGTGTATTGAGTCACAGTGAGGGGTGTGTGTGTCTGTGTGTGCTACTATAGGCTGACCATTGTGTCACAGTGATGTGTGTGTGTGTGTGTGTGTGTGCTGGTATAGGCTGCTCATTCAGTCACAGTGAGGTGTGTGTGTGTTTGTATGTGCTGGTATGGACGGTACATTGAGTTGCACTGAGCCGTGTATAGACTGTGTGTTGAGTCACAGTCAGGTGTGTGTGTGTGTGTGTGTGTGTGTGCTGGTATAGACTGTGCAATGAGTCACAGTTGTGTGTGTGTGAGTGTGTGTGTCTGTGTGCTGTTATAGGCTTTGCACTGAGTCACAGTGAGCCTTCTGTGTGTGTTTGTATGTGTGTGCCGATATGGATGGTTCATTGAATCACAGTGAGCAGTGTGTGTGTCTGTGTGCTGGTATAGGTGATTCATTGTGTCACAGTGAGCCATGTGTGAGTGCGTGTTTGTGTTTGTGTGTGTTTTGGTATAGGCTGTGTATCAAGTCACAGTGAGCCCTGTATCTGTGCGTGTGTGTGTGTGTGCTGGTATAGGCTGTGCATTGAGTTATATTAGGGTGTGTGTATGTGCTGGTTTAGGGTGTGCATTGAGTCACAGCTTTGTGTGTGTCTGTGTGTGTGTATGTATGTGTGTGTACTGTTACAGGCTTTGCATTGAGTCACACTGAGGTGTGTGTGCGAGTGTGCTTGTATAGATAGTGCATTGAGTCAGAGTGCCATGTGTGTGTGTCTGCACGCTGGTATAGGCTGTGCATTGAGTCACAGTGAGAGGTGTGTGTGTCTGTGTGTGCTGCTATATGCTGACCATTGAGTCACAGTGAGGTGTGTGTGCGTGTGTGCTGGTATAGGCTGCGCATTGACTCATAGGTGTGTGTGTGTGTGTGCAGTTGCAGTCTGCACATTAAAACACAGTGAGGTGAGTGTGTGTGTTGGTATAGACTCTTCATTGAGTCACAGTGAGCCATATGTGTTAGAAGGCATAGGTTGTGCATTGAGTCACAGTGAGCCGTGTGTCTGTGTGCTGGTATAGTCTGAGCATTGAGTCACACTGAGGTATGTGTGTGTGTGTGTATGTACTGGTATGGATGGTGCATTGAGTTCCACTGAACCGTGTGAGTGTGTATATGTGCTGGCGTAGACTGTGTATTGAGTTATAGTCTGTGTGTGTGTGTTGGTATAGACTGTGCATTGCAACACAGCTGTGTGTGTGAGTGTCTGTGTCTCTGTGCTGTTAAAGGTTTTGCCCTAAATCACAGTGAGCCGTCTGTGTCTGTTTTTATGTGTGTTTGTGTCATGTATGGATGGTGCATTGAGTCACAGTGAGCCGTGTGTGTATATGTGTGTGCTGGTACAGGCTGTGCATTGTGTCACAGTGAGGTGTGTGTGTGTGCATGTGTGCTGGTATACATAGTGCATTGAGTCACAATGCCGTGTGGGTGTGTGTGTCAGCACGCTGGTATAGGTTGTGTAATGAGTCACAGTGAGGGTTGTGTGTCTGTGTGTGCTGCTATAGGCAGACCATAGAGTCACAGTGAAGTGTGTGTGTGTGTGTGTGTGTGCTGGTATATGCTGCGCATTGAGTCACAGGTATGTGTGGGTGTGTGTGTGTGGTACAGGTTGCGTGTTGAGTCACAGGTGTGTGTGTGTGTGCTGGTGCAGGCTGTGCATTGAGTCACAGTGAGGTGTATGTGTGTTTGTATGTGCCAGTAAGAATGGTGCATTGAGTTGCACTGAGCCGTGTATGTGTGTATGTGTATGTGCTGGTATAGACTGTGTATTGAGTCACAGTCAGTTGTGTGAGTGTGTGTGCTGGTATAGACTGCATTGAGTCACAACCATGTGTGTGTGAGTGTGTGTGTCTGTGTGCTGTTATAGGCTTTGCACTGAATCACAGTAAGCCGTCTGTGTGTGTTTGTATGTGTGTGCAGGTATGGACGGTGCATTGAATCAGAGTGAGCAGTGTGTGTGTGTGTGTGTGTGTGTGCACGGGTGTTAATTTAGGCTGTGCCTTGAGTCACAGTGAGCCATGTGTGTGTGTGTTTGTGCTGGTATAGACTGTGCAGTGAGTCACAGTAGGTGTGTGTGTCTGTGCTCGTATAGGCTGAGCATTGAGTCACAGTGAGGTGTGTGTCTGCGTATTTGTGTGTGTGTATGTGTTGTGGTATAGGCTCTGCAATGAGTCACCGTGAGCTGTGAGTGTGTGTTTCTGTGTGTGTGTGTGCTGGTATAGGCTGAGCATTGAGTCACAGTGAGGCCTGAGTGTGTGCCGGTATAGGCTATGCATTGAGTCACAGAGGTGTGAATATGTGTGTGGGTGTGTGTGTGTGCAGGTATTGACCGGGCATTGAGCCACAGTGAGACGTGTGTGTTTGTGTTTGTGTGTGTGTATCTGCTGGTATGGAAAGAGCATTGAATCACACTGAGCCGTGTCTCTGTGTGTGTGTGTGTGTGTGCTGGTATAGACCCTGCACTGAGTCACAGTGAGCTGTGTGTGTGTGTGCTGGTATAGTCTGAGCATTGAGTCACAGTGAGGTGCGTGTGTGTATGTGCTGCTTACAGACTGTGCACTGAGTCACAGTCAGCTGTGTTTTGTGTTTCTGTGTGCTGGTATAGACTGCACTGAGTCACAATCAGCCGTGTGTGTGTGTGTGTGTGTGTGCATGCAGGTATAGACTGTGCATTGAGTCACAGTGGGGGGTGTGTGTGTGTGTTTGTGCATGTGTGTGTGCTGGTAGAGACTCTGCATTGTGTCACAGTGAGCCATGTGTGTGTGCTGGCATAAGCTGCTCATTGACTCATAGTGAGCCGTTTGGGAGTGCTCAGGTATAGCCTGAGCATTGAGTCACAGTGAGTTGCATGTGTGTGTGTGTGTGTGTGTGTGCGACTTATAGACTGTGCATGGAATCACAGTCAGGTGTGTTTGTGTGCGTGTGTGCTGGTATAGGCTGTGCACTGAGTCACAGTGAGCTGTGTTTGTTTGTGTGGTCTGGTATATGCTGTGCATTGAGTCACACTGAGCCATGCATGTGTGTGTGTGTGTGTTGGTATAGGCTGAGCATTGAGTCACAGGTTTGTGTGTGTGTGTGCACATATAAACTTTGTGTTGAGCCACAATGAGCCGAGTGTGTGTATGTGTGTATGTGCTGGTATGGATAATGCATTGAGTCACACTGAGCTGGACCTGTGTGTGTGTGTATGTGCTGGTATAGACTCTGCATTGTGTCAGAGTCAGGTGTGTGTGCATGCGTGTGTGTGTGTGCTGGTATAGTTTGTGCATTTATTCACAGTAACATATGCGTGCATGTGTGTGTGTGTGTGTGTGCTGGTATAGACTGAGCATTGAGTCAAAGTGAGCTATGTGTGTGTGCTGGTATAGGCAGTGCATTGAGTCACAGTGAGGTTTGTGTGTGAGTGCGTGTTCAGGTATCGGATGTGAAAAGAGTCACAGTGAGTCATGTATTTGTGTGTGTTTGTGCTGCTATTGGCTGTGCATTGAGTGATGGGGTGTGTGTGTGTATGTGCTGGGATAGGCTGCACATTGAGTCACAGTGAGGTGTGTGTGTGTGTGAGTGTGTGCTTGTATAGAATGTTCATGGAGTCATAGTTAGCCATGTGTGTGTGTGTGTGTGTGTGTGTGTTTGTGTGTCCTGGTATAGAATCTGTAGTGAGTGACAGTGAGCCGTGTGTGTGCTGGCATAGGCTGTGCATTGAGTTGCAGTGAGCTGTTCTTGTGTGTGTGTGTGTGTGTGTGCTGGTATAAGCTCTGCACTGAGTCACAGTCACCCGTGTGTGTGTGTACATGCCATGCATTGAGTCACACTGATGTGTGGGTGTGTGCAGGTGTGCTGGTATAGATAGTGCATTGAGTCACAGTGCCGTGTGTGTGTGTATCTGCACGCTGGTTTAGGGTGTGTATTGAGTCACAGTGAGGGGAGTGTGTGTGTGTGCTGGTATATGTTGTGCATTGAGTCACAGGTATATGTGTGTGTGTGTGTGCTGGTGCAGGCTGTGCATTGAGTCACAGTGAGGTGTGTGTGTGTGTGTATGTGCTGGTATAGACTCTGTATTGAGTCACAGTCAGTTGTGTGTGTGTGTGTGCTCGTATAGGCTTTGCACTGAATCAGAGTGAGCCGTCTGTGTGTGTTTGTATGTGTGTGCAAGTAAGGATGGTGCATTGAATCACAGTGAACAGTGTGTGTGTGTGTGTGTGCACGGGTGCTAATTTAGGCTATGCTTTGAGTCACAGTGAGCCATGTCTGTGTGTTTCTGCTGGTATAGACTGTGCACGGAGTCACATTGAGCCATGTATGTGTGCGTGTGTTTGTCTTGGTGTAGGCTGTGCATTGAGTCACAGTAGCTGTTTGTGTGTCTGTGCTGGTATAGGCTATGCATTGAGTCACAGTGAGCTGTGTGTGTTTGTGTGCGCTGGTATAGGCTGAGCATTGAGTCACAGTGAGGTGTGTGTCTGTGTATGTGTGTGTGTGTATGTGTTGTGGTATAGGCTCTGCAGTGAGTCTCCATGAGCTGTGAGTGTGTGTTTGAGTGTGTGTGTGTGCTGGTATAGGCTGAGCATTGAGTCACAGTGAGGCATGTCTGTGTGCCGGTATAGGCTGTGCATTGAGTTACAGATGTGTGTGTGTGTGTGTGTGCAGGTATTGACTGGGCATTGAGCCACATTGAGATGTGTGCATGTGTGTGTGTGTGTGAGTGTGTGCTGGTATAGACTGTGCATTGAGTCACAGGTGTTTGTGTGTGTGTGTGTGTGCTGGAATAGACTGTACATTGAGTCTCAGTCAGTCATGTGTGTGTATGTGTGTGTGTGTGCACTGGTATAGGCTGACTTTGAGTCAGAATGAGGTGAATGTGTGTGTGCATCTGCTGGTATATGCTTTGCATTGAGTCACAATGAGCTATGTGTGTGTGTGTGTGTGTGTGTGTGTGTGTGCTGGTATAGATTTTACCCTGAGTCACAGGGAGCCGTGTGTGTGCTGGTATAGACTGTGCATTAAGTCTCAGTGAGCTTTTCTTGAGTGTCTGTGGGTGTGTGTGTGTGTGTGCTGGTATAGGCTGTGCACTTACTCACAGTCCCTCGTGTGTGTGTGTGTGTGTGCAGGTATGGAGGATGCATTGAGTCACAGTCACCCGTGTGTGTGTTTGTGCACGCTGGTATAGGCTGTGCATTCGGTCACAGTTAGGAGTGTTTGTGTATGTGTGTGCTGGTATAGGCTGAGCATTGAGCCACAGTGAGGTGCGTGTGTTTGTGTGTGTGTGTGCCATAAGAATCTGTGCATTGAGTCACAGTGATTCATGTGTGTGTGTGTGCATGTGTGTGTACTGATATAGGCTGTGCATTGAGTCACAGTAACCCGTGTGTGTTTGTGCTGGTATAGACTGTGCATTGACTCAAAGCCATGTGTGTGACTGTGTGTGTGCTGGTATAGACCCTGAATTGAGTCACAGTCAGGTGTGTTTGTCTGTGTCTGTGTGCTGGTATAGACTGTGCATGGAGTCACAGTGTGCCGTGTGTGTGTGTGTGCATGATGGCATAGACTGTGTATTGAGTCACAGTGAGGTGTGTGTGTGTGAGTGCTGGTATAGGCTGTGGACTGAGTCACATTGACCTGTGTGTGTGTGTGTGTGTGCAGGTACGGGTGGTGCATTGAGTCACAGTCAGCGATGTGTGTGTGTGTGTGTGTGTGTGCTGGTATAGACCCTGCATTGAGTCACAGTGAACCGTGTGTGTGTGTGCTGGTATATTCTGAGCATTGTGTCACAGTCAGGTGCATATGTGTATGTGTTGCTTATAAACTGTGCATTGAGTCACAGTCAGGTGTGTTTTGTGGTTCTGTGTGCTGGTATAGACTGCATTGAATCACACTCAGCCGTGTGTGTGTGTGTACACAGGTATAGACTGTGCATTAAGTCACATTGGGGTGTGTGTGTGTGCTTGTATAGAATGTTCATGGAGTCAGTGTTTAGCCATGTTTGTGTGTGTGTGTGTGTGTTTCTTTGTCCTGGTGTAGAATCTGCATTGAGTGACAGTGAGCCATATGTGTGTGCTTGCATAGGCTGCACATTCAGTCGCAGTAACTGTTCTTGTGTGTGTGTGTGTGTGTGTGTGCTGGTATAGACTGTGCATTGCAACACAGCTGTGTGTGTGAGTGTCTGTGTCTCTGTGCTGTTAAAGGTTTTGCCCTTAATCACAGTGAGCCGTCTGTGTCTGTTTTTATGTGTGTGTGTGTCATGTATGGATGGTGCATTGAGTCACAGTGAGCCGTGTGTGTATATGTGTGTGCTGGTACAGGCTGTGCATTGTGTCACAGTGAGGTGTGTGTGTGTGCATGTGTGCTGGTATACATAGTGCATTGAGTCACAATGCCGTGTGGGTGTGTGTGTCAGCACGCTGGTATAGGTTGTGTAATGAGTCATAGTGAGGGTTGTGTGTCTGTGTGTGCTGCTATAGGCAGACCATAGAGTCACAGTGAGGTGTGTGTGTGTGTGTGTGCTGGTATATGCTGCGCATTGAGTCACAGGTATGTGTGGGTGTGTGTGTGTGGTACAGGCTGCGTGTTGAGTCACAGATGTGTGTGTGTGTGCTGGTGCAGGCTGTGCATTGAGTCACAGTGAGGTGTATGTGTGTTTGTATGTGCCAGTAAGAATGGTGCATTGAGTTGCACTGAGCCGTGTATGTGTGTATGTGTATGTGCTGGTATAGACTGTGTATTGAGTCACAGTCAGTTGTGTGAGTGTGTGTGCTGGTATAGACTGCATTGAGTCACAACCATGTGTGTGTGAGTGTGTGTGTCTGTGTGCTGTTATAGGCTTTGCACTGAATCACAGTAAGCCGTCTGTGTGTGTTTGTATGTGTGTGCAGGTATGGACGGTGCATTGAATCAGAGTGAGCAGTGTGTGTGTGTGTGTGTGTTTGTGCACAGGTGTTAATTTAGGCTGTGCCTTGAGTCACAGTGAGCCATGTGTGTGTGTGTTTGTGCTGGTATAGACTGTGCAGTGAGTCACAGTAGGTGTGTGTGTCTCTGCTCGTATAGGCTGAGCATTGAGTCACAGTGAGGTGTGTGTCTGCGTATTGGTGTGTGTGTATGTGTTGTGGTATAGGCTCTGCAATGAGTCACCGTGAGCTGTGAGTGTGTATTTCTGTGTGTGTGTGTGCTGGTATAGGCTGAGCATTGAGTCACAGTGAGGCCTGAGTGTGTGCCGGTATAGGCTATGCATTGAGTCACAGATGTGTGTATGTGTGTGTGTGTGTGTGCAGGTATTGACTGGGCATTGAGCCACAGTGAGACGTGTGCGTGTGTTTGTGTTTGTGTGTGTGTATCTGCTGGTATGGAAAGAGCATTGAATCACACTGGGCCGTGTCTGTGTGTGTGTGTGTGGGTGTGCTGGTATACACCCTGCATTGAGTCACAGTGAGCCGTGTGTGTGTGTGCTGCTATAGTCTGAGCATTGAGTCACAGTGAGGTGCGTGTGTGTATGTGCTGCTTATAGACTGTGCATTGAGTCACAGTCAGCTGTGTTTTGTGTTTCTGTGTGCTGGTATAGACTGCACTGAGTCACAATCAGCCGTGTGTGTGTGTGTGTGTGTATGCAGGTATAGACTGTGCATTGAGTCACAGTGGGGTGTGTGTGTGTGTCTGCATCTGTGTGTGCTGGTAGAGACTCTGCATTGAGTTACAGTGAGCCATGTGTGTGTGCTGGCATAAGCTGCTCATTGACTCATAGTGAGCCGTTTGGGAGTGCTCAGGTATAGCCTGAGCATTGAGTCACAGTGAGTTGCATGTGTGTGTGTGTGTGTGTGCGACTTATAGACTGTGCATGGAATCACAGTCAGGTGTGTTTGTGTGCGTGTGTGCTGGTATAGGCTGTGCACTGAGTCACAGTGAGCTGTGTTTGTTTGTGTGGGCTGGTATATGCTGTGCATTGAGTCACACTGAGCCATGCATGTGTGTGTGTGTGTGTGTGTGTGTGTGTGTGTTGGTGTAGGCTGAGCAGTGAGTCACAGGTTTTTGTGTGTGTGTGCACATATAAACTTTGTGTTGAGCCACAATGAGCCGAGTGTGTGTATGTGTGTATGTGCTGGTATGGATAATGCATTGAGTCACACTGAGCTGGACCTGTGTGTGTCTGTATGTGCTGGTATAGACTCTGCATTGTGTCAGAGTCAGGTGTGTGTGCATACGTGTGTGTGTGTGCTGGTATAGTTTGTGCATTTATTCACAGTAACATATGCGTGCATGTGTGTGTGTGTGTGTGTGCTGGTATAGACTGAGCATTGAGTCAAAGTGAGCTATGTGTGTGTGCTGGTATAGGCAGTGCATTGAGTCACAGTGAGGTTTGTGTGTGAGTGTGTGTTCAGGTATCGGATGTGAAAAGAGTCACAGTGAGTCATGTATTTGTGTGTGTTTGTGCTGCTATTGGCTGTGCATTGAGTGATGGGGTGTGTGTGTGTATGTGCTGGGATAGGCTGCAAATTGAGTCACAGTGAGGTGTGTGTGTGTGTGAGTGTGTGCTTGTATAGAATGTTCATGGAGTCACAGTTAGCCGTGTGTGTGTGTGTGTGTGTGTGTTTGTGTGTCCTGGTATAGAATCTGTAGTGAGTGACAGTGAGCCATGTGTGTGTGCTGGCATAGGCTGTGCATTGAGTTGCAGTGAGCTGTTCTTGTGTGTGTGTGTGTGTGTGTGCTGGTATAAGCTCTGCACTGAGTCACAGTCACCCGTGTGTGTGTGTACATGCCATGCATTGAGTCACACTGATGTGTGGGTGTTTGCAGGTGTGCTGGTATAGATAGTGCATTGAGTCACAGTGCCGTGTGTGTGTGTATCTGCACGCTGGGTTAGGGTGTGTATTGAGTCACAGTGAGGGGAGTGTGTGTGTGTGCTGGTATATATTGTGCATTGAGTCACAGGTATATGTGTGTGTGTGTGTGCTGGTGCAGGCTGTGCATTGAGTCACAGTGAGGTGTGTGTGTGTGTGTATGTGCTGGTATAGACTCTGTATTGAGTCACAGTAAGTTGTGTGTGTGTGTGTGCTGGTATAGTCTTTGCACTGAATCAGAGTGAGCCGTCTGTGTGTGTTTGTATGTGTGTGCAAGTAAGGATGGTGCATTGAATCACAGTGAACAGTGTGTTTGTGTGTGTGTGTGTGTGCACGGGTGCTAATTTAGGCTATGCTTTGAGTCACAGTGAGCCATGTCTGTGTGTTTCTGCTGGTATAGACTGTGCACGGAGTCACATTGAGCCATGTATGTGTGCGTGTGTTTGTCTTGGTGTAGGCTGTGCATTGAGTCACAGTAGCTGTTTGTGTGTCTGTGCTGGTATAGGCTATGCATTGAGTCACAGTGAGCTGTGTGTGTTTGTGTGCGCTGGTATAGGCTGAGCATTGAGTCACAGTGAGGTGTGTGTCTGTGTATGTGTGTGTGTGTATGTGTTGTGGTATAGGCTCTGCAGTGAGTCTCCATGAGCTGTGAGTGTGTGTTTGAGTGTGTGTGTGCGCTGGTATAGGCTGAGCATTGAGTCACAGTGAGGCATGTCTGTGTGCCGGTATAGGCTGTGCATTGAGTTACAGATGTGTGTGTGTGTGTGTGTGCAGGTATTGACTGGGCATTGAGCCACATTGAGATGTGTGCGTGTGTGTGTGTGTGAGTGTGTGCTGGTATAGACTGTGCATTGAGTCACAGGTGTTTGTGTGTGTGTGTGTGTGCTGGAATAGACTGTACATTGAGTCTCAGTCAGTCATGTGTGTGTATGTGTGTGTGTGTGCACTGGTATAGGCTGACTTTGAGTCAGAATGAGGTGAATGTGTGTGTGCATCTGCTGGTATATGCTTTGCATTGAGTCACAATGAGCTATGGGGGTGTGTGTGTGTGTGTGTGTGTGTGTGCTGGTATAGATTTTACCCTGAGTCACAGGGAGCCGTGTGTGTGCTGGTATAGACTGTGCATTAAGTCTCAGTGAGCTTTTCTTGAGTGTCTGTGGGTGTGTGTGTGTGTGTGCTGGTATAGGCTGTGCACTTACTCACAGTCCCTCGTGTGTGTGTGTGTGTGTGCAGGTATGGAGGATGCATTGAGTCACAGTCACCCGTGTGTGTGTTTGTGCACGCTGGTATAGGCTGTGCATTCGGTCACAGTTAGGAGTGTTTGTGTATGTGTGTGCTGGTATAGGCTGAGCATTGAGCCACAGTGAGGTGCGTGTGTTTGTGTGTGTGTGTGCCATAAGAATCTGTGCATTGAGTCACAGTGATTCATGTGTGTGTGTGTGCACGTGTGTGTGCTGATATAGGCTGTGCATTGAGTCACAGTAACCCGTGTGTGTATGTGCTGGTATAGACTGTGCATTGACTCACAGCCATGTGTGTGACTGTGTGTGTGCTGGTATAGACCCTGAATTGTGTCACAGTCAGGTGTGTTTGTGTGTGTCTGTGTGCTGGTATAGACTGTGCATGGAGTCACAGTGTACCGTGTGTGTGTGTGTGCATGATGGTATAGACTGTGTATTGAGTCACAGTGAGGTGTGTGTGTGTGAGTGCTGGTATAGGCTGTGGACTGAGTCACATTGACCTGTGTGTGTGTGTGTATGTGCAGGTACGGGTGGTGCATTGAGTCACAGTCAGCGATGTGTGTGTGTGTGTGTGTGTGTGTGTGTGTGTGTGTGCTGGTATAGACCCTGCATTGAGTCACAGTGAACCGTGTGTGTGTGTGCTGGTATATTCTGAGCATTGAGTCACAGTCAGGTGCATGTGTGTATGTGTTGCTTATAGACTGTGCATTGAGTCACAGTCAGGTGTGTTTTGTGGTTCTGTGTGCTGCTATAGACTGCATTGAATCACACTCAGCCGTGTGTGTGTGTGTACACAGGTATAGACTGTGCATTAAGTCACATTGGGGTGTGTGTGTGTGCTTGTATAGAATGTTCATGGAGTCAGTGTTTAGCCATGTTTGTGTGTGTGTGTGTGTGTGTTTGTGTGTCCTGGTGTAGAATCTGCATTGAGTGACAGTGAGCCATATGTGTGTGCTTGCATAGGCTGCACATTCAGTCGCAGTGAGCTGTTCTTGTGTGTGTGTGTGTGTGTGCTGGTATAGACTGTGCACTGAGTCACAGTCACCCGTGTGTGTTTGTACAGGCTGTGCTTTGAGTCACACTGAGGTGTGTGTGCGGGTGTGCTGGTATAGATAGTGCATTGAGTCACAGTGCCATGTGTGTGTGTGTGTCTGCACGCTGGTATAGGCTGTGTATTGAGTCAGAGTGAGGGGTGTGTGTGTCTGTGTGTGCTGCTATAGGCTGACCGTTAAGTCACAGTGATGGGGGTGTGTGTGTGTGCTGGTACAGGCTTGGCATTGAGTCACAGGTGTGTGTGTGTGTGTGCTGGTGCAGGCTGTTCAGTGATGCACAGTAAGGTGTGTGTGTGTGTGTCAGTATAGACTCTTCATTGAGTCAGAGTGAGCCGTGTGTGTGATGGCATAGGCTGTGCATTGAGTCACAGTGAGCCGTGTGTCTGTGTGCTGGTATAGTCTGAGCATTGAGTCACACTGAGTTGTGTGTGTGTATGTGTATGTGCTGGTATGGATGGTGCATTAAGTTACTCTGAGCCGTGTGTGTGTGTGTATGTGCTGCTATAGAATGTGCATTGAGTCACAGCTGTGTGTGTGTGAGTGTGTGTGTCTGTGTGCTGTTATAAGCTTTGCCCTGAATCACAGTGAGACGTCTTTGTGTGTTTTTATGTGTGTGTGTGCAGTTATGGACGGTGCATTGAGTCACAGTTTGCCGTGTGTGTGTGTGTGTGTGCTGGTACAGGCTATGCATTGAGTCACACTGAGGCGTGTGTATGTGCATGTGTGCTGGTATAGATAGTGCATTGAGTCACCGTGCCGTGTGTGTGTGTGTGTCTGTAAGCTGGTATAGGCTGTGTATTGAGTCACAGTGAGGGGTGTGTGTGTCTGTGTGTGCTACTATAGGCTGACCATTGTGTCACAGTGATGTGTGTGTGTGTGTGTGTGTGTGCTGGTATAGGCTGCTCATTCAGTCACAGTGAGGTGTGTGTGTGTTTGTATGTGCTGGTATGGACGGTACATTGAGTTGCACTGAGCCGTGTATAGACTGTGTGTTGAGTCACAGTCAGGTGTGTGTGTGTGTGTGTGTGTGTGTGCTGGTATAGACTGTGCAATGAGTCACAGTTGTGTGTGTGTGAGTGTGTGTGTCTGTGTGCTGTTATAGGCTTTGCACTGAGTCACAGTGAGCCTTCTGTGTGTGTTTGTATGTGTGTGCCGATATGGATGGTTCATTGAATCACAGTGAGCAGTGTGTGTGTCTGTGTGCTGGTATAGGTGATTCATTGTGTCACAGTGAGCCATGTGTGAGTGCGTGTTTGTGTTTGTGTGTGTTTTGGTATAGGCTGTGTATCAAGTCACAGTGAGCCCTGTATCTGTGCGTGTGTGTGTGTGTGCTGGTATAGGCTGTGCATTGAGTTATATTAGGGTGTGTGTATGTGCTGGTTTAGGGTGTGCATTGAGTCACAGCTTTGTGTGTGTCTGTGTGTGTGTATGTATGTGTGTGTACTGTTACAGGCTTTGCATTGAGTCACACTGAGGTGTGTGTGCGAGTGTGCTTGTATAGATAGTGCATTGAGTCAGAGTGCCATGTGTGTGTGTCTGCACGCTGGTATAGGCTGTGCATTGAGTCACAGTGAGAGGTGTGTGTGTCTGTGTGTGCTGCTATATGCTGACCATTGAGTCACAGTGAGGTGTGTGTGCGTGTGTGCTGGTATAGGCTGCGCATTGACTCATAGGTGTGTGTGTGTGTGTGCAGTTGCAGTCTGCACATTAAAACACAGTGAGGTGAGTGTGTGTGTTGGTATAGACTCTTCATTGAGTCACAGTGAGCCATATGTGTTAGAAGGCATAGGTTGTGCATTGAGTCACAGTGAGCCGTGTGTCTGTGTGCTGGTATAGTCTGAGCATTGAGTCACACTGAGGTATGTGTGTGTGTGTGTATGTACTGGTATGGATGGTGCATTGAGTTCCACTGAACCGTGTGAGTGTGTATATGTGCTGGCGTAGACTGTGTATTGAGTTATAGTCTGTGTGTGTGTGTTGGTATAGACTGTGCATTGCAACACAGCTGTGTGTGTGAGTGTCTGTGTCTCTGTGCTGTTAAAGGTTTTGCCCTAAATCACAGTGAGCCGTCTGTGTCTGTTTTTATGTGTGTTTGTGTCATGTATGGATGGTGCATTGAGTCACAGTGAGCCGTGTGTGTATATGTGTGTGCTGGTACAGGCTGTGCATTGTGTCACAGTGAGGTGTGTGTGTGTGCATGTGTGCTGGTATACATAGTGCATTGAGTCACAATGCCGTGTGGGTGTGTGTGTCAGCACGCTGGTATAGGTTGTGTAATGAGTCACAGTGAGGGTTGTGTGTCTGTGTGTGCTGCTATAGGCAGACCATAGAGTCACAGTGAAGTGTGTGTGTGTGTGTGTGTGTGCTGGTATATGCTGCGCATTGAGTCACAGGTATGTGTGGGTGTGTGTGTGTGGTACAGGTTGCGTGTTGAGTCACAGGTGTGTGTGTGTGTGCTGGTGCAGGCTGTGCATTGAGTCACAGTGAGGTGTATGTGTGTTTGTATGTGCCAGTAAGAATGGTGCATTGAGTTGCACTGAGCCGTGTATGTGTGTATGTGTATGTGCTGGTATAGACTGTGTATTGAGTCACAGTCAGTTGTGTGAGTGTGTGTGCTGGTATAGACTGCATTGAGTCACAACCATGTGTGTGTGAGTGTGTGTGTCTGTGTGCTGTTATAGGCTTTGCACTGAATCACAGTAAGCCGTCTGTGTGTGTTTGTATGTGTGTGCAGGTATGGACGGTGCATTGAATCAGAGTGAGCAGTGTGTGTGTGTGTGTGTGTGTGTGCACGGGTGTTAATTTAGGCTGTGCCTTGAGTCACAGTGAGCCATGTGTGTGTGTGTTTGTGCTGGTATAGACTGTGCAGTGAGTCACAGTAGGTGTGTGTGTCTGTGCTCGTATAGGCTGAGCATTGAGTCACAGTGAGGTGTGTGTCTGCGTATTTGTGTGTGTGTATGTGTTGTGGTATAGGCTCTGCAATGAGTCACCGTGAGCTGTGAGTGTGTGTTTCTGTGTGTGTGTGTGCTGGTATAGGCTGAGCATTGAGTCACAGTGAGGCCTGAGTGTGTGCCGGTATAGGCTATGCATTGAGTCACAGAGGTGTGAATATGTGTGTGGGTGTGTGTGTGTGCAGGTATTGACCGGGCATTGAGCCACAGTGAGACGTGTGTGTTTGTGTTTGTGTGTGTGTATCTGCTGGTATGGAAAGAGCATTGAATCACACTGAGCCGTGTCTCTGTGTGTGTGTGTGTGTGTGCTGGTATAGACCCTGCACTGAGTCACAGTGAGCTGTGTGTGTGTGTGCTGGTATAGTCTGAGCATTGAGTCACAGTGAGGTGCGTGTGTGTATGTGCTGCTTACAGACTGTGCACTGAGTCACAGTCAGCTGTGTTTTGTGTTTCTGTGTGCTGGTATAGACTGCACTGAGTCACAATCAGCCGTGTGTGTGTGTGTGTGTGTGTGCATGCAGGTATAGACTGTGCATTGAGTCACAGTGGGGGGTGTGTGTGTGTGTTTGTGCATGTGTGTGTGCTGGTAGAGACTCTGCATTGTGTCACAGTGAGCCATGTGTGTGTGCTGGCATAAGCTGCTCATTGACTCATAGTGAGCCGTTTGGGAGTGCTCAGGTATAGCCTGAGCATTGAGTCACAGTGAGTTGCATGTGTGTGTGTGTGTGTGTGTGTGCGACTTATAGACTGTGCATGGAATCACAGTCAGGTGTGTTTGTGTGCGTGTGTGCTGGTATAGGCTGTGCACTGAGTCACAGTGAGCTGTGTTTGTTTGTGTGGTCTGGTATATGCTGTGCATTGAGTCACACTGAGCCATGCATGTGTGTGTGTGTGTGTTGGTATAGGCTGAGCAGTGAGTCACAGGTTTGTGTGTGTGTGTGCACATATAAACTTTGTGTTGAGCCACAATGAGCCGAGTGTGTGTATGTGTGTATGTGCTGGTATGGATAATGCATTGAGTCACACTGAGCTGGACCTGTGTGTGTGTGTATGTGCTGGTATAGACTCTGCATTGTGTCAGAGTCAGGTGTGTGTGCATGCGTGTGTGTGTGTGCTGGTATAGTTTGTGCATTTATTCACAGTAACATATGCGTGCATGTGTGTGTGTGTGTGTGTGCTGGTATAGACTGAGCATTGAGTCAAAGTGAGCTATGTGTGTGTGCTGGTATAGGCAGTGCATTGAGTCACAGTGAGGTTTGTGTGTGAGTGCGTGTTCAGGTATCGGATGTGAAAAGAGTCACAGTGAGTCATGTATTTGTGTGTGTTTGTGCTGCTATTGGCTGTGCATTGAGTGATGGGGTGTGTGTGTGTATGTGCTGGGATAGGCTGCACATTGAGTCACAGTGAGGTGTGTGTGTGTGTGAGTGTGTGCTTGTATAGAATGTTCATGGAGTCATAGTTAGCCATGTGTGTGTGTGTGTGTGTGTGTGTGTTTGTGTGTCCTGGTATAGAATCTGTAGTGAGTGACAGTGAGCCGTGTGTGTGCTGGCATAGGCTGTGCATTGAGTTGCAGTGAGCTGTTCTTGTGTGTGTGTGTGTGTGTGTGCTGGTATAAGCTCTGCACTGAGTCACAGTCACCCGTGTGTGTGTGTACATGCCATGCATTGAGTCACACTGATGTGTGGGTGTGTGCAGGTGTGCTGGTATAGATAGTGCATTGAGTCACAGTGCCGTGTGTGTGTGTATCTGCACGCTGGTTTAGGGTGTGTATTGAGTCACAGTGAGGGGAGTGTGTGTGTGTGCTGGTATATGTTGTGCATTGAGTCACAGGTATATGTGTGTGTGTGTGTGCTGGTGCAGGCTGTGCATTGAGTCACAGTGAGGTGTGTGTGTGTGTGTATGTGCTGGTATAGACTCTGTATTGAGTCACAGTCAGTTGTGTGTGTGTGTGTGCTCGTATAGGCTTTGCACTGAATCAGAGTGAGCCGTCTGTGTGTGTTTGTATGTGTGTGCAAGTAAGGATGGTGCATTGAATCACAGTGAACAGTGTGTGTGTGTGTGTGCACGGGTGCTAATTTAGGCTATGCTTTGAGTCACAGTGAGCCATGTCTGTGTGTTTCTGCTGGTATAGACTGTGCACGGAGTCACATTGAGCCATGTATGTGTGCGTGTGTTTGTCTTGGTGTAGGCTGTGCATTGAGTCACAGTAGCTGTTTGTGTGTCTGTGCTGGTATAGGCTATGCATTGAGTCACAGTGAGCTGTGTGTGTTTGTGTGCGCTGGTATAGGCTGAGCATTGAGTCACAGTGAGGTGTGTGTCTGTGTATGTGTGTGTGTGTATGTGTTGTGGTATAGGCTCTGCAGTGAGTCTCCATGAGCTGTGAGTGTGTGTTTGAGTGTGTGTGTGTGCTGGTATAGGCTGAGCATTGAGTCACAGTGAGGCATGTCTGTGTGCCGGTATAGGCTGTGCATTGAGTTACAGATGTGTGTGTGTGTGTGTGTGCAGGTATTGACTGGGCATTGAGCCACATTGAGATGTGTGCATGTGTGTGTGTGTGTGAGTGTGTGCTGGTATAGACTGTGCATTGAGTCACAGGTGTTTGTGTGTGTGTGTGTGTGCTGGAATAGACTGTACATTGAGTCTCAGTCAGTCATGTGTGTGTATGTGTGTGTGTGTGCACTGGTATAGGCTGACTTTGAGTCAGAATGAGGTGAATGTGTGTGTGCATCTGCTGGTATATGCTTTGCATTGAGTCACAATGAGCTATGTGTGTGTGTGTGTGTGTGTGTGTGTGTGTGCTGGTATAGATTTTACCCTGAGTCACAGGGAGCCGTGTGTGTGCTGGTATAGACTGTGCATTAAGTCTCAGTGAGCTTTTCTTGAGTGTCTGTGGGTGTGTGTGTGTGTGTGCTGGTATAGGCTGTGCACTTACTCACAGTCCCTCGTGTGTGTGTGTGTGTGTGCAGGTATGGAGGATGCATTGAGTCACAGTCACCCGTGTGTGTGTTTGTGCACGCTGGTATAGGCTGTGCATTCGGTCACAGTTAGGAGTGTTTGTGTATGTGTGTGCTGGTATAGGCTGAGCATTGAGCCACAGTGAGGTGCGTGTGTTTGTGTGTGTGTGTGCCATAAGAATCTGTGCATTGAGTCACAGTGATTCATGTGTGTGTGTGTGCATGTGTGTGTACTGATATAGGCTGTGCATTGAGTCACAGTAACCCGTGTGTGTTTGTGCTGGTATAGACTGTGCATTGACTCAAAGCCATGTGTGTGACTGTGTGTGTGCTGGTATAGACCCTGAATTGAGTCACAGTCAGGTGTGTTTGTCTGTGTCTGTGTGCTGGTATAGACTGTGCATGGAGTCACAGTGTGCCGTGTGTGTGTGTGTGCATGATGGCATAGACTGTGTATTGAGTCACAGTGAGGTGTGTGTGTGTGAGTGCTGGTATAGGCTGTGGACTGAGTCACATTGACCTGTGTGTGTGTGTGTGTGTGCAGGTACGGGTGGTGCATTGAGTCACAGTCAGCGATGTGTGTGTGTGTGTGTGTGTGTGCTGGTATAGACCCTGCATTGAGTCACAGTGAACCGTGTGTGTGTGTGCTGGTATATTCTGAGCATTGTGTCACAGTCAGGTGCATATGTGTATGTGTTGCTTATAAACTGTGCATTGAGTCACAGTCAGGTGTGTTTTGTGGTTCTGTGTGCTGGTATAGACTGCATTGAATCACACTCAGCCGTGTGTGTGTGTGTACACAGTATAGACTGTGCATTAAGTCACATTGGGGTGTGTGTGTGTGCTTGTATAGAATGTTCATGGAGTCAGTGTTTAGCCATGTTTGTGTGTGTGTGTGTGTGTTTCTTTGTCCTGGTGTAGAATCTGCATTGAGTGACAGTGAGCCATATGTGTGTGCTTGCATAGGCTGCACATTCAGTCGCAGTAACTGTTCTTGTGTGTGTGTGTGTGTGTGTGTGCTGGTATAGACTGTGCACTGAGTCACAGTCACCCGTGTGTGTTTGTACAGGCTGTGCATTGAGTCACACTGAGGTGTGTGTGCGGGTGTGCTGGTATAGATAGTGCATTCAGTCACAGTGCCGTGTGTGTGTGTGTCTGCACGCTGGTATAGGCTGTGTATTGAGTCAGAGTGAGGGGTGTGTGTGTCTGTGTGTGCTGCTATAGGCTGACCGTTAAGTCACAGTGATGGGGGTGTGTGTGTGTGCTGGTACAGGCTTGGCATTGAGTCACAGTTGTGTGTGTGTGTGTGCTGGTGCAGGCTGTTCAGTGATGCACAGTAAGGTGTGTGTGTGTGTGTCAGTATAGACTCTTCATTGAGTCAGAGTGAGCCGTGTGTGTGATGGCATAGGCTGTGCATTGAGTCACAGTGAGCCGTGTGTCTGTGTGCTGGTATAGTCTGAGCATTGAGTCACACTGAGTTGTGTGTGTGTATGTGTATGTGCTGGTATGGATGGTGCATTAAGTTACTCTGAGCCGTGTGTGTGTGTGTATGTGCTGCTATAGAATGTGCATTGAGTCACAGCTGTGTGTGTGTGAGTGTGTGTGTCTGTGTGCTGTTATAAGCTTTGCCCTGAATCACAGTGAGACGTCTTTGTGTGTTTTTATGTGTGTGTGTGCAGTTATGGACGGTGCATTGAGTCACAGTTTGCCGTGTGTGTGTGTGTGTGTGCTGGTACAGGCTATGCATTGAGTCACACTGAGGTGTGTGTATGTGCATGTGTGCTGGTATAGATAGTGCATTGAGTCACCGTGCCGTGTGTGTGTGTGTGTCTGTAAGCTGGTATAGGCTGTGTATTGAGTCACAGTGAGGGGTGTGTGTGTCTGTGTGTGCTACTATAGGCTGACCATTGTGTCACAGTGATGTGTGTGTGTGTGTGTGTGTGTGCTGGTATAGGCTGCTCATTCAGTCACAGTGAGGTGTGTGTGTGTTTGTATGTGCTGGTATGGACGGTACATTGAGTTGCACTGAGCCGTGTATAGACTGTGTGTTGAGTCACAGTCAGGTGTGTGTGTGTGTGTGTGTGTGTGTGTGTGTGCTGGTATAGACTGTGCAATGAGTCACAGTTGTGTGTGTGTGAGTGTGTGTGTCTGTGTGCTGTTATAGGCTTTGCACTGAGTTACAGTGAGCCTTCTGTGTGTGTTTGTATGTGTGTGCCGATATGGATGGTTCATTGAATCACAGTGAGCAGTGTGTGTGTCTGTGTGCTGGTATAGGTGATTCATTGTGTCACAGTGAGCCATGTGTGAGTGCGTGTTTGTGTTTGTGTGTGTTTTGGTATAGGCTGTGTATCAAGTCACAGTGAGCCCTGTATCTGTGCGTGTGTGTGTGTGTGCTGGTATAGGCTGTGCATTGAGTTATATTAGGGTGTGTGTATGTGCTGGTTTAGGGTGTGCATTGAGTCACAGCTTTGTGTGTGTCTGTGTGTCTGTATGTATGTGTGTGTACTGTTACAGGCTTTGCATTGAGTCACACTGAGGTGTGTGTGCGAGTGTGCTTGTATAGATAGTGCATTGAGTCAGAGTGCCATGTGTGTGTGTCTGCACGCTGGTATAGGCTGTGCATTGAGTCACAGTGAAGGGAGTGTGTGTCTGTGTGTGCTGCTATATGCTGACCATTGTGTCACAGTGAGGTGTGTGTGCGTGTGTGCTTGTATAGGCTGCGCATTGAGTCATAGGTGTGTGTGTGTGTGTGCTGGTGCAGTCTGCACATTTACTCACAGTGAGGTGTGTGTGTGTGTGTGTGTGTGTTGGTATAGACTCTTCATTGAGTCACAGTGAGCCATATGTGTTAGAAGGCATAGGCTGTGCATTGAGTCAGAGTGAGCCGTGTGTCTGTGTGCTGGTATAGTCTGAGCATTGAGTCACACTGAGGTGTGTGTGTGTGTGTGTATGTACTGGTATGGATGGTGCATTGAGTTACACTGAACTGTGTGAGTGTGTATATGTGCTGGTGTAGAATGTGTATTGAGTTATAGTCTGTGTGTGTGTGCTGGTATAGACTGTGCATTGCAACACAGCTGTGTGTGTGAGTGTCTGTGTCTCTGTGCTGTTAAAGGTTTTGCCCTAAATCACAGTGAGCCGACTGTGTGTGTTTTTATGTGTGTGTGTGTCACGTATAGATGGTGCATTGAGTCACAGTGAGCCGTGTGTGTGTATCTGTGTGTGTGTGCTGGTACAGGCTGTGCATTTTGTCACAGTGAGGTGTGTATGTGTGCATGTGTGCTGGTATACATAGTGCATTCAGTCACAATGCCGTGTGGGTGTTTGTGTCAGCATGCTGGTATAGGTTGTGTAATGAGTCACAGTGAGGGTTGTGTGTCTGTGTGTGCTGCTATAGGCTGACCATTGAGTCACAGTGAGGTCTGTGTGTGTATGTGTGCTGGTATATGCTGCGCATTGAGTCACAGGTATGTGTGGGTGTGTGTGTGTGGTACAGGCTGCGTGTTGAGTCACAGGTGTGTGTGGGTGTGCTGGTGCAGGCTGTGCATTGAGTCACAGTGAGGTGTGTGTGTGTTTGTATATGCCAGTAAGGACGGTGCATTGAGTTGCACTGAGCTGTGTATGTGTGTATGTGTATTTGCTGGTGTAGACTGTGTATTGAGTCACAGTCAGTTGTGTCTGTGTGTGTGCTGGTATAGACTGCATTCAGTCACAACCATGTGTGTGTCAGTGTGTTTGTCTGTGTGCTGTTATAGGCTTTGCACTGAATCACAGTAAGCCGTCTGTGTGTGTTTGTATGTGTGTGCAGGTATGGATGGTGCATTGAATCACAGTGAGCAGTGTGTGTGTGAGTGTTTGTGTGTGTGTGCGCATGGGTGCTAATTTAGGCTGTGCCTTGAGTCACAGTGAGCCGTGTGTGTGTGTTTGTGCTGGTATAGACTGTGCAGTGAGTCACAGTTTGTGTGTGTGTCTGTGTTGGTATAGGCTGAGCATTGAGTCACAGTGAGGTGTGTGTCTGCGTATGTGTGTGTGTGTATGTGTTGTGGTATAGGCTCTGCAATGAGTCACCGTGAGCTGTGAGTGTGTGTTTCTGTGTGTGTGTGTGCTGGTATAGGCTGAACATTGAGTCACAGTGAGGCCTGTGTGTGTGCCAGTATAGGCTATGCATTGAGTCACAGATGTGTGTATGTGTGTGTGTGTGTATGTGCAGGTATTGAATGGGCATTGAGCCACATTTAGACGTGTGTGTGTGTTTGTGTTTGTGTGTGTGTATCTGCTGGTATGGAAAGAGCATTGAGTCACACTGAGCCGTGTCTGTGTGTGTGTGTGTGTGTGTGTGCTGGTATAGACCCTGCATTGAGTCACAGTGAGCCGTGTGTGTGTGTGCTGGTATAGTCTGAGCATTGAGTCACAGTGAGTTGCGTGTGTGTATATGCTGCTTATAGACTGTGCATTGAGTCACAGGCAGCTGTGTTTTGTGTTTCTGTGTGCTGGTATAGACTGCACTGAGTCACAATCAGCCGTGTGTGTGTGTGTGTGTGTGCATGCAGGTATAGACTGTGCATTGAGTCACACTGGGGGTGTGTGTGTGTGTGTGCATCTGAGTGTGCTGGTAGAGACTCTGCATTGAGTCACAGTGAGCCATGTGTGTGTGCTGGCATAAGCTGCTCATTGAGTCATATTGAGCCGTGTGGGAGTGCTCAGGTATAGCCTGAGCATTGAGTCACAGTGAGTTGCATGTGTGTGTGTGTGTGTGTGCGACTTATAGACTGTGCATGGAATCACACTCAGGTGTGTTTGTGTGCATGTGTGCTGGTATAAGCTGTGCACTGAGTCACAGTGAGCTGTGTTTGTTTGTGTGGGCTGGTATATGATGTGCATTGAGTTACACTGAGCCATGCATGTGTGTGTGTGTGTGTGTGTGTGTGTGTGTGTTGGTATAGGCTGAGCATTGAGTCACAGGTTTGTGTGTGTGTGTGCACATATAAACTTTGTGTTGAGCCACAATGAGCCGAGTGTGTGTATGTGTGTATGTGCTGGTATGGATATTGCATTGAGTCACACTGAGCTGGACCTGTGTGTGTGTGTATGTGCTGGTATAGACTCTGCATTGTGTCAGAGTCAGGTGTGTGTGCATGCGTGTGTCTGTGTGCTGGTATAGTTTGTGCATTTATTCACAGTAACAGATGTGTGCATGTGTGTGTGTGTGTGTGTGCTGGTATAGACTGAGCATTGAGTCAAAGTGAGCTATGTGTGTGTGCTGGTATAGGCAGTGCATTGAGTCACAGTGAGGTTTATGTGTGAGTGTGTGTTCAGGTATCGGATGTGAAAAGAGTCACAGTGAGTCATGTATTTGTGTGTGTTTGTGCTGCTATTGGCTGTGCATTGAGTGATAGGGGTGTGTGTGTGTGTATGTGCTGGTAAAGGCTGCACATTGAGTCACAGTGAGGTGTGTGTGTGTGTGAGTGTGTGCTTGTATAGAATGTTCATGGAGTCACAGTTAGCCATGTGTGTGTGTGTGTGTGTCTGTTTGTGTGTCCTGGTATAGAATCTGTAGTGAGTAACAGTGAACCATGTGTGTGTGCTGGCATAGGCTGTGCATTGAGTTGCAGTGAGCTGTTCTTGTGTGTGTGTGTGTGTGTGTGCTGGTATAAGCTCTGCACTGAGTCACAGTCACCCGTGTGTGTGTGTACATGCCATGCATTGAGTCACACTGATGTGTGGGTGTGTGCAGGTGTGCTGGTATGGATAATGCATTGAGTCACAGTGCCGTGTGTGTGTGTATCTGCACGCTGGTTTAGGGTGTGTATTGAGTCACAGTGAGGGGAGTGTGTGTGTGTGCTGGTATACGTGGTGCATTGAGTCACAGGTATATGTGTGTGTGTGTGTGCTGGTGCAGGCTGTGCATTGAGTCCCAGTGAGGTGTGTGTGTGTGTATGTGCTGGTATAGACTCTGTATTGAGTCACAGTCAGTTGTGTGTGTGTGTGTGCTGGTATAGTCTTTGCACTGAATCAGAGTGAGCCGTCTGTGTGTGTTTGTATGTGTGTGCAAGTAAGGATGGTGCATGGAATCACAGTTAACAGTGTGTGTGTGTGTGTGTGTGCACGGGTGTTAATTTACGCTATGCTTTGAGTCACAGTGAGCAATGTCTGTGTGTTTGTGCTGGTATAGACTGTGCACGGTGTCACATTGAGCCATGTATGTGTGCGTGTGTTTGTCCTGGTGTAGGCTGTGCATTGAGTCACAGTAGCTGTTTGTGTGTCTGTGCTGGTATAGGCTATGCATTGAGTCACAGTGAGCTGTGTGTGTTTATGTGCGCTGGTATAGGTTGAGCATTGAATCACAGTGAGGTGTGTGTCTGTTTATGTGTGCGTGTGTATGTGTTGTGGTATAGGCTCTGCAATGAGTCTCCATGAGCTGTGAGTGTGTGTTTGAGTGTGTGTGTGTGCTGGTATAGGCTGAGCATTGAGTCACAGTGAGGCATGTCTGTGTGCCGGTATAGGCGGTGCATTGAGTTACAGATGTGTGTGTGTGTGTGTGTGTGTGTGTGTGCAGGTATTGACTGGGCATTGACCACAGTGAGATGTGTGCATGTGTGTGTGTGTGTGTGAGTGTGTGCTGGTATAGACTGTGCATTGAGTCACAGGTGTTTGTGTGTGTGTGTGTGTGCTGGGATAGACTGTACATTGAGTCACATTCAGTCGTGTGTGTATGTGTGTGTGTGTGCACTGCTATAGGCTGACTTTGAGTCTGAATGAGGTGTATGTGTGTGTGCATCTGCTGGTATATGCTTTGCATTGAGTCACAATGAGCTATGGGTGTGTGTGTCTGTGTGTGTGTGTTGGTATAGATTTTACCCTGAGTCACAGGGAGCCGTGTGTGTGCTGGTATAGACTGTGCATTAAGTCTCAGTGAGCTTCTCTTATGTGTGTGTGTGTGTGTGTGTGTGTGTGTGCTGGTATAGGCTGTGCACTGACTCACAGTCACTCGTGTGTTTGTGTGTGTGTGCAGGTATGGAGGATGCATTGAGTCACAGTCACCCGTGTGTGTGTGTGTGTGCACGCTGGTATAGGCTGTGCATTCGGTCACATTTTGGAGTGTTTGTGTATGTGTGTTCTGGTATAGGCTGAGCATTGAGCCACAGTGAGGTGCGTGTGTTTGTGTGTGTGTGTGCCGTTAGAATCTGTGCATTGAGTCACAGTGATTCATGTGTGTGTGTGTGCATGCGTGTGTGCTGGTATAGGCTGTGCATTGAGTCACAGTAACCCGTGTGTGTTTGTGCTGGTATAGACTGTGCATTGAGTCACAGCCATGTGTGTGACTGTGTGTGTGCTGGTATAGACCCTGAATTGAGTCACAGTCAGGTGTGTTTGTGTATGTCTGTGTGCTGGTATAGACTGTGCATGGAGTCACAGTGTGCCGTGTGTGTGTGTGTGCATGATGGTATAGACTGTGCATTGAGTCACAGTGAGGTGTGTGTCTGTGAGTGCTGTTATAGGCTGTGGACTGAGTCACATTGACCTGTGTGTGTGTGTGTGTGCAGGTATGGATGGTGCATTGAGTCACAGTCAGCGATGTGTGTGTGTGTGTGTGTGTGTGTGTGTGTGCTGGTATAGACACTGCATTGAGTCACAGTGAACCGTGTGTGTGTGTGCTGGTATATTCTGAGCATTGAGTCACAGTCAGGTGCATGTGTGTATGTGTTGCTTATAGACTGTGCATTGAGTCACAGTCAGGTGTGTTTTGTGGTTCTGTGTGCTGGTATAGACTGCATTGAATCACAGTCAGCTGTGTGTGTGTGTGTGTACACTGGTATAGACTGTGCATTAAGTCACAGTGCGGTGTGTGTGTGTGTGTGCTTGTATAGAATGTTCATGGAGTCAGTGTTTAGCCGTGTTTGTGTGTGTGTGTGTGTGTTTGTGTGTCCTGGTATAGAATCTGCATTGAGTGACAGTGAGCCATGTCTGTGTGCTTGCATAGGCTGCGCATTGAGTCACAGTGAGCTGTTCTTGTGTGTGTGTGTGTGTGTGCTGGTATGGATGGTGCATTAAGTTACTCTGAGCCGTGTGTGTGTGTGTATGTGCTGCTATAGACTGTGCATTGAGTCACAGCTGTGTTTGTGTGAGTGTGTGTGTCTGTGTTCTGTTATAGGCTTTGCCCTGAATCACAGTGAGACGTCTTTGTGTGTTTTTATGTGTGTGTGTGCAGTTATGGACGGTGCATTGAGTCACAGTTTGCCGTGTGTGTGTATGTGTGTGCTGGTATAGTCTGTGCACTGAGTCACAGTGAGCTGTGTTTCTTTGTGTGTGCTGGTATAGGCTGAGCATTGAGTCACAGTGAGAAAAACGTGTGTGTGTGTGTGTGTGTATGTGCTCATATAGACTGTTCATTGAGTCATAGTCTGGTGTGTTTGTGTGTGTGTGTGTGTGCAGGTATAGGCTGGGTATTGAGTCACAGTCAGCGTGTGTGTGATGTGTGTGCATGCTGGTAAAGGCTGTGCATTTAGTCACAGAGAGGGGTGTGTGTCTGTGTGCGCTGGTATAGGCTGACCATTGAGTCACAGTGAGGTGTGTGTGTGTGTGGGTGCACGTACTGGTTTAGGCTTTGCACTGAGTCACAGTGAGCTGATTGTGTTTGAGTGGGTGTATGTGTGTGTGTGTGCAGGTATAGGCTGTGTATTGACTCACAGTGAGCCATGTGTGTTTCTGTGTGTGTCTGAGTCTGCTAGCATAGACTGTGCACTGAGTTCCATGGAGCCGTGTGTGTGTTGGTATAGACTGTGCATTGAGTCACAGTCAGGTGTGTTTGTTTGTGTGTGTGTGTGCTGGTATAGACTATGCATTGATTAACAGTCAACCGTGTGTGTGTGTGTGTTTGTGTGTGTGAATGCACACTGTTATAGGCAGTGCACTGAGTCATAGTAAGGGGTGTGTGTGTTCGTGGGCTGGTATAGGCAGACCAATGAGTGACAGAGAGGTCTGTGTGTGTGTGTGTGCTGGTATAGGCTTGAGGCACAGTGAGCTGTTTGTGGGTGTGTGTGGGCTGGTATAGAGTGTGCACTGAGACACAGACAGCCGTGTGTGTGTGTGTGTGTGTGTGTGCCGGCATAGACATTTCATTGAGTCACATTAAACCGTGTGTGTGTGTGTGTAGGTACAGATGGTGCATTGAGTGACAGTGAGCTGTGTGTGTGTGTGTGCTGTTAGAGACTGTGCAGTGAGTCACAGTCAGCTGTGCATGTGTGTGTATGCGTGTGTGCTGCTCTAGGCTGAGTATTGAGTAACAGTTAGCTGTGTGTGTGTGCTGATATTGGCTGTGGACTCAGTCACATTGAGCCGTCTGTGAGTGTGTGTGTGTGCAGTATGGACGGTGCAATGTGTTACAGGTAGCCATGTGTGTGTGTGTGTGTGTGCTAGTAGAGAATGTGCATTGAGTCACAGTGAGGGGTGTGTGTGTGTCTGTGTGTGCAGGTAGATGCTGAACATTGAGTCACACTGAGGTGTATGTGTGTGTGTGCATGCTGGTATAAGCTTTGCATAGAGTCACAGGTAGCGGTGTGTGTGTGTGTGTATGTGCTGGTATAGACTGTGCATTGAGTCAGAGTGAGCCATGTGTGTGTGTGTTTTCTGGTATAGGCTTTGCATTGAGTGACAGCTGTGTGTGTGTGTGTGTGTGTGTGTGCTGGTATAGAGTGTGCACTGAATCACTGATCTGTGTGTGTGTGTATGTGATGGAATAGACTGTGCATTGACTGACAATGAGCTGTTCGTGTGTGTGTGTTTGTGTGTGTGTGTCTGCTGTTAGAGCCTGTTCATTGAGTCACAGAGAGCCATGTGTGTTTGAGTGCATGTGAGTGTGCTGGTATAGGCTGTGCACTGAGGCACAGTGAACCACGTTTGTGTGTGCAGGTATAGACTGTGCATTGAGTCACAATCAGCTGTGCATGTGTGCTTGTGCTGCTACAGGTTGAGTACTGAGTCACAGGTGTGTGTGTGTGTTGATATAGGCTATGGACTGAGTCACATTGAGCCTTCTGTGTGTGTGTGTTTTTGTTTGTAGGTATGGACGGTGCATTGAGTCACAGGGAGCCGTGTGTGTGTGTGTGCTGATATAGTCTGAGCATTGAATCATTGTGAGGTGTGTGTGTGTGTGTGTGTGTGTGTGCCGGTATAGGCTGTGCACTGAGTCACAGAGAGCCATCTATGTGTTTGTGTGTGTGTGCTGGTATGGACAGTGCATTGAGTAATAGTGAGCCGTGTGTGTGTGTGTTCATGGGTGCTGGTTTAGGCTGTACATTGAGTCACAGTGAGCTGTGTTTGTGTGTCTGTGCTGGTATAGGCTGTGCATTCAGTCACAGTGAGCCCTGTGTGTGTGTGTGTGTTTGTGCTCGTATAGGTTGAGCATTGAGTCAAAGTGAGGTGCTTGTTTGTGTGTGCTGGTATAGTCTGTGCATTGAGTCACAGGGGTGTGTGTTTGTGTGTGTGCACATATAGACTGGACATTGAGCCACAGTGAGCCATGTGTGTGTATGTGTGTATGTGCCAGTATGGACAGTGCATTGAGACACACTGAGCAATGCGTGTGTGTGTGTGTATATGCTGGTATAAACTGTGCATTGAATCACAGTCAGTGGTGTTTGTGTGTGTGTTTGTGCTGGTATAGACTGTGCATTGAGTCACAGTCAGCCATGTGTGTGTGTCTGTATGTGCACACTGGTATAGGATGACCTTTGAGTCACAGTGAGATGTGTATGTGTGTGTGTGCATGCTGGTATAGGCTATGCATTGAGGCAGAGTGTGCTGTGTGTGTGTGTGTGCTGGTACTGACTTTACACTGAGCTACAGGGAACTGTGTGTGTGTGTGTGCTTGTATAGAATGTGCATTGAATAACATTGAGGTATTCATGTGTGTGTGTGTGCTGGTATAGGCTGTGCACTGAGTCACACTGAGCCGTGTGTGTGTGTGTGTGTGTGTGTGTGTGCAGGTATGGATGGTGCATTGAGTCACAGTGAGCTCTGTGTGTGTATGTGTGTATGTGCCGGTATGGACAGTGCATTGAGACACACTGAGCAGTGTGTGTTTGTGTATGTATATGCTGGTATAGACTGTGCATTGAATCACAGTCAGTGGAGTTTGTGTGTGTGTTTGTGCTGGTATAGACTGTGCATTGAGTCACAGTCAGCCATGTGTGTGTGTCTGTATGTGCCCACTGGTATAGGATGACCTTTGAGTCACAGTGAGATGTGTATGTGTGTGTGTGCATGCTGGTATAGGCTATGCATTGAGTCAGAGTGTGCTGTGTGTGTGTGTGCTGGTACTGACTTTACACTGAGCTACAGGGAACTCTGTGTGTGTGTGTGTGTGTGCTTGTATAGAATGTGCATTGAATAACAGTGAGGTGTTCGTGTGTGTGTGTGCTGGTATAGGCTGTGCACTGAGTCACACAGAGCTCTGTGTGTGTGTGTGTGTGTGTGCAGGTATGGATGGTGCATTGAGTCACAGTGAGCTGTGTGTGTGCGTGTGTGTGTGTGCTGATATAGGCTGTACATTGATTCACAGTGAGCTGTGTGTGTGTGTGCGGGTATAGGCTGTGCATTGAGTCAAAGTGAGCTATGTGTGTGCGCTGGCATAGGCGGTGCATTAATTCACAATGAGCCGTGTGTGTGTGTGCTGGTAAAGGCTGAGTTTTGAGTCACAGTGAGGTGTGTGTGTTTGTGTGTATGTGCTGGTATGGATGATGCATTGAGTCACAATAAGCTGGACATGTGTTGTTTGTGTGTGTAGGTGCTGGTATAGACTCTGCATTGAGTCAGAGTCAGGTGTGTGTTTGTGCGTGTGTTTGTGTGTGTGCTGGTATAGGCTCTGCATTGAGTCACTGTGAGCTGTGTGTGTGTTTGTGTGTTTGTGCTGGTATAGGTTGTGCATTGAGTCACAGTGACAAGTGTGTGTGTGTTTGTGTGCTGGTATAGGCTGAGCATTGATTCAACGTGAGCTAGGTGTGTGTGCTGGTATAGGAAGTGCAATGAGTCACAGTGAGGTATGTGTGTGAGTGTGTGTTCAGGTATGAGCTGTGAAATGAGTCACAGTGAGTCATGTATTTGTGTGTGTTTGTGATGCTATCAGCTGTGCATTGAGTGACAGGTGTGTGTGTGTGTGTGTGTGCTGGTATAGGCTGCACATGGAGTCACTTTGAGCTGTGTGTGTGAGTGTGTGTGCTTAAATCGGCTGAGCATTGAGTCACACTGAGCTGTGTGTGTGTGTGCTGGTATAGGCTCTGCACTGAGTCACAGTGAGGTGTGTGTGTGTGTGTGTGTGTTGGTACAGGAAGCAATTTGAGTCACAGTGAGGTATGTGTGTGTGTGTGTGTGCTGCTATAGGCTGTGCATTGAGTCACAGTGAGGTGTGTGTGGTGTGTGCTGGTATAGACCCTGCATTTAGTCACAGTGAGCTGTGTGTGTGTGTGCTGGAATAGTCTGAGCATTGAGTCACAGTGAGGTGCATGTGTGTGTGTGTATGTGCTGTTATAGATGGTGCATTGAGTCACACTGAGAAAAACGTGTGTGTGTGTGTGTGTGTGTGTGTGTGTATGTGCTCATATAGACTGTTCATTGAGTCATAGCCTGGTGTGTTTGTGTGTGTGTGTGTGCAGGTATAGGCTGGGCATTGAGTCACAGTCAGCGTGTGTGTGATGTGTGTGCACGCTGGTATAGGCTGACCATTGAGTCACAGTGAGGTGTGTGTGTGTGTGGGTGCACGTACTGGTTTAGGCTTTGCACTGAGTCACAGTGAGCTGATTGTGTTTGAGTGGGTGTATGTGTGTGTGTGTGCAGGTATAGGCTGTGTATTGACTCACAGTGAGCCATGTGTGTTTCTGTGTGTGTCTGAGTCTGCTAGCATAGACTGTGCACTGAGTTACATGGAGCCGTGTGTGTGTTGGTATAGACTGTGCATTGAGTCACAGTCAGGTGTGTTTGTGTGTGTGTTTGTGTGCTGGTATAGACTATGCATTGATTAACAGTCAACCGTGTGTGTGTGTGTGTTTGTGTGTGTGAATGCACACTGTTATAGGCAGTGCACTGAGTCATAGTAAGGGGTGTGTGTGTTCGTGGGCTGGTATAGGCAGACCAATGAGTGACAGAGAGGTCTGTGTGTGTGTGTGTGCTGGTATAGGCTTGAGGCACAGTGAGCTGTTTGTGGGTGTGTGTGGGTTGGTATAGAGTGTGCACTGAGACACAGACAGCCGTGTGTGTGTGTGTGTGTGTGTGTGTGCCGGCATAGACATTTCATTGAGTCACATTAAGCCGTGTGTGTGTGTGTGTAGGTACAGATGGTGCATTGAGTCACAGTGAGCTGTGTGTGTGTGTGTGCTGTTAGAGACTGTGCATTGAGTCACAGTCAGCTGTGCATGTGTGTGTATGCGTGTGTGCTGCTCTAGGCTGAGTATTGAGTAACAGTTAGCTGTGTGTGTGTGCTGATATTGGCTGTGGACTCAGTCACATTGAGCCGTCTGTGTGTGTGTGTGTGTGCAGTATGGACGGTGCAATGTGTTACAGGGAGCCATGTGTGTGTGTGTCTGTGTGCTGGTAGAGACTGTGCATTGAGTCACAGTGAGGGGTGTGTGTGTGTCTGTGTGTGCAGATATATGCTGAACATTGAGTCACACTGAGGTGTATGTGTGTGTGTGCATGCTGGCATAAACTTTGCATAGAGTCACAGGTAGCGGTGTGTGTGTGTGTGTATGTGCTGGTATAGACTGTGCATTGAGTCAGAGTGAGCCATGTGTGTGTGTGTTTTCTGGTATAGGCTGTGCATTGAGTCTCAGTGAGCTGTTCATGTGTGTGTGTGTGTGTGTGCAAGTGTGTGTTGGTATAGGCTGTGCACTAAGTCACATGACCCGTGTGTGTGTGTGCTGGTATAGGCTGCACATTCAGTCACAGTGATGTGTGTGTGTGTGTGCTCGTACAGGCTGTGCATTGAGTCAGTGTGAGGTGAGTGTGCATGTGTGTGCAGGAATAGGCTGGACATTGATTCACAGTGAACTGTGTGTGTGTGTCTTTGTGTGTGCTTGTATAGGCTGTGCATTAAGTCACAGTGAGCTGTGTGTGTGTGTGTGCTGATCTAGGCTGAACATTGAGTCACAGTGAGGTGTGTCTGTGTGTGTGTGTGCTGGTACAGGCTGTGCATTGAGTCACAGTGAGGTGTGTGTGTGATTGTGCATGTGTGTGCAGGTGTAGGCTGGGCATTGAGTCACAGAGTCCTGTGTGTGTTTTTGTGTTGTTAGAGATTGTGGATTGAGTCACAGTGAGCCATGTGTGTGTGTGTGCATGTGTGTGTGCTGTTTTATGATGTGCATTGAGTGTTAGTGAGTGGTGTGTGTGTCTGCCTGTGATGGCATAGGCTGTGCATTGAGTCACAGTGAGCCGTGTGTGTGTGTATGTGTGCTGGTATAGGCAGTCCACTGTGTCACAGTAAGCTGTGAATGTGAGTGTGTGTGTGTTTGTAAGTAAGGATGGTGCTTTGAATTACAGTGAGCAGTGTGTGTGTGTGTGAGTGCTGATATAGGCTGTGCATTGAGTCACAGTCAGCCTTGTGTGTGTGTGTGCACAAGCACTGGTATAGGCTGTTCACTGAGTCACAGTTAGGGGTGTGTGTGTCTCTGTGTGCTGGTATAGGCTTTGCAATGAGTCACAGTGAGGTTTGTGTGTGTGTGTGTGCGTGTGCTGTTATAGGCTTGCATTGAGTCATAGTGAGATCTGAGTGTGTGTTTGTGTGCTGGTATAGACAGTGCACTAACTCACAGTGAGCATGTGTGTTTGTGTGATGGAATAGACTGTGCATTGAGTCAGAGTGAGCTGATCATGTGTGTGTGGGGGGGTGTCTGTATACTGTTACAGAATGTGCATGGAGTCACGGGGAGTAATGTGTGTGTGTGTGCATGTGTGTGTGCTGGTATAGTCTGAGTATTGAGTCACAGTTAGGTGTGATTGTTTGTGCCGGTATAGGTTGTGGACTGAGTCACATTGAGCCATCTTTGTGTGTGTGTGTGTGTGTGCAGGGATGGTTGGTGCATTTAGTCACAGGGAGCCGAGTGTTTGTGTGTGTGTGCTGGCATAGGCTGTGCATTGAGTCACAGTGAGCCGTGTGTGTGTGTAATGGTAAAGTCTGAGCATTGAGTCGCAGTGAGGTGTGTGGGTGTATGTGCTGCTTATCGACTGTGCATTGAGTCACATTCAGGTGTGTTTTGTCGTTCTGTGTGCTGGTATAGACTGCATTAAGTCACAGTCAGCCGTGTGTGTGTGTGTGTGTGTGCATGCAGGTATATACTGTGCATTGAGTCACAGTGGTGTGTGTGTGTGTGCATGTGTGTGTGCTGGTATACTCTGCATTGAGTCACAGTGAGCCATGTGTGTGTGCTGGCATAAGCTGTGCATTGAGTCATAGTGAGCCGTGTGTGGGTGCGCAGGTATAGCCTGTTCATTGATTCACAGTTAGTTGCATGTATGTGTGTGTATGTGCTGCTTGTGGACTGTGCATTGAGGCATAGTTAGTTGTGTTTGTTTGTGTCTGCTGGTATAGGCTGAGCACTGATTCACAGTGAGGTGTGTGTGTGTGTGTCTGTGTGTGTGTGCTGGTATAGACTGTGCATTGAGTCAGAGTAAGCCATGTGTGTGTGTGTGTGTGTGTGTGTGTGTGTGTGTTCTGGTATAGGCTGTGCATTGAGTCTCAGTGAGCTGTTCGTCTGTGTGTATCTGTGTTGGTATAGGCTGTACACTGAGTCACATTGACACGTGTTTGTGTGTGTGTGTGTGTGCGCGCAATGATACAGGCTGCACACTGTGTCAGAATGAGCCGTGTGTTTGTGTGCTTCTATAGGCTGCACATTGAGTCACAGTGAGCTGTATGTGTGAGTGTGTGTGCTGATATAGGCTGAGCATTGAGTCACAGTGAGGTATAGATATGTGTGTGTACTGGAACAGGCTATGCATTGAGTCACAGTGAAGTGTGTGTGTGAGTGTGTGCATGTGCAAGTATAGGCTGGGAATTGAGTCACAGTGAGCCGTGTGTTTGTGTGCTGGTTTAGGATGTGCATTGACTCACAGTGAGGGGTGTGTGTGTGTGTGTGTGTGTGTGAGACGCTATAGAAAGCGCTTTGAGTCACAGCAAGGTATGTGTGTTTGTTGGTATAGGCTGAGCATAGAGTCATAGTGAGGTGTGTGTGTGTGTGTGCTGCTATAGACTATGCATTGAGTCACAGTCCACTGTGTGTGTGTGAGTGTGTGTCTGTGTGTGCTGCTATAGGCTGACCATTGAGTCACAGTGCGGTGTGTGTGCGTGTGTGTGTCCTGGTATAGGCTGCCCTTTGAGTCACAGGTATGTGTGGGTGGGTGTGTGCTGGTACATGCTGCGCATTGAGTCACAGGTGTGTGTGTGTGTGTGTGTGTGCTGGTGCAGGCTGCACATTGAGTCACAGTGAGGTGTGTGTATGTGCTGGTATGATGGATGTTGCATTGAGTTACACAGAGCCATGTATGTGTGTGTGTATGTGCTGGTATAGACTGCATTGAGTCACAGTCGTGTGTGTGTGAGTGTGTGTGTCTGTGTGCTGTTATAGGCTTTGCACTGAATCACAGTGAGCTGTCTGTGTGTGTTTGTATGTGTGTGTGTGCATGTATGGGTGGTGCATTTGGTCACAGTGAGCCGTGTGTGTGTGTGCATGTGTGTGCACAGATGCTACTTTAGGCTGTGCAGTGAGGCACAGTGAGCCGTGTGTGTGTGTGTTTGTGCTGGTATAGACTGTGCACTGAGTCACATTGAGCCATGTGAGTGTGTGTCTTTGTCCTGGTATAGGCTGCGCATTGAGTCACTGTAGCTGTGTGTGTGTCTGTACTGGTATAGGTTATGTATGAGTCACAGTGAGCTGTGTGTGTTTGTGTGTGCTGGTATAAGCTGAGCATTGAGTCACAGTGAGGTGTGTGGGTGTATGTGCATGCTGGCATAGGCTGTGCATTGAGTCACAGGTGTGTGTGTGTGTGTGTGCAGGTATATGCTGAGCATTGAGTCACTTGTATGTGTGCATGTGTGTGTGCAGGTATAGGCTGGGCATTGAGCCACAGTGAGACGTGTGTGTGTGTGTGTTTGTGCTGGTATGGAAAGTGCATTGAGTCACACTGAGCCATGTGTGTGTTTGTTTGTGTGTGTGTGTGCTGCTATAGGCTGTGCATTGAGTTATATTGAGGTGTGTGTATGTGCTGGTATAGTTTGTGCGTTGAGTCACAGCCATGTGAGTGTGTGTGTGTGTGCTGATATAGGCTGAGCATTGAGTCACAGTAAGCCGTGTGTGTGTGGGCTGGTATAGTCTGAGAATTGAGTCACAGTGTGGTGCATGTGTGTATGTGCTGCTTATAGACTGTGCATTGAGTCATAGTGAGGTGTGTGTGTGTGGGTGGGTGCAAGTGGTGGTATAGGATTTGCATTGTGTCACAGTGAGCTGTGTGTGTGTGAATGTGTGTATGTCTCTGTGTGTGCAGGTATAGGATGTGTATTGAATCACAGTGAGCCATGTGTGTTTCTGTGTGTTTATGTGTGTGCTAGCATAGACTGTGCAGTGAGCCACAGGGAGCTGTGTGTGTGTGTGTGCTGGTATAGACTGTGCATTGAGTCACATTCAGGTGTGTGTGTGTGTGTGTGTGTGTTACTATAGACTGTGCATTGATTCACAGTCAGCCATGTGTGTGTGTGTGTGCACTGGTATAGGTTTTGCATTGTGTCATAGTGAGTCTTGCGTGTGTTTGGGTGTGTGTGTATGTGTGTGTTGGTATGGGCTGTGCATTGAGCCACAGTGAGAGGTGTATGTGTGTCTGTGTTAGTGTGTGTGGTGGTATGGGCTTTGCATTGAGCCACAGTGAGGTGTGTGTGAGTGTGTTAGTCTCTGTGCTTTTATGGGCTTGCATTGAGTCACACTGAGCTGTGTTTGTCTGTGTGTTTGCTGGTATAGGCTGTGCATTGAGTCACAGTAAGCCGAGTATGTGTCTGTTTGTGCTGGTATTGGTTGTGCATTGAGTCACAGTGAGTTGTGTGTATGTTTGTGTGTGTGCTGGTATGGGCTGTGCATTGAGTCACAGTGAGCCGTGTGAGTGTGTTTGTGCTGTTATAAACTGTGTATTGAGTCACAGTGAGCCATGGGTGTGTGTGTATGTGTGCTTGTATAGGCTGAGTATTGACTCACAGTGAGTTGTGTGTGTGTGAAGGTGCTGATATAGTCTGTGCAATGAGTCACAGTGAGTTGAGTGTGTGTGTGCTGTATAGGCTGAGCATTGAGTCAAAAGAGATGTGTGTGTGTGCTGACATAGGCTCTGCCTTGAGTCACTGTGAGGTGTGTGTGTGTGTGTGTTGGTATAGGCTGTGCGTTGAGTCACAGTGAGCCATGCTTGTGTGTGTGTGTTCTGTTATAGGCTGTGCATTGAGTCACAGTGAGCCATGAGTGTGTTTGTGTGTGTGTGTGTGCTGGTACAGGCTGTGAATTGAGTCCCGGATAGCCGTGTGTGTGTGTGTGTGCATGTCTGTGTTTTGGTATAGGCTGTGCAATGAGTCACATTGATCCCTGTTTGTGTGTGTGTGTCTGTGTGCAGGTACAGGCTGTGCATTCATTACAGTGAGCTGTGTATGTGAGTGTGTGTGTGTGTGTGTGTGTGTTGGTATAGTTTGTGCATGGAATTATAGTGAACCTTGTGTATATGTGTATGCCTGTGTGTTTGCATGTGCTGATATGGGCTGTGCATTGATTATCATTGAGCTATGTGCGTGTCTGTGCTGTAATAGGCTGTTCATTGAGTCACAGTGTGCCATGTGTGTTTGTGTGTGTGCTGTTATAGGCAGTGCATTGAGTCCCAGTTAGCAATGCGTTTCTCTGTGTGTGTGTGTGTGTGTTGGTACAGGCCGTGCATTGTGTCACAGTGAGCAATATGTGTGTGTGTCTCTATGTGCTTATATAGGCTGTGCATTTAATCACAGTGAAGTATTAATGTGTGTGTGTGTGTATGTTCTCGTATAGGCTGTGCATTGAGTCACAGTGAGCCATGTGTCTGTGTGTGTGTGTTTGCCGGTACATGCTGTGCATTGAATCACAGTGAGTCTTGTGTGTGTCCATGTATATATGTGTGTGTGTGCTGATATAGGCCGGGCATGACTCAGAGTGAGGTGTGTGTGTGTGTGTCCTGTTATAAGCTGCACATGATTTCAGAGACAGCTGTGTTTGTGTGTGTGCGTGTGTGTGTGCTGTTTTAGGCTGTGAATTGATTCACGGTTAACTGTGTGTGTGTGTGTGTGTGGTGTGTGCTGGTATGGGCTTTGCATTGAGTCACATTGAGAGGTGTGTGTGTGTGTGTGTGTATGTGCTGGTATGGGTTGTACATTGAGTCACATTGAGCCATGTTTGTGTGTGTGTGTGCTGGTATAAGCTGTGCATTGTATTACAGTTAGCCATGTGTCTGTGTCTGTGTGTGTGTGCTGGTATAGGCTGTGCATCGAATCACAGTGAGCCATGTGTGTGTGTTTGCGTGCTGGTATGGGCCGAGCATTGACTCACAGTGAGGTAGGTGTGTGTGAGTGTGCTGGTATAGACTGTGCATAGAGTAACAGTGAGCTGTGTGTGTGTGTATGTGTGCTGGTATAGGCTGAGCTTTAAGTTACAGTGAGCTGTGGGTGTGTGGGTGTGTGTGCTGTTATAGGGTGAGCATTGGCTCACAGTGAGGTGTGTGTGTGTGAGTGTGCTTGCTGTATAATCTGGGCATTGAGTCACAGGGAGGTGTGTGTGTGCACTGATATACGCTGTGCATTGAGTCACAATGAGGTGTTTGTGTGTGTCTGTGTGTTGGTATAGACTGTTCATTGAGTCACAGTGAGCCATGTGTCTGACTGTGTGTGTGCTGGTATAGGCTGTGCATTGAGTCACAGTGTGCCATGTGTGTGTGAGTGTGCAGGTGTAAGATGTTCCTTGAGTCACAGTGGGACATGTATCTGTGTTTGTGTGCTGGTACAGGCTGTTCCTTGAGTAACAATGAGCCATTTGTGTGCATGTGTGTGTGTGCTTGTATAGGCTGTGTATTCAGTCACACTGAGCCGTGTGTATGTGTGTGTGCTACTATAGGCTGTGCATTCAATAACAGTGAGCCGTGTGTGTGTGTGTGTGTGTGTTGGTATAGGCTGTGCATTGATTCACAGACAGTCGTGTGTGTTTGTGCGTTTGCTGTTAGAGGCTGTGCATTAAGTCACAGTGAGCCATGTGTGTGTTTTTGTGTGTGTTTGTAAGGGCTGTGCATTGAGTGACAGTGAGGTCTGTTTCTGTGTGTGTGCTGGTATGGGCTGGGCATTGAGTCACAGTGAGAGGTGTGTGTGTTTGTGTTTCTCCTGGTAATGGCTGTGCATTGAATCACACTGAGCTATGCATGTGTGTGTGCTGGTATAAGCTGGGTATTGAATCACAGTGAGCCATGTGTGTGTGAATGTGTGGTATAGTCTGTGCATGGAGTCTCAGTGAGCCATGTTGTGTGTGATTGTTGTGGAATAGGTTGTGCGTTGACTCAGAGTGAGCCGTGTGTGTGTGTGTGTGTGTGTGTGTGCTGTTATAGCCTGTGTTTTGTGTCACAGTGAGCTTTGTGTGTGTGTGTGTTCTGGTATAGGCTGGGCCTTGAGTCACAATAAGCCATGCATCTCTTGGTGTGGCTGTGTGTGTGCTAGTATGGTTTGTGCATTGAGTCACTGAGTCGTGTGTGTGTGTGTGTGTGTGTTTACTGGTATAGGCTGTTCATTGAGTCCCAGTAAGCCGTGTGTTGTTTGTGTGTGTGGGTGTGTGTCTGTATCACGGTATAGCTGTGCATTGAGTCACATTGCTCTGTATGTGTTTGTGAGTGTGTGCAGTATAGGCTGAGCCTTCAGTTAGAGTGAACTGGGCTTCAGTGTGTGTGTGTGTGTGATCATATAGGATGTGCACTGAGTCACAATGAGCTGTGTTATTGAGTGTGTTTCTGTATGTGTGTTGATACAGGCTGTGCATTGACTCACAGTGACCAGTGGATATGTGTGTGTGTGTGTTCTGGTATAGGCCATGCCTTGAGTCACAATGAGCCATGCATCTGTGGAGTGTGTGTGTGTGTGTGCTGGTAAGGTTTGTGCATTTTGTCACTGTGAGTCGTGTGTGTGTGTCTGTGTGCTGGTATAGGCTGTGTGCGACGGTCCAGCCACCGCAGGGGGTCTTCCAGGTCCCGACGGAGTGGGGTAAGGGACTGAATAGCACCGTGAGTATGGGGTCAGAAGGACCTAGACAACTGATGGTTGCAAGGCACTTTATTTAGAATTTACTGAATCTTATATAGACAGAAGAGGAACTCATTATTAGACAATGAACCCATAGAATTGCTTATCGTCTCGGTTCAGTCACCACCATGGACGTCAACAAGTTTACAACAACTATCCTTGAACGTTATCTTCCCTTAACCAGGCACACACCCAGCCCCCAGCCATAAGGAACAACCAGGGCTCTCAGTTCCCTGAGGTCTCCTGGCTTGAGATAGCTTTGCTAATCTCTTTTACATCCCTCAGGCCTGGGAAAAAGAGTGCATTCCAAGTCAAGGGTAAGGGCTTTGCTTTTTGTGAGAGACATACTGTCTCCACCAGGAGTTACCTCCGGCTAAGACTATATGCTTCCCACAGCTGTGCATTGAGTCAAATTGATCCGTGAGTTTGTGTGTGTTTGTGTCTCTGTGCTGGTAAAGGCTGTGCATTGTGTCACATTCAGCCGTGTGTGTGTGTATGTCCAGTTATACGCTGTGCCTTGAGTCACAGTGAGCCGTGCGTGTGTGTCTTTGTGTGTGTGTGTGTGCTGGTATTGGCTGTGCATTGAGTCACAGTGAGCCATGTGTGTGTGTCTGTGTGTGTGTGTGTGTGCTGGTATAGGCTGTGCATTGTGTCACAATGAGCCGTGTGTGTGTATGTCCAGTTATATGCTGTGCCTTGAGTCACACTTAGCCGTGCGTGTGTGTCTCTGTTTGTGTGTGTGTGTGAATATAGGCTGTGCATTGAGTCACATGGATATGTGTGTGTGTGTGTGAGTGTGTGTGTGCTGGAACAGGCTGTGCATTCATCACAGTTACTGTGAATGTGTGTGTGTGTGTGTTGATATAGGTTGTGTATGGAGTTACAGTGAGCCATGTGTATATGTGTGTGTGTGGTTTTTTGTGTGTGCTAATATAGGCTGTGCATTGAGTCACAGTGAGTGATGTGTTTGTGTCTGTGTGTGTGTGGTGGTATAGGCTGTTCATTGAGTCACAGGGAGCAGTGTGGGCGTGTGTGTCTGTGTGCTGCTATAGGCTGTGCATTCGATCACAGTGAACCATTTATGTGTGTGTGTGTGTGCTGGTATACTCTGTGGATTTAGTCACAGTGAGCCATGTGTCTGTGTGTGTGTGCCAGTACATGCTGTGCATTGAATCACAGAGAGCCATGTGTGTATGTGTGTGTGCTCATATAGGCTGGGCTTGAGTCACACTGAGGTGTGTGTGTGTCCTAGTATTGTCTGTGTATGTATTCACAGAGAGCTGTGTGTGTGTGTGTGTGTGTGTGTGATGTTACAGGCTGTGTATTGAGTCACGGTTAGCTGTGTTTGTGTGGATGGTGAGTGCTGGTATGGCCTGTGCAATGAATCACATTGAGAAGTGTGTGTGTGTGTGCACGTGTGCTGATTTAGGTTGAGTCACAGTGAGCCATGTGTGTGTGTGTGCTGGTATGGATTGTGAACTGAGTCACAGCCGTGTGTGTGTGTGTGTGTGTGTGTGTACTGGTATACACTGTGCATTAAGTCACAGTGAGCTGTGTGTGTGTGTATGCTGGTATAGGCCGTGCACTGAGTCACAGTGAGCGCTGTGTGTGTGTGTGTGTGTATGTGCTGGTATAGTCTGAGCATTGAGTCACAGCCGTGTGTGTGTGTGTATGTGTTTATTGGAATACGCTGTGCATTAAGTCACAGTGGGCTGTGTGTGTGTGAGTGTATGTGCTGCCATAGGTCGTGCGTTGAGTCACAGTGAGCTCTGTGTGTGTGTGTGTGTGCCAGTATAATCTGAGCATTGAGTCACAGTGACGGGTGTGTGTGTATGTGTGTGTGTGTGTGTGTTAGTATAGGCTCTGCATTGAGTCACCGTGAATGGTTTGTGTGTGTTTGTGCATGCTGGTATAGGCTGTACATTGAGTCACAGTGAGCCATGCATGTGTTTGGGTGTTTGTGTATGTGTGTGCTGGTATAGGCTGAGCATTAAGTCACACAGAGGTGTGTGTGTGTGTGTTCTGGTATAGGCTGTGCATTGAGTCACAGTGAGGTGTGTGTGTGTGTGTGTGCTGGTATAGACTGCATTGAGTCACAGTGAGCCGTATATGTGTGTGCTGGTATAGTCTGAGCATTGAGTCACAATGAGGTTCGTGTGTGTGTGTGTATGTGCTGGTATAGACTGTGCATTGAATCACATTGAGCAGTGTGTGTGTTTGTGTGTGTGTGTGTGTGTAGGTAAGGATGGTGCTTTGAGTCACAGTGAGCTCTGTGTGTGTGTGTGTGTGTGTGTAGGTATAGGCTTTGCATTGAATCACAATGAGCTGTGAGTGTGTGTGTGTGCACTGGTATAGAGAGTGCACTGAGTCCAGTGAGCCGTGTGTGTGTGTGTGTGTGTGTGTGTGTGCTGGAATAGACTGTGCATTGAGTTACAGTGAGCTGTTCGTGTGTGTGTGTGTGTGTGTGTGTGCTGTTAGAGACCGTGCATTGAGTCACAGTGAGCCATGTGTGTGTGTGCATGCGTGTGTGTTGGTATAGGTTGTGCATTCAGTCACAGTGAGCCGTGTGTATGTGAGGGCAGTGCTGACATAGGCTGTGGATTGACTCACAGTGCGCCATGTGTGTGTTTTCTGGTAGAGTCTGAACACTTAGTCACAATGAGGTGTATGTGTGTGTGTATGTGCTTGTATGGATGGTGTTTTCAGTCACAGTGAGCCATGTGTGTGTTTGTGTGTATGTGCTGGTATAGGCTGTGCATTGAGTCACAGTGAGGGGTGTGTGTGTCTGTGTGTGCTGGTATAGGCTGAGCATTGAGTCACACTGAGGTGTGTGTGTGTGCACATGCTGGTACCAGCTTTGCATTGAGTCCCAGAAAGCTGTGTGTGTGTGTGTGTCTGTGTGTGTGCTGGTATAGACTGTTCATTGAGTCAGAATAAGCTGTGTGTGTGTGTGTGTTCTGGTATAGGCTGTGCATTGAGTCTCAGTGAGGTGTTCGTGTGTGTGTGTGTGTATTGGTATAGGCTGTGCACTGGGTCACATTGAGCCGTGTGTGTGTGAGTGTCTGTGTGTGTGTGGTGATATAGGCTGAGCATTGAGTCACAGTGAAAGTGTGTTTGTGAGTGTGTGTGTGTGTGTGTGTGCAGGTATAGGCTGGACAATGAGTCACAGTGAGCCGTGTGTGTGTGTGTGCTGGTATAGGCTGAGCATTGACTCAGAGTGCGCCCTGTTTGTGTGTGTGTGTGCTGGTATAGGCTGTGCACTGAGTTACATTGAGGGGTTTGTGTGTGTGTGTGTGTGTGCTGTATAGGCTTTTCATTGAGTCACAGCGAGCCGTGTGTGTGTCTGTGTGTGCTGGAAGAGGCTGGACTTTGAGTCACAGTGAGCTTTTTTTATGTCTCTGGGTGTGTGCTGTTATAGGCTGCGCACTGAGTCATAGTGAGCCGTTTGTGTCTGTGTGTGTGTATGTGGTTGTATAGACAGTGCATTGAGTGACAAATGAGCCTTGTGTGTATGCTGGCATAGGCTGTGTATGTGGTACACTGAGCCGTGTGTGTGTGTGTGTGTGTGTGTGTGTGTGTGTGTGCTGGTATAGGCTGTGCATTGAGTCTCATTGAGACGTTTGTGTGTGTTTGTGCTGTTATAGGCTGTGCATTGTGTCACAGTGAGCCGTATGTGTGTTTGTGTGTGTGTGCATGCTGGTATGGGCTGTGCATTGAGTCACATCGGGCTGTTTGTGTGTGTGTTGTTATAGGCTGTGCCTTCAGTCACAGTAAGCCATGTGTCTGTGTGTTTGTGTGTGTGTATGGTGCTTTGGGCTGGACACTGAGTCACAGTGAGGTGTGTGTGTTTGGGTGTGCTGGTATAGGCTATGCGTTGAGTCACAGTGAGCCGTGACTCTGTGTTTTTATGTGTCTGTGTGCTGTTATTGGCTGTGCATTGAACCAAGGTGAGGTGAATGTGTGTATGTGTGTGTGCTGTGATGGGCTGTGCATTCAGTCAAAAGGAGAGGGGTGTGTGTGTGTGTGTGTGTGCTTTTATATGCTGTGAGTTGAGTCACAGTTAACTGTGTGTGTGTGTGTGGTGCGTGCTGGTATGGGCTGTGTATTGAGTCACACTGAGGTGTGTGTGTGTGTGCCGGTATAGGCTATGCATAGAGTCACAGTGAGCCGTGTGTGTGTGTTTTGGTGTGTTATTATACGCTGTGCATGGAATCACAGTGAGCCATGTGTGTGCATGTGTGTGTGTGCTGGTATGGGATGAGCATTGCCTCCCAGTGAGGTGAGTGTGCGTGTGTGTCTGCTGGTATAGGTTGTGCTTTGAGTCACAGTGAGCCGTGTATATGTCTCTGTGTGGTGGTATTTCTTGTGCATTGAGTCACAGTGAGGTGTGTGTATGTTTGTATGGGTCCTGGTATAGGCTGAGCATTGAGTCACAGTGAGGTGTGTGTCTGCGTGTGTGTGTGTGTATGTGTTGTGGTATAGGCTCTGCAATGAGTCTCCATGAGCTGTGAGTGTGTGTTTGAGTGTGTGTGTGTGCTGGTATAGGCTGAGCATTGAGTCACAGTGAGGCATGTCTGTGTGCCGGTATAGGCTGTGCATTGAGTTACAGATGTGTGTGTGTGTGTGTGCAGGTATTGACTGGGCATTGAGCCACATTGAGATGTGTGAATGTGTGTGTGTGTGTGAGTGTGTGCTGGTATAGACTGTGCATTGAGTCACAGGTGTTTGTGTGTGTGTGTGTGTGTGCTGGAATAGACTGTACATTGAGTCTCAGTCAGTCATGTGTGTGTATGTGTGTGTGTGTGCACTGGTATAGGCTGACTTTGAATCAGAATGAGGTGAATGTGTGTGTGCATCTGCTGGTATATGCTTTGCATTGAGTCACAATGAGCTATGAGGGTGTGTGTGTGTGTGTGTGTGTGTGTGCTGGTATAGATTTTACCCTGAGTCACAGGGAGCCGTGTGTGTGCTGGTATAGACTGTGCATTAAGTCTCAGTGAGCTTTTCTTGAGTGTCTGTGTGTGTGTGTGTGTGTGTGTGCTGGTATAGGCTGTGCACTGACTCACAGTCACTCGTGTGTGTGTGTGTGTGTGTGCAGGTATGGAGGATGCATTGAGTCACACTCACCCGTGTGTGTGTTTGTGCATGCTGGTATAGGCTGTGCATTCGGTCACAGTTAGGAGTGTTTGTGTATGTGTGTGCTGGTATAGGCTGAGCATTGAGCCACAGTGAGGTGCGTGTGTTTGTGTGTGTGTGTGCCGTTAGAATCTGTGCATTGAGTCACAGTGATTCATGTGTGTGTGTGTGCATGCGTGTGTGCTGGTATAGGCTGTGCATTGAGTCACAGTAACCCGTGTGTGTTTGTGCTGGTATAGACTGTGCATTGAGTCACAGCCATGTGTGTGACTGTGTGTGTGCTGGTATAGACCCTGAATTGAGTCACAGTCAGGTGTGTTTGTGTGTGTCTGTGTGCTGGTATAGACTGTGCATGGAGTCACAGTGAGGTGTGTGTGTGTGAGTGCTGGTATAGGCTGTGGACAGAGTCACATTGAACTGTGTGTGTGTGTGTGTGTGTGTGCAGGTATGGATGGTGCATTGAGTCACAGTCAGCTATGTGTGTGTGTGTGTGTGTGTGTGTGTGTGTGTGCTGGTATAGACCCTGCATTGAGTCACAGTGAACCGTGTGTGTGTGTGCTGGTATATTCTGAGCATTGAGTCACAGTCAGGTGCATGTGTGTATGTGTTGCTTATAGACTGTGCATTGAGTCACAGTCAGGTGTGTTTTGTGGTTCTGTGTGCTGGTATAGACTGCATTGAATCACAGTCAGCCGTGTGTGTGTGTGTACACAGGTATAGACTGTGCATTAAGTCACACTGGGGTGTGTGTGTGTGTGTGCTTGTATAGAATGTTCATGGAGTCAGTGTTTAGCCATGTTTGTGTGTGTGTGTGTGTTTGTGTGTCCTGGTGTAGAATCTGCATTGAGTGACAGTGAGCCATGTGTGTGTGCTTGCATAGGCTGCACATTGAGTCACAGTAAGCTGTTCTTGTGTGTGTGTGTGTGTTTGTGTGTGTGCTGGTATAGACTGTGCACTGAGTCACAGTCACCCGTGTGTGTGTGTACAGGCTGTGCATTGAGTCACACTGAGGTGTGTGTGCGGGTGTGCTGGTATAGATAGTGCATTGAGTCACAGTGCCGTGTGTGTGTGTGTCTGCACGCTGGTATAGGCTGTGCATTGAGTCACAGTGAGGGGTGTGTGTGTCTGTGTGTGCTGCTATAGGCTGACCGTTAAGTCACAGTGATGGGGGAGTGTGTGTGTGCTGGTATAGGCTGCGCATTGAGTCATAGGTGTGTGTGTGTGTGTGTGCGGTTGCAGTCTGCACATTGAAACACAGTGAGGTGAGTATGTGTGTTGGTATAGACTCTTCATTGAGTCACAGTGAGCCATATATGTTAGAAGGCATAGGCTGTGCATTGAGTCACAGTGAGCCGTGTGTCTGTGTGCTGGTATAGTCTGAGCATTGAGTCACCCTGAGGTGTGTGTGTGTGTGTGTGTGTATGTACTGGTATGGATGGTGCATTGAGTTACACTGAACCGTGTGAGTGTGCATATGTGCTGGCGTAGACTGTGTATTGAGTTATAGTCCGTGTGTGTGTGCTGGTATAGACTGTGCATTGCAACACAGCTGTGTGTGTGAGTGTCTGTGTCTCTGTGCTGTTAAAGGTTTTGCCCTTAATCACAGTGAGCCGTCTGTGTCTGTTTTTATGTGTGTGTGTGTCATGTATGGATGGTGCATTGAGTCACAGTGAGCCGTGTGTGTATATGTGTGTGCTGGTACAGGCTGTGCATTGTGTCACAGTGAGGTGTGTGTGTGTGCATGTGTGCTGGTATACATAGTGCATTGAGTCACAATGCCGTGTGGGTGTGTGTGTCAGCACGCTGGTATAGGTTGTGTAATGAGTCATAGTGAGGGTTGTGTGTCTGTGTGTGCTGCTATAGGCAGACCATAGAGTCACAGTGAGGTGTGTGTGTGTGTGTGTGCTGGTATATGCTGCGCATTGAGTCACAGGTATGTGTGGGTGTGTGTGTGTGGTACAGGCTGCGTGTTGAGTCACAGGTGTGTGTGTGTGTGCTGGTGCAGGCTGTGCATTGAGTCACAGTGAGGTGTATGTGTGTTTGTATGTGCCAGTAAGAATGGTGCATTGAGTTGCACTGAGCCGTGTATGTGTGTATGTGTATGTGCTGGTATAGACTGTGTATTGAGTCACAGTCAGTTCTGTGAGTGTGTGTGCTGGTATAGACTGCATTGAGTCACAACCATGTGTGTGTGAGTGTGTGTGTCTGTGTGCTGTTATAGGCTTTGCACTGAATCACAGTAAGCCGTCTGTGTGTGTTTGTATGTGTGTGCAGGTATGGACGGTGCATTGAATCAGAGTGAGCAGTGTGTGTGTGTGTGTGTGTTTGTGCACAGGTGTTAATTTAGGCTGTGCCTTGAGTCACAGTGAGCCATGTGTGTGTGTGTTTGTGCTGGTATAGACTGTGCAGTGAGTCACAGTAGGTGTGTGTGTCTCTGCTCGTATAGGCTGAGCATTGAGTCACAGTGAGGTGTGTGTCTGCGTATTGGTGTGTGTGTATGTGTTGTGGTATAGGCTCTGCAATGAGTCACCGTGAGCTGTGAGTGTGTGTTTCTGTGTGTGTGTGTGCTGGTATAGGCTGAGCATTGAGTCACAGTGAGGCCTGAGTGTGTGCCGGTATAGGCTATGCATTGAGTCACAGATGTGTGTATGTGTGTGTGTGTGTGTGCAGGTATTGACTGGGCATTGAGCCACAGTGAGACGTGTGCGTGTGTTTGTGTTTGTGTGTGTGTATCTGCTGGTATGGAAAGAGCATTGAATCACACTGGGCCGTGTCTGTGTGTATGTGTGTGGGTGTGCTGGTATACACCCTGCATTGAGTCACAGTGAGCCGTGTGTGTGTGTGCTGCTATAGTCTGAGCATTGAGTCACAGTGAGGTGCGTGTGTGTATGTGCTGCTTATAGACTGTGCATTGAGTCACAGTCAGCTGTGTTTCGTGTTTCTGTGTGCTGGTATAGACTGCACTGAGTCACAATCAGCCGTGTGTGTGTGTGTGTGTGTGTATGCAGGTATAGACTGTGCATTGAGTCACAGTGGGGTGTGTGTGTGTGTCTGCATCTGTGTGTGCTGGTAGAGACTCTGCATTGAGTCACAGTGAGCCGTGTGTGTGCTGGCATAAGCTGCTCATTGACTCATAGTGAGCCGTTTGGGAGTGCTCAGGTATAGCCTGAGCATTGAGTCACAGTGAGTTGCATGTGTGTGTGTGTGTGTGTGCGACTTATAGACTGTGCATGGAATCACAGTCAGGTGTGTTTGTGTGCGTGTGTGCTGGTATAGGCTGTGCACTGAGTCACAGTGAGCTGTGTTTGTTTGTGTGGGCTGGTATATGCTGTGCATTGAGTCACACTGAGCCATGCATGTGTGTGTGTGTGTGTGTGTGTGTGTGTGTGTTGGTATAGGCTGAGCAGTGAGTCACAGGTTTGTGTGTGTGTGTGCACATATAAACTTTGTGTTGAGCCACAATGAGCCGAGTGTGTGTATGTGTGTATGTGCTGGTATGGATAATGCATTGAGTCACACTGAGCTGGACCTGTGTGTGTCTGTATGTGCTGGTATAGACTCTGCATTGTGTCAGAGTCAGGTGTGTGTGCATGCGTGTGTGTGTGTGCTGGTATAGTTTGTGCATTTATTCACAGTAACATATGCGTGCATGTGTGTGTGTGTGTGTGCTGGTATAGACTGAGCATTGAGTCAAAGTGAGCTATGTGTGTGTGCTGGTATAGGCAGTGCATTGAGTCACAGTGAGGTTTCTGTGTGAGAATGTGTTCAGGTATCGGATGTGAAAAGAGTCACAGTGAGTCATGTATTTGTGTGTGTTTGTGCTGCTATTGGCTGTGCATTGAGTGATAGGGGTGTGTGTGTGTATGTGCTGGGATAGGCTGCAAATTGAGTCACAGTGAGGTGTGTGTGTGTGTGAGTGTGTGCTTGTATAGAATGTTCATGGAGTCACAGTTAGCCGTGTGTGTGTGTGTGTGTGTGTTTGTGTGTCCTGGTATAGAATCTGTAGTGAGTGACAGTGAGCCATGTGTGTGTGCTGGCATAGGCTGTGCATTGAGTTGCAGTGAGCTCTTCTTGTGTGTGTGTGTGTGTGCGTGCTGGTATAAGCTCTGCACTGAGTCACAGTCACCCGTGTGTGTGTGTACATGCCATGCATTGAGTCACACTGATGTGTGGGTGTTTGCAGGTGTGCTGGTATAGATAGTGCATTGAGTCACAGTGCCGTGTGTGTGTGTATCTGCACGCTGGTTTAGGGTGTGTATTGAGTCACAGTGAGGGGAGTGTGTGTGTGTGCTGGTATATGTTGTGCATTGAGTCACAGGTATATGTGTGTGTGTGTGTGCTGGTGCAGGCTGTGCATTGAGTCACAGTGAGGTGTGTGTGTGTGTGTATGTGCTGGTATAGACTCTGTATTGAGTCACAGTCAGTTGTGTGTGTGTGTGTGCTCGTATAGGCTTTGCACTGAATCAGAGTGAGCCGTCTGTGTGTGTTTGTATGTGTGTGCAAGTAAGGATGGTGCATTGAATCACAGTGAACAGTGTGTGTGTGTGTGTGTGTGCACGGGTGCTAATTTAGGCTATGCTTTGAGTCACAGTGAGCCATGTCTGTGTGTTTCTGCTGGTATAGACTGTGCACGGAGTCACATTGAGCTATGTATGTGTGCGTGTTTGTCTTGGTGTAGGCTGTGCATTGAGTCACAGTAGCTGTTTGTGTGTCTGTGCTGGTATAGGCTATGCATTGAGTCACAGTGAGCTGTGTGTGTTTGTGTGCGCTGGTATAGGCTGAGCATTGAGTCACAGTGAGGTGTGTGTCTCTGTGTGTGTGTATGTGTTGTGGTATAGGCTCTGCAGTGAGTCTCCATGAGCTGTGAGTGTGTGTTTGAGTGTGTGTGTGCGCTGGTATAGGCTGAGCATTGAGTCACAGTGAGGCATGTCTGTGTGCCAGTATAGGCTGTGCATTGAGTTACAGATGTGTGTGTGTGTGTGTGTGTGCAGGTATTGACTGGGCATTGAGCCACATTGAGATGTGTGCATTTGTGTGTGTGTGTGAGTGTGTGCTGGTATAGACTGTGCATTGAGTCACAGGTGTTTGTGTGTGTGTGTGTGTGCTGGAATAGACTGTACATTGAGTCTCAGTCAGTCATGTGTGTGTATGTGTGTGTGTGTGCACTGGTATAGGCTGACTTTGAGTCAGAATGAGGTGAATGTGTGTGTGCATCTGCTGGTATAAGCTTTGCATTGAGTCACAATGAGCTATAGGTGTGTGTGTGTGTGTGTGTGTGTGTGTGCTGGTATAGATTTTACCCTGAGTCACAGGGAGCCGTGTGTGTGCTGGTATAGACTGTGCATTAAGTCTCAGTGAGCTTTTCTTGAGTGTCTGTGGGTGTGTGTGTGTGTGTGCTGGTATAGGCTGTGCACTTACTCACAGTCCCTCGTGTGTGTGTGTGTGTGTGCAGGTATGGAGGATGCATTGAGTCACAGTCACCCGTGTGTGTGTTTGTGCACGCTGGTATAGGCTGTGCATTCGGTCACAGTTAGGAGTGTTTGTGTATGTGTGTGCTGGTATAGGCTGAGCATTGAGCCACAGTGAGGTGCGTGTGTTTGTGTGTGTGTGTGCCATAAGAATCTGTGCATTGAGTCACAGTGATTCATGTGTGTGTGTGTGCATGTGTGTGTGCTGGTATAGGCTGTGCATTGAGTCACAGTAACCCGTGTGTGTATGTGCTGGTATAGACTGTGCATTGACTCACAGCCATGTGTGTGACTGTGTGTGTGCTGGTATAGACCCTGAATTGAGTCACAGTCAGGTGTGTTTGTGTGTGTCTGTGTGCTGGTATAGACTGTGCATGGAGTCACAGTGTACCTTGTGTGTGTGTGTGCATGATGGTATAGACTGTGTATTGAGTCACAGTGAGGTGTGTGTGTGTGAGTGCTGGTATAGGCTGTGGACTGAGTCACATTGACCTGTGTGTGTGTGTGTGTATGTGCAGGTACGGGTGGTGCATTGAGTCACAGTCAGCGATGTCTGTGTGTATGTGTGTGTGTGTGTGTGTGTGTGCTGGTATAGACCCTGCATTGAGTCACAGTGAACCGTGTGTGTGTGTGCTGGTATATTCTGAGCATTGAGTCACAGTCAGGTGCATGTGTGTATGTGTTGCTTATAGACTGTGCATTGAGTCACAGTCAGGTGTGTTTTGTGGTTCTGTGTGCTGGTATAGACTGCATTGAATCACACTCAGCCGTGTGTGTGTGTGTACACAGGTATAGACTGTGCATTAAGTCACATTGGGGTGTGTGTGTGTGCTTGTATAGAATGTTCATGGAGTCAGTGTTTAGCCGTGTTTGTGTGTGTGTGTCTGTTTGTGTGTCCTGGTGTAGAATCTGCATTGAGTGACAGTGAGCCATATGTGTGTGCTTGCATAGGCTGCACATTCAGTCGCAGTGAGCTGTTCTTGTGTGTGTGTGTGTGTGTGTGCTGGTATAGACTGTGCACTGAGTCACAGTCACCCGTGTGTGTTTGTACAGGCTGTGCATTGAGTCACACTGAGGTGTGTGTGCGGGTGTGCTGGTATAGATAGTGCATTGAGTCACAGTGCCATGTGTGTGTGTGTGTCTGCACGCTGGTATAGGCTGTGTATTGAGTCAGAGTGAGGGGTGTGTGTGTCTGTGTGTGCTGCTATAGGCTGACCGTTAAGTCACAGTGATGGGGGTGTGTGTGTGTGCTGGTACAGGCTTGGCATTGAGTCACAGGTGTGTGTGTGTGTGTGCTGGTGCAGGCTGTTCAGTGATGCACAGTAAGGTGTGTGTGTGTGTGTCAGTATAGACTCTTCATTGAGTCAGAGTGAGCCGTGTGTGTGATGGCATAGGCTGTGCATTGAGTCACAGTGAGCCGTGTGTCTGTGTGCTGGTATAGTCTGAGCATTGAGTCACACTGAGTTGTGTGTGTGTATGTGTATGTGCTGGTATGGATGGTGCATTAAGTTACTCTGAGCCGTGTGTGTGTGTGTATGTGCTGCTATAGAATGTGCATTGAGTCACAGCTGTGTGTGTGTGAGTGTGTGTGTCTGTGTGCTGTTATAAGCTTTGCCCTGAATCACAGTGAGACGTCTTTGTGTGTTTTTATGTGTGTGTGTGCAGTTATGGACGGTGCATTGAGTCACAGTTTGCCGTGTGTGTGTGTGTGTGTGCTGGTACAGGCTATGCATTGAGTCACACTGAGGCGTGTGTATGTGCATGTGTGCTGGTATAGATAGTGCATTGAGTCACCGTGCCGTGTGTGTGTGTGTGTCTGTAAGCTGGTATAGGCTGTGTATTGAGTCACAGTGAGGGGTGTGTGTGTCTGTGTGTGCTACTATAGGCTGACCATTGTGTCACAGTGATGTGTGTGTGTGTGTGTGTGTGTGTGCTGGTATAGGCTGCTCATTGAGTCACAGTGAGGTGTGTGTGTGTTTGTATGTGCTGGTATGGACGGTACATTGAGTTGCACTGAGCCGTGTATAGACTGTGTGTTGAGTCACAGTCAGGTGTGTGTGTGTGTGTGTGTGTGTGTGCTGGTATAGACTGTGCAATGAGTCACAGTTGTGTGTGTGTGAGTGTGTGTGTCTGTGTGCTGTTATAGGCTTTGCACTGAGTCACAGTGAGCCTTCTGTGTGTGTTTGTATGTGTGTGCAGATATGGATGGTTCATTGAATCACAGTGAGCAGTGTGTGTGTCTGTGTGCTGGTATAGGTGATTCATTGTGTCACAGTGAGCCATGTGTGAGTGCGTGTTTGTGTTTGTGTGTGTTCTGGTATAGGCTGTGTATCAAGTCACAGTGAGCCCTGTATCTGTGCGTGTGTGTGTGTGTGCTGGTATAGGCTGTGCATTGAGTTATATTAGGGTGTGTGTATGTGCTGGTTTAGGGTGTGCACTGAGTCACAGCTTTGTGTGTGTCTGTGTGTGTGTATGTATGTGTGTGTACTGTTACAGGCTTTGCATTGAGTCACACTGAGGGGTGTGTGCGAGTGTGCTTGTATAGATAGTGCATTGAGTCAGAGTGCCATGTGTGTGTGTCTGCACGCTGGTATAGGCTGTGCATTGAGTCACAGTGAGAGGTGTGTGTGTCTGTGTGTGCTGCTATATGCTGACCATTGAGTCACAGTGAGGTGTGTGTGCGTGTGTGCTGGTATAGGCTGCGCATTGAGTCATAGGTGTGTGTGTGTGTGTGCAGTTGCAGTCTGCACATTGAAACACAGTGAGGTGAGTGTGTGTGTTGGTATAGACTCTTCATTGAGTCACAGTGAGCCATATGTGTTAGAAGGCATACGTTGTGCATTGAGTCACAGTGAGCCGTGTGTCTGTGTGCTGGTATAGTCTGAGCATTGAGTCACACTGAGGTATGTGTGTGTGTGTGTATGTACTGGTATGGATGGTGCATTGAGTTACACTGAACCGTGTGAGTGTGTATATGTGCTGGCGTAGACTGTGTATTGAGTTATAGTCTGTGTGTGTGTGCTGGTATAGACTGTGCATTGCAACACAGCTGTGTGTGTGAGTGTCTGTGTCTCTGTGCTGTTAAAGGTTTTGCCCTAAATCACAGTGAGCCGTCTGTGTCTGTTTGTATGTGTGTGTGTGTCATGTATGGATGGTGCATTGAGTCACAGTGAGCCGTGTGTGTATATGTGTGTGCTGGTACAGGCTGTGCATTGTGTCACAGTGAGGTGTGTGTGTGTGCATGTGTGCTGGTATACATAGTGCATTGAGTCACAATGCCGTGTGGGTGTGTGTGTCAGCACGCTGGTATAGGTTGTGTAATGAGTCACAGTGAGGGTTATGTGTCTGTGTGTGCTGCTATAGGCAGACCATAGAGTCACAGTGAAGTGTGTGTGTGTGTGTGTGCTGGTATATGCTGCGCATTGAGTCACAGGTATGTGTGGGTGTGTGTGTGTGGTACAGGTTGCGTGTTGAGTCACAGGTGTGTGTGTGTGTGTGCTGGTGCAGGCTGTGCATTGAGTCACAGTGAGGTGTATGTGTGTTTGTATGTGCCAGTAAGAATGGTGCATTGAGTTGCACTGAGCCGTGTATGTGTGTATGTGTATGTGCTGGTATAGACTGTGTATTGAGTCACAGTCAGTTGTGTGAGTGTGTGTGCTGGTATAGACTGCATTGAGTCACAACCATGTGTGTGTGAGTGTGTGTGTCTGTGTGCTGTTATAGGCTTTGCACTGAATCACAGTAAGCCGTCTGTGTGTGTTTGTATGTGTGTGCAGGTATGGACGGTGCATTGAATCAGAGTGAGCAGTGTGTGTGTGTGTGTGTGTGTGTGTGCACGGGTGTTAATTTAGGCTGTGCCTTGAGTCACAGTGAGCCATGTGTGTGTGTGTTTGTGCTGGTATAGACTGTGCAGTGAGTCACAGTAGGTGTGTGTGTCTGTGCTCGTATAGGCTGAGCATTGAGTCACAGTGAGGTGTGTGTCTGCGTATTTGTGTGTGTGTATGTGTTGTGGTATAGGCTCTGCAATGAGTCACCGTGAGCTGTGAGTGTGTGTTTCTGTGTGTGTGTGTGCTGGTATAGGCTGAGCATTGAGTCACAGTGAGGCCTGGGTGTGTGCCGGTATAGGCTATGCATTGAGTCACAGAGGTGTGAATATGTGTGTGTGTGTGTGTGTGTGCAGGTATTGACCGGGCATTGAGCCACAGTGAGACGTGTGCATGTGTTTGTGTTTGTGTGTGTGTATCTGCTGGTATGGAAAGAGCATTGAATCACACTGAACCGTGTCTCTGTGTGTGTGTGTGTGTGCTGGTATAGACCCTGCATTGAGTCACAGTGAGCTGTGTGTGTGTGTGCTGGTATAGTCTGAGCATTGAGTCACAGTGAGGTGCGTGTGTGTATGTGCTGCTTATAGACTGTGCATTGAGTCACAGTCAGCTGTGTTTTGTGTTTCTGTGTGCTGGTATAGACTGCACTGAGTCACAATCAGCCGTGTGTGTGTGTGTGTGTGTATGCAGGTATAGACTGTGCATTGAGTCACAGTGGGGTGTGTGTGTGTGTCTGCATCTGTGTGTGCTGGTAGAGACTCTGCATTGAGTCACAGTGAGCCATGTGTGTGTGCTGGCATAAGCTGCTCATTGACTCATAGTGAGCCGTTTGGGAGTGCTCAGGTATAGCCTGAGCATTGAGTCACAGTGAGTTGCATGTGTGTGTGTGTGTGTGTGCGACTTATAGACTGTGCATGGAATCACAGTCAGGTGTGTTTGTGTGCGTGTGTGCTGGTATAGGCTGTGCACTGAGTCACAGTGAGCTGTGTTTGTTTGTGTGGTCTGGTATATGCTGTGCATTGAGTCACACTGAGCCATGCATGTGTGTGTGTGTGTGTTGGTATAGGCTGAGCATTGAGTCACAGGTTTGTGTGTGTGTGTGCACATATAAACTTTGTGTTGAGCCACAATGAGCCGAGTGTGTGTATGTGTGTATGTGCTGGTATGGATAATGCATTGAGTCACACTGAGCTGGACCTGTGTGTGTCTGTATGTGCTGGTATAGACTCTGCATTGTGTCAGAGTCAGGTGTGTGTGCATGCGTGTGTGTGTGTGCTGGTATAGTTTGTGCATTTATTCACAGTAACATATGCGTGCATGTGTGTGTGTGTGTGTGTGCTGGTATAAGCTCTGCACTGAGTCACAGTCACCCGTGTGTGTGTGTTCATGCCATGCATTGAGTCACACTGATGTGTGGGTGTGTGCAGGTGTGCTGGTATAGATAGTGCATTGAGTCACAGTGCCGTGTGTGTGTGTATCTGCAAGCTGGTTTAGGGTGTGTATTGAGTCACAGTGAGGGGAGTGTGTGTGTGTGGTGTTATATGTTGTGCATTGAGTCACAGGTATATGTGTGTGTGTGTGTGCTGGTGCAGGCTGTGCATTGAGTCACAGTGAGGTGTGTGTGTGTGTGTATGTGCTGGTATAGACTCTGTATTGAGTCACAGTCAGTTGTGTGTGTGTGTGTGCTCGTATAGGCTTTGCACTGAATCAGAGTGAGCCGTCTGTGTGTGTTTGTATGTGTGTGCAAGTAAGGATGGTGCATTGAATCACAGTGAACAGTGTGTGTGTGTGTGTGTGTGTGTGCACGGGTGCTAATTTAGGCTATGCTTTGAGTCACAGTGAGCCATGTCTGTGTGTTTCTGCTGGTATAGACTGTGCACGGAGTCACATTGAGCCATGTATGTGTGCGTGTGTTTGTCTTGGTGTAGGCTGTGCATTGAGTCACAGTAGCTGTTTGTGTGTCTGTGCTGGTATAGCCTGAGCATTGAGTCACAGTGAGGTGTGTGTCTGTGTATGTGTGTGTGTGTATGTGTTGTGGTATAGGCTCTGCAGTGAGTCTCCATGAGCTGTGAGTGTGTGTTTGAGTGTGTGTGTGTGCTGGTATAGGCTGAGCATTGAGTCACAGTGAGGCATGTCTGTGTGCCGGTATAGGCTGTGCATTGAGTTACAGATGTGTGTGTGTGTGTGTGTGTGCAGGTATTGACTGGGCATTGAGCCACATTGAGATGTGTGCATGTGTGTGTGTGTGTGAGTGTGTGCTGGTATAGACTGTGCATTGAGTCACAGGTGTTTGTGTGTGTGTGTGTGTGCTGGAATAGACTGTACATTGAGTCTCAGTCAGTCATGTGTGTGTATGTGTGTGTGTGTGCACTGGTATAGGCTGACTTTGAGTCAGAATGAGGTGAATGTGTGTGTGCATCTGCTGGTATATGCTTTGCATTGAGTCACAATGAGCTATGGGTGTGTGTGTGTGTGTGTGTGTGTGTGTGCTGGTATAGATTTTACCCTGAGTCACCGGGAGCCGTGTGTGTGCTGGTATAGACTGTGCATTAAGTCTCAGTGAGCTTTTCTTGAGTGTCTGTGGGTGTGTGTGTGTGTGTGCTGGTAGAGGCTGTGCACTTACTCACAGTCCCTCGTGTGTGTGTGTGTGTGTGTGCAGGTATGGAGGATGCATTGAGTCACAGTCACCCGTGAGTGTGTTTGTGCACGCTGGTATTGGCTGTGCATTCGGTCACAGTTAGGAGTGTTTGTGTATGTGTGTGCTGGTATAGGCTGAGCATTGAGCCACAGTGAGGTGCGTGTGTTTGTGTGTGTGTGTGCCATAAGAATCTGTGCATTGAGTCACAGTGATTCATGTGTGTGTGTGTGCATGTGTGTGTGCTGGTATAGGCTGTGCATTGAGTCACAGTAACCCGTGTGTGTATGTGCTGGTATAGACTGTGCATTGACTCACAGCCATGTGTGTGACTGTGTGTGTGCTGGTATAGACCCTGAATTGAGTCACAGTCAGGTGTGTTTGTGTGTGTCTGTGTGCTGGTATAGACTGTGCATGGAGTCACAGTGTACCGTGTGTGTCTGTGTGCATGATGGTATAGACTGTGTATTGAGTCACAGTGAGGTGTGTGTGTGTGAGTGCTGGTATAGGCTGTGGACTGAGTCACATTGACCTGTGTGTGTGTGTGTATGTGCAGGTACGGGTGGTGCATTGAGTCACAGTCAGCGATGTGTGTGTGTGTGTGTGTGTGTGTGTGTGTGTGTGCTGGTATAGACCCTGCATTGAGTCACAGTGAACCGTGTGTGTGTGTGCTGGTATATTCTGAGCATTGAGTCACAGTCAGGTGCATGTGTGTATGTGTTGCTTATAGACTGTGCATTGAGTCACAGTCAGGTGTGTTTTGTGGTTCTGTGTGCTGGTATAGACTGCATTGAATCACACTCAGCCGTGTGTGTGTGTGTACACAGGTATAGACTGTGCATTAAGTCACATTGGGGTGTGTGTGTGTGCTTGTATAGAATGTTCATGGAGTCAGTGTTTAGCCATGTTTGTGTGTGTGTGTGTGTGTTTGTGTGTCCTGGTGTAGAATCTGCATTGAGTGACAGTGAGCCATATGTGTGTGCTTGCATAGGCTGCACATTCAGTCGCAGTGAGCTGTTCTTGTGTGTGTGTGTGTGTGTGTGCTGGTATAGACTGTGCACTGAGTCACAGTCACCCGTGTGTGTTTGTACAGGCTGTGCATTGAGTCACACTGAGGTGTGTGTGTGGGTGTGCTGGTATAGATAGTGCATTGAGTCACAGTGCCATGTGTGTGTGTGTGTCTGCACGCTGGTATAGGCTGTGTATTGAGTCAGAGTGAGGGGTGTGTGTGTCTGTGTGTGCTGCTATAGGCTGACCGTTAAGTCACAGTGATGGGGGTGTGTGTGTGTGCTGGTACAGGCTTGGCATTGAGTCACAGGTGTGTGTGTGTGTGTGCTGGTGCAGGCTGTTCAGTGATGCACAGTAAGGTGTGTGTGTGTGTGTCAGTATAGACTCTTCATTGAGTCAGAGTGAGCCGTGTGTGTGATGGCATAGGCTGTGCATTGAGTCACAGTGAGCCGTGTGTCTGTGTGCTGGTATAGTCTGAGCATTGAGTCACACTGAGTTGTGTGTGTGTATGTGTATGTGCTGGTATGGATGGTGCATTAAGTTACTCTGAGCCGTGTGTGTGTGTGTATGTGCTGCTATAGAATGTGCATTGAGTCACATCTGTGTGTGTGTGAGTGTGTGTGTCTGTGTGCTGTTATAAGCTTTGCCCTGAATCACAGTGAGACGTCTTTGTGTGTTTTTATGTGTGTGTGTGCAGTTATGGACGGTGCATTGAGTCACAGTTTGCCGTGTGTGTGTGTGTGTGTGCTGGTACAGGCTATGCACTGAGTCACACTGAGGCGTGTGTATGTGCATGTGTGCTGGTATAGATAGTGCACTGAGTCACCGTGCCGTGTGTGTGTGTGTGTCTGTAAGCTGGTATAGGCTGTGTATTGACTCACAGTGAGGGGTGTGTGTGTCTGTGTGTGCTACTATAGGCTGACCATTGAGTCACAGTGATGTGTGTGTGTGTGTGTGTGTGTGCTGGTATAGGCTGCTCATTGAGTCACAGTGAGGTGTGTGTGTGTTTGTATGTGCTGGTATGGACGGTACATTGAGTTGCACTGAGCCGTGTATAGACTGTGTTTTGAGTCACAGTCAGGTGTGTGTGTGTGTGTGTGTGTGTGTGCGGGTATAGACTGTGCAATGAGTCACAGTTGTGTCTGTGTGAGTGTGTGTGTCTGTGTGCTGTTATAGGCTTTGCACTGAGTCACAGTGAGCCTTCTGTGTGTGTTTGTATGTGTGTGCAGATATGGATTGTTCATTGAATCACAGTGAGCAGTGTGTGTGTCTGTGTGCTGGTATAGGTGATTCATTGTGTCACAGTGAGCCATGTGTGAGTGCGTGTTTGTGTTTGTGTGTGTTCTGGTATAGGCTGTGTATCAAGTCACAGTGAGCCCTGTATCTGTGCGTGTGTGTGTGTGTGCTGGTATAGGCTGTCCATTGAGTTATATTTGGGTGTATATATGTGCTGGTTTAGGGTGTGCACTGAGTCACAGCTTTGTGTGTGTCTGTGTGTGTGTATGTATGTGTGTGTACTGTTACAGGCTTTGCATTGAGTCACACTGAGGTGTGTGTGCGAGTGTGCTTGTATAGATAGTGCATTGAGTCAGAGTGCCATGTGTGTGTGTCTGCACGCTGGTATAGGCTGTGCATTGAGTCACAGTGAGAGGTGTGTGTGTCTGTGTGTGCTGCTATATGCTGACCATTGAGTCACAGTGAGGTGTGTGTGCGTGTGTGCTGGTATAGGCTGCGCATTGAGTCATAGGTGTGTGTGTGTGTGTGCAGTTGCAGTCTGCACATTGAAACACAGTGAGGTGAGTGTGTGTGTTGGTATAGACTCTTCATTGAGTCACAGTGAGCCATATGTGTTAGAAGGCATACGTTGTGCATTGAGTCACAGTGAGCCGTGTGTCTGTGTGCTGGTATAGTCTGAGCATTGAGTCACACTGAGGTATGTGTGTGTGTGTGTATGTACTGGTATGGATGGTGCATTGAGTTACACTGAACCGTGTGAGTGTGTATATGTGCTGGCGTAGACTGTGTATTGAGTTATAGTCTGTGTGTGTGTGCTGGTATAGACTGTGCATTGCAACACAGCTGTGTGTGTGAGTGTCTGTGTCTCTGTGCTGTTAAAGGTTTTGCCCTAAATCACAGTGAGCCGTCTGTGTCTGTTTTTATGTGTGTGTGTGTCATGTATGGATGGTGCATTGAGTCACAGTGAGCCGTGTGTGTATATGTGTGTGCTGGTACAGGCTGTGCATTGTGTCACAGTGAGGTGTGTGTGTGTGCATGTGTGCTGGTATACATAGTGCATTGAGTCACAATGCCGTGTGGGTGTGTGTGTCAGCACGCTGGTATAGGTTGTGTAATGAGTCACAGTGAGGGTTGTGTGTCTGTGTGTGCTGCTATAGGCAGACCATAGAGTCACAGTGAAGTGTGTGTGTGTGTGTGTGCTGGTATATGCTGCGCATTGAGTCACAGGTATGTGTGGGTGTGTGTGTGTGGTACAGGTTGCGTGTTGAGTCACAGGTGTGTGTGTGTGTGTGCTGGTGCAGGCTGTGCATTGAGTCACAGTGAGGTGTATGTGTGTTTGTATGTGCCAGTAAGAATGGTGCATTGAGTTGCACTGAGCCGTGTATGTGTGTATGTGTATGTGCTGGTATAGACTGTGTATTCAGTCACAGTCAGTTGTGTGAGTGTGTGTGCTGGTATAGACTGCATTGAGTCACAACCATGTGTGTGTGAGTGTGTGTGTCTGTGTGCTGTTATAGGCTTTGCACTGAATCACAGTAAGCCGTCTGTGTGTGTTTGTATGTGTGTGCAGGTATGGACGGTGCATTGAATCAGAGTGAGCAGTGTGTGTGTGTGTGTGTGTGTGTGTGCACGGGTGTTAATTTAGGCTGTGCCTTGAGTCACAGTGAGCCATGTGTGTGTGTGTTTGTGCTGGTATAGACTGTGCAGTGAGTCACAGTAGGTGTGTGTGTCTGTGCTCGTATAGGCTGAGCATTGAGTCACAGTGAGGTGTGTGTCTGCGTATTTGTGTGTGTGTATGTGTTGTGGTATAGGCTCTGCAATGAGTCACCGTGAGCTGTGAGTGTGTGTTTCTGTGTGTGTGTGTGCTGGTATAGGCTGAGCATTGAGTCACAGTGAGGCCTGGGTGTGTGCCGGTATAGGCTATGCATTGAGTCACAGAGGTGTGAATATGTGTGTGTGTGTGTGTGTGTGCAGGTATTGACCGGGCATTGAGCCACAGTGAGACGTGTGCATGTGTTTGTGTTTGTGTGTGTGTATCTGCTGGTATGGAAAGAGCATTGAATCACACTGAGCCGTGTCTCTGTGTGTGTGTGTGTGTGCTGGTATAGACCCTGCATTGAGTCACAGTGAGCTGTGTGTGTGTGTGCTGGTATAGTCTGAGCATTGAGTCACAGTGAGGTGCGTGTGTGTATGTGCTGCTTATAGACTGTGCATTGAGTCACAGTCAGCTGTGTTTTGTGTTTCTGTGTGCTGGTATAGACTGCACTGAGTCACAATCAGCCGTGTGTGTGTGTGTGTGTGTATGCAGGTATAGACTGTGCATTGAGTCACAGTGGGGTGTGTGTGTGTGTCTGCATCTGTGTGTGCTGGTAGAGACTCTGCATTGAGTCACAGTGAGCCATGTGTGTGTGCTGGCATAAGCTGCTCATTGACTCATAGTGAGCCGTTTGGGAGTGCTCAGGTATAGCCTGAGCATTGAGTCACAGTGAGTTGCATGTGTGTGTGTGTGTGTGTGCGACTTATAGACTGTGCATGGAATCACAGTCAGGTGTGTTTGTGTGCGTGTGTGCTGGTATAGGCTGTGCACTGAGTCACAGTGAGCTGTGTTTGTTTGTGTGGTCTGGTATATGCTGTGCATTGAGTCACACTGAGCCATGCATGTGTGTGTGTGTGTGTTGGTATAGGCTGAGCATTGAGTCACAGGTTTGTGTGTGTGTGTGCACATATAAACTTTGTGTTGAGCCACAATGAGCCGAGTGTGTGTATGTGTGTATGTGCTGGTATGGATAATGCATTGAGTCACACTGAGCTGGACCTGTGTGTGTCTGTATGTGCTGGTATAGACTCTGCATTGTGTCAGAGTCAGGTGTGTGTGCATGCGTGTGTGTGTGTGCTGGTATAGTTTGTGCATTTATTCACAGTAACATATGCGTGCATGTGTGTGTGTGTGTGTGTGCTGGTATAAGCTCTGCACTGAGTCACAGTCACCCGTGTGTGTGTGTTCATGCCATGCATTGAGTCACACTGATGTGTGGGTGTGTGCAGGTGTGCTGGTATAGATAGTGCATTGAGTCACAGTGCCGTGTGTGTGTGTATCTGCAAGCTGGTTTAGGGTGTGTATTGAGTCACAGTGAGGGGAGTGTGTGTGTGTGGTGTTATATGTTGTGCATTGAGTCACAGGTATATGTGTGTGTGTGTGTGCTGGTGCAGGCTGTGCATTGAGTCACAGTGAGGTGTGTGTGTGTGTGTATGTGCTGGTATAGACTCTGTATTGAGTCACAGTCAGTTGTGTGTGTGTGTGTGCTCGTATAGGCTTTGCACTGAATCAGAGTGAGCCGTCTGTGTGTGTTTGTATGTGTGTGCAAGTAAGGATGGTGCATTGAATCACAGTGAACAGTGTCTGTGTGTGTGTGTGTGTGTGCACGGGTGCTAATTTAGGCTATGCTTTGAGTCACAGTGAGCCATGTCTGTGTGTTTCTGCTGGTATAGACTGTGCACGGAGTCACATTGAGCCATGTATGTGTGCGTGTGTTTGTCTTGGTGTAGGCTGTGCATTGAGTCACAGTAGCTGTTTGTGTGTCTGTGCTGGTATAGCCTGAGCATTGAGTCACAGTGAGGTGTGTGTCTGTGTATGTGTGTGTGTGTATGTGTTGTGGTATAGGCTCTGCAGTGAGTCTCCATGAGCTGTGAGTGTGTGTTTGAGTGTGTGTGTGTGCTGGTATAGGCTGAGCATTGAGTCACAGTGAGGCATGTCTGTGTGCCGGTATAGGCTGTGCATTGAGTTACAGATGTGTGTGTGTGTGTGTGTGTGCAGGTATTGACTGGGCATTGAGCCACATTGAGATGTGTGCATGTGTGTGTGTGTGTGAGTGTGTGCTGGTATAGACTGTGCATTGAGTCACAGGTGTTTGTGTGTGTGTGTGTGTGCTGGAATAGACTGTACATTGAGTCTCAGTCAGTCATGTGTGTGTATGTGTGTGTGTGTGCACTGGTATAGGCTGACTTTGAGTCAGAATGAGGTGAATGTGTGTGTGCATCTGCTGGTATATGCTTTGCATTGAGTCACAATGAGCTATGGGTGTGTGTGTGTGTGTGTGTGTGTGTGCTGGTATAGATTTTACCCTGAGTCACCGGGAGCCGTGTGTGTGCTGGTATAGACTGTGCATTAAGTCTCAGTGAGCTTTTCTTGAGTGTCTGTGGGTGTGTGTGTGTGTGTGCTGGTAGAGGCTGTGCACTTACTCACAGTCCCTCGTGTGTGTGTGTGTGTGTGTGCAGGTATGGAGGATGCATTGAGTCACAGTCACCCGTGAGTGTGTTTGTGCACGCTGGTATTGGCTGTGCATTCGGTCACAGTTAGGAGTGTTTGTGTATGTGTGTGCTGGTATAGGCTGAGCATTGAGCCACAGTGAGGTGCGTGTGTTTGTGTGTGTGTGTGCCATAAGAATCTGTGCATTGAGTCACAGTGATTCATGTGTGTGTGTGTGCATGTGTGTGTGCTGGTATAGGCTGTGCATTGAGTCACAGTAACCCGTGTGTGTATGTGCTGGTATAGACTGTGCATTGACTCACAGCCATGTGTGTGACTGTGTGTGTGCTGGTATAGACCCTGAATTGAGTCACAGTCAGGTGTGTTTGTGTGTGTCTGTGTGCTGGTATAGACTGTGCATGGAGTCACAGTGTACCGTGTGTGTCTGTGTGCATGATGGTATAGACTGTGTATTGAGTCACAGTGAGGTGTGTGTGTGTGAGTGCTGGTATAGGCTGTGGACTGAGTCACATTGACCTGTGTGTGTGTGTGTATGTGCAGGTACGGGTGGTGCATTGAGTCACAGTCAGCGATGTGTGTGTGTGTGTGTGTGTGTGTGTGTGTGTGTGCTGGTATAGACCCTGCATTGAGTCACAGTGAACCGTGTGTGTGTGTGCTGGTATATTCTGAGCATTGAGTCACAGTCAGGTGCATGTGTGTATGTGTTGCTTATAGACTGTGCATTGAGTCACAGTCAGGTGTGTTTTGTGGTTCTGTGTGCTGGTATAGACTGCATTGAATCACACTCAGCCGTGTGTGTGTGTGTACACAGGTATAGACTGTGCATTAAGTCACATTGGGGTGTGTGTGTGTGCTTGTATAGAATGTTCATGGAGTCAGTGTTTAGCCATGTTTGTGTGTGTGTGTGTGTGTTTGTGTGTCCTGGTGTAGAATCTGCATTGAGTGACAGTGAGCCATATGTGTGTGCTTGCATAGGCTGCACATTCAGTCGCAGTGAGCTGTTCTTGTGTGTGTGTGTGTGTGTGTGCTGGTATAGACTGTGCACTGAGTCACAGTCACCCGTGTGTGTTTGTACAGGCTGTGCATTGAGTCACACTGAGGTGTGTGTGTGGGTGTGCTGGTATAGATAGTGCATTGAGTCACAGTGCCATGTGTGTGTGTGTGTCTGCACGCTGGTATAGGCTGTGTATTGAGTCAGAGTGAGGGGTGTGTGTGTCTGTGTGTGCTGCTATAGGCTGACCGTTAAGTCACAGTGATGGGGGTGTGTGTGTGTGCTGGTACAGGCTTGGCATTGAGTCACAGGTGTGTGTGTGTGTGTGCTGGTGCAGGCTGTTCAGTGATGCACAGTAAGGTGTGTGTGTGTGTGTCAGTATAGACTCTTCATTGAGTCAGAGTGAGCCGTGTGTGTGATGGCATAGGCTGTGCATTGAGTCACAGTGAGCCGTGTGTCTGTGTGCTGGTATAGTCTGAGCATTGAGTCACACTGAGTTGTGTGTGTGTATGTGTATGTGCTGGTATGGATGGTGCATTAAGTTACTCTGAGCCGTGTGTGTGTGTGTATGTGCTGCTATAGAATGTGCATTGAGTCACATCTGTGTGTGTGTGAGTGTGTGTGTCTGTGTGCTGTTATAAGCTTTGCCCTGAATCACAGTGAGACGTCTTTGTGTGTTTTTATGTGTGTGTGTGCAGTTATGGACGGTGCATTGAGTCACAGTTTGCCGTGTGTGTGTGTGTGTGTGCTGGTACAGGCTATGCACTGAGTCACACTGAGGCGTGTGTATGTGCATGTGTGCTGGTATAGATAGTGCACTGAGTCACCGTGCCGTGTGTGTGTGTGTGTCTGTAAGCTGGTATAGGCTGTGTATTGACTCACAGTGAGGGGTGTGTGTGTCTGTGTGTGCTACTATAGGCTGACCATTGAGTCACAGTGATGTGTGTGTGTGTGTGTGTGTGTGCTGGTATAGGCTGCTCATTGAGTCACAGTGAGGTGTGTGTGTGTTTGTATGTGCTGGTATGGACGGTACATTGAGTTGCACTGAGCCGTGTATAGACTGTGTTTTGAGTCACAGTCAGGTGTGTGTGTGTGTGTGTGTGTGTGTGCGGGTATAGACTGTGCAATGAGTCACAGTTGTGTCTGTGTGAGTGTGTGTGTCTGTGTGCTGTTATAGGCTTTGCACTGAGTCACAGTGAGCCTTCTGTGTGTGTTTGTATGTGTGTGCAGATATGGATTGTTCATTGAATCACAGTGAGCAGTGTGTGTGTCTGTGTGCTGGTATAGGTGATTCATTGTGTCACAGTGAGCCATGTGTGAGTGCGTGTTTGTGTTTGTGTGTGTTCTGGTATAGGCTGTGTATCAAGTCACAGTGAGCCCTGTATCTGTGCGTGTGTGTGTGTGTGCTGGTATAGGCTGTCCATTGAGTTATATTTGGGTGTATATATGTGCTGGTTTAGGGTGTGCACTGAGTCACAGCTTTGTGTGTGTCTGTGTGTGTGTATGTATGTGTGTGTACTGTTACAGGCTTTGCATTGAGTCACACTGAGGTGTGTGTGCGAGTGTGCTTGTATAGATAGTGCATTGAGTCAGAGTGCCATGTGTGTGTGTCTGCACGCTGGTATAGGCTGTGCATTGAGTCACAGTGAGAGGTGTGTGTGTCTGTGTGTGCTGCTATATGCTGACCATTGAGTCACAGTGAGGTGTGTGTGCGTGTGTGCTGGTATAGGCTGCGCATTGAGTCATAGGTGTGTGTGTGTGTGTGCAGTTGCAGTCTGCACATTGAAACACAGTGAGGTGAGTGTGTGTGTTGGTATAGACTCTTCATTGAGTCACAGTGAGCCATATGTGTTAGAAGGCATACGTTGTGCATTGAGTCACAGTGAGCCGTGTGTCTGTGTGCTGGTATAGTCTGAGCATTGAGTCACACTGAGGTATGTGTGTGTGTGTGTATGTACTGGTATGGATGGTGCATTGAGTTACACTGAACCGTGTGAGTGTGTATATGTGCTGGCGTAGACTGTGTATTGAGTTATAGTCTGTGTGTGTGTGCTGGTATAGACTGTGCATTGCAACACAGCTGTGTGTGTGAGTGTCTGTGTCTCTGTGCTGTTAAAGGTTTTGCCCTAAATCACAGTGAGCCGTCTGTGTCTGTTTTTATGTGTGTGTGTGTCATGTATGGATGGTGCATTGAGTCACAGTGAGCCGTGTGTGTATATGTGTGTGCTGGTACAGGCTGTGCATTGTGTCACAGTGAGGTGTGTGTGTGTGCATGTGTGCTGGTATACATAGTGCATTGAGTCACAATGCCGTGTGGGTGTGTGTGTCAGCACGCTGGTATAGGTTGTGTAATGAGTCACAGTGAGGGTTGTGTGTCTGTGTGTGCTGCTATAGGCAGACCATAGAGTCACAGTGAAGTGTGTGTGTGTGTGTGTGCTGGTATATGCTGCGCATTGAGTCACAGGTATGTGTGGGTGTGTGTGTGTGGTACAGGTTGCGTGTTGAGTCACAGGTGTGTGTGTGTGTGTGCTGGTGCAGGCTGTGCATTGAGTCACAGTGAGGTGTATGTGTGTTTGTATGTGCCAGTAAGAATGGTGCATTGAGTTGCACTGAGCCGTGTATGTGTGTATGTGTATGTGCTGGTATAGACTGTGTATTCAGTCACAGTCAGTTGTGTGAGTGTGTGTGCTGGTATAGACTGCATTGAGTCACAACCATGTGTGTGTGAGTGTGTGTGTCTGTGTGCTGTTATAGGCTTTGCACTGAATCACAGTAAGCCGTCTGTGTGTGTTTGTATGTGTGTGCAGGTATGGACGGTGCATTGAATCAGAGTGAGCAGTGTGTGTGTGTGTGTGTGTGTGTGCATGGTTGTTAATTTAGGCTGTGCCTTGAGTCACAGTGAGCCGTGTGTGTGTGTTTGTGCTGGTATAGACTGTGCAGTGAGTCACAGTAGGTGTGTGTGTCTGTGCTCGTATAGGCTGAGCATTGAGTCACAGTGAGGTGTGTGTCTGCGTATTTGTGTGTGTGTATGTTTTGTGGTATAGGCTCTGCAATGAGTCACCGTGAGCTGTGAGTGTGTGTTTCTGTGTGTGTGTGTGCTGGTATAGGCTGAGCATTGAGTCACAGTGAGGCCTGGGTGTGTGCCGGTATAGGCTATGCATTGAGTCACAGAGGTGTGAATATGTGTGTGTGTGTGTGTGTGTGCAGGTATTGACCGGGCATTGAGCCACAGTGAGACGTGTGCATGTGTTTGTGTTTGTGTGTGTGTATCTGCTGGTATGGAAAGAGCATTGAATCGCACTGAGCCGTGTCTCTGTGTGTGTGTGTGTGTGCTGGTATAGACCCTGCATTGAGTCACAGTGAGCTGTGTGTGTGTGTGCTGGTATAGTCTGAGCATTGAGTCACAGTGAGGTGCGTGTGTGTATGTGCTGCTTATAGACTGTGCATTGAGTCACAGTCAGCTGTGTTTTGTGTTTCTGTGTGCTGGTATAGACTGCACTGAGTCACAATCAGCCGTGTGTGTGTGTGTGTGTATGCAGGTATAGACTGTGCATTGAGTCACAGTGGGGTGTGTGTGTGTGTCTGCATCTGTGTGTGCTGGTAGAGACTCTGCATTGAGTCACAGTGAGCCATGTGTGTGTGCTGGCATAAGCTGCTCATTGACTCATAGTGAGCCGTTTGGGAGTGCTCAGGTATAGCCTGAGCATTGAGTCACAGTGAGTTGCATGTGTGTGTGTGTGTGTGTGCGACTTATAGACTGTGCATGGAATCACAGTCAGGTGTGTTTGTGTGCGTGTGTGCTGGTATAGGCTGTGCACTGAGTCACAGTGAGCTGTGTTTGTTTGTGTGGTCTGGTATATGCTGTGCATTGAGTCACACTGAGCCATGCATGTGTGTGTGTGTGTGTTGGTATAGGCTGAGCATTGAGTCACAGGTTTGTGTGTGTGTGTGCACATATAAACTTTGTGTTGAGCCACAATGAGCCGAGTGTGTGTATGTGTGTATGTGCTGGTATGTATAATGCATTGAGTCACACTGAGCTGGACCTGTGTGTGTCTGTATGTGCTGGTATAGACTCTGCATTGTGTCAGAGTCAGGTGTGTGTGCATGCGTGTGTGTGTGTGCTGGTATAGTTTGTGCATTTATTCACAGTAACATATGCGTGCATGTGTGTGTGTGTGTGTGTGCTGGTATAAGCTCTGCACTGAGTCACAGTCACCCGTGTGTGTGTGTTCATGCCATGCATTGAGTCACACTGATGTGTGGGTGTGTGCAGGTGTGCTGGTATAGATAGTGCATTGAGTCACAGTGCCGTGTGTGTGTGTATCTGCAAGCTGGTTTAGGGTGTGTATTGAGTCACAGTGAGGGGAGTGTGTGTGTGTGGTGTTATATGTTGTGCATTGAGTCACAGGTATATGTGTGTGTGTGTGTGCTGGTGCAGGCTGTGCATTGAGTCACAGTGAGGTGTGTGTGTGTGTGTATGTGCTGGTATAGACTCTGTATTGAGTCACAGTCAGTTGTGTGTGTGTGTGTGCTCGTATAGGCTTTGCACTGAATCAGAGTGAGCCGTCTGTGTGTGTTTGTATGTGTGTGCAAGTAAGGATGGTGCATTGAATCACAGTGAACAGTGTGTGTGTGTGTGTGTGTGTGTGTGCACGGGTGCTAATTTAGGCTATGCTTTGAGTCACAGTGAGCCATGTCTGTGTGTTTCTGCTGGTATAGACTGTGCACGGAGTCACATTGAGCCATGTATGTGTGCGTGTGTTTGTCTTGGTGTAGGCTGTGCATTGAGTCACAGTAGCTGTTTGTGTGTCTGTGCTGGTATAGCCTGAGCATTGAGTCACAGTGAGGTGTGTGTCTGTGTATGTGTGTGTGTGTATGTGTTGTGGTATAGGCTCTGCAGTGAGTCTCCATGAGCTGTGAGTGTGTGTTTGAGTGTGTGTGTGTGCTGGTATAGGCTGAGCATTGAGTCACAGTGAGGCATGTCTGTGTGCCGGTATAGGCTGTGCATTGAGTTACAGATGTGTGTGTGTGTGTGTGTGTGCAGGTATTGACTGGGCATTGAGCCACATTGAGATGTGTGCATGTGTGTGTGTGTGTGAGTGTGTGCTGGTATAGACTGTGCATTGAGTCACAGGTGTTTGTGTGTGTGTGTGTGTGCTGGAATAGACTGTACATTGAGTCTCAGTCAGTCATGTGTGTGTATGTGTGTGTGTGTGCACTGGTATAGGCTGACTTTGAGTCAGAATGAGGTGAATGTGTGTGTGCATCTGCTGGTATATGCTTTGCATTGAGTCACAATGAGCTATGGGTGTGTGTGTGTGTGTGTGTGTGTGCTGGTATAGATTTTACCCTGAGTCACCGGGAGCCGTGTGTGTGCTGGTATAGACTGTGCATTAAGTCTCAGTGAGCTTTTCTTGAGTGTCTGTGGGTGTGTGTGTGTGTGTGCTGGTATAGGCTGTGCACTTACTCACAGTCCCTCGTGTGTGTGTGTGTGTGTGTGCAGGTATGGAGGATGCATTGAGTCACAGTCACCCGTGTGTGTGTTTGTGCACGCTGGTATAGGCTGTGCATTCGGTCACAGTTAGGAGTGTTTGTGTATGTGTGTGCTGGTATAGGCTGAGCATTGAGCCACAGTGAGGTGCGTGTGTTTGTGTGTGTGTGTGCCATAAGAATCTGTGCATTGAGTCACAGTGATTCATGTGTGTGTGTGTGCATGTGTGTGTGCTGGTATAGGCTGTGCATTGAGTCACAGTAACCCGTGTGTGTATGTGCTGGTATAGACTGTGCATTGACTCACAGCCATGTGTGTGACTGTGTGTGTGCTGGTATAGACCCTGAATTGAGTCACAGTCAGGTGTGTTTGTGTGTGTCTGTGTGCTGGTATAGACTGTGCATGGAGTCACAGTGTACCGTGTGTGTGTGTGTGCATGATGGTATAGACTGTGTATTGAGTCACAGTGAGGTGTGTGTGTGTGAGTGCTGGTATAGGCTGTGGACTGAGTCACATTGACCTGTGTGTGTGTGTGTATGTGCAGGTACGGGTGGTGCATTGAGTCACAGTCAGCGATGTGTGTGTGTGTGTGTGTGTGTGTGTGTGTGTGTGTGCTGGTATAGACCCTGCATTGAGTCACAGTGAACCGTGTGTGTGTGTGCTGGTATATTCTGAGCATTGAGTCACAGTCAGGTGCATGTGTGTATGTGTTGCTTATAGACTGTGCATTGAGTCACAGTCAGGTGTGTTTTGTGGTTCTGTGTGCTGGTATAGACTGCATTGAATCACACTCAGCCGTGTGTGTGTGTGTACACAGGTATAGACTGTGCATTAAGTCACATTGGGGTGTGTGTGTGTGCTTGTATAGAATGTTCATGGAGTCAGTGTTTAGCCATGTTTGTGTGTGTGTGTGTGTGTTTGTGTGTCCTGGTGTAGAATCTGCATTGAGTGACAGTGAGCCATATGTGTGTGCTTGCATAGGCTGCACATTCAGTCGCAGTGAGCTGTTCTTGTGTGTGTGTGTGTGTGTGTGCTGGTATAGACTGTGCACTGAGTCACAGTCACCCGTGTGTGTTTGTACAGGCTGTGCATTGAGTCACACTGAGGTGTGTGTGTGGGTGTGCTGGTATAGATAGTGCATTGAGTCACAGTGCCATGTGTGTGTGTGTGTCTGCACGCTGGTATAGGCTGTGTATTGAGTCAGAGTGAGGGGTGTGTGTGTCTGTGTGTGCTGCTATAGGCTGACCGTTAAGTCACAGTGATGGGGGTGTGTGTGTGTGCTGGTACAGGCTTGGCATTGAGTCACAGGTGTGTGTGTGTGTGTGCTGGTGCAGGCTGTTCAGTGATGCACAGTAAGGTGTGTGTGTGTGTGTCAGTATAGACTCTTCATTGAGTCAGAGTGAGCCGTGTGTGTGATGGCATAGGCTGTGCATTGAGTCACAGTGAGCCGTGTGTCTGTGTGCTGGTATAGTCTGAGCATTGAGTCACACTGAGTTGTGTGTGTGTATGTGTATGTGCTGGTATGGATGGTGCATTAAGTTACTCTGAGCCGTGTGTGTGTGTGTATGTGCTGCTATAGAATGTGCATTGAGTCACAGCTGTGTGTGTGTGAGTGTGTGTGTCTGTGTGCTGTTATAAGCTTTGCCCTGAATCACAGTGAGACGTCTTTGTGTGTTTTTATGTGTGTGTGTGCAGTTATGGACGGTGCATTGAGTCACAGTTTGCCGTGTGTGTGTGTGTGTGTGCTGGTACAGGCTATGCACTGAGTCACACTGAGGCGTGTGTATGTGCATGTGTGCTGGTATAGATAGTGCATTGAGTCACCGTGCCGTGTGTGTGTGTGTGTCTGTAAGCTGGTATAGGCTGTGTATTGAGTCACAGTGAGGGGTGTGTGTGTCTGTGTGTGCTACTATAGGCTGACCATTGTGTCACAGTGATGTGTGTGTGTGTGTGTGTGTGTGCTGGTATAGGCTGCTCATTGAGTCACAGTGAGGTGTGTGTGTGTTTGTATGTGCTGGTATGGACGGTACATTGAGTTGCACTGAGCCGTGTATAGACTGTGTGTTGAGTCACAGTCAGGTGTGTGTGTGTGTGTGTGTGCGGGTATAGACTGTGCAATGAGTCACAGTTGTGTCTGTGTGAGTGTGTGTGTCTGTGTGCTGTTATAGGCTTTGCACTGAGTCACAGTGAGCCTTCTGTGTGTGTTTGTATGTGTGTGCAGATATGGATTGTTCATTGAATCACAGTGAGCAGTGTGTGTGTCTGTGTGCTGGTATAGGTGATTCATTGTGTCACAGTGAGCCATGTGTGAGTGCGTGTTTGTGTTTGTGTGTGTTCTGGTATAGGCTGTGTATCAAGTCACAGTGAGCCCTGTATCTGTGCGTGTGTGTGTGTGTGCTGGTATAGGCTGTGCATTGAGTTATATTTGGGTGTATATATGTGCTGGTTTAGGGTGTGCACTGAGTCACAGCTTTGTGTGTGTCTGTGTGTGTGTATGTATGTGTGTGTACTGTTACAGGCTTTGCATTGAGTCACACTGAGGTGTGTGTGCGAGTGTGCTTGTATAGATAGTGCATTGAGTCAGAGTGCCATGTGTGTGTGTCTGCACGCTGGTATAGGCTGTGCATTGAGTCACAGTGAGAGGTGTGTGTGTCTGTGTGTGCTGCTATATGCTGACCATTGAGTCACAGTGAGGTGTGTGTGCGTGTGTGCTGGTATAGGCTGCGCATTGAGTCATAGGTGTGTGTGTGTGTGTGCAGTTGCAGTCTGCACATTGAAACACAGTGAGGTGAGTGTGTGTGTTGGTATAGACTCTTCATTGAGTCACAGTGAGCCATATGTGTTAGAAGGCATACGTTGTGCATTGAGTCACAGTGAGCCGTGTGTCTGTGTGCTGGTATAGTCTGAGCATTGAGTCACACTGAGGTATGTGTGTGTGTGTGTATGTACTGGTATGGATGGTGCATTGAGTTACACTGAACCGTGTGAGTGTGTATATGTGCTGGCGTAGACTGTGTATTGAGTTATAGTCTGTGTGTGTGTGCTGGTATAGACTGTGCATTGCAACACAGCTGTGTGTGTGAGTGTCTGTGTCTCTGTGCTGTTAAAGGTTTTGCCCTAAATCACAGTGAGCCGTCTGTGTCTGTTTTTATGTGTGTGTGTGTCATGTATGGATGGTGCATTGAGTCACAGTGAGCCGTGTGTGTATATGTGTGTGCTGGTACAGGCTGTGCATTGTGTCACAGTGAGGTGTGTGTGTGTGCATGTGTGCTGGTATACATAGTGCATTAAGTCACAATGCCGTGTGGGTGTGTGTGTCAGCACGCTGGTATAGGTTGTGTAATGAGTCACAGTGAGGGTTGTGTGTCTGTGTGTGCTGCTATAGGCAGACCATAGAGTCACAGTGAAGTGTGTGTGTGTGTGTGTGCTGGTATATGCTGCGCATTGAGTCACAGGTATGTGTGGGTGTGTGTGTGTGGTACAGGTTGCGTGTTGAGTCACAGGTGTGTGTGTGTGTGTGCTGGTGCAGGCTGTGCATTGAGTCACAGTGAGGTGTATGTGTGTTTGTATGTGCCAGTAAGAATGGTGCATTGAGTTGCACTGAGCCGTGTATGTGTGTATGTGTATGTGCTGGTATAGACTGTGTATTCAGTCACAGTCAGTTGTGTGAGTGTGTGTGCTGGTATAGACTGCATTGAGTCACAACCATGTGTGTGTGAGTGTGTGTGTCTGTGTGCTGTTATAGGCTTTGCACTGAATCACAGTAAGCCGTCTGTGTGTGTTTGTATGTGTGTGCAGGTATGGACGGTGCATTGAATCAGAGTGAGCAGTGTGTGTGTGTGTGTGTGTGTGTGCATGGTTGTTAATTTAGGCTGTGCCTTGAGTCACAGTGAGCCGTGTGTGTGTGTTTGTGCTGGTATAGACTGTGCAGTGAGTCACAGTAGGTGTGTGTGTCTGTGCTCGTATAGGCTGAGCATTGAGTCACAGTGAGGTGTGTGTCTGCGTATTTGTGTGTGTGTATGTGTTGTGGTATAGGCTCTGCAATGAGTCACCGTGAGCTGTGAGTGTGTGTTTCTGTGTGTGTGTGTGCTAGTATAGGCTGAGCATTGAGTCACAGTGAGGCCTGGGTGTGTGCCGGTATAGGCTATGCATTGAGTCACAGAGGTGTGAATATGTGTGTGTGTGTGTGTGTGCAGGTATTGACCGGGCATTGAGCCACAGTGAGACGTGTGCATGTGTTTGTGTTTGTGTGTGTGTATCTGCTGGTATGGAAAGAGCATTGAATCACACTGAGCCGTGTCTCTGTGTGTGTGTGTGTGTGCTGGTATAGACCCTGCATTGAGTCACAGTGAGCTGTGTGTGTGTGTGCTGGTATAGTCTGAGCATTGAGTCACAGTGAGGTGCGTGTGTGTATGTGCTGCTTATAGACTGTGCATTGAGTCACAGTCAGCTGTGTTTTGTGTTTCTGTGTGCTGGTATAGACTGCACTGAGTCACAATCAGCCGTGTGTGTGTGTGTGTGTGTGTATGCAGGTATAGACTGTGCATTGAGTCACAGTGGGGTGTGTGTGTGTGTCTGCATCTGTGTGTGCTGGTAGAGACTCTGCATTGAGTCACAGTGAGCCATGTGTGTGTGCTGGCATAAGCTGCTCATTGACTCATAGTGAGCCGTTTGGGAGTGCTCAGGTATAGCCTGAGCATTGAGTCACAGTGAGTTGCATGTGTGTGTGTGTGTGTGTGCGACTTATAGACTGTGCATGGAATCACAGTCAGGTGTGTTTGTGTGCGTGTGTGCTGGTATAGGCTGTGCACTGAGTCACAGTGAGCTGTGTTTGTTTGTGTGGTCTGGTATATGCTGTGCATTGAGTCACACTGAGCCATGCATGTGTGTGTGTGTGTGTTGGTATAGGCTGAGCATTGAGTCACAGGTTTGTGTGTGTGTGTGCACATATAAACTTTCTGTTGAGCCACAATGAGCCGAGTGTGTGTATGTGTGTATGTGCTGGTATGGATAATGCATTGAGTCACACTGAGCTGGACCTCTGTGTGTCTGTATGTGCTGGTATAGACTCTGCATTGTGTCAGAGTCAGGTGTGTGTGCATGCGTGTGTGTGTGTGCTGGTATAGTTTGTGCATTTATTCACAGTAACATATGCGTGCATGTGTGTGTGTGTGTGTGCTGGTATAAGCTCTGCACTGAGTCACAGTCACCCGTGTGTGTGTGTACATGCCATGCATTGAGTCACACTGATGTGTGGGTGTGTGCAGGTGTGCTGGTATAGATAGTGCATTGAGTCACAGTGCCGTGTGTGTGTGTATCTGCAAGCTGGTTTAGGGTGTGTATTGAGTCACAGTGAGGGGAGTGTGTGTGTGTGGTGTTATATGTTGTGCATTGAGTCACAGGTATATGTGTGTGTGTGTGTGCTGGTGCAGGCTGTGCATTGAGTCACAGTGAGGTGTGTGTGTGTGTGTATGTGCTGGTATAGACTCTGTATTGAGTCACAGTCAGTTGTGTGTGTGTGTGTGCTCGTATAGGCTTTGCACTGAATCAGAGTGAGCCGTCTGTGTGTGTTTGTATGTGTGTGCAAGTAAGGATGGTGCATTGAATCACAGTGAACAGTGTGTGTGTGTGTGTGTGTGTGCACGGGTGCTAATTTAGGCTATGCTTTGAGTCACAGTGAGCCATGTCTGTGTGTTTCTGCTGGTATAGACTGTGCACGGAGTCACATTGAGCCATGTATGTGTGCGTGTGTTTGTCTTGGTGTAGGCTGTGCATTGAGTCACAGTAGCTGTTTGTGTGTCTGTGCTGGTATAGCCTGAGCATTGAGTCACAGTGAGGTGTGTGTCTGTGTATGTGTGTGTGTGTATGTGTTGTGGTATAGGCTCTGCAGTGAGTCTCCATGAGCTGTGAGTGTGTGTTTGAGTGTGTGTGTGTGCTGGTATAGGCTGAGCATTGAGTCACAGTGAGGCATGTCTGTGTGCCGGTATAGGCTGTGCATTGAGTTACAGATGTGTGTGTGTGTGTGTGTGTGCAGGTATTGACTGGGCATTGAGCCACATTGAGATGTGTGCATGTGTGTGTGTGTGTGAGTGTGTGCTGGTATAGACTGTGCATTGAGTCACAGGTGTTTGTGTGTGTGTGTGTGTGCTGGAATAGACTGTACATTGAGTCTCAGTCAGTCATTTGTGTGTATGTGTGTGTGTGTGCACTGGTATAGGCTGACTTTGAGTCAGAATGAGGTGAATGTGTGTGTGCATCTGCTGGTATATGCTTTGCATTGAGTCACAATGAGCTATGGGTGTGTGTGTGTGTGTGTGTGTGTGCTGGTATAGATTTTACCCTGAGTCACAGGGAGCCGTGTGTGTGCTGGTATAGACTGTGCATTAAGTCTCAGTGAGCTTTTCTTGAGTGTCTGTGGGTGTGTGTGTGTGTGTGCTGGTATAGGCTGTGCACTTACTCACAGTCCCTCGTGTGTGTGTGTGTGTGTGCAGGTATGGAGGATGCATTGAGTCACAGTCACCCGTGTGTGTGTTTGTGCACGCTGTTATAGGCTGTGCATTCGGTCACAGTTAGGAGTGTTTGTGTATGTGTGTGCTGGTATAGGCTGAGCATTGAGCCACAGTGAGGTGCGTGTGTTTGTGTGTGTGTGTGCCATAAGAATCTGTGCATTGAGTCACAGTGATTCATGTGTGTGTGTGTGCATGTGTGTGTGCTGGTATAGGCTGTGCATTGAGTCACAGTAACCCGTGTGTGTTTGTGCTGGTATAGACTGTGCATTGACTCACAGCCATGTGTGTGACTGTGTGTGTGCTGGTATAGACCCTGAATTGAGTCACAGTCAGGTGTGTTTGTCTGTGTCTGTGTGCTGGTATAGACTGTGCATGGAGTCACAGTGTGCCGTGTGTGTGTGTGTGCATGATGGTATAGACTGTGTATTGAGTCACAGTGAGGTGTGTGTGTGTGAGTGCTGGTATAGGCTGTGGACTGAGTCACATTGACCTGTGTGTGTGTGTGTATGTGCAGGTAAGGGTGGTGCATTGAGTCACAGTCAGCGATGTGTGTGTGTGTGTGTGTGTGTGTGTGTGTGTGTGCTGGTATAGACCCTGCATTGAGTCACAGTGAACCGTGTGTGTGTGTGCTGGTATATTCTGAGCATTGAGTCACAGTCAGGTGCATGTGTGTATGTGTTGCTTATAGACTGTGCATTGAGTCACAGTCAGGTGTGTTTTGTGGTTCTGTGTGCTGGTATAGACTGCATTGAATCACACTCAGCCGTGTGTGTGTGTGTACACAGGTATAGACTGTGCATTAAGTCACATTGGCGTGTGTGTGTGTGCTTGTATAGAATGTTCATGGAGTCAGTGTTTAGCCATGTTTGTGTGTGTGTGTTTGTGTGTCCTGGTGTAGAATCTGCATTGAGTGACAGTGAGCCATATGTGTGTGCTTGCCTAGGCTGCACATTCAGTCGCAGTGAGCTGTTCTTGTGTGTGTGTGTGTGTGTGTGCTGGTATAGACTGTGCACTGAGTCACAGTCACCCGTGTGTGTTTGTACAGGCTGTGCATTGAGTCACACTGAGGTGTGTGTGCGGGTGTGCTGGTATAGATAGTGCATTGAGTCACAGTGCCATGTGAGTGTGTGTGTGTCTGCACGCTGGTATAGGCTGTGTATTGAGTCAGAGTGAGGGGTGTGTGTGTCTGTGTGTGCTGCTATAGGCTGACCGTTAAGTCACAGTGATGGGGGTGTGTGTGTGTGCTGGTACAGGCTTGGCATTGAGTCACAGGTTTGTGTGTGTGTGTGTGCTGGTGCAGGCTGTTCAGTGATGCACAGTAAGGTGTGTGTGTGTGTGTCAGTATAGACTCTTCATTGAGTCAGAGTGAGCCGTGTGTGTGATGGCATAGGCTGTGCATTGAGTCACAGTGAGCCGTGTGTCTGTGTGCTGGTATAGTCTGAGCATTGAGTCACACTGAGTTGTGTGTGTGTATGTGTATGTGCTGGTATGGATGGTGCATTAAGTTACTCTGAGCCGTGTGTGTGTGTGTATGTGCTGCTATAGAATGTGCATTGAGTCACAGCTGTGTGTGTGTGAGTGTGTGTGTCTGTGTGCTGTTATAAGCTTTGCCCTGAATCACAGTGAGACGTCTTTGTGTGTTTTTATGTGTGTGTGTGCAGTTATGGACGGTGCATTGAGTCACAGTTTGCAGTGTGTGTGTGTGTGTGTGCTGGTACAGGCTATGCATTGAGTCACACTGAGGCGTGTGTATGTGCATGTGTGCTGGTATAGATAGTGCATTGAGTCACCGTGCCGTGTGTGTGTGTGTGTCTGTAAGCTGGTATAGGCTGTGTATTGAGTCACAGTGAGGGGTGTGTGTGTCTGTGTGTGCTACTATAGGCTGACCATTGTGTCACAGTGATGTGTGTGTGTGTGTGTGTGTGTGCTGGTATAGGCTGCTCATTGAGTCACAGTGAGGTGTGTGTGTGTTTGTATGTGCTGGTATGGACGGTACATTGAGTTGCACTGAGCCGTGTATAGACTGTGTGTTGAGTCACAGTCAGGTGTGTGTGTGTGTGTGTGTGTGTGCTGGTATAGACTGTGCAATGAGTCACAGTTGTGTGTGTGTGAGTGTGTGTGTCTGTGTGCTGTTATAGGCTTTGCACTGAGTCACAGTGAGCCTTCTGTGTGTGTTTGTATGTGTGTGCAGATATGGATGGTTCATTGAATCACAGTGAGCAGTGTGTGTGTCTGTGTGCTGTTATGGGTGATTCATTGTGTCACAGTGAGCCATGTGTGAGTGCGTGTTTGTGTTTGTGTGTGTTCTGGTATAGGCTGTGTATCAAGTCACATTGAGCCCTGTATCTGTGCGTGTGTGTGTGTGTGCTGGTATAGGCTGTGCATTGAGTTATATTAGGGTGTGTGTATGTGCTGGTTTAGGGTGTGCATTGAGTCACAGCTTTGTGTGTGTCTGTGTGTGTGTATGTATGTGTGTGTACTGTTACAGGCTTTGCATTGAGTCACACTGAGGTGTGTGTGCGAGTGTGCTTGTATAGATAGTGCATTGAGTCAGAGTGCCATGTGTGTGTGTCTGCACGCTGGTATAGGCTGTGCATTGAGTCACAGTGAGAGGTGTGTGTGTCTGTGTGTGCTGCTATATGCTGACCATTGAGTCACAGTGAGGTGTGTGTGCGTGTGTGCTGGTATAGGCTGCGCATTGAGTCATAGGTGTGTGTGTGTGTGTGCAGTTGCAGTCTGCACATTGAAACACAGTGAGGTGAGTGTGTGTGTTGGTATAGACTCTTCATTGAGTCACAGTGAGCCATATGTGTTAGAAGGCATACGTTGTGCATTGAGTCACAGTGAGCCGTGTGTCTGTGTGCTGGTATAGTCTGAGCATTGAGTCACACTGAGGTATGTGTGTGTGTGTGTATGTACTGGTATGGATGGTGCATTGAGTTACACTGAACCGTGTGAGTGTGTATATGTGCTGGCGTAGACTGTGTATTGAGTTATAGTCTGTGTGTGTGTGCTGGTATAGACGGTGCATTGCAACACAGCTGTGTGTGTGAGTGTCTGTGTCTCTGTGCTGTTAAAGGTTTTGCCCTAAATCACAGTGAGCCGTCTGTGTCTGTTTTTATGTGTGTGTGTGTCATGTATGGATGGTGCATTGAGTCACAGTGAGCCGTGTGTGTATATGTGTGTGCTGGTACAGGCTGTGCATTGTGTCACAGTGAGGTGTGTGTGTGTGCATGTGTGCTGGTATACATAGTGCATTGAGTCACAATGCCGTGTGGGTGTGTGTGTCAGCACGCTGGTATAGGTTGTGTAATGAGTCACAGTGAGGGTTGTGTGTCTGTGTGTGCTGCTATAGGCAGACCATAGAGTCACAGTGAAGTGTGTGTGTGTGTGTGTGCTGGTATATGCTGCGCATTGAGTCACAGGTATGTGTGGGTGTGTGTGTGTGGTACAGGTTGCGTGTTGAGTCACAGGTGTGTGTGTGTGTGTGCTGGTGCAGGCTGTGCATTGAGTCACAGTGAGGTGTATGTGTGTTTGTATGTGCCAGTAAGAATGGTGCATTGAGTTGCACTGAGCCGTGTATGTGTGTATGTGTATGTGCTGGTATAGACTGTGTATTGAGTCACAGTCAGTTGTGTGAGTGTGTGTGCTGGTATAGACTGCATTGAGTCACAACCATGTGTGTGTGAGTGTGTGTGTCTGTGTGCTGTTATAGGCTTTGCACTGAATCACAGTAAGCCGTCTGTGTGTGTTTGTATGTGTGTGCAGGTATGGACGGTGCATTGAATCAGAGTGAGCAGTGTGTGTGTGTGTGTGTGTGTGTGTGCACGGGTGTTAATTTAGGCTGTGCCTTGAGTCACAGTGAGCCATGTGTGTGTGTGTTTGTGCTGGTATAAACTGTGCAGTGAGTCACAGTAGGTGTGTGTGTCTGTGCTCGTATAGGCTGAGCATTGAGTCACAGTGAGGTGTGTGTCTGCGTATTTGTGTGTGTGTATGTGTTGTGGTATAGGCTCTGCAATGAGTCACCGTGAGCTGTGAGTGTGTGTTTCTGTGTGTGTGTGTGCTGGTATAGGCTGAGCATTGAGTCACAGTGAGGCCTGGGTGTGTGCCGGTATAGGCTATGCATTGAGTCACAGAGGTGTGAATATGTGTGTGTGTGTGTGTGTGTGCAGGTATTGACCGGGCATTGAGCCACAGTGAGACGTGTGCATGTGTTTGTGTTTGTGTGTGTGTATCTGCTGGTATGGAAAGAGCATTGAATCACACTGAGCCGTGTCTCTGTGTGTGTGTGTGTGTGCTGGTATAGACCCTGCATTGAGTCACAGTGAGCTGTGTGTGTGTGTGCTGGTATAGTCTGAGCATTGAGTCACAGTGAGGTGCGTGTGTGTATGTGCTGCTTATAGACTGTGCATTGAGTCACAGTCAGCTGTGTTTTGTGTTTCTGTGTGCTGGTATAGACTGCACTGAGTCACAATCAGCCGTGTGTGTGTGTGTGTGTGTATGCAGGTATAGACTGTGCATTGCGTCACAGTGGGGTGTGTGTGTGTGTCTGCATCTGTGTGTGCTGGTAGAGACTCTGCATTGAGTCACAGTGAGCCATGTGTGTGTGCTGGCATAAGCTGCTCATTGACTCATAGTGAGCCGTTTGGGAGTGCTCAGGTATAGCCTGAGCATTGAGTCACAGTGAGTTGCATGTGTGTGTGTGTGTGTGTGCGACTTATAGACTGTGCATGGAATCACAGTCAGGTGTGTTTGTGTGCGTGTGTGCTGGTATAGGCTGTGCACTGAGTCACAGTGAGCTGTGTTTGTTTGTGTGGTCTGGTATATGCTGTGCATTGAGTCACACTGAGCCATGCATGTGTGTGTGTGTGTGTTGGTATAGGCTGAGCATTGAGTCACAGGTTTGTGTGTGTGTGTGCACATATAAACTTTGTGTTGAGCCACAATGAGCCGAGTGTGTGTATGTGTGTATGTGCTGGTATGGATAATGCATTGAGTCACACTGAGCTGGACCTGTGTGTGTCTGTATGTGCTGGTATAGACTCTGCATTGTGTCAGAGTCAGGTGTGTGTGCATGCGTGTGTGTGTGTGCTGGTATAGTTTGTGCATTTATTCACAGTAACATATGCGTGCATGTGTGTGTGTGTGTGTGCTGGTATAAGCTCTGCACTGAGTCACAGTCACCCGTGTGTGTGTGTACATGCCATGCATTGAGTCACACTGATGTGTGGGTGTGTGCAGGTGTGCTGGTATAGATAGTGCATTGAGTCACAGTGCCGTGTGTGTGTGTATCTGCAAGCTGGTTTAGGGTGTGTATTGAGTCACAGTGAGGGGAGTGTGTGTGTGTGGTGTTATATGTTGTGCATTGAGTCACAGGTATATGTGTGTGTGTGTGTGCTGGTGCAGGCTGTGCATTGAGTCACAGTGAGGTGTGTGTGTGTGTGTATGTGCTGGTATAGACTCTGTATTGAGTCACAGTCAGTTGTGTGTGTGTGTGTGCTCGTATAGGCTTTGCACTGAATCAGAGTGAGCCGTCTGTGTGTGTTTGTATGTGTGTGCAAGTAAGGATGGTGCATTGAATCACAGTGAACAGTGTGTGTGTGTGTGTGTGTGTGCACGGGTGCTAATTTAGGCTATGCTTTGAGTCACAGTGAGCCATGTCTGTGTGTTTCTGCTGGTATAGACTGTGCACGGAGTCACATTGAGCCATGTATGTGTGCGTGTGTTTGTCTTGGTGTAGGCTGTGCATTGAGTCACAGTAGCTGTTTGTGTGTCTGTGCTGGTATAGCCTGAGCATTGAGTCACAGTGAGGTGTGTGTCTGTGTATGTGTGTGTGTGTATGTGTTGTGGTATAGGCTCTGCAGTGAGTCTCCATGAGCTGTGAGTGTGTGTTTGAGTGTGTGTGTGTGCTGGTATAGGCTGAGCATTGAGTCACAGTGAGGCATGTCTGTGTGCCGGTATAGGCTGTGCATTGAGTTACAGATGTGTGTGTGTGTGTGTGTGTGCAGGTATTGACTGGGCATTGAGCCACATTGAGATGTGTGCATGTGTGTGTGTGTGTGAGTGTGTGCTGGTATAGACTGTGCATTGAGTCACAGGTGTTTGTGTGTGTGTGTGTGTGCTGGAATAGACTGTACATTGAGTCTCAGTCAGTCATTTGTGTGTATGTGTGTGTGTGTGCACTGGTATAGGCTGACTTTGAGTCAGAATGAGGTGAATGTGTGTGTGCATCTGCTGGTATATGCTTTGCATTGAGTCACAATGAGCTATGGGTGTGTGTGTGTGTGTGTGTGTGTGTGCTGGTATAGATTTTACCCTGAGTCACAGGGAGCCGTGTGTGTGCTGGTATAGACTGTGCATTAAGTCTCAGTGAGCTTTTCTTGAGTGTCTGTGGGTGTGTGTGTGTGTGTGCTGGTATAGGCTGTGCACTTACTCACAGTCCCTCGTGTGTGTGTGTGTGTGTGCAGGTATGGAGGATGCATTGAGTCACAGTCACCCGTGTGTGTGTTTGTGCACGCTGTTATAGGCTGTGCATTCGGTCACAGTTAGGAGTGTTTGTGTATGTGTGTGCTGGTATAGGCTGAGCATTGAGCCACAGTGAGGTGCGTGTGTTTGTGTGTGTGTGTGCCATAAGAATCTGTGCATTGAGTCACAGTGATTCATGTGTGTGTGTGTGCATGTGTGTGTGCTGGTATAGGCTGTGCATTGAGTCACAGTAACCCGTGTGTGTTTGTGCTGGTATAGACTGTGCATTGACTCACAGCCATGTGTGTGACTGTGTGTGTGCTGGTATAGACCCTGAATTGAGTCACAGTCAGGTGTGTTTGTCTGTGTCTGTGTGCTGGTATAGACTGTGCATGGAGTCACAGTGTGCCGTGTGTGTGTGTGTGCATGATGGTATAGACTGTGTATTGAGTCACAGTGAGGTGTGTGTGTGTGAGTGCTGGTATAGGCTGTGGACTGAGTCACATTGACCTGTGTGTGTGTGTGTATGTGCAGGTACGGGTGGTGCATTGAGTCACAGTCAGCGATGTGTGTGTGTGTGTGTGTGTGTGTGTGTGTGTGTGCTGGTATAGACCCTGCATTGAGTCACAGTGAACCGTGTGTGTGTGTGCTGGTATATTCTGAGCATTGAGTCACAGTCAGGTGCATGTGTGTATGTGTTGCTTATAGACTGTGCATTGAGTCACAGTCAGGTGTGTTTTGTGGTTCTGTGTGCTGGTATAGACTGCATTGAATCACACTCAGCCGTGTGTGTGTGTGTACACAGGTATAGACTGTGCATTAAGTCACATTGGGGTGTGTGTGTGTGCTTGTATAGAATGTTCATGGAGTCAGTGTTTAGCCATGTTTGTGTGTGTGTGTTTGTGTGTCCTGGTGTAGAATCTGCATTGAGTGACAGTGAGCCATATGTGTGTGCTTGCCTAGGCTGCACATTCAGTCGCAGTGAGCTGTTCTTGTGTGTGTGTGTGTGTGTGTGCTGGTATAGACTGTGCACTGAGTCACAGTCACCCGTGTGTGTTTGTACAGGCTGTGCATTGAGTCACACTGAGGTGTGTGTGCGGGTGTGCTGGTATAGATAGTGCATTGAGTCACAGTGCCATGTGAGTGTGTGTGTGTCTGCACGCTGGTATAGGCTGTGTATTGAGTCAGAGTGAGGGGTGTGTGTGTCTGTGTGTGCTGCTATAGGCTGACCGTTAAGTCACAGTGATGGGGGTGTGTGTGTGTGCTGGTACAGGCTTGGCATTGAGTCACAGGTGTGTGTGTGTGTGTGCTGGTGCAGGCTGTTCAGTGATGCACAGTAAGGTGTGTGTGTGTGTGTCAGTATAGACTCTTCATTGAGTCAGAGTGAGCCGTGTGTGTGATGGCATAGGCTGTGCATTGAGTCACAGTGAGCCGTGTGTCTGTGTGCTGGTATAGTCTGAGCATTGAGTCACACTGAGTTGTGTGTGTGTATGTGTATGTGCTGGTATGGATGGTGCATTAAGTTACTCTGAGCCGTGTGTGTGTGTGTATGTGCTGCTATAGAATGTGCATTGAGTCACAGCTGTGTGTGTGTGAGTGTGTGTGTCTGTGTGCTGTTATAAGCTTTGCCCTGAATCACAGTGAGACGTCTTTGTGTGTTTTTATGTGTGTGTGTGCAGTTATGGACGGTGCATTGAGTCACAGTTTGCAGTGTGTGTGTGTGTGTGTGCTGGTACAGGCTATGCATTGAGTCACACTGAGGCGTGTGTATGTGCATGTGTGCTGGTATAGATAGTGCATTGAGTCACCGTGCCGTGTGTGTGTGTGTGTCTGTAAGCTGGTATAGGCTGTGTATTGAGTCACAGTGAGGGGTGTGTGTGTCTGTGTGTGCTACTATAGGCTGACCATTGTGTCACAGTGATGTGTGTGTGTGTGTGTGTGTGTGCTGGTATAGGCTGCTCATTGAGTCACAGTGAGGTGTGTGTGTGTTTGTATGTGCTGGTATGGACGGTACATTGAGTTGCACTGAGCCGTGTATAGACTGTGTGTTGAGTCACAGTCAGGTGTGTGTGTGTGTGTGTGTGTGTGCTGGTATAGACTGTGCAATGAGTCACAGTTGTGTGTGTGTGAGTGTGTGTGTCTGTGTGCTGTTATAGGCTTTGCACTGAGTCACAGTGAGCCTTCTGTGTGTGTTTGTATGTGTGTGCAGATATGGATGGTTCATTGAATCACAGTGAGCAGTGTGTGTGTCTGTGTGCTGTTATGGGTGATTCATTGTGTCACAGTGAGCCATGTGTGAGTGCGTGTTTGTGTTTGTGTGTGTTCTGGTATAGGCTGTGTATCAAGTCACATTGAGCCCTGTATCTGTGCGTGTGTGTGTGTGTGCTGGTATAGGCTGTGCATTGAGTTATATTAGGGTGTGTGTATGTGCTGGTTTAGGGTGTGCATTGAGTCACAGCTTTGTGTGTGTCTGTGTGTGTGTATGTATGTGTGTGTACTGTTACAGGCTTTGCATTGAGTCACACTGAGGTGTGTGTGCGAGTGTGCTTGTATAGATAGTGCATTGAGTCAGAGTGCCATGTGTGTGTGTCTGCACGCTGGTATAGGCTGTGCATTGAGTCACAGTGAGAGGTGTGTGTGTCTGTGTGTGCTGCTATATGCTGACCATTGAGTCACAGTGAGGTGTGTGTGCGTGTGTGCTGGTATAGGCTGCGCATTGAGTCATAGGTGTGTGTGTGTGTGTGCAGTTGCAGTCTGCACATTGAAACACAGTGAGGTGAGTGTGTGTGTTGGTATAGACTCTTCATTGAGTCACAGTGAGCCATATGTGTTAGAAGGCATACGTTGTGCATTGAGTCACAGTGAGCCGTGTGTCTGTGTGCTGGTATAGTCTGAGCATTGAGTCACACTGAGGTATGTGTGTGTGTGTGTATGTACTGGTATGGATGGTGCATTGAGTTACACTGAACCGTGTGAGTGTGTATATGTGCTGGCGTAGACTGTGTATTGAGTTATAGTCTGTGTGTGTGTGCTGGTATAGACGGTGCATTGCAACACAGCTGTGTGTGTGAGTGTCTGTGTCTCTGTGCTGTTAAAGGTTTTGCCCTAAATCACAGTGAGCCGTCTGTGTCTGTTTTTATGTGTGTGTGTGTCATGTATGGATGGTGCATTGAGTCACAGTGAGCCGTGTGTGTATATGTGTGTGCTGGTACAGGCTGTGCATTGTGTCACAGTGAGGTGTGTGTGTGTGCATGTGTGCTGGTATACATAGTGCATTGAGTCACAATGCCGTGTGGGTGTGTGTGTCAGCACGCTGGTATAGGTTGTGTAATGAGTCACAGTGAGGGTTGTGTGTCTGTGTGTGCTGCTATAGGCAGACCATAGAGTCACAGTGAAGTGTGTGTGTGTGTGTGTGCTGGTATATGCTGCGCATTGAGTCACAGGTATGTGTGGGTGTGTGTGTGTGGTACAGGTTGCGTGTTGAGTCACAGGTGTGTGTGTGTGTGTGCTGGTGCAGGCTGTGCATTGAGTCACAGTGAGGTGTATGTGTGTTTGTATGTGCCAGTAAGAATGGTGCATTGAGTTGCACTGAGCCGTGTATGTGTGTATGTGTATGTGCTGGTATAGACTGTGTATTGAGTCACAGTCAGTTGTGTGAGTGTGTGTGCTGGTATAGACTGCATTGAGTCACAACCATGTGTGTGTGAGTGTGTGTGTCTGTGTGCTGTTATAGGCTTTGCACTGAATCACAGTAAGCCGTCTGTGTGTGTTTGTATGTGTGTGCAGGTATGGACGGTGCATTGAATCAGAGTGAGCAGTGTGTGTGTGTGTGTGTGTGTGTGTGTGTGCACGGGTGTTAATTTAGGCTGTGCCTTGAGTCACAGTGAGCCATGTGTGTGTGTGTTTGTGCTGGTATAGACTGTGCAGTGAGTCACAGTAGGTGTGTGTGTCTGTGCTCGTATAGGCTGAGCATTGAGTCACAGTGAGGTGTGTGTCTGCGTATTTGTGTGTGTGTATGTGTTGTGGTATAGGCTCTGCAATGAGTCACCGTGAGCTGTGAGTGTGTGTTTCTGTGTGTGTGTGTGCTGGTATAGGCTGAGCATTGAGTCACAGTGAGGCCTGGGTGTGTGCCGGTATAGGCTATGCATTGAGTCACAGAGGTGTGAATATGTGTGTGTGTGTGTGTGTGTGCAGGTATTGACCGGGCATTGAGCCACAGTGAGACGTGTGCATGTGTTTGTGTTTGTGTGTGTGTATCTGCTGGTATGGAAAGAGCATTGAATCACACTGAGCCGTGTCTCTGTGTGTGTGTGTGTGTGCTGGTATAGACCCTGCATTGAGTCACAGTGAGCTGTGTGTGTGTGTGCTGGTATAGTCTGAGCATTGAGTCACAGTGAGGTGCGTGTGTGTATGTGCTGCTTATAGACTGTGCATTGAGTCACAGTCAGCTGTGTTTTGTGTTTCTGTGTGCTGGTATAGACTGCACTGAGTCACAATCAGCCGTGTGTGTGTGTGTGTGTGTATGCAGGTATAGACTGTGCATTGCGTCACAGTGGGGTGTGTGTGTGTGTCTGCATCTGTGTGTGCTGGTAGAGACTCTGCATTGAGTCACAGTGAGCCATGTGTGTGTGCTGGCATAAGCTGCTCATTGACTCATAGTGAGCCGTTTGGGAGTGCTCAGGTATAGCCTGAGCATTGAGTCACAGTGAGTTGCATGTGTGTGTGTGTGTGTGTGCGACTTATAGACTGTGCATGGAATCACAGTCAGGTGTGTTTGTGTGCGTGTGTGCTGGTATAGGCTGTGCACTGAGTCACAGTGAGCTGTGTTTGTTTGTGTGGTCTGGTATATGCTGTGCATTGAGTCACACTGAGCCATGCATGTGTGTGTGTGTGTGTTGGTATAGGCTGAGCATTGAGTCACAGGTTTGTGTGTGTGTGTGCACATATAAACTTTGTGTTGAGCCACAATGAGCCGAGTGTGTGTATGTGTGTATGTGCTGGTATGGATAATGCATTGAGTCACACTGAGCTGGACCTGTGTGTGTCTGTATGTGCTGGTATAGACTCTGCATTGTGTCAGAGTCAGGTGTGTGTGCATGCGTGTGTGTGTGTGCTGGTATAGTTTGTGCATTTATTCACAGTAACATATGCGTGCATGTGTGTGTGTGTGTGTGCTGGTATAAGCTCTGCACTGAGTCACAGTCACCCGTGTGTGTGTGTACATGCCATGCATTGAGTCACACTGATGTGTGGGTGTGTGCAGGTGTGCTGGTATAGATAGTGCATTGAGTCACAGTGCCGTGTGTGTGTGTATCTGCAAGCTGGTTTAGGGTGTGTATTGAGTCACAGTGAGGGGAGTGTGTGTGTGTGGTGTTATATGTTGTGCATTGAGTCACAGGTATATGTGTGTGTGTGTGTGCTGGTGCAGGCTGTGCATTGAGTCACAGTGAGGTGTGTGTGTGTGTGTATGTGCTGGTATAGACTCTGTATTGAGTCACAGTCAGTTGTGTGTGTGTGTGTGCTCGTATAGGCTTTGCACTGAATCAGAGTGAGCCGTCTGTGTGTGTTTGTATGTGTGTGCAAGTAAGGATGGTGCATTGAATCACAGTGAACAGTGTGTGTGTGTGTGTGTGTGTGCACGGGTGCTAATTTAGGCTATGCTTTGAGTCACAGTGAGCCATGTCTGTGTGTTTCTGCTGGTATAGACTGTGCACGGAGTCACATTGAGCCATGTATGTGTGCGTGTGTTTGTCTTGGTGTAGGCTGTGCATTGAGTCACAGTAGCTGTTTGTGTGTCTGTGCTGGTATAGCCTGAGCATTGAGTCACAGTGAGGTGTGTGTCTGTGTATGTGTGTGTGTGTATGTGTTGTGGTATAGGCTCTGCAGTGAGTCTCCATGAGCTGTGAGTGTGTGTTTGAGTGTGTGTGTGTGCTGGTATAGGCTGAGCATTGAGTCACAGTGAGGCATGTCTGTGTGCCGGTATAGGCTGTGCATTGAGTTACAGATGTGTGTGTGTGTGTGTGTGTGCAGGTATTGACTGGGCATTGAGCCACATTGAGATGTGTGCATGTGTGTGTGTGTGTGAGTGTGTGCTGGTATAGACTGTGCATTGAGTCACAGGTGTTTGTGTGTGTGTGTGTGTGCTGGAATAGACTGTACATTGAGTCTCAGTCAGTCATTTGTGTGTATGTGTGTGTGTGTGCACTGGTATAGGCTGACTTTGAGTCAGAATGAGGTGAATGTGTGTGTGCATCTGCTGGTATATGCTTTGCATTGAGTCACAATGAGCTATGGGTGTGTGTGTGTGTGTGTGTGTGTGTGCTGGTATAGATTTTACCCTGAGTCACAGGGAGCCGTGTGTGTGCTGGTATAGACTGTGCATTAAGTCTCAGTGAGCTTTTCTTGAGTGTCTGTGGGTGTGTGTGTGTGTGTGCTGGTATAGGCTGTGCACTTACTCACAGTCCCTCGTGTGTGTGTGTGTGTGTGCAGGTATGGAGGATGCATTGAGTCACAGTCACCCGTGTGTGTGTTTGTGCACGCTGTTATAGGCTGTGCATTCGGTCACAGTTAGGAGTGTTTGTGTATGTGTGTGCTGGTATAGGCTGAGCATTGAGCCACAGTGAGGTGCGTGTGTTTGTGTGTGTGTGTGCCATAAGAATCTGTGCATTGAGTCACAGTGATTCATGTGTGTGTGTGTGCATGTGTGTGTGCTGGTATAGGCTGTGCATTGAGTCACAGTAACCCGTGTGTGTTTGTGCTGGTATAGACTGTGCATTGACTCACAGCCATGTGTGTGACTGTGTGTGTGCTGGTATAGACCCTGAATTGAGTCACAGTCAGGTGTGTTTGTCTGTGTCTGTGTGCTGGTATAGACTGTGCATGGAGTCACAGTGTGCCGTGTGTGTGTGTGTGCATGATGGTATAGACTGTGTATTGAGTCACAGTGAGGTGTGTGTGTGTGAGTGCTGGTATAGGCTGTGGACTGAGTCACATTGACCTGTGTGTGTGTGTGTATGTGCAGGTACGGGTGGTGCATTGAGTCACAGTCAGCGATGTGTGTGTGTGTGTGTGTGTGTGTGTGTGTGTGTGCTGGTATAGACCCTGCATTGAGTCACAGTGAACCGTGTGTGTGTGTGCTGGTATATTCTGAGCATTGAGTCACAGTCAGGTGCATGTGTGTATGTGTTGCTTATAGACTGTGCATTGAGTCACAGTCAGGTGTGTTTTGTGGTTCTGTGTGCTGGTATAGACTGCATTGAATCACACTCAGCCGTGTGTGTGTGTGTACACAGGTATAGACTGTGCATTAAGTCACATTGGGGTGTGTGTGTGTGCTTGTATAGAATGTTCATGGAGTCAGTGTTTAGCCATGTTTGTGTGTGTGTGTTTGTGTGTCCTGGTGTAGAATCTGCATTGAGTGACAGTGAGCCATATGTGTGTGCTTGCCTAGGCTGCACATTCAGTCGCAGTGAGCTGTTCTTGTGTGTGTGTGTGTGTGTGTGCTGGTATAGACTGTGCACTGAGTCACAGTCACCCGTGTGTGTTTGTACAGGCTGTGCATTGAGTCACACTGAGGTGTGTGTGCGGGTGTGCTGGTATAGATAGTGCATTGAGTCACAGTGCCATGTGAGTGTGTGTGTGTCTGCACGCTGGTATAGGCTGTGTATTGAGTCAGAGTGAGGGGTGTGTGTGTCTGTGTGTGCTGCTATAGGCTGACCGTTAAGTCACAGTGATGGGGGTGTGTGTGTGTGCTGGTACAGGCTTGGCATTGAGTCACAGGTGTGTGTGTGTGTGTGCTGGTGCAGGCTGTTCAGTGATGCACAGTAAGGTGTGTGTGTGTGTGTCAGTATAGACTCTTCATTGAGTCAGAGTGAGCCGTGTGTGTGATGGCATAGGCTGTGCATTGAGTCACAGTGAGCCGTGTGTCTGTGTGCTGGTATAGTCTGAGCATTGAGTCACACTGAGTTGTGTGTGTGTATGTGTATGTGCTGGTATGGATGGTGCATTAAGTTACTCTGAGCCGTGTGTGTGTGTGTATGTGCTGCTATAGAATGTGCATTGAGTCACAGCTGTGTGTGTGTGAGTGTGTGTGTCTGTGTGCTGTTATAAGCTTTGCCCTGAATCACAGTGAGACGTCTTTGTGTGTTTTTATGTGTGTGTGTGCAGTTATGGACGGTGCATTGAGTCACAGTTTGCAGTGTGTGTGTGTGTGTGTGCTGGTACAGGCTATGCATTGAGTCACACTGAGGCGTGTGTATGTGCATGTGTGCTGGTATAGATAGTGCATTGAGTCACCGTGCCGTGTGTGTGTGTGTGTCTGTAAGCTGGTATAGGCTGTGTATTGAGTCACAGTGAGGGGTGTGTGTGTCTGTGTGTGCTACTATAGGCTGACCATTGTGTCACAGTGATGTGTGTGTGTGTGTGTGTGTGTGCTGGTATAGGCTGCTCATTGAGTCACAGTGAGGTGTGTGTGTGTTTGTATGTGCTGGTATGGACGGTACATTGAGTTGCACTGAGCCGTGTATAGACTGTGTGTTGAGTCACAGTCAGGTGTGTGTGTGTGTGTGTGTGTGTGCTGGTATAGACTGTGCAATGAGTCACAGTTGTGTGTGTGTGAGTGTGTGTGTCTGTGTGCTGTTATAGGCTTTGCACTGAGTCACAGTGAGCCTTCTGTGTGTGTTTGTATGTGTGTGCAGATATGGATGGTTCATTGAATCACAGTGAGCAGTGTGTGTGTCTGTGTGCTGTTATGGGTGATTCATTGTGTCACAGTGAGCCATGTGTGAGTGCGTGTTTGTGTTTGTGTGTGTTCTGGTATAGGCTGTGTATCAAGTCACATTGAGCCCTGTATCTGTGCGTGTGTGTGTGTGTGCTGGTATAGGCTGTGCATTGAGTTATATTAGGGTGTGTGTATGTGCTGGTTTAGGGTGTGCATTGAGTCACAGCTTTGTGTGTGTCTGTGTGTGTGTATGTATGTGTGTGTACTGTTACAGGCTTTGCATTGAGTCACACTGAGGTGTGTGTGCGAGTGTGCTTGTATAGATAGTGCATTGAGTCAGAGTGCCATGTGTGTGTGTCTGCACGCTGGTATAGGCTGTGCATTGAGTCACAGTGAGAGGTGTGTGTGTCTGTGTGTGCTGCTATATGCTGACCATTGAGTCACAGTGAGGTGTGTGTGCGTGTGTGCTGGTATAGGCTGCGCATTGAGTCATAGGTGTGTGTGTGTGTGTGCAGTTGCAGTCTGCACATTGAAACACAGTGAGGTGAGTGTGTGTGTTGGTATAGACTCTTCATTGAGTCACAGTGAGCCATATGTGTTAGAAGGCATACGTTGTGCATTGAGTCACAGTGAGCCGTGTGTCTGTGTGCTGGTATAGTCTGAGCATTGAGTCACACTGAGGTATGTGTGTGTGTGTGTATGTACTGGTATGGATGGTGCATTGAGTTACACTGAACCGTGTGAGTGTGTATATGTGCTGGCGTAGACTGTGTATTGAGTTATAGTCTGTGTGTGTGTGCTGGTATAGACGGTGCATTGCAACACAGCTGTGTGTGTGAGTGTCTGTGTCTCTGTGCTGTTAAAGGTTTTGCCCTAAATCACAGTGAGCCGTCTGTGTCTGTTTTTATGTGTGTGTGTGTCATGTATGGATGGTGCATTGAGTCACAGTGAGCCGTGTGTGTATATGTGTGTGCTGGTACAGGCTGTGCATTGTGTCACAGTGAGGTGTGTGTGTGTGCATGTGTGCTGGTATACATAGTGCATTGAGTCACAATGCCGTGTGGGTGTGTGTGTCAGCACGCTGGTATAGGTTGTGTAATGAGTCACAGTGAGGGTTGTGTGTCTGTGTGTGCTGCTATAGGCAGACCATAGAGTCACAGTGAAGTGTGTGTGTGTGTGTGTGCTGGTATATGCTGCGCATTGAGTCACAGGTATGTGTGGGTGTGTGTGTGTGGTACAGGTTGCATGTTGAGTCACAGGTGTGTGTGTGTGTGTGCTGGTGCAGGCTGTGCATTGAGTCACAGTGAGGTGTATGTGTGTTTGTATGTGCCAGTAAGAATGGTGCATTGAGTTGCACTGAGCCGTGTATGTGTGTATGTGTATGTGCTGGTATAGACTGTGTATTGAGTCACAGTCAGTTGTGTGAGTGTGTGTGCTGGTATAGACTGCATTGAGTCACAACCATGTGTGTGTGAGTGTGTGTGTCTGTGTGCTGTTATAGGCTTTGCACTGAATCACAGTAAGCCGTCTGTGTGTGTTTGTATGTGTGTGCAGGTATGGACGGTGCATTGAATCAGAGTGAGCAGTGTGTGTGTGTGTGTGTGTGTGTGTGCACGGGTGTTAATTTAGGCTGTGCCTTGAGTCACAGTGAGCCATGTGTGTGTGTGTTTGTGCTGGTATAGACTGTGCAGTGAGTCACAGTAGGTGTGTGTGTCTGTGCTCGTATAGGCTGAGCATTGAGTCACAGTGAGGTGTGTGTCTGCGTATTTGTGTGTGTGTATGTGTTGTGGTATAGGCTCTGCAATGAGTCACCGTGAGCTGTGAGTGTGTGTTTCTGTGTGTGTGTGTGCTGGTATAGGCTGAGCATTGAGTCACAGTGAGGCCTGGGTGTGTGCCGGTATAGGCTATGCATTGAGTCACAGAGGTGTGAATATGTGTGTGTGTGTGTGTGTGTGCAGGTATTGACCGGGCATTGAGCCACAGTGAGACGTGTGCATGTGTTTGTGTTTGTGTGTGTGTATCTGCTGGTATGGAAAGAGCATTGAATCACACTGAGCCGTGTCTCTGTGTGTGTGTGTGTGTGCTGGTATAGACCCTGCATTGAGTCACAGTGAGCTGTGTGTGTGTGTGCTGGTATAGTCTGAGCATTGAGTCACAGTGAGGTGCGTGTGTGTATGTGCTGCTTATAGACTGTGCATTGAGTCACAGTCAGCTGTGTTTTGTGTTTCTGTGTGCTGGTATAGACTGCACTGAGTCACAATCAGCCGTGTGTGTGTGTGTGTGTGTATGCAGGTATAGACTGTGCATTGCGTCACAGTGGGGTGTGTGTGTGTGTCTGCATCTGTGTGTGCTGGTAGAGACTCTGCATTGAGTCACAGTGAGCCATGTGTGTGTGCTGGCATAAGCTGCTCATTGACTCATAGTGAGCCGTTTGGGAGTGCTCAGGTATAGCCTGAGCATTGAGTCACAGTGAGTTGCATGTGTGTGTGTGTGTGTGTGTGCGACTTATAGACTGTGCATGGAATCACAGTCAGGTGTGTTTGTGTGCGTGTGTGCTGGTATAGGCTGTGCACTGAGTCACAGTGAGCTGTGTTTGTTTGTGTGGTCTGGTATATGCTGTGCATTGAGTCACACTGAGCCATGCATGTGTGTGTGTGTGTGTTGGTATAGGCTGAGCATTGAGTCACAGGTTTGTGTGTGTGTGTGCACATATAAACTTTGTGTTGAGCCACAATGAGCCGAGTGTGTGTATGTGTGTATGTGCTGGTATGGATAATGCATTGAGTCACACTGAGCTGGACCTGTGTGTGTCTGTATGTGCTGGTATAGACTCTGCATTGTGTCAGAGTCAGGTGTGTGTGCATGCGTGTGTGTGTGTGCTGGTATAGTTTGTGCATTTATTCACAGTAACATATGCGTGCATGTGTGTGTGTGTGTGTGCTGGTATAAGCTCTGCACTGAGTCACAGTCACCCGTGTGTGTGTGTACATGCCATGCATTGAGTCACACTGATGTGTGGGTGTGTGCAGGTGTGCTGGTATAGATAGTGCATTGAGTCACAGTGCCGTGTGTGTGTGTATCTGCAAGCTGGTTTAGGGTGTGTATTGAGTCACAGTGAGGGGAGTGTGTGTGTGTGGTGTTATATGTTGTGCATTGAGTCACAGGTATATGTGTGTGTGTGTGTGTGCTGGTGCAGGCTGTGCATTGAGTCACAGTGAGGTGTGTGTGTGTGTGTATGTGCTGGTATAGACTCTGTATTGAGTCACAGTCAGTTGTGTGTGTGTGTGTGCTCGTATAGGCTTTGCACTGAATCAGAGTGAGCCGTCTGTGTGTGTTTGTATGTGTGTGCAAGTAAGGATGGTGCATTGAATCACAGTGAACAGTGTGTGTGTGTGTGTGTGTGTGCACGGGTGCTAATTTAGGCTATGCTTTGAGTCACAGTGAGCCATGTCTGTGTGTTTCTGCTGGTATAGACTGTGCACGGAGTCACATTGAGCCATGTATGTGTGCGTGTGTTTGTCTTGGTGTAGGCTGTGCATTGAGTCACAGTAGCTGTTTGTGTGTCTGTGCTGGTATAGCCTGAGCATTGAGTCACAGTGAGGTGTGTGTCTGTGTATGTGTGTGTGTGTATGTGTTGTGGTATAGGCTCTGCAGTGAGTCTCCATGAGCTGTGAGTGTGTGTTTGAGTGTGTGTGTGTGCTGGTATAGGCTGAGCATTGAGTCACAGTGAGGCATGTCTGTGTGCCGGTATAGGCTGTGCATTGAGTTACAGATGTGTGTGTGTGTGTGTGTGTGCAGGTATTGACTGGGCATTGAGCCACATTGAGATGTGTGCATGTGTGTGTGTGTGTGAGTGTGTGCTGGTATAGACTGTGCATTGAGTCACAGGTGTTTGTGTGTGTGTGTGTGTGCTGGAATAGACTGTACATTGAGTCTCAGTCAGTCATTTGTGTGTATGTGTGTGTGTGTGCACTGGTATAGGCTGACTTTGAGTCAGAATGAGGTGAATGTGTGTGTGCATCTGCTGGTATATGCTTTGCATTGAGTCACAATGAGCTATGGGTGTGTGTGTGTGTGTGTGTGTGTGCTGGTATAGATTTTACCCTGAGTCACAGGGAGCCGTGTGTGTGCTGGTATAGACTGTGCATTAAGTCTCAGTGAGCTTTTCTTGAGTGTCTGTGGGTGTGTGTGTGTGTGTGCTGGTATAGGCTGTGCACTTACTCACAGTCCCTCGTGTGTGTGTGTGTGTGTGCAGGTATGGAGGATGCATTGAGTCACAGTCACCCGTGTGTGTGTTTGTGCACGCTGTTATAGGCTGTGCATTCGGTCACAGTTAGGAGTGTTTGTGTATGTGTGTGCTGGTATAGGCTGAGCATTGAGCCACAGTGAGGTGCGTGTGTTTGTGTGTGTGTGTGCCATAAGAATCTGTGCATTGAGTCACAGTGATTCATGTGTGTGTGTGTGCATGTGTGTGTGCTGGTATAGGCTGTGCATTGAGTCACAGTAACCCGTGTGTGTTTGTGCTGGTATAGACTGTGCATTGACTCACAGCCATGTGTGTGACTGTGTGTGTGCTGGTATAGACCCTGAATTGAGTCACAGTCAGGTGTGTTTGTCTGTGTCTGTGTGCTGGTATAGACTGTGCATGGAGTCACAGTGTGCCGTGTGTGTGTGTGTGCATGATGGTATAGACTGTGTATTGAGTCACAGTGAGGTGTGTGTGTGTGAGTGCTGGTATAGGCTGTGGACTGAGTCACATTGACCTGTGTGTGTGTGTGTATGTGCAGGTACGGGTGGTGCATTGAGTCACAGTCAGCGATGTGTGTGTGTGTGTGTGTGTGTGTGTGTGTGTGTGCTGGTATAGACCCTGCATTGAGTCACAGTGAACCGTGTGTGTGTGTGCTGGTATATTCTGAGCATTGAGTCACAGTCAGGTGCATGTGTGTATGTGTTGCTTATAGACTGTGCATTGAGTCACAGTCAGGTGTGTTTTGTGGTTCTGTGTGCTGGTATAGACTGCATTGAATCACACTCAGCCGTGTGTGTGTGTGTACACAGGTATAGACTGTGCATTAAGTCACATTGGGGTGTGTGTGTGTGCTTGTATAGAATGTTCATGGAGTCAGTGTTTAGCCGTGTTTGTGTGTGTGTGTTTGTGTGTCCTGGTGTAGAATCTGCATTGAGTGACAGTGAGCCATATGTGTGTGCTTGCATAGGCTGCACATTCAGTCGCAGTGAGCTGTTCTTGTGTGTGTGTGTGTGTGTGTGCTGGTATAGACTGTGCACTGAGTCACAGTCACCCGTGTGTGTTTGTACAGGCTGTGCATTGAGTCACACTGAGGTGTGTGTGCGGGTGTGCTGGTATAGATAGTGCATTGAGTCACAGTGCCATGTGTGTGTGTGTGTCTGCACGCTGGTATAGGCTGTGTATTGAGTCAGAGTGAGGGGTGTGTGTGTCTGTGTGTGCTGCTATAGGCTGACCGTTAAGTCACAGTGATGGGGGTGTGTGTGTGTGCTGGTACAGGCTTGGCATTGAGTCACAGGTGTGTGTGTGTGTGTGCTGGTGCAGGCTGTTCAGTGATGCACAGTAAGGTGTGTGTGTGTGTGTCAGTATAGACTCTTCATTGAGTCAGAGTGAGCCGTGTGTGTGATGGCATAGGCTGTGCATTGAGTCACAGTGAGCCGTGTGTCTGTGTGCTGGTATAGTCTGAGCATTGAGTCACACTGAGTTGTGTGTGTGTATGTGTATGTGCTGGTATGGATGGTGCATTAAGTTACTCTGAGCCGTGTGTGTGTGTGTATGTGCTGCTATAGAATGTGCATTGAGTCACAGCTGTGTGTGTGTGAGTGTGTGTGTCTGTGTGCTGTTATAAGCTTTGCCCTGAATCACAGTGAGACGTCTTTGTGTGTTTTTATGTGTGTGTGTGCAGTTATGGACGGTGCATTGAGTCACAGTTTGCAGTGTGTGTGTGTGTGTGTGCTGGTACAGGCTATGCATTGAGTCACACTGAGGCGTGTGTATGTGCATGTGTGCTGGTATAGATAGTGCATTGAGTCACCGTGCCGTGTGTGTGTGTGTGTCTGTAAGCTGGTATAGGCTGTGTATTGAGTCACAGTGAGGGGTGTGTGTGTCTGTGTGTGCTACTATAGGCTGACCATTGTGTCACAGTGATGTGTGTGTGTGTGTGTGTGTGTGCTGGTATAGGCTGCTCATTGAGTCACAGTGAGGTGTGTGTGTGTTTGTATGTGCTGGTATGGACGGTACATTGAGTTGCACTGAGCCGTGTATAGACTGTGTGTTGAGTCACAGTCAGGTGTGTGTGTGTGTGTGTGTGTGTGTGCTGGTATAGACTGTGCAATGAGTCACAGTTGTGTGTGTGTGAGTGTGTGTGTCTGTGTGCTGTTATAGTCTTTGCACTGAGTCACAGTGAGCCTTCTGTGTGTGTTTGTATGTGTGTGCAGATATGGATGGTTCATTGAATCACAGTGAGCAGTGTGTGTGTCTGTGTGCTGGTATAGGTGATTCATTGTGTCACAGTGAGCCATGTGTGAGTGCGTGTTTGTGTTTGTGTGTGTTCTGGTATAGGCTGTGTATCAAGTCACATTGAGCCCTGTATCTGTGCGTGTGTGTGTGTGTGCTGGTATAGGCTGTGCATTGAGTTATATTAGGGTGTGTGTATGTGCTGGTTTAGGGTGTGCATTGAGTCACAGCTTTGTGTGTGTCTGTGTGTGTGTATGTATGTGTGTGTACTGTTACAGGCTTTGCATTGAGTCACACTGAGGTGTGTGTGCGAGTGTGCTTGTATAGATAGTGCATTGAGTCAGAGTGCCATGTGTGTGTGTCTGCACGCTGGTATAGGCTGTGCATTGAGTCACAGTGAGAGGTGTGTGTGTCTGTGTGTGCTGCTATATGCTGACCATTGAGTCACAGTGAGGTGTGTGTGCGTGTGTGCTGGTATAGGCTGCGCATTGAGTCATAGGTGTGTGTGTGTGTGTGCAGTTGCAGTCTGCACATTGAAACACAGTGAGGTGAGTGTGTGTGTTGGTATAGACTCTTCATTGAGTCACAGTGAGCCATATGTGTTAGAAGGCATACGTTGTGCATTGAGTCACAGTGAGCCGTGTGTCTGTGTGCTGGTATAGTCTGAGCATTGAGTCACACTGAGGTATGTGTGTGTGTGTGTATGTACTGGTATGGATGGTGCATTGAGTTACACTGAACCGTGTGAGTGTGTATATGTGCTGGCGTAGACTGTGTATTGAGTTATAGTCTGTGTGTGTGTGCTGGTATAGACGGTGCATTGCAACACAGCTGTGTGTGTGAGTGTCTGTGTCTCTGTGCTGTTAAAGGTTTTGCCCTAAATCACAGTGAGCCGTCTGTGTCTGTTTTTATGTGTGTGTGTGTCATGTATGGATGGTGCATTCAGTCACAGTGAGCCGTGTGTGTATATGTGTGTGCTGGTACAGGCTGTGCATTGTGTCACAGTGAGGTGTGTGTGTGTGCATGTGTGCTGGTATACATAGTGCATTGAGTCACAATGCCGTGTGGGTGTGTGTGTCAGCACGCTGGTATAGGTTGTGTAATGAGTCACAGTGAGGGTTGTGTGTCTGTGTGTGCTGCTATAGGCAGACCATAGAGTCACAGTGAAGTGTGTGTGTGTGTGTGTGCTGGTATATGCTGCGCATTGAGTCACAGGTATGTGTGGGTGTGTGTGTGTGGTACAGGTTGCGTGTTGAGTCACAGGTGTGTGTGTGTGTGTGCTGGTGCAGGCTGTGCATTGAGTCACAGTGAGGTGTATGTGTGTTTGTATGTGCCAGTAAGAATGGTGCATTGAGTTGCACTGAGCCGTGTATGTGTGTATGTGTATGTGCTGGTATAGACTGTGTATTGAGTCACAGTCAGTTGTGTGAGTGTGTGTGCTGGTATAGACTGCATTGAGTCACAACCATGTGTGTGTGAGTGTGTGTGTCTGTGTGCTGTTTTAGGCTTTGCACTGAATCACAGTAAGCCGTCTGTGTGTGTTTGTATGTGTGTGCAGGTATGGACGGTGCATTGAATCAGAGTGAGCAGTGTGTGTGTGTGTGTGTGTGTGTGTGCACGGGTGTTAATTTAGGCTGTGCCTTGAGTCACAGTGAGCCATGTGTGTGTGTGTTTGTGCTGGTATAGACTGTGCAGTGAGTCACAGTAGGTGTGTGTGTCTGTGCTCGTATAGGCTGAGCATTGAGTCACAGTGAGGTGTGTGTCTGCGTATTTGTGTGTGTGTATGTGTTGTGGTATAGGCTCTGCAATGAGTCACCGTGAGCTGTGAGTGTGTGTTTCTGTGTGTGTGTGTGCTGGTATAGGCTGAGCATTGAGTCACAGTGAGGCCTGGGTGTGTGCCGGTATAGGCTATGCATTGAGTCACAGAGGTGTGAATATGTGTGTGTGTGTGTGTGTGTGCAGGTATTGACCGGGCATTGAGCCACAGTGAGACGTGTGCATGTGTTTGTGTTTGTGTGTGTGTATCTGCTGGTATGGAAAGAGCATTGAATCACACTGAGCCGTGTCTCTGTGTGTGTGTGTGTGTGCTGGTATAGACCCTGCATTGAGTCACAGTGAGCTGTGTGTGTGTGTGCTGGTATAGTCTGAGCATTGAGTCACAGTGAGGTGCGTGTGTGTATGTGCTGCTTATAGACTGTGCATTGAGTCACAGTCAGCTGTGTTTTGTGTTTCTGTGTGCTGGTATAGACTGCACTGAGTCACAATCAGCCGTGTGTGTGTGTGTGTGTGTGTATGCAGGTATAGACTGTGCATTGAGTCACAGTGGGGTGTGTGTGTGTGTCTGCATCTGTGTGTGCTGGTAGAGACTCTGCATTGAGTCACAGTGAGCCATGTGTGTGTGCTGGCATAAGCTGCTCATTGACTCATAGTGAGCCGTTTGGGAGTGCTCAGGTATAGCCTGAGCATTGAGTCACAGTGAGTTGCATGTGTGTGTGTGTGTGTGTGCGACTTATAGACTGTGCATGGAATCACAGTCAGGTGTGTTTGTGTGCGTGTGTGCTGGTATAGGCTGTGCACTGAGTCACAGTGAGCTGTGTTTGTTTGTGTGGTCTGGTATATGCTGTGCATTGAGTCACACTGAGCCATGCATGTGTGTGTGTGTGTGTTGGTATAGGCTGAGCATTGAGTCACAGGTTTGTGTGTGTGTGTGCACATATAAACTTTGTGTTGAGCCACAATGAGCCGAGTGTGTGTATGTGTGTATGTGCTGGTATGGATAATGCATTGAGTCACACTGAGCTGGACCTGTGTGTGTCTGTATGTGCTGGTATAGACTCTGCATTGTGTCAGAGTCAGGTGTGTGTGCATGCGTGTGTGTGTGTGCTGGTATAGTTTGTGCATTTATTCACAGTAACATATGCGTGCATGTGTGTGTGTGTGTGTGCTGGTATAAGCTCTGCACTGAGTCACAGTCACCCGTGTGTGTGTGTACATGCCATGCATTGAGTCACACTGATGTGTGGGTGTGTGCAGGTGTGCTGGTATAGATAGTGCATTGAGTCACAGTGCCGTGTGTGTGTGTATCTGCAAGCTGGTTTAGGGTGTGTATTGAGTCACAGTGAGGGGAGTGTGTGTGTGTGGTGTTATATGTTGTGCATTGAGTCACAGGTATATGTGTGTGTGTGTGTGCTGGTGCAGGCTGTGCATTGAGTCACAGTGAGGTGTGTGTGTGTGTGTATGTGCTGGTATAGACTCTGTATTGAGTCACAGTCAGTTGTGTGTGTGTGTGTGCTCGTATAGGCTTTGCACTGAATCAGAGTGAGCCGTCTGTGTGTGTTTGTATGTGTGTGCAAGTAAGGATGGTGCATTGAATCACAGTGAACAGTGTGTGTGTGTGTGTGTGTGTGCACGGGTGCTAATTTAGGCTATGCTTTGAGTCACAGTGAGCCATGTCTGTGTGTTTCTGCTGGTATAGACTGTGCACGGAGTCACATTGAGCCATGTATGTGTGCGTGTGTTTGTCTTGGTGTAGGCTGTGCATTGAGTCACAGTAGCTGTTTGTGTGTCTGTGCTGGTATAGCCTGAGCATTGAGTCACAGTGAGGTGTGTGTCTGTGTATGTGTGTGTGTGTATGTGTTGTGGTATAGGCTCTGCAGTGAGTCTCCATGAGCTGTGAGTGTGTGTTTGAGTGTGTGTGTGTGCTGGTATAGGCTGAGCATTGAGTCACAGTGAGGCATGTCTGTGTGCCGGTATAGGCTGTGCATTGAGTTACAGATGTGTGTGTGTGTGTGTGTGTGCAGGTATTGACTGGGCATTGAGCCACATTGAGATGTGTGCATGTGTGTGTGTGTGTGAGTGTGTGCTGGTATAGACTGTGCATTGAGTCACAGGTGTTTGTGTGTGTGTGTGTGTGCTGGAATAGACTGTACATTGAGTCTCAGTCAGTCATTTGTGTGTATGTGTGTGTGTGTGCACTGGTATAGGCTGACTTTGAGTCAGAATGAGGTGAATGTGTGTGTGCATCTGCTGGTATATGCTTTGCATTGAGTCACAATGAGCTATGGGTGTGTGTGTGTGTGTGTGTGTGTGCTGGTATAGATTTTACCCTGAGTCACAGGGAGCCGTGTGTGTGCTGGTATAGACTGTGCATTAAGTCTCAGTGAGCTTTTCTTGAGTGTCTGTGGGTGTGTGTGTGTGTGTGCTGGTATAGGCTGTGCACTTACTCACAGTCCCTCGTGTGTGTGTGTGTGTGTGCAGGTATGGAGGATGCATTGAGTCACAGTCACCCGTGTGTGTGTTTGTGCACGCTGTTATAGGCTGTGCATTCGGTCACAGTTAGGAGTGTTTGTGTATGTGTGTGCTGGTATAGGCTGAGCATTGAGCCACAGTGAGGTGCGTGTGTTTGTGTGTGTGTGTGCCATAAGAATCTGTGCATTGAGTCACAGTGATTCATGTGTGTGTGTGTGCATGTGTGTGTGCTGGTATAGGCTGTGCATTGAGTCACAGTAACCCGTGTGTGTTTGTGCTGGTATAGACTGTGCATTGACTCACAGCCATGTGTGTGACTGTGTGTGTGCTGGTATAGACCCTGAATTGAGTCACAGTCAGGTGTGTTTGTCTGTGTCTGTGTGCTGGTATAGACTGTGCATGGAGTCACAGTGTGCCGTGTGTGTGTGTGTGCATGATGGTATAGACTGTGTATTGAGTCACAGTGAGGTGTGTGTGTGTGAGTGCTGGTATAGGCTGTGGACTGAGTCACATTGACCTGTGTGTGTGTGTGTATGTGCAGGTACGGGTGGTGCATTGAGTCACAGTCAGCGATGTGTGTGTGTGTGTGTGTGTGTGTGTGTGTGTGCTGGTATAGACCCTGCATTGAGTCACAGTGAACCGTGTGTGTGTGTGCTGGTATATTCTGAGCATTGAGTCACAGTCAGGTGCATGTGTGTATGTGTTGCTTATAGACTGTGCATTGAGTCACAGTCAGGTGTGTTTTGTGGTTCTGTGTGCTGGTATAGACTGCATTGAATCACACTCAGCCGTGTGTGTGTGTGTACACAGGTATAGACTGTGCATTAAGTCACATTGGGGTGTGTGTGTGTGCTTGTATAGAATGTTCATGGAGTCAGTGTTTAGCCATGTTTGTGTGTGTGTGTTTGTGTGTCCTGGTGTAGAATCTGCATTGAGTGACAGTGAGCCATATGTGTGTGCTTGCCTAGGCTGCACATTCAGTCGCAGTGAGCTGTTCTTGTGTGTGTGTGTGTGTGTGTGCTGGTATAGACTGTGCACTGAGTCACAGTCACCCGTGTGTGTTTGTACAGGCTGTGCATTGAGTCACACTGAGGTGTGTGTGCGGGTGTGCTGGTATAGATAGTGCATTGAGTCACAGTGCCATGTGAGTGTGTGTGTGTCTGCACGCTGGTATAGGCTGTGTATTGAGTCAGAGTGAGGGGTGTGTGTGTCTGTGTGTGCTGCTATAGGCTGACCGTTAAGTCACAGTGATGGGGGTGTGTGTGTGTGCTGGTACAGGCTTGGCATTGAGTCACAGGTGTGTGTGTGTGTGTGCTGGTGCAGGCTGTTCAGTGATGCACAGTAAGGTGTGTGTGTGTGTGTCAGTATAGACTCTTCATTGAGTCAGAGTGAGCCGTGTGTGTGATGGCATAGGCTGTGCATTGAGTCACAGTGAGCCGTGTGTCTGTGTGCTGGTATAGTCTGAGCATTGAGTCACACTGAGTTGTGTGTGTGTATGTGTATGTGCTGGTATGGATGGTGCATTAAGTTACTCTGAGCCGTGTGTGTGTGTGTATGTGCTGCTATAGAATGTGCATTGAGTCACAGCTGTGTGTGTGTGAGTGTGTGTGTCTGTGTGCTGTTATAAGCTTTGCCCTGAATCACAGTGAGACGTCTTTGTGTGTTTTTATGTGTGTGTGTGCAGTTATGGACGGTGCATTGAGTCACAGTTTGCAGTGTGTGTGTGTGTGTGTGCTGGTACAGGCTATGCATTGAGTCACACTGAGGCGTGTGTATGTGCATGTGTGCTGGTATAGATAGTGCATTGAGTCACCGTGCCGTGTGTGTGTGTGTGTCTGTAAGCTGGTATAGGCTGTGTATTGAGTCACAGTGAGGGGTGTGTGTGTCTGTGTGTGCTACTATAGGCTGACCATTGTGTCACAGTGATGTGTGTGTGTGTGTGTGTGTGTGCTGGTATAGGCTGCTCATTGAGTCACAGTGAGGTGTGTGTGTGTTTGTATGTGCTGGTATGGACGGTACATTGAGTTGCACTGAGCCGTGTATAGACTGTGTGTTGAGTCACAGTCAGGTGTGTGTGTGTGTGTGTGTGTGTGCTGGTATAGACTGTGCAATGAGTCACAGTTGTGTGTGTGTGAGTGTGTGTGTCTGTGTGCTGTTATAGGCTTTGCACTGAGTCACAGTGAGCCTTCTGTGTGTGTTTGTATGTGTGTGCAGATATGGATGGTTCATTGAATCACAGTGAGCAGTGTGTGTGTCTGTGTGCTGGTATAGGTGATTCATTGTGTCACAGTGAGCCATGTGTGAGTGCGTGTTTGTGTTTGTGTGTGTTCTGGTATAGGCTGTGTATCAAGTCACATTGAGCCCTGTATCTGTGCGTGTGTGTGTGTGTGCTGGTATAGGCTGTGCATTGAGTTATATTAGGGTGTGTGTATGTGCTGGTTTAGGGTGTGCATTGAGTCACAGCTTTGTGTGTGTCTGTGTGTGTGTATGTATGTGTGTGTACTGTTACAGGCTTTGCATTGAGTCACACTGAGGTGTGTGTGCGAGTGTGCTTGTATAGATAGTGCATTGAGTCAGAGTGCCATGTGTGTGTGTCTGCACGCTGGTATAGGCTGTGCATTGAGTCACAGTGAGAGGTGTGTGTGTCTGTGTGTGCTGCTATATGCTGACCATTGAGTCACAGTGAGGTGTGTGTGCGTGTGTGCTGGTATAGGCTGCGCATTGAGTCATAGGTGTGTGTGTGTGTGTGCAGTTGCAGTCTGCACATTGAAACACAGTGAGGTGAGTGTGTGTGTTGGTATAGACTCTTCATTGAGTCACAGTGAGCCATATGTGTTAGAAGGCATACGTTGTGCATTGAGTCACAGTGAGCCGTGTGTCTGTGTGCTGGTATAGTCTGAGCATTGAGTCACACTGAGGTATGTGTGTGTGTGTGTATGTACTGGTATGGATGGTGCATTGAGTTACACTGAACCGTGTGAGTGTGTATATGTGCTGGCGTAGACTGTGTATTGAGTTATAGTCTGTGTGTGTGTGCTGGTATAGACTGTGCATTGCAACACAGCTGTGTGTGTGAGTGTCTGTGTCTCTGTGCTGTTAAAGGTTTTGCCCTAAATCACAGTGAGCCGTCTGTGTCTGTTTGTATGTGTGTGTGTGTCATGTATGGATGGTGCATTGAGTCACAGTGAGCCGTGTGTGTATATGTGTGTGCTGGTACAGGCTGTGCATTGTGTCACAGTGAGGTGTGTGTGTGTGCATGTGTGCTGGTATACATAGTGCATTGAGTCACAATGCCGTGTGGGTGTGTGTGTCAGCACGCTGGTATAGGTTGTGTAATGAGTCACAGTGAGGGTTGTGTGTCTGTGTGTGCTGCTATAGTCAGACCATAGAGTCACAGTGAAGTGTGTGTGTGTGTGTGTGCTGGTATATGCTGCGCATTGAGTCACAGGTATGTGTGGGTGTGTGTGTGTGGTACAGGTTGCGTGTTGAGTCACAGGTGTGTGTGTGTGTGTGCTGGTGCAGGCTGTGCATTGAGTCACAGTGAGGTGTATGTGTGTTTGTATGTGCCAGTAAGAATGGTGCATTGAGTTGCACTGAGCCGTGTATGTGTGTATGTGTATGTGCTGGTATAGACTGTGTATTGAGTCACAGTCAGTTGTGTGAGTGTGTGTGCTGGTATAGACTGCATTGAGTCACAACCATGTGTGTGTGAGTGTGTGTGTCTGTGTGCTGTTATAGGCTTTGCACTGAATCACAGTAAGCCGTCTGTGTGTGTTTGTATGTGTGTGCAGGTATGGACGGTGCATTGAATCAGAGTGAGCAGTGTGTGTGTGTGTGTGTGCACGGGTGTTAATTTAGGCTGTGCCTTGAGTCACAGTGAGCCATGTGTGTGTGTGTTTGTGCTGGTATAGACTGTGCAGTGAGTCACAGTAGGTGTGTGTGTCTGTGCTCGTATAGGCTGAGCATTGAGTCACAGTGAGGTGTGTGTCTGCGTATTTGTGTGTGTGTATGTGTTGTGGTATAGGCTCTGCAATGAGTCACCGTGAGCTGTGAGTGTGTGTTTCTGTGTGTGTGTGTGCTGGTATAGGCTGAGCATTGAGTCACAGTGAGGCCTGGGTGTGTGCCGGTATAGGCTATGCATTGAGTCACAGAGGTGTGAATATGTGTGTGTGTGTGTGTGTGTGCAGGTATTGATCGGGCATTGAGCCACAGTGAGACGTGTGCATGTGTTTGTTTTTGTGTGTGTGTATCTGCTGGTATGGAAAGAGCATTGAATCACACTGAGCCGTGTCTCTGTGTGTGTGTGTGTGTGCTGGTATAGACCCTGCATTGAGTCACAGTGAGCTGTGTGTGTGTGTGCTGGTATAGTCTGAGCATTGAGTCACAGTGAGGTGCGTGTGTGTATGTGCTGCTTATAGACTGTGCATTGAGTCACAGTCAGCTGTGTTTTGTGTTTCTGTGTGCTGGTATAGACTGCACTGAGTCACAATCAGCCGTGTGTGTGTGTGTGTGTGTATGCAGGTATAGACTGTGCATTGAGTCACAGTGGGGTGTGTGTGTGTGTCTGCATCTGTGTGTGCTGGTAGAGACTCTGCATTGAGTCACCGTGAGCCATGTGTGTGTGCTGGCATAAGCTGCTCATTGACTCATAGTGAGCCGTTTGGGAGTGCTCAGGTATAGCCTGAGCATTGAGTCACAGTGAGTTGCATGTGTGTGTGTGTGTGTGTGCGACTTATAGACTGTGCATGGAATCACAGTCAGGTGTGTTTGTGTGCGTGTGTGCTGGTATAGGCTGTGCACTGAGTCACAGTGAGCTGTGTTTGTTTGTGTGGTCTGGTATATGCTGTGCATTGAATCACACTGAGCCATGCATGTGTGTGTGTGTGTGTTGGTATAGGCTGAGCATTGAGTCACAGGTTTGTGTGTGTGTGTGCACATATAAACTTTGTGTTGAGCCACAATGAGCCGAGTGTGTGTATGTGTGTATGTGCTGGTATGGATAATGCATTGAGTCACACTGAGCTGGACCTGTGTGTGTCTGTATGTGCTGGTATAGACTCTGCATTGTGTCAGAGTCAGGTGTGTGTGCATGCGTGTGTGTGTGTGCTGGTATAGTTTGTGCATTTATTCACAGTAACATATGCGTGCATGTGTGTGTGTGTGTGTGTGTGCTGGTATAAGCTCTGCACTGAGTCACAGTCACCCGTGTGTGTGTGTACATGCCATGCATTGAGTCACACTGATGTGTGGGTGTGTGCAGGTGTGCTGGTATAGATAGTGCATTGAGTCACAGTGCCGTGTGTGTGTGTATCTGCAAGCTGGTTTAGGGTGTGTATTGAGTCACAGTGAGGGGAGTGTGTGTGTGTGCTGTTATATGTTGTGCATTGAGTCACAGGTATATGTGTGTGTGTGTGTGCTGGTGCAGGCTGTGCATTGAGTCACAGTGAGGTGTGTGTGTGTGTGTATGTGCTGGTATAGACTCTGTATTGAGTCACAGTCAGTTGTGTGTGTGTGTGTGCTCGTATAGGCTTTGCACTGAATCAGAGTGAGCCGTCTGTGTGTGTTTGTATGTGTGTGCAAGTAAGGATGGTGCATTGAATCACAGTGAACAGTGTGTGTGTGTGTGTGTGTGTGCACGGGTGCTAATTTAGGCTATGCTTTGAGTCACAGTGAGCCATGTCTGTGTGTTTCTGCTGGTATAGACTGTGCACGGAGTCACATTGAGCCATGTATGTGTGCGTGTGTTTGTCTTGGTGTAGGCTGTGCATTGAGTCACAGTAGCTGTTTGTGTGTCTGTGCTGGTATAGCCTGAGCATTGAGTCACAGTGAGGTGTGTGTCTGTGTATGTGTGTGTGTGTATGTGTTGTGGTATAGGCTCTGCAGTGAGTCTCCATGAGCTGTGAGTGTGTGTTTGAGTGTGTGTGTGTGCTGGTATAGGCTGAGCATTGAGTCACAGTGAGGCATGTCTGTGTGCCGGTATAGGCTGTGCATTGAGTTACAGATGTGTGTGTGTGTGTGTGTGTGCAGGTATTGACTGGGCATTGAGCCACATTGAGATGTGTGCATGTGTGTGTGTGTGTGAGTGTGTGCTGGTATAGACTGTGCATTGAGTCACAGGTGTTTGTGTGTGTGTGTGTGTGCTGGAATAGACTGTACATTGAGTCTCAGTCAGTCATTTGTGTGTATGTGTGTGTGTGTGCACTGGTATAGGCTGACTTTGAGTCAGAATGAGGTGAATGTGTGTGTGCATCTGCTGGTATATGCTTTGCATTGAGTCACAATGAGCTATGGGTGTGTGTGTGTGTGTGTGTGTGTGCTGGTATAGATTTTACCCTGAGTCACAGGGAGCCGTGTGTGTGCTGGTATAGACTGTGCATTAAGTCTCAGTGAGCTTTTCTTGAGTGTCTGTGGGTGTGTGTGTGTGTGTGCTGGTATAGGCTGTGCACTTACTCACAGTCCCTCGTGTGTGTGTGTGTGTGTGCAGGTATGGAGGATGCATTGAGTCACAGTCACCTGTGTGTGTGTTTGTGCACGCTGTTATAGGCTGTGCATTCGGTCACAGTTAGGAGTGTTTGTGTATGTGTGTGCTGGTATAGGCTGAGCATTGAGCCACAGTGAGGTGCGTGTGTTTGTGTGTGTGTGTGCCATAAGAATCTGTGCATTGAGTCACAGTGATTCATGTGTGTGTGTGTGCATGTGTGTGTGCTGGTATAGGCTGTGCATTGAGTCACAGTAACCCGTGTGTGTTTGTGCTGGTATAGACTGTGCATTGACTCACAGCCATGTGTGTGACTGTGTGTGTGCTGGTATAGACCCTGAATTGAGTCACAGTCAGGTGTGTTTGTCTGTGTCTGTGTGCTGGTATAGACTGTGCATGGAGTCACAGTGTGCCGTGTGTGTGTGTGTGCATGATGGTATAGACTGTGTATTGAGTCACAGTGAGGTGTGTGTGTGTGAGTGCTGGTATAGGCTGTGGACTGAGTCACATTGACCTGTGTGTGTGTGTGTATGTGCAGGTACGGGTGGTGCATTGAGTCACAGTCAGCGATGTGTGTGTGTGTGTGTGTGTGTGTGTGTGTGTGCTGGTATAGACCCTGCATTGAGTCACAGTGAACCGTGTGTGTGTGTGCTGGTATATTCTGAGCATTGAGTCACAGTCAGGTGCATGTGTGTATGTGTTGCTTATAGACTGTGCATTGAGTCACAGTCAGGTGTGTTTTGTGGTTCTGTGTGCTGGTATAGACTGCATTGAATCACACTCAGCCGTGTGTGTGTGTGTACACAGGTATAGACTGTGCATTAAGTCACATTGGGGTGTGTGTGTGTGCTTGTATAGAATGTTCATGGAGTCAGTGTTTAGCCATGTTTGTGTGTGTGTGTTTGTGTGTCCTGGTGTAGAATCTGCATTGAGTGACAGTGAGCCATATGTGTGTGCTTGCCTAGGCTGCACATTCAGTCGCAGTGAGCTGTTCTTGTGTGTGTGTGTGTGTGTGTGCTGGTATAGACTGTGCACTGAGTCACAGTCACCCGTGTGTGTTTGTACAGGCTGTGCATTGAGTCACACTGAGGTGTGTGTGCGGGTGTGCTGGTATAGATAGTGCATTGAGTCACAGTGCCATGTGAGTGTGTGTGTGTCTGCACGCTGGTATAGGCTGTGTATTGAGTCAGAGTGAGGGGTGTGTGTGTCTGTGTGTGCTGCTATAGGCTGACCGTTAAGTCACAGTGATGGGGGTGTGTGTGTGTGCTGGTACAGGCTTGGCATTGAGTCACAGGTGTGTGTGTGTGTGTGCTGGTGCAGGCTGTTCAGTGATGCACAGTAAGGTGTGTGTGTGTGTGTCAGTATAGACTCTTCATTGAGTCAGAGTGAGCCGTGTGTGTGATGGCATAGGCTGTGCATTGAGTCACAGTGAGCCGTGTGTCTGTGTGCTGGTATAGTCTGAGCATTGAGTCACACTGAGTTGTGTGTGTGTATGTGTATGTGCTGGTATGGATGGTGCATTAAGTTACTCTGAGCCGTGTGTGTGTGTGTATGTGCTGCTATAGAATGTGCATTGAGTCACAGCTGTGTGTGTGTGAGTGTGTGTGTCTGTGTGCTGTTATAAGCTTTGCCCTGAATCACAGTGAGACGTCTTTGTGTGTTTTTATGTGTGTGTGTGCAGTTATGGACGGTGCATTGAGTCACAGTTTGCAGTGTGTGTGTGTGTGTGTGCTGGTACAGGCTATGCATTGAGTCACACTGAGGCGTGTGTATGTGCATGTGTGCTGGTATAGATAGTGCATTGAGTCACCGTGCCGTGTGTGTGTGTGTGTCTGTAAGCTGGTATAGGCTGTGTATTGAGTCACAGTGAGGGGTGTGTGTGTCTGTGTGTGCTACTATAGGCTGACCATTGTGTCACAGTGATGTGTGTGTGTGTGTGTGTGTGTGTGCTGGTATAGGCTGCTCATTGAGTCACAGTGAGGTGTGTGTGTGTTTGTATGTGCTGGTATGGACGGTACATTGAGTTGCACTGAGCCGTGTATAGACTGTGTGTTGAGTCACAGTCAGGTGTGTGTGTGTGTGTGTGTGTGTGCTGGTATAGACTGTGCAATGAGTCACAGTTGTGTGTGTGTGAGTGTGTGTGTCTGTGTGCTGTTATAGGCTTTGCACTGAGTCACAGTGAGCCTTCTGTGTGTGTTTGTATGTGTGTGCAGATATGGATGGTTCATTGAATCACAGTGAGCAGTGTGTGTGTCTGTGTGCTGGTATAGGTGATTCATTGTGTCACAGTGAGCCATGTGTGAGTGCGTGTTTGTGTTTGTGTGTGTTCTGGTATAGGCTGTGTATCAAGTCACATTGAGCCCTGTATCTGTGCGTGTGTGTGTGTGTGCTGGTATAGGCTGTGCATTGAGTTATATTAGGGTGTGTGTATGTGCTGGTTTAGGGTGTGCATTGAGTCACAGCTTTGTGTGTGTCTGTGTGTGTGTATGTATGTGTGTGTACTGTTACAGGCTTTGCATTGAGTCACACTGAGGTGTGTGTGCGAGTGTGCTTGTATAGATAGTGCATTGAGTCAGAGTGCCATGTGTGTGTGTCTGCACGCTGGTATAGGCTGTGCATTGAGTCACAGTGAGAGGTGTGTGTGTCTGTGTGTGCTGCTATATGCTGACCATTGAGTCACAGTGAGGTGTGTGTGCGTGTGTGCTGGTATAGGCTGCGCATTGAGTCATAGGTGTGTGTGTGTGTGTGCAGTTGCAGTCTGCACATTGAAACACAGTGAGGTGAGTGTGTGTGTTGGTATAGACTCTTCATTGAGTCACAGTGAGCCATATGTGTTAGAAGGCATACGTTGTGCATTGAGTCACAGTGAGCCGTGTGTCTGTGTGCTGGTATAGTCTGAGCATTGAGTCACACTGAGGTATGTGTGTGTGTGTGTATGTACTGGTATGGATGGTGCATTGAGTTACACTGAACCGTGTGAGTGTGTATATGTGCTGGCGTAGACTGTGTATTGAGTTATAGTCTGTGTGTGTGTGCTGGTATAGACTGTGCATTGCAACACAGCTGTGTGTGTGAGTGTCTGTGTCTCTGTGCTGTTAAAGGTTTTGCCCTAAATCACAGTGAGCCGTCTGTGTCTGTTTTGATGTGTGTGTGTGTCATGTATGGATGGTGCATTGAGTCACAGTGAGCCGTGTGTGTATATGTGTGTGCTGGTACAGGCTGTGCATTGTGTCACAGTGAGGTGTGTGTGTGTGCATGTGTGCTGGTATACATAGTGCATTGAGTCACAATGCCGTGTGGGTGTGTGTGTCAGCACGCTGGTATAGGTTGTGTAATGAGTCACAGTGAGGGTTGTGTGTCTGTGTGTGCTGCTATAGTCAGACCATAGAGTCACAGTGAAGTGTGTGTGTGTGTGTGTGCTGGTATATGCTGCGCATTGAGTCACAGGTATGTGTGGGTGTGTGTGTGTGGTACAGGTTGCGTGTTGAGTCACAGGTGTGTGTGTGTGTGTGCTGGTGCAGGCTGTGCATTGAGTCACAGTGAGGTGTATGTGTGTTTGTATGTGCCAGTAAGAATGGTGCATTGAGTTGCACTGAGCCGTGTATGTGTGTATGTGTATGTGCTGGTATAGACTGTGTATTGAGTCACAGTCAGTTGTGTGAGTGTGTGTGCTGGTATAGACTGCATTGAGTCACAACCATGTGTGTGTGAGTGTGTGTGTCTGTGTGCTGTTATAGGCTTTGCACTGAATCACAGTAAGCCGTCTGTGTGTGTTTGTATGTGTGTGCAGGTATGGACGGTGCATTGAATCAGAGTGAGCAGTGTGTGTGTGTGTGTGTGTGTGTGTGCACGGGTGTTAATTTAGGCTGTGCCTTGAGTCACAGTGAGCCATGTGTGTGTGTGTTTGTGCTGGTATAGACTGTGCAGTGAGTCACAGTAGGTGTGTGTGTCTGTGCTCGTATAGGCTGAGCATTGAGTCACAGTGAGGTGTGTGTCTGCGTATTTGTGTGTGTGTATGTGTTGTGGTATAGGCTCTGCAATGAGTCACCGTGAGCTGTGAGTGTGTGTTTCTGTGTGTGTGTGTGCTGGTATAGGCTGAGCATTGAGTCACAGTGAGGCCTGGGTGTGTGCCGGTATAGGCTATGCATTGAGTCACAGAGGTGTGAATATGTGTGTGTGTGTGTGTGTGTGCAGGTATTGATCGGGCATTGAGCCACAGTGAGACGTGTGCATGTGTTTTTGTTTGTGTGTGTGTATCTGCTGGTATGGAAAGAGCATTGAATCACACTGAGCCGTGTCTCTGTGTGTGTGTGTGTGTGCTGGTATAGACCCTGCATTGAGTCACAGTGAGCTGTGTGTGTGTGTGCTGGTATAGTCTGAGCATTGAGTCACAGTGAGGTGCGTGTGTGTATGTGCTGCTTATAGACTGTGCATTGAGTCACAGTCAGCTGTGTTTTGTGTTTCTGTGTGCTGGTATAGACTGCACTGAGTCACAATCAGCCGTGTGTGTGTGTGTGTGTGTATGCAGGTATAGACTGTGCATTGAGTCACAGTGGGGTGTGTGTGTGTGTCTGCATCTGTGTGTGCTGGTAGAGACTCTGCATTGAGTCACAGTGAGCCATGTGTGTGTGCTGGCATAAGCTGCTCATTGACTCATAGTGAGCCGTTTGGGAGTGCTCAGGTATAGCCTGAGCATTGAGTCACAGTGAGTTGCATGTGTGTGTGTGTGTGTGTGCGACTTATAGACTGTGCATGGAATCACAGTCAGGTGTGTTTGTGTGCGTGTGTGCTGGTATAGGCTGTGCACTGAGTCACAGTGAGCTGTGTTTGTTTGTGTGGTCTGGTATATGCTGTGCATTGAGTCACACTGAGCCATGCATGTGTGTCTGTGTGTGTTGGTATAGGCTGAGCATTGAGTCACAGGTTTGTGTGTGTGTGTGCACATATAAACTTTGTGTTGAGCCACAATGAGCCGAGTGTGTGTATGTGTGTATGTGCTGGTATGGATAATGCATTGAGTCACACTGAGCTGGACCTGTGTGTGTCTGTATGTGCTGGTATAGACTCTGCATTGTGTCAGAGTCAGGTGTGTGTGCATGCGTGTGTGTGTGTGCTGGTATAGTTTGTGCATTTATTCACAGTAACATATGCGTGCATGTGTGTGTGTGTGTGTGCTGGTATAAGCTCTGCACTGAGTCACAGTCACCCGTGTGTGTGTGTACATGCCATGCATTCAGTCACACTGATGTGTGGGTGTGTGCAGGTGTGCTGGTATAGATAGTGCATTGAGTCACAGTGCCGTGTGTGTGTGTATCTGCAAGCTGGTTTAGGGTGTGTATTGAGTCACAGTGAGGGGAGTGTGTGTGTGTGGTGTTATATGTTGTGCATTGAGTCACAGGTATATGTGTGTGTGTGTGTGCTGGTGCAGGCTGTGCATTGAGTCACAGTGAGGTGTGTGTGTGTGTGTATGTGCTGGTATAGACTCTGTATTGAGTCACAGTCAGTTGTGTGTGTGTGTGTGCTCGTATAGGCTTTGCACTGAATCAGAGTGAGCCGTCTGTGTGTGTTTGTATGTGTGTGCAAGTAAGGATGGTGCATTGAATCACAGTGAACAGTGTGTGTGTGTGTGTGTGTGCACGGGTGCTAATTTAGGCTATGCTTTGAGTCACAGTGAGCCATGTCTGTGTGTTTCTGCTGGTATAGACTGTGCACGGAGTCACATTGAGCCATGTATGTGTGCGTGTGTTTGTCTTGGTGTAGGCTGTGCATTGAGTCACAGTAGCTGTTTGTGTGTCTGTGCTGGTATAGCCTGAGCATTGAGTCACAGTGAGGTGTGTGTCTGTGTATGTGTGTGTGTGTGTGTGTTGTGGTATAGGCTCTGCAGTGAGTCTCCATGAGCTGTGAGTGTGTGTTTGAGTGTGTGTGTGTGCTGGTATAGGCTGAGCATTGAGTCACAGTGAGGCATGTCTGTGTGCCGGTATAGGCTGTGCATTGAGTTACAGATGTGTGTGTGTGTGTGTGTGTGCAGGTATTGACTGGGCATTGAGCCACATTGAGATGTGTGCATGTGTGTGTGTGTGTGAGTGTGTGCTGGTATAGACTGTGCATTGAGTCACAGGTGTTTGTGTGTGTGTGTGTGTGCTGGAATAGACTGTACATTGAGTCTCAGTCAGTCATTTGTGTGTATGTGTGTGTGTGTGCACTGGTATAGGCTGACTTTGAGTCAGAATGAGGTGAATGTGTGTGTGCATCTGCTGGTATATGCTTTGCATTGAGTCACAATGAGCTATGGGTGTGTGTGTGTGTGTGTGTGTGTGTGCTGGTATAGATTTTACCCTGAGTCACAGGGAGCCGTGTGTGTGCTGGTATAGACTGTGCATTAAGTCTCAGTGAGCTTTTCTTGAGTGTCTGTGGGTGTGTGTGTGTGTGTGCTGGTATAGGCTGTGCACTTACTCACAGTCCCTCGTGTGTGTGTGTGTGTGTGCAGGTATGGAGGATGCATTGAGTCACAGTCACCCGTGTGTGTGTTTGTGCACGCTGTTATAGGCTGTGCATTCGGTCACAGTTAGGAGTGTTTGTGTATGTGTGTGCTGGTATAGGCTGAGCATTGAGCCACAGTGAGGTGCGTGTGTTTGTGTGTGTGTGTGCCATAAGAATCTGTGCATTGAGTCACAGTGATTCATGTGTGTGTGTGTGCATGTGTGTGTGCTGGTATAGGCTGTGCATTGAGTCACAGTAACCCGTGTGTGTTTGTGCTGGTATAGACTGTGCATTGACTCACAGCCATGTGTGTGACTGTGTGTGTGCTGGTATAGACCCTGAATTGAGTCACAGTCAGGTGTGTTTGTCTGTGTCTGTGTGCTGGTATAGACTGTGCATGGAGTCACAGTGTGCCGTGTGTGTGTGTGTGCATGATGGTATAGACTGTGTATTGAGTCACAGTGAGGTGTGTGTGTGTGAGTGCTGGTATAGGCTGTGGACTGAGTCACATTGACCTGTGTGTGTGTGTGTATGTGCAGGTACGGGTGGTGCATTGAGTCACAGTCAGCGATGTGTGTGTGTGTGTGTGTGTGTGTGTGTGTGTGTGCTGGTATAGACCCTGCATTGAGTCACAGTGAACCGTGTGTGTGTGTGCTGGTATATTCTGAGCATTGAGTCACAGTCAGGTGCATGTGTGTATGTGTTGCTTATAGACTGTGCATTGAGTCACAGTCAGGTGTGTTTTGTGGTTCTGTGTGCTGGTATAGACTGCATTGAATCACACTCAGCCGTGTGTGTGTGTGTACACAGGTATAGACTGTGCATTAAGTCACATTGGGGTGTGTGTGTGTGCTTGTATAGAATGTTCATGGAGTCAGTGTTTAGCCATGTTTGTGTGTGTGTGTTTGTGTGTCCTGGTGTAGAATCTGCATTGAGTGACAGTGAGCCATATGTGTGTGCTTGCCTAGGCTGCACATTCAGTCGCAGTGAGCTGTTCTTGTGTGTGTGTGTGTGTGTGTGCTGGTATAGACTGTGCACTGAGTCACAGTCACCCGTGTGTGTTTGTACAGGCTGTGCATTGAGTCACACTGAGGTGTGTGTGCGGGTGTGCTGGTATAGATAGTGCATTGAGTCACAGTGCCATGTGAGTGTGTGTGTGTCTGCACGCTGGTATAGGCTGTGTATTGAGTCAGAGTGAGGGGTGTGTGTGTCTGTGTGTGCTGCTATAGGCTGACCGTTAAGTCACAGTGATGGGGGTGTGTGTGTGTGCTGGTACAGGCTTGGCATTGAGTCACAGGTGTGTGTGTGTGTGTGCTGGTGCAGGCTGTTCAGTGATGCACAGTAAGGTGTGTGTGTGTGTGTCAGTATAGACTCTTCATTGAGTCAGAGTGAGCCGTGTGTGTGATGGCATAGGCTGTGCATTGAGTCACAGTGAGCCGTGTGTCTGTGTGCTGGTATAGTCTGAGCATTGAGTCACACTGAGTTGTGTGTGTGTATGTGTATGTGCTGGTATGGATGGTGCATTAAGTTACTCTGAGCCGTGTGTGTGTGTGTATGTGCTGCTATAGAATGTGCATTGAGTCACAGCTGTGTGTGTGTGAGTGTGTGTGTCTGTGTGCTGTTATAAGCTTTGCCCTGAATCACAGTGAGACGTCTTTGTGTGTTTTTATGTGTGTGTGTGCAGTTATGGACGGTGCATTGAGTCACAGTTTGCAGTGTGTGTGTGTGTGTGTGCTGGTACAGGCTATGCATTGAGTCACACTGAGGCGTGTGTATGTGCATGTGTGCTGGTATAGATAGTGCATTGAGTCACCGTGCCGTGTGTGTGTGTGTGTCTGTAAGCTGGTATAGGCTGTGTATTGAGTCACAGTGAGGGGTGTGTGTGTCTGTGTGTGCTACTATAGGCTGACCATTGTGTCACAGTGATGTGTGTGTGTGTGTGTGTGTGTGCTGGTATAGGCTGCTCATTGAGTCACAGTGAGGTGTGTGTGTGTTTGTATGTGCTGGTATGGACGGTACATTGAGTTGCACTGAGCCGTGTATAGACTGTGTGTTGAGTCACAGTCAGGTGTGTGTGTGTGTGTGTGTGTGTGCTGGTATAGACTGTGCAATGAGTCACAGTTGTGTGTGTGTGAGTGTGTGTGTCTGTGTGCTGTTATAGGCTTTGCACTGAGTCACAGTGAGCCTTCTGTGTGTGTTTGTATGTGTGTGCAGATATGGATGGTTCATTGAATCACAGTGAGCAGTGTGTGTGTCTGTGTGCTGGTATAGGTGATTCATTGTGTCACAGTGAGCCATGTGTGAGTGCGTGTTTGTGTTTGTGTGTGTTCTGGTATAGGCTGTGTATCAAGTCACATTGAGCCCTGTATCTGTGCGTGTGTGTGTGTGTGCTGGTATAGGCTGTGCATTGAGTTATATTAGGGTGTGTGTATGTGCTGGTTTAGGGTGTGCATTGAGTCACAGCTTTGTGTGTGTCTGTGTGTGTGTATGTATGTGTGTGTACTGTTACAGGCTTTGCATTGAGTCACACTGAGGTGTGTGTGCGAGTGTGCTTGTATAGATAGTGCATTGAGTCAGAGTGCCATGTGTGTGTGTCTGCACGCTGGTATAGGCTGTGCATTGAGTCACAGTGAGAGGTGTGTGTGTCTGTGTGTGCTGCTATATGCTGACCATTGAGTCACAGTGAGGTGTGTGTACGTGTGTGCTGGTATAGGCTGCGCATTGAGTCATAGGTGTGTGTGTGTGTGTGCAGTTGCAGTCTGCACATTGAAACACAGTGAGGTGAGTGTGTGTGTTGGTATAGACTCTTCATTGAGTCACAGTGAGCCATATGTGTTAGAAGGCATACGTTGTGCATTGAGTCACAGTGAGCCGTGTGTCTGTGTGCTGGTATAGTCTGAGCATTGAGTCACACTGAGGTATGTGTGTGTGTGTGTATGTACTGGTATGGATGGTGCATTGAGTTACACTGAACCGTGTGAGTGTGTATATGTGCTGGCGTAGACTGTGTATTGAGTTATAGTCTGTGTGTGTGTGCTGGTATAGACTGTGCATTGCAACACAGCTGTGTGTGTGAGTGTCTGTGTCTCTGTGCTGTTAAAGGTTTTGCCCTAAATCACAGTGAGCCGTCTGTGTCTGTTTTTATGTGTGTGTGTGTCATGTATGGATGGTGCATTGAGTCACAGTGAGCCGTGTGTGTATATGTGTGTGCTGGTACAGGCTGTGCATTGTGTCACAGTGAGGTGTGTGTGTGTGCATGTGTGCTGGTATACATAGTGCATTGAGTCACAATGCCGTGTGGGTGTGTGTGTCAGCACGCTGGTATAGGTTGTGTAATGAGTCACAGTGAGGGTTGTGTGTCTGTGTGTGCTGCTATAGTCAGACCATAGATTCACAGTGAAGTGTGTGTGTGTGTGTGTGCTGGTATATGCTGCGCATTGAGTCACAGGTATGTGTGGGTGTGTGTGTGTGGTACAGGTTGCGTGTTGAGTCACAGGTGTGTGTGTGTGTGTGCTGGTGCAGGCTGTGCATTGAGTCACAGTGAGGTGTATGTGTGTTTGTATGTGCCAGTAAGAATGGTGCATTGAGTTGCACTGAGCCGTGTATGTGTGTATGTGTATGTGCTGGTATAGACTGTGTATTGAGTCACAGTCAGTTGTGTGAGTGTGTGTGCTGGTATAGACTGCATTGAGTCACAACCATGTGTGTGTGAGTGTGTGTGTCTGTGTGCTGTTATAGGCTTTGCACTGAATCACAGTAAGCCGTCTGTGTGTGTTTGTATGTGTGTGCAGGTATGGACGGTGCATTGAATCAGAGTGAGCAGTGTGTGTGTGTGTGTGTGTGTGTGTGCACGGGTGTTAATTTAGGCTGTGCCTTGAGTCACAGTGAGCCATGTGTGTGTGTGTTTGTGCTGGTATAGACTGTGCAGTGAGTCACAGTAGGTGTGTGTGTCTGTGCTCGTATAGGCTGAGCATTGAGTCACAGTGAGGTGTGTGTCTGCGTATTTGTGTGTGTGTATGTGTTGTGGTATAGGCTCTGCAATGAGTCACCGTGAGCTGTGAGTGTGTGTTTCTGTGTGTGTGTGTGCTGGTATAGGCTGAGCATTGAGTCACAGTGAGGCCTGGGTGTGTGCCGGTATAGGCTATGCATTGAGTCACAGAGGTGTGAATATGTGTGTGTGTGTGTGTGTGTGCAGGTATTGATCGGGCATTGAGCCACAGTGAGACGTGTGCATGTGTTTTTGTTTGTGTGTGTGTATCTGCTGGTATGGAAAGAGCATTGAATCACACTGAGCCGTGTCTCTGTGTGTGTGTGTGTGTGCTGGTATAGACCCTGCATTGAGTCACAGTGAGCTGTGTGTGTGTGTGCTGGTATAGTCTGAGCATTGAGTCACAGTGAGGTGCGTGTGTGTATGTGCTGCTTATAGACTGTGCATTGAGTCACAGTCAGCTGTGTTTTGTGTTTCTGTGTGCTGGTATAGACTGCACTGAGTCACAATCAGCCGTGTGTGTGTGTGTGTGTGTATGCAGGTATAGACTGTGCATTGAGTCACAGTGGGGTGTGTGTGTGTGTCTGCATCTGTGTGTGCTGGTAGAGACTCTGCATTGAGTCACAGTGAGCCATGTGTGTGTGCTGGCATAAGCTGCTCATTGACTCATAGTGAGCCGTTTGGGAGTGCTCAGGTATAGCCTGAGCATTGAGTCACAGTGAGTTGCATGTGTGTGTGTGTGTGTGTGCGACTTATAGACTGTGCATGGAATCACAGTCAGGTGTGTTTGTGTGCGTGTGTGCTGGTATAGGCTGTGCACTGAGTCACAGTGAGCTGTGTTTGTTTGTGTGGTCTGGTATATGCTGTGCATTGAGTCACACTGAGCCATGCATGTGTGTCTGTGTGTGTTGGTATAGGCTGAGCATTGAGTCACAGGTTTGTGTGTGTGTGTGCACATATAAACTTTGTGTTGAGCCACAATGAGCCGAGTGTGTGTATGTGTGTATGTGCTGGTATGGATAATGCATTGAGTCACACTGAGCTGGACCTGTGTGTGTCTGTATGTGCTGGTATAGACTCTGCATTGTGTCAGAGTCAGGTGTGTGTGCATGCGTGTGTGTGTGTGCTGGTATAGTTTGTGCATTTATTCACAGTAACATATGCGTGCATGTGTGTGTGTGTGTGTGCTGGTATAAGCTCTGCACTGAGTCACAGTCACCCGTGTGTGTGTGTACATGCCATGCATTCAGTCACACTGATGTGTGGGTGTGTGCAGGTGTGCTGGTATAGATAGTGCATTGAGTCACAGTGCCGTGTGTGTGTGTATCTGCAAGCTGGTTTAGGGTGTGTATTGAGTCACAGTGAGGGGAGTGTGTGTGTGTGGTGTTATATGTTGTGCATTGAGTCACAGGTATATGTGTGTGTGTGTGTGCTGGTGCAGGCTGTGCATTGAGTCACAGTGAGGTGTGTGTGTGTGTGTATGTGCTGGTATAGACTCTGTATTGAGTCACAGTCAGTTGTGTGTGTGTGTGTGCTCGTATAGGCTTTGCACTGAATCAGAGTGAGCCGTCTGTGTGTGTTTGTATGTGTGTGCAAGTAAGGATGGTGCATTGAATCACAGTGAACAGTGTGTGTGTGTGTGTGTGTGTGCACGGGTGCTAATTTAGGCTATGCTTTGAGTCACAGTGAGCCATGTCTGTGTGTTTCTGCTGGTATAGACTGTGCACGGAGTCACATTGAGCCATGTATGTGTGCGTGTGTTTGTCTTGGTGTAGGCTGTGCATTGAGTCACAGTAGCTGTTTGTGTGTCTGTGCTGGTATAGCCTGAGCATTGAGTCACAGTGAGGTGTGTGTCTGTGTGTGTGTGTGTGTATGTGTTGTGGTATAGGCTCTGCAGTGAGTCTCCATGAGCTGTGAGTGTGTGTTTGAGTGTGTGTGTGTGCTGGTATAGGCTGAGCATTGAGTCACAGTGAGGCATGTCTGTGTGCCGGTATAGGCTGTGCATTGAGTTACAGATGTGTGTGTGTGTGTGTGTGTGCAGGTATTGACTGGGCATTGAGCCACATTGAGATGTGTGCATGTGTGTGTGTGTGTGAGTGTGTGCTGGTATAGACTGTGCATTGAGTCACAGGTGTTTGTGTGTGTGTGTGTGTGCTGGAATAGACTGTACATTGAGTCTCAGTCAGTCATTTGTGTGTATGTGTGTGTGTGTGCACTGGTATAGGCTGACTTTGAGTCAGAATGAGGTGAATGTGTGTGTGCATCTGCTGGTATATGCTTTGCATTGAGTCACAATGAGCTATGGGTGTGTGTGTGTGTGTGTGTGTGTGTGCTGGTATAGATTTTACCCTGAGTCACAGGGAGCCGTGTGTGTGCTGGTATAGACTGTGCATTAAGTCTCAGTGAGCTTTTCTTGAGTGTCTGTGGGTGTGTGTGTGTGTGTGCTGGTATAGGCTGTGCACTTACTCACAGTCCCTCGTGTGTGTGTGTGTGTGTGCAGGTATGGAGGATGCATTGAGTCACAGTCACCCGTGTGTGTGTTTGTGCACGCTGTTATAGGCTGTGCATTCGGTCACAGTTAGGAGTGTTTGTGTATGTGTGTGCTGGTATAGGCTGAGCATTGAGCCACAGTGAGGTGCGTGTGTTTGTGTGTGTGTGTGCCATAAGAATCTGTGCATTGAGTCACAGTGATTCATGTGTGTGTGTGTGCATGTGTGTGTGCTGGTATAGGCTGTGCATTGAGTCACAGTAACCCGTGTGTGTTTGTGCTGGTATAGACTGTGCATTGACTCACAGCCATGTGTGTGACTGTGTGTGTGCTGGTATAGACCCTGAATTGAGTCACAGTCAGGTGTGTTTGTCTGTGTCTGTGTGCTGGTATAGACTGTGCATGGAGTCACAGTGTGCCGTGTGTGTGTGTGTGCATGATGGTATAGACTGTGTATTGAGTCACAGTGAGGTGTGTGTGTGTGAGTGCTGGTATAGGCTGTGGACTGAGTCACATTGACCTGTGTGTGTGTGTGTATGTGCAGGTAAGGGTGGTGCATTGAGTCACAGTCAGCGATGTGTGTGTGTGTGTGTGTGTGTGTGTGTGTGTGTGTGTGCTGGTATAGACCCTGCATTGAGTCACAGTGAACCGTGTGTGTGTGTGCTGGTATATTCTGAGCATTGAGTCACAGTCAGGTGCATGTGTGTATGTGTTGCTTATAGACTGTGCATTGAGTCACAGTCAGGTGTGTTTTGTGGTTCTGTGTGCTGGTATAGACTGCATTGAATCACACTCAGCCGTGTGTGTGTGTGTACACAGGTATAGACTGTGCATTAAGTCACATTGGCGTGTGTGTGTGTGCTTGTATAGAATGTTCATGGAGTCAGTGTTTAGCCATGTTTGTGTGTGTGTGTTTGTGTGTCCTGGTGTAGAATCTGCATTGAGTGACAGTGAGCCATATGTGTGTGCTTGCCTAGGCTGCACATTCAGTCGCAGTGAGCTGTTCTTGTGTGTGTGTGTGTGTGTGTGCTGGTATAGACTGTGCACTGAGTCACAGTCACCCGTGTGTGTTTGTACAGGCTGTGCATTGAGTCACACTGAGGTGTGTGTGCGGGTGTGCTGGTATAGATAGTGCATTGAGTCACAGTGCCATGTGAGTGTGTGTGTGTCTGCACGCTGGTATAGGCTGTGTATTGAGTCAGAGTGAGGGGTGTGTGTGTCTGTGTGTGCTGCTATAGGCTGACCGTTAAGTCACAGTGATGGGGGTGTGTGTGTGTGCTGGTACAGGCTTGGCATTGAGTCACAGGTGTGTGTGTGTGTGTGCTGGTGCAGGCTGTTCAGTGATGCACAGTAAGGTGTGTGTGTGTGTGTCAGTATAGACTCTTCATTGAGTCAGAGTGAGCCGTGTGTGTGATGGCATAGGCTGTGCATTGAGTCACAGTGAGCCGTGTGTCTGTGTGCTGGTATAGTCTGAGCATTGAGTCACACTGAGTTGTGTGTGTGTATGTGTATGTGCTGGTATGGATGGTGCATTAAGTTACTCTGAGCCGTGTGTGTGTGTGTATGTGCTGCTATAGAATGTGCATTGAGTCACAGCTGTGTGTGTGTGAGTGTGTGTGTCTGTGTGCTGTTATAAGCTTTGCCCTGAATCACAGTGAGACGTCTTTGTGTGTTTTTATGTGTGTGTGTGCAGTTATGGACGGTGCATTGAGTCACAGTTTGCAGTGTGTGTGTGTGTGTGTGCTGGTACAGGCTATGCATTGAGTCACACTGAGGCGTGTGTATGTGCATGTGTGCTGGTATAGATAGTGCATTGAGTCACCGTGCCGTGTGTGTGTGTGTGTCTGTAAGCTGGTATAGGCTGTGTATTGAGTCACAGTGAGGGGTGTGTGTGTCTGTGTGTGCTACTATAGGCTGACCATTGTGTCACAGTGATGTGTGTGTGTGTGTGTGTGTGTGCTGGTATAGGCTGCTCATTGAGTCACAGTGAGGTGTGTGTGTGTTTGTATGTGCTGGTATGGACGGTACATTGAGTTGCACTGAGCCGTGTATAGACTGTGTGTTGAGTCACAGTCAGGTGTGTGTGTGTGTGTGTGTGTGTGCTGGTATAGACTGTGCAATGAGTCACAGTTGTGTGTGTGTGAGTGTGTGTGTCTGTGTGCTGTTATAGGCTTTGCACTGAGTCACAGTGAGCCTTCTGTGTGTGTTTGTATGTGTGTGCAGATATGGATGGTTCATTGAATCACAGTGAGCAGTGTGTGTGTCTGTGTGCTGGTATAGGTGATTCATTGTGTCACAGTGAGCCATGTGTGAGTGCGTGTTTGTGTTTGTGTGTGTTCTGGTATAGGCTGTGTATCAAGTCACATTGAGCCCTGTATCTGTGCGTGTGTGTGTGTGTGCTGGTATAGGCTGTGCATTGAGTTATATTAGGGTGTGTGTATGTGCTGGTTTAGGGTGTGCATTGAGTCACAGCTTTGTGTGTGTCTGTGTGTGTGTATGTATGTGTGTGTACTGTTACAGGCTTTGCATTGAGTCACACTGAGGTGTGTGTGCGAGTGTGCTTGTATAGATAGTGCATTGAGTCAGAGTGCCATGTGTGTGTGTCTGCACGCTGGTATAGGCTGTGCATTGAGTCACAGTGAGAGGTGTGTGTGTCTGTGTGTGCTGCTATATGCTGACCATTGAGTCACAGTGAGGTGTGTGTGCGTGTGTGCTGGTATAGGCTGCGCATTGAGTCATAGGTGTGTGTGTGTGTGTGCAGTTGCAGTCTGCACATTGAAACACAGTGAGGTGAGTGTGTGTGTTGGTATAGACTCTTCATTGAGTCACAGTGAGCCATATGTGTTAGAAGGCATACGTTGTGCATTGAGTCACAGTGAGCCGTGTGTCTGTGTGCTGGTATAGTCTGAGCATTGAGTCACACTGAGGTATGTGTGTGTGTGTGTATGTACTGGTATGGATGGTGCATTGAGTTACACTGAACCGTGTGAGTGTGTATATGTGCTGGCGTAGACTGTGTATTGAGTTATAGTCTGTGTGTGTGTGCTGGTATAGACTGTGCATTGCAACACAGCTGTGTGTGTGAGTGTCTGTGTCTCTGTGCTGTTAAAGGTTTTGCCCTAAATCACAGTGAGCCGTCTGTGTCTGTTTTTATGTGTGTGTGTGTCATGTATGGATGGTGCATTGAGTCACAGTGAGCCGTGTGTGTATATGTGTGTGCTGGTACAGGCTGTGCATTGTGTCACAGTGAGGTGTGTGTGTGTGCATGTGTGCTGGTATACATAGTGCATTGAGTCACAATGCCGTGTGGGTGTGTGTGTCAGCACGCTGGTATAGGTTGTGTAATGAGTCACAGTGAGGGTTGTGTGTCTGTGTGTGTTGCTATAGGCAGACCGTAGAGTCACAGTGAAGTGTGTGTGTGTGTGTGTGCTGGTATATGCTGCGCATTGAGTCACAGGTATGTGTGGGTGTGTGTGTGTGGTACAGGTTGCGTGTTGAGTCACAGGTGTGTGTGTGTGTGTGCTGGTGCAGGCTGTGCATTGAGTCACAGTGAGGTGTATGTGTGTTTGTATGTGCCAGTAAGAATGGTGCATTGAGTTGCACTGAGCCGTGTATGTGTGTATGTGTATGTGCTGGTATAGACTGTGTATTGAGTCACAGTCAGTTGTGTGAGTGTGTGTGCTGGTATAGACTGCATTGAGTCACAACCATGTGTGTGTGAGTGTGTGTGTCTGTGTGCTGTTATAGGCTTTGCACTGAATCACAGTAAGCCGTCTGTGTGTGTTTGTATGTGTGTGCAGGTATGGACGGTGCATTGAATCAGAGTGAGCAGTGTGTGTGTGTGTGTGTGTGTGTGTGCACGGGTGTTAATTTAGGCTGTGCCTTGAGTCACAGTGAGCCATGTGTGTGTGTGTTTGTGCTGGTATAGACTGTGCAGTGAGTCACAGTAGGTGTGTGTGTCTGTGCTCGTATAGGCTGAGCATTGAGTCACAGTGAGGTGTGTGTCTGCGTATTTGTGTGTGTGTATGTGTTGTGGTATAGGCTCTGCAATGAGTCACCGTGAGCTGTGAGTGTGTGTTTCTGTGTGTGTGTGTGCTGGTATAGGCTGAGCATTGAGTCACAGTGAGGCCTGGGTGTGTGCCGGTATAGGCTATGCATTGAGTCACAGAGGTGTGAATATGTGTGTGTGTGTGTGTGTGTGCAGGTATTGATCGGGCATTGAGCCACAGTGAGACGTGTGCATGTGTTTTTGTTTGTGTGTGTGTATCTGCTGGTATGGAAAGAGCATTGAATCACACTGAGCCGTGTCTCTGTGTGTGTGTGTGTGTGCTGGTATAGACCCTGCATTGAATCACAGTGAGCTGTGTGTGTGTGTGCTGGTATAGTCTGAGCATTGAGTCACAGTGAGGTGCGTGTGTGTATGTGCTGCTTATAGACTGTGCATTGAGTCACAGTCAGCTGTGTTTTGTGTTTCTGTGTGCTGGTATAGACTGCACTGAGTCACAATCAGCCGTGTGTGTGTGTGTGTGTGTATGCAGGTATAGACTGTGCATTGAGTCACAGTGGGGTGTGTGTGTGTGTCTGCATCTGTGTGTGCTGGTAGAGACTCTGCATTGAGTCACAGTGAGCCATGTGTGTGTGCTGGCATAAGCTGCTCATTGACTCATAGTGAGCCGTTTGGGAGTGCTCAGGTATAGCCTGAGCATTGAGTCACAGTGAGTTGCATGTGTGTGTGTGTGTGTGTGTGCGACTTATAGACTGTGCATGGAATCACAGTCAGGTGTGTTTGTGTGCGTGTGTGCTGGTATAGGCTGTGCACTGAGTCACAGTGAGCTGTGTTTGTTTGTGTGGTCTGGTATATGCTGTGCATTGAGTCACACTGAGCCATGCATGTGTGTGTGTGTGTGTTGGTATAGGCTGAGCATTGAGTCACAGGTTTGTGTGTGTGTGTGCACATATAAACTTTGTGTTGAGCCACAATGAGCCGAGTGTGTGTATGTGTGTATGTGCTGGTATGGATAATGCATTGAGTCACACTGAGCTGGACCTGTGTGTGTCTGTATGTGCTGGTATAGACTCTGCATTGTGTCAGAGTCAGGTGTGTGTGCATGCGTGTGTGTGTGTGCTGGTATAGTTTGTGCATTTATTCACAGTAACATATGCGTGCATGTGTGTGTGTGTGTGTGTGCTGGTATAAGCTCTGCACTGAGTCACAGTCACCCGTGTGTGTGTGTACATGCCATGCATTGAGTCACACTGATGTGTGGGTGTGTGCAGGTGCGCTGGTATAGATAGTGCATTGAGTCACAGTGCCGTGTGTGTGTGTATCTGCAAGCTGGTTTAGGGTGTGTATTGAGTCACAGTGAGGGGAGTGTGTGTGTGTGCTGTTATATGTTGTGCATTGAGTCACAGGTATATGTGTGTGTGTGTGTGCTGGTGCAGGCTGTGCATTGAGTCACAGTGAGGTGTGTGTGTGTGTGTATGTGCTGGTATAGACTGTATTGAGTCACAGTCAGTTGTGTGTGTGTGTGTGCTCGTATAGGCTTTGCACTGAATCAGAGTGAGCCGTCTGTGTGTGTTTGTATGTGTGTGCAAGTAAGGATGGTGCATTGAATCACAGTGAACAGTGTGTGTGTGTGTGTGTGTGTGCACGGGTGCTAATTTAGGCTATGCTTTGAGTCACAGTGAGCCATGTCTGTGTGTTTCTGCTGGTATAGACTGTGCACGGAGTCACATTGAGCCATGTATGTGTGCGTGTGTTTGTCTTGGTGTAGGCTGTGCATTGAGTCACAGTAGCTGTTTGTGTGTCTGTGCTGGTATAGCCTGAGCATTGAGTCACAGTGAGGTGTGTGTCTGTGTATGTGTGTGTGTGTATATGTTGTGGTATAGGCTCTGCAGTGAGTCTCCATGAGCTGTGAGTGTGTGTTTGAGTGTGTGTGTGTGCTGGTATAGGCTGAGCATTGAGTCACAGTGAGGCATGTCTGTGTGCCGGTATAGGCTGTGCATTGAGTTACAGATGTGTGTGTGTGTGTGTGTGTGTGCAGGTATTGACTGGGCATTGAGCCACATTGAGATGTGTGCATGTGTGTGTGTGTGTGAGTGTGTGCTGGTATAGACTGTGCATTGAGTCACAGGTGTTTGTGTGTGTGTGTGTGTGCTGGAATAGACTGTACATTGAGTCTCAGTCAGTCATTTGTGTGTATGTGTGTGTGTGTGCACTGGTATAGGCTGACTTTGAGTCAGAATGAGGTGAATGTGTGTGTGCATCTGCTGGTATATGCTTTGCATTGAGTCACAATGAGCTATGGGTGTGTGTGTGTGTGTGTGTGTGTGTGCTGGTATAGATTTTACCCTGAGTCACAGGGAGCCGTGTGTGTGCTGGTATAGACTGTGCATTAAGTCTCAGTGAGCTTTTCTTGAGTGTCTGTGGGTGTGTGTGTGTGTGTGCTGGTATAGGCTGTGCACTTACTCACAGTCCCTCGTGTGTGTGTGTGTGTGTGTGTGCAGGTATGGAGGATGCATTGAGTCACAGTCACCCGTGTGTGTGTTTGTGCACGCTGGTATAGGCTGTGCATTCGGTCACAGTTAGGAGTGTTTGTGTATGTGTGTGCTGGTATAGGCTGAGCATTGAGCCACAGTGAGGTGCGTGTGTTTGTGTGTGTGTGTGCCATAAGAATCTGTGCATTGAGTCACAGTGATTCATGTGTGTGTGTGTGCATGTGTGTGTGCTGGTATAGGCTGTGCATTGAGTCACAGTAACCCGTGTGTGTTTGTGCTGGTATAGACTGTGCATTGACTCACAGCCATGTGTGTGACTGTGTGTGTGCTGGTATAGACCCTGAATTGAGTCACAGTCAGGTGTGTTTGTCTGTGTCTGTGTGCTGGTATAGACTGTGCAAGGAGTCACAGTGTGCCGTGTGTGTGTGTGTGCATGATGGTATAGACTGTGTATTGAGTCACAGTGAGGTGTGTGTGTGTGAGTGCTGGTATAGGCTGTGGACTGAGTCACATTGACCTGTGTGTGTGTGTGTATGTGCAGGTACGGGTGGTGCATTGAGTCACAGTCAGCGATGTGTGTGTGTGTGTGTGTGTGTGTGTGTGTGTGTGTGCTGGTATAGACCCTGCATTGAGTCACAGTGAACCGTGTGTGTGTGTGCTGGTATATTCTGAGCATTGAGTCACAGTCAGGTGCATGTGTGTATGTGTTGCTTATAGACTGTGCATTGAGTCACAGTCAGGTGTGTTTTGTGGTTCTGTGTGCTGGTATAGACTGCATTGAATCACACTCAGCCGTGTGTGTGTGTGTACACAGGTATAGACTGTGCATTAAGTCACATTGGGGTGTGTGTGTGTGCTTGTATAGAATGTTCATGGAGTCAGTGTTTAGCCATGTTTGTGTGTGTGTGTGTGTGTTTGTGTGTCCTGGTGTAGAATCTGCATTGAGTGACAGTGAGCCATATGTGTGTGCTTGCCTAGGCTGCACATTCAGTCGCAGTGAGCTGTTCTTGTGTGTGTGTGTGTGTGTGTGCTGGTATAGACTGTGCACTGAGTCACAGTCACCCGTGTGTGTTTGTACAGGCTGTGCATTGAGTCACACTGAGGTGTGTGTGCGGGTGTGCTGGTATAGATAGTGCATTGAGTCACAGTGCCATGTGTGTGTGTGTGTGTCTGCACGCTGGTATAGGCTGTGTATTGAGTCAGAGTGAGGGGTGTGTGTGTCTGTGTGTGCTGCTATAGGCTGACCGTTAAGTCACAGTGATGGGGGTGTGTGTGTGTGCTGGTACAGCCTTGGCATTGAGTCACAGGTGTGTGTGTGTGTGTGCTGGTGCAGGCTGTTCAGTGATGCACAGTAAGGTGTGTGTGTGTGTGTCAGTATAGACTCTTCATTGAGTCAGAGTGAGCCGTGTGTGTGATGGCATAGGCTGTGCATTGAGTCACAGTGAGCCGTGTGTCTGTGTGCTGGTATAGTCTGAGCATTGAGTCACACTGAGTTGTGTGTGTGTATGTGTATGTGCTGGTATGGATGGTGCATTAAGTTACTCTGAGCCGTGTGTGTGTGTGTATGTGCTGCTATAGAATGTGCATTGAGTCACAGCTGTGTGTGTGTGAGTGTGTGTGTCTGTGTGCTGTTATAAGCTTTGCCCTGAATCACAGTGAGACGTCTTTGTGTGTTTTTATGTGTGTGTGTGCAGTTATGGACGGTGCATTGAGTCACAGTTTGCCGTGTGTGTGTGTGTGTGTGCTGGTACAGGCTATGCATTGAGTCACACTGAGGTGTGTGTATGTGCATGTGTGCTGGTATAGATAGTGCATTGAGTCACCATGCCGTGTGTGTGTGTGTGTCTGTAAGCTGGTATAGGCTGTGTATTGAGTCACAGTGAGGGGTGTGTGTGTCTGTGTGTGCTACTATAGGCTGACCATTGTGTCTCAGTGATGTGTGTGTGTGTGTGTGTGTGTGCTGGTATAGGCTGCTCATTCAGTCACAGTGAGGTGTGTGTGTGTTTGTATGTGCTGGTATGGACGGTACATTGAGTTGCACTGAGCCGTGTATAGACTGTGTGTTGAGTCACAGTCAGGTGTGTGTGTGTGTGTGTGTGTGTGCTGGTATAGACTGTGCAATGAGTCACAGTTGTGTGTGTGTGAGTGTGTGTGTCTGTGTGCTGTTATAGGCTTTGCACTGAGTCACAGTGAGCCTTCTGTGTGTGTTTGTATGTGTGTGCCGATATGGATGGTTCATTGAATCACAGTGAGCAGTGTGTGTGTCTGTGTGCTGGTATAGGTGATTCATTGTGTCACAGTGAGCCATGTGTGAGTGCGTGTTTGTGTTTGTGTGTGTTCTGGTATAGGCTGTGTATCAAGTCACAGTGAGCCCTGTATCTGTGCGTGTGTGTGTGTTTGCTGGTATAGGCTGTGCATTGTGTTATATTAGGGTGTGTGTATGTGCTGGTTTAGGGTGTGCATTGAGTCACAGCTTTGTGTGTGTCTGTGTGTGTGTATGTATGTGTGTGTACTGTTACAGGCTTTGCATTGAGTCACACTGAGGTGTGTGTGCGAGTGTGCTTGTATAGATAGTGCATTGAGTCAGAGTGCCATGTGTGTGTGTCTGCACGCTGGTATAGGCTGTGCATTGAGTCACAGTGAGAGGTGTGTGTGTCTGTGTGTGCTGCTATATGCTGACCATTGAGTCACAGTGAGGTGTGTGTGCGTGTGTGCTGGTATAGGCTGCGCATTGAGTCATAGGTGTGTGTGTGTGTGTGCAGTTGCAGTCTGCACATTGAAACACAGTGAGGTGAGTGTGTGTGTTGGTATAGACTCTTCATTGAGTCACAGTGAGCCATATGTGTTAGAAGGCATACGTTGTGCATTGAGTCACAGTGAGCCGTGTGTCTGTGTGCTGGTATAGTCTGAGCATTGAGTCACACTGAGGTATGTGTGTGTGTGTGTATGTACTGGTATGGATGGTGCATTGAGTTACACTGAACCGTGTGAGTGTGTATATGTGCTGGCGTAGACTGTGTATTGAGTTATAGTCTGTGTGTGTGTGTTGGTATAGACTGTGCATTGCAACACAGCTGTGTGTGTGAGTGTCTGTGTCTCTGTGCTGTTAAAGGTTTTGCCCTAAATCACAGTGAGCCGTCTGTGTCTGTTTTTATGTGTGTGTGTGTCATGTATGGATGGTGCATTGAGTCACAGTGAGCCGTGTGTGTATATGTGTGTGCTGGTACAGGCTGTGCATTGTGTCACAGTGAGGTGTGTGTGTGTGCATGTGTGCTGGTATACATAGTGCATTGAGTCACAATGCCGTGTGGGTGTGTGTGTCAGCACGCTGGTATAGGTTGTGTAATGAGTCACAGTGAGGGTTGTGTGTCTGTGTGTGCTGCTATAGGCAGACCATAGAGTCACAGTGAAGTGTGTGTGTGTGTGTGTGTGTGCTGGTATATGCTGCGCATTGAGTCACAGGTATGTGTGGGTGTGTGTGTGTGGTACAGGTTGCGTGTTGAGTCACAGGTGTGTGTGTGTGTGTGCTGGTGCAGGCTGTGCATTGAGTCACAGTGAGGTGTATGTGTGTTTGTATATGCCAGTAAGAATGGTGCATTGAGTTGCACTGAGCCGTGTATGTGTGTATGTGTATGTGCTGGTATAGACTGTGTATTGAGTCACAGTCAGTTGTGTGAGTGTGTGTGCTGGTATAGACTGCATTGAGTCACAACCATGTGTGTGTGAGTGTGTGTGTCTGTGTGCTGTTATAGGCTTTGCACTGAATCACAGTAAGCCGTCTGTGTGTGTTTGTATGTGTGTGCAGGTATGGACGGTGCATTGAATCAGAGTGAGCAGGGTGTGTGTGTGTGTGTGTGTGTGCACGGGTGTTAATTTAGGCTGTGCCTTGAGTCACAGTGAGCCATGTGTGTGTGTGTTTGTGCTGGTATAGACTGTGCAGTGAGTCACAGTAGGTGTGTGTGTCTGTGCTCGTATAGGCTGAGCATTGAGTCACAGTGAGGTGTGTGTCTGCGTATTTGTGTGTGTGTATGTGTTGTGGTATAGGCTCTGCAATGAGTCACCGTGAGCTGTGAGTGTGTGTTTCTGTGTGTGTGTGTGCTGGTATAGGCTGAGCATTGAGTCACAGTGAGGCCTGGGTGTGTGCCGGTATAGGCTATGCATTGAGTCACAGAGGTGTGAATATGTGTGTGTGTGTGTGTGTGTGTGCAGGTATTGACCGGGCATTGAGCCACAGTGAGACGTGTGCATGTGTTTGTGTTTGTGTGTGTGTATCTGCTGGTATGGAAAGAGCATTGAATCACACTGAGCCGTGTCTCTGTGTGTGTGTGTGTGTGTGCTGGTATAGACCCTGCACTGAGTCACAGTGAGCTGTGTGTGTGTGTGCTGGTATAGTCTGAGCATTGAGTCACAGTGAGGTGCGTGTGTGTATGTGCTGCTTACAGACTGTGCACTGAGTCACAGTCAGCTGTGTTTTGTGTTTCTGTGTGCTGGTATAGACTGCACTGAGTCACAATCAGCCGTGTGTGTGTGTGTGTGTGTGTGCATGCCGGTATAGACTGTGCATTGAGTCACAGTGGGGGGTGTGTGTGTGTGTTTGTGCATGTGTGTGTGCTGGTAGAGACTCTGCATTGAGTCACAGTGAGCCATGTGTGTGTGCTGGCATAAGCTGCTCATTGACTCATAGTGAGCCGTTTGGGAGTGCTCAGGTATAGCCTGAGCATTGAGTCACAGTGAGTTGCATGTGTGTGTGTGTGTGTGTGCGACTTATAGACTGTGCATGGAATCACAGTCAGGTGTGTTTGTGTGCGTGTGTGCTGGTATAGGCTGTGCACTGAGTCACAGTGAGCTGTGTTTGTTTGTGTGGTCTGGTATATGCTGTGCATTGAGTCACACTGAGCCATGCATGTGTGTGTGTGTGTGTTGGTATAGGCTGAGCAGTGAGTCACAGGTTTGTGTGTGTGTGTGCACATATAAACTTTGTGTTGAGCCACAATGAGCCGAGTGTGTGTATGTGTGTATGTGCTGGTATGGATAATGCATTGAGTCACACTGAGCTGGACCTGTGTGTGTGTGTATGTGCTGGTATAGACTCTGCATTGTGTCAGAGTCAGGTGTGTGTGCATGCGTGTGTGTGTGTGCTGGTATAGTTTGTGCATTTATTCACAGTAATATATGCGTGCATGTGTGTGTGTGTGTGTGTGTGCTGGTATAGACTGAGCATTGAGTCAAAGTGAGCTATGTGTGTGTGCTGGTATAGGCAGTGCATTGAGTCACAGTGAGGTTTGTGTGTGAGTGTGTGTTCAGGTATCGGATGTGAAAAGAGTCACAGTGAGTCATGTATTTGTGTGTGTTTGTGCTGCTATTGGCTGTGCATTGAGTGATGGGGTGTGTGTGTGTATGTGCTGGGATAGGCTGCACATTGAGTCACAGTGAGGTGTGTGTGTGTGTGAGTGTGTGCTTGTATAGAATGTTCATGGAGTCACAGTTAGCCATGTGTGTGTGTGTGTGTGTGTGTTTGTGTGTCCTGGTATAGAATCTGTAGTGAGTGACAGTGAGCCGTGTGTGTGCTGGCATAGGCTGTGCATTGAGTTGCAGTGAGCTGTTCTTGTGTGTGTGTGTGTGTGTGTGCTGGTATAAGCTCTGCACTGAGTCACAGTCACCCGTGTGTGTGTGTACATGCCATGCATTGAGTCACACTGATGTGTGGGTGTGTGCAGGTGTGCTGGTATAGATAGTGCATTGAGTCACAGTGCCGTGTGTGTGTGTATCTGCACGCTGGTTTAGGGTGTGTATTGAGTCACAGTGAGGGGAGTGTGTGTGTGTGCTGGTATATGTTGTGCATTGAGTCACAGGTATATGTGTGTGTGTGTGTGCTGGTGCAGGCTGTGCATTGAGTCACAGTGAGGTGTGTGTGTGTGTGTATGTGCTGGTATAGACTCTGTATTGAGTCACAGTCAGTTGTGTGTGTGTGTGTGCTCGTATAGGCTTTGCACTGAATCAGAGTGAGCCGTCTGTGTGTGTTTGTATGTGTGTGCAAGTAAGGATGGTGCATTGAATCACAGTGAACAGTGTGTGTGTGTGTGTGCACGGGTGCGAATTTAGGCTATGCTTTGAGTCACAGTGAGCCATGTCTGTGTGTTTCTGCTGGTATAGACTGTGCACGGAGTCACATTGAGCCATGTATGTGTGCGTGTGTTTGTCTTGGTGTAGGCTGTGCATTGAGTCACAGTAGCTGTTTGTGTGTCTGTGCTGGTATAGGCTATGCATTGAGTCACAGTGAGCTGTGTGTGTTTGTGTGCGCTGGTATAGGCTGAGCATTGAGTCACAGTGAGGTGTGTGTCTGTGTATGTGTGTGTGTGTATGTGTTGTGGTATAGGCTCTGCAGTGAGTCTCCATGAGCTGTGAGTGTGTGTTTGAGTGTGTGTGTGTGCTGGTATAGGCTGAGCATTGAGTCACAGTGAGGCATGTCTGTGTGCCGGTATAGGCTGTGCATTGAGTTACAGATGTGTGTGTGTGTGTGTGTGCAGGTATTGACTGGGCATTGAGCCACATTGAGATGTGTGCATGTGTGTGTGTGTGTGAGTGTGTGCTGGTATAGACTGTGCATTGAGTCACAGGTGTTTGTGTGTGTGTGTGTGTGCTGGAATAGACTGTACATTGAGTCTCAGTCAGTCATGTGTGTGTATGTGTGTGTGTGTGCACTGGTATAGGCTGACTTTGAGTCAGAATGAGGTGAATGTGTGTGTGCATCTGCTGGTATATGCTTTGCATTGAGTCACAATGAGCTATGGGTGTGTGTGTGTGTGTGTGTGTGTGTGCTGGTATAGATTTTACCCTGAGTCACAGGGAGCCGTGTGTGTGCTGGTATAGACTGTGCATTAAGTCTCAGTGAGCTTTTCTTGAGTGTCTGTGGGTGTGTGTGTGTGTGTGCTGGTATAGGCTGTGCACTTACTCACAGTCCCTCGTGTGTGTGTGTGTGTGTGCAGGTATGGAGGATGCATTGAGTCACAGTCACCCGTGTGTGTGTTTGTGCACGCTGGTATAGGCTGTGCATTCGGTCACCGTTAGGAGTGTTTGTGTATGTGTGTGCTGGTATAGGCTGAGCATTGAGCCACAGTGAGGTGCGTGTGTTTGTGTGTGTGTGTGCCATAAGAATCTGTGCATTGAGTCACACTGATTCATGTGTGTGTGTGTGCATGTGTGTGTGCTGGTATAGGCTGTGCATTGAGTCACAGTAACCCGTGTGTGTTTGTGCTGGTATAGACTGTGCATTGACTCACAGCCATGTGTGTGACTGTGTGTGTGCTGGTATAGACCCTGAATTGAGTCACAGTCAGGTGTGTTTGTCTGTGTCTGTGTGCTGGTATAGACTGTGCATGGAGTCACAGTGTGCCGTGTGTGTGTGTGTGCATGATGGCATAGACTGTGTATTGAGTCACAGTGAGGTGTGTGTGTGTGAGTGCTGGTATAGGCTGTGGACTGAGTCACATTGACCTGTGTGTGTGTGTGTGTGTGTGCAGGTACGGGTGGTGCATTGAGTCACAGTCAGCGATGTGTGTGTGTGTGTGTGTGTGTGTGCTGGTATAGACCCTGCATTGAGTCACAGTGAACCGTGTGTGTGTGTGCTGGTATATTCTGAGCATTGAGTCACAGTCAGGTGCATGTGTGTATGTGTTGCTTATAGACTGTGCATTGAGTCACAGTCAGGTGTGTTTTGTGGTTCTGTGTGCTGGTATAGACTGCATTGAATCACACTCAGCCGTGTGTGTGTGTGTACACAGGTATAGACTGTGCATTAAGTCACATTGGGGTGTGTGTGTGTGCTTGTATAGAATGTTCATGGAGTCAGTGTTTAGCCATGTTTGTGTGTGTGTGTGTGTGTTTCTGTGTCCTGGTGTAGAATCTGCATTGAGTGACAGTGAGCCATATGTGTGTGCTTGCATAGGCTGCACATTCAGTCGCAGTGAGCTGTTCGTGTGTGTGTGTGTGTGTGTGTGTGCTGGTATAGACTGTGCACTGAGTCACAGTCACCCGTGTGTGTTTGTACAGGCTGTGCATTGAGTCACACTGAGGTGTGTGTGCGGGTGTGCTGGTATAGATAGTGCATTGAGTCACAGTGCCGTGTGTGTGTGTGTCTGCACGCTGGTATAGGCTGTGTATTGAGTCAGAGTGAGGGGTGTGTGTGTCTGTGTGTGCTGCTATAGGCTGACCGTTAAGTCACAGTGATGGGGGTGTGTGTGTGTGCTGGTACAGGCTTGGCATTGAGTCACAGGTGTGTGTGTGTGTGTGCTGGTGCAGGCTGTTCAGTGATGCACAGTAAGGTGTGTGTGTGTGTGTCAGTATAGACTCTTCATTGAGTCAGAGTGAGCCGTGTGTGTGATGGCATAGGCTGTGCATTGAGTCACAGTGAGCCGTGTGTCTGTGTGCTGGTATAGTCTGAGCATTGAGTCACACTGAGTTGTGTGTGTGTATGTGTATGTGCTGGTATGGATGGTGCATTAAGTTACTCTGAGCCGTGTGTGTGTGTGTATGTGCTGCTATAGAATGTGCATTGAGTCACAGCTGTGTGTGTGTGAGTGTGTGTGTCTGTGTGCTGTTATAAGCTTTGCCCTGAATCACAGTGAGACGTCTTTGTGTGTTTTTATGTGTGTGTGTGCAGTTATGGACGGTGCATTGAGTCACAGTTTGCCGTGTGTGTGTGTGTGTGTGTGCTGGTACAGGCTATGCATTGAGTCACACTGAGGTGTGTGTATGTGCATGTGTGCTGGTATAGATAGTGCATTGAGTCACCGTGCCGGGTGTGTGTGTGTGTCTGTAAGCTGGTATAGGCTGTGTATTGAGTCACAGTGAGGGGTGTGTGTGTCTGTGTGTGCTACTATAGGCTGACCATTGTGTCACAGTGATGTGTGTGTGTGTGTGTGTGTGTGCTGGTATAGGCTGCTCATTCAGTCACAGTGAGGTGTGTGTGTGTTTGTATGTGCTGGTATGCACGGTACATTGAGTTGCACTGAGCCGTGTATAGACTGTGTGTTGAGTCACAGTCAGGTGTGTGTGTGTGTGTGTGTGTGTGTGCTGGTATAGACTGTGCAATGAGTCACAGTTGTGTGTGTGTGAGTGTGTGTGTCTGTGTGCTGTTATAGGCTTTGCACTGAGTCACAGTGAGCCTTCTGTGTGTGTTTGTATCTGTGCGCAGATATGGATGGTTCATTGAATCACAGTGAGCAGTGTGTGTGTCTGTGTGCTGGTATAGGTGATTCATTGTGTCACAGTGAGCCATGTGTGAGTGCGTGTTTGTGTTTGTGTGTGTTCTGGTATAGGCTGTGTATCAAGTCACAGTGAGCCCTGTATCTGTGCGTGTGTGTGTGTGTGCTGGTATAGGCTGTGCATTGAGTTATATTAGGGTGTGTGTATGTGCTGGTTTAGGGTGTGCATTGAGTCACAGCTTTGTGTGTGTCTGTGTGTGTGTATGTATGTGTGTGTACTGTTACAGGATTTGCATTGAGTCACACTGAGGTGTGTGTGCGAGTGTGCTTGTATAGATAGTGCATTGAGTCAGAGTGCCATGTGTGTGTGTCTGCACGCTGGTATAGGCTGTGCATTGAGTCACAGTGAGAGGTGTGTGTGTCTGTGTGTGCTGCTATATGCTGACCATTGAGTCACAGTGAGGTGTGTGTGCGTGTGTGCTGGTATAGGCTGCGCATTGAGTCATAGGTGTGTGTGTGTGTGTGCGGTTGCAATCTGCACATTGAAACACAGTGAGGTGAGTGTGTGTGTTGGTATAGACTCTTCATTGAGTCACAGTGAGCCATATGTGTTAGAAGGCATAGGCTGTGCATTGAGTCACAGTGAGCCGTGTGTCTGTGTGCTGGTATAGTCTGAGCATTGAGTCACACTGAGGTATGTGTGTGTGTGTGTATGTACTGGTATGGATGGTGCATTGAGTTACACTGAACCGTGTGAGTGTGTATATGTGCTGGCGTAGACTGTGTATTGAGTTATAGTCTGTGTGTGTGTGCTGGTATAGACTGTGCATTGCAACACAGCTGTGTGTGTGAGTGTCTGTGTCTCTGTGCTGTTAAAGGTTTTGCCCTAAATCACAGTGAGCCGTCTGTGTCTGTTTTTATGTGTGTGTGTGTCATGTATGGATGGTGCATTGAGTCACAGTGAGCCGTGTGTGTATATGTGTGTGCTGGTACAGGCTGTGCATTGTGTCACAGTGAGGTGTGTGTGTGTGCATGTGTGCTGGTATACATAGTGCATTGAGTCACAATGCCGTGTGGGTGTGTGTGTCAGCACGCTGGTATAGGTTGTGTAATGAGTCACAGTGAGGGTTGTGTGTCTGTGTGTGTTGCTATAGGCAGACCGTAGAGTCACAGTGAAGTGTGTGTGTGTGTGTGTGTGTTGGTATATGCTGCGCATTGAGTCACAGGTATGTGTGGGTGTGTGTGTGTGGTACAGGTTGCATGTTGAGTCACAGGTGTGTGTGTGTGTGTGCTGGTGCAGGCTGTGCATTGAGTCACAGTGAGGTGTATGTGTGTTTGTATGTGCCAGTAAGAATGGTGCATTGAGTTGCACTGAGCCGTGTATGTGTGTATGTGTATGTGCTGGTATAGACTGTGTATTGAGTCACAGTCAGTTGTGTGAGTGTGTGTGCTGGTATAGACTGCATTGAGTCACAACCATGTGTGTGTGAGTGTGTGTGTCTGTGTGCTGTTATAGGCTTTGCACTGAATCACAGTAAGCCGTCTGTGTGTGTTTGTATGTGTGTGCAGGTATGGACGGTGCATTGAATCAGAGTGAGCAGTGTGTGTGTGTTTGTGTGTGTGCACGGGTGTTAATTTGGGCTGTGCCTTGAGTCACAGTGAGCCATGTGTGTGTGTGTTTGTGCTGGTATAGACTGTGCAGTGAGTCACAGTAGGTGTGTGTGTCTGTGCTCGTATAGGCTGAGCATTGAGTCACAGTGAGGTGTGTGTCTGCGTATTTGTGTGTGTGTATGTGTTGTGGTATAGGCTCTGCAATGAGTCACCGTGAGCTGTGAGTGTGTGTTTCTGTGTGTGTGTGTGCTGGTATAGGCTGAGCATTGAATCACAGTGAGGCCTGGGTGTGTGCCGGTATAGGCTATGCATTGAGTCACAGAGGTGTGAATATGTGTGTGTGTGTGTGTGTGTGTGCAGGTATTGACCGGGCATTGAGCCACAGTGAGACGTGTGCATGTGTTTGTGTTTGTGTGTGTGTATCTGCTGGTATGGAAAGAGCATTGAATCACACTGAGCCGTGTCTCTGTGTGTGTGTGTGTGTGTGCTGGTATAGACCCTGCATTGAGTCACAGTGAGCTGTATGTGTGTGTGCTGGTATAGTCAGAGCATTGAGTCACAGTGAGGTGCGTGTGTGTATGTGCTGCTTATAGACTGTGCATTGAGTCACAGTCAGCTGTGTTTTGTGTTTCTGTGTGCTGGTATAGACTGCACTGAGTCACAATCAGCCGTGTGTGTGTGTGTGTGTGTATGCAGGTATAGACTGTGCATTGAGTCACAGTGGGGTGTGTGTGTGTGTCTGCATCTGTGTGTGCTGGTAGAGACTCTGCATTGAGTCACAGTGAGCCATGTGTGTGTGCTGGCATAAGCTGCTCATTGACTCATAGTGAGCCGTTTGGGAGTGCTCAGGTATAGCCTGAGCATTGAGTCACAGTGAGTTGCATGTGTGTGTGTGTGTGTGTGCGACTTATAGACTGTGCATGGAATCACAGTCAGGTGTGTTTGTGTGCGTGTGTGCTGGTATAGGCTGTGCACTGAGTCACAGTGAGCTGTGTTTGTTTGTGTGGTCTGGTATATGCTGTGCATTGAGTCACACTGAGCCATGCATGTGTGTGTGTGTGTGTTGGTATAGGCTGAGCAGTGAGTCACAGGTTTGTGTGTGTGTGTGCACATATAAACTTTGTGTTGAGCCACAATGAGCCGAGTGTGTGTATGTGTGTATGTGCTGGTATGGATAATGCATTGAGTCACACTGAGCTGGACCTGTGTGTGTCTGTATGTGCTGGTATAGACTCTGCATTGTGTCAGAGTCAGGTGTGTGTGCATGCGTGTGTGTGTGTGCTGGTATAGTTTGTGCATTTATTCACAGTAACATATGCGTGCATGTGTGTGTGTGTGTGTGTGCTGGTATAGACTGAGCATTGAGTCAAAGTGAGCTATGTGTGTGTGCTGGTATAGGCAGTGCATTGAGTCACAGTGAGGTTTGTGTGTGAGTGTGTGTTCAGGTATCGGATGTGAAAAGAGTCACAGTGAGTCATGTATTTGTGTGTGTTTGTGCTGCTATTGGCTGTGCATTGAGTGATGGGGTGTGTGTGTGTATGTGCTGGGATAGGCTGCACATTGAGTCACAGTGAGGTGTGTGTGTGTGTGAGTGTGTGCTTGTATAGAATGTTCATGGAGTCACAGTTAGCCATGTGTGTGTGTGTGTGTGTGTGTTTGTGTGTCCTGGTATAGAATCTGTAGTGAGTGACAGTGAGCCATGTGTGTGTGCTGGCATAGGCTGTGCATTGAGTTGCAGTGAGCTGTTCTTGTGTGTGTGTGTGTGTGTGTGCTGGTATAAGCTCTGCACTGAGTCACAGTCACCCGTGTGTGTGTGTACATGCCATGCATTGAGTCACACTGATGTGTGGGTGTGTGCAGGTGTGCTGGTATAGATAGTGCATTGAGTCACAGTGCCGTGTGTGTGTGTATCTGCACGCTGGTTTAGGGTGTGTATTGAGTCACAGTGAGGGGAGTGTGTGTGTGTGCTGGTATATGTTGTGCATTGAGTCACAGGTATATGTGTGTGTGTGTGTGCTGGTGCAGGCTGTGCATTGAGTCACAGTGAGGTGTGTGTGTGTGTGTATGTGCTGGTATAGACTCTGTATTGAGTCACAGTCAGTTGTGTGTGTGTGTGTGCTCGTATAGGCTTTGCACTGAATCAGAGTGAGCCGTCTGTGTGTGTTTGTATGTGTGTGCAAGTAAGGATGGTGCATTGAATCACAGTGAGCAGTGTGTGTGTGTGTGTGTGTGTGTGCACGGGTGCTAATTTAGGCTATGCTTTGAGTCACAGTGAGCCATGTCTGTGTGTTTCTGCTGGTATAGACTGTGCACGGAGTCACATTGAGCCATGTATGTGTGAGTGTGTTTGTCTTGGTGTAGGCTGTGCATTGAGTCACAGTAGCTGTTTGTGTGTCTGTGCTGGTATAGGCTATGCATTGAGTCACAGTGAGCTGTGTGTCTGTGTATGTGTGTGTGTGTATGTGTTGTGGTATAGGCTCTGCAGTGAGTCTCCATGAGCTGTGAGTGTGTGTTTGAGTGTGTGTGTGTGCTGGTATAGGCTGAGCATTGAGTCACAGTGAGGCATGTCTGTGTGCCGGTATAGGCTGTGCATTGAGTTACAGATGTGTGTGTGTGTGTGTGTGCAGGTATTGACTGGGCATTGAGCCACATTGAGATGTGTGCATGTGTGTGTGTGTGTGAGTGTGTGCTGGTATAGACTGTGCATTGAGTCACAGGTGTTTGTGTGTGTGTGTGTGTGCTGGAATAGACTGTACATTGAGTCTCAGTCAGTCATGTGTGTGTATGTGTGTGTGTGTGCACTGGTATAGGCTGACTTTGAGTCAGAATGAGGTGAATGTGTGTGTGCATCTGCTGGTATATGCTTTGCATTGAGTCACAATGAGCTATGGGTGTGTGTGTGTGTGTGTGTGTGTGTGCTGGTATAGATTTTACCCTGAGTCACAGGGAGCCGTGTGTGTGCTGGTAGAGACTGTGCATTAAGTCTCAGTGAGCTTTTCTTGAGTGTCTGTGGGTGTGTGTGTGTGTGTGTGCTGGTATAGGCTGTGCACTTACTCACAGTCCCTCGTGTGTGTGTGTGTGTGTGCAGGTATGGAGGATGCATTGAGTCACAGTCACCCGTGTGTGTGTTTGTGCACGCTGGTATAGGCTGTGCATTCGGTCACAGTTAGGAGTGTTTGTGTATGTGTGTGCTGGTATAGGCTGAGCATTGAGCCACAGTGAGGTGCGTGTGTTTGTGTGTGTGTGTGCCATAAGAATCTGTGCATTGAGTCACAGTGATTCATGTGTGTGTGTGTGTGCTGATATAGGCTGTGCATTGAGTCACAGTAACCCGTGTGTGTTTGTGCTGGTATAGACTGTGCATTGACTCACAGCCATGTGTGTGACTGTGTGTGTGCTGGTATAGACCCTGAATTGAGTCACAGTCAGGTGTGTTTGTCTGTGTCTGTGTGCTGGTATAGACTGTGCATGGAGTCACAGTGTGCCGTGTGTGTGTGTGTGCATGATGGCATAGACTGTGTATTGAGTCACAGTGAGGTGTGTGTGTGTGAGTGCTGGTATAGGCTGTGGACTGAGTCACATTGACCTGTGTGTGTGTGTGTGTGTGTGCAGGTACGGGTGGTGCATTGAGTCACAGTCAGCGATGTGTGTGTGTGTGTGTGTGTGTGTGTGTGTGTGCTGGTATAGACCCTGCATTGAGTCACAGTGAACCGTGTGTGTGTGTGCTGGTATATTCTGAGCATTGAGTCACAGTCAGGTGCATGTGTGTATGTGTTGCTTATAGACTGTGCATTGAGTCACAGTCAGGTGTGTTTTGTGGTTCTGTGTGCTGGTATAGACTGCATTGAATCACACTCAGCCGTGTGTGTGTGTGTACACAGGTATAGACTGTGCATTAAGTCACATTGGGGTGTGTGTGTGTGCTTGTATAGAATGTTCATGGAGTCAGTGTTTAGCCATGTTTGTGTGTGTGTGTGTGTGTTTCTGTGTCCTGGTGTAGAATCTGCATTGAGTGACAGTGAGCCATATGTGTGTGCTTGCATAGGCTGCACATTCAGTCGCAGTGAGCTGTTCTTGTGTGTGTGTGTGTGTGTGCTGGTATAGACTGTGCACTGAGTCACAGTCACCCGTGTGTGTTTGTACAGGCTGTGCATTGAGTCACACTGAGGTGTGTGTGCGGGTGTGCTGGTATAGATAGTGCATTGAGTCACAGTGCCGTGTGTGTGTGTGTCTGCACGCTGGTATAGGCTGTGTATTGAGTCAGAGTGAGGGGTGTGTGTGTCTGTGTGTGCTGCTATAGGCTGACCGTTAAGTCACAGTGATGGGGGTGTGTGTGTGTGCTGGTACAGGCTTGGCATAGAGTCACAGGTGTGTGTGTGTGTGTGCTGGTGCAGGCTGTTCAGTGATGCACAGTAAGGTGTGTGTGTGTGTGTCAGTATAGACTCTTCATTGAGTCAGAGTGAGCCGTGTGTGTGATGGCATAGGCTGTGCATTGAGTCACAGTGAGCCGTGTGTCTGTGTGCTGGTATAGTCTGAGCATTGAGTCACACTGAGTTGTGTGTGTGTATGTGTATGTGCTGGTATGGATGGTGCATTAAGTTACTCTGAGCCGTGTGTGTGTGTGTATGTGCTGCTATAGAATGTGCATTGAGTCACAGCTGTGTGTGTGTGAGTGTGTGTGTCTGTGTGCTGTTATAAGCTTTGCCCTGAATCACAGTGAGACGTCTTTGTGTGTTTTTATGTGTGTGTGTGCAGTTATGGACGGTGCATTGAGTCACAGTTTGCCGTGTGTGTGTGTGTGTGTGCTGGTACAGGCTATGCATTGAGTCACACTGAGGTGTGTGTATGTGCATGGGTGCTGGTATAGATAGTGCATTGAGTCACCGTGCCGTGTGTGTGTGTGTGTCTGTAAGCTAGTATAGGCTGTGTATTGAGTCACAGTGAGGGGTGTGTGTGTCTGTGTGTGCTACTATAGGCTGACCATTGTGTCACAGTGATGTGTGTGTGTGTGTGTGTGTGTGTGTGCTGGTATAGGCTTCTCATTCAGTCACAGTGAGGTGTGTGTTTGTTTGTATGTGCTGGTATGGACGGTACATTGAGTTGCACTGAGCCGTGTATAGACTGTGTGTTGAGTCACAGTCAGGTGTGTGTGTGTGTGTGTGTGTGTGTGCTGGTATAGACTGTGCAATGAGTCACAGTTGTGTGTGTGTGAGTGTGTGTGTCTGTGTGCTGTTATAGGCTTTGCACTGAGTCACAGTGAGCCTTCTGTGTGTGTTTGTATGTGTGTGCCGATATGGATGGTTCATTGAATCACAGTGAGCAGTGTGTGTGTCTGTGTGCGGGTATAGGTGATTCATTGTGTCACAGTGAGCCATGTGTGAGTGCGTGTTTGTGTTTGTGTGTGTTCTGGTATAGTCTGTGTATCAAGTCACAGTGAGCCCTGTATCTGTGCGTGTGTGTGTGTGTGCTGGTATAGGCTGTGCATTGAGTTATATTAGGGTGTGTGTATGTGCTGGTTTAGGGTGTGCATTGAGTCACAGCTTTGTGTGTGTCTGTGTGTGTGTATGTATGTGTGTGTACTGTTACAGGCTTTGCATTGAGTCACACTGAGGTGTGTGTGCGAGTGTGCTTGTATAGATAGTGCATTGAGTCAGAGTGCCATGTGTGTGTGTCTGCACGCTGGTATAGGCTGTGCATTGAGTCACAGTGAGAGTTGTGTGTATCTGTGTGTGCTGCTATATGCTGACCATTGAGTCACAGTGAGGTGTGTGTGCGTGTGTGCTGGTATAGGCTGCGCATTGAGTCATAGGTGTGTGTGTGTGTGTGTGCGGTTGCAGTCTGCACATTGAAACACAGTGAGGTGAGTGTGTGTGTTGGTATAGACTCTTCATTGAGTCACAGTGAGCCATATGTGTTAGAAGGCATAGGCTGTGCATTGAGTCACAGTGAGCCGTGTGTCTGTGTGCTGGTGTAGTCTGAGCATTGAGTCACACTGAGGTATGTGTGTGTGTGTGTATGTACTGGTATGGCTGGTGCATTGAGTTACACTGAACCGTGTGAGTGTGTATATGTGCTGGCGTAGACTGTGTATTGAGTTATAGTCTGTGTGTGTGTGCTGGTATAGACTGTGCATTACAACACAGCTGTGTGTGTGAGTGTCTGTGTCTCTGTGCTGTTAAAGGTTTTGCCCTAAATCACAGTGAGCCGTCTGTGTCTTTTTTTATGTGTGTGTGTGTCATGTATGGATGGTGCATTGAGTCACAGTGAGCCGTGTGTGTATATGTGTGTGCTGGTACAGGCTGTGCATTGTGTCACAGTGAGGTGTGTGTGTGTGCATGTGTGCTGGTATACATAGTGCATTGAGTCACAATGCCGTGTGGGTGTGTGTGTCAGCACGCTGGTATAGGTTGTGTAATGAGTCACAGTGAGGGTTGTGTGTCTGTGTGTGCTGCTATAGGCAGACCATAGAGTCACAGTGAAGTGTGTGTGTGTGTGTGTGTGCTGGTATATGCTGCGCATTGAGTCACAGGTATGTGTGGGTGTGTGTGTGTGGTACAGGTTGCGTGTTGAGTCACAGGTGTGTGTGTGTGTGTGCTGGTGCAGGCTGTGCATTGAGTCACAGTGAGGTGTATGTGTGTTTGTATGTGCCAGTAAGAATGGTGCATTGAGTTGCACTGAGCCGTGTATGTGTGTATGTGTATGTGCTGGTATAGACTGTGTATTGAGTCACAGTCAGTTGTGTGAGTGTGTGTGCTGGTATAGACTGCATTGAGTCACAAACATGTGTGTGTGAGTGTGTGTGTCTGTGTGCTGTTATAGGCTTTGCACTGAATCACAGTAAGCCGTCTGTGTGTGTTTGTATGTGTGTGCAGGTATGGACGGTGCATTGAATCAGAGTGAGCAGTGTGTGTGTGTGTGTGTGTGTGTGCACGGGTGTTAATTTAGGCTGTGCCTTGAGTCACAGTGAGCCGTGAGTGTGTGTCTGTGCTGGTATAGACTGTGCAGTGAGTCACAGTAGGTGTGTGTGTCTGTGCTCGTATAGGCTGAGCATTGAGTCACAGTGAGGTGTGTGTCTGCGTATTTGTGTGTGTGTATGTGTTGTTGTATAGGCTCTGCAATGAGTCACCGTGAGCTGTGAGTGTGTGTTTCTGTGTGTGTGTGTGCTGGTATAGGCTGAGCATTGAGTCACAGTGAGGCCTGGGTGTGTGCCGGTATAGGCTATGCATTGAGTCACAGAGGTGTGAATATGTGTGTGTGTGTGTGTGTGTGCAGGTATTGACCGGGCATTGAGCCACAGTGAGACGTGTGCATGTGTTTGTGTTTGTGTGTGTGTATCTGCTGGTATGGAAAGAGCATTGAATCACACTGAGCCGTGTCTCTGTGTGTGTGTGTGTGTGCTGGTATAGACCCTGCATTGAGTCACAGTGAGTTGTGTGTGTGTGTGCTGGTATAGTCTGAGCATTGAGTCACAGTGAGGTGCGTGTGTGTATGTGCTGCTTATAGACTGTGCATTGAGTCACAGTCAGCTGTGTTTTGTGTTTCTGTGTGCTGGTATAGACTGCACTGAGTCACAATCAGCCGTGTGTGTGTGTGTGTGTGTATGCAGGTATAGACTGTGCATTGAGTCACAATGGGGTGTGTGTGTGTGTCTGCATCTGTGTGTGCTGGTAGAGACTCTGCATTGAGTCACAGTGAGCCATGTGTGTGTGCTGGCATAAGCTGCTCATTGACTCATAGTGAGCCGTTTGGGAGTGCTCAGGTATAGCCTGAGCATTGAGTCACAGTGAGTTGCATGTGTGTGTGTGTGTGTGTGCGACTTATAGACTGTGCATGGAATCACAGTCAGGTGTGTTTGTGTGCGTGTGTGCTGGTATAGGCTGTGCACTGAGTCACAGTGAGCTGTGTTTGTTTGTGTGGTCTGGTATATGCTGTGCATTGAGTCACACTGAGCCATGCATGTGTGTGTGTGTGTGTTGGTATAGGCTGAGCATTGAGTCACAGGTTTGTGTGTGTGTGTGCACATATAAACTTTGTGTTGAGCCACAATGAGCCGAGTGTGTGTATGTGTGTATGTGCTGGTATGGATAATGCATTGAGTCACACTGAGCTGGACCTGTGTGTGTCTGTATGTGCTGGTATAGACTCTGCATTGTGTCAGAGTCAGGTGTGTGTGCATGCGTGTGTGTGTGTGCTGGTATAGTTTGTGCATTTATTCACAGTAACATATGCGTGCATGTGTGTGTGTGTGTGTGTGCTGGTATAGACTGAGCATTGAGTCAAAGTGAGCTATGTGTGTGTGCTGGTATAGGCAGTGCATTGAGTCACAGTGAGGTTTGTGTGTGAGTGTGTGTTCAGGTATCAGATGTGAAAAGAGTCACAGTGAGTCATGTATTTGTGTGTGTTTGTGCTGCTATTGGCTGTGCATTGAGTGATGGGGTGTGTGTGTGTATGTGCTGGGATAGGCTGCACATTGAGTCACAGTGAGGTGTGTGTGTGTGTGAGTGTGTGCTTGTATAGAATGTTCATGGAGTCACAGTTAGCCATGTGTGTGTGTGTGTGTGTGTGTTTGTGTGTCCTGGTATAGAATCTGTAGTGAGTGACAGTGAGCCATGTGTGTGTGCTGGCATAGGCTGTGCATTGAGTTGCAGTGAGCTGTTCTTGTGTGTGTGTGTGTGTGTGTGCTGGTATAAGCTCTGCACTGAGTCACAGTCACCCGTGTGTGTGTGTACATGCCATGCATTGAGTCACACTGATGTGTGGGTGTGTGCAGGTGTGCTGGTATAGATAGTGCATTGAGTCACAGTGCCGTGTGTGTGTGTATCTGCACGCTGGTTTAGGGTGTGTATTGAGTCACAGTGAGGGGAGTGTGTGTGTGTGCTGGTATATGTTGTGCATTGAGTCACAGGTATATGTGTGTGTGTGTGTGCTGGTGCAGGCTGTGCATTGAGTCACAGTGAGGTGTGTGTGTGTGTGTATGTGCTGGTATAGACTCTGTATTGAGTCACAGTCAGTTGTGTGTGTGTGTGTGCTCGTATAGGCTTTGCACTGAATCAGAGTGAGCCGTCTGTGTGTGTTTGTATGTGTGTGCAAGTAAGGATGGTGCATTGAATCACAGTGAACAGTGTGTGTGTGTGTGTGTGTGTGCACGGGTGCTAATTTAGGCTATGCTTTGAGTCACAGTGAGCCATGTCTGTGTGTTTCTGCTGGTATAGACTGTGCACGGAGTCACATTGAGCCATGTATGTGTGCGTGTGTTTGTCTTGGTGTAGGCTGTGCATTGAGTCACAGTAGCTGTTTGTGTGTCTGTGCTGGTATAGGCTATGCATTGAGTCACAGTGAGCTGTGTGTCTGTGTATGTGTGTGTGTGTATGTGTTGTGGTATAGGCTCTGCAGTGAGTCTCCATGAGCTGTGAGTGTGTGTTTGAGTGTGTGTGTGTGCTGGTATAGGCTGAGCATTGAGTCACAGTGAGGCATGTCTGTGTGCCGGTATAGGCTGTGCATTGAGTTACAGATGTGTGTGTGTGTGTGTGTGCAGGTATTGACTGGGCATTGAGCCACATTGAGATGTGTGCATGTGTGTGTGTGTGTGAGTGTGTGCTGGAATAGACTGTACATTGAGTCTCAGTCAGTCATGTGTGTGTATGTGTGTGTGTGTGCACTGGTATAGGCTGACTTTGAGTCAGAATGAGGTGAATGTGTGTGTGCATCTGCTGGTATATGCTTTGCATTGAGTCACAATGAGCTATGGGTGTGTGTGTGTGTGTGTGTGTGTGCTGGTATAGATTTTACCCTGAGTCACAGGGAGCCGTGTGTGTGCTGGTATAGACTGTGCATTAAGTCTCAGTGAGCTTTTCTTGAGTGTCTGTGGGTGTGTGTGTGTGTGTGTGCTGGTATAGGCTGTGCACTTACTCACAGTCCCTCGTGTGTGTGTGTGTGTGTGCAGGTATGGAGGATGCATTGAGTCACAGTCACCCGTGTGTGTGTTTGTGCACGCTGGTATAGGCTGTGCATTCGGTCACAGTTAGGAGTGTTTGTGTATGTGTGTGCTGGTATAGGCTGAGCATTGAGCCACAGTGAGGTGCGTGTGTTTGTGTGTGTGTGTGCCATAAGAATCTGTGCATTGAGTCACAGTGATTCATGTGTGTGTGTGTGCATGTGTGTGTGCTGGTATAGGCTGTGCATTGAGTCACAGTAACCCGTGTGTGTTTGTGCTGGTATAGACTGTGCATTGACTCACAGCCATGTGTGTGACTGTGTGTGTGCTGGTATAGACCCTGAATTGAGTCACAGTCAGGTGTGTTTGTCTGTGTCTGTGTGCTGGTATAGACTGTGCATGGAGTCACAGTGTGCCGTGTGTGTGTGTGTGCATGATGGTATAGACTGTGTATTGAGTCACAGTGAGGTGTGTGTGTGTGAGTGCTGGTATAGGCTGTGGACTGAGTCACATTGACCTGTGTGTGTGTGTGTGTGTGCAGGTACGGGTGGTGCATTGAGCCACAGTCAGCGATGTGTGTGTGTGTGTGTGTGTGTGTGCTGGTATAGACCCTGCATTGAGTTACAGTGAACCGTGTGTGTGTGTGCTGGTATATTCTGAGCATTGAGTCACAGTCAGGTGCATGTGTGTATGTGTTGCTTATAGACTGTGCATTGGGTCACAGTCAGGTGTGTTTTGTGGTTCTGTGTGCTGGTATAGACTGCATTGAATCACACTCAGCCGTGTGTGTGTGTGTACACAGGTATAGACTGTGCATTAAGTCACATTGGGGTGTGTGTGTGTGCTTGTATAGAATGTTCATGGAGTCAGTGTTTAGCCATGTTTGTGTGTGTGTGTGTGTGTTTGTGTGTCCTGGTGTAGAATCTGCATTGAGTGACAGTGAGCCATATGTGTGTGCTTGCATAGGCTGCACATTCAGTCGCAGTGAGCTGTTCTTGTGTGTGTGTGTGTGTGTGTGCTGGTATAGACTGTGCACTGAGTCACAGTCACCCGTGTGTGTTTGTACAGGCTGTGCATTGAGTCACACTGAGGTGTGTGTGCGGGTGTGCTGGTATAGATAGTGCATTGAGTCACAGTGCCATGTGTGTGTGTGTGTGTCTGCACGCTGGTATAGGCTGTGTATTGAGTCAGAGTGAGGGGTGTGTGTGTCTGTGTGTGCTGCTATAGGCTGACCGTTAAGTCACAGTGATGGGGGTGTGTGTGTGTGCTGGTACAGGCTTGGCATTGAGTCACAGGTGTGTGTGTGTGTGTGCTGGTGCAGGCTGTTCAGTGATGCACAGTAAGGTGTGTGTGTGTGTGTCAGTATAGACTCTTCATTGAGTCAGAGTGAGCCGTGTGTGTGATGGCATAGGCTGTGCATTGAGTCACAGTGAGCCGTGTGTCTGTGTGCTGGTATAGTCTGAGCATTGAGTCACACTGAGTTGTGTGTGTGTATGTGTATGTGCTGGTATGGATGGTGCATTAAGTTACTCTGAGCCGTGTGTGTGTGTGTATGTGCTGCTATAGAATGTGCATTGAGTCACAGCTGTGTGTGTGTGAGTGTGTGTGTCTGTGTGCTGTTATAAGCTTTGCCCTGAATCACAGTGAGACGTCTTTGTGTGTTTTTATGTGTGTGTGTGCAGTTATGGACGGTGCATTGAGTCACAGTTTGCCGTGTGTGTGTGTGTGTGTGCTGGTACAGGCTATGCATTGAGTCACACTGAGGTGTGTGTATGTGCATGTGTGCTGGTATAGATAGTGCATTGAGTCACCGTGCCGTGTGTGTGTGTGTGTGTCTGTAAGCTGGTATAGGCTGTGTATTGACTCACAGTGAGGGGTGTGTGTGTCTGTGTGTGCTACTATAGGCTGACCATTGTGTCACAGTGATGTGTGTGTGTGTGTGTGTGTGTGTGTGCTGGTATAGGCTGCTCATTCAGTCACAGTGAGGTGTGTGTGTGTTTGTATGTGCTGGTATGGACGGTACATTGAGTTGCACTGAGCCGTGTATAGACTGTGTGTTGAGTCACAGTCAGGTGTGTGTGTGTGTGTCTGTGTGTGTGCTGGTATAGACTGTGCAATGAATCACAGTTGTGTGTGTGTGAGTGTGTGTGTCTTTGTGCTGTTATAGGCTTTGCACTGAGTCACAGTGAGCCTTCTGTGTGTGTTTGTATGTGTGTGCAGATATGGATGGTTCATTGAATCACAGTGAGCAGTGTGTGTGTCTGTGTGCTGGTATAGGTGATTCGTTGTGTCACAGTGAGCCATGTGTGAGTGCGTGTTTGTGTTTGTGTGTGTTCTGGTATAGGCTGTGTATCAAGTCACAGTGAGCCCTGTATCTGTGCGTGTGTGTGTGTGTGCTGGTATAGGCTGTGCATTGAGTTATATTAGGGTGTGTGTATGTGCTGGTTTAGGGTGTGCATTGAGTCACAGCTTTGTGTGTGTCTGTGTGTGTGTATGTATGTGTGTGTACTGTTACAGGCTTTGCATTGAGTCACACTGAGGTATGTGTGCGAGTGTGCTTGTATAGATAGTGCATTGAGTCAGAGTGCCATGTGTGTGTGTCTGCACGCTGGTATAGGCTGTGCATTGAGTCACAGTGAGAGGTGTGTGTGTCTGTGTGTGCTGCTATATGCTGACCATTGAGTCACAATGAGGTGTGTGTGCGTGTGTGCTGGTATAGGCTGCGCATTGAGTCATAGGTGTGTGTGTGTGTGTGCAGTTGCAGTCTGCACATTGAAACACAGTGAGGTGAGTGTGTGTGTTGGTATAGACTCTTCATTGAGTCACAGTGAGCCATATGTGTTAGAAGGCATAGGCTGTGCATTGAGTCACAGTGAGCCGTGTGTCTGTGTGCTGGTATAGTCTGAGCATTGAGTCACACTGAGGTATGTGTGTGTGTGTGTATGTACTGGTATGGATGGTGCATTGAGTTACACTGAACCGTGTGAGTGTGTATATGTGCTGGCGTAGACTGTGTATTGAGTTATAGTCTGTGTGTGTGTGCTGGTATAGACTGTGCATTGCAACACAGCTGTGTGTGTGAGTGTCTGTGTCTCTGTGCTGTTAAAGGTTTTGCCCTAAATCACAGTGAGCCGTCTGTGTCTGTTTTTATGTGTGTGTGTGTCATGTATGGATGGTGCATTGAGTCACAGTGAGCCGTGTGTGTATATGTGTGTGCTGGTACAGGCTGTGCATTGTGTCACAGTGAGGTGTGTGTGTGTGCATGTGTGCTGGTATACATAGTGCATTGAGTCACAATGCCGTGTGGGTGTGTGTGTCAGCACGCTGGCATAGGTTGTGTAATGAGTCACAGTGAGGGTTGTGTGTCTGTGTGTGCTGCTATAGGCAGACCATAGAGTCACAGTGAAGTGTGTGTGTGTGTGTGTGTGCTGGTATATGCTGCGCATTGAGTCACAGGTATGTGTGGGTGTGTGTGTGTGGTACAGGTTGCGTGTTGAGTCACAGGTGTGTGTGTGTGTGTGCTGGTGCAGGCTGTGCATTGAGTCACAGTGAGGTGTATGTGTGTTTGTATGTGCCATTAAGAATGGTGCATTGAGTTGCACTGAGCCGTGTATGTGTGTATGTGTATGTGCTGGTATAGACTGTGTATTGAGTCACAGTCAGTTTTGTGAGTGTGTGTGCTGGTATAGACTGCATTGAGTCACAACCATGTGTGTGTGAGTGTGTGTGTCTGTGTGCTGTTATAGGCTTTGCACTGAATCACAGTAAGCCGTCTGTGTGTGTTTGTATGTGTGTGCAGGTATGGACGGTGCATTGAATCAGAGTGAGCAGTGTGTGTGTGTGTGTGTGTGTGTGTGCACGGGTGTTAATTTAGGCTGTGCCTTGAGTCACAGTGAGCCATGTGTGTGTGTGTTTGTGCTGGTATAGACTGTGCAGTGAGTCACAGTAGGTGTGTGTGTCTGTGCTCGTATAGGCTGAGCATTGAGTCACAGTGAGGTGTGTGTCAGCGTATTTGTGTGTGTGTATGTGTTGTGGTATAGGCTCTGCAATGAGTCACCGTGAGCTGTGAGTGTGTGTTTCTGTGTGTGTGTGTGCTGGTATAGGCTGAGCATTGAGTCACAGTGAGGCCTGGGTGTGTGCCGGTATAGGCTATGCATTGAGTCACAGAGGTGTGAATATGTGTGTGTGTGTGTGTGTGTGTGCAGGTATTGACCGGGCATTGAGCCACAGTGAGACGTGTGCATGTGTTTGTGTTTGTGTGTGTGTATCTGCTGGTATGGAAAGAGCATTGAATCACACTGAGCCTTGTCTCTGTGTGTGTGTGTGTGTGTGCTGGTATAGACCCTGCACTGAGTCACAGTGAGCTGTGTGTGTGTGTGCTGGTATAGTCTGAGCATTGAGTCACAGTGAGGTGCGTGTGTGTATGTGCTGCTTACAGACTGTGCACTGAGTCACAGTCAGCTGTGTTTTGTGTTTCTGTGTGCTGGTATAGACTGCACTGAGTCACAATCAGCCATGTGTGTGTGTGTGTGTGTGTGCATGCAGGTATAGACTGTGCATTGAGTCACAGTGGGGGGTGTGTGTGTGTGTTTGTGCATGTGTGTGTGCTGGTAGAGACTCTGCATTGAGTCACAGTGAGCCATGTGTGTGTGCTGGCATAAGCTGCTCATTGACTCATAGTGAGCCGTTTGGGAGTGCTCAGGTATAGCCTGAGCATTGAGTCACAGTGAGTTGCATGTGTGTGTGTGTGTGTGTGCGACTTATAGACTGTGCATGGAATCACAGTCAGGTGTGTTTGTGTGCGTGTGTGCTGGTATAGGCTGTGCACTGAGTCACAGTGAGCTGTGTTTGTTTGTGTGGTCTGGTATATGCTGTGCATTGAGTCACACTGAGCCATGCATGTGTGTGTGTGTGTGTGTTGGTATAGGCTGAGCAGTGAGTCACAGGTTTGTGTGTGTGTGTGCACATATAAACTTTGTGTTGAGCCACAATGAGCCGAGTGTGTGTATGTGTGTATGTGCTGGTATGGATAATGCATTGAGTCACACTGAGCTGGACCTGTGTGTGTCTGTATGTGCTGGTATAGACTCTGCATTGTGTCAGAGTCAGGTGTGTGTGCATGCGTGTGTGTGTGTGCTGGTATAGTTTGTGCATTTATTCACAGTAACATATGCGTGCATGTGTGTGTGTGTGTGTGTGCTGGTATAGACTGAGCATTGAGTCAAAGTGAGCTATGTGTGTGTGCTGGTATAGGCAGTGCATTGAGTCACAGTGAGGTTTGTGTGTGAGTGTGTGTTCAGGTATCGGATGTGAAAAGAGTCACAGTGAGTCATGTATTTGTGTGTGTTTGTGCTGCTATTGGCTGTGCATTGAGTGATGGGGTGTGTGTGTGTATGTGCTGGGATAGGCTGCACATTGAGTCACAGTGAGGTGTGTGTGTGTGTGAGTGTGTGCTTGTATAGAATGTTCATGGAGTCACAGTTAGCCATGTGTGTGTGTGTGTGTGTGTGTTTGTGTGTCCTGGTATAGAATCTGTAGTGAGTGACAGTGAGCCGTGTGTGTGCTGGCATAGGCTGTGCATTGAGTTGCAGTGAGCTGTTCTTGTGTGTGTGTGTGTGTGTGTGTGCTGGTATAAGCTCTGCACTGAGTCACAGTCACCCGTGTGTGTGTGTACATGCCATGCATTGAGTCACACTGATGTGTGGGTGTGTGCAGGTGTGCTGGTATAGATAGTGCATTGAGTCACAGTGCCGTGTGTGTGTGTATCTGCACGCTGGTTTAGGGTGTGTATTGAGTCACAGTGAGGGGAGTGTGTGTGTGTGCTGGTATATGTTGTGCATTGAGTCACAGGTATATGTGTGTGTGTGTGTGCTGGTGCAGGCTGTGCATTGAGTCACAGTGAGGTGTGTGTGTGTGTGTATGTGCTGGTATAGACTCTGTATTGAGTCACAGTCAGTTGTGTGTGTGTGTGTGCTCGTATAGGCTTTGCACTGAATCAGAGTGAGCCGTCTGTGTGTGTTTGTATGTGTGTGCAAGTAAGGATGGTGCATTGAATCACAGTGAACAGTGTGTGTGTGTGTGTGCACGGGTGCGAATTTAGGCTATGCTTTGAGTCACAGTGAGCCATGTCTTTGTGTTTCTGCTGGTATAGACTGTGCACGGAGTCACATTGAGCCATGTATGTGTGCGTGTGTTTGTATTGGTGTAGGCTGTGCATTGAGTCACAGTAGCTGTTTGTGTGTCTGTGCTGGTATAGGCTATGCATTGAGTCACAGTGAGCTGTGTGTGTTTGTGTGCGCTGGTATAGGCTGAGCATTGAGTCACAGTGAGGTGTGTGTCTGTGTATGTGTGTGTGTGTATGTGTTGTGCTATAGGCTCTGCAGTGAGTCTCCATGAGCTGTGAGTGTGTGTTTGAGTGTGTGTGTGTGCTGGTATAGGCTGAGCATTGAGTCACAGTGAGGCATGTCTGTGTGCCGGTATAGGCTGTGCATTGAGTTACAGATGTGTGTGTGTGTGTGTGTGCAGGTATTGACTGGGCATTGAGCCACATTGAGATGTGTGCATGTGTGTGTGTGTGTGAGTGTGTACTGGTATAGACTGTGCATTGAGTCACAGGTGTTTGTGTGTGTGTGTGTGTGCTGGAATAGACTGTACATTGAGTCTCAGTCAGTCATGTGTGTGTATGTGTGTGTGTGTGCACTGGTATAGGCTGACTTTGAGTCAGAATGAGGTGAATGTGTGTGTGCATCTGCTGGTATATGCTTTGCATTGAGTCACAATGAGCTATGGGTGTGTGTGTGTGTGTGTGTGTGTGTGCTGGTATAGATTTTACCCTGAGTCACAGGGAGCCGTGTGTGTGCTGGTATAGACTGTGCATTAAGTCTCAGTGAGCTTTTCTTGAGTGTCTGTGGGTGTGTGTGTGTGTGTGCTGGTATAGGCTGTGCACTTACTCACAGTCCCTCGTGTGTGTGTGTGTGTGTGCAGGTATGGAGGATGCATTGAGTCACAGTCACCCGTGTGTGTGTTTGTGCACGCTGGTATAGGCTGTGCATTCGGTCACAGTTAGGAGTGTTTGTGTATGTGTGTGCTGGTATAGGCTGAGCATTGAGCCACAGTGAGGTGCGTGTGTTTGTGTGTGTGTGTGCCATAAGAATCTGTGCATTGAGTCACAGTGATTCATGTGTGTGTGTGTGCATGTGTGTGTGCTGGTATAGGCTGTGCATTGAGTCACAGTAACCCGTGTGTGTTTGTGCTGGTATAGACTGTGCATTGACTCACAGCCATGTGTGTGACTGTGTGTGTGCTGGTATAGACCCTGAATTGAGTCACAGTCAGGTGTGTTTGTCTGTGTCTGTGTGCTGGTATAGACTGTGCATGGAGTCACAGTGTGCCGTGTGTGTGTGTGTGCATGATGGTATAGACTGTGTATTGAGTCACAGTGAGGTGTGTGTGTGTGAGTGCTGGTATAGGCTGTGGACTGAGTCACATTGACCTGTGTGTGTGTGTGTGTGTGCAGGTACGGGTGGTGCATTGAGTCACAGTCAGCGATGTGTGTGTGTGTGTGTGTGTGTGTGCTGGTATAGACCCTGCATTGAGTCACAGTGAACCGTGTGTGTGTGTGCTGGTATATTCTGAGCATTGAGTCACAGTCAGGTGCATGTGTGTATGTGTTGCTTATAGACTGTGCATTGAGTCACAGTCAGGTGTGTTTTGTGGTTCTGTGTGCTGGTATAGACTGCATTGAATCACACTCAGCCGTGTGTGTGTGTGTACACAGGTATAGACTGTGCATTAAGTCACATTGGGGTGTGTGTGTGTGCTTGTATAGAATGTTCATGGAGTCAGTGTTTAGCCATGTTTGTGTGTGTGTGTGTGTGTTTGTGTGTCCTGGTGTAGAATCTGCATTGAGTGACAGTGAGCCATATGTGTGTGCTTGCATAGGCTGCACATTCAGTCGCAGTGAGCTGTTCTTGTGTGTGTGTGTGTGTGTGTGCTGGTATAGACTGTGCAATGAGTCACAGTCACCCGTGTGTGTTTGTACAGGCTGTGCATTGAGTCACACTGAGGTGTGTGTGCGGGTGTGCTGGTATAGATAGTGCATTGAGTCACAGTGCCATGTGTGTGTGTGTGTGTCTGCACGCTGGTATAGGCTGGGTATTGAGTCAGAGTGAGGGGTGTGTGTGTCTGTGTGTGCTGCTATAGGCTGACCGTTAAGTCACAGTGATGGGGGTGTGTGTGTGTGCTGGTACAGGCTTGGCATTGAGTCACAGGTGTGTGTGTGTGTGTGCTGGTGCAGGCTGTTCAGTGATGCACAGTAAGGTGTGTGTGTGTGTGTCAGTATAGACTCTTCATTGAGTCAGAGTGAGCCGTGTGTGTGATGGCATAGGCTGTGCATTGAGTCACAGTGAGCCGTGTGTCTGTGTGCTGGTATAGTCTGAGCATTGAGTCACACTGAGTTGTGTGTGTGTATGTGTATGTGCTGGTATGGATGGTGCATTAAGTTACTCTGAGCCGTGTGTGTGTGTGTATGTGCTGCTATAGAATGTGCATTGAGTCACAGCTGTGTGTGTGTGAGTGTGTGTGTCTGTGTGCTGTTATAAGCTTTGCCCTGAATCACAGTGAGACGTCTTTGTGTGTTTTTATGTGTGTGTGTGCAGTTATGGACGGTGCATTGAGTCACAGTTTGCCGTGTGTGTGTGTGTGTGTGCTGGTACAGGCTATGCATTGAGTCACACTGAGGTGTGTGTATGTGCATGTGTGCTGGTATAGATAGTGCATTGAGTCACCGTGCCGTGTGTGTGTGTGTGTCTGTAAGCTGGTATAGGCTGTGTATTGAGTCACAGTGAGGGGTGTGTGTGTCTGTGTGTGCTACTATAGGCTGACCATTGTGTCACAGTGATGTGTGTGTGTGTGTGTGTGTGTGTGCTGGTATAGGCTGCCCATTCAGTCACAGTGAGGTGTGTGTGTGTTTGTATGTGCTGGTATGGACGGTACATTGAGTTGCACTGAGCCGTGTATAGACTGTGTGTTGAGTCACAGTCAGGTGTGTGTGTGTGTGTGTGTGTGTGTGCTGGTATAGACTGTGCAATGAATCACAGTTGTGTGTGTGTTAGTGTGTGTGTCTTTGTGCTGTTATAGGCTTTGCACTGAGTCACAGTGAGCCTTCTGTGTGTGTTTGTATGTGTGTGCAGATATGGATGGTTCATTGAATCACAGTGAGCAGTGTGTGTGTCTGTGTGCTGGTATAGGTGATTCGTTGTGTCACAGTGAGCCATGTGTGAGTGCGTGTTTGTGTTTGTGTGTGTTCTGGTATAGGCTGTGTATCAAGTCACAGTGAGCCCTGTATCTGTGCGTGTGTGTGTGTGTGCTGGTATAGGCTGTGCATTGAGTTATATTAGGGTGTGTGTATGTGCTGGTTTAGGGTGTGCATTGAGTCACAGCTTTGTGTGTGTCTGTGTGTGTGTATGTATGTGTGTGTACTGTTACAGGCTTTGCATTGAGTCACACTGAGGTGTGTGTGCGAGTGTGCTTGTATAGATAGTGCATTGAGTCAGAGTGCCATGTGTGTGTGTCTGCACGCTGGTATAGGCTGTGCATTGAGTCACAGTGAGAGGTGTGTGTGTCTGTGTGTGCTGCTATATGCTGACCATTGAGTCACAATGAGGTGTGTGTGCGTGTGTGCTGGTATAGGCTGCGCATTGAGTCATAGGTGTGTGTGTGTGTGTGCAGTTGCAGTCTGCACATTGAAACACAGTGAGGTGAGTGTGTGTGTTGGTATAGACTCTTCATTGAGTCACAGTGAGCCATATGTGTTAGAAGGCATAGGCTGTGCATTGAGTCACAGTGAGCCGTGTGTCTGTGTGCTGGTATAGTCTGAGCATTGAGTCACACTGAGGTATGTGTGTGTGTGTGTATGTACTGGTATGGATGGTGCATTGAGTTACACTGAACCGTGTGAGTGTGTATATGTGCTGGCGTAGACTGTGTATTGAGTTATAGTCTGTGTGTTTGTGCTGGTATAGACTGTGCATTGCAACACAGCTGTGTGTGTGAGTGTCTGTGTCTCTGTGCTGTTAAAGGTTTTGCCCTAAATCACAGTGAGCCGTCTGTGTCTGTTTTTATGTGTGTGTGTGTCATGTATGGATGGTGCATTGAGTCACAGTGAGCCGTGTGTGTATATGTGTGTGCTGGTACAGGCTGTGCATTGTGTCACAGTGAGGTGTGTGTGTGTGCATGTGTGCTGGTATACATAGTGCATTGAGTCACAATGCCGTGTGGGTGTGTGTGTCAGCACGCTGGCATAGGTTGTGTAATGAGTCACAGTGAGGGTTGTGTGTCTGTGTGTGCTGCTATAGGCAGACCATAGAGTCACAGTGAAGTGTGTGTGTGTGTGTGTGTGCTGGTATATGCTGCGCATTGAGTCACAGGTATGTGTGGGTGTGTGTGTGTGGTACAGGTTGCGTGTTGAGTCACAGGTGTGTGTGTGTGTGTGCTGGTGCAGGCTGTGCATTGAGTCACAGTGAGGTGTATGTGTGTTTGTATGTGCCATTAAGAATGGTGCATTGAGTTGCACTGAGCCGTGTATGTGTGTATGTGTATGTGCTGGTATAGACTGTGTATTGAGTCACAGTCAGTTGTGTGAGTGTGTGTGCTGGTATAGACTGCATTGAGTCACAACCATGTGTGTGTGAGTGTGTGTGTCTGTGTGCTGTTATAGGCTTTGCACTGAATCACAGTAAGCCGTCTGTGTGTGTTTGTATGTGTGTGCAGGTATGGACGGTGCATTGAATCAGAGTGAGCAGTGTGTGTGTGTGTGTGTGTGTGTGTGCACGGGTGTTAATTTAGGCTGTGCCTTGAGTCACAGTGAGCCATGTGTGTGTGTGTTTGTGCTGGTATAGACTGTGCAGTGAGTCACAGTAGGTGTGTGTGTCTGTGCTCGTATAGGCTGAGCATTGAGTCACAGTGAGGTGTGTGTCAGCGTATTTGTGTGTGTGTATGTGTTGTGGTATAGGCTCTGCAATGAGTCACCGTGAGCTGTGAGTGTGTGTTTCTGTGTGTGTGTGTGCTGGTATAGGCTGAGCATTGAGTCACAGTGAGGCCTGGGTGTGTGCCGGTATAGGCTATGCATTGAGTCACAGAGGTGTGAATATGTGTGTGTGTGTGTGTGTGTGTGCAGGTATTGACCGGGCATTGAGCCACAGTGAGACGTGTGCATGTGTTTGTGTTTGTGTGTGTGTATCTGCTGGTATGGAAAGAGCATTGAATCACACTGAGCCCTGTCTCTGTGTGTGTGTGTGTGTGTGCTGGTATAGACCCTGCACTGAGTCACAGTGAGCTGTGTGTGTGTGTGCTGGTATAGTCTGAGCATTGAGTCACAGTGAGGTGCGTGTGTGTATGTGCTGCTTACAGACTGTGCACTGAGTCACAGTCAGCTGTGTTTTGTGTTTCTGTGTGCTGGTATAGACTGCACTGAGTCACAATCAGCCATGTGTGTGTGTGTGTGTGTGTGCATGCAGGTATAGACTGTGCATTGAGTCACAGTGGGGGGTGTGTGTGTGTGTTTGTGCATGTGTGTGTGCTGGTAGAGACTCTGCATTGAGTCACAGTGAGCCATGTGTGTGTGCTGGCATAAGCTGCTCATTGACTCATAGTGAGCCGTTTGGGAGTGCTCAGGTATAGCCTGAGCATTGAGTCACAGTGAGTTGCATGTGTGTGTGTGTGTGTGTGCGACTTATAGACTGTGCATGGAATCACAGTCAGGTGTGTTTGTGTGCGTGTGTGCTGGTATAGGCTGTGCACTGAGTCACAGTGAGCTGTGTTTGTTTGTGTGGTCTGGTATACGCTGTGCATTGAGTCACACTGAGCCATGCATGTGTGTGTGTGTGTGTGTTGGTATAGGCTGAGCAGTGAGTCACAGGTTTGTGTGTGTGTGTGCACATATAAACTTTGTGTTGAGCCACAATGAGCCGAGTGTGTGTATGTGTGTATGTGCTGGTATGGATAATGCATTGAGTCACACTGAGCTGGACCTGTGTGTGTCTGTATGTGCTGGTATAGACTCTGCATTGTGTCAGAGTCAGGTGTGTGTGCATGCGTGTGTGTGTGTGCTGGTATAGTTTGTGCATTTATTCACAGTAACATATGCGTGCATGTGTGTGTGTGTGTGTGTGCTGGTATAGACTGAGCATTGAGTCAAAGTGAGCTATGTGTGTGTGCTGGTATAGGCAGTGCATTGAGTCACAGTGAGGTTTGTGTGTGAGTGTGTGTTCAGGTATCGGATGTGAAAAGAGTCACAGTGAGTCATGTATTTGTGTGTGTTTGTGCTGCTATTGGCTGTGCATTGAGTGATGGGGTGTGTGTGTGTATGTGCTGGGATAGGCTGCACATTGAGTCACAGTGAGGTGTGTGTGTGTGTGAGTGTGTGCTTGTATAGAATGTTCATGGAGTCACAGTTAGCCATGTGTGTGTGTGTGTGTGTGTGTTTGTGTGTCCTGGTATAGAATCTGTAGTGAGTGACAGTGAGCCGTGTGTGTGCTGGCATAGGCTGTGCATTGAGTTGCAGTGAGCTGTTCTTGTGTGTGTGTGTGTGTGTGTGCTGGTATAAGCTCTGCACTGAGTCACAGTCACCCGTGTGTGTGTGTACATGCCATGCATTGAGTCACACTGATGTGTGGGTGTGTGCAGGTGTGCTGGTATAGATAGTGCATTGAGTCACAGTGCCGTGTGTGTGTGTATCTGCACGCTGGTTTAGGGTGTGTATTGAGTCACAGTGAGGGGAGTGTGTGTGTGTGCTGGTATATGTTGTGCATTGAGTCACAGGTATATGTGTGTGTGTGTGTGCTGGTGCAGGCTGTGCATTGAGTCACAGTGAGGTGTGTGTGTGTGTGTATGTGCTGGTATAGACTCTGTATTGAGTCACAGTCAGTTGTGTGTGTGTGTGTGCTCGTATAGGCTTTGCACTGAATCAGAGTGAGCCGTCTGTGTGTGTTTGTATGTGTGTGCAAGTAAGGATGGTGCATTGAATCACAGTGAACAGTGTGTGTGTGTGTGTGTGCACGGGTGCGAATTTAGGCTATGCTTTGAGTCACAGTGAGCCATGTCTTTGTGTTTCTGCTGGTATAGACTGTGCACGGAGTCACATTGAGCCATGTATGTGTGCGTGTGTTTGTATTGGTGTAGGCTGTGCATTGAGTCACAGTAGCTGTTTGTGTGTCTGTGCTGGTATAGGCTATGCATTGAGTCACAGTGAGCTGTGTGTGTTTGTGTGCGCTGGTATAGGCTGAGCATTGAGTCACAGTGAGGTGTGTGTCTGTGTATGTGTGTGTGTGTATGTGTTGTGCTATAGGCTCTGCAGTGAGTCTCCATGAGCTGTGAGTGTGTGTTTGAGTGTGTGTGTGTGCTGGTATAGGCTGAGCATTGAGTCACAGTGAGGCATGTCTGTGTGCCGGTATAGGCTGTGCATTGAGTTACAGATGTGTGTGTGTGTGTGTGTGCAGGTATTGACTGGGCATTGAGCCACATTGAGATGTGTGCATGTGTGTGTGTGTGTGAGTGTGTACTGGTATAGACTGTGCATTGAGTCACAGGTGTTTGTGTGTGTGTGTGTGTGCTGGAATAGACTGTACATTGAGTCTCAGTCAGTCATGTGTGTGTATGTGTGTGTGTGTGCACTGGTATAGGCTGACTTTGAGTCAGAATGAGGTGAATGTGTGTGTGCATCTGCTGGTATATGCTTTGCATTGAGTCACAATGAGCTATGGGTGTGTGTGTGTGTGTGTGTGTGTGTGCTGGTATAGATTTTACCCTGAGTCACAGGGAGCCGTGTGTGTGCTGGTATAGACTGTGCATTAAGTCTCAGTGAGCTTTTCTTGAGTGTCTGTGGGTGTGTGTGTGTGTGTGCTGGTATAGGCTGTGCACTTACTCACAGTCCCTCGTGTGTGTGTGTGTGTGTGCAGGTATGGAGGATGCATTGAGTCACAGTCACCCGTGTGTGTGTTTGTGCACGCTGGTATAGGCTGTGCATTCGGTCACAGTTAGGAGTGTTTGTGTATGTGTGTGCTGGTATAGGCTGAGCATTGAGCCACAGTGAGGTGCGTGTGTTTGTGTGTGTGTGTGCCATAAGAATCTGTGCATTGAGTCACAGTGATTCATGTGTGTGTGTGTGTGCTGATATAGGCTGTGCATTGAGTCACAGTAACCCGTGTGTGTTTGTGCTGGTATAGACTGTGCATTGACTCACAGCCATGTGTGTGACTGTGTGTGTGCTGGTATAGACCCTGAATTGAGTCACAGTCAGGTGTGTTTGTCTGTGTCTGTGTGCTGGTATAGACTGTGCATGGAGTCACAGTGTGCCGTGTGTGTGTGTGTGCATGATGGCATAGACTGTGTATTGAGTCACAGTGAGGTGTGTGTGTGTGAGTGCTGGTATAGGCTGTGGACTGAGTCACATTGACCTGTGTGTGTGTGTGTGTGTGTGCAGGTACGGGTGGTGCATTGAGTCACAGTCAGCGATGTGTGTGTGTGTGTGTGTGTGTGTGTGTGTGTGCTGGTATAGACCCTGCATTGAGTCACAGTGAACCGTGTGTGTGTGTGCTGGTATATTCTGAGCATTGAGTCACAGTCAGGTGCATGTGTGTATGTGTTGCTTATAGACTGTGCATTGAGTCACAGTCAGGTGTGTTTTGTGGTTCTGTGTGCTGGTATAGACTGCATTGAATCACACTCAGCCGTGTGTGTGTGTGTACACAGGTATAGACTGTGCATTAAGTCACATTGGGGTGTGTGTGTGTGCTTGTATAGAATGTTCATGGAGTCAGTGTTTAGCCATGTTTGTGTGTGTGTGTGTGTGTTTCTGTGTCCTGGTGTAGAATCTGCATTGAGTGACAGTGAGCCATATGTGTGTGCTTGCATAGGCTGCACATTCAGTCGCAGTGAGCTGTTCTTGTGTGTGTGTGTGTGTGTGCTGGTATAGACTGTGCACTGAGTCACAGTTACCCGTGTGTGTTTGTACAGGCTGTGCATTGAGTCACACTGAGGTGTGTGTGCGGGTGTGCTGGTATAGATAGTGCATTGAGTCACAGTGCCGTGTGTGTGTGTGTCTGCACGCTGGTATAGGCTGTGTATTGAGTCAGAGTGAGGGGTGTGTGTGTCTGTGTGTGCTGCTATAGGCTGACCGTTAAGTCACAGTGATGGGGGTGTGTGTGTGTGCTGGTACAGGCTTGGCATAGAGTCACAGGTGTGTGTGTGTGTGTGCTGGTGCAGGCTGTTCAGTGATGCACATTAAGGTGTGTGTGTGTGTGTCAGTATATACTCTTCATTGAGTCAGAGTGAGCCGTGTGTGTGATGGCATAGGCTGTGCATTGAGTCACAGTGAGCCGTGTGTCTGTGTGCTGGTATAGTCTGAGCATTGAGTCACACTGAGTTGTGTGTGTGTATGTGTATGTGCTGGTATGGATGGTGCATTAAGTTACTCTGAGCCGTGTGTGTGTGTGTATGTGCTGCTATAGAATGTGCATTGAGTCACAGCTGTGTGTGTGTGAGTGTGTGTGTCTGTGTGCTGTTATAAGCTTTGCCCTGAATCACAGTGAGACGTCTTTGTGTGTTTTTATGTGTGTGTGTGCAGTTATGGACGGTGCATTGAGTCACAGTTTGCCGTGTGTGTGTGTGTGTGTGCTGGTACAGGCTATGCATTGAGTCACACTGAGGTGTGTGTATGTGCATGGGTGCTGGTATAGATAGTGCATTGAGTCACCGTGCCGTGTGTGTGTGTGTGTCTGTAAGCTAGTATAGGCTGTGTATTGAGTCACAGTGAGGGGTGTGTGTGTCTGTGTGTGCTACTATAGGCTGACCATTGTGTCACAGTGATGTGTGTGTGTGTGTGTGTGTGTGCTGGTATAGGCTTCTCATTCAGTCACAGTGAGGTGTGTGTTTGTTTGTATGTGCTGGTATGGACGGTACATTGAGTTGCACTGAGCCGTGTATAGACTGTGTGTTGAGTCACAGTCAGGTGTGTGTGTGTGTGTGTGTGTGTGTGCTGGTATAGACTGTGCAATGAGTCACAGTTGTGTGTGTGTGAGTGTGTGTGTCTGTGTGCTGTTATAGGCTTTGCACTGAGTCACAGTGAGCCTTCTGTGTGTGTTTGTATGTGTGTGCCGATATGGATGGTTCATTGAATCACAGTGAGCAGTGTGTGTTTCTGTGTGCGGGTATAGGTGATTCATTGTGTCACAGTGAGCCATGTGTGAGTGCGTGTTTGTGTTTGTGTGTGTTCTGGTATAGTCTGTGTATCAAGTCACAGTGAGCCCTGTATCTGTGCGTGTGTGTGTGTGTGCTGGTATAGGCTGTGCATTGAGTTATATTAGGGTGTGTGTATGTGCTGGTTTAGGGTGTGCATTGAGTCACAGCTTTGTGTGTGTCTGTGTGTGTGTATGTATGTGTGTGTACTGTTACAGGCTTTGCATTGAGTCACACTGAGGTGTGTGTGCGAGTGTGCTTGTATAGATAGTGCATTGAGTCAGAGTGCCATGTGTGTGTGTCTGCACGCTGGTATAGGCTGTGCATTGAGTCACAGTGAGAGTTGTGTGTATCTGTGTGTGCTGCTATATGCTGACCATTGAGTCACAGTGAGGTGTGTGTGCGTGTGTGCTGGTATAGGCTGCGCATTGAGTCATAGGTGTGTGTGTGTGTGTGTGCGGTTGCAGTCTGCACATTGAAACACAGTGAGGTGAGTGTGTGTGTTGGTATAGACTCTTCATTGAGTCACAGTGAGCCATATGTGTTAGAAGGCATAGGCTGTGCATTGAGTCACAGTGAGCCGTGTGTCTGTGTGCTGGTGTAGTCTGAGCATTGAGTCACACTGAGGTATGTGTGTGTGTGTGTATGTACTGGTATGGCTGGTGCATTGAGTTACACTGAACCGTGTGAGTGTGTATATGTGCTGGCGTAGACTGTGTATTGAGTTATAGTCTGTGTGTGTGTGCTGGTATAGACTGTGCATTACAACACAGCTGTGTGTGTGAGTGTCTGTGTCTCTGTGCTGTTAAAGGTTTTGCCCTAAATCACAGTGAGCCGTCTGTGTCTTTTTTTATGTGTGTGTGTGTCATGTATGGATGGTGCATTGAGTCACAGTGAGCCGTGTGTGTATATGTGTGTGCTGGTACAGGCTGTGCATTGTGTCACAGTGAGGTGTGTGTGTGTGCATGTGTGCTGGTATACATAGTGCATTGAGTCACAATGCCGTGAGGGTGTGTGTGTCAGCACGCTGGTATAGGTTGTGTAATGAGTCACAGTGAGGGTTGTGTGTCTGTGTGTGCTGCTATAGGCAGACCATAGAGTCACAGTGAAGTGTGTGTGTGTGTGTGTGTGCTGGTATATGCTGCGCATTGAGTCACAGGTATGTGTGGGTGTGTGTGTGTGGTACAGGTTGCGTGTTGAGTCACAGGTGTGTGTGTGTGTGTGCTGGTGCAGGCTGTGCATTGAGTCACAGTGAGGTGTATGTGTGTTTGTATGTGCCAGTAAGAATGGTGCATTGAGTTGCACTGAGCCGTGTATGTGTGTATGTGTATGTGCTGGTATAGACTGTGTATTGAGTCACAGTCAGTTGTGTGAGTGTGTGTGCTGGTATAGACTGCATTGAGTCACAAACATGTGTGTGTGACTGTGTGTGTCTGTGTGCTGTTATAGGCTTTGCACTGAATCACAGTAAGCCGTCTGTGTGTGTTTGTATGTGTGTGCAGGTATGGACGGTGCATTGAATCAGAGTGAGCAGTGTGTGTGTGTGTGTGTGTGTGTGCACGGGTGTTAATTTAGGCTGTGCCTTGAGTCACAGTGAGCCATGTGTGTGTGTGTTTGTGCTGGTATAGACTGTGCAGTGAGTCACAGTAGGTGTGTGTGTCTGTGCTCGTATAGGCTGAGCATTGAGTCACAGTGAGGTGTGTGTCTGCGTATTTGTGTGTGTGTATGTGTTGTGGTATAGGCTCTGCAATGAGTCACCGTGAGCTGTGAGTGTGTGTTTCTGTGTGTGTGTGTGCTGGTATAGGCTGAGCATTGAGTCACAGTGAGGCCTGGGTGTGTGCCGGTATAGGCTATGCATTGAGTCACAGAGGTGTGAATATGTGTGTGTGTGTGTGTGTGTGCAGGTATTGACCGGGCATTGAGCCACAGTGAGACGTGTGCATGTGTTTGTGTTTGTGTGTGTGTATCTGCTGGTATGGAAAGAGCATTGAATCACACTGAGCCGTGTCTCTGTGTGTGTGTGTGTGTGCTGGTATAGACCCTGCATTGAGTCACAGTGAGTTGTGTGTGTGTGTGCTGGTATAGTCTGAGCATTGAGTCACAGTGAGGTGCGTGTGTGTATGTGCTGCTTATAGACTGTGCATTGAGTCACAGTCAGCTGTGTTTTGTGTTTCTGTGTGCTGGTATAGACTGCACTGAGTCACAATCAGCCGTGTGTGTGTGTGTGTGTGTATGCAGGTATAGACTGTGCATTGAGTCACAATGGGGTGTGTGTGTGTGTCTGCATCTGTGTGTGCTGGTAGAGACTCTGCATTGAGTCACAGTGAGCCATGTGTGTGTGCTGGCATAAGCTGCTCATTGACTCATAGTGAGCCGTTTGGGAGTGCTCAGGTATAGCCTGAGCATTGAGTCACAGTGAGTTGCATGTGTGTGTGTGTGTGTGTGCGACTTATAGACTGTGCATGGAATCACAGTCAGGTGTGTTTGTGTGCGTGTGTGCTGGTATAGGCTGTGCACTGAGTCACAGTGAGCTGTGTTTGTTTGTGTGGTCTGGTATATGCTGTGCATTGAGTCACACTGAGCCATGCATGTGTGTGTGTGTGTGTGTTGGTATAGGCTGAGCATTGAGTCACAGGTTTGTGTGTGTGTGTGCACATATAAACTTTGTGTTGAGCCACAATGAGCCGAGTGTGTGTATGTGTGTATGTGCTGGTATGGATAATGCATTGAGTCACACTGAGCTGGACCTGTGTGTGTCTGTATGTGCTGGTATAGACTCTGCATTGTGTCAGAGTCAGGTGTGTGTGCATGCGTGTGTGTGTGTGCTGGTATAGTTTGTGCATTTATTCACAGTAACATATGCGTGCATGTGTGTGTGTGTGTGTGTGCTGGTATAGACTGAGCATTGAGTCAAAGTGAGCTATGTGTGTGTGCTGGTATAGGCAGTGCATTGAGTCACAGTGAGGTTTGTGTGTGAGTGTGTGTTCAGGTATCAGATGTGAAAAGAGTCACAGTGAGTCATGTATTTGTGTGTGTTTGTGCTGCTATTGGCTGTGCATTGAGTGATGGGGTGTGTGTGTGTATGTGCTGGGATAGGCTGCACATTGAGTCACAGTGAGGTGTGTGTGTGTGTGAGTGTGTGCTTGTATAGAATGTTCATGGAGTCACAGTTAGCCATGTGTGTGTGTGTGTGTGTGTGTTTGTGTGTCCTGGTATAGAATCTGTAGTGAGTGACAGTGAGCCATGTGTGTGTGCTGGCATAGGCTGTGCATTGAGTTGCAGTGAGCTGTTCTTGTGTGTGTGTGTGTGTGTGTGTGCTGGTATAAGCTCTGCACTGAGTCACAGTCACCCGTGTGTGTGTGTACATGCCATGCATTGAGTCACACTGATGTGTGGGTGTGTGCAGGTGTGCTGGTATAGATAGTGCATTGAGTCACAGTGCCGTGTGTGTGTGTATCTGCACGCTGGTTTAGGGTGTGTATTGAGTCACAGTGAGGGGAGTGTGTGTGTGTGCTGGTATATGTTGTGCATTGAGTCACAGGTATATGTGTGTGTGTGTGTGCTGGTGCAGGCTGTGCATTGAGTCACAGTGAGGTGTGTGTGTGTGTGTATGTGCTGGTATAGACTCTGTATTGAGTCACAGTCAGTTGTGTGTGTGTGTGTGCTGGTATAGGCTTTGCACTGAATCAGAGTGAGCCGTCTGTGTGTGTTTGTATGTGTGCGCAAGTAAGGATGGTTCATTGAATCACAGTGAACAGTGTGTGTGTGTGTGTGTGTGCACGGGTGCTAATTTAGGCTCTGCTTTGAGTCACAGTGAGCCATGTCTGTGTGTTTCTGCTGGTATAGACTGTGCACGGAGTCACATTGAGCCATGTATGTGTGCGTGTGTTTGTCTTGGTGTAGGCTGTGCATTGAGTCACAGTAGCTGTTTGTGTGTCTGTGCTGGTATAGGCTATGCATTGAGTCACAGTGAGCTGTGTGTCTGTGTATGTGTGTGTGTGTATGTGTTGTGGTATAGGCTCTGCAGTGAGTCTCCATGAGCTGTGAGTGTGTGTTTGAGTGTGTGTGTGTGCTGGTATAGGCTGAGCATTGAGTCACAGTGAGGCATGTCTGTGTGCCGGTATAGGCTGTGCATTGAGTTACAGATGTGTGTGTGTGTGTGTGTGCAGGTATTGACTGGGCATTGAGCCACATTGAGATGTGTGCATGTGTGTGTGTGTGTGAGTGTTTGCTGGAATAGACTGTACATTGAGTCTCAGTCAGTCATGTGTGTGTATGTGTGTGTGTGTGCACTGGTATAGGCTGACTTTGAGTCAGAATGAGGTGAATGTGTGTGTGCATCTGCTGGTATATGCTTTGCATTGAGTCACAATGAGCTATGGGTGTGTGTGTGTGTGTGTGTGTGTGTGCTGGTATAGATTTTACCCTGAGTCACAGGGAGCCGTGTGTGTGCTGGTATAGACTGTGCATTAAGTCTCAGTGAGCTTTTCTTGAGTGTCTGTGGGTGTGTGTGTGTGTGTGTGCTGGTATAGGCTGTGCACTTACTCACAGTCCCTCGTGTGTGTGTGTGTGTGTGCAGGTATGGAGGATGCATTGAGTCACAGTCACCCGTGTGTGTGTTTGTGCACGCTGGTATAGGCTGTGCATTCGGTCACAGTTAGGAGTGTTTGTGTATGTGTGTGCTGGTATAGGCTGAGCATTGAGCCACAGTGAGGTGCGTGTGTTTGTGTGTGTGTGTGCCATAAGAATCTGTGCATTGAGTCACAGTGATTCATGTGTGTGTGTGTGCATGTGTGTGTGCTGGTATAGGCTGTGCATTGAGTCACAGTAACCCGTGTGTGTTTGTGCTGGTATAGACTGTGCATTGACTCACAGCCATGTGTGTGACTGTGTGTGTGCTGGTATAGACCCTGAATTGAGTCACAGTCAGGTGTGTTTGTCTGTGTCTGTGTGCTGGTATAGACTGTGCATGGAGTCACAGTGTGCCGTGTGTGTGTGTGTGCATGATGGTATAGACTGTGTATTGAGTCACAGTGAGGTGTGTGTGTGTGAGTGCTGGTATAGGCTGTGGACTGAGTCACATTGACCTGTGTGTGTGTGTGTGTGTGCAGGTACGGGTGGTGCATTGAGCCACAGTCAGCGATGTGTGTGTGTGTGTGTGTGTGTGTGCTGGTATAGACCCTGCATTGAGTTACAGTGAACCGTGTGTGTGTGTGCTGGTATATTCTGAGCATTGAGTCACAGTCAGGTGCATGTGTGTATGTGTTGCTTATAGACTGTGCATTGGGTCACAGTCAGGTGTGTTTTGTGGTTCTGTGTGCTGGTATAGACTGCATTGAATCACACTCAGCCGTGTGTGTGTGTGTACACAGGTATAGACTGTGCATTAAGTCACATTGGGGTGTGTGTGTGTGCTTGTATAGAATGTTCATGGAGTCAGTGTTTAGCCATGTTTGTGTGTGTGTGTGTGTGTTTGTGTGTCCTGGTGTAGAATCTGCATTGAGTGACAGTGAGCCATATGTGTGTGCTTGCATAGGCTGCACATTCAGTCGCAGTGAGCTGTTCTTGTGTGTGTGTGTGTGTGTGTGCTGGTATAGACTGTGCACTGAGTCACAGTCACCCGTGTGTGTTTGTACAGGCTGTGCATTGAGTCACACTGAGGTGTGTGTGCGGGTGTGCTGGTATAGATAGTGCATTGAGTCACAGTGCCATGTGTGTGTGTGTGTGTCTGCACGCTGGTATAGGCTGTGTATTGAGTCAGAGTGAGGGGTGTGTGTGTCTGTGTGTGCTGCTATAGGCTGACCGTTAAGTCACAGTGATGGGGGTGTGTGTGTGTGCTGGTACAGGCTTGGCATTGAGTCACAGGTGTGTGTGTGTGTGTGCTGGTGCAGGCTGTTCAGTGATGCACAGTAAGGTGTGTGTGTGTGTGTCAGTATAGACTCTTCATTGAGTCAGAGTGAGCCGTGTGTGTGATGGCATAGGCTGTGCATTGAGTCACAGTGAGCCGTGTGTCTGTGTGCTGGTATAGTCTGAGCATTGAGTCACACTGAGTTGTGTGTGTGTATGTGTATGTGCTGGTATGGATGGTGCATTAAGTTACTCTGAGCCGTGTGTGTGTGTGTATGTGCTGCTATAGAATGTGCATTGAGTCACAGCTGTGTGTGTGTGAGTGTGTGTGTCTGTGTGCTGTTATAAGCTTTGCCCTGAATCACAGTGAGACGTCTTTGTGTGTTTTTATGTGTGTGTGTGCAGTTATGGACGGTGCATTGAGTCACAGTTTGCCGTGTGTGTGTGTGTGTGTGCTGGTACAGGCTATGCATTGAGTCACACTGAGGTGTGTGTATGTGCATGTGTGCTGGTATAGATAGTGCATTGAGTCACCGTGCCGTGTGTGTGTGTGTGTGTCTGTAAGCTGGTATAGGCTGTGTATTGACTCACAGTGAGGGGTGTGTGTGTCTGTGTGTGCTACTATAGGCTGACCATTGTGTCACAGTGATGTGTGTGTGTGTGTGTGTGTGTGTGCTGGTATAGGCTGCTCATTCAGTCACAGTGAGGTGTGTGTGTGTTTGTATGTGCTGGTATGGACGGTACATTGAGTTGCACTGAGCCGTGTATAGACTGTGTGTTGAGTCACAGTCAGGTGTGTGTGTGTGTGTGTGTGTGTGTGCTGGTATAGACTGTGCAATGAATCACAGTTGTGTGTGTGTGAGTGTGTGTGTCTTTGTGCTGTTATAGGCTTTGCACTGAGTCACAGTGAGCCTTCTGTGTGTGTTTGTATGTGTGTGCAGATATGGATGGCTCATTGAATCACAGTGAGCAGTGTGTGTGTCTGTGTGCTGGTATAGGTGATTCGTTGTGTCACAGTGAGCCATGTGTGAGTGCGTGTTTGTGTTTGTGTGTGTTCTGGTATAGGCTGTGTATCAAGTCACAGTGAGCCCTGTATCTGTGCGTGTGTGTGTGTGTGCTGGTATAGGCTGTGCATTGAGTTATATTAGGGTGTGTGTATGTGCTGGTTTAGGGTGTGCATTGAGTCACAGCTTTGTGTGTGTCTGTGTGTGTGTATGTATGTGTGTGTACTGTTACAGGCTTTGCATTGAGTCACACTGAGGTGTGTGTGCGAGTGTGCTTGTATAGATAGTGCATTGAGTCAGAGTGCCATGTGTGTGTGTCTGCACGCTGGTATAGGCTGTGCATTGAGTCACAGTGAGAGGTGTGTGTGTCTGTGTGTGCTGCTATATGCTGACCATTGAGTCACAATGAGGTGTGTGTGCGTGTGTGCTGGTATAGGCTGCGCATTGAGTCATAGGTGTGTGTGTGTGTGTGCAGTTGCAGTCTGCACATTGAAACACAGTGAGGTGAGTGTGTGTGTTGGTATAGACTCTTCATTGAGTCACAGTGAGCCATATGTGTTAGAAGGCATAGGCTGTGCATTGAGTCACAGTGAGCCGTGTGTCTGTGTGCTGGTATAGTCTGAGCATTGAGTCACACTGAGGTATGTGTGTGTGTGTGTATGTACTGGTATGGATGGTGCATTGAGTTACACTGAACCGTGTGAGTGTGTATATGTGCTGGCGTAGACTGTGTATTGAGTTATAGTCTGTGTGTGTGTGCTGGTATAGACTGTGCATTGCAACACAGCTGTGTGTGTGAGTGTCTGTGTCTCTGTGCTGTTAAAGGTTTTGCCCTAAATCACAGTGAGCCGTCTGTGTCTGTTTTTATGTGTGTGTGTGTCATGTATGGATGGTGCATTGAGTCACAGTGAGCCGTGTGTGTATATGTGTGTGCTGGTACAGGCTGTGCATTGTGTCACAGTGAGGTGTGTGTGTGTGCATGTGTGCTGGTATACATAGTGCATTGAGTCACAATGCCGTGTGGGTGTGTGTGTCAGCACGCTGGCATAGGTTGTGTAATGAGTCACAGTGAGGGTTGTGTGTCTGTGTGTGCTGCTATAGGCAGACCATAGGGTCACAGTGAAGTGTGTGTGTGTGTGTGTGTGTGCTGGTATATGCTGCGCATTGAGTCACAGGTATGTGTGGGTGTGTGTGTGTGGTACAGGTTGCGTGTTGAGTCACAGGTGTGTGTGTGTGTGTGCTGGTGCAGGCTGTGCATTGAGTCACAGTGAGGTGTATGTGTGTTTGTATGTGCCATTAAGAATGGTGCATTGAGTTGCACTGAGCCGTGTATGTGTGTATGTGTATGTGCTGGTATAGACTGTGTATTGAGTCACAGTCAGTTGTGTGAGTGTGTGTGCTGGTATAGACTGCATTGAGTCACAACCATGTGTGTGTGAGTGTGTGTGTCTGTGTGTTGTTATAGGCTTTGCACTGAATCAGAGTAAGCCGTCTGTGTGTGTTTGTATGTGTGTGCAGGTATGGACGGTGCATTGAATCAGAGTGAGCAGTGTGTGTGTGTGTGTGTGTGTGTGTGCACGGGTGTTAATTTAGGCTGTGCCTTGAGTCACAGTGAGCCATGTGTGTGTGTTTGTGCTGGTATAGACTGTGCAGTGAGTCACAGTAGGTGTGTGTGTCTGTGCTCGTATAGGCTGAGCATTGAGTCACAGTGAGGTGTGTGTCTGCGTATTTGTGTGTGTGTATGTGTTGTGGTATAGGCTCTGCAATGAGTCACCGTGAGCTGTGAGTGTGTGTTTCTGTGTGTGTGTGTGCTGGTATAGGCTGAGCATTGAGTCACAGTGAGGCCTGGGTGTGTGCCGGTATAGGCTATGCATTGAGTCACAGAGGTGTGAATATGTGTGTGTGTGTGTGTGTGTGTGCAGGTATTGACCGGGCATTGAGCCACAGTGAGACGTGTGCATGTGTTTGTGTTTGTGTGTGTGTATCTGCTGGTATGGAAAGAGCATTGAATCACACTGAGCCGTGTCTCTGTGTGTGTGTGTGTGTGTGCTGGTATAGACCCTGCACTGAGTCACAGTGAGCTATGTGTGTGTGTGCTGGTATAGTCTGAGCATTGAGTCACAGTGAGGTGCGTGTGTGTATGTGCTGCTTACAGACTGTGCACTGAGTCACAGTCAGCTGTGTTTTGTGTTTCTGTGTGCTGGTATAGACTGCACTGAGTCACAATCAGCCATGTGTGTGTGTGTGTGTGTGTGTGCATGCAGGTATAGACTGTGCATTGAGTCACAGTGGGGGGTGTGTGTGTGTGTTTGTGCATGTGTGTGTGCTGGTAGAGACTCTGCATTGAGTCACAGTGAGCCATGTGTGTGTGCTGGCATAAGCTGCTCATTGACTCATAGTGAGCCGTTTGGGAGTGCTCAGGTATAGCCTGAGCATTGAGTCACAGTGAGTTGCATGTGTGTGTGTGTGTGTGTGCGACTTATAGACTGTGCATGGAATCACAGTCAGGTGTGTTTGTGTGCGTGTGTGCTGGTATAGGCTGTGCACTGAGTCACAGTGAGCTGTGTTTGTTTGTGTGGTCTGGTATATGCTGTGCATTGAGTCACACTGAGCCATGCATGTGTGTGTGTGTGTGTTGGTATAGGCTGAGCAGTGAGTCACAGGTTTGTGTGTGTGTGTGCACATATAAACTTTGTGTTGAGCCACAATGAGCCGAGTGTGTGTATGTGTGTATGTGCTGGTATGGATAATGCATTGAGTCACACTGAGCTGGACCTGTGTGTGTCTGTATGTGCTGGTATAGACTCTGCATTGTGTCAGAGTCAGGTGTGTGTGCATGCGTGTGTGTGTGTGCTGGTATAGTTTGTGCATTTATTCACAGTAACATATGCGTGCATGTGTGTGTGTGTGTGTGTGCTGGTATAGACTGAGCATTGAGTCAAAGTGAGCTATGTGTGTGTGCTGGTATAGGCAGTGCATTGAGTCACAGTGAGGTTTGTGTGTGAGTGTGTGTTCAGGTATCGGATGTGAAAAGAGTCACAGTGAGTCATGTATTTGTGTGTGTTTGTGCTGCTATTGGCTGTGCATTGAGTGATGGGGTGTGTGTGTGTATGTGCTGGGATAGGCTGCACATTGAGTCACAGTGAGGTGTGTGTGTGTGTGAGTGTGTGCTTGTATAGAATGTTCATGGAGTCACAGTTAGCCATGTGTGTGTGTGTGTGTGTGTGTTTGTGTGTCCTGGTATAGAATCTGTAGTGAGTGACAGTGAGCCGTGTGTGTGCTGGCATAGGCTGTGCATTGAGTTGCAGTGAGCTGTTCTTGTGTGTGTGTGTGTGTGTGTGCTGGTATAAGCTCTGCACTGAGTCACAGTCACCCGTGTGTGTGTGTACATGCCATGCATTGAGTCACACTGATGTGTGGGTGTGTGCAGGTGTGCTGGTATAGATAGTGCATTGAGTCACAGTGCCGTGTGTGTGTGTATCTGCACGCTGGTTTAGGGTGTGTATTGAGTCACAGTGAGGGGAGTGTGTGTGTGTGCTGGTATATGTTGTGCATTGAGTCACAGGTATATGTGTGTGTGTGTGTGCTGGTGCAGGCTGTGCATTGAGTCACAGTGAGGTGTGTGTGTGTGTGTATGTGCTGGTATAGACTCTGTATTGAGTCACAGTCAGTTGTGTGTGTGTGTGTGCTCGTATAGGCTTTGCACTGAATCAGAGTGAGCCGTCTGTGTGTGTTTGTATGTGTGTGCAAGTAAGGATGGTGCATTGAATCACAGTGAACAGTGTGTGTGTGTGTGTGCACGGGTGCGAATTTAGGCTATGCTTTGAGTCACAGTGAGCCATGTCTTTGTGTTTCTGCTGGTATAGACTGTGCACGGAGTCACATTGAGCCATGTATGTGTGCGTGTGTTTGTATTGGTGTAGGCTGTGCATTGAGTCACAGTAGCTGTTTGTGTGTCTGTGCTGGTATAGGCTATGCATTGAGTCACAGTGAGCTGTGTGTGTTTGTGTGCGCTGGTATAGGCTGAGCATTGAGTCACAGTGCGGTGTGTGTCTGTGTATGTGTGTGTGTGTATGTGTTGTGCTATAGGCTCTGCAGTGAGTCTCCATGAGCTGTGAGTGTGTGTTTGAGTGTGTGTGTGTGCTGGTATAGGCTGAGCATTGAGTCACAGTGAGGCATGTCTGTGTGCCGGTATAGGCTGTGCATTGAGTTACAGATGTGTGTGTGTGTGTGTGTGTGCAGGTATTGACTGGGCATTGAGCCACATTGAGATGTGTGCATGTGTGTGTGTGTGTGAGTGTGTGCTGGTATAGACTGTGCATTGAGTCACAGGTGTTTGTGTGTGTGTGTGTGTTCTGGAATAGACTGTACATTGAGTCTCAGTCAGTCATGTGTGTGTATGTGTGTGTGTGTGCACTGGTATAGGCTGACTTTGAGTCAGAATGAGGTGAATGTGTGTGTGCATCTGCTGGTATATGCTTTGCATTGAGTCACAATGAGCTATGGGTGTGTGTGTGTGTGTGTGTGTGTGTGCTGGTATAGATTTTACCCTGAGTCACAGGGAGCCGTGTGTGTGCTGGTATAGACTGTGCATTAAGTCTCAGTGAGCTTTTCTTGAGTGTCTGTGGGTGTGTGTGTGTGTGTGCTGGTATAGGCTGTGCACTTACTCACAGTCCCTCGTGTGTGTGTGTGTGTGTGCAGGTATGGAGGATGCATTGAGTCACAGTCACCCGTGTGTGTGTTTGTGCACGCTGGTATAGGCTGTGCATTCGGTCACAGTTAGGAGTGTTTGTGTATGTGTGTGCTGGTATAGGCTGAGCATTGAGCCACAGTGAGGTGCGTGTGTTTGTGTGTGTGTGTGCCATAAGAATCTGTGCATTGAGTCACAGTGATTCATGTGTGTGTGTGTGCATGTGTGTGTGCTGGTATAGGCTGTGCATTGAGTCACAGTAACCCGTGTGTGTTTGTGCTGGTATAGACTGTGCATTGACTGACAGCCATGTGTGTGACTGTGTGTGTGCTGGTATAGACCCTGAATTGAGTCACAGTCAGGTGTGTTTGTCTGTGTCTGTGTGCTGGTATAGACTGTGCATGGAGTCACAGTGTGCCGTGTGTGTGTGTGTGCATGATGGTATAGACTGTGTATTGAGTCACAGTGAGGTGTGTGTGTGTGAGTGCTGGTATAGGCTGTGGACTGAGTCACATTGACCTGTGTGTGTGTGTGTGTGTGCAGGTACGAGTGGTGCATTGAGTCACAGTCAGCGATGTGTGTGTGTGTGTGTGTGTGTGTGCTGGTATAGACCCTGCATTGAGTCACAGTGAACCGTGTGTGTGTGTGCTGGTATATTCTGAGCATTGAGTCACAGTCAGGTGCATGTGTGTATGTGTTGCTTATAGACTGTGCATTGAGTCACAGTCAGGTGTGTTTTGTGGTTCTGTGTGCTGGTATAGACTGCATTGAATCACACTCAGCCGTGTGTGTGTGTGTACACAGGTATAGACTGTGCATTAAGTCACATTGGGGTGTGTGTGTGTGCTTGTATAGAATGTTCATGGAGTCAGTGTTTAGCCATGTTTGTGTGTGTGTGTGTGTGTTTGTGTGTCCTGGTGTAGAATCTGCATTGAGTGACAGTGAGCCATATGTGTGTGCTTGCATAGGCTGCACATTCAGTCGCAGTGAGCTGTTCTTGTGTGTGTGTGTGTGTGTGTGCTGGTATAGACTGTGCACTGAGTCACAGTCACCCGTGTGTGTTTGTACAGGCTGTGCATTGAGTCACACTGAGGTGTGTGTGCGGGTGTGCTGGTATAGATAGTGCATTGAGTCACAGTGCCATGTGTGTGTGTGTGTGTGTCTGCACGCTGGTATAGGCTGGGTATTGAGTCAGAGTGAGGGGTGTGTGTGTCTGTGTGTGCTACTATAGGCTGACCATTGTGTCACAGTGATGTGTGTGTGTGTGTGTGTGTGTGTGCTGGTATAGGCTGCTCATTGAGTCACAGTGAGGTGTGTGTGTGTTTGTATGTGCTGGTATGGACGGTATATTGAGTTGCACTGAGCCGTGTATAGACTGTGTGTTGAGTCACAGTCAGGTGTGTGTGTGTGTGTGTGTGTGTGTGTGCTGGTATAGACTGTGCACTGAGTCACAGTCACCCGTGTGTGTTTGTACAGGCTGTGCATTGAGTCACACTGAGGTGTGTGTGCGGGTGTGCTGGTATAGATAGTGCATTGAGTCACAGTGCCATGTGTGTGTGTGTGTCTGCACGCTGGTATAGGCTGTGTATTGAGTCAGAGTGAGGGGTGTGTGTGTCTGTGTGTGCTGCTATAGGCTGACCGTTAAGTCACAGTGATGGGGGTGTGTGTGTGTGCTGGTACAGGCTTGGCATTGAGTCACAGGTGTGTGTGTGTGTGTGCTGGTGCAGGCTGTTCAGTGATGCACAGTAAGGTGTGTGTGTGTGTGTCAGTATAGACTCTTCATTGAGTCAGAGTGAGCCGTGTGTGTGATGGCATAGGCTGTGCATTGAGTCACAGTGAGCCGTGTGTCTGTGTGCTGGTATAGTCTGAGCATTGAGTCACACTGAGTTGTGTGTGTGTATGTGTATGTGCTGGTATGGATGGTGCATTAAGTTACTCTGAGCCGTGTGTGTGTGTGTATGTGCTGCTATAGAATGTGCATTGAGTCACAGCTGTGTGTGTGTGAGTGTGTGTGTCTGTGTGCTGTTATAAGCTTTGCCCTGAATCACAGTGAGACGTCTTTGTGTGTTTTTATGTGTGTGTGTGCAGTTATGGACGGTGCATTGAGTCACAGTTTGCCGTGTGTGTGTGTGTGTGTGCTGGTACAGGCTATGCATTGAGTCACACTGAGGTGTGTGTATGTGCATGTGTGCTGGTATAGATAGTGCATTGAGTCACCGTGCCGTGTGTGTGTGTGTGTCTGTAAGCTGGTATAGGCTGTGTATTGACTCACAGTGAGGGGTGTGTGTGTCTGTGTGTGCTACTATAGGCTGACCATTGTGTCACAGTGATGTGTGTGTGTGTGTGTGTGTGTGTGTGCTGGTATAGGCTGCTCATTGAGTCACAGTGAGGTGTTTGTGTGTTTGTATGTGCTGGTATGGACGGTACATTGAGTTGCACTGAGCCGTGTATAGACTGTGTGTTGAGTCACAGTCAGGTGTGTGTGTGTGTGTGTGTGTGTGTGCTGGTATAGACTGTGCAATGAGTCACAGTTGTGTGTGTGTGAGTGTGTGTGTCTGTGTGCTGTTATAGGCTTTGCACTGAGTCACAGTGAGCCTTCTGTGTGTGTTTGTATGTGTGTGCAGATATGGATGGTTCATTGAATCACAGTGAGCAGTGTGTGTGTCTGTGTGCTGGTATAGGTGATTCGTTGTGTCACAGTGAGCCATGTGTGAGTGCGTGTTTGTGTTTGTGTGTGTTCTGGTATAGGCTGTGTATCAAGTCACAGTGAGCCCTGTATCTGTGCGTGTGTGTGTGTGTGCTGGTATAGGCTGTGCATTGAGTTATATTAGGATGTGTGTATGTGCTGGTTTAGGGTGTGCATTGAGTCACAGCTTTGTGTGTGTCTGTGTGTGTGTATGTATGTGTGTGTACTGTTACAGGCTTTGCATTGAGTCACACTGAGGTGTGTGTGCGAGTGTGCTTGTATAGATAGTGCATTGAGTCAGAGTGCCATGTGTGTGTGTCTGCACGCTGGTATAGGCTGTGCATTGAGTCACAGTGAGAGGTGTGTGTGTCTGTGTGTGCTGCTATATGCTGACCATTGAGTCACAGTGAGGTGTGTGTGCGTGTGTGCTGGTATAGGCTGCGCATTGAGTCATAGGTGTGTGTGTGTGTGTGCAGTTGCAGTCTGCACATTGAAACACAGTGAGGTGAGTGTGTGTGTTGGTATAGACTCTTCATTGAGTCACAGTGAGCCATATGTGTTAGAAGGCATAGGCTGTGCATTGAGTCACAGTGAGCCGTGTGTCTGTGTGCTGGTATAGTCTGAGCATTGAGTCACACTGAGGTATGTGTGTGTGTGTGTATGTACTGGTATGGATGGTGCATTGAGTTACACTGAACCGTGTGAGTGTGTATATGTGCTGGTGTAGAATGTGTATTGAGTTATAGTCTTTGTGTGTGTGCTGGTATAGACTGTGCATTGCAACACAGCTGTGTGTGTGAGTGTCTGTGTCTCTGTGCTGTTAAAGGTTTTGCCCTAAATCACAGTGAGCCGTCTGTGTCTGTTTTTATGTGTGTGTGTGTCATGTATGGATGGTGCATTGAGTCACAGTGAGCCGTGTGTGTATATGTGTGTGCTGGTACAGGCTGTGCATTGTGTCACAGTGAGGTGTGTGTGTGTGCATGTGTGCTGGTATACATAGTGCATTGAGTCACAATGCCGTGTGGGTGTGTGTGTCAGCACGCTGGTATAGGTTGTGTAATGAGTCACAGTGAGGGTTGTGTGTCTGTGTGTGCTGCTATAGGCAGACCATAGAGTCACAGTGAAGTGTGTGTGTGTGTGTGTGCTGGTATATGCTGCGCATTGAGTCACAGGTATGTGTGGGTGTGTGTGTGTGGTACAGGTTGCGTGTTGAGTCACAGGTGTGTGTGTGTGTGTGCTGGTGCAGGCTGTGCATTGAGTCACAGTGAGGTGTATGTGTGTTTGTATGTGCCAGTAAGAATGGTGCATTGAGTTGCACTGAGCCGTGTATGTGTGTATGTGTATGTGCTGGTATAGACTGTGTATTGAGTCACAGTCAGTTGTGTGAGTGTGTGTGCTGGTATAGACTGCATTGAGTCACAACCATGTGTGTGTGAGAGTGTGTGTCTGTGTGCTGTTATAGGCTTTGCACTGAATCACAGTAAGCCGTCTGTGTGTGTTTGTATATGTGTGCAGGTATGGACGGTGCATTGAATCAGAGTGAGCAGTGTGTGTGTGTGTGTGTGTGTGTGTGCACGGGTGTTAATTTAGGCTGTGCCTTGAGTCACAGTGAGCCATGTGTGTGTGTGTTTGTGCTGGTATAGACTGTGCAGTGAGTCACAGTAGGTGTGTGTGTCTGTGCTCGTATAGGCTGAGCATTGAGTCACTGTGAGGTGTGTGTCTGCGTATTTGTGTGTGTGTATGTGTTGTGGTATAGGCTCTGCAATGAGTCACCGTGAGCTGTGAGTGTGTGTTTCTGTGTGTGTGTGTGCTGGTATAGGCTGAGCATTGAGTCACAGTGAGGCCTGGGTGTGTGCCGGTATAGGCTATGCATTGAGTCACAGAGGTGTGAATATGTGTGTGTGTGTGTGTGTGTGCAGGTATTGACCGGGCATTGAGCCACAGTGAGACGTGTGCATGTGTTTGTGTTTGTGTGTGTGTATCTGCTGGTATGGAAAGAGCATTGAATCACACTGAGCCGTGTCTCTGTGTGTGTGTGTGTGTGCTGGTATAGACCCTGCATTGAGTCACAGTGAGCTGTGTGTGTGTGTGCTGGTATAGTCTGAGCATTGAGTCACAGTGAGGTGCGTGTGTGTATGTGCTGCTTACAGACTGTGCACTGAGTCACAGTCAGCTGTGTTTTGTGTTTCTGTGTGCTGGTATAGACTGCACTGAGTCACAATCGGCCGTGTGTATGTGTGTGTGTGTGCATGCATGTATAGACTGTGCATTGAGTCACAGTGGGGGGTGTGTGTGTGTGTTTGTGCATGTGTGTGTGCTGGTAGAGACTCTGCATTGAGTCACAGTGAGCCATGTGTGTGTGCTGGCATAAGCTGCTCATTGACTCATAGTGAGCCGTTTGGGGGTGCTCAGGTATAGCCTGAGCATTGAGTCACAGTGAGTTGCATGTGTGTGTGTGTGTGTGCGACTTATAGACTGTGCATGGAATCACAGTCAGGTGTGTTTGTGTGCGTGTGTGCTGGTATAGGCTGTGCACTGAGTCACAGTGAGCTGTGTTTGTTTGTGTGGTCTGGTATATGCTGTGCATTGAGTCACACTGAGCCATGCATGTGTGTGTGTGTGTGTTGGTATAGGCTGAGCATTGAGTCACAGGTTTGTGTGTGTGTGTGCACATATAAACTTTGTGTTGAGCCACAATGAGCCGAGTGTGTGTATGTGTGTATGTGCTGGTATGGATAATGCATTGAGTCACACTGAGCTGGACCTGTGTGTGTCTGTATGTGCTGGTATAGACTCTGCATTGTGTCAGAGTCAGGTGTGTGTGCATGCGTGTGTGTGTGTGCTGGTATAGTTTGTGCATTTATTCACAGTAACATATGCGTGCATGTGTGTGTGTGTGTGTGCTGGTATAGACTGAGCATTGAGTCAAAGTGAGCTATGTGTGTGTGCTGGTATAGGCAGTGCATTGAGTCACAGTGAGGTTTGTGTGTGAGTGTGTGTTCAGGTATCGGATGTGAAAAGAGTCACAGTGAGTCATGTATTTGTGTGTGTTTGTGCTGCTATTGGCTGTGCATTGAGTGATGGGGTGTGTGTGTGTATGTGCTGGGATAGGCTGCACATTGAGTCACAGTGAGGTGTGTGTGTGTGTGAGTGTGTGCTTGTATAGAATGTTCATGGAGTCACAGTTAGCCATGTGTGTGTGTGTGTGTGTGTGTGTTTGTGTGTCCTGGTATAGAATCTGTAGTGAGTGACAGTGAGCCATGTGTGTGTGCTGGCATAGGCTGTGCATTGAGTTGCAGTGAGCTGTTCTTGTGTGTGTGTGTGTGTGTGCTGGTATAAGCTCTGCACTGAGTCACAGTCACCCGTGTGTGTGTGTACATGCCATGCATTGAGTCACACTGATGTGTGGGTGTGTACAGGTGTGCTGGTATAGATAGTGCATTGAGTCACAGTGCCGTGTGTGTGTGTATCTGCACGCTGGTTTAGGGTGTGTATTGAGCCACAGTGTGGGGAGTGTGTGTGTGTGCTGGTATATGTTGTGCATTGAGTCACAGGTATATGTGTGTGTGTGTGTGCTGGTGCAGGCTGTGCATTGAGTCACAGTGAGGTGTGTGTGTGTGTGTATGTGCTGGTATAGACTCTGTATTGAGTCACAGTCAGTTGTGTGTGTGTGTGTGCTCGTATAGGCTTTGCACTGAATCAGAGTGAGCCGTCTGTGTGTGTTTGTATGTGTGTGCAAGTAAGGATGGTGCATTGAATCACAGTGAACAGTGTGTGTGTGTGTGTGTGTGTGCACGGGTGCTAATTTAGGCTATGCTTTGAGTCACAGTGAGCCATGTCTGTGTGTTTCTGCTGGTATAGACTGTGCACGGAGTCACATTGAGCCATGTATGTGTGCGTGTGTTTGTCTTGGTGTAGGCTGTGCATTGAGTCACAGTAGCTGTCTGTGTGTCTGTGCTGGTATAGGCTATGCATTGAGTCACAGTGAGCTGTGTGTCTGTGTATGTGTGTGTGTGTATGTGTTGTGGTATAGGCTCTGCAGTGAGTCTCCATGAGCTGTGAGTGTGTGTTTGAGTGTGTGTGTGTGCTGGTATAGGCTGAGCATTGAGTCACAGTGAGGCATGTCTGTGTGCCGGTATAGGCTGTGCATTGAGTTACAGATGTGTGTGTGTGTGTGTGTGCAGGTATTGACTGGGCATTGAGCCACATTGAGATGTGTGCATGTGTGTGTGTGTGTGAGTGTGTGCTGGTATAGACTGTGCATTGAGTCACAGGTGTTTGTGTGTGTGTGTGTGTGCTGGAGTAGACTGTACATTGAGTCTCAGTCAGTCATGTGTGTGTATGTGTGTGTGTGTGCACTGGTATAGGCTGACTTTGAGTCAGAATGAGGTGAATGTGTGTGTGCATCTGCTGGTATATGCTTTGCATTGAGTCACAATGAGCTATGGGTGTGTGTGTGTGTGTGTGTGTGTGTGTGCTGGTATAGATTTTACCCTGAGTCACAGGGAGCCGTGTGTGTGCTGGTATAGACTGTGCATTAAGTCTCAGTGAGCTTTTCTTGAGTGTCTGTGGGTGTGTGTGTGTGTGTGCTGGTATAGGCTGTGCACTTACTCACAGTCCCTCGTGTGTGTGTGTGTGTGTGTGTGCAGGTATGGAGGATGCATTGAGTCACAGTCACCCGTGTGTGTGTTTGTGCACGCTGGTATAGGCTGTGCATTCGGTCACAGTTAGGAGTGTTTGTGTATGTGTGTGCTGGTATAGGCTGAGCATTGAGCCACAGTGAGGTGCGTGTGTTTGTGTGTGTGTGTGCCATAAGAATGTGTGCATTGAGTCACAGTGATTCATGTGTGTGTGTGTGCATGTGTGTGTGCTGGTATAGGCTGTGCATTGAGTCACAGTAACCCGTGTGTGTTTGTGCTGGTATAGACTGTGCATTGACTCACAGCCATGTGTGTGACTGTGTGTGTGCTGGTATAGACCCTGAATTGAGTCACAGTCAGGTGTGTTTGTCTGTGTCTGTGTGCTGGTATAGACTGTGCATGGAGTCACAGTGTGCCGTGTGTGTGTGTGTGCATGATGGTATAGACTGTGTATTGAGTCACAGTGAGGTGTGTGTGTGTGAGTGCTGGTATAGGCTGTGGACTGAGTCACATTGACCTGTGTGTGTGTGTGTGTGTGCAGGTACGAGTGGTGCATTGAGTCACAGTCAGCGATGTGTGTGTGTGTGTGTGTGTGTGTGCTGGTATAGACCCTGCATTGAGTCACAGTGAACCGTGTGTGTGTGTGCTGGTATATTCTGAGCATTGAGTCACAGTCAGGTGCATGTGTGTATGTGTTGCTTATAGACTGTGCATTGAGTCACAGTCAGGTGTGTTTTGTGGTTCTGTGTGCTGGTATAGACTGCATTGAATCACACTCAGCCGTGTGTGTGTGTGTACACAGGTATAGACTGTGCATTAAGTCACATTGGGGTGTGTGTGTGTGCTTGTATAGAATGTTCATGGAGTCAGTGTTTAGCCATGTTTGTGTGTGTGTGTGTGTGTTTGTGTGTCCTGGTGTAGAATCTGCATTGAGTGACAGTGAGCCATATGTGTGTGCTTGCATAGGCTGCACATTCAGTCGCAGTGAGCTGTTCTTGTGTGTGTGTGTGTGTGTGTGCTGGTATAGACTGTGCACTGAGTCACAGTCACCCGTGTGTGTTTGTACAGGCTGTGCATTGAGTCACACTGAGGTGTGTGTGTGGGTGTGCTGGTATAGATAGTGCATTGAGTCACAGTGCCATGTGTGTGTGTGTGTCTGCACGCTGGTATAGGCTGTGTATTGAGTCAGAGTGAGGGGTGTGTGTGTCTGTGTGTGCTGCTATAGGCTGACCGTTAAGTCACAGTGATGGGGGTGTGTGTGTGTGCTGGTACAGGCTTGGCATTGAGTCACAGGTGTGTGTGTGTGTGTGCTGGTGCAGGCTGTTCAGTGATGCACAGTAAGGTGTGTGTGTGTGTGTCAGTATAGACTCTTCATTGAGTCAGAGTGAGCCGTGTGTGTGATGGCATAGGCTGTGCATTGAGTCACAGTGAGCCGTGTGTCTGTGTGCTGGTATAGTCTGAGCATTGAGTCACACTGAGTTGTGTGTGTGTATGTGTATGTGCTGGTATGGATGGTGCATTAAGTTACTCTGAGCCGTGTGTGTGTGTGTATGTGCTGCTATAGAATGTGCATTGAGTCACAGCTGTGTGTGTGTGAGTGTGTGTGTCTGTGTGCTGTTATAAGCTTTGCCCTGAATCACAGTGAGACGTCTTTGTGTGTTTTTATGTGTGTGTGTGCAGTTATGGACGGTGCATTGAGTCACAGTTTGCCGTGTGTGTGTGTGTGTGTGCTGGTACAGGCTATGCATTGAGTCACACTGAGGCGTGTGTATGTGCATGTGTGCTGGTATAGATAGTGCATTGAGTCACCGTGCCGTGTGTGTGTGTGTGTCTGTAAGCTGGTATAGGCTGTGTATTGAGTCACAGTGAGGGGTGTGTGTGTCTGTGTGTGCTACTATAGGCTGACCATTGTGTCACAGTGATGTGTGTGTGTGTGTGTGTGTGTGTGCTGGTATAGGCTGCTCATTGAGTCACAGTGAGGTGTGTGTGTGTTTGTATGTGCTGGTATGGACGGTATATTGAGTTGCACTGAGCCGTGTATAGACTGTGTGTTGAGTCACAGTCAGGTGTTTGTGTGTGTGTGTGTGTGTGTGTGCTGGTATAGACTGTGCACTGAGTCACAGTCACCCGTGTGTGTTTGTACAGGCTGTGCATTGAGTCACACTGAGGTGTGTGTGCGGGTGTGCTGGTATAGATAGTGCATTGAGTCACAGTGCCATGTGTGTGTGTGTGTCTGCACGCTGGTATAGGCTGTGTATTGAGTCAGAGTGAGGGGTGTGTGTGTCTGTGTGTGCTGCTATAGGCTGACCGTTAAGTCACAGTGATGGGGGTGTGTGTGTGTGCTGGTACAGGCTTGGCATTGAGTCACAGGTGTGTGTGTGTGTGTGCTGGTGCAGGCTGTTCAGTGATGCACAGTAAGGTGTGTGTGTGTGTGTCAGTATAGACTCTTCATTGAGTCAGAGTGAGCCGTGTGTGTGATGGCATAGGCTGTGCATTGAGTCACAGTGAGCCGTGTGTCTGTGTGCTGGTATAGTCTGAGCATTGAGTCACACTGAGTTGTGTGTGTGTATGTGTATGTGCTGGTATGGATGGTGCATTAAGTTACTCTGAGCCATGTGTGTGTGTGTATGTGCTGCTATAGAATGTGCATTGAGTCACAGCTGTGTGTGTGTGAGTGTGTGTGTCTGTGTGCTGTTATAAGCTTTGCCCTGAATCACAGTGAGACGTCTTTGTGTGTTTTTATGTGTGTGTGTGCAGTTATGGACGGTGCATTGAGTCACAGTTTGCCGTGTGTGTGTGTGTGTGTGCTGGTACAGGCTATGCATTGAGTCACACTGAGGTGTGTGTATGTGCATGTGTGCTGGTATAGATAGTGCATTGAGTCACCGTGCCGTGTGTGTGTGTGTGTCTGTAAGCTGGTATAGGCTGTGTATTGACTCACAGTGAGGGGTGTGTGTGTCTCTGTGTGCTACTATAGGCTGACCATTGTGTCACAGTGATGTGTGTGTGTGTGTGTGTGTGTGTGCTGGTATAGGCTGCTCATTGAGTCACAGTGAGGTGTGTGTGTGTTTGTATGTGCTGGGATGGACGGTACATTGAGTTGCACTGAGCCGTGTATAGACTGTGTGTTGAGTCACAGTCAGGTGTGTGTGTGTGTGTGTGTGTGTGCTGGTATAGACTGTGCAATGAGTCACAGTTGTGTGTGTGTGAGTGTGTGTGTCTGTGTGCTGTTATAGGCTTTGCACTGAGTCACAGTGAGCCTTCTGTGTGTGTTTGTATGTGTGTGCAGATATGGATGGTTCATTGAATCACAGTGAGCAGTGTGTGTGTCTGTGTGCTGGTATAGGTGATTCGTTGTGTCACAGTGAGCCATGTGTGAGTGCGTGTTTGTGTTTGTGTGTGTTCTGGTATAGGCTGTGTATCAAGTCACAGTGAGCCCTGTATCTGTGCGTGTGTGTGTGTGTGCTGGTATAGGCTGTGCATTGAGTTATATTAGGGTGTGTGTATGTGCTGGTTTAGGGTGTGCATTGAGTCACAGCTTTGTGTGTGTCTGTGTGTGTGTATGTATGTGTGTGTACTGTTACAGGCTTTGCATTGAGTCACACTGAGGTGTGTGTGCGAGTGTGCTTGTATAGATAGTGCATTGAGTCAGAGTGCCATGTGTGTGTGTCTGCACGCTGGTATAGGCTGTGCATTGAGTCACAGTGAGAGGTGTGTGTGTCTGTGTGTGCTGCTATATGCTGACCATTGAGTCACAGTGAGGTGTGTGTGCGTGTGTGCTGGTATAGGCTGCACATTGAGTCATAGGTGTGTGTGTGTGTGTGCAGTTGCAGTCTGCACATTGAAACACAGTGAGGTGAGTGTGTGTGTTGGTATAGACTCTTCATTGAGTCACAGTGAGCCATATGTGTTAGAAGGCATAGGCTGTGCATTGAGTCACAGTGAGCCGTGTGTCTGTGTGCTGGTATAGTCTGAGCATTGAGTCACACTGAGGTATGTGTGTGTGTGTGTATGTACTGGTATGGATGGTGCATTGAGTTACACTGAACCGTGTGAGTGTGTATATGTGCTGGCGTAGACTGTGTATTGAGTTATAGTCTGTGTGTGTGTGCTGGTATAGACTGTGCATTGCAACACAGCTGTGTGTGTGAGTGTCTGTGTCTCTGTGCTGTTAAAGGTTTTGCCCTAAATCACAGTGAGCCGTCTGTGTCTGTTTTTATGTGTGTGTGTGTCATGTATGGATGGTGCATTGAGTCACAGTGAGCCGTGTGTGTATATGTGTGTGCTGGTACAGGCTGTGCATTGTGTCACAGTGAGGTGTGTGTGTTTGCATGTGTGCTGGTATACATAGTGCATTGAGTCACAATGCCGTGTGGGTGTGTGTGTCAGCACGCTGGTATAGGTTGTGTAATGAGTCACAGTGAGGGTTGTGTGTCTGTGTGTGCTGCTATAGGCAGACCATAGAGTCACAGTGAAGTGTGTGTGTGTGTGTTTGCTGGTATATGCTGCGCATTGAATCACAGGTATGTGTGGGTGTGTGTGTGTGGTACAGGTTGCGTGTTGAGTCACAGGTGTGTGTGTGTGTGTGCTGGTGCAGGCTGTGCATTGAGTCACAGTGAGGTGTATGTGTGTTTGTATGTGCCAGTAAGAATGGTGCATTGAGTTGCACTGAGCCGTGTATGTGTGTATGTGTATGTGCTGGTATAGACTGTGTATTGAGTCACAGTCAGTTGTGTGAGTGTGTGTGCTGGTATAGACTGCATTGAGTCACAACCATGTGTGTGTGAGAGTGTGTGTCTGTGTGCTGTTATAGGCTTTGCACTGAATCACAGTAAGCCGTCTGTGTGTGTTTGTATATGTGTGCAGGTATGGACGGTGCATTGAATCAGAGTGAGCAGTGTGTGTGTGTGTGTGTGTGTGTGCACGGGTGTTAATTTAGGCTGTGCCTTGAGTCACAGTGAGCCATGTGTGTGTGTGTTTGTGCTGGTATAGACTGTGCATTGAGTCACAGTAGGTGTGTGTGTCTGTGCTCGTATAGGCTGAGCATTGAGTCACTGTGAGGTGTGTGTCTGCGTATTTGTGTGTGTGTATGTGTTGTGGTATAGGCTCTGCAATGAGTCACCGTGAGCTGTGAGTGTGTGTTTCTGTGTGTGTGTGTGCTGGTATAGGCTGAGCATTGAGTCACAGTGAGGCCTGGGTGTGTGCCGGTATAGGCTATGCATTGAGTCACAGAGGTGTGAATATGTGTGTGTGTGTGTGTGTGTGTGTGCAGGTATTGACCGGGCATTGAGCCACAGTGAGACGTGTGCATGTGTTTGTGTTTGTGTGTGTGTATCTGCTGGTATGGAAAGAGCATTGAATCACACTGAGCCGTGTCTCTGTGTGTGTGTGTGTGTGCTGGTATAGACCCTGCATTGAGTCACAGTGAGCTGTGTGTGTGTGTGCTGGTATAGTCTGAGCATTGAGTCACAGTGAGGTGCGTGTGTGTATGTGCTGCTTACAGACTGTGCACTGAGTCACAGTCAGCTGTGTTTTGTGTTTCTGTGTGCTGGTATAGACTGCACTGAGTCACAATCAGCCGTGTGTGTGTGTGTGTGTGTGTGCATGCAGGTATAGACTGTGCATTGAGTCACAGTGGGGTGTGTGTGTGTGTGTTTGCGCATGTGTGTGTGCTGGTAGAGACTCTGCATTGAGTCACAGTGAGCCATGTGTGTGTGCTGGCATAAGCTGCTCATTGACTCATAGTGAGCCGTTTGGGAGTGCTCAGGTATAGCCTGAGCATTGAGTCACAGTGAGTTGCATGTGTGTGTGTGTGTGTGCGACTTATAGACTGTGCATGGAATCACAGTCAGGTGTGTTTGTGTGCGTGTGTGCTGGTATAGGCTGTGCACTGAGTCACAGTGAGCTGTGTTTGTTTGTGTGGTCTGGTATATGCTGTGCATTGAGTCACACTGAGCCATGCATGTGTGTGTGTGTGTGTTGGTATAGGCTGAGCATTGAGTCACAGGTTTGTGTGTGTGTGTGCACATATAAACTTTGTGTTGAGCCACAATGAGCCGAGTGTGTGTATGTGTGTATGTGCTGGTATGGATAATGCATTGAGTCACACTGAGCTGGACCTGTGTGTGTCTGTATGTGCTGGTATAGACTCTGCATTGTGTCAGAGTCAGGTGTGTGTGCATGCGTGTGTGTGTGTGCTGGTATAGTTTGTGCATTTATTCACAGTAACATATGCGTGCATGTGTGTGTGTGTGTGTGTGCTGGTATAGACTGAGCATTGAGTCAAAGTGAGCTATGTGTGTGTGCTGGTATAGGCAGTGCATTGAGTCACAGTGAGGTTTGTGTGTGAGTGTGTGTTCAGGTATCGGATGTGAAAAGAGTCACAGTGAGTCATGTATTTGTGTGTGTTTGTGCTGCTATTGGCTGTGCATTGAGTGATGGGGTGTGTGTGTGTATGTGCTGGGATAGGCTGCACATTGAGTCACAGTGAGGTGTGTGTGTGTGTGAGTGTGTGCTTGTATAGAATGTTCATGGAGTCACAGTTAGCCATGTGTGTGTGTGTGTGTGTGTTTGTGTGTCCTGGTATAGAATCTGTAGTGAGTGACAGTGAGCCATGTGTGTGTGCTGGCATAGGCTGTGCATTGAGTTGCAGTGAGCTGTTCTTGTGTGTGTGTGTGTGTGTGTGCTGGTATAAGCTCTGCACTGAGTCACAGTCACCCGTGTGTGTGTGTACATGCCATGCATTGAGTCACACTGATGTGTGGGTGTGTGCAGGTGTGCTGGTATAGATAGTGCATTGAGTCACAGTGCCGTGTGTGTGTGTATCTGCACGCTGGTTTAGGGTGTGTATTGAGTCACAGTGAGGGGAGTGTGTGTGTGTGCTGGTATATGTTGTGCATTGAGTCACAGGTATATGTGTGTGTGTGTGTGCTGGTGCAGGCTGTGCACTGAGTCACAGTGAGGTGTGTGTGTGTGTGTATGTGCTGGTATAGACTCTGTATTGAGTCACAGTCAGTTGTGTGTGTGTGTGTGTTCGTATAGGCTTTGCACTGAATCAGAGTGAGCCGTCTGTGTGTGTTTGTATGTGTGTGCAAGTAAGGATGGTGCATTGAATCACAGTGAACAGTGTGTGTGTGTGTGTGTGTGTGCACGGGTGCTAATTTAGGCTATGCTTTGAGTGACAGTGAGCCATGTCTGTGTATTTCTGCTGGTATAGAGTGTGCACGGAGTCACATTGAGCCATGTATGTGTGCGTGTGTTTGTATTGGTGTAGGCTGTGCATTGAGTCACAGTAGCTGTTTGTGTGTCTGTGCTGGTATAGGCTATGCATTGAGTCACAGTGAGCTGTGTGTGTTTGTGTGCGCTGGTATAGGCTGAGCATTGAGTCACAGTGAGGTGTGTGTCTGTGTGTGTGTGTGTGTATGTGTTGTGGTATAGGCTCTGCAGTGAGTCTCCATGAGCTGTGAGTGTGTGTTTGAGTGTGTGTGTGTGCTGGTATAGGCTGAGCATTGAGTCACAGTGAGGCATGTCTGTGTGCCGGTATAGGCTGTGCATTGAGTTACAGATGTGTGTGTGTGTGTGTGTGTGCAGGTATTGACTGGGCATTGAGCCACATTGAGATGTGTGCATGTGTGTGTGTGTGTGAGTGTGTGCTGGTATAGACTGTGCATTGAGTCACAGGTGTTTGTGTGTGTGTGTGTGTGCTGGAATAGACTGTACATTGAGTCTCAGTCAGTCATGTGTGTGTATGTGTGTGTGTGTGCACTGGTATAGGCTGACTTTGAGTCAGAATGAGGTGAATGTGTGTGTGCATCTGCTGGTATATGCTTTGCATTGAGTCACAATGAGCTATGGGTGTGTGTGTGTGTGTGTGTGTGTGTGCTGGTATAGATTTTACCCTGAGTCACAGGGAGCCGTGTGTGTGCTGGTATAGACTGTGCATTAAGTCTCAGTGAGCTTTTCTTGAGTGTCTGTGGGTGTGTGTGTGTGTGTGCTGGTATAGGCTGTGCACTTACTCACAGTCCCTCGTGTGTGTGTGTGTGTGTGCAGGTATGGAGGATGCATTGAGTCACAGTCACCCGTGTGTGTGTTTGTGCACGCTGGTATAGGCTGTGCATTCGGTCACAGTTAGGAGTGTTTGTGTATGTGTGTGCTGGTATAGGCTGAGCATTGAGCCACAGTGAGGTGCGTGTGTTTGTGTGTGTGTGTGCCATAAGAATCTGTGCATTGAGTCACAGTGATTCATGTGTGTGTGTGTGCATGTGTGTGTGCTGGTATAGGCTGTGCATTGAGTCACAGTAACCCGTGTGTGTTTGTGCTGGTATAGACTGTGCATTGACTGACAGCCATGTGTGTGACTGTGTGTGTGCTGGTATAGACCCTGAATTGAGTCACAGTCAGGTGTGTTTGTCTGTGTCTGTGTGCTGGTATAGACTGTGCATGGAGTCACAGTGTGCCGTGTGTGTGTGTGTGCATGATGGTATAGACTGTGTATTGAGTCACAGTGAGGTGTGTGTGTGTGAGTGCTGGTATAGGCTGTGGACTGAGTCACATTGACCTGTGTGTGTGTGTGTGTGTGCAGGTACGAGTGGTGCATTGAGTCACAGTCAGCGATGTGTGTGTGTGTGTGTGTGTGTGTGCTGGTATAGACCCTGCATTGAGTCACAGTGAACCGTGTGTGTGTGTGCTGGTATATTCTGAGCATTGAGTCACAGTCAGGTGCATGTGTGTATGTGTTGCTTATAGACTGTGCATTGAGTCACAGTCAGGTGTGTTTTGTGGTTCTGTGTGCTGGTATAGACTGCATTGAATCACACTCAGCCGTGTGTGTGTGTGTACACAGGTATAGACTGTGCATTAAGTCACATTGGGGTGTGTGTGTGTGCTTGTATAGAATGTTCATGGAGTCAGTGTTTAGCCATGTTTGTGTGTGTGTGTTTGTGTGTCCTGGTGTAGAATCTGCATTGAGTGACAGTGAGCCATATGTGTGTGCTTGCATAGGCTGCACATTCAGTCGCAGTGAGCTGTTCTTGTGTGTGTGTGTGTGTGTGTGCTGGTATAGACTGTGCACTGAGTCACAGTCACCCGTGTGTGTTTGTACAGGCTGTGCATTGAGTCACACTGAGGTGTGTGTGCGGGTGTGCTGGTATAGATAGTGCATTGAGTCACAGTGCCATGTGTGTGTGTGTGTCTGCACGCTGGTATAGGCTGTGTATTGAGTCAGAGTGAGGGGTGTGTGTGTCTGTGTGTGCTGCTATAGGCTGACCGTTAAGTCACAGTGATGGGGGTGTGTGTGTGTGCTGGTACAGGCTTGGCATTGAGTCACAGGTGTGTGTGTGTGTGTGCTGGTGCAGGCTGTTCAGTGATGCACAGTAAGGTGTGTGTGTGTGTGTCAGTATAGACTCTTCATTGAGTCAGAGTGAGCCGTGTGTGTGATGGCATAGGCTGTGCATTGAGTCACAGTGAGCCGTGTGTCTGTGTGCTGGTATAGTCTGAGCATTGAGTCACACTGAGTTGTGTGTGTGTATGTGTATGTGCTGGTATGGATGGTGCATTAAGTTACTCTGAGCCGTGTGTGTGTGTGTATGTGCTGCTATAGAATGTGCATTGAGTCACAGCTGTGTGTGTGTGAGTGTGTGTGTCTGTGTGCTGTTATAAGCTTTGCCCTGAATCACAGTGAGACGTCTTTGTGTGTTTTTATGTGTGTGTGTGCAGTTATGGACGGTGCATTGAGTCACAGTTTGCCGTGTGTGTGTGTGTGTGTGCTGGTACAGGCTATGCATTGAGTCACACTGAGGTGTGTGTATGTGCATGTGTGCTGGTATAGATAGTGCATTGAGTCACCATGCCGTGTGTGTGTGTGTGTCTGTAAGCTGGTATAGGCTGTGTATTGAGTCACAGTGAGGGGTGTGTGTGTCTGTGTGTGCTACTATAGGCTGACCATTGTGTCACAGTGATGTGTGTGTGTGTGTGTGTGTGTGCTGGTATAGGCTGCTCATTCAGTCACAGTGAGGTGTGTGTGTGTTTGTATGTGCTGGTATGGACGGTACATTGAGTTGCACTGAGCCGTGTATAGACTGTGTGTTGAGTCACAGTCAGGTGTGTGTGTGTGTGTGTGTGTGTGTGTGCTGGTATAGACTGTGCAATGAGTCACAGTTGTGTGTGTGTGAGTGTGTGTGTCTGTGTGCTGTTATAGGCTTTGCACTGAGTCACAGTGAGCCTTCTGTGTGTGTTTGTATGTGTGTGCAGATATGGATGGTTCATTGAATCACAGTGAGCAGTGTGTGTGTCTGTGTGCTGGTATAGGTGATTCGTTGTGTCACAGTGAGCCATGTGTGAGTGCGTGTTTGTGTTTGTGTGTGTTCTGGTATAGGCTGTGTATCAAGTCACAGTGAGCCCTGTATCTGTGCGTGTGTGTGTGTGTGCTGGTATAGGCTGTGCATTGAGTTATATTAGGGTGTGTGTATGTGCTGGTTTAGGGTGTGCATTGAGTCACAGCTTTGTGTGTGTCTGTGTGTGTGTATGTATGTGTGTGTACTGTTACAGGCTTTGCATTGAGTCACACTGAGGTGTGTGTGCGAGTGTGCTTGTATAGATAGTGCATTGAGTCAGAGTGCCATGTGTGTGTGTCTGCACGCTGGTATAGGCTGTGCATTGAGTCACAGTGAGAGGTGTGTGTGTCTGTGTGTGCTGCTATATGCTGACCATTGAGTCACAGTGAGGTGTGTGTGCGTGTGTGCTGGTATAGGCTGTGCATTGAGTCATAGGTGTGTGTGTGTGTGTGCAGTTGCAGTCTGCACATTGAAACACAGTGAGGTGAGTGTGTGTGTTGGTATAGACTCTTCATTGAGTCACAGTGAGCCATATGTGTTAGAAGGCATAGGCTGTGCATTGAGTCACAGTGAGCCGTGTGTCTGTGTGCTGGTATAGTCTGAGCATTGAGTCACACTGAGGTATGTGTGTGTGTGTGTATGTACTGGTATGGATGGTGCATTGAGTTACACTGAACCGTGTGAGTGTGTATATGTGCTGGCGTAGACTGTGTATTGAGTTATAGTCTGTGTGTGTGTGCTGGTATAGACTGTGCATTGCAACACAGCTGTGTGTGTGAGTGTCTGTGTCTCTGTGCTGTTAAAGGTTTTGCCCTAAATCACAGTGAGCCGTCTGTGTCTGTTTTTATGTGTGTGTGTGTCATGTATGGATGGTGCATTGAGTCACAGTGAGCCGTGTGTGTATATGTGTGTGCTGGTACAGGCTGTGCATTGTGTCACAGTGAGGTGTGTGTGTGTGCATGTGTGCTGGTATACATAGTGCATTGAGTCACAATGCCGTGTGGGTGTGTGTGTCAGCACGCTGGTATAGGTTGTGTAATGAGTCACAGTGAGGGTTGTGTGTCTGTGTGTGCTGCTATAGGCAGACCATAGAGTCACAGTGAAGTGTGTGTGTGTGTGTGTGCTGGTATATGCTGCGCATTGAGTCACAGGTATGTGTGGGTGTGTGTGTGTGGTACAGGTTGCGTGTTGAGTCACAGGTGTGTGTGTGTGTGTGCTGGTGCAGGCTGTGCATTGAGTCACAGTGAGGTGTATGTGTGTTTGTATGTGCCAGTAAGAATGGTGCATTGAGTTGCACTGAGCCGTGTATGTGTGTATGTGTATGTGCTGGTATAGACTGTGTATTGAGTCACAGTCAGTTGTGTGAGTGTGTGTGCTGGTATAGACTGCATTGAGTCACAACCATGTGTGTGTGAGAGTGTGTGTCTGTGTGCTGTTATAGGCTTTGCACTGAATCACAGTAAGCCGTCTGTGTGTGTTTGTATATGTGTGCAGGTATGGACGGTGCATTGAATCAGAGTGAGCAGTGTGTGTGTGTGTGTGTGTGTGTGCACGGGTGTTAATTTAGGCTGTGCCTTGCGTCACACTGAGCCATGTGTGTGTGTGTTTGTGCTGGTATAGACTGTGCATTGAGTCACAGTAGGTGTGTGTGTCTGTGCTCGTATAGGCTGAGCATTGAGTCACTGTGAGGTGTGTGTCTGCGTATTTGTGTGTGTGTATGTGTTGTGGTATAGGCTCTGCAATGAGTCACCGTGAGCTGTGAGTGTGTGTTTCTGTGTGTGTGTGTGCTGGTATAGGCTGAGCATTGAGTCACAGTGAGGCCTGGGTGTGTGCCGGTATAGGCTATGCATTGAGTCACAGAGGTGTGAATATGTGTGTGTGTGTGTGTGTGTGTGCAGGTATTGACCGGGCATTGAGCCACAGTGAGACGTGTGCATGTGTTTGTGTTTGTGTGTGTGTATCTGCTGGTATGGAAAGAGCATTGAATCACACTGAGCCGTGTCTCTGTGTGTGTGTGTGTGTGCTGGTATAGACCCTGCATTGAGTCACAGTGAGCTGTGTGTGTGTGTGCTGGTATAGTCTGAGCATAGAGTCACAGTCAGGTGCGTGTGTGTATGTGCTGCTTACAGACTGTGCACTGAGTCACAGTCAGCTGTGTTTTGTGTTTCTGTGTGCTGGTATAGACTGCACTGAGTCACAATCAGCCGTGTGTGTGTGTGTGTGTGTGTGTGTGCATGCAGGTATAGACTGTGCATTGAGTCACAGTGGGGTGTGTGTGTGTGTGTTTGCGCATGTGTGTGTGCTGGTAGAGACTCTGCATTGAGTCACAGTGAGCCATGTGTGTGTGCTGGCATAAGCTGCTCATTGACTCATAGTGAGCCGTTTGGGAGTGCTCAGGTATAGCCTGAGCATTGAGTCACAGTGAGTTGCATGTGTGTGTGTGTGTGTGCGACTTATAGACTGTGCATGGAATCACAGTCAGGTGTGTTTGTGTGCGTGTGTGCTGGTATAGGCTGTGCACTGAGTCACAGTGAGCTGTGTTTGTTTGTGTGGTCTGGTATATGCTGTGCATTGAGTCACACTGAGCCATGCATGTGTGTGTGTGTGTGTTGGTATAGGCTGAGCATTGAGTCACAGGTTTGTGTGTGTGTGTGCACATATAAACTTTGTGTTGAGCCACAATGAGCCGAGTGTGTGTATGTGTGTATGTGCTGGTATGGATAATGCATTGAGTCACACTGAGCTGGACCTGTGTGTGTCTGTATGTGCTGGTATAGACTCTGCATTGTGTCAGAGTCAGGTGTGTGTGCATGCGTGTGTGTGTGTGCTGGTATAGTTTGTGCATTTATTCACAGTAACATATGCGTGCATGTGTGTGTGTGTGTGTGTGCTGGTATAGACTGAGCATTGAGTCAAAGTGAGCTATGTGTGTGTGCTGGTATAGGCAGTGCATTGAGTCACAGTGAGGTTTGTGTGTGAGTGTGTGTTCAGGTATCGGATGTGAAAAGAGTCACAGTGAGTCATGTATTTGTGTGTGTTTGTGCTGCTATTGGCTGTGCATTGAGTGATGGGGTGTGTGTGTGTATGTGCTGGGATAGGCTGCACATTGAGTCACAGTGAGGTGTGTGTGTGTGTGAGTGTGTGCTTGTATAGAATGTTCATGGAGTCACAGTTAGCCATGTGTGTGTGTGTGTGTGTGTTTTTGTGTCCTGGTATAGAATCTGTAGTGAGTGACAGTGAGCCATGTGTGTGTGCTGGCATAGGCTGTGCATTGAGTTGCAGTGAGCTGTTCTTGTGTGTGTGTGTGTGTGTGTGTGCTGGTATAAGCTCTGCACTGAGTCACAGTCACCCGTGTGTGTGTGTACATGCCATGCATTGAGTCACACTGATGTGTGGGTGTGTGCAGGTGTGCTGGTATAGATAGTGCATTGAGTCACAGTGCCGTGTGTGTGTGTATCTGCACGCTGGTTTAGGGTGTGTATTGAGTCACAGTGAGGGGAGTGTGTGTGTGTGCTGGTATATGTTGTGCATTGAGTCACAGGTATATGTGTGTGTGTGTGTGCTGGTGCAGGCTGTGCACTGAGTCACAGTGAGGTGTGTGTGTGTGTGTATGTGCTGGTATAGACTCTGTATTGAGTCACAGTCAGTTGTGTGTGTGTGTGCTCGTATAGGCTTTGCACTGAATCAGAGTGAGCCGTCTGTGTGTGTTTGTATGTGTGTGCAAGTAAGGATGGTGCATTGAATCACAGTGAACAGTGTGTGTGTGTGTGTGTGTGTGCACGGGTGCTAATTTAGGCTATGCTTTGAGTCACAGTGAGCCATGTCTGTGTATTTCTGCTGGTATAGAGTGTGCACGGAGTCACATTGAGCCATGTATGTGTGCGTGTGTTTGTATTGGTGTAGGCTGTGCATTGAGTCACAGTAGCTGTTTGTGTGTCTGTGCTGGTATAGGCTATGCATTGAGTCACAGTGAGCTGTGTGTGTTTGTGTGCGCTGGTATAGGCTGAGCATTGAGTCACAGTGAGGTGTGTGTCTGTGTAAGTGTGTGTGTGTATGTGTTGTGCTATAGGCTCTGCAGTGAGTCTCCATGAGCTGTGAGTGTGTGTTTGAGTGTGTGTGTGTGCTGGTATAGGCTGAGCATTGAGTCACAGTGAGGCATGTCTGTGTGCCGGTATAGGCTGTGCATTGAGTTACAGATGTGTGTGTGTGTGTGTGTGTGCAGGTATTGACTGGGCATTGAGCCACATTGAGATGTGTGCATGTGTGTGTGTGTGTGAGTGTGTGCTGGTATAGACTGTGCATTGAGTCACAGGTGTTTGTGTGTGTGTGTGTGTGCTGGAATAGACTGTACATTGAGTCTCAGTCAGTCATGTGTGTGTATGTGTGTGTGTGTGCACTGGTATAGGCTGACTTTGAGTCAGAATGAGGTGAATGTGTGTGTGCATCTGCTGGTATATGCTTTGCATTGAGTCACAATGAGCTATGGGTGTGTGTGTGTGTGTGTGTGTGTGTGTGCTGGTATAGATTTTACCCTGAGTCACAGGGAGCCGTGTGTGTGCTGGTATAGACTGTGCATTAAGTCTCAGTGAGCTTTTCTTGAGTGTCTGTGGGTGTGTGTGTGTGTGTGTGCTGGTATAGGCTGTGCACTTACTCACAGTCCCTCGTGTGTGTGTGTGTGTGTGTGCAGGTATGGAGGATGCATTGAGTCACAGTCACCCGTGTGTGTGTTTGTGCACGCTGGTATAGGCTGTGCATTCGGTCACAGTTAGGAGTGTTTGTGTATGTGTGTGCTGGTATAGGCTGAGCATTGAGCCACAGTGAGGTGCGTGTGTTTGTGTGTGTGTGTGCCATAAGAATCTGTGCATTGAGTCACAGTGATTCATGTGTGTGTGTGTGCATGTGTGTGTGCTGGTATAGGCTGTGCATTGAGTCACAGTAACCCGTGTGTGTTTGTGCTGGTATAGACTGTGCATTGAGTCACAGCCATGTGTGTGACTGTGTGTGTGCTGGTATAGACCCTGAATTGAGTCACAGTCAGGTGTGTTTGTCTGTGTCTGTGTGCTGGTATAGACTGTGCATGGAGTCACAGTGTGCCGTGTGTGTGTGTGTGCATGATGGTATAGACTGTGTATTGAGTCACAGTGAGGTGTGTGTGTGTGAGTGCTGGTATAGGCTGTGGACTGAGTCACAATGACCTGTGTGTGTGTGTGTGTGTGCAGGTACGAGTGGTGCATTGAGTCACAGTCAGCGATGTGTGTGTGTGTGTGTATGTGTGTGTGCTGGTATAGACCCTGCATTGAGTCACAGTGAACCGTGTGTGTGTGTGCTGGTATATTCTGAGCATTGAGTCACAGTCAGGTGCATGTGTGTATGTGTTGCTTATAGACTGTGCATTGAGTCACAGTCAGGTGTGTTTTGTGGTTCTGTGTGCTGGTATAGACTGCATTGAATCACACTCAGCCGTGTGTGTGTGTGTACACAGGTATAGACTGTGCATTAAGTCACATTGGGGTGTGTGTGTGTGCTTGTATAGAATGTTCATGGAGTCAGTGTTTAGCCATGTTTGTGTGTGTGTGTGTGTGTTTGTGTGTCCTGGTGTAGAATCTGCATTGAGTGACAGTGAGCCATATGTGTGTGCTTGCCTAGGCTGCACATTCAGTCGCAGTGAGCTGTTCTTGTGTGTGTGTGTGTGTGTGTGCTGGTATAGACTGTGCACTGAGTCACAGTCACCCGTGTGTGTTTGTACAGGCTGTGCATTGAGTCACACTGAGGTGTGTGTGCGGGTGTGCTGGTATAGATAGTGCATTGAGTCACAGTGCCATGTGTGTGTGTGTGTCTGCACGCTGGTATAGGCTGTGTATTGAGTCAGAGTGAGGGGTGTGTGTGTCTGTGTGTGCTGCTATAGGCTGACCGTTAAGTCACAGTGATGGGGGTGTGTGTGTGTGCTGGTACAGGCTTGGCATTGAGTCACAGGTGTGTGTGTGTGTGTGCTGGTGCAGGCTGTTCAGTGATGCACAGTAAGGTGTGTGTGTGTGTGTCAGTATAGACTCTTCATTGAGTCAGAGTGAGCCGTGTGTGTGATGGCATAGGCTGTGCATTGAGTCACAGTGAGCCGTGTGTCTGTGTGCTGGTATAGTCTGAGCATTGAGTCACACTGAGTTGTGTGTGTGTATGTGTATGTGCTGGTATGGATGGTGCATTAAGTTACTCTGAGCCGTGTGTGTGTGTGAATGTGCTGCTATAGAATGTGCATTGAGTCACAGCTGTGTGTGTGTGAGTGTGTGTGTCTGTGTGCTGTTATAAGCTTTGCCCTGAATCACAGTGAGACGTCTTTGTGTGTTTTTATGTGTGTGTGTGCAGTTATGGACGGTGCATTGAGTCACAGTTTGCCGTGTGTGTGTGTGTGTGTGCTGGTACAGGCTATGCATTGAGTCACACTGAGGCGTGTGTATGTGCATGTGTGCTGGTATAGATAGTGCATTGAGTCACCGTGCCGTGTGTGTGTGTGTGTCTGTAAGCTGGTATAGGCTGTGTATTGAGTCACAGTGAGGGGTGTGTGTGTCTGTGTGTGCTACTATAGGCTGACCATTGTGTCACAGTGATGTGTGTGTGTGTGTGTGTGTGTGCTGGTATAGGCTGCTCATTCAGTCACAGTGAGGTGTGTGTGTGTTTGTATGTGCTGGTATGGACGGTATATTGAGTTGCACTGAGCCGTGTATAGACTGTGTGTTGAGTCACAGTCAGGTGTGTGTGTGTGTGTGTGTGTGTGCTGGTATAGACTGTGCAATGAGTCACAGTTGTGTGTGTGTGAGTGTGTGTGTCTGTGTGCTGTTATAGGCTTTGCACTGAGTCACAGTGAGCCTTCTGTGTGTGTTTGTATGTGTGTGCAGATATGGATGGTTCATTGAATCACAGTGAGCAGTGTGTGTGTCTGTGTGCTGGTATAGGTGATTCGTTGTGTCACAGTGAGCCATGTGTGAGTGCGTGTTTGTGTTTGTGTGTGTTCTGGTATAGGCTGTGTATCAAGTCACAGTGAGCCCTGTATCTGTGCGTGTGTGTGTGTGTGCTGGTATAGGCTGTGCATTGAGTTATATTAGGGTGTGTGTATGTGCTGGTTTAGGGTGTGCATTGAGTCACAGCTTTGTGTGTGTCTGTGTGTGTGTATGTATGTGTGTGTCCTGTTACAGGCTTTGCATTGAGTCACACTGAGGTGTGTGTGCGAGTGTGCTTGTATAGATAGTGCATTGAGTCAGAGTGCCATGTGTGTGTGTCTGCACGCTGGTATAGGCTGTGCATTGAGTCACAGTGAGAGGTGTGTGTGTCTGTGTGTGCTGCTATATGCTGACCATTGAGTCACAGTGAGGTGTGTGTGCGTGTGTGCTGGTATAGGCTGCGCATTGAGTCATAGGTGTGTGTGTGTGTGTGCAGTTGCAGTCTGCACATTGAAACACAGTGAGGTGAGTGTGTGTGTTGGTATAGACTCTTCATTGAGTCACAGTGAGCCATATGTGTTAGAAGGCATAGGCTGTGCATTGAGTCACAGTGAGCCGTGTGTCTGTGTGCTGGTATAGTCTGAGCATTGAGTCACACTGAGGTATGTGTGTGTGTGTGTATGTACTGGTATGGATGGTGCATTGAGTTACACTGAACCGTGTGAGTGTGTATATGTGCTGGCGTAGACTGTGTATTGAGTTATAGTCTGTGTGTGTGTGCTGGTATAGACTGTGCATTGCAACACAGCTGTGTGTGTGAGTGTCTGTGTCTCTGTGCTGTTAAAGGTTTTGCCCTAAATCACAGTGAGCCGTCTGTGTCTGTTTTTATGTGTGTGTGTGTCATGTATGGATGGTGCATTGAGTCACAGTGAGCCGTGTGTGTATATGTGTGTGCTGGTACAGGCTGTGCATTGTGTCACAGTGAGGTGTGTGTGTGTGCATGTGTGCTGGTATACATAGTGCATTGAGTCACAATGCCGTGTGGGTGTGTGTGTCAGCACGCTGGTATAGGTTGTGTAATGAGTCACAGTGAGGGTTGTGTGTCTGTGTGTGCTGCTATAGGCAGACCATAGAGTCACAGTGAAGTGTGTGTGTGTGTGTGTGCTGGTATATGCTGCGCATTGAGTCACAGGTATGTGTGGGTGTGTGTGTGTGGTACAGGTTGCGTGTTGAGTCACAGGTGTGTGTGTGTGTGTGCTGGTGCAGGCTGTGCATTGAGTCACAGTGAGGTGTATGTGTGTTTGTATGTGCCAGTAAGAATGGTGCATTGAGTTGCACTGAGCCGTGTATGTGTGTATGTGTATGTGCTGGTATAGACTGTGTATTGAGTCACAGTCAGTTGTGTGAGTGTGTGTGCTGGTATAGACTGCATTGAGTCACAACCATGTGTGTGTGAAAGTGTGTGTCTGTGTGCTGTTATAGGCTTTGCACTGAATCACAGTAAGCCGTCTCTGTGTGTTTGTATATGTGTGCAGGTATGGACGGTGCATTGAATCAGAGTGAGCAGTGTGTGTGTTTGTGTGTGTGTGCACGGGTGTTAATTTAGGCTGTGCCTTGAGTCACAGTGAGCCATGTGTGTGTGTGTTTGTGCTGGTATAGACTGTGCAGTGAGTCACAGTAGGTGTGTGTGTCTGTGCTCGTATAGGCTGAGCATTGAGTCACTGTGAGGTGTGTGTCTGCGTATTTGTGTGTGTGTATGTGTTGTGGTATAGGCTCTGCAATGAGTCACCATGAGCTGTGAGTGTGTGTTTCTGTGTGTGTGTGTGCTGGTATAGGCTGAGCATTGAGTCACAGTGAGGCCTGGGTGTGTGCCGGTATAGGCTATGCATTGAGTCACAGAGGTGTGAATATGTGTGTGTGTGTGTGTGTGTGTGTGCAGGTATTGACCGGGCATTGAGCCACAGTGAGACGTGTGCATGTGTTTGTGTTTGTGTGTGTGTATCTGCTGGTATGGAAAGAGCATTGAATCACACTGAGCCGTGTCTCTGTGTGTGTGTGTGTGTGCTGGTATAGACCCTGCATTGAGTCACAGTGAGCTGTGTGTGTGTGTGCTGGTATAGTCTGAGCATAGAGTCACAGTGAGGTGCGTGTGTGTATGTGCTGCTTACAGACTGTGCACTGAGTCACAGTCAGCTGTGTTTTGTGTTTCTGTGTGCTGGTATAGACTGCACTGAGTCACAATCAGCCGTGTGTGTGTGTGTGTGTGTGTGCATGCAGGTATAGACTGTGCATTGAGTCACAGTGGGGTGTGTGTGTGTGTGTTTGCGCATGTGTGTGTGCTGGTAGAGACTCTGCATTGAGTCACAGTGAGCCATGTGTGTGTGCTGGCATAAGCTGCTCATTGACTCATAGTGAGCCGTTTGGGAGTGCTCAGGTATAGCCTGAGCATTGAGTCACAGTGAGTTGCATGTGTGTGTGTGTGTGTGCGACTTATAGACTGTGCATGGAATCACAGTCAGGTGTGTTTGTGTGCGTGTGTGCTGGTATAGGCTGTGCACTGAGTCACAGTGAGCTGTGTTTGTTTGTGTGGTCTGGTATATGCTGTGCATTGAGTCACACTGAGCCATGCATGTGTGTGTGTGTGTGTTGGTATAGGCTGAGCATTGAGTCACAGGTTTGTGTGTGTGTGTGCACATATAAACTTTGTGTTGAGCCACAATGAGCCGAGTGTGTGTATGTGTGTATGTGCTGGTATGGATAATGCATTGAGTCACACTGAGCTGGACCTGTGTGTGTCTGTATGTGCTGGTATAGACTCTGCATTGTGTCAGAGTCAGGTGTGTGTGCATGCGTGTGTGTGTGTGCTGGTATAGTTTGTGCATTTATTCACAGTAACATATGCGTGCATGTGTGTGTGTGTGTGTGTGCTGGTATAGACTGAGCATTGAGTCAAAGTGAGCTATGTGTGTGTGCTGGTATAGGCAGTGCATTGAGTCACAGTGAGGTTTGTGTGTGAGTGTGTGTTCAGGTATCGGATGTGAAAAGAGTCACAGTGAGTCATGTATTTGTGTGTGTTTGTGCTGCTATTGGCTGTGCATTGAGTGATGGGGTGTGTGTGTGTATGTGCTGGGATAGGCTGCACATTGAGTCACAGTGAGGTGTGTGTGTGTGTGAGTGTGTGCTTGTATAGAATGTTCATGGAGTCACAGTTAGCCATGTGTGTGTGTGTGTGTGTGTTTGTGTGTCCTGGTATAGAATCTGTAGTGAGTGACAGTGAGCCATGTGTGTGTGCTGGCATAGGCTGTGCATTGAGTTGCAGTGAGCTGTTCTTGTGTGTGTGTGTGTGTGTGTGCTGGTATAAGCTCTGCACTGAGTCACAGTCACCCGTGTGTGTGTGTACATGCCATGCATTGAGTCACACTGATGTGTGGGTGTGTGCAGGTGTGCTGGTATAGATAGTGCATTGAGTCACAGTGCCGTGTGTGTGTGTATCTGCACGCTGGTTTAGGGTGTGTATTGAGTCACAGTGAGGGGAGTGTGTGTGTGTGCTGGTATATGTTGTGCATTGAGTCACAGGTATATGTGTGTGTGTGTGTGCTGGTGCAGGCTGTGCACTGAGTCACAGTGAGGTGTGTGTGTGTGTGTATGTGCTGGTATAGACTCTGTATTGAGTCACAGTCAGTTGTGTGTGTGTGTGTGTTCGTATAGGCTTTGCACTGAATCAGAGTGAGCCGTCTGTGTGTGTTTGTATGTGTGTGCAAGTAAGGATGGTGCATTGAATCACAGTGAACAGTGTGTGTGTGTGTGTGTGTGTGCACGGGTGCTAATTTAGGCTATGCTTTGAGTGACAGTGAGCCATGTCTGTGTATTTCTGCTGGTATAGAGTGTGCACGGAGTCACATTGAGCCATGTATGTGTGCGTGTGTTTGTATTGGTGTAGGCTGTGCATTGAGTCACAGTAGCTGTTTGTGTGTCTGTGCTGGTATAGGCTATGCATTGAGTCACAGTGAGCTGTGTGTGTTTGTGTGCGCTGGTATAGGCTGAGCATTGAGTCACAGTGAGGTGTGTGTCTGTGTGTGTGTGTGTGTATGTGTTGTGGTATAGGCTCTGCAGTGAGTCTCCATGAGCTGTGAGTGTGTGTTTGAGTGTGTGTGTGTGCTGGTATAGGCTGAGCATTGAGTCACAGTGAGGCATGTCTGTGTGCCGGTATAGGCTGTGCATTGAGTTACAGATGTGTGTGTGTGTGTGTGTGTGCAGGTATTGACTGGGCATTGAGCCACATTGAGATGTGTGCATGTGTGTGTGTGTGTGAGTGTGTGCTGGTATAGACTGTGCATTGAGTCACAGGTGTTTGTGTGTGTGTGTGTGTGCTGGAATAGACTGTACATTGAGTCTCAGTCAGTCATGTGTGTGTATGTGTGTGTGTGTGCACTGGTATAGGCTGACTTTGAGTCAGAATGAGGTGAATGTGTGTGTGCATCTGCTGGTATATGCTTTGCATTGAGTCACAATGAGCTATGGGTGTGTGTGTGTGTGTGTGTGTGTGTGCTGGTATAGATTTTACCCTGAGTCACAGGGAGCCGTGTGTGTGCTGGTATAGACTGTGCATTAAGTCTCAGTGAGCTTTTCTTGAGTGTCTGTGGGTGTGTGTGTGTGTGTGCTGGTATAGGCTGTGCACTTACTCACAGTCCCTCGTGTGTGTGTGTGTGTGTGCAGGTATGGAGGATGCATTGAGTCACAGTCACCCGTGTGTGTGTTTGTGCACGCTGGTATAGGCTGTGCATTCGGTCACAGTTAGGAGTGTTTGTGTATGTGTGTGCTGGTATAGGCTGAGCATTGAGCCACAGTGAGGTGCGTGTGTTTGTGTGTGTGTGTGCCATAAGAATCTGTGCATTGAGTCACAGTGATTCATGTGTGTGTGTGTGCATGTGTGTGTGCTGGTATAGGCTGTGCATTGAGTCACAGTAACCCGTGTGTGTTTGTGCTGGTATAGACTGTGCATTGACTGACAGCCATGTGTGTGACTGTGTGTGTGCTGGTATAGACCCTGAATTGAGTCACAGTCAGGTGTGTTTGTCTGTGTCTGTGTGCTGGTATAGACTGTGCATGGAGTCACAGTGTGCCGTGTGTGTGTGTGTGCATGATGGTATAGACTGTGTATTGAGTCACAGTGAGGTGTGTGTGTGTGAGTGCTGGTATAGGCTGTGGACTGAGTCACATTGACCTGTGTGTGTGTGTGTGTGTGCAGGTACGAGTGGTGCATTGAGTCACAGTCAGCGATGTGTGTGTGTGTGTGTGTGTGTGTGCTGGTATAGACCCTGCATTGAGTCACAGTGAACCGTGTGTGTGTGTGCTGGTATATTCTGAGCATTGAGTCACAGTCAGGTGCATGTGTGTATGTGTTGCTTATAGACTGTGCATTGAGTCACAGTCAGGTGTGTTTTGTGGTTCTGTGTGCTGGTATAGACTGCATTGAATCACACTCAGCCGTGTGTGTGTGTGTACACAGGTATAGACTGTGCATTAAGTCACATTGGGGTGTGTGTGTGTGCTTGTATAGAATGTTCATGGAGTCAGTGTTTAGCCATGTTTGTGTGTGTGTGTTTGTGTGTCCTGGTGTAGAATCTGCATTGAGTGACAGTGAGCCATATGTGTGTGCTTGCATAGGCTGCACATTCAGTCGCAGTGAGCTGTTCTTGTGTGTGTGTGTGTGTGTGTGCTGGTATAGACTGTGCACTGAGTCACAGTCACCCGTGTGTGTTTGTACAGGCTGTGCATTGAGTCACACTGAGGTGTGTGTGCGGGTGTGCTGGTATAGATAGTGCATTGAGTCACAGTGCCATGTGTGTGTGTGTGTCTGCACGCTGGTATAGGCTGTGTATTGAGTCAGAGTGAGGGGTGTGTGTGTCTGTGTGTGCTGCTATAGGCTGACCGTTAAGTCACAGTGATGGGGGTGTGTGTGTGTGCTGGTACAGGCTTGGCATTGAGTCACAGGTGTGTGTGTGTGTGTGCTGGTGCAGGCTGTTCAGTGATGCACAGTAAGGTGTGTGTGTGTGTGTCAGTATAGACTCTTCATTGAGTCAGAGTGAGCCGTGTGTGTGATGGCATAGGCTGTGCATTGAGTCACAGTGAGCCGTGTGTCTGTGTGCTGGTATAGTCTGAGCATTGAGTCACACTGAGTTGTGTGTGTGTATGTGTATGTGCTGGTATGGATGGTGCATTAAGTTACTCTGAGCCGTGTGTGTGTGTGTATGTGCTGCTATAGAATGTGCATTGAGTCACAGCTGTGTGTGTGTGAGTGTGTGTGTCTGTGTGCTGTTATAAGCTTTGCCCTGAATCACAGTGAGACGTCTTTGTGTGTTTTTATGTGTGTGTGTGCAGTTATGGACGGTGCATTGAGTCACAGTTTGCCGTGTGTGTGTGTGTGTGTGCTGGTACAGGCTATGCATTGAGTCACACTGAGGTGTGTGTATGTGCATGTGTGCTGGTATAGATAGTGCATTGAGTCACCATGCCGTGTGTGTGTGTGTGTCTGTAAGCTGGTATAGGCTGTGTATTGAGTCACAGTGAGGGGTGTGTGTGTCTGTGTGTGCTACTATAGGCTGACCATTGTGTCACAGTGATGTGTGTGTGTGTGTGTGTGTGTGCTGGTATAGGCTGCTCATTCAGTCACAGTGAGGTGTGTGTGTGTTTGTATGTGCTGGTATGGACGGTACATTGAGTTGCACTGAGCCGTGTATAGACTGTGTGTTGAGTCACAGTCAGGTGTGTGTGTGTGTGTGTGTGTGTGTGTGCTGGTATAGACTGTGCAATGAGTCACAGTTGTGTGTGTGTGAGTGTGTGTGTCTGTGTGCTGTTATAGGCTTTGCACTGAGTCACAGTGAGCCTTCTGTGTGTGTTTGTATGTGTGTGCAGATATGGATGGTTCATTGAATCACAGTGAGCAGTGTGTGTGTCTGTGTGCTGGTATAGGTGATTCGTTGTGTCACAGTGAGCCATGTGTGAGTGCGTGTTTGTGTTTGTGTGTGTTCTGGTATAGGCTGTGTATCAAGTCACAGTGAGCCCTGTATCTGTGCGTGTGTGTGTGTGTGCTGGTATAGGCTGTGCATTGAGTTATATTAGGGTGTGTGTATGTGCTGGTTTAGGGTGTGCATTGAGTCACAGCTTTGTGTGTGTCTGTGTGTGTGTATGTATGTGTGTGTACTGTTACAGGCTTTGCATTGAGTCACACTGAGGTGTGTGTGCGAGTGTGCTTGTATAGATAGTGCATTGAGTCAGAGTGCCATGTGTGTGTGTCTGCACGCTGGTATAGGCTGTGCATTGAGTCACAGTGAGAGGTGTGTGTGTCTGTGTGTGCTGCTATATGCTGACCATTGAGTCACAGTGAGGTGTGTGTGCGTGTGTGCTGGTATAGGCTGTGCATTGAGTCATAGGTGTGTGTGTGTGTGTGCAGTTGCAGTCTGCACATTGAAACACAGTGAGGTGAGTGTGTGTGTTGGTATAGACTCTTCATTGAGTCACAGTGAGCCATATGTGTTAGAAGGCATAGGCTGTGCATTGAGTCACAGTGAGCCGTGTGTCTGTGTGCTGGTATAGTCTGAGCATTGAGTCACACTGAGGTATGTGTGTGTGTGTGTATGTACTGGTATGGATGGTGCATTGAGTTACACTGAACCGTGTGAGTGTGTATATGTGCTGGCGTAGACTGTGTATTGAGTTATAGTCTGTGTGTGTGTGCTGGTATAGACTGTGCATTGCAACACAGCTGTGTGTGTGAGTGTCTGTGTCTCTGTGCTGTTAAAGGTTTTGCCCTAAATCACAGTGAGCCGTCTGTGTCTGTTTTTATGTGTGTGTGTGTCATGTATGGATGGTGCATTGAGTCACAGTGAGCCGTGTGTGTATATGTGTGTGCTGGTACAGGCTGTGCATTGTGTCACAGTGAGGTGTGTGTGTGTGCATGTGTGCTGGTATACATAGTGCATTGAGTCACAATGCCGTGTGGGTGTGTGTGTCAGCACGCTGGTATAGGTTGTGTAATGAGTCACAGTGAGGGTTGTGTGTCTGTGTGTGCTGCTATAGGCAGACCATAGAGTCACAGTGAAGTGTGTGTGTGTGTGTGTGCTGGTATATGCTGCGCATTGAGTCACAGGTATGTGTGGGTGTGTGTGTGTGGTACAGGTTGCGTGTTGAGTCACAGGTGTGTGTGTGTGTGTGCTGGTGCAGGCTGTGCATTGAGTCACAGTGAGGTGTATGTGTGTTTGTATGTGCCAGTAAGAATGGTGCATTGAGTTGCACTGAGCCGTGTATGTGTGTATGTGTATGTGCTGGTATAGACTGTGTATTGAGTCACAGTCAGTTGTGTGAGTGTGTGTGCTGGTATAGACTGCATTGAGTCACAACCATGTGTGTGTGAGAGTGTGTGTCTGTGTGCTGTTATAGGCTTTGCACTGAATCACAGTAAGCCGTCTGTGTGTGTTTGTATATGTGTGCAGGTATGGACGGTGCATTGAATCAGAGTGAGCAGTGTGTGTGTGTGTGTGTGTGTGTGCACGGGTGTTAATTTAGGCTGTGCCTTGCGTCACACTGAGCCATGTGTGTGTGTGTTTGTGCTGGTATAGACTGTGCATTGAGTCACAGTAGGTGTGTGTGTCTGTGCTCGTATAGGCTGAGCATTGAGTCACTGTGAGGTGTGTGTCTGCGTATTTGTGTGTGTGTATGTGTTGTGGTATAGGCTCTGCAATGAGTCACCGTGAGCTGTGAGTGTGTGTTTCTGTGTGTGTGTGTGCTGGTATAGGCTGAGCATTGAGTCACAGTGAGGCCTGGGTGTGTGCCGGTATAGGCTATGCATTGAGTCACAGAGGTGTGAATATGTGTGTGTGTGTGTGTGTGTGTGCAGGTATTGACCGGGCATTGAGCCACAGTGAGACGTGTGCATGTGTTTGTGTTTGTGTGTGTGTATCTGCTGGTATGGAAAGAGCATTGAATCACACTGAGCCGTGTCTCTGTGTGTGTGTGTGTGTGCTGGTATAGACCCTGCATTGAGTCACAGTGAGCTGTGTGTGTGTGTGCTGGTATAGTCTGAGCATAGAGTCACAGTCAGGTGCGTGTGTGTATGTGCTGCTTACAGACTGTGCACTGAGTCACAGTCAGCTGTGTTTTGTGTTTCTGTGTGCTGGTATAGACTGCACTGAGTCACAATCAGCCGTGTGTGTGTGTGTGTGTGTGTGTGTGCATGCAGGTATAGACTGTGCATTGAGTCACAGTGGGGTGTGTGTGTGTGTGTTTGCGCATGTGTGTGTGCTGGTAGAGACTCTGCATTGAGTCACAGTGAGCCATGTGTGTGTGCTGGCATAAGCTGCTCATTGACTCATAGTGAGCCGTTTGGGAGTGCTCAGGTATAGCCTGAGCATTGAGTCACAGTGAGTTGCATGTGTGTGTGTGTGTGTGCGACTTATAGACTGTGCATGGAATCACAGTCAGGTGTGTTTGTGTGCGTGTGTGCTGGTATAGGCTGTGCACTGAGTCACAGTGAGCTGTGTTTGTTTGTGTGGTCTGGTATATGCTGTGCATTGAGTCACACTGAGCCATGCATGTGTGTGTGTGTGTGTTGGTATAGGCTGAGCATTGAGTCACAGGTTTGTGTGTGTGTGTGCACATATAAACTTTGTGTTGAGCCACAATGAGCCGAGTGTGTGTATGTGTGTATGTGCTGGTATGGATAATGCATTGAGTCACACTGAGCTGGACCTGTGTGTGTCTGTATGTGCTGGTATAGACTCTGCATTGTGTCAGAGTCAGGTGTGTGTGCATGCGTGTGTGTGTGTGCTGGTATAGTTTGTGCATTTATTCACAGTAACATATGCGTGCATGTGTGTGTGTGTGTGTGTGCTGGTATAGACTGAGCATTGAGTCAAAGTGAGCTATGTGTGTGTGCTGGTATAGGCAGTGCATTGAGTCACAGTGAGGTTTGTGTGTGAGTGTGTGTTCAGGTATCGGATGTGAAAAGAGTCACAGTGAGTCATGTATTTGTGTGTGTTTGTGCTGCTATTGGCTGTGCATTGAGTGATGGGGTGTGTGTGTGTATGTGCTGGGATAGGCTGCACATTGAGTCACAGTGAGGTGTGTGTGTGTGTGAGTGTGTGCTTGTATAGAATGTTCATGGAGTCACAGTTAGCCATGTGTGTGTGTGTGTGTGTGTTTTTGTGTCCTGGTATAGAATCTGTAGTGAGTGACAGTGAGCCATGTGTGTGTGCTGGCATAGGCTGTGCATTGAGTTGCAGTGAGCTGTTCTTGTGTGTGTGTGTGTGTGTGTGTGCTGGTATAAGCTCTGCACTGAGTCACAGTCACCCGTGTGTGTGTGTACATGCCATGCATTGAGTCACACTGATGTGTGGGTGTGTGCAGGTGTGCTGGTATAGATAGTGCATTGAGTCACAGTGCCGTGTGTGTGTGTATCTGCACGCTGGTTTAGGGTGTGTATTGAGTCACAGTGAGGGGAGTGTGTGTGTGTGCTGGTATATGTTGTGCATTGAGTCACAGGTATATGTGTGTGTGTGTGTGCTGGTGCAGGCTGTGCACTGAGTCACAGTGAGGTGTGTGTGTGTGTGTATGTGCTGGTATAGACTCTGTATTGAGTCACAGTCAGTTGTGTGTGTGTGTGCTCGTATAGGCTTTGCACTGAATCAGAGTGAGCCGTCTGTGTGTGTTTGTATGTGTGTGCAAGTAAGGATGGTGCATTGAATCACAGTGAACAGTGTGTGTGTGTGTGTGTGTGTGCACGGGTGCTAATTTAGGCTATGCTTTGAGTCACAGTGAGCCATGTCTGTGTATTTCTGCTGGTATAGAGTGTGCACGGAGTCACATTGAGCCATGTATGTGTGCGTGTGTTTGTATTGGTGTAGGCTGTGCATTGAGTCACAGTAGCTGTTTGTGTGTCTGTGCTGGTATAGGCTATGCATTGAGTCACAGTGAGCTGTGTGTGTTTGTGTGCGCTGGTATAGGCTGAGCATTGAGTCACAGTGAGGTGTGTGTCTGTGTAAGTGTGTGTGTGTATGTGTTGTGCTATAGGCTCTGCAGTGAGTCTCCATGAGCTGTGAGTGTGTGTTTGAGTGTGTGTGTGTGCTGGTATAGGCTGAGCATTGAGTCACAGTGAGGCATGTCTGTGTGCCGGTATAGGCTGTGCATTGAGTTACAGATGTGTGTGTGTGTGTGTGTGTGCAGGTATTGACTGGGCATTGAGCCACATTGAGATGTGTGCATGTGTGTGTGTGTGTGAGTGTGTGCTGGTATAGACTGTGCATTGAGTCACAGGTGTTTGTGTGTGTGTGTGTGTGCTGGAATAGACTGTACATTGAGTCTCAGTCAGTCATGTGTGTGTATGTGTGTGTGTGTGCACTGGTATAGGCTGACTTTGAGTCAGAATGAGGTGAATGTGTGTGTGCATCTGCTGGTATATGCTTTGCATTGAGTCACAATGAGCTATGGGTGTGTGTGTGTGTGTGTGTGTGTGTGTGTGCTGGTATAGATTTTACCCTGAGTCACAGGGAGCCGTGTGTGTGCTGGTATAGACTGTGCATTAAGTCTCAGTGAGCTTTTCTTGAGTGTCTGTGGGTGTGTGTGTGTGTGTGTGCTGGTATAGGCTGTGCACTTACTCACAGTCCCTCGTGTGTGTGTGTGTGTGTGTGCAGGTATGGAGGATGCATTGAGTCACAGTCACCCGTGTGTGTGTTTGTGCACGCTGGTATAGGCTGTGCATTCGGTCACAGTTAGGAGTGTTTGTGTATGTGTGTGCTGGTATAGGCTGAGCATTGAGCCACAGTGAGGTGCGTGTGTTTGTGTGTGTGTGTGCCATAAGAATCTGTGCATTGAGTCACAGTGATTCATGTGTGTGTGTGTGCATGTGTGTGTGCTGGTATAGGCTGTGCATTGAGTCACAGTAACCCGTGTGTGTTTGTGCTGGTATAGACTGTGCATTGACTCACAGCCATGTGTGTGACTGTGTGTGTGCTGGTATAGACCCTGAATTGAGTCACAGTCAGGTGTGCTTGTCTGTGTCTGTGTGCTGGTATAGACTGTGCATGGAGTCACAGTGTGCCGTGTGTGTGTGTGTGCATGATGGTATAGACTGTGTATTGAGTCACAGTGAGGTGTGTGTGTGTGAGTGCTGGTATAGGCTGTGGACTGAGTCACATTGACCTGTGTGTGTGTGTGTGTGTGCAGGTACGAGTGGTGCATTGAGTCACAGTCAGCGATGTGTGTGTGTGTGTGTGTGTGTGTGTGCTGGTATAGACCCTGCATTGAGTCACAGTGAACCGTGTGTGTGTGTGCTGGTATATTCTGAGCATTGAGTCACAGTCAGGTGCATGTGTGTATGTGTTGCTTATAGACTGTGCATTGAGTCACAGTCAGGTGTGTTTTGTGGTTCTGTGTGCTGGTATAGACTGCATTGAATCACACTCAGCCGTGTGTGTGTGTGTACACAGGTATAGACTGTGCATTAAGTCACATTGGGGTGTGTGTGTGTGCTTGTATAGAATGTTCATGGAGTCAGTGTTTAGCCATGTTTGTGTGTGTGTGTGTGTGTTTGTGTGTCCTGGTGTAGAATCTGCATTGAGTGACAGTGAGCCATATGTGTGTGCTTGCATAGGCTGCACATTCAGTCGCAGTGAGCTGTTCTTGTGTGTGTGTGTGTGTGTGTGCTGGTATAGACTGTGCACTGAGTCACAGTCACCCGTGTGTGTTTGTACAGGCTGTGCATTGAGTCACACTGAGGTGTGTGTGCGGGTGTGCTGGTATAGATAGTGCATTGAGTCACAGTGCCATGTGTGTGTGTGTGTCTGCACGCTGGTATAGGCTGTGTATTGAGTCAGAGTGAGGGGTGTGTGTGTCTGTGTGTGCTGCTATAGGCTGACCGTTAAGTCACAGTGATGGGGGTGTGTGTGTGTGCTGGTACAGGCTTGGCATTGAGTCACAGGTGTGTGTGTGTGTGTGCTGGTGCAGGCTGTTCAGTGATGCACAGTAAGGTGTGTGTGTGTGTGTCAGTATAGACTCTTCATTGAGTCAGAGTGAGCCGTGTGTGTGATGGCATAGGCTGTGCATTGAGTCACAGTGAGCCGTGTGTCTGTGTGCTGGTATAGTCTGAGCATTGAGTCACACTGAGTTGTGTGTGTGTATGTGTATGTGCTGGTATGGATGGTGCATTAAGTTACTCTGAGCCGTGTGTGTGTGTGTATGTGCTGCTATAGAATGTGCATTGAGTCACAGCTGTGTGTGTGTGAGTGTGTGTGTCTGTGTGCTGTTATAAGCTTTGCCCTGAATCACAGTGAGACGTCTTTGTGTGTTTTTATGTGTGTGTGTGCAGTTATGGACGGTGCATTGAGTCACAGTTTGCCGTGTGTGTGTGTGTGTGTGCTGGTACAGGCTATGCATTGAGTCACACTGAGGTGTGTGTATGTGCATGTGTGCTGGTATAGATAGTGCATTGAGTCACCGTGCCGTGTGTGTGTGTGTGTCTGTAAGCTGGTATAGGCTGTGTATTGACTCACAGTGAGGGGTGTGTGTGTCTGTGTGTGCTACTATAGGCTGACCATTGTGTCACAGTGATGTGTGTGTGTGTGTGTGTGTGTGCTGGTATAGGCTGCTCATTGAGTCACAGTGAGGTGTTTTTGTGTTTGTATATGCTGGTATGGACGGTACATTGAGTTGCACTGAGCCGTGTATAGACTGTGTGTTGAGTCACAGTCAGGTGTGTGTGTGTGTGTGTGTGTGTGTGCTGGTATAGACTGTGCAATGAGTCACAGTTGTGTGTGTGTGAGTGTGTGTGTCTGTGTGCTTTTATAGGCTTTGCACTGAGTCACAGTGAGCCTTCTGTGTGTGTTTGTATGTGTGTGCAGATATGGATGGTTCATTGAATCACAGTGAGCAGGGTGTGTGTCTGTGTGCTGGTATAGGTGATTCGTTGTGTCACAGTGAGCCATGTGTGAGTGCGTGTTTGTGTTTGTGTGTGTTCTGGTATAGGCTGTGTATCAAGTCACAGTGAGCCCTGTATCTGTGCGTGTGTGTGTGTGTGCTGGTATAGGCTGTGCATTGAGTTATATTAGGGTGTGTGTATGTGCTGGTTTAGGGTGTGCATTGAGTCACAGCTTTGTGTGTGTCTGTGTGTGTGTATGTATGTGTGTGTACTGTTACAGGCTTTGCATTGAGTCACACTGAGGTGTGTGTGCGAGTGTGCTTGTATAGATAGTGCATTGAGTCAGAGTGCCATGTGTGTGTGTCTGCACGCTGGTATAGGCTGTGCATTGAGTCACAGTGAGAGGTGTGTGTGTCTGTGTGTGCTGCTATATGCTGACCATTGAGTCACAGTGAGGTGTGTGTGCGTGTGTGCTGGTATAGGCTGCGCATTGAGTCATAGGTGTGTGTGTGTGTGTGCAGTTGCAGTCTGCACATTGAAACACAGTGAGGTGAGTGTGTGTGTTGGTATAGACTCTTCATTGAGTCACAGTGAGCCATATGTGTTAGAAGGCATAGGCTGTGCATTGAGTCACAGTGAGCCGTGTGTCTGTGTGCTGGTATAGTCTGAGCATTGAGTCACACTGAGGTATGTGTGTGTGTGTGTATGTACTGGTATGGATGGTGCATTGAGTTACACTGAACCGTGTGAGTGTGTATATGTGCTGGCGTAGACTGTGTATTGAGTTATAGTCTGTGTGTGTGTGCTGGTATAGACTGTGCATTGCAACACAGCTGTGTGTGTGAGTGTCTGTGTCTCTGTGCTGTTAAAGGTTTTGCCCTAAATCACAGTGAGCCGTCTGTGTGTGTTTTTATGTGTGTGTGTGTCATGTATGGATGGTGCATTGAGTCACAGTGAGCCGTGTGTGTATATGTGTGTGCTGGTACAGGCTGTGCATTGTGTCACAGTGAGGTGTGTGTGTGTGCATGTGTGCTGGTATACATAGTGCATTGAGTCACAATGCCGTGTGGGTGTGTGTGTCAGCACGCTGGTATAGGTTGTGTAATGAGTCACAGTGAGGGTTGTGTGTCTGTGTGTGCTGCTATAGGCAGACCATAGAGTCACAGTGAAGTGTGTGTGTGTGTGTGTGCTGGTATATGCTGCGCATTGAGTCACAGGTATGTGTGGGTGTGTGTGTGTGGTACAGGTTGCGTGTTGAGTCACAGGTGTGTGTGTGTGTGTGCTGGTGCAGGCTGTGCATTGAGTCACAGTGAGGTGTATGTGTGTTTGTATGTGCCAGTAAGAATGGTGCATTGAGTTGCACTGAGCCGTGTATGTGTGTATGTGTATGTGCTGGTATAGACTGTGTATTGAGTCACAGTCAGTTGTGTGAGTGTGTGTGCTGGTATAGACTGCATTGAGTCACAACCATGTGTGTGTGAGAGTGTGTGTCTGTGTGCTGTTATAGGCTTTGCACTGAATCACAGTAAGCCGTCTGTGTGTGTTTGTATATGTGTGCAGGTATGGACGGTGCATTGAATCAGAGTGAGCAGTGTGTGTGTGTGTGTGTGTGTGCACGGGTGTTAATTTAGGCTGTGCGTTGAGTCACACTGAGCCATGTGTGTGTGTGTTTGTGCTGGTATAGACTGTGCAGTGAGTCACAGTAGGTGTGTGTGTCTGTGCTCGTATAGGCTGAGCATTGAGTCACTGTGAGGTGTGTGTCTGCGTATTTGTGTGTGTGTATGTGTTGTGGTATAGGCTCTGCAATGAGTCACCGTGAGCTGTGAGTGTGTGTTTCTGTGTGTGTGTGTGCTGGTATAGGCTGAGCATTGAGTCACAGTGAGGCCTGGGTGTGTGCCGGTATAGGCTATGCATTGAGTCACAGAGGTGTGAATATGTGTGTGTGTGTGTGTGTGTGTGCAGGTATTGACCGGGCATTGAGCCACAGTGAGACGTGTGCATGTGTTTGTGTTTGTGTGTGTGTATCTGCTGGTATGGAAAGAGCATTGAATCACACTGAGCCGTGTCTCTGTGTGTGTGTGTGTGTGCTGGTAGAGACCCTGCATTGAGTCACAGTGAGCTGTGTGTGTGTGTGCTGGTATAGTCTGAGCATAGAGTCACAGTGAGGTGCGTGTGTGTATGTGCTGCTTACAGACTGTGCACTGAGTCACAGTCAGCTGTGTTTTGTGTTTCTGTGTGCTGGTATAGACTGCACTGAGTCACAATCAGCCGTGTGTGTGTGTGTGTGTGTGTGCATGCAGGTATAGACTGTGCATTGAGTCACAGTGGGGGGTGTGTGTGTGTGTTTGCGCATGTGTGTGTGCTGGTAGAGACTCTGCATTGAGTCACAGTGAGCCATGTGTGTGTGCTGGCATAAGCTGCTCATTGACTCATAGTGAGCCGTTTGGGAGTGCTCAGGTATAGCCTGAGCATTGAGTCACAGTGAGTTGCATGTGTGTGTGTGTGTGTGCGACTTATAGACTGTGCATGGAATCACAGTCAGGTGTGTTTGTGTGCGTGTGTGCTTGTATAGGCTGTGCACTGAGTCACAGTGAGCTGTGTTTGTGTGGTCTGGTATATGCTGTGCATTGAGTCACACTGAGCCATGCATGTGTGTGTGTGTGTGTTGGTATAGGCTGAGCATTGAGTCACAGGTTTGTGTGTGTGTGTGCACATATAAACTTTGTGTTGCGCCACAATGAGCCGAGTGTGTGTATGTGTGTATGTGCTGGTATGGATAATGCATTGAGTCACACTGAGCTGGACCTGTGTGTGTCTGTATGTGCTGGTATAGACTCTGCATTGTGTCAGAGTCAGGTGTGTGTGCATGCGTGTGTGTGTGTGCTGGTATAGTTTGTGCATTTATTCACAGTAACATATGCGTGCATGTGTGTGTGTGTGTGTGTGCTGGTATAGACTGAGCATTGAGTCAAAGTGAGCTATGTGTGTGTGCTGGTATAGGCAGTGCATTGAGTCACAGTGAGGTTTGTGTGTGAGTGTGTGTTCAGGTATCGGATGTGAAAAGAGTCACAGTGAGTCATGTATTTGTGTGTGTTTGTGCTGCTATTGGCTGTGCATTGAGTGATGGGGTGTGTGTGTGTATGTGCTGGGATAGGCTGCACATTGAGTCACAGTGAGGTGTGTGTGTGTGTGAGTGTGTGCTTGTATAGAATGTTCATGGAGTCACAGTTAGCCATGTGTGTGTGTGTGTGTGTGTGTGTGTTTGTGTGTCCTGGTATAGAATCTGTAGTGAGTGACAGTGAGCCATGTGTGTGTGCTGGCATAGGCTGTGCATTGAGTTGCAGTGAGCTGTTCTTGTGTGTATGTGTGTGTGTGTGCTGGTATAAGCTCTGCACTGAGTCACAGTCACCCGTGTGTGTGTGTACATGCCATGCATTGAGTCACACTGATGTGTGGGTGTGTGCAGGTGTGCTGGTATAGATAGTGCATTGAGTCACAGTGCCGTGTGTGTGTGTATCTGCACGCTGGTTTAGGGTGTGTATTGAGCCACAGTGAGGGGAGTGTGTGTGTGTGCTGGTATATGTTGTGCATTGAGTCACAGGTATATGTGTGTGTGTGTGTGCTGGTGCAGGCTGTGCATTGAGTCACAGTGAGGTGTGTGTGTGTGTGTATGTGCTGGTATAGACTCTGTATTGAGTCACAGTCAGTTGTGTGTGTGTGTGTGCTCGTATAGGCTTTGCACTGAATCAGAGTGAGCCGTCTGTGTGTGTTTGTATGTGTGTGCAAGTAAGGATGGTGCATTGAATCACAGTGAACAGTGTGTGTGTGTGTGTGTGTGTGCACGGGTGCTAATTTAGGCTATGCTTTGAGTCACAGTGAGCCATGTCTGTGTGTTTCTGCTGGTATAGACTGTGCACGGAGTCACATTGAGCCATGTATGTGTGCGTGTGTTTGTATTGGTGTAGGCTGTGCATTGAGTCACAGTAGCTGTTTGTGTGTCTGTGCTGGTATAGGCTATGCATTGAGTCACAGTGAGCTGTGTGTGTTTGTGTGCGCTGGTATAGGCTGAGCATTGAGTCACAGTGAGGTGTGTGTCTGTGTATGTGTGTGTGTGTATGTGTTGTGCTATAGGCTCTGCAGTGAGTCTCCATGAGCTGTGAGTGTGTGTTTGAGTGTGTGTGTGTGCTGGTATAGGCTGAGCATTGAGTCACAGTGAGGCATGTCTGTGTGCCGGTATAGGCTGTGCATTGAGTTACAGATGTGTGTGTGTGTGTGTGTGCAGGTATTGACTGGGCATTGAGCCACATTGAGATGTGTGCATGTGTGTGTGTGTGTGAGTGTGTGCTGGTATAGACTGTGCATTGAGTCACAGGTGTTTGTGTGTGTGTGTGTGTGCTGGAATAGACTGTACATTGAGTCTCAGTCAGTCATGTGTGTGTATGTGTGTGTGTGTGCACTGGTATAGGCTGACTTTGAGTCAGAATGAGGTGAATGTGTGTGTGCATCTGCTGGTATATGCTTTGCATTGAGTCACAATGAGCTATGGGTGTGTGTGTGTGTGTGTGTGTGTGTGCTGGTATAGATTTTACCCTGAGTCACAGGGAGCCGTGTGTGTGCTGGTATAGACTGTGCATTAAGTCTCAGTGAGCTTTTCTTGAGTGTCTGTGGGTGTGTGTGTGTGTGTGCTGGTATAGGCTGTGCACTTACTCACAGTCCCTCGTGTGTGTGTGTGTGTGTGCAGGTATGGAGGATGCATTGAGTCACAGTCACCCGTGAGTGTGTTTGTGCACGCTGGTATAGGCTGTGCATTCGGTCACAGTTAGGAGTGTTTGTGTATGTGTGTGCTGGTATAGGCTGAGCATTGAGCCACAGTGAGGTGCGTGTGTTTGTGTGTGTGTGTGCCATAAGAATCTGTGCATTGAGTCACAGTGATTCATTTGTGTGTGTGTGCATGTGTGTGTGCTGGTATAGGCTGTGCATTGAGTCACAGTAACCCGTGTGTGTTTGTGCTGGTATAGACTGTGCATTGACTCACAGCCATGTGTGTGACTGTGTGTGTGCTGGTATAGACCCTGAATTGAGTCACAGTCAGGTGTGTTTGTCTGTGTCTGTGTGCTGGTATAGACTGTGCATGGAGTCACAGTGTGCCGTGTGGGTGTGTGTGCATGATGGTATAGACTGTGTATTGAGTCACAGTGAGGTGTGTGTGTGTGAGTGCTGGTATAGGCTGTGGACTGAGTCACATTGACCTGTGTGTGTGTGTGTGTGTGCAGGTACGGGTGGTGCATTGAGTCACAGTCAGCGATGTGTGTGTGTGTGTGTGTGTGTGTGTGTGCTGGTATAGACCCTGCATTGAGTCACAGTGAACCGTGTGTGTGTGTGCTGGTATATTCTGAGCATTGAGTCACAGTCAGGTGCATGTGTGTATGTGTTGCTTATAGACTGTGCATTGAGTCACAGTCAGGTGTGTTTTGTGGTTCTGTGTGCTGCTATAGACTGCATTGAATCACACTCAGCCGTGTGTGTGTGTGTGTACACAGGTATAGACTGTGCATTAAGTCACATTGGGGTGTGTGTGTGTGCTTGTATAGAATGTTCATGGAGTCAGTGTTTAGCCATGTTTGTGTGTGTGTGTGTGTGTTTGTGTGTCCTGGTGTAGAATCTGCATTGAGTGACAGTGAGCCATATGTGTGTGCTTGCATAGGCTGCACATTCAGTCGCAGTGAGCTGTTCTTGTGTGTGTGTGTGTGTGTGTGCTGGTATAGACTGTGCACTGAGTCACAGTCACCCGTGTGTGTTTGTACAGGCTGTGCATTGAGTCACACTGAGGTGTGTGTGCGGGTGTGCTGGTATAGATAGTGCATTGAGTCACAGTGCCATGTGTGTGTGTGTGTCTGCACGCTGGTATAGGCTGTGTATTGAGTCAGAGTGAGGGGTGTGTGTGTCTGTGTGTGCTGCTATAGGCTGACCGTTAAGTCACAGTGATGGGGGTGTGTGTGTGTGCTGGTACAGGCTTGGCATTGAGTCACAGGTGTGTGTGTGTGTGTGCTGGTGCAGGCTGTTCAGTGATGCACAGTAAGGTGTGTGTGTGTGTGTCAGTATAGACTCTTCATTGAGTCAGAGTGAGCCGTGTGTGTGATGGCATAGGCTGTGCATTGAGTCACAGTGAGCCGTGTGTCTGTGTGCTGGTATAGTCTGAGCATTGAGTCACACTGAGTTGTGTGTGTGTATGTGTATGTGCTGGTATGGATGGTGCATTAAGTTACTCTGAGCCGTGTGTGTGTGTGTATGTGCTGCTATAGAATGTGCATTGAGTCACAGCTGTGTGTGTGTGAGTGTGTGTGTCTGTGTGCTGTTATAAGCTTTGCCCTGAATCACAGTGAGACGTCTTTGTGTGTTTTTATGTGTGTGTGTGCAGTTATGGACGGTGCATTGAGTCACAGTTTGCCGTGTGTGTGTGTGTGTGTGCTGGTACAGGCTATGCATTGAGTCACACTGAGGTGTGTGTATGTGCATGTGTGCTGGTATAGATAGTGCATTGAGTCACCGTGCCGTGTGTGTGTGTGTGTCTGTAAGCTGGTATAGGCTGTGTATTGAGTCACAGTGAGGGGTGTGTGTGTCTGTGTGTGCTACTATAGGCTGACCATTGTGTCACAGTGATGTGTGTGTGTGTGTGTGTGTGTGTGCTGGTATAGGCTTCTCATTCATTCACAGTGAGGTGTGTGTGTGTGTGTATGTGCTGGTATGGACGGTACATTGAGTTGCACTGAGCCGTGTATAGACTGTGTGTTGAGTCACAGTCAGGTGTGTGTGTGTGTGTGTGTGTGTGCTGGTATAGACTGTGCAATAAGTCACAGTTGTGTGTGTGTGAGTGTGTGTGTCTGTGTGCTGTTATAGGCTTTGCACTGAGTCACAGTGAGCCTTCTGTGTGTGTTTGTATGTGTGTGCCGATATGGATGATTCATTGAATCACAGTGAGCAGTGTGTGTGTCTGTGTGCTGGTATAGGTGATTCATTGAGTCACAGTGAGCCATGTGTGAGTGCGTGTTTGTGTTTGTGTGTGTTCTGGTATAGTCTGTGTATCAAGTCACAGTGAGCCCTGTATCTGTGCGTGTGTGTGTGTGTGCTGGTATAGACTGTGCATTGAGTCACATTCAGGTGTGTGTGTGTGTGTGTGTGTTACTATAGACTGTGCATTGATTCACAGTCAGCCATGTGTGTGTGTGTGTGCACTGGTATAAGTTTTGCATTGAGTCATAGTGAGTCTTGCGTGTGTTTGGGTGTGTGTGTATGTGTGTGTTGGTATGGGCTGTGCATTGAGCCACAGTGAGAGGTGTATGTGTGTCTGTGTTAGTGTGTGTGGTGGTATGGGCTTTGCATTGAGCCACAGTGAGGTGTGTGTGAGTGTGTTAGTCTCTGTGCTTTTATGGGCTTGCATTGAGTCACACTGAGCTGTGTTTGTCTGTGTGTTTGCTGGTATAGGCTGTGCATTGAGTCACAGTAAGCCGAGTATGTGTCTGTTTGTGCTGGTATTGGTTGTGCATTGAGTCACAGTGAGTTGTGTGTATGTTTGTGTGTGTGCTGGTATGGGCTGTGCATTGAGTCACAGTGAGCCGTGTGAGTGTGTTTGTGCTGTTATAAACTGTGTATTGAGTCACAGTGAGCCATGGGTGTGTGTGTATGTGTGCTTGTATAGGCTGAGTATTGACTCACAGTGAGTTGTGTGTGTGAAGGTGCTGATATAGTCTGTGCAATGAGTCACAGTGAGTTGAGTGTGTGTGTGCTGTATAGGCTGAGCATTGAGTCAAAAGAGATGTGTGTGTGTGCTGACATAGGCTCTGCCTTGAGTCACTGTGAGGTGTGTGTGTGTGTGTGTTGGTATAGGCTGTGCATTGAGTCACAGTGAGCCATGCTTGTGTGTGTGTGTTCTGTTATAGGCTGTGCATTGAGTCACAGTGAGCCATGAGTGTGTTTGTGTGTGTGTGTGTGCTGGTACAGGCTGTGAATTGAGTCCCGGATAGCCGTGTGTGTGTGTGTGTGCATGTCTGTGTTTTGGTATAGGCTGTGCAATGAGTCACATTGATCCCTGTTTGTGTGTGTGTGTCTGTGTGCAGGTACAGGCTGTGCATTCATTACAGTGAGCTGTGTATGTGAGTGTGTGTGTGTGTGTGTGTTGGTATAGTTTGTGCATGGAATTATAGTGAACCTTGTGTATATGTGTATGCCTGTGTGTTTGCATGTGCTGATATGGGCTGTGCATTGATTATCATTGAGCTATGTGTGTGTCTGTGCTGTAATAGGCTGTTCATTGAGTCACAGTGTGCCATGTGTGTTTGTGTGTGTGCTGTTATAGGCAGTGCATTGAGTCCCAGTTAGCAATGCGTTTCTCTGTGTGTGTGTGTGTGTGTGTGGTGGTACAGGCCGTGCATTGTGTCACAGTGAGCAATATGTGTGTGTGTCTCTATGTGCTTATATAGGCTGTGCATTTAATCACAGTGAAGTATTAATGTGTGTGTGTGTGTATGTTCTCGTATAGGCTGTGCATTGAGTCACAGTGAGCCATGTGTCTGTGTGTGTGTGTGTTTGCCGGTACATGCTGTGCATTGAATCACAGTGAGTCTTGTGTGTGTCCATGTATATGTGTGTGTGTGTGCTGATATAGGCCGGGCATGACTCAGAATGAGGTGTGTGTGTGTGTGTCCTGTTATAAGCTGCACCTGATTTCAGAGAGAGCTGTGTTTGTGTGTGTGCGTGTGTGTGTGCTGTTTTAGGCTGTGAATTGATTCACGGTTAACTGTGTGTGTGTGTGTGTGTGGTGTGTGCTGGTATGGGCTTTGTATTGAGTCACATTGAGAGGTGTGTGTGAGTGTGTGTATGTGCTGGTATGGATGGTGCATTAAGTTACTCTGAGCCGTGTGTGTGTGTGTATGTGCTGCTATAGACTGTGCATTGAGTCACAGCTGTGTGTGTGTGAGTGTGTGTGTCTGTGTGCTGTAATAGGCTTTGCCCTGAATCACAGTGAGACGTCTTTGTGTGTTTTTATGTTTGTGTGTGCAGTTATGGACGGTGCACTGAGTCACAGTTTGCCGTGTGTGTGTATGTGTGTGCTGGTACAGGCTATGCATAGAGTCACACTGAGGTATGTGTATGGGCATGTGTGCTGCTATAGATAGTTCATAGAGTCACCGTACCGTGTGTGTGTGTGCGTCTGTAAGCTGGTATAGGCTGTGTATTGAGTCACAGTGAGGGGTGTGTGTGTCTGTGTGTGCTACTATAGGCTGATCATTGAGTCACAGTGATGTGTGTGTGTGTGTGTGCTGGTATAGGTTGCTCATTGAGTCACAGTGAGGTGTGTGTGTGTTTGTATGTGCTGGGATGGACGGTACATTGAGTTGCACTGAGCCGTGTGTAGACTGTGTGTTGAGTCACAGTCAGGTGTGTGTGTGTGTGTGTGTGTGTGTGTGTGCTGGTATAGACTGTGCAATGAGTCACAGTTGTGTGTGTGTGAGTGTGTGTGTCTGTGTGCTGTTATAGGCTTTGCACTGAGTCACAATGAGCCTTCTGTGTGTGTTTGTATGTGTGTGCAGATATGGATGGTTCATTGAATCACAGTGAGCAGTGTGTGTGTCTGTGTGCTGGTATAGGTGATTCATTGTGTCACAGTGAGCCATGTGTGAGTGCGTGTTTGTGTTTGTGTGTGTTCTGGTATAGGCTGTGTATCAAGTCACAGTGAGCCCTGTATCTGTGCGTGTGTGTGTGTGTGCTGGTATAGGCTGTGCATTGAGTTATATTAGGGTGTGTGTATGTGCTGGTTTAGGGTGTGCATTGAGTCACAGCTTTGTGTGTGTCTGTGTGTGTGTATGTATGTGTGTGTACTGTTACAGGCTTTGCATTGAGTCACACTGAGGTGTGTGTGCGAGTGTGCTTGTATAGATAGTGCATTGAGTCAGAGTGCCATGTGTGTGTGTCTGCACGCTGGTATAGGCTGTGCATTGAGTCACAGTGAGGGGTGTGTGTGTCTGTGTGTGCTGCTATATGCTGACCATTGAGTCACAGTGAGGTGTGTGTGCGTGTGTGCTGGTATAGGCTGCGCATTGAGTCATAGGTGTGTGTGTGTGTGTGTGTGTGCGGTTGCAGTCGGCACATTGAAACACAGTGAGGTGAGTGTGTGTGTTGGTATAGACTCTTCATTGAGTCACAGTGAGCCATATGTGTTAGAAGGCATAGGCTGTGCATTGAGTCACAGTGAGCCGTGTGTCTGTGTGCTGGTATAGTCTGAGCATTGAGTCACACTGAGGTGTGTGTGTGTGTGTGTGTATGTACTGGTATGGATGGTGCATTGAGTTACACTGAACCGTGTGAGTGTGTATATGTGCTGGTGTAGACTGTGTATTGAGTTATAGTCTGTGTGTGTGTGCTGGTATAGACTGTGCATTGCAACACAGCTGTGTGTGTGAGTGTCTGTGTCTCTGTGCTGTTAAAGGTTTTGCCCTAAATCACAGTGAGCCATCTGTGTGTGTTTTTATGTGTGTGTGTGTCATGTATGGATGGTGCATTGAGTCACAGTGAGCCGTGTGTGTATATGTGTGTGCTGGTACAAGCTGTGCATTGTGTCACAGTGAGGTGTGTGTGTTTGCATGTGTGCTGGTATACATAGTGCATTGAGTCACAATGCCGTGTGGGTGTGTGTGTCAGCACGCTGGTATAGGTTGTGTAATGAGTCACAGTGAGGGTTGTGTGTCTGTGTGTGCTGCTATAGGCAGACCATAGAGTCACAGTGAGGTGTGTGTGTGTGTGTGTGCTGGTATATGCTGCGCATTGAGTCACAGGTATGTGTGGGTGTGTGTGTGTGGTACAGGTTGCGTGTTGAGTCACAGGTGTGTGTGTGTGTGCTGGTGCAGGCTGTGCATTGAGTCACAGTGAGGTGTATGTGTGTTTGTATGTGCCAGTAAGAATGGTGCATTGAGTTGCACTGAGCCGTGTATGTGTGTATGTGTATGTGCTGGTATAGACTGTGTATTGAGTCACAGTCAGTTGTGTGAGTGTGTGTGCTGGTATAGACTGCATTGAGTCACAACCATATGTGTGTGAGTGTGTGTGTCTGTGTGCTGTTATAGGCTTTGCACTGAATCACAGTAAGCCGTCTGTGTGTGTTTGTATGTGTGTGCAGGTATGGACGGTGCATTGAATCAGAGTGAGCAGTGTGTGTGTGTGTGTGTGTGTGTGCACGGGTGTTAATTTAGGCTATGCCTTGAGTCACAATGAGCCATGTGTGTGTGTGTTTGTGCTGGTATAGACTGTGCAGTGAGTCACAGTAGGTTTGTGTGTCTGTGCTCGTATAGGCTGAGCATTGAGTCACAGTGAGGTGTGTGTCTGCGTATTTGTGTGTGTGTATGTGTTGTGGTATAGGCTCTGCAATGAGTCACCTTGAGCTGTGAGTGTGTGTTTCTGTGTGTGTGTGTGCTGGTATAGGCTGAGCATTGAGTCACAGTGAGGCCTGGGTGTGTGCCGGTATAGGCTATGCATTGAGTCACAGAGGTGTGAATATGTGTGTGTGTGTGTGTGTGCAGGTATTGACCGGGCATTGAGCCACAGTGAGACGTGTGCATGTGTTTGTGTTTGTGTGTGTGTATCTGCTGGTATGGAAAGAGCATTGAATCACACTGAGCCGTGTCTCTGTGTGTGTGTGTGTGTGTGCTGGTATAGACTCTGCATTGAGTCACAGTGAGCTGTGTGTGTGTGTGCTGGTATAGTCTGAGCATTGAGTCACAGTGAGGTGCGTGTGTGTATGTGCTGCTTACAGACTGTGCACTGAGTCACAGTCAGCTGTGTTTTGTGTTTCTGTGTGCTGGTATAGACTGCACTGAGTCACAATCAGCCGTGTGTGTGTGTGTGTGCATGCAGGTATAGACTGTGCATTGAGTCACAGTGGGGGGTGTGTGTGTGTGTGTGTGCATGTGTGTGTGCTGGTAAAGACTCTGCATTGAGTCACAGTGAGCCATGTGTGTGTGCTGGCATAAGCTGCTCATTGACTCATAGTGAGCCGTTTGGGAGAGCTCAGGTATAGCCTGAGCATTGAGTCACAGTGAGTTGCATGTGTGTGTGTGTGTGTGTGTGTGTGCGACTTATAGACTGTGCATGGAATCACAGTCAGGTGTGTTTGTGTGCATGTGTGCTGGTATAGGCTGTGCACTGAGTCACAGTGAGCTGTGTTTGTTTGTGTGGGCTGGTATATGCTGTGCATTGAGTCACACTGAGCCATGCATGTGTGTGTGTGTGTGTGTGTGTGTGTCGGTATAGGCTGAGCATTGAGTCACAGGTTTGTGTGTGTGTGTGCACATATAAACTTTGTATTGAGCCACAATGAGCCGAGTGTGTGTATGTGTATATGTGCTGGTATGGATAATGCATTGAGTCACACTGAGCTGGACCTGTGTGTGTGTGTATGTGCTGGTATAGACTCTGCATTGTGTCAGAGTCAGGTGTGTGTGCATGCGTGTGTGTGTGTGCTGGTATAGTTTGTGCATTTATTCACAGTAACATATGCATGCATGTGTGTGTGTGTGTGCTGGTATAGACTGAGCATTGAGTCAAAGTGAGCTATGTGTGTGTGCTGGTACAAGCAGTGCATTGAGTCACAGTGAGGTTTGTGTGTGAGTGTGTGTTCAGGTATCGGATGTGAAAAGAGTCACAGTGAGTCATGTATTTGTGTGTGTTTGTGCTGCTATTTGCTGTGCATTGAGTGATAGGGGTGTGTGTGTGTGTATGTGCTGGGATAGACTGCACATTGAGTCACAGTGAGGTGTGTGTGTGTGTGAGTGTGTGCTTGTATAGAATATTCATGGAGTCACAGTTAGCCATGTGTGTGTGTGTGTGTGTTTGTGTGTCCTGGTATAGAATCTGTAATGAGGGACAGTGAGCCATGTGTGTGTGCTGACCTAGGCTGTGCATTGAGTTGCAGTGAGCTGTTCTTGTGTGTGTGTGTGTGTGTGTGTGTGTGCTGGTATAAGCTCTGCACTGAGTCACAGTCACCCGTGTGGGTGTGTACATGCCATGCATTGAGTCACACTGATGTGTGGGTGTGTGCAGGTGTGCTGGTATAGATAGTGCATTGAGTCACAGTGCCGTGTGTGTGTGTATCTGCACGCTGGTATAGGGTGTGTATTGAGTCACAGTGAGGGGAGTGTGTGTGTGTGCTGGTATACGTTGTGCATTGAGTCACAGGTATATGTGTGTGTGTGTGTGCTGGTGCAGGCTGTGCATTGAGTCACAGTGAGGTGTGTGTGTGTGTGTATGTGCTGGTATAGACTCTGTATTGAGTCACAGTCAGTTGTGTGTGTGTGTGTGCTGGTACAGGCTTTGCACTGAATCAGAGTGAGCCGTCTGTGTGTGTTTGTATGTGTGTGCAAGTAAGGATGGTGCATTGAATCACAGTGAACAGTGTGTGTGTGTGTGTGTGTGCACGGGTGCTAATTTAGGCTATGCTTTGAGTCACAGTGAGCCATGTCTGTGTGTTTCTGCTGGTATAGACTGTGCACAGAGTCACATTGAGCCAAGTATGTGTGCGTGTGTTTGTCTTGGTGTAGGCTGTGCATTGAGTCACAGTAGCTGTTTGTGTGTCTGTGCTGGTATAGGCTATGCATTGAGTCACAGTGAGCTGTGTGTGTTTGTGTGCGCTGGTATAGGCTGAGCATTGAGTCACAGTGAGGTGTGTCTCTGTGTATGTGTGTGTGTGTATGTGTTGTGCTATAGGCTCTGCAGTGAGTCTCCATGAGCTTTGAGTGTGTGTTTGAGTGTGTGTGTGTGCTGGTATAGGCTGAGCATTGAGTCACAGTGAGGCATGTCTGTGTGCCGGTATAGGCTGTGCATTGAGTTACAGATGTGTGTGTGTGTGTGTGTGCAGGTATTGACTGGGCATTGAGCCACATTGAGATGTGTGCATGTGTGTGTGTGTGTGAGTGTGTGCTGGTATAGACTGTGCATTGAGTCACAGGTGTTTGTGTGTGTGTGTGTGTGCTGGAATAGACTGTACATTGAGTCTCAGTCAGTCATGTGTGTGTATGTGTGTGTGTGTGCACTGGTATAGGCTGACTTTGAGTCAGAATGAGGTGAATGTGTGTGTGCATCTGCTGGTATATGCTTTGCATTGAGTCACAATGAGCTATGGGTGTGTGTGTGTGTGTGTGTGTGTGTGCTGGTATAGATTTTACCCTGAGTCACAGGGAGCCGTGTGTGTGCTGGTATAGACTGTGCATTAAGTCTCAGTGAGCTTTTCTTGAGTGTCTGTGGGTGTGTGTGTGTGTGTGCTGGTATAGGCTGTGCACTTACTCACAGTCCCTCGTGTGTGTGTGTGTGTGTGCAGGTATGGAGGATGCATTGAGTCACAGTCACCCGTGAGTGTGTTTGTGCACGCTGGTATAGGCTGTGCATTCGGTCACAGTTAGGAGTGTTTGTGTATGTGTGTGCTGGTATAGGCTGAGCATTGAGCCACAGTGAGGTGCGTGTGATTGTGTGTGTGTGTGCCATAAGAATCTGTGCATTGAGTCACAGTGATTCATGTGTGTGTGTGTGCATGTGTGTGTGCTGGTATAGGCTGTGCATTGAGTCACAGTAACCCGTGTGTGTTTGTGCTGGTATAGACTGTGCATTGACTCACAGCCATGTGTGTGACTGTGTGTGTGCTGGTATAGACCCTGAATTGAGTCACAGTCAGGTGTGTTTGTCTGTGTCTGTGTGCTGGTATAGACTGTGCATGGAGTCACAGTGTGCCGTGTGTGTGTGTGTGCATGATGGTATAGACTGTGTATTGAGTCACAGTGAGGTGTGTGTGTGTGAGTGCTGGTATAGGCTGTGGACTGAGTCACATTGACCTTTGTGTGTGTGTGTGTGTGTGCAGGTACGTGTGGTGCATTGAGTCACAGTCAGCGATGTGTGTGTGTGTGTGTGTGTGTGTGTGTGCTGGTATAGACCCTGCATTGAGTCACAGTGAACCGTGTGTGTGTGTGCTGGTATATTCTGAGCATTGAGTCACAGTCAGGTGCATGTGTGTATGTGTTGCTTATAGACTGTGCATTGAGTCACAGTCAGGTGTGTTTTGTGGTTCTGTGTGCTGCTATAGACTGCATTGAATCACACTCAGCCGTGTGTGTGTGTGTACACAGGTATAGACTGTGCATTAAGTCACATTGGGGTGTGTGTGTGTGCTTGTATAGAATGTTCATGGAGTCAGTGTTTAGCCATGTTTGTGTGTGTGTGTGTGTGTTTGTGTGTCCTGGTGTAGAATCTGCATTGAGTGACAGTGAGCCATATGTGTGTGCTTGCATAGGCTGCACATTCAGTCGCAGTGAGCTGTTCTTGTGTGTGTGTGTGTGTGTGTGCTGGTATAGACTGTGCACTGAGTCACAGTCACCCGTGTGTGTTTGTACAGGCTGTGCATTGAGTCACACTGAGGTGTGTGTGCGGGTGTGCTGGTATAGATAGTGCATTGAGTCACAGTGCCATGTGTGTGTGTGTGTCTGCACGCTGGTATAGGCTGTGTATTGAGTCAGAGTGAGGGGTGTGTGTGTCTGTGTGTGCTGCTATAGGCTGACCGTTAAGTCACAGTGATGGGGGTGTGTGTGTGTGCTGGTACAGGCTTGGCATTGAGTCACAGGTGTGTGTGTGTGTGTGCTGGTGCAGGCTGTTCAGTGATGCACAGTAAGGTGTGTGTGTGTGTGTCAGTATAGACTCTTCATTGAGTCAGAGTGAGCCGTGTGTGTGATGGCATAGGCTGTGCATTGAGTCACAGTGAGCCGTGTGTCTGTGTGCTGGTATAGTCTGAGCATTGAGTCACACTGAGTTGTGTGTGTGTATGTGTATGTGCTGGTATGGATGGTGCATTAAGTTACTCTGAGCCGTGTGTGTGTGTGTATGTGCTGCTATAGAATGTGCATTGAGTCACAGCTGTGTGTGTGTGAGTGTGTGTGTCTGTGTGCTGTTATAAGCTTTGCCCTGAATCACAGTGAGACGTCTTTGTGTGTTTTTATGTGTGTGTGTGCAGTTATGGACGGTGCATTGAGTCACAGTTTGCCGTGTGTGTGTGTGTGTGCTGGTACAGGCTATGCATTGAGTCACACTGAGGTGTGTGCATGTGTGCTGGTATAGATAGTGCATTGAGTCACCGTGCCGTGTGTGTGTGTGTGTCTGTAAGCTGGTATAGGCTGTGTATTGAGTCACAGTGAGGGGTGTGTGTGTCTGTGTGTGCTACTATAGGCTGACCATTGTGTCACAGTGATGTGTGTGTGTGTGTGTGTGTGTGTGCTGGTATAGGCTTCTCATTCAGTCACAGTGAGGTGTGTGTGTGTTTGTATGTGCTGGTATGGACGGTACATTGAGTTGCACTGAGCCGTGTATAGACTGTGTGTTGAGTCACAGTCAGGTGTGTGTGTGTGTGTGTGTGTGTGCTGGTATAGACTGTGCAATAAGTCACAGTTGTGTGTGTGTGAGTGTGTGTGTCTGTGTGCTGTTATAGGCTTTGCACTGAGTCACAGTGAGCCTTCTGTGTGTGTTTGTATGTGTGTGCCGATATGGATGGTTCATTGAATCACAGTGAGCAGTGTGTGTGTCTGTGTGCTGGTATAGGTGATTCATTGAGTCACAGTGAGCCATGTGTGAGTGCGTGTTTGTGTTTGTGTGTGTTCTGGTATAGTCTGTGTATCAAGTCACAGTGAGCCCTGTATCTGTGCGTGTGTGTGTGTGTGCTGGTATAGACTGTGCATTGAGTCACATTCAGGTGTGTGTGTGTGTGTGTGTGTGTTACTATAGACTGTGCATTGATTCACAGTCAGCCATGTGTGTGTGTGTGTGCACTGGTATAGGTTTTGCATTGAGTCATAGTGAGTCTTGCGTGTGTTTGGGTGTGTGTGTATGTGTGTGTTGGTATGGGCTGTGCATTGAGCCACAGTGAGAGGTGTATGTGTGTCTGTGTTAGTGTGTGTGGTGGTATGGGCTTTGCATTGAGCCACAGTGAGGTGTGTGTGAGTGTGTTAGTCTCTGTGCTTTTATGGGCTTGCATTGAGTCACACTGAGCTGTGTTTGTCTGTGTGTTTGCTGGTATAGGCTGTGCATTGAGTCACAGTAAGCCGAGTATGTGTCTGTTTGTGCTGGTATTGGTTGTGCATTGAGTCACAGTGAGTTGTGTGTATGTTTGTGTGTGTGCTGGTATGGGCTGTGCATTGAGTCACAGTGAGCCGTGTGAGTGTGTTTGTGCTGTTATAAACTGTGTATTGAGTCACAGTGAGCCATGGGTGTGTGTGTATGTGTGCTTGTATAGGCTGAGTATTGACTCACAGTGAGTTGTGTGTGTGAAGGTGCTGATATAGTCTGTGCAATGAGTCACAGTGAGTTGAGTGTGTGTGTGCTGTATAGGCTGAGCATTGAGTCAAAAGAGATGTGTGTGTGTGCTGACATAGGCTCTGCCTTGAGTCACTGTGAGGTGTGTGTGTGTGTGTGTTGGTATAGGCTGTGCATTGAGTCACAGTGAGCCATGCTTGTGTGTGTGTGTTCTGTTATAGGCTGTGCATTGAGTCACAGTGAGCCATGAGTGTGTTTGTGTGTGTGTGTGTGCTGGTACAGGCTGTGAATTGAGTCCCGGATAGCCGTGTGTGTGTGTGTGTGCATGTCTGTGTTTTGGTATAGGCTGTGCAATGAGTCACATTGATCCCTGTTTGTGTGTGTGTGTCTGTGTGCAGGTACAGGCTGTGCATTCATTACAGTGAGCTGTGTATGTGAGTGTGTGTGTGTGTGTGTGTTGGTATAGTTTGTGCATGGAATTATAGTGAACCTTGTGTATATGTGTATGCCTGTGTGTTTGCATGTGCTGATATGGGCTGTGCATTGATTATCATTGAGCTATGTGTGTGTCTGTGCTGTAATAGGCTGTTCATTGAGTCACAGTGTGCCATGTGTGTTTGTGTGTGTGCTGTTATAGGCAGTGCATTGAGTCCCAGTTAGCAATGCGTTTCTCTGTGTGTGTGTGTGTGTGTGTGTGTGGTGGTACAGGCCGTGCATTGTGTCACAGTGAGCAATATGTGTGTGTGTCTCTATGTGCTTATATAGGCTGTGCATTTAATCACAGTGAAGTATTAATGTGTGTGTGTGTGTATGTTCTCGTATAGGCTGTGCATTGAGTCACAGTGAGCCATGTGTCTGTGTGTGTGTGTGTTTGCCGGTACATGCTGTGCATTGAATCACAGTGAGTCTTGTGTGTGTCCATGTATATGTGTGTGTGTGTGCTGATATAGGCCGGGCATGACTCAGAATGAGGTGTGTGTGTGTGTGTCCTGTTATAAGCTGCACCTGATTTCAGAGAGAGCTGTGTTTGTGTGTGTGCGTGTGTGTGTGCTGTTTTAGGCTGTGAATTGATTCACGGTTAACTGTGTGTGTGTGTGTGTGTGGTGTGTGCTGGTATGGGCTTTGTATTGAGTCACATTGAGAGGTGTGTGTGTGTGTGTGTATGTGCTGGTATGGATGGTGCATTAAGTTACTCTGAGCCGTGTGTGTGTGTGTATGTGCTGCTATAGACTGTGCATTGAGTCACAGCTGTGTGTGTGTGAGTGTGTGTGTCTGTGTGCTGTAATAGGCTTTGCCCTGAATCACAGTGAGACGTCTTTGTGTGTTTTTATGTGTGTGTGTGCAGTTATGGACGGTGCATTGAGTCACAGTTTGCCGTGTGTGTGTATGTGTGTGCTGGTACAGGCTATGCATAGAGTCACACTGAGGTGTGTGTATGGGCATGTGTGCTGGTATAGATAGTTCATAGAGTCACCGTACCGTGTGTGTGTGTGCGTCTGTAAGCTGGTATAGGCTGTGTATTGAGTCACAGTGAGGGGTGTGTGTGTCTGTGTGTGCTACTATAGGCTGATCATTGAGTCACAGTGATGTGTGTGTGTGTGTGTGTGTGTGCTGGTATAGGCAGACCATAGAGTCACAGTGAAGTGTGTGTGTGTGTGTGTGCTGGTATATGCTGCGCATTGAGTCACAGGTATGTGTGGGTGTGTGTGTGTGGTACAGGTTGCGTGTTGAGTCACAGGTGTGTGTGTGTGTGTGCTGGTGCAGGCTGTGCATTGAGTCACAGTGAGGTGTATGTGTGTTTGTATGTGCCAGTAAGAATGGTGCATTGAGTTGCACTGAGCCGTGTATGTGTGTATGTGTATGTGCTGGTATAGACTGTGTATTGAGTCACAGTCAGTTGTGTGAGTGTGTGTACTGGTATAGACTGCATTGAGTCACAACCATGTGTGTGTGAGAGTGTGTGTCTGTGTGCTGTTATAGGCTTTGCACTGAATCACAGTAAGCCGTCTGTGTGTGTTTGTATATGTGTGCAGGTATGGACGGTGCATTGAATCACAGTGAGCAGTGTGTGTGTGTGTGTGTGTGTGCACGGGTGTTAATTTAGGCTGTGCCTTGAGTCACACTGAGCCATGTGTGTGTGTGTTTGTGCTGGTATAGACTGTGCAGTGAGTCACAGTAGGTGTGTGTGTCTGTGCTCGTATAGGCTGAGCATTGAGTCACTGTGAGGTGTGTGTCTGCATATTTGTGTGTGTGTATGTGTTGTGGTATAGGCTCTGCAATGAGTCACCGTGAGCTGTGAGTGTGTGTTTCTGTGTGTGTGTGTGCTGGTATAGGCTGAGCATTGAGTCACAGTGAGGCCTGGGTGTGTGCCGGTATAGGCTATGCATTGAGTCACAGAGGTGTGAATATGTGTGTGTGTGTGTGTGTGTGTGTGCAGGTATTGACCGGGCATTGAGCCACAGTGAGACGTGTGCATGTGTTTGTGTTTGTGTGTGTGTATCTGCTGGTATGGAAAGAGCATTGAATCACACTGAGCCGTGTCTCTGTGTGTGTGTGTGTGTGCTGGTATAGACCCTGCATTGAGTCACAGTGAGCTGTGTGTGTGTGTGCTGGTATAGTCTGAGCATAGAGTCACAGTGAGGTGCGTGTGTGTATGTGCTGCTTACAGACTGTGCACTGAGTCACAGTCAGCTGTGTTTTGTGTTTCTGTGTGCTGGTATAGACTGCACTGAGTCACAATCAGCCGTGTGTGTGTGTGTGTGTGTGTGCATGCAGGTATAGACTGTGCATTGAGTCACAGTGGGGGGTGTGTGTGTGTGTTTGCGCATGTGTGTGTGCTGGTAGAGACTCTGCATTGAGTCACAGTGAGCCATGTGTGTGTGCTGGCATAAGCTGCTCATTGACTCATAGTGAGCCGTTTGGGAGTGCTCAGGTATAGCCTGAGCATTGAGTCACAGTGAGTTGCATGTGTGTGTGTGTGTGTGCGACTTATAGACTGTGCATGGAATCACAGTCAGGTGTGTTTGTGTGCGTGTGTGCTTGTATAGGCTGTGCACTTAGTCACAGTGAGCTGTGTTTGTGTGGTCTGGTATATGCTGTGCATTGAGTCACACTGAGCCATGCATGTGTGTGTGTGTGTGTTGGTATAGGCTGAGCATTGAGTCACAGGTTTGTGTGTGTGTGTGCACATATAAACTTTGTGTTGAGCCACAATGAGCCGAGTGTGTGTATGTGTGTATGTGCTGGTATGGATAATGCATTGAGTCACACTGAGCTGGACCTGTGTGTGTCTGTATGTGCTGGTATAGACTCTGCATTGTGTCAGAGTCAGGTGTGTGTGCATGCGTGTGTGTGTGTGCTGGTATAGTTTGTGCATTTATTCACAGTAACATATGCGTGCATGTGTGTGTGTGTGTGTGTGCTGGTATAGACTGAGCATTGAGTCAAAGTGAGCTATGTGTGTGTGCTGGTATAGGCAGTGCATTGAGTCACAGTGAGGTTTGTGTGTGAGTGTGTGTTCAGGTATCGGATGTGAAAAGAGTCACAGTGAGTCATGTATTTGTGTGTGTTTGTGCTGCTATTGGCTGTGCATTGAGTGATGGGGTGTGTGTGTGTATGTGCTGGGATAGGCTGCACATTGAGTCACAGTGAGGTGTGTGTGTGTGTGAGTGTGTGCTTGTATAGAATGTTCATGGAGTCACAGTTAGCCATGTGTGTGTGTGTGTGTGTGTGTTTCTGTGTCCTGGTATAGAATCTGTAGTGAGTGACAGTGAGCCATGTGTGTGTGCTGGCATAGGCTGTGCATTGAGTTGCAGTGAGCTGTTCTTGTGTGTATGTGTGTGTGTGTGCTGGTATAAGCTCTGCACTGAGTCACAGTCACCCGTGTGTGTGTGTACATGCCATGCATTGAGTCACACTGATGTGTGGGTGTGTGCAGGTGTGCTGGTATAGATAGTGCATTGAGTCACAGTGCCGTGTGTGTGTGTATCTGCACGCTGGTTTAGGGTGTGTATTGAGCCACAGTGAGGGGAGTGTGTGTGTGTGCTGGTATATGTTGTGCATTGAGTCACAGGTATATGTGTGTGTGTGTGTGCTGGTGCAGGCTGTGCATTGAGTCACAGTGAGGTGTGTGTGTGTGTGTATGTGCTGGTATAGACTCTGTATTGAGTCACAGTCAGTTGTGTGTGTGTGTGTGCTCGTATAGGCTTTGCACTGAATCAGAGTGAGCCGTCTGTGTGTGTTTGTATGTGTGTGCAAGTAAGGATGGTGCATTGAATCACAGTGAACAGTGTGTGTGTGTGTGTGTGTGTGCACGGGTGCTAATTTAGGCTATGCTTTGAGTCACAGTGAGCCATGTCTGTGTGTTTCTGCTGGTATAGACTGTGCACGGAGTCACATTGAGCCATGTATGTGTGCGTGTGTTTGTATTGGTGTAGGCTGTGCATTGAGTCACAGTAGCTGTTTGTGTGTCTGTGCTGGTATAGGCTATGCATTGAGTCACAGTGAGCTGTGTGTGTTTGTGTGCGCTGGTATAGGCTGAGCATTGAGTCACAGTGAGGTGTGTGTCTGTGTATGTGTGTGTGTGTATGTGTTGTGGTATAGGCTCTGCAGTGAGTCTCCATGAGCTGTGAGTGTGTGTTTGAGTGTGTGTGTGTGCTGGTATAGGCTGAGCATTGAGTCACAGTGAGGCATGTCTGTGTGCCGGTATAGGCTGTGCATTGAGTTACAGATGTGTGTGTGTGTGTGTGTGCAGGTATTGACTGGGCATTGAGCCACATTGAGATGTGTGCATGTGTGTGTGTGTGTGAGTGTGTGCTGGTATAGACTGTGCATTGAGTCACAGGTGTTTGTGTGTGTGTGTGTGTGCTGGAATAGACTGTACATTGAGTCTCAGTCAGTCATGTGTGTGTATGTGTGCGTGTGCACTGGTATAGGCTGACTTTGAGTCAGAATGAGGTGAATGTGTGTGTGCATCTGCTGGTATATGCTTTGCATTGAGTCACAATGAGCTATGGGTGTGTGTGTGTGTGTGTGTGTGTGTGCTGGTATAGATTTTACCCTGAGTCACAGGGAGCCGTGTGTGTGCTGGTATAGACTGTGCATTAAGTCTCAGTGAGCTTTTCTTGAGTGTCTGTGGGTGTGTGTGTGTGTGTGCTGGTATAGGCTGTGCACTTACTCACAGTCCCTCGTGTGTGTGTGTGTGTGTGCAGGTATGGAGGATGCATTGAGTCACAGTCACCCGTGAGTGTGTTTGTGCACGCTGGTATAGGCTGTGCATTCGGTCACAGTTAGGAGTGTTTGTGTATGTGTGTGCTGGTATAGGCTGAGCATTGAGCCACAGTGAGGTGCGTGTGTTTGTGTGTGTGTGTGCCATAAGAATCTGTGCATTGAGTCACAGTGATTCATGTGTGTGTGTGTGCATGTGTGTGTGCTGGTATAGGCTGTGCATTGAGTCACAGTAACCCGTGTGTGTTTGTGCTGGTATAGACTGTGCATTGACTCACAGCCATGTGTGTGACTGTGTGTGTGCTGGTATAGACCCTGAATTGAGTCACAGTCAGGTGTGTTTGTCTGTGTCTGTGTGCTGGTATAGACTGTGCATGGAGTCACAGTGTGCCGTGTGGGTGTGTGTGCATGATGGTATAGACTGTGTATTGAGTCACAGTGAGGTGTGTGTGTGTGAGTGCTGGTATAGGCTGTGGACTGAGTCACATTGACCTGTGTGTGTGTGTGTGTGTGCAGGTATGGGTGGTGCATTGAGTCACAGTCAGCGATGTGTGTGTGTGTGTGTGTGTGTGTGTGTGTGCTGGTATAGACCCTGCATTGAGTCACAGTGAACCGTGTGTGTGTGTGCTGGTATATTCTGAGCATTGAGTCACAGTCAGGTGCATGTGTGTATGTGTTGCTTATAGACTGTGCATTGAGTCACAGTCAGGTGTGTTTTGTGGTTCTGTGTGCTGGTATAGACTGCATTGAATCACACTCAGCCGTGTGTGTGTGTGTTTACACAGGTATAGACTGTGCATTAAGTCACATTGGGGTGTGTGTGTGTGCTTGTATAGAATGTTCATGGAGTCAGTGTTTAGCCATGTTTGTGTGTGTGTGTGTGTGTTTGTGTGTCCTGGTGTAGAATCTGCATTGAGTGACAGTGAGCCATATGTGTGTGCTTGCATAGGCTGCACATTCAGTCGCAGTGAGCTGTTCTTGTGTGTGTGTGTGTGTGTGTGCTGGTATAGACTGTGCACTGAGTCACAGTCACCCGTGTGTGTTTGTACAGGCTGTGCATTGAGTCACACTGAGGTGTGTGTGCGGGTGTGCTGGTATAGATAGTGCATTGAGTCACAGTGCCATGTGTGTTTGTGTGTCTGCACGCTGGTATAGGCTGTGTATTGAGTCAGAGTGAGGGGTGTGTGTGTCTGTGTGTGCTGCTATAGGCTGACCGTTAAGTCACAGTGATGGGGGTGTGTGTGTGTGCTGGTACAGGCTTGGCATTGAGTCACAGGTGTGTGTGTGTGTGTGCTGGTGCAGGCTGTTCAGTGATGCACAGTAAGGTGTGTGTGTGTGTGTCAGTATAGACTCTTCATTGAGTCAGAGTGAGCCGTGTGTGTGATGGCATAGGCTGTGCATTGAGTCACAGTGAGCCGTGTGTCTGTGTGCTGGTATAGTCTGAGCATTGAGTCACACTGAGTTGTGTGTGTGTATGTGTATGTGCTGGTATGGATGGTGCATTAAGTTACTCTGAGCCGTGTGTGTGTGTGTATGTGCTGCTATAGAATGTGCATTGAGTCACAGCTGTGTGTGTGTGAGTGTGTGTGTCTGTGTGCTGTTATAAGCTTTGCCCTGAATCACAGTGAGACGTGTTTGTGTGTTTTTATGTGTGTGTGTGCAGTTATGGACGGTGCATTGAGTCACAGTTTGCCGTGTGTGTGTGTGTGTGTGCTGGTACAGGCTATGCATTGAGTCACACTGAGGTGTGTGTATGTGCATGTGTGCTGGTATAGATAGTGCATTGAGTCACCGTGCCGTGTGTGTGTGTGTGTCTGTAAGCTGGTATAGGCTGTGTATTGAGTCACAGTGAGGGGTGTGTGTGTCTGTGTGTGCTACTATAGGCTGACCATTGTGTCACAGTGATGTGTGTGTGTGTGTGTGTGTGTGTGCTGGTATAGGCTTCTCATTCAGTCACAGTGAGGTGTGTGTGTGTGTGTATGTGCTGGTATCGACGGTACATTGAGTTGCACTGAGCCGTGTATAGACTGTGTGTTGAGTCACAGTCAGGTGTGTGTGTGTGTGTGTGTGCTGGTATAGACTGTGCAATAAGTCACAGTTGTGTGTGTGTGAGTGTGTGTGTCTGTGTGCTGTTATAGGCTTTGCACTGAGTCACAGTGAGCCTTCTGTGTGTGTTTGTATGTGTGTGCCGATATGGATGATTCATTGAATCACAGTGAGCAGTGTGTGTGTCTGTGTGCTGGTATAGGTGATTCATTGAGTCACAGTGAGCCATGTGTGAGTGCGTGTTTGTGTTTGTGTGTGTTCTGGTATAGTCTGTGTATCAAGTCACAGTGAGCCCTGTATCTGTGCGTGTGTGTGTGTGTGCTGGTATAGACTGTGCATTGAGTCACATTCAGGTGTGTGTGTGTGTGTGTGTGTTACTATAGACTGTGCATTGATTCACAGTCAGCCATGTGTGTGTGTGTGTGCACTGGTATAGGTTTTGCATTGAGTCATAGTGAGTCTTGCGTGTGTTTGGGTGTGTGTGTATGTGTGTGTTGGTATGGGCTGTGCATTGAGCCACAGTGAGAGGTGTATGTGTGTCTGTGTTAGTGTGTGTGGTGGTATGGGCTTTGCATTGAGCCACAGTGAGGTGTGTGTGAGTGTGTTAGTCTCTGTGCTTTTATGGGCTTGCATTGAGTCACACTGAGCTGTGTTTGTCTGTGTGTTTGCTGGTATAGGCTGTGCATTGAGTCACAGTAAGCCGAGTATGTGTCTGTTTGTGCTGGTATTGGTTGTGCATTGAGTCACAGTGAGTTGTGTGTATGTTTGTGTGTGTGCTGGTATGGGCTGTGCATTGAGTCACAGTGAGCCGTGTGAGTGTGTTTGTGCTGTTATAAACTGTGTATTGAGTCACAGTGAGCCATGGGTGTGTGTGTATGTGTGCTTGTATAGGCTGAGTATTGACTCACAGTGAGTTGTGTGTGTGAAGGTGCTGATATAGTCTGTGCAATGAGTCACAGTGAGTTGAGTGTGTGTGTGCTGTATAGGCTGAGCATTGAGTCAAAAGAGATGTGTGTGTGTGCTGACATAGGCTCTGCCTTGAGTCACTGTGAGGTGTGTGTGTGTGTGTGTTGGTATAGGCTGTGCATTGAGTCACAGTGAGCCATGCTTGTGTGTGTGTGTTCTGTTATAGGCTGTGCATTGAGTCACAGTGAGCCATGAGTGTGTTTGTGTGTGTGTGTGTGTGCTGGTACAGGCTGTGAATTGAGTCCCGGATAGCCGTGTGTGTGTGTGTGTGCATGTCTGTGTTTTGGTATAGGCTGTGCAATGAGTCACATTGATCCCTGTTTGTGTGTGTGTGTCTGTGTGCAGGTACAGGCTGTGCATTCATTACAGTGAGCTGTGTATGTGAGTGTGTGTGTGTGTGTGTGTTGGTATAGTTTGTGCATGGAATTATAGTGAACCTTGTGTATATGTGTATGCCTGTGTGTTTGCATGTGCTGATATGGGCTGTGCATTGATTATCATTGAGCTATGTGTGTGTCTGTGCTGTAATAGGCTGTTCATTGAGTCACAGTGTGCCATGTGTGTTTGTGTGTGTGCTGTTATAGGCAGTGCATTGAGTCCCAGTTAGCAATGCGTTTCTCTGTGTGTGTGTGTGTGTGTGTGTGTGGTGGTACAGGCCGTGCATTGTGTCACAGTGAGCAATATGTGTGTGTGTCTCTATGTGCTTATATAGGCTGTGCATTTAATCACAGTGAAGTATTAATGTGTGTGTGTGTGTATGTTCTCGTATAGGCTGTGCATTGAGTCACAGTGAGCCATGTGTCTGTGTGTGTGTGTGTTTGCCGGTACATGCTGTGCATTGAATCACAGTGAGTCTTGTGTGTGTCCATGTATATGTGTGTGTGTGTGCTGATATAGGCCGGGCATGACTCAGAATGAGGTGTGTGTGTGTGTGTCCTGTTATAAGCTGCACCTGATTTCAGAGAGAGCTGTGTTTGTGTGTGTGCGTGTGTGTGTGCTGTTTTAGGCTGTGAATTGATTCACGGTTAACTGTGTGTGTGTGTGTGTGTGTGGTGTGTGCTGGTATGGGCTTTGTATTGAGTCACATTGAGAGGTGTGTGTGTGTGTGTGTATGTGCTGGTATGGATGGTGCATTAAGTTACTCTGAGCCGTGTGTGTGTGTGTATGTGCTGCTATAGACTGTGCATTGAGTCACAGCTGTGTGTGTGTGAGTGTGTGTGTCTGTGTGCTGTAATAGGCTTTGCCCTGAATCACAGTGAGACGTCTTTGTGTGTTTTTATGTGTGTGTGTGCAGTTATGGACGGTGCATTGAGTCACAGTTTGCCGTGTGTGTGTATGTGTGTGCTGGTACAGGCTATGCATAGAGTCACACTGAGGTATGTGTATGGGCATGTGTGCTGCTATAGATAGTTCATAGAGTCACCGTACCGTGTGTGTGTGTGCGTCTGTAAGCTGGTATAGGCTGTGTATTGAGTCACAGTGAGGGGTGTGTGTGTCTGTGTGTGCTACTATAGGCTGATCATTGAGTCACAGTGATGTGTGTGTGTGTGTGTGCTGGTATAGGTTGCTCATTGAGTCACAGTGAGGTGTGTGTGTGTTTGTATGTGCTGGGATGGACGGTACATTGAGTTGCACTGAGCCGTGTGTAGACTGTGTGTTGAGTCACAGTCAGGTGTGTGTGTGTGTGTGTGTGTGTGCGTGTGCTGGTATAGACTGTGCAATGAGTCACAGTTGTGTGTGTGTGAGTGTGTGTGTCTGTGTGCTGTTATAGGCTTTGCACTGAGTCACAATGAGCCTTCTGTGTGTGTTTGTATGTGTGTGCAGATATGGATGGTTCATTGAATCACAGTGAGCAGTGTGTGTGTCTGTGTGCTGGTATAGGTGATTCATTGTGTCACAGTGAGCCATGTGTGAGTGCGTGTTTGTGTTTGTGTGTGTTCTGGTATAGGCTGTGTATCAAGTCACAGTGAGCCCTGTATCTGTGCGTGTGTGTGTGTGTGCTGGTATAGGCTGTGCATTGAGTTATATTAGGGTGTGTGTATGTGCTGGTTTAGGGTGTGCATTGAGTCACAGCTTTGTGTGTGTCTGTGTGTGTGTATGTATGTGTGTGTACTGTTACAGGCTTTGCATTGAGTCACACTGAGGTGTGTGTGCGAGTGTGCTTGTATAGATAGTGCATTGAGTCAGAGTGCCATGTGTGTGTGTCTGCACGCTGGTATAGGCTGTGCATTGAGTCACAGTGAGGGGTGTGTGTGTCTGTGTGTGCTGCTATATGCTGACCATTGAGTCACAGCGAGGTGTGTGTGCGTGTGTGCTGGTATAGGCTGCGCATTGAGTCATAGGTGTGTGTGTGTGTGTGTGTGTGCGGTTGCAGTCGGCACATTGAAACACAGTGAGGTGAGTGTGTGTGTTGGTATAGACTCTTCATTGAGTCACAGTGAGCCATATGTGTTAGAAGGCATAGGCTGTGCATTGAGTCACAGTGAGCCGTGTGTCTGTGTGCTGGTATAGTCTGAGCATTGAGTCACACTGAGGTGTGTGTGTGTGTGTGTGTATGTACTGGTATGGATGGTGCATTGAGTTACACTGAACCGTGTGAGTGTGTATATGTGCTGGTGTAGACTGTGTATTGAGTTATAGTCTGTGTGTGTGTGCTGGTATAGACTGTGCATTGCAACACAGCTGTGTGTGTGAGTGTCTGTGTCTCTGTGCTGTTAAAGGTTTTGCCCTAAATCACAGTGAGCCATCTGTGTGTGTTTTTATGTGTGTGTGTGTCATGTATGTATGGTGCATTGAGTCACAGTGAGCCGTGTGTGTATATGTGTGTGCTGGTACAAGCTGTGCATTGTGTCACAGTGAGGTGTGTGTGTTTGCATGTGTGCTGGTATACATAGTGCATTGAGTCACAATGCCGTGTGGGTGTGTGTGTCAGCACGCTGGTATAGGTTGTGTAATGAGTCACAGTGAGGGTTGTGTGTCTGTGTGTGCTGCTATAGGCAGACCATAGAGTCACAGTGAGGTGTGTGTGTGTGTGTGTGCTGGTATATGCTGCGCATTGAGTCACAGGTATGTGTGGGTGTGTGTGTGTGGTACAGGTTGCGTGTTGAGTCACAGGTGTGTGTGTGTGTGCTGGTGCAGGCTGTGCATTGAGTCACAGTGAGGTGTATGTGTGTTTGTATGTGCCAGTAAGAATGGTGCATTGAGTTGCACTGAGCCGTGTATGTGTGTATGTGTATGTGCTGGTATAGACTGTGTATTGAGTCACAGTCAGTTGTGTGAGTGTGTGTGCTGGTATAGACTGCATTGAGTCACAACCATATGTGTGTGAGTGTGTGTGTCTGTGTGCTGTTATAGGCTTTCCACTGAATCACAGTAAGCCGTCTGTGTGTGTTTGTATGTGTGTGCAGGTATGGACGGTGCATTGAATCAGAGTGAGCAGTGTGTGTGTGTGTGTGTGTGTGTGCACGGGTGTTAATTTAGGCTATGCCTTGAGTCACAATGAGCCGTGTGTGTGTGTTTGTGCTGGTATAGACTGTGCAGTGAGTCACAGTAGGTTTGTGTGTCTGTGCTCGTATAGGCTGAGCATTGAGTCACAGTGAGGTGTGTGTCTGCGTATTTGTGTGTGTGTATGTGTTGTGGTATAGGCTCTGCAATGAGTCACCTTGAGCTGTGAGTGTGTGTTTCTGTGTGTGTGTGTGCTGGTATAGGCTGAGCATTGAGTCACAGTGAGGCCTGGGTGTGTGCCGGTATAGGCTATGCATTGAGTCACAGAGGTGTGAATATGTGTGTGTGTGTGTGTGTGTGCAGGTATTGACCGGGCATTGAGCCACAGTGAGACGTGTGCATGTGTTTGTGTTTGTGTGTGTGTATCTGCTGGTATGGAAAGAGCATTGAATCACACTGAGCCGTGTCTCTGTGTGTGTGTGTGTGTGTGCTGGTATAGACTCTGCATTGAGTCACAGTGAGCTGTGTGTGTGTGTGCTGGTATAGTCTGAGCATTGAGTCACAGTGAGGTGCGTGTGTGTATGTGCTGCTTACAGACTGTGCACTGAGTCACAGTCAGCTGTGTTTTGTGTTTCTGTGTGCTGGTATAGACTGCACTGAGTCACAATCAGCCGTGTGTGTGTGTGTGTGCATGCAGGTATAGACTGTGCATTGAGTCACAGTGGGGTGTGTGTGTGTGTGTGTGTGCATGTGTGTGTGCTGGTAGAGACTCTGCATTGAGTCACAGTGAGCCATGTGTGTGTGCTGGCCTAAGCTGCTCATTGACTCATAGTGAGCCGTTTGGGAGAGCTCAGGTATAGCCTGAGCATTGAGTCACAGTGAGTTGCATGTGTGTGTGTGTGTGTGTGTGTGTGCGACTTATAGACTGTGCATGGAATCACAGTCAGGTGTGTTTGTGTGCATGTGTGCTGGTATAGGCTGTGCACTGAGTCACAGTGAGCTGTGTTTGTTTGTGTGGGCTGGTATATGCTGTGCATTGAGTCACACTGAGCCATGCATGTGTGTGTGTGTGTGTGTGTGTGTGTCGGTATAGGCTGAGCATTGAGTCACAGGTTTGTGTGTGTGTGTGCACATATAAACTTTGTATTGAGCCACAATGAGCCGAGTGTGTGTATGTGTATATGTGCTGGTATGGATAATGCATTGAGTCACACTGAGCTGGACCTGTGTGTGTGTGTATGTGCTGGTATAGACTCTGCATTGTGTCAGAGTCAGGTGTGTGTGCATGCGTGTGTGTGTGTGCTGGTATAGTTTGTGCATTTATTCACAGTAACATATGCATGCATGTGTGTGTGTGTGTGCTGGTATAGACTGAGCATTGAGTCAAAGTGAGCTATGTGTGTGTGCTGGTACAAGCAGTGCATTGAGTCACAGTGAGGTTTGTGTGTGAGTGTGTGTTCAGGTATCGGATGTGAAAAGAGTCACAGTGAGTCATGTATTTGTGTGTGTTTGTGCTGCTATTTGCTGTGCATTGAGTGATAGGGGTGTGTGTGTGTGTATGTGCTGGGATAGGCTGCACATTGAGTCACAGTGAGGTGTGTGTGTGTGTGAGTGTGTGCTTGTATAGAATATTCATGGAGTCACAGTTAGCCATGTGTGTGTGTGTGTGTGTTTGTGTGTCCTGGTATAGAATCTGTAATGAGGGACAGTGAGCCATGTGTGTGTGCTGGCATAGGCTGTGCATTGAGTTGCAGTGAGCTGTTCTTGTGTGTGTGTGTGTGTGTGTGTGCTGGTATAAGCTCTGCACTGAGTCACAGTCACCCGTGTGTGTGTGTACATGCCATGCATTGAGTCACACTGATGTGTGGGTGTGTGCAGGTGTGCTGGTATAGATAGTGCATTGAGTCACAGTGCCGTGTGTGTGTGTATCTGCACGCTGGTATAGGGTGTGTATTGAGTCACAGTGAGGGGAGTGTGTGTGTGTGCTGGTATACGTTGTGCATTGAGTCACAGGTATATGTGTGTGTGTGTGTGCTGGTGCAGGCTGTGCATTGAGTCACAGTGAGGTGTGTGTGTGTGTGTATGTGCTGGTATAGACTCTGTATTGAGTCACAGTCAGTTGTGTGTGTGTGTGTGCTGGTACAGGCTTTGCACTGAATCAGAGTGAGCCGTCTGTGTGTGTTTGTATGTGTGTGCAAGTAAGGATGGTGCATTGAATCACAGTGAACAGTGTGTGTGTGTGTGTGTGTGCATGGGTGCTAATTTAGGCTATGCTTTGAGTCACAGTGAGCCATGTCTGTGTGTTTCTGCTGGTATAGACTGTGCACAGAGTCACATTGAGCCAAGTATGTGTGCGTGTGTTTGTCTTGGTGTAGGCTGTGCATTGAGTCACAGTAGCTGTTTGTGTGTCTGTGCTGGTATAGGCTATGCATTGAGTCACAGTGAGCTGTGTGTGTTTGTGTGCGCTGGTATAGGCTGAGCATTGAGTCACAGTGAGGTGTGTGTCTGTGTATGTGTGTGTGTGTATGTGTTGTGCTATAGGCTCTGCAGTGAGTCTCCATGAGCTGTGAGTGTGTGTTTGAGTGTGTGTGTGTGCTGGTATAGGCTGAGCATTGAGTCACAGTGAGGCATGTCTGTGTGCCGGTATAGGCTGTGCATTGAGTTACAGATGTGTGTGTGTGTGTGTGTGTGCAGGTATTGACTGGGCATTGAGCCACATTGAGATGTGTGCATGTGTGTGTGTGTGTGAGTGTGTGCTGGTATAGACTGTGCATTGAGTCACAGGTGTTTGTGTGTGTGTGTGTGTGCTGGAATAGACTGTACATTGAGTCTCAGTCAGTCATGTGTGTGTATGTGTGTGTGTGTGCACTGGTATAGGCTGACTTTGAGTCAGAATGAGGTGAATGTGTGTGTGCATCTGCTGGTATATGCTTTGCATTGAGTCACAATGAGCTATGGGTGTGTGTGTGTGTGTGTGTGTGTGTGCTGGTATAGATTTTACCCTGAGTCACAGGGAGCCGTGTGTGTGCTGGTATAGACTGTGCATTAAGTCTCAGTGAGCTTTTCTTGAGTGTCTGTGGGTGTGTGTGTGTGTGTGCTGGTATAGGCTGTGCACTTACTCACAGTCCCTCGTGTGTGTGTGTGTGTGTGCAGGTATGGAGGATGCATTGAGTCACAGTCACCCGTGAGTGTGTTTGTGCACGCTGGTATAGGCTGTGCATTCGGTCACAGTTAGGAGTGTTTGTGTATGTGTGTGCTGGTATAGGCTGAGCATTGAGCCACAGTGAGGTGCGTGTGTTTGTGTGTGTGTGTGCCATAAGAATCTGTGCATTGAGTCACAGTGATTCATGTGTGTGTGTGTGCATGTGTGTGTGCTGGTATAGGCTGTGCATTGAGTCACAGTAACCCGTGTGTGTTTGTGCTGGTATAGACTGTGCATTGACTCACAGCCATGTGTGTGACTGTGTGTGTGCTGGTATAGACCCTGAATTGAGTCACAGTCAGGTGTGTTTGTCTGTGTCTGTGTGCTGGTATAGACTGTGCATGGAGTCACAGTGTGCCGTGTGTGTGTGTGTGCATGATGGTATAGACTGTGTATTGAGTCACAGTGAGGTGTGTGTGTGTGAGTGCTGGTATAGGCTGTGGACTGAGTCACATTGACCTTTGTGTGTGTGTGTGTGTGTGCAGGTACGTGTGGTGCATTGAGTCACAGTCAGCGATGTGTGTGTGTGTGTGTGTGTGTGTGTGTGTGCTGGTATAGACCCTGCATTGAGTCACAGTGAACCGTGTGTGTGTGTGCTGGTATATTCTGAGCATTGAGTCACAGTCAGGTGCATGTGTGTATGTGTTGCTTATAGACTGTGCATTGAGTCACAGTCAGGTGTGTTTTGTGGTTCTGTGTGCTGCTATAGACTGCATTGAATCACACTCAGCCGTGTGTGTGTGTGTACACAGGTATAGACTGTGCATTAAGTCACATTGGGGTGTGTGTGTGTGCTTGTATAGAATGTTCATGGAGTCAGTGTTTAGCCATGTTTGTGTGTGTGTGTGTGTGTTTGTGTGTCCTGGTGTAGAATCTGCATTGAGTGACAGTGAGCCATATGTGTGTGCTTGCATAGGCTGCACATTCAGTCGCAGTGAGCTGTTCTTGTGTGTGTGTGTGTGTGTGTGCTGGTATAGACTGTGCACTGAGTCACAGTCACCCGTGTGTGTTTGTACAGGCTGTGCATTGAGTCACACTGAGGTGTGTGTGCGGGTGTGCTGGTATAGATAGTGCATTGAGTCACAGTGCCATGTGTGTGTGTGTGTCTGCACGCTGGTATAGGCTGTGTATTGAGTCAGAGTGAGGGGTGTGTGTGTCTGTGTGTGCTGCTATAGGCTGACCGTTAAGTCACAGTGATGGGGGTGTGTGTGTGTGCTGGTACAGGCTTGGCATTGAGTCACAGGTGTGTGTGTGTGTGTGCTGGTGCAGGCTGTTCAGTGATGCACAGTAAGGTGTGTGTGTGTGTGTCAGTATAGACTCTTCATTGAGTCAGAGTGAGCCGTGTGTGTGATGGCATAGGCTGTGCATTGAGTCACAGTGAGCCGTGTGTCTGTGTGCTGGTATAGTCTGAGCATTGAGTCACACTGAGTTGTGTGTGTGTATGTGTATGTGCTGGTATGGATGGTGCATTAAGTTACTCTGAGCCGTGTGTGTGTGTGTATGTGCTGCTATAGAATGTGCATTGAGTCACAGCTGTGTGTGTGTGAGTGTGTGTGTCTGTGTGCTGTTATAAGCTTTGCCCTGAATCACAGTGAGACGTCTTTGTGTGTTTTTATGTGTGTGTGTGCAGTTATGGACGGTGCATTGAGTCACAGTTTGCCGTGTGTGTGTGTGTGTGCTGGTACAGGCTATGCATTGAGTCACACTGAGGCGTGTGTATGTGCATGTGTGCTGGTATAGATAGTGCATTGAGTCACCGTGCCGTGTGTGTGTGTGTGTCTGTAAGCTGGTATAGGCTGTGTATTGAGTCACAGTGAGGGGTGTGTGTGTCAGTGTGTGCTACTATAGGCTGACCATTGTGTCACAGTGATGTGTGTGTGTGTGTGTGTGTGTGTGCTGGTATAGGCTTCTCATTCAGTCACAGTGAGGTGTGTGTGTGTTTGTATGTGCTGGTATGGACGGTACATTGAGTTGCACTGAGCCGTGTATAGACTGTGTGTTGAGTCACAGTCAGGTGTGTGTGTGTGTGTGTGTGCTGGTATAGACTGTGCAATAAGTCACAGTTGTGTGTGTGTGAGTGTGTGTGTCTGTGTGCTGTTATAGGCTTTGCACTGAGTCACAGTGAGCCTTCTGTGTGTGTTTGTATGTGTGTGCCGATATGGATGGTTCATTGAATCACAGTGAGCAGTGTGTGTGTCTGTGTGCTGGTATAGGTGATTCATTGAGTCACAGTGAGCCATGTGTGAGTGCGTGTTTGTGTTTGTGTGTGTTCTGGTATAGTCTGTGTATCAAGTCACAGTGAGCCCTGTATCTGTGCGTGTGTGTGTGTGTGCTGGTATAGACTGTGCATTGAGTCACATTCAGGTGTGTGTGTGTGTGTGTGTGTGTTACTATAGACTGTGCATTGATTCACAGTCAGCCATGTGTGTGTGTGTGTGCACTGGTATAGGTTTTGCATTGAGTCATAGTGAGTCTTGCGTGTGTTTGGGTGTGTGTGTATGTGTGTGTTGGTATGGGCTGTGCATTGAGCCACAGTGAGAGGTGTATGTGTGTCTGTGTTAGTGTGTGTGGTGGTATGGGCTTTGCATTGAGCCACAGTGAGGTGTGTGTGAGTGTGTTAGTCTCTGTGCTTTTATGGGCTTGCATTGAGTCACACTGAGCTGTGTTTGTCTGTGTGTTTGCTGGTATAGGCTGTGCATTGAGTCACAGTAAGCCGAGTATGTGTCTGTTTGTGCTGGTATTGGTTGTGCATTGAGTCACAGTGAGTTGTGTGTATGTTTGTGTGTGTGCTGGTATGGGCTGTGCATTGAGTCACAGTGAGCCGTGTGAGTGTGTTTGTGCTGTTATAAACTGTGTATTGAGTCACAGTGAGCCATGGGTGTGTGTGTATGTGTGCTTGTATAGGCTGAGTATTGACTCACAGTGAGTTGTGTGTGTGAAGGTGCTGATATAGTCTGTGCAATGAGTCACAGTGAGTTGAGTGTGTGTGTGCTGTATAGGCTGAGCATTGAGTCAAAAGAGATGTGTGTGTGTGCTGACATAGGCTCTGCCTTGAGTCACTGTGAGGTGTGTGTGTGTGTGTGTTGGTATAGGCTGTGCATTGAGTCACAGTGAGCCATGCTTGTGTGTGTGTGTTCTGTTATAGGCTGTGCATTGAGTCACAGTGAGCCATGAGTGTGTTTGTGTGTGTGTGTGTGCTGGTACAGGCTGTGAATTGAGTCCCGGATAGCCGTGTGTGTGTGTGTGTGCATGTCTGTGTTTTGGTATAGGCTGTGCAATGAGTCACATTGATCCCTGTTTGTGTGTGTGTGTCTGTGTGCAGGTACAGGCTGTGCATTCATTACAGTGAGCTGTGTATGTGAGTGTGTGTGTGTGTGTGTGTTGGTATAGTTTGTGCATGGAATTATAGTGAACCTTGTGTATATGTGTATGCCTGTGTGTTTGCATGTGCTGATATGGGCTGTGCATTGATTATCATTGAGCTATGTGTGTGTCTGTGCTGTAATAGGCTGTTCATTGAGTCACAGTGTGCCATGTGTGTTTGTGTGTGTGCTGTTATAGGCAGTGCATTGAGTCCCAGTTAGCAATGCGTTTCTCTGTGTGTGTGTGTGTGTGTGTGTGTGGTGGTACAGGCCGTGCATTGTGTCACAGTGAGCAATATGTGTGTGTGTCTCTATGTGCTTATATAGGCTGTGCATTTAATCACAGTGAAGTATTAATGTGTGTGTGTGTGTATGTTCTCGTATAGGCTGTGCATTGAGTCACAGTGAGCCATGTGTCTGTGTGTGTGTGTGTTTGCCGGTACATGCTGTGCATTGAATCACAGTGAGTCTTGTGTGTGTCCATGTATATGTGTGTGTGTGTGCTGATATAGGCCGGGCATGACTCAGAATGAGGTGTGTGTGTGTGTGTCCTGTTATAAGCTGCACCTGATTTCAGAGAGAGCTGTGTTTGTGTGTGTGCGTGTGTGTGTGCTGTTTTAGGCTGTGAATTGATTCACGGTTAACTGTGTGTGTGTGTGTGTGGTGTGTGCTGGTATGGGCTTTGTATTGAGTCACATTGAGAGGTGTGTGTGTGTGTGTGTATGTGCTGGTATGGATGGTGCATTAAGTTACTCTGAGCCGTGTGTGTGTGTGTATGTGCTGCTATAGACTGTGCATTGAGTCACAGCTGTGTGTGTGTGAGTGTGTGTGTCTGTGTGCTGTAATAGGCTTTGCCCTGAATCACAGTGAGACGTCTTTGTGTGTTTTTATGTGTGTGTGTGCAGTTATGGACGGTGCATTGAGTCACAGTTTGCCGTGTGTGTGTATGTGTGTGCTGGTACAGGCTATGCATAGAGTCACACTGAGGTGTGTGTATGGGCATGTGTGCTGGTATAGATAGTTCATAGAGTCACCGTACCGTGTGTGTGTGTGCGTCTGTAAGCTGGTATAGGCTGTGTATTGAGTCACAGTGAGGGGTGTGTGTGTCTGTGTGTGCTACTATAGGCTGATCATTGAGTCACAGTGATGTGTGTGTGTGTGTGTGCTGGTATAGGTTGCTCATTGAGTCACAGTGAGGTGTGTGTGTGTTTGTATGTGCTGGGATGGACGGTACATTGAGTTGCACTGAGCCGTGTGTAGACTGTGTGTTGAGTCACAGTCAGGTGTGTGTGTGTGTGTGTGTGTGTGTGTGCTGGTATAGACTGTGCAATGAGTCACAGTTGTGTGTGTGTGAGTGTGTGTGTCTGTGTGCTGTTATAGGCTTTGCACTGAGTCACAATGAGCCTTCTGTGTGTGTTTGTATGTGTGTGCAGATATGGATGGTTCATTGAATCACAGTGAGCAGTGTGTGTGTCTGTGTGCTGGTATAGGTGATTCATTGTGTCACAGTGAGCCATGTGTGAGTGCGTGTTTGTGTTTGTGTGTGTTCTGGTATAGGCTGTGTATCAAGTCACAGTGAGCCCTGTATCTGTGCGTGTGTGTGTGTGTGCTGGTATAGGCTGTGCATTGAGTTATATTAGGGTGTGTGTATGTGCTGGTTTAGGGTGTGCATTGAGTCACAGCTTTGTGTGTGTCTGTGTGTGTGTATGTATGTGTGTGTACTGTTACAGGCTTTGCATTGAGTCACACTGAGGTGTGTGTGCGAGTGTGCTTGTATAGATAGTGCATTGAGTCAGAGTGCCATGTGTGTGTGTCTGCACGCTGGTATAGGCTGTGCATTGAGTCACAGTGAGGGGTGTGTGTGTCTGTGTGTGCTGCTATATGCTGACCATTGAGTCACAGTGAGGTGTGTGTGCGTGTGTGCTGGTATAGGCTGCGCATTGAGTCATAGGTGTGTGTGTGTGTGTGTGTGCGGTTGCAGTCGGCACATTGAAACACAGTGAGGTGAGTGTGTGTGTTGGTATAGACTCTTCATTGAGTCACAGTGAGCCATATGTGTTAGAAGGCATAGGCTGTGCATTGAGTCACAGTGAGCCGTGTGTCTGTGTGCTGGTATAGTCTGAGCATTGAGTCACACTGAGGTGTGTGTGTGTGTGTGTGTGTATGTACTGGTATGGATGGTGCATTGAGTTACACTGAACCGTGTGAGTGTGTATATGTGCTGGTGTAGACTGTGTATTGAGTTATAGTCTGTGTGTGTGTGCTGGTATAGACTGTGCATTGCAACACAGCTGTGTGTGTGAGTGTCTGTGTCTCTGTGCTGTTAAAGGTTTTGCCCTAAATCACAGTGAGCCATCTGTGTGTGTTTTTATGTGTGTGTGTGTCATGTATGGATGGTGCATTGAGTCACAGTGAGCCGTGTGTGTATATGTGTGTGCTGGTACAGGCTGTGCATTGTGTCACAGTGAGGTGTGTGTGTTTGCATGTGTGCTGGTATACATAGTGCATTGAGTCACAATGCCGTGTGGGTGTGTGTGTCAGCACGCTGGTATAGGTTGTGTAATGAGTCACAGTGAGGGTTGTGTGTCTGTGTGTGCTGCTATAGGCAGACCATAGAGTCACAGTGAGGTGTGTGTGTGTGTGTGTGCTGGTATATGCTGCGCATTGAGTCACAGGTATGTGTGGGTGTGTGTGTGTGGTACAGGTTGCGTGTTGAGTCACAGGTGTGTGTGTGTGTGCTGGTGCAGGCTGTGCATTGAGTCACAGTGAGGTGTATGTGTGTTTGTATGTGCCAGTAAGAATGGTGCATTGAGTTGCACTGAGCCGTGTATGTGTGTATGTGTATGTGCTGGTATAGACTGTGTATTGAGTCACAGTCAGTTGTGTGAGTGTGTGTGCTGGTATAGACTGCATTGAGTCACAACCATATGTGTGTGAGTGTGTGTGTCTGTGTGCTGTTATAGGCTTTGCACTGAATCACAGTAAGCCGTCTGTGTGTGTTTGTATGTGTGTGCAGGTATGGACGGTGCATTGAATCAGAGTGAGCAGTGTGTGTGTGTGTGTGTGTGTGTGCACGGGTGTTAATTTAGGCTATGCCTTGAGTCACAATGAGCCATGTGTGTGTGTGTTTGTGCTGGTATAGACTGTGCAGTGAGTCACAGTAGGTTTGTGTGTCTGTGCTCGTATAGGCTGAGCATTGAGTCACAGTGAGGTGTGTGTCTGCGTATTTGTGTGTGTGTATGTGTTGTGGTATAGGCTCTGCAATGAGTCACCTTGAGCTGTGAGTGTGTGTTTCTGTGTGTGTGTGTGCTGGTATAGGCTGAGCATTGAGTCACAGTGAGGCCTGGGTGTGTGCCGGTATAGGCTATGCATTGAGTCACAGAGGTGTGAATATGTGTGTGTGTGTGTGTGTGTGCAGGTATTGACCGGGCATTGAGCCACAGTGAGACGTGTGCATGTGTTTGTGTTTGTGTGTGTGTATCTGCTGGTATGGAAAGAGCATTGAATCACACTGAGCCGTGTCTCTGTGTGTGTGTGTGTGTGTGCTGGTATAGACTCTGCATTGAGTCACAGTGAGCTGTGTGTGTGTGTGTGCTGGTATAGTCTGAGCATTGAGTCACAGTGAGGTGCGTGTGTGTATGTGCTGCTTACAGACTGTGCACTGAGTCACAGTCAGCTGTGTTTTGTGTTTCTGTGTCCTGGTATAGACTGCACTGAGTCACAATCAGCCGTGTGAGTGTGTGTGTGCATGCAGGTATAGACTGTGCATTGAGTCACAGTGGGGGGTGTGTGTGTGTGTGTGTGCATGTGTGTGTGCTGGTAGAGACTCTGCATTGAGTCACAGTGAGCCATGTGTGTGTGCTGGCATAAGCTGCTCATTGACTCATAGTGAGCCGTTTGGGAGAGCTCAGGTATAGCCTGAGCATTGAGTCACAGTGAGTTGCATGTGTGTGTGTGTGTGTGTGTGTGTGTGTGCGACTTATAGACTGTGCATGGAATCACAGTCAGGTGTGTTTGTGTGCATGTGTGCTGGTATAGGCTGTGCACTGAGTCACAGTGAGCTGTGTTTGTTTGTGTGGGCTGGTATATGCTGTGCATTGAGTCACACTGAGCCATGCATGTGTGTGTGTGTGTGTGTGTGTGTGTCGGTATAGGCTGAGCATTGAGTCACAGGTTTGTGTGTGTGTGTGCACATATAAACTTTGTATTGAGCCACAATGAGCCGAGTGTGTGTATGTGTATATGTGCTGGTATGGATAATGCATTGAGTCACACTGAGCTGGACCTGTGTGTGTGTGTATGTGCTGGTATAGACTCTGCATTGTGTCAGAGTCAGGTGTGTGTGCATGCGTGTGTGTGTGTGCTGGTATAGTTTGTGCATTTATTCACAGTAACATATGCATGCATGTGTGTGTGTGTGTGCTGGTATAGACTGAGCATTGAGTCAAAGTGAGCTATGTGTGTGTGCTGGTACAAGCAGTGCATTGAGTCACAGTGAGGTTTGTGTGTGAGTGTGTGTTCAGGTATCGGATGTGAAAAGAGTCACAGTGAGTCATGTATTTGTGTGTGTTTGTGCTGCTATTTGCTGTGCATTGAGTGATAGGGGTGTGTGTGTGTGTATGTGCTGGGATAGGCTGCACATTGAGTCACAGTGAGGTGTGTGTGTGTGTGAGTGTGTGCTTGTATAGAATATTCATGGAGTCACAGTTAGCCATGTGTGTGTGTGTGTGTGTTTGTGTGTCCTGGTATAGAATCTGTAATGAGGGACAGTGAGCCATGTGTGTGTGCTGGCATAGGCTGTGCATTGAGTTACAGTGAGCTGTTCTTGTGTGTGTGTGTGAGTGTGTGTGTGCTGGTATAAGCTCTGCACTGAGTCACAGTCACCCGTGTGTGTGTGTACATGCCATGCATTGAGTCACACTGATGTGTGGGTGTGTGCAGGTGTGCTGGTATAGATAGTGCATTGAGTCACAGTGCCGTGTGTGTGTGTATCTGCACGCTGGTATAGGGTGTGTATTGAGTCACAGTGAGGGGAGTGTGTGTGTGTGCTGGTATACGTTGTGCATTGAGTCACAGGTATATGTGTGTGTGTGTGTGCTGGGGCAGGCTGTGCATTGAGTCACAGTGAGGTGTGTGTGTGTGTGTATGTGCTGGTATAGACTCTGTATTGAGTCACAGTCAGTTGTGTGTGTGTGTGTGCTGGTACAGGCTTTGCACTGAATCAGAGTGAGCCGTCTGTGTGTGTTTGTATGTGTGTGCAAGTAAGGATGGTGCATTGAATCACAGTGAACAGTGTGTGTGTGTGTGTGTGTGCACGGGTGCTAATTTAGGCTATGCTTTGAGTCACAGTGAGCCATGTCTGTGTGTTTCTGCTGGTATAGACTGTGCACACAGTCACATTGAGCCAAGTATGTGTGCGTGTGTTTGTCTTGGTGTAGGCTGTGCATTGAGTCACAGTAGCTGTTTGTGTGTCTGTGCTGGTATAGGCTATGCATTGAGTCACAGTGAGCTGTGTGTGTTTGTGTGCGCTGGTATAGGCTGAGCATTGAGTCACAGTGAGGTGTGTGTCTGTGTATGTGTGTATGTGTTGTGGTATAGGCTCTGCAATGAGTCTCCATGAGCTGTGAGTGTGTGTTTGAGTGTGTGTGTGTGCTGGTATAGGCTGAGCATTGAGTCACAGTGAGGCATGTCTGTGTGCCGGTATAGGCTGTGCATTGAGTTACAGATGTGTGTGTGTGTGTGTGTGTGCAGGTATTGACTGGGCATTGAGCCACATTGAGATGTGTGCATGTGTGTGTGTGTGTGAGTGTGTGCTGGTATAGACTGTGCATTGAGTCACAGGTGTTTGTGTGTGTGTGTGTGTGCTGGAATAGACTGTACATTGAGTCTCAGTCAGTCATGTGTGTGTATGTGTGTGTGTGTGCACTGGTATAGGCTGACTTTGAGTCAGAATGAGGTGAATGTGTGTGTGCATCTGCTGGTATATGCTTTGCATTGAGTCACAATGAGCTATGGGTGTGTGTGTGTGTGTGTGTGTGTGTGCTGGTATAGATTTTACCCTGAGTCACAGGGAGCCGTGTGTGTGCTGGTATAGACTGTGCATTAAGTCTCAGTGAGCTTTTCTTGAGTGTCTGTGGGTGTGTGTGTGTGTGTGCTGGTATAGGCTGTGTACTGACTCACAGTCACTCGTGTGTGTGTGTGTGTGTGTGCAGGTATGGAGGATGCATTGAGTCACAGTCACCCGTGTGTGTGTTTGTGCACGCTGGTATAGGCTGTGCATTCGGTCACAGTTAGGAGTGTTTGTGTATGTATGTGCTGGTATAGGCTGAGCATTGAGCCACAGTGAGGTGCGTGTGTTTGTGTGTGTGTGTGCCGTTAGAATCTGTGCATTGAGTCACAGTGATTCATGTGTGTGTGTGTGCATGTGTGTGTGCTGGTATAGGCTGTGCATTGAGTCACAGTAACCCGTGTGTGTTTGTGCTGGTATAGACTGTGCATTGAGTCACAGCCATGTGTGTGACTGTGTGTGTGCTGGTATAGACCCTGAATTGAGTCACAGTCAGCTGTGTTTGTGTGTGTCTGTGTGTTGGTATAGACTGTGCATGGAGTCACAGTGTGCCGTGTGTGTGTGTGCATGATGGTATAGACTGTGCATTGAGTCACAGTGAGGTGTGTGTGTGTGAGTGCTGGTATAGGCTGTGGACTGAGTCACATTGACCTGTGTGTGTGTGTGTGTGTGCAGGTACGGGTGGTGCATTGAGTCACAGTCAGCGATGTGTGTGTGTGTGTGTGTGTGTGTGTGTGCTGGTATAGACCCTGCATTGAGTCACAGTGAACCGTGTGTGTGTGTCCTGGTATATTCTGAGCATTGAGTCACAGTCAGGTGCATGTGTGTATGTGTTGCTTATAGACTGTGCATTGAGGCACAGTCAGGTGTGTTTTGTGGTTCTGTGTGCTGGTATAGACTGCATTGAATCACAGTCAGCCGTGTGTGTGTGTGTACACAGGTATAGACTGTCCATTAAGTCACACTGGGGTGTGTGTGTGTGTGTGCTTGTATAGAATGTTCATGGAGTCAGTGTTTAGCCATGTTTGTGTGTGTGTGTGTTTGTGTGTCCTGGTGTAGAATCTGCATTGAGTGACAGTGAGCCATGTGTGTGTGCTTGCATAGGCTGCACATTGAGTCACAGTAAGCTGTTCTTGTGTGTGTGTGTGTGTGTGTGCTGGTATAGACTGTGCACTGAGTCACAGTCACCCGTGTGTGTGTGTACAGGCTGTGCATTGAGTCACACTGAGGTGTGTGTGCGGGTGTGCTGGTATAGATGGTGCATTGAGTCACAGTGCCGTGTGTGTGTGTGTCTGCACGCTGGTATAGGCTGTGTATTGAGTCACAGTGAGGGGTGTGTGTGTCTGTGTGTGCTGCTATAGGCTGACCGTTAAGTCACAGTGATGCGGGTGTGTGTGTTTGCTGGTACAGGCTGGGCATTGAGTCACAGGTGTGTGTGTGTGTGCTGGTGCAGGCTGTGCATTGATGCACAGTAAGGTGTGTGTGTGTGTGTCAGTATAGACTCTTCATTGAGTCACAGTGAGACGTGTGTGTGATGGCATAGGCTGTGCATTGAGTCACAGTGAGCCGTGTGTCTGTGTGCTGGTATAGTCTGAGCATTGAGTCACACTGATGTGTGTGTGTGTATGTGCTGGTATGGATGGTGCATTAAGTTACTCTGAGCCGTGTGTGTGTGTGTATGTGCTGCTATAGACTGTGCATTGAGTCACAGCTGAGTGTGTGTGAGTGTGTGTGTCTGTGTGCTGTTATAGGCTATGCCCTGAATCACAGTGAGACGTCTTTGTGTGTTTTTATGTGTGTGTGTGCAGTTATGGACGGTGCATTGAGTCACAGTTTGCCGTGTGTGTGTATGTGTGTGCTGGTACAGGCTATGCATTGAGTCACACTGAGGTGTGTGTATGTGCATGTGTGCTGGTATAGATAGTGCATTGAGTCACCGTGCCATGTGTGTGTGTGTGTCTGTAAGCTGGTATAGGCTGTGTATTGAGTCACAGTGAGGGGTGTGTGTGTCTGTGTGTGCTACTATAGGCTGACCATTGAGTGACAGTGATGTGTGTGTGTGTGTGTGTGCTGGTATAGGCTGCTCATTGAGTCAGAGTGAGGTGTGTGTGTGTTTGTATGTGCTGGTATGGACGGTACATTGAGTTGCACTGAGCCGTGTATAGACTGTGTGTTGAGTCACAGTCAGGTGTGTGTGTGTGTGTGTGTGTGCTGGTATAGACTGTGCAATGAGTCACAGTTGTGTGTGTGTGAGTGTGTGTGTCTGTGTGCTGTTATAGGCTTTGCACTGAGTCACAGTGAGCCTTCTGTGTGTGTTTGTATGTGTGTGCAGATATGGATGGTTCATTGAATCACAGTGAGCAGTGTGTGTGTCTGTGTGCTGGTATAGGTGATTCATTGAGTCACAGTGAGCCATGTGTGAGTGCGTGTTTGTGTTTGTTTGTGTTCTGGTATAGGCTGTGTATCAAGTCACAGTGAGCCCTGTATCTGTGCGTGTGTGTGTGTGTGCTGGTATAGGCTGTGCATTGAGTTATATTAGGGTGTGTGTATGTGCTGGTTTAGGGTGTGCATTGAGTCACAGCTTTGTGTGGGTCTCTGTGTGTGTATGTATGTGTGTGTACTGTTACAGGCTTTGCATTGAGTCACACTGAGGTGTGTGTGCGAGTGTGCTTTTATAGATAGTGCATTGAGTCAGAGTGCCATGTGTGTGTGTCTGCACGCTGGTATAGGCTGTGCATTGAGTCACAGTGAGGGGAGTGTGTGTCTGTGTGTGCTGCTATATGCTGACCATTGTGTCACAGTGAGGTGTGTGTGCGTGTGTGCTGGTATAGGCTGCGCATTGAGTCATAGGTGTGTGTGTGTGTGTGCTGGTGCAGTCTGCACATTTACTCACAGTGAGGTGTGTGTGTGTGTGTGTGTGTGTTGGTATAGACTCTTCATTGAGTCACAGTGAGCCATATGTGTTAGAAGGCATAGGCTGTGCATTGAGTCAGAGTGAGCCGTGTGTCTGTGTGCTGGTATAGTCTGAGCATTGAGTCACACTGAGGTGTGTGTGTGTGTGTGTATGTACTGGTATGGATGGTGCATTGAGTTACACTGAACCGTGTGAGTGTGTATATGTGCTGGTGTAGAATGTGTATTGAGTTATAGTCTGTGTGTGTGTGCTGGTATAGACTGTGCATTGCAACACAGCTGTGTGTGTGAGTGTCTGTGTCTCTGTGCTGTTAAAGGTTTTGCCCTAAATCACAGTGAGCCGACTGTGTGTCTTTTTATGTGTGTGTGTGTCACGTATAGATGGTGCATTGAGTCACAGTGAGCCGTGTGTGTGTATCTGTGTGTGTGTGCTGGTACAGGCTGTGCATTTTGTCACAGTGAGGTGTGTGTGTGTGCATGTGTGCTGGTATACATAGTGCATTCAGTCACAATGCCGTGTGGGTGTTTGTGTCAGCATGCTGGTATAGGTTGTGTAATGAGTCACAGTGAGGGTTGTGTGTCTGTGTGTGCTGCTATAGGCTGACCATTGAGTCACAGTGAGGTCTGTGTGTGTATGTGTGCTGGTATATGCTGCGCATTGAGTCACAGGTATGTGTGGGTGTGTGTGTGTGGTACAGGCTGCGTGTTGAGTCACAGGTGTGTGTGGGTGTGCTGGTGCAGGCTGTGCATTGAGTCACAGTGAGGTGTGTGTGTGTTTGTATATGCCAGTAAGGACGGTGCATTGAGTTGCACTGAGCTGTGTATGTGTGTATGTGTATTTGCTGGTATAGACTGTGTATTGAGTCACAGTCAGTTGTGTCTGTGTGTGTGCTGGTATAGACTGCATTCAGTCACAACCATGTGTGTGTCAGTGTGTTTGTCTGTGTGCTGTTATAGGCTTTGCACTGAATCACAGTAAGCCGTCTGTGTGTGTTTGTATGTGTGTGCAGGTATGGATGGTGCATTGAATCACAGTGAGCAGTGTGTGTGTGAGTGTTTGTGTGTGTGTGCGCATGGGTGCTAATTTAGGCTGTGCCTTGAGTCACAGTGAGCCGTGTGTGTGTGTTTGTGCTGGTATAGACTGTGCAGTGAGTCACAGTTTGTGTGTGTGTCTGTGCTGGTATAGGCTGAGCATTGAGTCACAGTGAGGTGTGTGTCTGCGTATGTGTGTGTGTGTATGTGTTGTGGTATAGGCTCTGCAATGAGTCACCGTGAGCTGTGAGTGTGTGTTTCTGTGTGTGTGTGTGCTGGTATAGGCTGAACATTGAGTCACAGTGAGGCCTGTGTGTGTGCCAGTATAGGCTATGCATTGAGTCACAGATGTGTGTATGTGTGTGTGTGTGTGTGTGTGCAGGTATTGACTGGGCATTGAGCCACATTTAGACGTGTGCGTGTGTTTGTGTTTGTGTGTGTGTATCTGCTGGTATGGAAAGAGCATTGAGTCACACTGAGCCGTGTCTGTGTGTGTGTGTGTGTGCTGGTATAGACCCTGCATTGAGTCACAGTGAGCCGTGTGTGTGTGTGCTGGTATAGTCTGAGCATTGAGTCACAGTGAGTTGCGTGTGTGTATGTGCTGCTTATAGACTGTGCATTGAGTCACAGTCAGCTGTGTTTTGTGTTTCTGTGTGCTGGTATAGACTGCACTGAGTCACAATCAGCCGTGTGTGTGTGTGTGTGTGTGCATGCAGGTATAGACTGTGCATTGAGTCACACTGGGGGTGTGTGTGTGTGTGTGCATCTGAGTGTGCTGGTAGAGACTCTGCATTGAGTCACAGTGAGCCATGTGTGTGTGCTGGCATAAGCTGCTCATTGAGTCATAGTGAGCCGTGTGGGAGTGCTCAGGTATAGCCTGAGCATTGAGTCACAGTGAGTTGCATGTGTGTGTGTGTGTGTGTGCGACTTATAGACTGTGCATGGAATCACACTCAGGTGTGTTTGTGTGCATGTGTGCTGGTATAGGCTGTGCACTGAGTCACAGTGAGCTGTGTTTGTTTGTGTGGGCTGGTATATGATGTGCATTGAGTTACACTGAGCCATGCATGTGTGTGTGTGTGTGTGTGTGTGTGTGTGTGTTGGTATAGGCTGAGCATTGAGTCACAGGTTTGTGTGTGTGTGTGCACATATAAACTTTGTATTGAGCCACAATGAGCCGAGTGTGTGTATGTGTGTATGTGCTGGTATGGATAATGCATTGAGTCACACTGAGCTGGACCTGTGTGTGTGTGTATGTGCTGGTATAGACTCTGCATTGTGTCAGAGTCAGGTGTGTGTGCATGCGTGTGTCTGTGTGCTGGTATAGTTTGTGCATTTATTCACAGTAACAGATGTGTGCATGTGTGTGTGTGTGTGTGTGCTGGTATAGACAGAGCATTGAGTCAAAGTGAGCTATGTGTGTGTGCTGGTATAGGCAGTGCATTGAGTCACAGTGAGGTTTATGTGTGAGTGTGTGTTCAGGTATCGGATGTGAAAAGAGTCACAGTGAGTCATGTATTTGTGTGTGTTTGTGCTGCTATTGGCTGTGCATTGAGTGATAGTGGTGTGTGTGTGTGTATGTGCTGGTAAAGGCTGCACATTGAGTCACAGTGAGGTGTGTGTGTGTGTGAGTGTGTGCTTGTATAGAACGTTCATGGAGTCACAGTTAGCCATGTATGTGTGTGTGTGTGTCTGTTTGTGTGTCCTGGTATAGAATCTGTAGTGAGTAACAGTGAACCATGTGTGTGTGCTGGCATAGGCTGTGCATTGAGTTGCAGTGAGCTGTTCTTGTGTGTGTGTGTGTGTGTGTGTGTGCTGGAATAAGCTCTGCACTGAGTCACAGTTACCCATGTGTGTGTGTACAGGCCATGCATTGAGTCACTCTGATGTGTCAGTGTGTGCAGGTGTGCTGGTATAGATAGTGCATTGAGTCACAGTGCCGTGTGTGTGTGTATCTGCACGCTGGTATAGGGTGTGTATTGAGTCACAGTGAGGGGAGTGTGTGTGTGTGCTGGTATACGTGGTGCATTGAGTCACAGGTATATGTCTGTGTGTGTGTGCTGGTGCAGGCTGTGCATTGATTCCCAGTGAGGTGTGTGTGTGTGTATGTGCTGGTATAGACTCTGTATTGAGTCACAGTCAGTTGTGTGTGTGTGTGTGCTGGTATAGTCTTTGCACTGAATCAGAGTGAGCCATCTGTGTGTGTTTGTATGTGTGTGCAAGTAAGGATGGTGCATGGAATCACAGTTAACAGTGTGTGTGTGTGTGTGTGTGTGCACGGGTGCTAATTTACGCTATGCTTTGAGTCACAGTGAGCCATGTCTGTGTGTTTGTGCTGGTATAGACTGTGCACGGTGTCACATTGAGCCATGTATGTGTGCGTGTGTTTGTCCTGGTGTAGGCTGTGCATTGAGTCACAGTAGCTGTTTGTGTGTCTGTGCTGGTATAGGCTATGCATTGAGTCACAGTGAGCTGTGTGTGTTTATGTGCGCTGGTATAGGTTGAGCATTGAATCACAGTGAGGTGTGTGTCTGTTTATGTGTGCGTGTGTATGTGTTGTGGTATAGGCTCTGCAATGAGTCTCCATGAGCTGTGAGTGTGTGTTTGAGTGTGTGTGTGTGCTGGCATAGGCTGAGCATTGAGTCACAGTGAGGCATGTCTGTGTGCCGGTATAGGCGGTGCATTGAGTTACAGATGTGTGTGTGTGTGTGTGTGTGCAGGTATTGACTGGGCATTGACCACAGTGAGATGTGTGCATGTGTGTGTGTGTGTGTGAGTGTGTGCTGGTATAGACTGTGCATTGAGTCACAGGTGTTTGTGTGTGTGTGTGTGTGCTGGGATAGACTGTACATTGAGTCACATTCAGTCGTGTGTGTATGTGTGTGTGTGTGCACTGCTATAGGCTGACTTTGAGTCTGAATGAGGTGTATGTGTGTGTGCATCTGCTGGTATATGCTTTGCATTGAGTCACAATGAGCTATGGGTGTGTGTGTCTGTGTGTGTGTGTTGGTATAGATTTTACCCTGAGTCACAGGGAGCCGTGTGTGTGCTGGTATAGACTGTGCATTAAGTCTCAGTGAGCTTGTCTTATGTGTGTGTGTGTGTGTGTGTGTGTGTGTGCTGGTATAGGCTGTGCACTGACTCACAGTCACTCGTGTGTGTGTGTGTGTGTGCAGGTATGGAGGATGCATTGAGTCACAGTCACCCGTGTGTGTGTGTGTGTGTGCACGCTGGTATAGGCTGTGCATTCGGTCACATTTTGGAGTGTTTGTGTATGTGTGTTCTGGTATAGGCTGAGCATTGAGCCACAGTGAGGTGCGTGTGTTTGTGTGTGTGTGTTCCGTTAGAATCTGTGCATTGAGTCACAGTGATTCATGTGTGTGTGTGTGCATGTGTGTGTGCTGGTATAGGCTGTGCATTGAGTCACAGTAACCCGTGTGTGTTTGTGCTGGTATAGACTGTGCATTGAGTCACAGCCATGTGTGTGACTGTGTGTGTGCTGGTATAGACCCTGAATTGAGTCACAGTCAGGTGTGTTTGTGTGTGTCTTTGTGCTGGTATAGACTGTGCATGGAGTCGCAGTGTGCCGTGTGTGTGTGTGTGCATGATGGTATAGACTGTGCATTGAGTCACAGTGAGGTGTGTGTCTGTGAGTGCTGTTATAGGCTGTGGACTGAGTCACATTGACCTGTGTGTGTGTGTGTGTGCAGGTATGGATGGTGCATTGAGTCACAGTCAGCGATGTGTGTGTGTTTGTGTGTGTGTGTGTGCTGGTATAGACACTGCATTGAGTCACAGTGAACCGAGTGTGTGTGTGCTGGTATATTCTGAGCATTGAGTCACAGTCAGGTGCATGTGTGTATGTGTTGCTTATAGACTGTGCATTGAGTCACAGTCAGGTGTGTTTTGTGGTTCTGTGTGCTGGTATAGACTGCATTGAATCACAGTCAGCCGTGTGTGTGTGTGTGTACACTGGTATAGACTGTGCATTAAGTCACAATGCGGTGTGTGTGTGTGTGTGCTTGTATAGAATGTTCATGGAGTCAGTGTTTAGCCGTGTTTGTGTGTGTGTGTGTGTGTTTGTGTGTCCTGGTATAGAATCTGCATTGAGTGACAGTAAGCCATGTCTGTGTGCTTGCATAGGCTGCACATTGAGTCGCAGTGAGCTGTTCTTGTGTGTGTGTGTGTGTGCTGGTATGGATGGTGCATTAAGTTACTCTGAGCCGTGTGTGTGTGTGTATGTGCTGCTATAGACTGTGCATTGAGTCACAGCTGTGTTTGTGTGAGTGTGTGTGTCTGTGTTCTGTTATAGGCTTTGCCCTGAATCACAGTGAGACGTCTTTGTGTGTTTTTATGTGTGTGTGTGCAGTTATGGACGGTGCATTGAGTCACAGTTTGCCGTGTGTGTGTATGTGTGTGCTGGTACAGGCTATGCATTGAGTCACACTGAGGTGTGTGTATGTGCATGCGTGCTGGTATAGATAGTGCATTGAGTCACAGTGCCGTGTGTGTGTGTGTGTCTGTAAGCTGGTATAGGCTGTGTATTGAGTCACAGTGAGGGGTGTGTGTGTCTGTGTGTGCTACTATAGGCTGACCATTGAGTCACAGTGAGGTGTGTGTGTGTTTGTATGTGCTGGGATGGACGGTACATTGAGTTGCCCTGAGCCATGTATAGACTGTGTGTTGAGTCACAGTCAGGTGTGTGTGTGTGTGTGTGTGCTGGTGTAGACTGTGCAATGAGTCACAGTTGTGTGTGTGTGAGTGTGTGTGTCTGTGTGCTGTTATAGGCTTTGAACTGAGTCACAGTGAGCCTTCTGTGTGTGTTTGTATGTGTGTGCAGATATGGATGGTTCATTGAATCACAGTGAGCAGTGTGTGTGTCTGTGTGCTGGTATAGACCCTGAATTGTGTCACAGTCAGGTGTGTTTGCGTGTGTCTGTGTGCAGGTATAGTCTGTGCATTAAGTCACAATCAGCCGTGTGTGTGTGTTTGTGCAAAATGGTATAGACTGTGCATTGTGTCACAGTGAGGTGTGTGTGTGTGTGTGAGTGCTGGTATAGCCTGAAAACTGAGTCACATTGAGCCTTGTGTGTGTGTGTGTGTTTGTGTGGTGCTGGCATAGTCTGTGCACTGAGTCACTGTCAGGTGTGTTTCTGTGTGTGTGTGTGCTGGTATAGACTGTGCATTGAGTCAGAGTAAGCCATGTGTGTATGTGTGTCCTGGTATAGGCTGTGCATTGAGTCTCAGTGAGCTGTTCATCTGTGTGTGTGTTTCTTGGTACAGCTGTACACTGAGTGACATTGAGACGTGTTTGAGTGTGTGTGCGTGTGTGTCTGTGTGCTGATACAGGATGCACATTGGGTCAGAGTGAGGTATCTGTGTGTGTGTGTGCTGGTACAGGCTGTACATTGAGTTACAGTGAAGTGTGTGTGGGAGTGTGTGTGTGTGCCGGTAAAGGCTGTGAATTGAGTCACACTGAGCCATGTGTGTGTGTGAGTGTGCTGGTATAGGTTGTGCATTGACTCACAGTCATGGGTGTGTGTGTGTGTGTTTGCATGCTGGGAAAGGCTTTACATTGAGTCAGAGTCTGCAGTGTGTGTGTGTTGTGTGCTGGTACAGACTTTGCATGAGTTACATAGAACCACGTGTGTGTGTGTGTGCTTGTATACAATGTGCACTGAATAACAGTGAGGTGTTCATTGTGTGTGTGTGTGTGCGCACAGGTATGGACGGTGCATTGAGTCTCAGTGAGGGGTGTGTGTGTCTGTGTGTGCTACTATAGCCTGGCCATTGAGTCACAGTGATGTGTGTGTGTGTGTGTGCTGGTATAGGCTGCTCATTGAGTCACAGTGAGGTGTGTGTGTGTTTGTATGTGCTGGTATGGACGGTACATTGAGTTGCACTGAGCCGTGTATAGACTGTGTGTTGAGTCACAGTCATGTGTGTGTGTGTGCGTGTGTGCTGGTATAGACTGTGCAATGAGTCACAGTTGTGTGTGTGTGAGTGTGTGTGTCTGTGTGCTGTTATAGGCTTTGCACTGAGTCACAGTGAGCCTTCTGGTTGTGTTTGTATGTGTGTGCAGATATGGATGGTTCATTGAATCACAGTGAGCAGTGTGTGTGTCTGTGTGCTGTTATAGGTGATTAATTGAGTCACATTGAGCCATGTGTGAGTGCGTGTTTGTGTTTGTTTGTGTTCTGGTATAGGCTGTGTATCAAGTCACAGTGAGCCCTGTATCTGTGCGTGTGTGTGTGTGTGCTGGTATAGGCTGTGCATTGAGTTATATTAGGGTGTGTGTATGTGCTGGTTTAGGGTGTGCATTGAGTCACAGCTTTGTGTGTGTCTGTGTGTCTGTATGTATTTGTGTGTACTGTTACAGGCTTTGCATAGAGTCACACTGAGGTGTCTGTGCGAGTGTGCTTGTATAGATAGTGCATTGAGTCAGAGTGCCATGTGTGTGTGTCTGCACGCTGGTATAGGATGTGCATTGAGTCACAGTGAGGGGAGTGTGCGTCTGTGTGTGCTGCTATATGCTGACCATTGTGTCACAGTGAGGTGTGTGTGCGTCTGTGCTGGTATAGGCTGCGCATTGAGTCATAGGTGTGTGTGTGTGTGTGCTGGTGCTGTCTGCACATTTATTCACAGTGAGGTGTGTGTGTGTGTGTGTGTGTTGGTATAGACTCTTCATTGAGTCACAGTGAGCCATATGTGTTAGAAGGCATAGGCTGTGCATTGAGTCAGAGTGAGCCGTGTGTCTGTGTGCTGGTATAGTCTGAGCATTGAGTCACACTGAGGTGTGTGTGTGTGTGTGTGTATGTACTGGTATGGATGGTGCATTGAGTTACACTGAACCGTGTGAGTGTGTATATGTGCTGGTGTAGAATGTGTATTGAGTTATAGTCTGTGTGTGTGTGCTGGTATAGACTGTGCATTGCAACACAGCTGTGTGTGTGAGTGTCTGTGTCTCTGTGCTGTTAAAGGTTTTGCCCTAAATCACAGTGAGCCGACTGTGTGTCTTTTTATGTGTGTGTGTGTCACGTATAGATGGTGCATTGAGTCACAGTGAGCCGTGTGTGTGTATCTGTGTGTGTGTGCTGGTACAGGCTGTGCATTTTGTCACAGTGAGGTGTGTGTGTGTGCATGTGTGCTGGTATACATAGTGCATTCAGTCACAATGCCGTGTGGGTGTTTGTGTCAGCATGCTGGTATAGGTTGTGTAATGAGTCACAGTGAGGGTTGTGTGTCTGTGTGTGCTGCTATAGGCTGACCATTGAGTCACAGTGAGGTCTGTGTGTGTATGTGTGCTGGTATATGCTGCGCATTGAGTCACAGGTATGTGTGGGTGTGTGTGTGTGGTACAGGCTGCGTGTTGAGTCACAGGTGTGTGTGGGTGTGCTGGTGCAGGCTGTGCATTGAGTCACAGTGAGGTGTGTGTGTGTTTGTATATGCCAGTAAGGACGGTGCATTGAGTTGCACTGAGCTGTGTATGTGTGTATGTGTATTTGCTGGTATAGACTGTGTATTGAGTCACAGTCAGTTGTGTCTGTGTGTGTGCTGGTATAGACTGCATTCAGTCACAACCATGTGTGTGTCAGTGTGTTTGTCTGTGTGCTGTTATAGGCTTTGCACTGAATCACAGTAAGCCGTCTGTGTGTGTTTGTATGTGTGTGCAGGTATGGATGGTGCATTGAATCACAGTGAGCAGTGTGTGTGTGAGTATTTGTGTGTGTGTGCGCATGGGTGCTAATTTAGGCTGTGCCTTGAGTCACAGTGAGCCGTGTGTGTGTGTTTGTGCTGGTATAGACTGTGCAGTGAGTCACAGTTTGTGTGTGTGTCTGTGTTGGTATAGGCTGAGCATTGAGTCACAGTGAGGTGTGTGTCTGCGTATGTGTGTGTGTGTATGTGTTGTGGTATAGGCTCTGCAATGAGTCACCGTGAGCTGTGAGTGTGTGTTTCTGTGTGTGTGTGTGCTGGTATAGGCTGAACATTGAGTCACAGTGAGGCCTGTGTGTGTGCCAGTATAGGCTATGCATTGAGTCACAGATGTGTGTATGTGTGTGTGTGTGTGTGTGCAGGTATTGACTGGGCATTGAGCCACATTTAGACGTGTGCGTGTGTTTGTGTTTGTGTGTGTGTATCTGCTGGTATGGAAAGAGCATTGAGTCACACTGAGCCGTGTCTGTGTGTGTGTGTGTGTGTGTGTGTGCTGGTATAGACCCTGCATTGAGTCACAGTGAGCCGTGTGTGTGTGTGCTGGTATAGTCTGAGCATTGAGTCACAGTGAGTTGCGTGTGTGTATGTGCTGCTTATAGACTGTGCATTGAGTCACAGTCAGCTGTGTTTTGTGTTTCTGTGTGCTGGTATAGACTGCACTGAATCACAATCAGCCGTGTGTGTGTGTGTGTGTGTGTGCATGCAGGTATAGACTGTGCATTGAGTCACACTGGGGGTGTGTGTGTGTGTGTGCATCTGAGTGTGCTGGTAGAGACTCTGCATTGAGTCACAGTGAGCCATGTGTGTGTGCTGGCATAAGCTGCTCATTGAGTCATAGTGAGCCATGTGGGAGTGCTCAGGTATAGCCTGAGCATTGAGTCACAGTGAGTTGCATGTGTGTGTGTGTGTGTGTGCGACTTATAGACTGTGCATGGAATCACACTCAGGTGTGTTTGTGTGCATGTGTGCTGGTATAGGCTGTGCACTGAGTCACAGTGAGCTGTGTTTGTTTGTGTGGGCTGGTATATGATGTGCATTGAGTTACACTGAGCCATGCATGTGTGTGTGTGTGTGTGTGTGTGTGTGTGTGTTGGTATAGGCTGAGCATTGAGTCACAGGTTTGTGTGTGTGTGTGTACATATAAACTTTGTATTGAGCCACAATGAGCCGAGTGTGTGTATGTGTGTATGTGCTGGTATGGATAATGCATTGAGTCACACTGAGCTGGACCTGTGTGTGTGTGTATGTGCTGGTATAGACTCTGCATTGTGTCAGAGTCAGGTGTGTGTGCATGCGTGTGTCTGTGTGCTGGTATAGTTTGTGCATTTTTTCACAGTAACAGATGTGTGCGTGTGTGTGTGTGTGTGTGCTTGTATAGACAGAGCATTGAGTCAAAGTGAGCTATGTGTGTGTGCTGGTATAGGCAGTGCATTGAGTCACAGTGAGGTTTATGTGTGAGTGTGTGTTCAGGTATCGGATGTGAAAAGAGTCACAGTGAGTCATGTATTTGTGTGTGTTTGTGCTGCTATTGGCTGTGCATTGAGTGATAGGGGTGTGTGTGTGTGTATGTGCTGGTAAAGGCTGCACATTGAGTCACAGTGAGGTGTGTGTGTGTGTGAGTGTGTGCTTGTATAGAATGTTCATGGAGTCACAGTTAGCCATGTGTGTGTGTGTGTGTGTCTGTTTGTGTGTCCTGGTATAGAATCTGTAGTGAGTAACAGTGAACCATGTGTGTGTGCTGGCATAGGCTGTGCATTGAGTTGCAGTGAGCTGTTCTTGTGTGTGTGTGTGTGTGTGTGCTGGTATAAGCTCTGCACTGAGTCACAGTCACCCGTGTGTGTGTGTACATGCCATGCATTGAGTCACACTGATGTGTGGGTGTGTGCAGGTGTGCTGGTATAGATAATGCATTGAGTCACAGTGCCGTGTGTGTGTGTATCTGCACGCTGGTATAGGGTGTGTATTGAGTCACAGTGAGGGGAGTGTGTGTGTGTGCTGGTATACGTGGTGCATTGAGTCACAGGTATATGTGTGTGTGTGTGTGCTGGTGCAGGCTGTGCATTGATTCCCAGTGAGGTGTGTGTGTGTGTGTGTGCTGGTATAGACTCTGTATTGAGTCACAGTCAGTTGTGTGTGTGTGTGTGCTGGTATAGTCTTTGCACTGAATCAGAGTGAGCCGTCTGTGTGTGTTTGTATGTGTGTGCAAGTAAGGATGGTTCATGGAATCACAGTTAACAGTGTGTGTGTGTGTGTGTGTGTGCACGGGTGCTAATTTACGCTATGCTTTGAGTCACAGTGAGCAATGTCTGTGTGTTTGTGCTGGTATAGACTGTGCACGGTGTCACATTGAGCCATGTATGTGTGCGTGTGTTTGTCCTGGTGTAGGCTGTGCATTGAGTCACAGTAGCTGTTTGTGTGTCTGTGCTGGTATAGGCTATGCATTGAGTCACAGTGAGCTGTGTGTGTTTATGTGCGCTGGTATAGGTTGAGCATTGAATCACAGTGAGGTGTGTGTCTGTTTATGTGTGCGTGTGTATGTGTTGTGGTATAGGCTCTGCAATGAGTCTCCATGAGCTGTGAGTGTGTGTTTGAGTGTGTGTGTGTGCTGGTATAGGCTGAGCATTGAGTCACAGTGAGGCATGTCTGTGTGCCGGTATAGGCGGTGCATTGAGTTACAGATGTGTGTGTGTGTGTGTGTGTGTGTGCAGGTATTGACTGGGCATTGACCACAGTGAGATGTGTGCATGTGTGTGTGTGTGTGTGTGAGTGTGTGCTGGTATAGACTGTGCATTGAGTCACAGGTGTTTGTGTGTGTGTGTGTGTGCTGGGATAGACTGTACATTGAGTCACATTCAGTCGTGTGTGTATGTGTGTGTGTGTGCACTGCTATAGGCTGACTTTGAGTCTGAATGAGGTGTATGTGTGTGTGCATCTGCTGGTATATGCTTTGCATTGAGTCACAATGAGCTATGGGTGTGTGTGTCTGTGTGTGTGTGTTGGTATAGATTTTACCCTGAGTCACAGGGAGCCGTGTGTGTGCTGGTATAGACTGTGCATTAAGTCTCAGTGAGCTTGTCTTATGTGTGTGTGTGTGTGTGTGTGTGTGTGTGCTGGTATAGGCTGTGCACTGACTCACAGTCACTCCTGTGTGTGTGTGTGTGTGTGTGCAGGTATGGAGGATGCATTGAGTCACAGTCACCCGTGTGTGTGTGTGTGTGCACGCTGGTATAGGCTGTGCATTCGGTCACATTTTGGAGTGTTTGTGTATGTGTGTTCTGGTATAGGCTGAGCATTGAGCCACAGTGAGGTGCGTGTGTTTGTGTGTGTGTGTGCCGTTAGAATCTGTGCATTGAGTCACAGTGATTCATGTGTGTGTGTGTGCATGCGTGTGTGCTGGTATAGGCTGTGCATTGAGTCACAGTAACCCGTGTGTGTTTGTGCTGGTATAGACTGTGCATTGAGTCACAGCCATGTGTGTGACTGTGTGTGTGCTGGTATAGACCCTGAATTGAGTCACAGTCAGGTGTGTTTGTGTGTGTCTGTGTGCTGGTATAGACTGTGCATGGAGTCACAGTGTGCCGTGTGTGTGTGTGTGCATGATGGTATAGACTGTGCATTGAGTCACAGTGAGGTGTGTGTCTGTGAGTGCTGTTATAGGCTGTGGACTGAGTCACATTGACCTGTGTGTGTGTGTGTGTGCAGGTATGGATGGTGCATTGAGTCACAGTCAGCGATGTGTGTGTGTGTGTGTGTGTGTGTGTGTGTGTGTGCTGGTATAGACACTGCATTGAGTCACAGTGAACCGTGTGTGTGTGTGCTGGTATATTCTGAGCATTGAGTCACAGTCAGGTGCATGTGTGTATGTGTTGCTTATAGACTGTGCATTGAGTCACAGTCAGGTGTGTTTTGTGGTTCTGTGTGCTGGTATAGACTGCATTGAATCACAGTCAGCCGTGTGTGTGTGTGTGTACACTGGTATAGACTGTGCATTAAGTCACAGTGCGGTGTGTGTGTGTGTGTGCTTGTATAGAATGTTCATGGAGTCAGTGTTTAGCCGTGTTTGTGTGTGTGTGTGTGTGTTTGTGTGTCCTGGTATAGAATCTGCATTGAGTGACAGTCAGCCATGTCTGTGTGCTTGCATAGGCTGCGCATTGAGTCGCAGTGAGCTGTTCTTGTGTGTGTGTGTGTGTGTGCTGGTATGGATGGTGCATTAAGTTACTCTGAGCCGTGTGTGTGTGTGTATGTGCTGCTATAGATTGTGCATTGAGTCACAGCTGTGTTTGTGTGAGTGTGTGTGTCTGTGTTCTGTTATAGGCTTTGCCCTGAATCACAGTGAGACGTCTTTGTGTGTTTTTATGTGTGTGTGTGCAGTTATGGACGGTGCATTGAGTCACAGTTTGCCGTGTGTGTGTATGTGTGTGCTGGTACAGGCTATGCATTGAGTCACACTGAGGTGTGTGTATGTGCATGTGTGCTGGTATAGACACTGCATTGAGTCACAGTGCCGTGTGTGTGTGTGTGTCTGTAAGCTGGTATAGGCTGTGTATTGAGTCACAGTGAGGGGTGTGTGTGTCTGTGTGTGCTACTATAGGCTGACCATTGAGTCACAGTGAGGTGTGTGTGTGTTTGTATGTGCTGGGATGGACGGTACATTGAGTTGCCCTGAGCCATGTATAGACTGTGTGTTGAGTCACAGTCAGGTGTGTGTGTGTGTGTGTGCTGGTGTAGACTGTGCAATGAGTCACAGTTGTGTGTGTGTGAGTGTGTGTGTCTGTGTGCTGTTATAGGCTTTGCACTGAGTCACAGTGAGCCTTCTGTGTGTGTTTGTATGTGTGTGCAGATATGGATGGTTCATTGAATCACAGTGAGCAGTGTGTGTGTCTGTGTGCTGGTATAGGTGATTCATTGAGTCACAGTGAGCCATGTGTGAGTGCGTGTTTGTGTTTGTTTGTGTTCTGGTATAGGCTGTGTATCAAGTCACAGTGAGCCCTGTATCTGTGCGTGTGTGTGTGTGTGCTGGTATAGGCTGTGCTTTGAGTTATATTAGGGTGTGTGTATGTGCTGGTTTAGGGTGTGCATTGAGTCACAGCTTTGTGTGTGTCTGTGTGTGTGTATGTATGTGTGTGTACTGTTACAGGCTTTGCATTGAGTCACACTGAGGTGTGTGTGCGAGTGTGCTTGTATAGATAGTGCATTGAGTCAGAGTGCCATGTGTGTGTGTCTGCACGCTGGTATAGGCTGTGCATTGAGTCACAGTGAGGGGAGTGTGTGTCTGTGTGTGCTGCTATATGCTGACCATTGTGTCACAGTGAGGTGTGTGTGCGTGTGTGCTGGTATAGGCTGCGCATTGAGTTATAGGTGTGTGTGTGTGTGTGCTGGTGCAGTCTGCACATTTACTCACAGTGAGGTGTGTGTGTGTGTGTGTTGGTATAGACTCTTCATTGAGTCACAGTGAGCCATATGTGTTAGAAGGCATAGGCTGTGCATTGAGTCAGAGTGAGCCGTGTGTCTGTGTGCTGGTATAGTCTGAGCATTGAGTCACACTGAGGTGTGTGTGTGTGTGTGTATGTACTGGTATGGATGGTGCATTGAGTTACACTGAACCGTGTGAGTGTGTATATGTGCTGGTGTAGAATGTGTATTGAGTTATAGTCTGTGTGTGTGTGCTGGTATAGACTGTGCATTGCAACACAGCTGTGTGTGTGAGTGTCTGTGTCTCTGTGCTGTTAAAGGTTTTGCCCTAAATCACAGTGAGCCGACTGTGTGTCTTTTTATGTGTGTGTGTGTCACGTATAGATGGTGCATTGAGTCACAGTGAGCCGTGTGTGTGTATCTGTGTGTGTGTGCTGGTACAGGCTGTGCATTTTGTCACAGTGAGGTGTGTGTGTGTGCATGTGTGCTGGTATACATAGTGCATTCAGTCACAATGCCGTGTGGGTGTTTGTGTCAGCATGCTGGTATAGGTTGTGTAATGAGTCACAGTGAGGGTTGTGTGTCTGTGTGTGCTGCTATAGGCTGACCATTGAGTCACAGTGAGGTCTGTGTGTGTATGTGTGCTGGTATATGCTGCGCATTGAGTCACAGGTATGTGTGGGTGTGTGTGTGTGGTACAGGCTGCGTGTTGAGTCACAGGTGTGTGTGGGTGTGCTGGTGCAGGCTGTGCATTGAGTCACATTGAGGTGTGTGTGTGTTTGTATATGCCAGTAAGGACGGTGCATTGAGTTGCACTGAGCTGTGTATGTGTGTATGTGTATTTGCTGGTATAGACTGTGTATTGAGTCACAGTCAGTTGTGTCTGTGTGTGTGCTGGTATAGACTGCATTCAGTCACAACCATGTGTGTGTCAGTGTGTTTGTCTGTGTGCTGTTATAGGCTTTGCACTGAATCACAGTAAGCCGTCTGTGTGTGTTTGTATGTGTGTGCAGGTATGGATGGTGCATTGAATCACAGTGAGCAGTGTGTGTGTGAGTGTTTGTGTGTGTGTGCGCATGGGTGCTAATTTAGGCTGTGCCTTGAGTCACAGTGAGCCGTGTGTGTGTGTTTGTGCTGGTATAGACTGTGCAGTGAGTCACAGTTTGTGTGTGTGTCTGTGCTGGTATAGGCTGAGCATTGAGTCACAGTGAAGTGTGTGTCTGCGTATGTGTGTGTGTGTATGTGTTGTGGTATAGGCTCTGCAATGAGTCACCGTGAGCTGTGAGTGTGTGTTTCTGTGTGTGTGTGTGCTGGTATAGGCTGAACATTGAGTCACAGTGAGGCCTGTGTGTGTGCCAGTATAGGCTATGCATTGAGTCACAGATGTGTGTATGTGTGTGTGTGTGTGTGTGTGCAGGTATTGACTGGGCATTGAGCCACATTTAGACGTGTGCGTGTGTTTGTGTTTGTGTGTGTGTATCTGCTGGTATGGAAAGAGCATTGAGTCACACTGAGCCGTGTCTGTGTGTGTGTGTGTGTGTGTGTGTGCTGGTATAGACCCTGCATTGAGTCACAGTGAGCCGTGTGTGTGTGTGCTGGTATAGTCTGAGCATTGAGTCACAGTGAGTTGCGTGTGTGTATGTGCTGCTTATAGACTGTGCATTGAGTCACAGTCAGCTGTGTTTTGTGTTTCTGTGTGCTGGTATAGACTGCACTGAGTCACAATCAGCCGTGTGTGTGTGTGTGTGTGTGTGCATGCAGGTATAGACTGTGCATTGAGTCACACTGGGGGTGTGTGTGTGTGTGTGCATCTGAGTGTGCTGGTAGAGACTCTGCATTGAGTCACAGTGAGCCATGTGTGTGTGCTGGCATAAGCTGCTCATTGAGTCATAGTGAGCCGTGTGGGAGTGCTCAGGTATAGCCTGAGCATTGAGTCACAGTGAGTTGCATGTGTGTGTGTGTGTGTGTGCGACTTATAGACTGTGCATGGAATCACACTCAGGTGTGTTTGTGTGCATGTGTGCTGGTATAGGCTGTGCACTGAGTCACAGTGAGCTGTGTTTGTTTGTGTGGGCTGGTATATGATGTGCATTGAGTTACACTGAGCCATGCATGTGTGTGTGTGTGTGTGTGTGTGTGTGTGTTGGTATAGGCTGAGCATTGAGTCACAGGTTTGTGTGTGTGTGTGCACATATAAACTTTGTATTGAGCCACAATGAGCCGAGTGTGTGTATGTGTGTATGTGCTGGTATGGATAATGCATTGAGTCACACTGAGCTGGACCTGTGTGTGTGTGTATGTGCTGGTATAGACTCTGCATTGTGTCAGAGTCAGGTGTGTGTGCATGCGTGTGTCTGTGTGCTGGTATAGTTTGTGCATTTATTCACAGTAACAGATGTGTGCATGTGTGTGTGTGTGTGTGTGCTGGTATAGACAGAGCATTGAGTCAAAGTGAGCTATGTGTGTGTGCTGGTATAGGCAGTGCATTGAGTCACAGTGAGCTTTATGTGTGAGTGTGTGTTCAGGTATCGGATGTGAAAAGAGTCACAGTGAGTCATGTATTTGTGTGTGTTTGTGCTGCTATTGGCTGTGCATTGAGTGATAGTGGTGTGTGTGTGTGTATGTGCTGGTAAAGGCTGCACATTGAGTCACAGTGAGGTGTGTGTGTGTGTGAGTGTGTGCTTGTATAGAACGTTCATGGAGTCACAGTTAGCCATGTATGTGTGTGTGTGTGTCTGTTTGTGTGTCCTGGTATAGAATCTGTAGTGAGTAACAGTGAACCATGTGTGTGTGCTGGCATAGGCTGTGCATTGAGTTGCAGTGAGCTGTTCTTGTGTGTGTGTGTGTGTGTGTGTGTGCTGGAATAAGCTCTGCACTGAGTCACAGTTACCCATGTGTGTGTGTACAGGCCATGCATTGAGTCACTCTGATGTGTCAGTGTGTGCAGGTGTGCTGGTATAGATAGTGCATTGAGTCACAGTGCCGTGTGTGTGTGTATCTGCACGCTGGTATAGGGTGTGTATTGAGTCACAGTGAGGGGAGTGTGTGTGTGTGCTGGTATACGTGGTGCATTGAGTCACAGGTATATGTGTGTGTGTGTGTGCTGGTGCAGGCTGTGCATTGATTCCCAGTGAGGTGTGTGTGTGTGTATGTGCTGGTATAGACTCTGTATTGAGTCACAGTCAGTTGTGTGTGTGTGTGTGCTGGTATAGTCTTTGCACTGAATCAGAGTGAGCCGTCTGTGTGTGTTTGTATGTGTGTGCAAGTAAGGATGGTGCATGGAATCACAGTTAACAGTGTGTGTGTGTGTGTGTGTGTGTGCACGGGTGCTAATTTACGCTATGCTTTGAGTCACAGTGAGCCATGTCTGTGTGTTTGTGCTGGTATAGACTGTGCACGGTGTCACATTGAGCCATGTATGTGTGCGTGTGTTTGTCCTGGTGTAGGCTGTGCATTGAGTCACAGTAGCTGTTTGTGTGTCTGTGCTGGTATAGGCTATGCATTGAGTCACAGTGAGCTGTGTGTGTTTATGTGCGCTGGTATAGGTTGAGCATTGAATCACAGTGAGGTGTGTGTCTGTTTATGTGTGCGTGTGTATGTGTTGTGGTATAGGCTCTGCAATGAGTCTCCATGAGCTGTGAGTGTGTGTTTGAGTGTGTGTGTGTGCTGGCATAGGCTGAGCATTGAGTCACAGTGAGGCATGTCTGTGTGCCGGTATAGGCGGTGCATTGAGTTACAGATGTGTGTGTGTGTGTGTGTGTGCAGGTATTGACTGGGCATTGACCACAGTGAGATGTGTGCATGTGTGTGTGTGTGTGTGAGTGTGTGCTGGTATAGACTGTGCATTGAGTCACAGGTGTTTGTGTGTGTGTGTGTGTGCTGGGATAGACTGTACATTGAGTCACATTCAGTCGTGTGTGTATGTGTGTGTGTGTGCACTGCTATAGGCTGACTTTGAGTCTGAATGAGGTGTATGTGTGTGTGCATCTGCTGGTATATGCTTTGCATTGAGTCACAATGAGCTATGGGTGTGTGTGTCTGTGTGTGTGTGTTGGTATAGATTTTACCCTGAGTCACAGGGAGCCGTGTGTGTGCTGGTATAGACTGTGCATTAAGTCTCAGTGAGCTTGTCTTATGTGTGTGTGTGTGTGTGTGTGTGTGTGTGTGTGTGTGTGCTGGTATAGGCTGTGCACTGACTCACAGTCACTCGTGTGTGTGTGTGTGTGTGCAGGTATGGAGGATGCATTGAGTCACAGTCACCCGTGTGTGTGTGTGTGTGTGCACGCTGGTATAGGCTGTGCATTCGGTCACATTTTGGAGTGTTTGTGTATGTGTGTTCTGGTATAGGCTGAGCATTGAGCCACAGTGAGGTGCGTGTGTTTGTGTGTGTGTGTGCCGTTAGAATCTGTGCATTGAGTCACAGTGATTCATGTGTGTGTGTGTGCATGTGTGTGTGCTGGTATAGGCTGTGCATTGAGTCACAGTAACCCGTGTGTGTTTGTGCTGGTATAGACTGTGCATTGAGTCACAGCCATGTGTGTGACTGTGTGTGTGCTGGTATAGACCCTGAATTGAGTCACAGTCAGGTGTGTTTGTGTGTGTCTTTGTGCTGGTATAGACTGTGCATGGAGTCGCAGTGTGCCGTGTGTGTGTGTGTGCATGATGGTATAGACTGTGCATTGAGTCACAGTGAGGTGTGTGTCTGTGAGTGCTGTTATAGGCTGTGGACTGAGTCACATTGACCTGTGTGTGTGTGTGTGTGCAGGTATGGATGGTGCATTGAGTCACAGTCAGCGATGTGTGTGTGTGTGTGTGTGTGTGTGTGTGTGCTGGTATAGACACTGCATTGAGTCACAGTGAACCGAGTGTGTGTGTGCTGGTATATTCTGAGCATTGAGTCACAGTCAGGTGCATGTGTGTATGTGTTGCTTATAGACTGTGCATTGAGTCACAGTCAGGTGTGTTTTGTGGTTCTGTGTGCTGGTATAGACTGCATTGAATCACAGTCAGTCGTGTGTGTGTGTGTGTACACTGGTATAGACTGTGCATTAAGTCACAATGCGGTGTGTGTGTGTGTGTGCTTGTATAGAATGTTCATGGAGTCAGTGTTTAGCCGTGTTTGTGTGTGTGTGTGTGTGTTTGTGTGTCCTGGTATAGAATCTGCATTGAGTGACAGTGAGCCATGTCTGTGTGCTTGCATAGGCTGCACATTGAGTCGCAGTGAGCTGTTCTTGTGTGTGTGTGTGTGTGCTGGTATGGATGGTGCATTAAGTTACTCTGAGCCGTGTGTGTGTGTGTATGTGCTGCTATAGACTGTGCATTGAGTCACAGCTGTGTTTGTGTGAGTGTGTGTGTCGGTGTTCTGTTATAGGCTTTGCCCTGAATCACAGTGAGACGTCTTTGTGTGTTTTTATGTGTGTGTGTGCAGTTATGGACGGTGCATTGAGTCACAGTTTGCCGTGTGTGTGTATGTGTGTGCTGGTACAGGCTATGCATTGAGTCACACTGAGGTGTGTGTATGTGCATGCGTGCTGGTATAGATAGTGCATTGAGTCACAGTGCCGTGTGTGTGTGTGTGTCTGTAAGCTGGTATAGGCTGTGTATTGAGTCACAGTGAGGGGTGTGTGTGTCTGTGTGTGCTACTATAGGCTGACCATTGAGTCACAGTGAGGTGTGTGTGTGTTTGTATGTGCTGGGATGGACGGTACATTGAGTTGCCCTGAGCCATGTATAGACTGTGTGTTGAGTCACAGTCAGGTGTGTGTGTGTGTGTGTGCTGGTGTAGACTGTGCAATGAGTCACAGTTGTGTGTGTGTGAGTGTGTGTGTCTGTGTGCTGTTATAGGCTTTGAACTGAGTCACAGTGAGCCTTCTGTGTGTGTTTGTATGTGTGTGCAGATATGGATGGTTCATTGAATCACAGTGAGCAGTGTGTGTGTCTGTGTGCTGGTATAGACCCTGAATTGTGTCACAGTCAGGTGTGTTTGCGTGTGTCTGTGTGCAGGTATAGTCTGTGCATTAAGTCACAATCAGCCGTGTGTGTGTGTTTGTGCAAAATGGTATAGACTTTGCATTGTGTCACAGTGAGGTGTGTGTGTGTGTGTGAGTGCTGGTATAGCCTGAAAACTGAGTCACATTGAGCCTTGTGTGTGTGTGTGTGTTTGTGTGGTGCTGGCATAGTCTGTGCACTGAGTCACTGTCAGGTGTGTTTCTGTGTGTGTGTGTGCTGGTATAGACTGTGCATTGAGTCAGAGTAAGCCATGTGTGTATGTGTGTCCTGGTATAGGCTGTGCATTGAGTCTCAGTGAGCTGTTCATCTGTGTGTGTGTTTCTTGGTACAGCTGTACACTGAGTGACATTGAGACGTGTTTGAGTGTGTGTGCGTGTGTGTCTGTGTGCTGATACAGGATGCACATTGGGTCAGAGTGAGGTATCTGTGTGTGTGTGTGCTGGTACAGGCTGTACATTGAGTTACAGTGAAGTGTGTGTGGGAGTGTGTGTGTGTGCCGGTAAAGGCTGTGAATTGAGTCACACTGAGCCATGTGTGTGTGTGAGTGTGCTGGTATAGGTTGTGCATTGACTCACAGTCATGGGTGTGTGTGTGTGTGTGTGCATGCTGGGAAAGGCTTTACATTGAGTCAGAGTCTGCAGTGTGTGTGTGTTGTGTGCTGGTACAGACTTTGCATGAGTTACATAGAACCACGTGTGTGTGTGTGTGCTTGTATACAATGTGCACTGAATAACAGTGAGGTGTTCATTGTGTGTGTGTGTGTGCACACAGGTATGGACGGTGCATTGAGTCTCAGTGAGGGGTGTGTGTGTCTGTGTGTGCTACTATAGCCTGGCCATTGAGTCACAGTGATGTGTGTGTGTGTGTGTGCTGGTATAGGCTGCTCATTGAGTCACAGTGAGGTGTGTGTGTTTTTGTATGTGCTGGTATGGACGGTACATTGAGTTGCACTGAGCCGTGTATAGACTGTGTGTTGAGTCACAGTCATGTGTGTGTGTGTGCGTGTGTGCTGGTATAGACTGTGCAATGAGTCACAGTTGTGTGTGTGTGAGTGTGTGTGTCTGTGTGCTGTTATAGGCTTTGCACTGAGTCACAGTGAGCCTTCTGGTTGTGTTTGTATGTGTGTGCAGATATGGATGGTTCATTGAATCACAGTGAGCAGTGTGTGTGTCTGTGTGCTGTTATAGGTGATTAATTGAGTCACATTGAGCCATGTGTGAGTGCGTGTTTGTGTTTGTTTGTGTTCTGGTATAGGCTGTGTATCAAGTCACAGTGAGCCCTGTATCTGTGCGTGTGTGTGTGTGTGCTGGTATAGGCTGTGCATTGAGTTATATTAGGGTGTGTGTATGTGCTGGTTTAGGGTGTGCATTGAGTCACAGCTTTGTGTGTGTCTGTGTGTCTGTATGTATTTGTGTGTACTGTTACAGGCTTTGCATAGAGTCACACTGAGGTGTCTGTGCGAGTGTGCTTGTATAGATAGTGCATTGAGTCAGAGTGCCATGTGTGTGTGTCTGCACGCTGGTATAGGATGTGCATTGAGTCACAGTGAGGGGAGTGTGCGTCTGTGTGTGCTGCTATATGCTGACCATTGTGTCACAGTGAGGTGTGTGTGCGTCTGTGCTGGTATAGGCTGCGCATTGAGTCATAGGTGTGTGTGTGTGTGTGCTGGTGCTGTCTGCACATTTATTCACAGTGAGGTGTGTGTGTGTGTGTGTGTGTTGGTATAGACTCTTCATTGAGTCACAGTGAGCCATATGTGTTAGAAGGCATAGGCTGTGCATTGAGTCAGAGTGAGCCGTGTGTCTGTGTGCTGGTATAGTCTGAGCATTGAGTCACACTGAGGTGTGTGTGTGTGTGTGTGTATGTACTGGTATGGATGGTGCATTGAGTTACACTGAACCGTGTGAGTGTGTATATGTGCTGGTGTAGAATGTGTATTGAGTTATAGTCTGTGTGTGTGTGCTGGTATAGACTGTGCATTGCAACACAGCTGTGTGTGTGAGTGTCTGTGTCTCTGTGCTGTTAAAGGTTTTGCCCTAAATCACAGTGAGCCGACTGTGTGTCTTTTTATGTTTGTGTGTGTCACGTATAGATGGTGCATTGAGTCACAGTGAGCCGTGTGTGTGTATCTGTGTGTGTGTGCTGGTACAGGCTGTGCATTTTGTCACAGTGAGGTGTGTGTGTGTGCATGTGTGCTGGTATACATAGTGCATTCAGTCACAATGCCGTGTGGGTGTTTGTGTCAGCATGCTGGTATAGTTTGTGTAATGAGTCACAGTGAGGGTTGTGTGTCTGTGTGTGCTGCTATAGGCTGACCATTGAGTCACAGTGAGGTCTGTGTGTGTATGTGTGCTGGTATATGCTGCGCATTGAGTCACAGGTATGTGTGGGTGTGTGTGTGTGGTACAGGCTGCGTGTTGAGTCACAGGTGTGTGTGGGTGTGCTGGTGCAGGCTGTGCATTGAGTCACAGTGAGGTGTGTGTGTGTTTGTATATGCCAGTAAGGACGGTGCATTGAGTTGCACTGAGCTGTGTATGTGTGTATGTGTATTTGCTGGTATAGACTGTGTATTGAGTCACAGTCAGTTGTGTCTGTGTGTGTGCTGGTATAGACTGCATTCAGTCACAACCATGGGTGTGTCAGTGTGTTTGTCTGTGTGCTGTTATAGGCTTTGCACTGAATCACAGTAAGCCGTCTGTGTGTGTTTGTATGTGTGTGCAGGTATGGATGGTGCATTGAATCACAGTGAGCAGTGTGTGTGTGAGTGTTTGTGTGTGTGTGCGCATGGGTGCTAATTTAGGCTGTGCCTTGAGTCACAGTGAGCCGTGTGTGTGTGTTTGTGCTGGTATAGACTGTGCAGTGAGTCACAGTTTGTGTGTGTGTCTGTGTTGGTATAGGCTGAGCATTGAGTCACAGTGAGGTGTGTGTCTGCGTATGTGTGTGTGTGTATGTGTTGTGGTATAGGCTCTGCAATGAGTCACCGTGAGCTGTGAGTGTGTGTTTCTGTGTGTGTGTGTGCTGGTATAGGCTGAACATTGAGTCACAGTGAGGCCTGTGTGTGTGCCAGTATAGGCTATGCATTGAGTCACAGATGTGTGTATGTGTGTGTGTGTGTGTGTGCAGGTATTGACTGGGCATTGAGCCACATTTAGACGTGTGCGTGTGTTTGTGTTTGTGTGTGTGTATCTGCTGGTATGGAAAGAGCATTGAGTCACACTGAGCCGTGTCTGTGTGTGTGTGTGTGTGTGTGTGTGCTGGTATAGACCCTGCATTGAGTCACAGTGAGCCGTGTGTGTGTGTGCTGGTATAGTCTGAGCATTGAGTCACAGTGAGTTGCGTGTGTGTATGTGCTGCTTATAGACTGTGCATTGAGTCACAGTCAGCTGTGTTTTGTGTTTCTGTGTGCTGGTATAGACTGCACTGAGTCACAATCAGCCGTGTGTGTGTGTGTGTGTGTGCATGCAGGTATAGACTGTGCATTGAGTCACACTGGGGGTGTGTGTGTGTGTGTGCATCTGAGTGTGCTGGTAGAGACTCTGCATTGAGTCACAGTGAGCCATGTGTGTGTGCTGGCATAAGCTGCTCATTGGGTCATAGTGAGCCATGTGGGAGTGCTCAGGTATAGCCTGAGCATTGAGTCACAGTGAGTTGCATGTGTGTGTGTGTGTGTGTGTGCGACTTATAGACTGTGCATGGAATCACACTCAGGTGTGTTTGTGTGCATGTGTGCTGGTATAGGCTGTGCACTGAGTCACAGTGAGCTGTGTTTGTTTGTGTGGGCTGGTATATGATGTGCATTGAGTTACACTGAGCCATGCATGTGTGTGTGTGTGTGTGTGTGTGTGTGTGTTGGTATAGGCTGAGCATTGAGTCACAGGTTTGTGTGTGTGTGTGCACATATAAACTTTGTATTGAGCCACAATGAGCCGAGTGTGTGTATGTGTGTATGTGCTGGTATGGATAATGCATTGAGTCACACTGAGCTGGACCTGTGTGTGTTTGTATGTGCTGGTATAGACTCTGCATTGTGTCAGAGTCAGGTGTGTGTGCATGCGTGTGTCTGTGTGCTGGTATAGTTTGTGCATTTATTCACAGTAACAGATGTGTGCATGTGTGTGTGTGTGTGTGTGCTGGTATAGACTGAGCATTGAGTCAAAGTGAGCTATGTGTGTGTGCTGGTATAGGCAGTGCATTGAGTCACAGTGAGGTTTATGTGTGAGTGTGTGTTCAGGTATCGGATGTGAAAAGAGTCACAGTGAGTCATGTATTTGTGTGTGTTTGTGCTGCTATTGGCTGTGCATTGAGTGATAGGGGTGTGTGTGTGTGTATGTGCTGGTAAAGGCTGCACATTGAGTCACAGTGAGGTGTGTGTGTGTGTGAGTGTGTGCTTGTATAGAATGTTCATGGAGTCACAGTTAGCCATGTGTGTGTGTGTGTGTGTCTGTTTGTGTGTCCTGGTATAGAATCTGTAGTGAGTAACAGTGAACCATGTGTGTGTGCTGGCATAGGCTGTGCATTGAGTTGCAGTGAGCTGTTCTTGTGTGTGTGTGTGTGTGTGTGCTGGTATAAGCTCTGCACTGAGTCACAGTCACCCGTGTGTGTGTGTACATGCCATGCATTGAGTCACACTGATGTGTGGGTGTGTGCAGGTGTGCTGGTATAGATAATGCATTGAGTCACAGTGCCGTGTGTGTGTGTATCTGCACGCTGGTATAGGGTGTGTATTGAGTCACAGTGAGGGGAGTGTGTGTGTGTGCTGGTATACGTGGTGCATTGAGTCACAGGTATATGTGTGTGTGTGTGTGCTGGTGCAGGCTGTGCATTGATTCCCAGTGAGGTGTGTGTGTGTGTGTGTGCTGGTATAGACTCTGTATTGAGTCACAGTCAGTTGTGTGTGTGTGTGTGCTGGTATAGTCTTTGCACTGAATCAGAGTGAGCCGTCTGTGTGTGTTTGTATGTGTGTGCAAGTAAGGATGGTTCATGGAATCACAGTTAACAGTGTGTGTGTGTGTGTGTGTGTGCACGGGTGCTAATTTACGCTATGCTTTGAGTCACAGTGAGCAATGTCTGTGTGTTTGTGCTGGTATAGACTGTGCACGGTGTCACATTGAGCCATGTATGTGTGCGTGTGTTTGTCCTGGTGTAGGCTGTGCATTGAGTCACAGTAGCTGTTTGTGTGTCTGTGCTGGTATAGGCTATGCATTGAGTCACAGTGAGCTGTGTGTGTTTATGTGCGCTGGTATAGGTTGAGCATTGAATCACAGTGAGGTGTGTGTCTGTTTATGTGTGCGTGTGTATGTGTTGTGGTATAGGCTCTGCAATGAGTCTCCATGAGCTGTGAGTGTGTGTTTGAGTGTGTGTGTGTGCTGGTATAGGCTGAGCATTGAGTCACAGTGAGGCATGTCTGTGTGCCGGTATAGGCGGTGCATTGAGTTACAGATGTGTGTGTGTGTGTGTGTGTGTGCAGGTATTGACTGGGCATTGACCACAGTGAGATGTGTGCATGTGTGTGTGTGTGTGTGTGAGTGTGTGCTGGTATAGACTGTGCATTGAGTCACAGGTGTTTGTGTGTGTGTGTGTGTGCTGGGATAGACTGTACATTGAGTCACATTCAGTCGTGTGTGTATGTGTGTGTGTGTGCACTGCTATAGGCTGACTTTGAGTCTGAATGAGGTGTATGTGTGTGTGCATCTGCTGGTATATGCTTTGCATTGAGTCACAATGAGCTATGGGTGTGTGTGTCTGTGTGTGTGTGTTGGTATAGATTTTACCCTGAGTCACAGGGAGCCGTGTGTGTGTTGGTATAGACTGTGCATTAAGTCTCAGTGAGCTTGTCTTATGTGTGTGTGTGTGTGTGTGTGTGTGTGTGCTGGTATAGGCTGTGCACTGACTCACAGTCACTCCTGTGTGTGTGTGTGTGTGTGTGCAGGTATGGAGGATGCATTGAGTCACAGTCACCCGTGTGTGTGTGTGTGTGCACGCTGGTATAGGCTGTGCATTCGGTCACATTTTGGAGTGTTTGTGTATGTGTGTTCTGGTATAGGCTGAGCATTGAGCCACAGTGAGGTGCGTGTGTTTGTGTGTGTGTGTGCCGTTAGAATCTGTGCATTGAGTCACAGTGATTCATGTGTGTGTGTGTGCATGCGTGTGTGCTGGTATAGGCTGTGCATTGAGTCACAGTAACCCGTGTGTGTTTGTGCTGGTATAGACTGTGCATTGAGTCACAGCCATGTGTGTGACTGTGTGTGTGCTGGTATAGACCCTGAATTGAGTCACAGTCAGGTGTGTTTGTGTGTGTCTGTGTGCTGGTATAGACTGTGCATGGAGTCACAGTGTGCCGTGTGTGTGTGTGTGCATGATGGTATAGACTGTGCATTGAGTCACAGTGAGGTGTGTGTCTGTGAGTGCTGTTATAGGCTGTGGACTGAGTCACATTGACCTGTGTGTGTGTGTGTGTGCAGGTATGGATGGTGCATTGAGTCACAGTCAGCGATGTGTGTGTGTGTGTGTGTGTGTGTGTGTGTGTGCTGGTATAGACACTGCATTGAGTCACAGTGAACCGTGTGTGTGTGTGCTGGTATATTCTGAGCATTGAGTCACAGTCAGGTGCATGTGTGTATGTGTTGCTTATAGACTGTGCATTGAGTCACAGTCAGGTGTGTTTTGTGGTTCTGTGTGCTGGTATAGACTGCATTGAATCACAGTCAGCCGTGTGTGTGTGTGTGTACACTGGTATAGACTGTGCATTAAGTCACAGTGCGGTGTGTGTGTGTGTGTGCTTGTATAGAATGTTCATGGAGTCAGTGTTTAGCCGTGTTTGTGTGTGTGTGTGTGTGTTTGTGTGTCCTGGTATAGAATCTGCATTGAGTGACAGTCAGCCATGTCTGTGTGCTTGCATAGGCTGCGCATTGAGTCGCAGTGAGCTGTTCTTGTGTGTGTGTGTGTGTGTGCTGGTATGGATGGTGCATTAAGTTACTCTGAGCCGTGTGTGTGTGTGTATGTGCTGCTATAGATTGTGCATTGAGTCACAGCTGTGTTTGTGTGAGTGTGTGTGTCTGTGTTCTGTTATAGGCTTTGCCCTGAATCACAGTGAGACGTCTTTGTGTGTTTTTATGTGTGTGTGTGCAGTTATGGACGGTGCATTGAGTCACAGTTTGCCGTGTGTGTGTATGTGTGTGCTGGTACAGGCTATGCATTGAGTCACACTGAGGTGTGTGTATGTGCATGTGTGCTGGTATAGACACTGCATTGAGTCACAGTGCCGTGTGTGTGTGTGTGTCTGTAAGCTGGTATAGGCTGTGTATTGAGTCACAGTGAGGGGTGTGTGTGTCTGTGTGTGCTACTATAGGCTGACCATTGAGTCACAGTGAGGTGTGTGTGTGTTTGTATGTGCTGGGATGGACGGTACATTGAGTTGCCCTGAGCCATGTATAGACTGTGTGTTGAGTCACAGTCAGGTGTGTGTGTGTGTGTGTGCTGGTGTAGACTGTGCAATGAGTCACAGTTGTGTGTGTGTGAGTGTGTGTGTCTGTGTGCTGTTATAGGCTTTGCACTGAGTCACAGTGAGCCTTCTGTGTGTGTTTGTATGTGTGTGCAGATATGGATGGTTCATTGAATCACAGTGAGCAGTGTGTGTGTCTGTGTGCTGGTATAGGTGATTCATTGAGTCACAGTGAGCCATGTGTGAGTGCGTGTTTGTGTTTGTTTGTGTTCTGGTATAGGCTGTGTATCAAGTCACAGTGAGCCCTGTATCTGTGCGTGTGTGTGTGTGTGCTGGTATAGGCTGTGCTTTGAGTTATATTAGGGTGTGTGTATGTGCTGGTTTAGGGTGTGCATTGAGTCACAGCTTTGTGTGTGTCTGTGTGTGTGTATGTATGTGTGTGTACTGTTACAGGCTTTGCATTGAGTCACACTGAGGTGTGTGTGCGAGTGTGCTTGTATAGATAGTGCATTGAGTCAGAGTGCCATGTGTGTGTGTCTGCACGCTGGTATAGGCTGTGCATTGAGTCACAGTGAGGGGAGTGTGTGTCTGTGTGTGCTGCTATATGCTGACCATTGTGTCACAGTGAGGTGTGTGTGCGTGTGTGCTGGTATAGGCTGCGCATTGAGTTATAGGTGTGTGTGTGTGTGTGCTGGTGCAGTCTGCACATTTACTCACAGTGAGGTGTGTGTGTGTGTGTGTTGGTATAGACTCTTCATTGAGTCACAGTGAGCCATATGTGTTAGAAGGCATAGGCTGTGCATTGAGTCAGAGTGAGCCGTGTGTCTGTGTGCTGGTATAGTCTGAGCATTGAGTCACACTGAGGTGTGTGTGTGTGTGTGTATGTACTGGTATGGATGGTGCATTGAGTTACACTGAACCGTGTGAGTGTGTATATGTGCTGGTGTAGAATGTGTATTGAGTTATAGTCTGTGTGTGTGTGCTGGTATAGACTGTGCATTGCAACACAGCTGTGTGTGTGAGTGTCTGTGTCTCTGTGCTGTTAAAGGTTTTGCCCTAAATCACAGTGAGCCGACTGTGTGTCTTTTTATGTGTGTGTGTGTCACGTATAGATGGTGCATTGAGTCACAGTGAGCCGTGTGTGTGTATCTGTGTGTGTGTGCTGGTACAGGCTGTGCATTTTGTCACAGTGAGGTGTGTGTGTGTGCATGTGTGCTGGTATACATAGTGCATTCAGTCACAATGCCGTGTGGGTGTTTGTGTCAGCATGCTGGTATAGGTTGTGTAATGAGTCACAGTGAGGGTTGTGTGTCTGTGTGTGCTGCTATAGGCTGACCATTGAGTCACAGTGAGGTCTGTGTGTGTATGTGTGCTGGTATATGCTGCGCATTGAGTCACAGGTATGTGTGGGTGTGTGTGTGTGGTACAGGCTGCGTGTTGAGTCACAGGTGTGTGTGGGTGTGCTGGTGCAGGCTGTGCATTGAGTCACATTGAGGTGTGTGTGTGTTTGTATATGCCAGTAAGGACGGTGCATTGAGTTGCACTGAGCTGTGTATGTGTGTATGTGTATTTGCTGGTATAGACTGTGTATTGAGTCACAGTCAGTTGTGTCTGTGTGTGTGCTGGTATAGACTGCATTCAGTCACAACCATGTGTGTGTCAGTGTGTTTGTCTGTGTGCTGTTATAGGCTTTGCACTGAATCACAGTAAGCCGTCTGTGTGTGTTTGTATGTGTGTGCAGGTATGGATGGTGCATTGAATCACAGTGAGCAGTGTGTGTGTGAGTGTTTGTGTGTGTGTGCGCATGGGTGCTAATTTAGGCTGTGCCTTGAGTCACAGTGAGCCGTGTGTGTGTGTTTGTGCTGGTATAGACTGTGCAGTGAGTCACAGTTTGTGTGTGTGTCTGTGCTGGTATAGGCTGAGCATTGAGTCACAGTGAAGTGTGTGTCTGCGTATGTGTGTGTGTGTATGTGTTGTGGTATAGGCTCTGCAATGAGTCACCGTGAGCTGTGAGTGTGTGTTTCTGTGTGTGTGTGTGCTGGTATAGGCTGAACATTGAGTCACAGTGAGGCCTGTGTGTGTGCCAGTATAGGCTATGCATTGAGTCACAGATGTGTGTATGTGTGTGTGTGTGTGTGTGTGCAGGTATTGACTGGGCATTGAGCCACATTTAGACGTGTGCGTGTGTTTGTGTTTGTGTGTGTGTATCTGCTGGTATGGAAAGAGCATTGAGTCACACTGAGCCGTGTCTGTGTGTGTGTGTGTGTGTGTGTGTGCTGGTATAGACCCTGCATTGAGTCACAGTGAGCCGTGTGTGTGTGTGCTGGTATAGTCTGAGCATTGAGTCACAGTGAGTTGCGTGTGTGTATGTGCTGCTTATAGACTGTGCATTGAGTCACAGTCAGCTGTGTTTTGTGTTTCTGTGTGCTGGTATAGACTGCACTGAGTCACAATCAGCCGTGTGTGTGTGTGTGTGTGTGTGCATGCAGGTATAGACTGTGCATTGAGTCACACTGGGGGTGTGTGTGTGTGTGTGCATCTGAGTGTGCTGGTAGAGACTCTGCATTGAGTCACAGTGAGCCATGTGTGTGTGCTGGCATAAGCTGCTCATTGAGTCATAGTGAGCCGTGTGGGAGTGCTCAGGTATAGCCTGAGCATTGAGTCACAGTGAGTTGCATGTGTGTGTGTGTGTGTGTGCGACTTATAGACTGTGCATGGAATCACACTCAGGTGTGTTTGTGTGCATGTGTGCTGGTATAGGCTGTGCACTGAGTCACAGTGAGCTGTGTTTGTTTGTGTGGGCTGGTATATGATGTGCATTGAGTTACACTGAGCCATGCATGTGTGTGTGTGTGTGTGTGTGTGTGTGTGTTGGTATAGGCTGAGCATTGAGTCACAGGTTTGTGTGTGTGTGTGCACATATAAACTTTGTATTGAGCCACAATGAGCCGAGTGTGTGTATGTGTGTATGTGCTGGTATGGATAATGCATTGAGTCACACTGAGCTGGACCTGTGTGTGTGTGTATGTGCTGGTATAGACTCTGCATTGTGTCAGAGTCAGGTGTGTGTGCATGCGTGTGTCTGTGTGCTGGTATAGTTTGTGCATTTATTCACAGTAACAGATGTGTGCATGTGTGTGTGTGTGTGTGTGCTGGTATAGACAGAGCATTGAGTCAAAGTGAGCTATGTGTGTGTGCTGGTATAGGCAGTGCATTGAGTCACAGTGAGCTTTATGTGTGAGTGTGTGTTCAGGTATCGGATGTGAAAAGAGTCACAGTGAGTCATGTATTTGTGTGTGTTTGTGCTGCTATTGGCTGTGCATTGAGTGATAGTGGTGTGTGTGTGTGTATGTGCTGGTAAAGGCTGCACATTGAGTCACAGTGAGGTGTGTGTGTGTGTGAGTGTGTGCTTGTATAGAACGTTCATGGAGTCACAGTTAGCCATGTATGTGTGTGTGTGTGTCTGTTTGTGTGTCCTGGTATAGAATCTGTAGTGAGTAACAGTGAACCATGTGTGTGTGCTGGCATAGGCTGTGCATTGAGTTGCAGTGAGCTGTTCTTGTGTGTGTGTGTGTGTGTGTGTGTGCTGGAATAAGCTCTGCACTGAGTCACAGTTACCCATGTGTGTGTGTACAGGCCATGCATTGAGTCACTCTGATGTGTCAGTGTGTGCAGGTGTGCTGGTATAGATAGTGCATTGAGTCACAGTGCCGTGTGTGTGTGTATCTGCACGCTGGTATAGGGTGTGTATTGAGTCACAGTGAGGGGAGTGTGTGTGTGTGCTGGTATACGTGGTGCATTGAGTCACAGGTATATGTGTGTGTGTGTGTGCTGGTGCAGGCTGTGCATTGATTCCCAGTGAGGTGTGTGTGTGTGTATGTGCTGGTATAGACTCTGTATTGAGTCACAGTCAGTTGTGTGTGTGTGTGTGCTGGTATAGTCTTTGCACTGAATCAGAGTGAGCCGTCTGTGTGTGTTTGTATGTGTGTGCAAGTAAGGATGGTGCATGGAATCACAGTTAACAGTGTGTGTGTGTGTGTGTGTGTGTGCACGGGTGCTAATTTACGCTATGCTTTGAGTCACAGTGAGCCATGTCTGTGTGTTTGTGCTGGTATAGACTGTGCACGGTGTCACATTGAGCCATGTATGTGTGCGTGTGTTTGTCCTGGTGTAGGCTGTGCATTGAGTCACAGTAGCTGTTTGTGTGTCTGTGCTGGTATAGGCTATGCATTGAGTCACAGTGAGCTGTGTGTGTTTATGTGCGCTGGTATAGGTTGAGCATTGAATCACAGTGAGGTGTGTGTCTGTTTATGTGTGCGTGTGTATGTGTTGTGGTATAGGCTCTGCAATGAGTCTCCATGAGCTGTGAGTGTGTGTTTGAGTGTGTGTGTGTGCTGGCATAGGCTGAGCATTGAGTCACAGTGAGGCATGTCTGTGTGCCGGTATAGGCGGTGCATTGAGTTACAGATGTGTGTGTGTGTGTGTGTGTGCAGGTATTGACTGGGCATTGACCACAGTGAGATGTGTGCATGTGTGTGTGTGTGTGTGAGTGTGTGCTGGTATAGACTGTGCATTGAGTCACAGGTGTTTGTGTGTGTGTGTGTGTGCTGGGATAGACTGTACATTGAGTCACATTCAGTCGTGTGTGTATGTGTGTGTGTGTGCACTGCTATAGGCTGACTTTGAGTCTGAATGAGGTGTATGTGTGTGTGCATCTGCTGGTATATGCTTTGCATTGAGTCACAATGAGCTATGGGTGTGTGTGTCTGTGTGTGTGTGTTGGTATAGATTTTACCCTGAGTCACAGGGAGCCGTGTGTGTGCTGGTATAGACTGTGCATTAAGTCTCAGTGAGCTTGTCTTATGTGTGTGTGTGTGTGTGTGTGTGTGTGTGTGCTGGTATAGGCTGTGCACTGACTCACAGTCACTCGTGTGTGTGTGTGTGTGTGCAGGTATGGAGGATGCATTGAGTCACAGTCACCCGTGTGTGTGTGTGTGTGTGCACGCTGGTATAGGCTGTGCATTCGGTCACATTTTGGAGTGTTTGTGTATGTGTGTTCTGGTATAGGCTGAGCATTGAGCCACAGTGAGGTGCGTGTGTTTGTGTGTGTGTGTGCCGTTAGAATCTGTGCATTGAGTCACAGTGATTCATGTGTGTGTGTGTGCATGTGTGTGTGCTGGTATAGGCTGTGCATTGAGTCACAGTAACCCGTGTGTGTTTGTGCTGGTATAGACTGTGCATTGAGTCACAGCCATGTGTGTGACTGTGTGTGTGCTGGTATAGACCCTGAATTGAGTCACAGTCAGGTGTGTTTGTGTGTGTCTTTGTGCTGGTATAGACTGTGCATGGAGTCGCAGTGTGCCGTGTGTGTGTGTGTGCATGATGGTATAGACTGTGCATTGAGTCACAGTGAGGTGTGTGTCTGTGAGTGCTGTTATAGGCTGTGGACTGAGTCACATTGACCTGTGTGTGTGTGTGTGTGCAGGTATGGATGGTGCATTGAGTCACAGTCAGCGATGTGTGTGTGTTTGTGTGTGTGTGTGTGCTGGTATAGACACTGCATTGAGTCACAGTGAACCGAGTGTGTGTGTGCTGGTATATTCTGAGCATTGAGTCACAGTCAGGTGCATGTGTGTATGTGTTGCTTATAGACTGTGCATTGAGTCACAGTCAGGTGTGTTTTGTGGTTCTGTGTGCTGGTATAGACTGCATTGAATCACAGTCAGCCGTGTGTGTGTGTGTGTACACTGGTATAGACTGTGCATTAAGTCACAATGCGGTGTGTGTGTGTGTGTGCTTGTATAGAATGTTCATGGAGTCAGTGTTTAGCCGTGTTTGTGTGTGTGTGTGTGTGTTTGTGTGTCCTGGTATAGAATCTGCATTGAGTGACAGTGAGCCATGTCTGTGTGCTTGCATAGGCTGCACATTGAGTCGCAGTGAGCTGTTCTTGTGTGTGTGTGTGTGTGCTGGTATGGATGGTGCATTAAGTTACTCTGAGCCGTGTGTGTGTGTGTATGTGCTGCTATAGACTGTGCATTGAGTCACAGCTGTGTTTGTGTGAGTGTGTGTGTCTGTGTTCTGTTATAGGCTTTGCCCTGAATCACAGTGAGACGTCTTTGTGTGTTTTTATGTGTGTGTGTGCAGTTATGGACGGTGCATTGAGTCACAGTTTGCCGTGTGTGTGTATGTGTGTGCTGGTACAGGCTATGCATTGAGTCACACTGAGGTGTGTGTATGTGCATGCGTGCTGGTATAGATAGTGCATTGAGTCACAGTGCCGTGTGTGTGTGTGTGTCTGTAAGCTGGTATAGGCTGTGTATTGAGTCACAGTGAGGGGTGTGTGTGTCTGTGTGTGCTACTATAGGCTGACCATTGAGTCACAGTGAGGTGTGTGTGTGTTTGTATGTGCTGGGATGGACGGTACATTGAGTTGCCCTGAGCCATGTATAGACTGTGTGTTGAGTCACAGTCAGGTGTGTGTGTGTGTGTGTGCTGGTGTAGACTGTGCAATGAGTCACAGTTGTGTGTGTGTGAGTGTGTGTGTCTGTGTGCTGTTATAGGCTTTGAACTGAGTCACAGTGAGCCTTCTGTGTGTGTTTGTATGTGTGTGCAGATATGGATGGTTCATTGAATCACAGTGAGCAGTGTGTGTGTCTGTGTGCTGGTATAGACCCTGAATTGTGTCACAGTCAGGTGTGTTTGCGTGTGTCTGTGTGCAGGTATAGTCTGTGCATTAAGTCACAATCAGCCGTGTGTGTGTGTTTGTGCAAAATGGTATAGACTGTGCATTGTGTCACAGTGAGGTGTGTGTGTGTGTGTGAGTGCTGGTATAGCCTGAAAACTGAGTCACATTGAGCCTTGTGTGTGTGTGTGTGTTTGTGTGGTGCTGGCATAGTCTGTGCACTGAGTCACTGTCAGGTGTGTTTCTGTGTGTGTGTGTGCTGGTATAGACTGTGCATTGAGTCAGAGTAAGCCATGTGTGTATGTGTGTCCTGGTATAGGCTGTGCATTGAGTCTCAGTGAGCTTTTCATCTGTGTGTGTGTTTCTTGGTACAGCTGTACACTGAGTGACATTGAGACGTGTTTGAGTGTGTGTGCGTGTGTGTCTGTGTGCTGATACAGGATGCACATTGGGTCAGAGTGAGGTATCTGTGTGTGTGTGTGCTGGTACAGGCTGTACATTGAGTTACAGTGAAGTGTGTGTGGGAGTGTGTGTGTGTGCCGGTAAAGGCTGTGAATTGAGTCACACTGAGCCATGTGTGTGTGTGAGTGTGCTGGTATAGGTTGTGCATTGACTCACAGTCATGGGTGTGTGTGTGTGTGTGTGCATGCTGGGAAAGGCTTTACATTGAGTCAGAGTCTGCAGTGTGTGTGTGTTGTGTGCTGGTACAGACTTTGCATGAGTTACATAGAACCACGTGTGTGTGTGTGTGCTTGTATACAATGTGCACTGAATAACAGTGAGGTGTTCATTGTGTGTGTGTGTGTGCGCACAGGTATGGACGGTGCATTGAGTCTCAGTGAGGGGTGTGTGTGTCTGTGTGTGCTACTATAGCCTGGCCATTGAGTCACAGTGATGTGTGTGTGTGTGTGTGCTGGTATAGGCTGCTCATTGAGTCACAGTGAGGTGTGTGTGTGTTTGTATGTGCTGGTATGGACGGTACATTGAGTTGCACTGAGCCGTGTATAGACTGTGTGTTGAGTCACAGTCATGTGTGTGTGTGTGCGTGTGTGCTGGTATAGACTGTGCAATGAGTCACAGTTGTGTGTGTGTGAGTGTGTGTGTCTGTGTGCTGTTATAGGCTTTGCACTGAGTCACAGTGAGCCTTCTGGTTGTGTTTGTATGTGTGTGCAGATATGGATGGTTCATTGAATCACAGTGAGCAGTGTGTGTGTCTGTGTGCTGTTATAGGTGATTAATTGAGTCACATTGAGCCATGTGTGAGTGCGTGTTTGTGTTTGTTTGTGTTCTGGTATAGGCTGTGTATCAAGTCACAGTGAGCCCTGTATCTGTGCGTGTGTGTGTGTGTGCTGGTATAGGCTGTGCATTGAGTTATATTAGGGTGTGTGTATGTGCTGGTTTAGGGTGTGCATTGAGTCACAGCTTTGTGTGTGTCTGTGTGTCTGTATGTATTTGTGTGTACTGTTACAGGCTTTGCATAGAGTCACACTGAGGTGTCTGTGCGAGTGTGCTTGTATAGATAGTGCATTGAGTCAGAGTGCCATGTGTGTGTGTCTGCACGCTGGTATAGGATGTGCATTGAGTCACAGTGAGGGGAGTGTGCGTCTGTGTGTGCTGCTATATGCTGACCATTGTGTCACAGTGAGGTGTGTGTGCGTCTGTGCTGGTATAGGCTGCGCATTGAGTCATAGGTGTGTGTGTGTGTGTGCTGGTGCTGTCTGCACATTTATTCACAGTGAGGTGTGTGTGTGTGTGTGTGTGTTGGTATAGACTCTTCATTGAGTCACAGTGAGCCATATGTGTTAGAAGGCATAGGCTGTGCATTGAGTCAGAGTGAGCCGTGTGTCTGTGTGCTGGTATAGTCTGAGCATTGAGTCACACTGAGGTGTGTGTGTGTGTGTGTGTATGTACTGGTATGGATGGTGCATTGAGTTACACTGAACCGTGTGAGTGTGTATATGTGCTGGTGTAGAATGTGTATTGAGTTATAGTCTGTGTGTGTGTGCTGGTATAGACTGTGCATTGCAACACAGCTGTGTGTGTGAGTGTCTGTGTCTCTGTGCTGTTAAAGGTTTTGCCCTAAATCACAGTGAGCCGACTGTGTGTCTTTTTATGTGTGTGTGTGTCACGTATAGATGGTGCATTGAGTCACAGTGAGCCGTGTGTGTGTATCTGTGTGTGTGTGCTGGTACAGGCTGTGCATTTTGTCACAGTGAGGTGTGTGTGTGTGCATGTGTGCTGGTATACATAGTGCATTCAGTCACAATGCCGTGTGGGTGTTTGTGTCAGCATGCTGGTATAGTTTGTGTAATGAGTCACAGTGAGGGTTGTGTGTCTGTGTGTGCTGCTATAGGCTGACCATTGAGTCACAGTGAGGTCTGTGTGTGTATGTGTGCTGGTATATGCTGCGCATTGAGTCACAGGTATGTGTGGGTGTGTGTGTGTGGTACAGGCTGCGTGTTGAGTCACAGGTGTGTGTGGGTGTGCTGGTGCAGGCTGTGCATTGAGTCACAGTGAGGTGTGTGTGTGTTTGTATATGCCAGTAAGGACGGTGCATTGAGTTGCACTGAGCTGTGTATGTGTGTATGTGTATTTGCTGGTATAGACTGTGTATTGAGTCACAGTCAGTTGTGTCTGTGTGTGTGCTGGTATAGACTGCATTCAGTCAAAACCATGGGTGTGTCAGTGTGTTTGTCTGTGTGCTGTTATAGGCTTTGCACTGAATCACAGTAAGCCGTCTGTGTGTGTTTGTATGTGTGTGCAGGTATGGATGGTGCATTGAATCACAGTGAGCAGTGTGTGTGTGAGTGTTTGTGTGTGTGTGCGCATGGGTGCTAATTTAGGCTGTGCCTTGAGTCACAGTGAGCCGTGTGTGTGTGTTTGTGCTGGTATAGACTGTGCAGTGAGTCACAGTTTGTGTGTGTGTCTGTGTTGGTATAGGCTGAGCATTGAGTCACAGTGAGGTGTGTGTCTGCGTATGTGTGTGTGTGTATGTGTTGTGGTATAGGCTCTGCAATGAGTCACCGTGAGCTGTGAGTGTGTGTTTCTGTGTGTGTGTGTGCTGGTATAGGCTGAACATTGAGTCACAGTGAGGCCTGTGTGTGTGCCAGTATAGGCTATGCATTGAGTCACAGATGTGTGTATGTGTGTGTGTGTGTGTGTGCAGGTATTGACTGGGCATTGAGCCACATTTAGACGTGTGCGTGTGTTTGTGTTTGTGTGTGTGTATCTGCTGGTATGGAAAGAGCATTGAGTCACACTGAGCCGTGTCTGTGTGTGTGTGTGTGTGTGTGTGTGCTGGTATAGACCCTGCATTGAGTCACAGTGAGCCGTGTGTGTGTGTGCTGGTATAGTCTGAGCATTGAGTCACAGTGAGTTGCGTGTGTGTATGTGCTGCTTATAGACTGTGCATTGAGTCACAGTCAGCTGTGTTTTGTGTTTCTGTGTGCTGGTATAGACTGCACTGAGTCACAATCAGCCGTGTGTGTGTGTGTGTGTGTGCATGCAGGTATAGACTGTGCATTGAGTCACACTGGGGGTGTGTGTGTGTGTGTGCATCTGAGTGTGCTGGTAGAGACTCTGCATTGAGTCACAGTGAGCCATGTGTGTGTGCTGGCATAAGCTGCTCATTGAGTCATAGTGAGCCATGTGGGAGTGCTCAGGTATAGCCTGAGCATTGAGTCACAGTGAGTTGCATGTGTGTGTGTGTGTGTGTGCGACTTATAGACTGTGCATGGAATCACACTCAGGTGTGTTTGTGTGCATGTGTGCTGGTATAGGCTGTGCACTGAGTCACAGTGAGCTGTGTTTGTTTGTGTGGGCTGGTATATGATGTGCATTGAGTTACACTGAGCCATGCATGTGTGTGTGTGTGTGTGTGTGTGTGTGTGTTGGTATAGGCTGAGCATTGAGTCACAGGTTTGTGTGTGTGTGTGCACATATAAACTTTGTATTGAGCCACAATGAGCCGAGTGTGTGTATGTGTGTATGTGCTGGTATGGATAATGCATTGAGTCACACTGAGCTGGACCTGTGTGTGTTTGTATGTGCTGGTATAGACTCTGCATTGTGTCAGAGTCAGGTGTGTGTGCATGCGTGTGTCTGTGTGCTGGTATAGTTTGTGCATTTATTCACAGTAACAGATGTGTGCATGTGTGTGTGTGTGTGTGTGCTGGTATAGACTGAGCATTGAGTCAAAGTGAGCTATGTGTGTGTGCTGGTATAGGCAGTGCATTGAGTCACAGTGAGGTTTATGTGTGAGTGTGTGTTCAGGTATCGGATGTGAAAAGAGTCACAGTGAGTCATGTATTTGTGTGTGTTTGTGCTGCTATTGGCTGTGCATTGAGTGATAGGGGTGTGTGTGTGTGTATGTGCTGGTAAAGGCTGCACATTGAGTCACAGTGAGGTGTGTGTGTGTGTGAGTGTGTGCTTGTATAGAATGTTCATGGAGTCACAGTTAGCCATGTGTGTGTGTGTGTGTGTCTGTTTGTGTGTCCTGGTATAGAATCTGTAGTGAGTAACAGTGAACCATGTGTGTGTGCTGGCATAGGCTGTGCATTGAGTTGCAGTGAGCTGTTCTTGTGTGTGTGTGTGTGTGTGTGCTGGTATAAGCTCTGCACTGAGTCACAGTCACCCGTGTGTGTGTGTACATGCCATGCATTGAGTCACACTGATGTGTGGGTGTGTGCAGGTGTGCTGGTATAGATAATGCATTGAGTCACAGTGCCGTGTGTGTGTGTATCTGCACGCTGGTATAGGGTGTGTATTGAGTCACAGTGAGGGGAGTGTGTGTGTGTGCTGGTATACGTGGTGCATTGAGTCACAGGTATATGTGTGTGTGTGTGTGCTGGTGCAGGCTGTGCATTGATTCCCAGTGAGGTGTGTGTGTGTGTGTGTGCTGGTATAGACTCTGTATTGAGTCACAGTCAGTTGTGTGTGTGTGTGTGCTGGTATAGTCTTTGCACTGAATCAGAGTGAGCCCTCTGTGTGTGTTTGTATGTGTGTGCAAGTAAGGATGGTTCATGGAATCACAGTTAACAGTGTGTGTGTGTGTGTGTGTGTGTGCACGGGTGCTAATTTACGCTATGCTTTGAGTCACAGTGAGCAATGTCTGTGTGTTTGTGCTGGTATAGACTGTGCACGGTGTCACATTGAGCCATGTATGTGTGCGTGTGTTTGTCCTGGTGTAGGCTGTGCATTGAGTCACAGTAGCTGTTTGTGTGTCTGTGCTGGTATAGGCTATGCATTGAGTCACAGTGAGCTGTGTGTGTTTATGTGCGCTGGTATAGGTTGAGCATTGAATCACAGTGAGGTGTGTGTCTGTTTATGTGTGCGTGTGTATGTGTTGTGGTATAGGCTCTGCAATGAGTCTCCATGAGCTGTGAGTGTGTGTTTGAGTGTGTGTGTGTGCTGGTATAGGCTGAGCATTGAGTCACAGTGAGGCATGTCTGTGTGCCGGTATAGGCGGTGCATTGAGTTACAGATGTGTGTGTGTGTGTGTGTGTGTGTGCAGGTATTGACTGGGCATTGACCACAGTGAGATGTGTGCATGTGTGTGTGTGTGTGTGTGAGTGTGTGCTGGTATAGACTGTGCATTGAGTCACAGGTGTTTGTGTGTGTGTGTGTGTGCTGGGATAGACTGTACATTGAGTCACATTCAGTCGTGTGTGTATGTGTGTGTGTGTGCACTGCTATAGGCTGACTTTGAATCTGAATGAGGTGTATGTGTGTGTGCATCTGCTGGTATATGCTTTGCATTGAGTCACAATGAGCTATGGGTGTGTGTGTCTGTGTGTGTGTGTTGGTATAGATTTTACCCTGAGTCACAGGGAGCCGTGTGTGTGCTGGTATAGACTGTGCATTAAGTCTCAGTGAGCTTGTCTTATGTGTGTGTGTGTGTGTGTGTGTGTGTGTGTGTGTGCTGGTATAGGCTGTGCACTGACTCACAGTCACTCCTGTGTGTGTGTGTGTGTGTGCAGGTATGGAGGATGCATTGAGTCACAGTCACCCGTGTGTGTGTGTGTGTGCACGCTGGTATAGGCTGTGCATTCGGTCACATTTTGGAGTGTTTGTGTATGTGTGTTCTGGTATAGGCTGAGCATTGAGCCACAGTGAGGTGCGTGTGTTTGTGTGTGTGTGTGCCGTTAGAATCTGTGCATTGAGTCACAGTGATTCATGTGTGTGTGTGTGCATGCGTGTGTGCTGGTATAGGCTGTGCATTGAGTCACAGTAACCCGTGTGTGTTTGTGCTGGTATAGACTGTGCATTGAGTCACAGCCATGTGTGTGACTGTGTGTGTGCTGGTATAGACCCTGAATTGAGTCACAGTCAGGTGTGTTTGTGTGTGTCTGTGTGCTGGTATAGACTGTGCATGGAGTCACAGTGTGCCGTGTGTGTGTGTGTGCATGATGGTATAGACTGTGCATTGAGTCACAGTGAGGTGTGTGTCTGTGAGTGCTGTTATAGGCTGTGGACTGAGTCACATTGACCTGTGTGTGTGTGTGTGTGCAGGTATGGATGGTGCATTGAGTCACAGTCAGCGATGTGTGTGTGTGTGTGTGTGTGTGTGTGTGTGTGCTGGTATAGACACTGCATTGAGTCACAGTGAACCGTGTGTGTGTGTGCTGGTATATTCTGAGCATTGAGTCACAGTCAGGTGCATGTGTGTATGTGTTGCTTATAGACTGTGCATTGAGTCACAGTCAGGTGTGTTTTGTGGTTCTGTGTGCTGGTATAGACTGCATTGAATCACAGTCAGCCGTGTGTGTGTGTGTGTACACTGGTATAGACTGTGCATTAAGTCACAGTGCGGTGTGTGTGTGTGTGTGCTTGTATAGAATGTTCATGGAGTCAGTGTTTAGCCGTGTTTGTGTGTGTGTGTGTTTGTTTGTGTGTCCTGGTATAGAATCTGCATTGAGTGACAGTCAGCCATGTCTGTGTGCTTGCATAGGCTGCGCATTGAGTCGCAGTGAGCTGTTCTTGTGTGTGTGTGTGTGTGTGCTGGTATGGATGGTGCATTAAGTTACTCTGAGCCGTGTGTGTGTGTGTATGTGCTGCTATAGCTTGTGCATTGAGTCACAGCTGTGTTTGTGTGAGTGTGTGTGTCTGTGTTCTGTTATAGGCTTTGCCCTGAATCACAGTGAGACGTCTTTGTGTGTTTTTATGTGTGTGTGTGCAGTTATGGACGGTGCATTGAGTCACAGTTTGCCGTGTGTGTGTATGTGTGTGCTGGTACAGGCTATGCATTGAGTCACACTGAGGTGTGTGTATGTGCATGTGTGCTGGTATAGACACTGCATTGAGTCACAGTGCCGTGTGTGTGTGTGTGTCTGTAAGCTGGTATAGGCTGTGTATTGAGTCACAGTGAGGGGTGTGTGTGTCTGTGTGTGCTACTATAGGCTGACCATTGAGTCACAGTGAGGTGTGTGTGTGTTTGTATGTGCTGGGATGGACGGTACATTGAGTTGCCCTGAGCCATGTATAGACTGTGTGTTGAGTCACAGTCAGGTGTGTGTGTGTGTGTGTGCTGGTGTAGACTGTGCAATGAGTCACAGTTGTGTGTGTGTGAGTGTGTGTGTCTGTGTGCTGTTATAGGCTTTGAACTGAGTCACAGTGAGCCTTCTGTGTGTGTTTGTATGTGTGTGCAGATATGGATGGTTCATTGAATCACAGTGAGCAGTGTGTGTGTCTGTGTGCTGGTATAGACCCTGAATTGTGTCACAGTCAGGTGTGTTTGCGTGTGTCTGTGTGCAGGTATAGCCTGTGCATTAAGTCACAATCAGCCGTGTGTGTGTGTTTGTGCAAAATGGTATAGACTGTGCATTGTGTCACAGTGAGGTGTGTGTGTGTGTGTGAGTGCTGGTATAGCCTGAAAACTGAGTCACATTGAGCCTTGTGTGTGTGTGTGTGTTTGTGTGGTGCTGGCATAGTCTGTGCACTGAGTCACTGTCAGGTGTGTTTCTGTGTGTGTGTGTGCTGGTATAGACTGTGCATTGAGTCAGAGTAAGCCATGTGTGTATGTGTGTCCTGGTATAGGCTGTGCATTGAGTCTCAGTGAGCTGTTCATCTGTGTGTGTGTTTCTTGGTACAGCTGTACACTGAGTGACATTGAGACGTGTTTGAGTGTGTGTGCGTGTGTGTCTGTGTGCTGATACAGGATGCACATTGGGTCAGAGTGAGGTATCTGTGTGTGTGTGTGCTGGTACAGGCTGTACATTGAGTTACAGTGAAGTGTGTGTGGGAGTGTGTGTGTGTGCCGGTAAAGGCTGTGAATTGAGTCACACTGAGCCATGTGTGTGTGTGAGTGTGCTGGTATAGGTTGTGCATTGACTCACAGTCATGGGTGTGTGTGTGTGTGCATGCTGGGAAAGGCTTTACATTGAGTCAGAGTCTGCAGTGTGTGTGTGTTGTGTGCTGGTACAGACTTTGCATGAGTTACATAGAACCACGTGTGTGTGTGTGTGCTTGTATACAATGTGCACTGAATAACAGTGAGGTGTTCATTGTGTGTGTGTGTGTGCGCACAGGTATGGACGGTGCATTGAGTCTCAGTGAGGGGTGTGTGTGTCTGTGTGTGCTACTATAGCCTGGCCATTGAGTCACAGTGATGTGTGTGTGTGTGTGTGCTGGTATAGGCTGCTCATTGAGTCACAGTGAGGTGTGTGTGTTTTTGTATGTGCTGGTATGGATGGTACATTGAGTTGCACTGAGCCGTGTATAGACTGTGTGTTGAGTCACAGACATGTGTGTGTGTGTGCGTGTGTGCTGGTATAGACTGTGCAATGAGTCACAGTTGTGTGTGTGTGAGTGTGTGTGTCTGTGTGCTGTTATAGGCTTTGCACTGAGTCACAGTGAGCCTTCTGTGTGTGTTTGTATGTGTGTGCAGATATGGATGGTTCATTGAATCACAGTGAGCAGTGTGTGTGTCTGTGTGCTGTTATAGGTGATTAATTGAGTCACATTGAGCCATGTGTGAGTGCGTGTTTGTGTTTGTTTGTGTTCTGGTATAGGCTGTGTATCAAGTCACAGTGAGCCCTGTATCTGTGCGTGTGTGTGTGTGTGCTGGTATAGGCTGTGCATTGAGTTATATTAGGGTGTGTGTATGTGCTGGTTTAGGGTGTGCATTGAGTCACAGCTTTGTGTGTGTCTGTGTGTCTGTATGTATTTGTGTGTACTGTTACAGGCTTTGCATAGAGTCACACTGAGGTGTCTGTGCGAGTGTGCTTGTATAGATAGTGCATTGAGTCAGAGTGCCATGTGTGTGTGTCTGCACGCTGGTATAGGATGTGCATTGAGTCACAGTGAGGGGAGTGTGCGTCTGTGTGTGCTGCTATATGCTGACCATTGTGTCACAGTGAGGTGTGTGTGCGTCTGTGCTGGTATAGGCTGCGCATTGAGTCATAGGTGTGTGTGTGTGTGTGCTGGTGCTGTCTGCACATTTATTCAGAGTGAGGTGTGTGTGTGTGTGTGTGTGTTGGTATAGACTCTTCATTGAGTCACAGTGAGCCATATGTGTTAGAAGGCATAGGCTGTACATTGAGTCAGAGTGAGCCGTGTGTCTGTGTGCTGGTATAGTCTGAGCATTGAGTCACACTGAGGTGTGTGTGTGTGTGTGTGTGTATGTACTGGTATGGATGGTGCATTGAGTTACACTGAACCGTGTGAGTGTGTATATGTGCTGGTGTAGAATGTGTATTGAGTTATAGTCTTTGTGTGTGTGCTGGTATAGACTGTGCATTGCAACACAGCTGTGTGTGTGAGTGTCTGTGTCTCTGTGCTGTTAAAGGTTTTACCCTAAATCACAGTGAGCCGACTGTGTGTGTTTTTATGTGTGTGTGTGTCACGTATGGATGGTGCATTGAGTCACAGTGAGCCGTGTGTGTGTATGTGTGTGTGTGTGCTGGTACAGGCTGTGCATTGTGTCACAGTGAGGTGTGTGTGTGTGCATGTGTGCTGGTATACATAGTGCATTGAGTCACAATGCCATGTGGGTGTGTGTGTCAGCACGCTGGTATAGGTTGTGTAATGAGTTACAGTGAGGGTTGTGTGTCTGTGTGTGCTGCTATAGGCAGACCATAGAATCACAGTGAGGTGTGTGTGTGTGTGTGTGTGTGCTGATATATGCTGCGCATTGAGTCACAGGTATGTGTGGGTGTGTGTGTGTGGTACAGGCTGCGTGTTGAGTCACAGGTGTGTGTGTGTGTGCTGGTGCAGGCTGTGCATTGAGTCACAGTGAGGTGTATGTGTGTTTGTATGTGCCAGTAAGAACGGTGCATTGAGTTGCACTGAGCCGTGTATGTGTGTATGTGTATGTGCTGGTATAGACTGTGTATTGAGTCACAGTCAGTTGTGTGTGTGTGTGTGCTGGTATAGACTGCATTGAGTCACAACCATGTGTGTGTGAGTGTGTGTGTCTGTGTGCTGTTATAGGCTTTGCACTGAATCACAGTAAGCCATCTCTGTGTGTTTGTATGTGTGTGCAGGTATGGACGGTACATTGAATCACAGTGAGCAGTGTGTGTGTGTGTGTGTGTGTGTGTGCACGGGTGCTAATTTAGTCTGTGCCTTGAGTCACAGTGAGCCATGTGTGTGTGTGTTTGTGCTGGTATAGACTGTGCAGTGAGTCACAGTAGGTGTGTGTGTCTGTGCTGGTATAGGTTGAGCATTGAGTCACAGTGAGGTGTGTGTGTGCGTATGTGTGTGTGAGTATGTGTTGTGGTATAGGCTCTGCAATGAGTCACCGTGAGCTGTGAGTGTGTGTTTCTGTGTGTGTGTGTGCTGGTATAGGCTGAGCATTGGGTCACAGTGAGGCCTGTGCGTGTGCCGGTATAGGCTATGCATTGAGTCACAGATGTGTGTATGTGTGTGTGTGTGTGTGCAGGTATTTACTGCGCATTGAGCCACAGTGAGACATGTGCGTGTGTTTGTGTTTGTGTGTGTGTATCTGCTGGTATGGAAAGAGCATTGAGTCACACTGAGCCGTGTGTGTGTGTGTGTGTGTGTGTGTGTGTGTGTGCTGGTATAGACCCTGCATTGAGTCACAGTGAGCCGTGTGTGTGTGTGCCTGTATAGTCTGAGCATTGAGACACAGTGAGTTGCGTGTGTGTACGTGCTGCTTATAGACTGTGCATTGAGTCACATTCAGCTGTGTTTTGTGTTTCTGTGTGCTGGTGTAGACTGCACTGAGTCACAATCAGCCGTGTTTGGGTGTGTGTGTGTGTGCATGCAGGTATAGACTGTGCATTGAGTCACACTGGGGGCTGTGTGTGTGTGTTCATGTGTGTGTGCTGGTAGAGACTCTGCATTGAGTCACAGTGAGCCATGTGTGTGTGCTGGCCTAAGCTGCTCATTGAGTCATAGGGAGCCGTGTGGGAGTGCTCAGGTATAGCCTGAGCATTGAGTCACCGTGAGTTGCATGTGTGTGTGTGTGTGTGTGTGACTTATAGAGTGTGCATGGAATCACAGTCAGGTGTCTTTGTGTGCGTGTGTGCTGGTATAGGCTGTGCACTGAGTCACAGTGAGCTGTGTTTGTTTGTGTGGGCTGGTATATGCTGTTCATTGAGTCACACTGAGCCATGCATGTGTGTGTGTGTGTGTGTGTGTGTGTGTGTTGGTATAGGCTGAGCATTGAGTCAGAGGATTGTGTGTGTGTGTGCACATATAAACTTTGTCTTGAGCCGCAATTTGCCGAGTGTGTGTATGTGTGTATGTGTTGGTAGGGATAATGCATTGAGTCACACTGAGCTGTACATGTGTGTGTGTGTATGTGCTGGTATAGACTCTGCATTGTGTCAGAGTCAGGTGTGTGTGCATGCGTGTGTGTGTGTGCTGGTATAGTTTGTGCATTTATTCACAGTAACATATGCGTGCATGTTTGTGTGTGTGTGTGCTGGTATAGACTGAGCATTGAGTCAAACTGAGCTATGTGTGTGTGCTGGTATAGGCTGCTCATTGAGTCACAGTGAGGTGTGTGTGTGTTTGAATGTGCTGGGATGGACGGTACATTGAGTTGCACTGAGCCGTGTATAGACTGTGTGTTGAGTCACAGTCAGGTGTGTGTCTGTGTGCTGGTGTAGACTGTGCAATGAGTCACAGTTGTGTGTGTGTGCCTGTGTGCTGTTATAGGCTTTGCACTGAGTCACAGTGAGCCTTCTGTGTGTGTTTGTATGTGTGTGCAGATATGGATGATTCATTGAATCACAGTGAGCAGTGTGTGTGTCTGTGTGCTGGTATAGACCCTGAATTGTGTCACATTCAGGTGTGTTTGCGTGTGTCTGTGTGCAGGTATAGTCTGTGCATTAAGTCACAATCAGCCATGTGTGTGTGTGTTTGTGCAAAATGGTATAGACTGTGCATTGAGTCACAGTGAGGTGTGTGCCTGTGTGTGAGTGCTGGTATATCCTGAAAACTGAGTCACATTGAGCCTTGTGTGTGTGTGTGTCTGTTTGTGTGGTGCTGGCATAGTCTGTGCACTGAGTCACAGTCAGGTGTGTTTCTGTTTGTGTGTGTGCTGGTATAGGCTGTGCATTGAGTCTCAGTGAGCTGTTCATCTGTGTGTGTGTGTCTTGGTACAGCTGTACACTGAGTCACATTGAGACGTGTTCGAGTGTGTGTGTGTGTGTCTGTGTGCTGATACAGGATGCACATTGGGTCAGAGTGAGGTATCTGTGTGTGTGTGTGCTGGTACAGGCTGTGCATTGAGTTACACTGAAGTGTGTGTGGGAGTGTGTGTGTGTGCCGGTTCAGGCTGTGAATTGAGTCACACTGAGCCGTGTGTGTGTGTGAGTGTGCTGGTATAGGTTGTGCATTGACTCACAGTGATGGGTGTGTGTATGTGCATGCTGGGAAAGGCTTTACATTGAGTCAGAGTCTGCAGTGTGTGTGTGTTGTGTGCTGGTACAGACATTGCATGAGTTACGTAGAACCACGTGTGTGTGTGTGTGCTTGTATAGAATGTGCACTGAATAACAGTGAGGTGTTCATTGTGTGTGTGTGTGTGTGTGCGCACAGGTATGGATGGTGCATTGAGTCACAGTGAGGGGTGTGTGTGTCTGTGTGTGCTACTATAGGCTGACCATTGAGTCACAGTGATGTGTGTGTGTGTGTGTGCTGGTATAGGCTGCTCATTGAGTCACAGTGAGGTGTGCGTGTGTTTGTATGTGCTGGTATGGACGGTACATTGAGTTGCACTGAGCCGTGTATAGACTGTGTGTTGAGTCACAGTCAGGTGTGTGTGTGTGTGTGTGCTGGTATAGACTGTGCAATGAGTCACAGTTGTGTGGGTGTGAGTGTGTGTTTCTGTGCGCTGGTATAGACTGTGCATTGAGTCACAGTGAGCCGTGTGTGTGTGTGTGTCTGTGTGTGTATGATGGTATAAACTGTGCATTGTGTCACAGTGAGGTGTGTCTGTGTGAGTGCTGGTATAGGCTGTGGACTAAGTCACATTAGGCCGTGTGTGTGGGTGGGTGTGCAAGTATGGACAGTTCATTGAGTCACAGTCAGCCATGTTTGTTTGTTTGTGTGTGTGTGTGCTGGTATAGACACTGCATTGAGTCACAGTGAGCTGTGTGTTTGTGCTGCCATAAGATATGCATTGAGTCACAGTTAGCCGTGTGTGTGTGTGCTGGTATAGTCTGAGCATTGAGTTACAGTGAGGTGCGTGTGTGTATGTGCTGCTTATAGACTGTGCATTGAGTCACAGTCAGGTGTGTTTTGTTGTTCTGTGTACTGGTATAGACTGCATTGAGTCAGTCAGCCGTGTGTGTGTGTGTGTGTGTGTGCATGTGTGTGTGCAGGTATAGACTATGCATTGAGTCACAGTGAGCCATGTGTGTGTGCTGGCATAAGCTGTGCATTGAGTCATAGTGAGCCATTTGGGGGTGCTCAGGTACAGCCTGAGCATTGAGTCACAGTGAGTTGATTGTGCGTGTGTGTATGTGCTGCTTATAGACTGTGCATTGAGTCAGAGTCAGGTGTGTTTTTGTGTGTGTTTGCTGGTGTAGGCTGTGCACTGATTCACAGTTAGCTGTGTTTGTTTGTGTGTGCTAGTATAGGCTGAGTATGGAGTCAAAGTTAGGTGTGCGTGTGTGTGTGTGTGAGCTGGTATAAACTGTGCACTGAGTCACTGATCTGTTTGTGTGTGTGCTGGAATAGAGTGTGCATTGTCTCACAGTGAGCTGTTCATTTGTGTGTGTGTGTGTGTCTGCTGTTAGAGCCTGTGCATTGAGTCATAGAGAGCCAGATGTGTTTGAGTGTACGCGAGTGTGCTGGTACAGGCTGCTCATTGAGTCACAGTCAACCGTGTTTGTGTGTGCAGGTATAGACTGTGCACTGAGTCACAGTCAACTGTGCGTGTGTGAGTATATGTGCTGCTACAGGCTGAGTACTGAGACACAGGTGTGTGTGTGTGTTGATATAGGCTATGGACTGAGCCACATTGAGCCGTCTGTGTGAGTGTGTGTTTCTGTTTGCAGGTATGGACGGTTCATTGAGTCTCAGGGAGCCATGTGTGTGTGTGTGTGTGTCTGTGCTGGTATAGGCTATGTATTCACAGTGAGCTGTTTATTTTGTGTATGTTGGTATAGGCTGAGGATTTAGTCACAGTGAGGTGTGTGTCTGCGTATGTGTGTGCATGTGTATGTGTTCTAGTATAGGCTCTGCATTGAGTCCCCTTGAGCTGTGTGTGTGTGTGTGTGTGTGTGTGTGTGTGTGTGTGTGCAGGTATAGGCTGGGCATTGAGCCACAGTGAGGTGTGTGTGTATGTGTGTGCTGCTATAGGCTGACCATTGAGTCACAGTGAAGTGTGTGTGTGTGTGTGTGCTGGTATATGCTGCGCATTGAGTCACAGGTATGTGTGGGTGTGTGTGTGTGGTACAGGCTGCGTGTTTGGTCACAGGTGTATTGTGTGTGCTGGTGCAGGCTGTGCATTGAGTCACAGTGAGGTGTGGGTGTGTTTGTATGTGCCAGTAAGGACAGTGCATTGAGTTGCACTGAGCCGTGTATGTGTGTATGTGCTGGTATAGACGGTGTATTGAGTCACAGTCAGTTGTGTGTGTGTGTGTGTGCTGGTATACACTGCATTGAGTTACAACCATGTGTGTGTGAATGTGTGTGTCTGTGTGCTGTTATAGGCTTTGCACTAAATCACAGTAAGCCGTCTGGGTGTGTTTGTATGTGTATGCAGGTATGGACGGTGCATTGAATCACAGTGAGCAGTGTGTGTGTGTGTGTGTGTGCACGGGTGCTAATTGAGGCTGTGCCTTGAGTCACAGTGAGCCATGTGTGTGTGTGTTTGTGCTGGTATAGACTGTGCAGTGAGTCACAGTAGCTGTGTGTGTGTCTGTGTTGGTATAGGCTATGCATTGAATCACAGTGAGCTGTGTGTGTTTGTGTGTGCTGGTATAAGCTGAGCATTGAGTCACAGTGAGGTGTGTGTCTGCATATGTGTGTGTGTGTATGAGTTATATTATAGGCTCTGCAATGAGTCACCGTGAGCTGTAAGTGTGTGTGTGTGTGTGTGTGTGTATGTGCTAGTATGGAAAGAGCATTGAGTCACACTGAGCCATGTGTGTGGGTGTGTGTGCGTGTTTGTGTGCTGGTATAGACTGTGTATTGAGTCACCGTTGTTTTTGTGTGTGTGTTTGTGTATGCTGGGATAGACTGTACATTCAGTCACAGTCAGCCATGAGTGTGTGTGTCTGTGTATGTGTGCATGGTTATAGGCTGACTTGGAGTAAGAATGAGGTGTGTGTGTGTGTGTGCGCATGTGTTGGTACATGCTTTGCCTTGAGTCACAATGAGCTCTGTGTGTGTGTGTGTTGGTATAGACTTTGCTCTGAGTCACAGGGAGCCGTGTGTGTGTGCTGGTAAGACAGTGCCTTGAGTCCCAGTGAGCTTTTCTTGTGTGTGTGTGTGTGTGTGTGTGTGCTGGTATAGGCTGTGCACTGAGTCACAGTCACTCGTGTGTATGCGTGTGTGTGTGTGTGTGCAGGTTTGGAGGGTACATTGAGTCACAGTCACCCGTGTGTTTGTGTGTGTGTGTGTGTGTGCATGCGGGTATAGGCTGTGCATTCAGTCACATTTAGGGGTGTTTGAGTATGTGTGTGCTGGTATAGGCTGAGCATTGAGCCACAGTGAGGTGCATGTGTGTGTGTGTGCCGTTTGCTTCTGTGCATTGAGTCACAGTGATTCATGTGTGGGTCTGTGTGCATGCCTGTGTGCTGGTATAGGCTGTGCATTGAGTCACAGTAACCTGCGTGTGTTTGTGCTGGTATAGACTGTGCATTGAGTCACAGCCATGCGTGTGAGTGTGTGTGTGCTGGTATAGACCCTGAATTGAGTCACAGTCAGGTGTGTTTGTGTGTGTCTGTGTGCTGGTATAGACTGTGCATTGAGTCACAGTGAGCCGTGTGTGTGTGTGTGTGTGTGTGTATGATGGTATAGACTGTGCATTGTGTCACAGTGAGGTGTGTCTGTGTGAGTGCTGGTATAGGCTGTGGACTAAGTCACATTAGGCCATGTGTGTGTGTGGGTGTGCAGGTATGGATGGTTCATTGAGTCACAGTCAGTGATGTGTGTTTGTTTGTGTGTGTGTGTGCTGGTATAGACCCTGCATTGAGTCACAGTGAGCTGTGTGTGTGTGCTGCCATAAGATATGCATTGAGTCACAGTTAGCCGTGTGTGTGTGTGCTGGTATAGTCTGAGCATTGAGTTACAGTGAGTTGCGTGTGTGTATGTGCTGCTTATAGACTGTGCATTGAGTCACAGTCAGGTGTGTTTTGTTGTTCTGTGTACTGGTATAGACTGGATTGAGTCAGTCAGCCGTGTGTGTGTGTGTGTGTGTGTGTGTGTGCATGTGTGTGTGAAGGTATAGACTATGCATTGAGTCACAGTGAGCCATGTGTGTGTGCTGGCATAAGCTGTGCATTGAGTCATAGTGAGCCATTTGGGGGTGCGCAGGTATAGCCTGAGCATTGAGTCCCAGTGAGTTGCTTGTGTGTGTGTGTATGTGCTGTTTATAGACTGTGCATTGAGTCAGAGTCAGGTGTGTTTGTGTGTGTTTTTGCTGGTGTAGGCTGTGCACTGAGTCACAGTTAGCTGTGTTTGTTTGTGTGTGCTGGTATAGGCTGAGCATGGAGTCAAAGTTAGGTGTGCGTGTGTGTGTGTGTGTGTGCTGGTATAAACTGTGCACTGAGTCACTGATCTGTTTGTGTGTGTGTGATGGAATAGAGTGTGAATTGTCTCACAGTGAGCTGTTCATTTTTGTGTGTGTGTGTGTGTGTGTGTGTGAGTCTGCTGTTAGAGCCTGCGCATTGAGTCATAGAGAGCCATATGTGTTTGAGTGTACGTGAGTGTGCTGGTACAGGCTGTGCATTGAGTCACAGTCAACCGTGTTTGTGTGTGCAGGTATAGACTGTGCATTGAGTCACAGTCAACTGTGCGTGTGTGAGTATATGTGCTGCTACAGGCTGAGTACTGAGACACAGGTGTGTGTGTGTGTTGATATAGGCTATGGACTGAGCCACATTGAGCCGTCTGTGTGTGTGTGTGTTTCTGTTTGCATGTATGGACGGTTCATTGAGTCTCAGGGAGCCATGTGTGTGGGTGTGTCTGTGCTGGTATAGGCTATGTATTCACAGTGAGCTGTTTATTTCGTGTGTGCTGGTATAGGCTGAGCATTTAGTCACAGTGAGGTGTGTGTCTGCGTATGTGTGTGCGTGTGTATGTGTTCTGGTATAGGCTCTGCATTGAGTCCCCTTCAGCTGTCTGTGTGTGTTTGTGTCTGTGAGTGTGATGGTATAGGCTGAGAATTGAGTCACAGTGAGGTGTGTGTGTGTGCCAGTATAGTCTGTGCAATGAGTCACAGAAGTGTGTGTGTGTGTGTGTGTGTGTGTGTATGTGCAGGTATAGGCTGGGCATTGAGCCACAGTGAAACTTGTGTGTGTGTGTGTGTGTGTCTGCTGGGATAGACTGTACATTGAGTCACAGTCAGCCGTGTGTGTGTGTGTGCGTGTGCACAATGGTATAGACTGTACATTGAGTCACAGTGAGGTGTGTGCGTGTGAGTGCTGGTATAGGCTGTGGACTGGGTCACATTGAGCCGTGAGTGTGTGTGTGTGTGTGTGTGTGTGTGTGCAGGTATGGACAGGGCTTTGAATCACAGTCAGTGATGTGTGTGTGTGTGTGTGTGTGTGTGTCTGTGCTGGTATAGACCCTGCATTGAGTCACAGTGAGCCATGTGTGTGTGCTGCCATAAACTGTGCATTGAGTCACAGAGAGCCTTGTGTGTGTGCTGGTATAGTCTGAACATTAAGTCACAGTGAGGTGCGGGGGTGTATGTGCTGCTTATAGAGTGTGCATTGAGTCACAGTCAGGTGTGTTTTGTGGTTCTGTGTGCTGGTATAGACTGCATTGAGTCACAGTCAGCCATGTGTGTGTGTGTGTGCACGCAGGTATAGACGGTGCATTGAGTCACAGTGGTGTGTGTGCATGTTTGTGTTCAGGTAGAGACTCTGCATTGAGTCACAGTGAGCCATGTGTGTGTGCTGGCATAAGCTGTGCATTGATTCATAGTTAGCCGTTTGGGAGTGCGCAGGTATAGCCTGAGCATTGAGTCACAGTGAGTTGCTTGTGTGTGTGTGTATGCGCTGCTTATAGACTGTGTGTTGAGTCACAGTCAGGTGTGTTTGTGTGTGTGTGTGTTGGTGTAAGCTGTGCACTGAGTCACAGTTAGCTGTGTTTGTTTGTGTTTGCTGGTATAGGCTGAGCATGGAGTCACAGTGAGGTGTGCGTGTGTGTGTGTGTGTGCTGGTATAGACTGTGCCTTGACTCACAGTGAGCTGTTCTTTTGTGTGTGTGTGTCTGCTGTTAGAGCCTGTGCATTGAGTCACAGAGAGCCATATGTGTTTGAGTGCATGTGAGTGTGCTGGTATAGGCTGTGCATTGAGTCACAGTGGACCTCGTTTGTGTGTGCAGGTATAGACTGTGAATTGAGTCACAGTCAACTGTGCGTCTTTGAGTATATGTGCTGCTACAGGCTGAGTACTGAGACACAGGTGTGTGTGTCTGTTGATATAGGCTATGGACTGAGTCACATTGAGCCGGCTGTGTGTGTGTGTTTCTATTTGCAGGTATGGACGGTGCATTGAGTCACAGGGAGCCGTGTGCGTGTGTGTGTCTGTCCTAGTATAGGCTATGCATTGAGTCACAGTGAGCTGATTTTTTTGTGCATGCTTGTATAGGCTGAGCATTTAGTCACAGTGAGGTGTGTGTCTGTGTATGTTTATGTGTGTATGTGTTCTGGTATAAGTTCTGCTATGAGTGCCCTTGTGCTGTATGTGTGTGTTTGTGTGTGTGTGTTGGTATAGGCTAAGAATTGAGTCACAGTGAGGTGTGTGTGTGTGCCAGTATAGGCTGTGCATTGAGTCACAGATGTGTATGTGTGTGTGCAGGTATAGGCTGCGCATTGAGCCACAGTGAGAAGTGTGTGTGTGTGTGTGTGTATGTGCTGTTATGGAAAGTGCATTGAGTCACACTGAGCCCTGTGTGTGTGTTTGTGAGTGTTTATGTGTGCATGTAAAGGCTGTGAATTGAGTCACACTGGGCCGTGTGTGTGTTTGAGTGTGCAGTTATAGGTTGTGCATTGACTCACAGGGAAGGGTGTGTGTTTGCATGCTGGGAAAAGCTTTGCATTGAGTCAGAGTGAACAGTGTGTGTGTGTGTGTGTGTGTGTGTGCTGGTACCGACTTTGCACTGAATCTCAGGGAGCTGTGTGTGTGTGCTTGTATAGACTGTGCACTTAGTCCCAGTGAGCTTTTCTTGTGTGTGTGTGTGTGTGTGTGTGTGTGCTGCTATAGGCTGTGCACTGAGTCACAGTCACTCGTGCGTGTGGACGTGTGTGTGTGTGCAGTTATGGAGGGTGCATTGAGTGACAGTCACCCATGTGTGTGTGTGTGTGTGTGTGTGTGCACACTGGTCTAGACTGTGCATTCAGTCACAGTTAGGAGTGTTTGTGTATGTGTGTGCCGGTATAGGCTGAGCATTGAGCCACAGTGAGAGGTGTGTGTGTGTGAGTGTCATTAGAGTCTGTGCATTGAGTCACAGTGAGACGTGTGTGTGTGTGTGCATGCATGTGTGCTTGTATAGGCTGTGCATTGAGTCACAGTGACCCGCGTGTGTTTGTTCTAGTATAGACTATGCATTGATTCTCAGAAATGCGTGTCCATGTGTGTGTGTCCTGGCATAGACACTGCATTGAGTCACAGTGAGCCATGTGTGTGTGTGCTGGTATAGACTGAGCACTGAGTCACAGTGAGGTGCGGGTGTGTATGTGCTGCTTATAGACTGTGCATTGTGTCACAGTCAGCTGTGTTTTGTGTTTCTGTGTGCTGGTGTAGACTCCACTGAGTCACAGTCAGCTGTGTGTGTGTTTGTGCACTCAGGTATAGACTGTGTATTGAGTAACAGTGGTGTGTGTGTGTGCATGTGTGAATGCTGGTATAGACTCTACATTGAGTCACAGTGAGCCATGTGTGTGTGCTGGCATAAGGTGTGCATTGAGTCATAGTGAGGCGTGTGGGGTTGCACAGGTATAGCCTGAGCATTGAGTCACCGTGAGTTACATGTGTGTCTGTGTATGTGATACTTATAGACTGTGCATTGAGTCACAGTCAGGTGTGTTTGTGTGTGTGTGTGCTGGTATAACTGTGCATTGAGTCACAGTCAACTACGTGTGTGTGTGTATGTGTATACTGGTATATGCTGTGCATGCACTCACAGTGAGGGGTGTATGTGTGTGTGTATGCTGGTATAGTCAGAGCATTGAGTCACAGTGAGCTGTGTGTGTGTGTGTCTTTGTGCTGTTGGAGACTGTGCATTGAGTCACAGTGAGCCATATGTGTGTGTGCATGCCTGTGTGCTGGTGTAGGGTGCGCATTGAATCAAATTGACCCATGCTTGTTTGTGCTAGTATCGACTGTGCATCGAGTCACAATTAACCATGTGTCATGTGTGTGTGTTTGTGTGTGTGTGTGTGCAGGTATAGGCTGAACAGTCATATGAGTCATACTCATATGTGGGTGAGTGTGGTGGTATCAGCTTTGCATTGAGTCACAGTGAGGGTTGCATGTGTCTGTGTGTGTGTACTACTATTATCTGAGCATTGAGTCAGAGTGAGGTCTGTGTGTGTGTGCACAGCTGGTAATTTAGGCTGGGCATTGAGTCACAGTGCACCATGTGTGTTTGTTTTTGTGCTGGTATAGACTATGCACTGAGTCACTTTGAGCCATGTGTGTGTGTGTGTTTGTCCTGGTATAGGCTGTGCATTGAGTCACAGTGAGCTGTGTGTGTATGTGTGTGCTGGTATAGGCTGAGCATTGAGTCACAGTGAGCTGTGTTTGTGTGTCTGTGCTGGTATAGGCTGCACATTGAGTCACAGTGAGGTTTGTGTGTGTGTGTGTGTGAGCACTGGTACAGGCTGTGCATTGAGTCAGAGGTGTGTGTGTGTGTGTTTGCTGGTGCAGGCTGTGCATTGAATCACAGTGAGCTGTGTGTGTGTGTGTGTGTGTGTGTGTGTGTGTGCTGGTATAGACCATGCACTGAGTCACAGTGAGCCGTGTGTGTGTGTGCTGGTATAGTCTGAGCATTGAGTCATAGTGAGGTGCATGTGTGTGTGTGCATGTGCTGTTATGGATGGTGCATTGAGTTACACTGAGAAAAACGTGTGTGTGTGTGTGTGTGTGTGTATGTGCTCATATAGACTGTGCATTGAGTCATAGTTAGGTGTGTTTGTGTGTGTGTGTGTTCAGGTATAGGCTGGGCATTGAGTCACAGTCAGCATGTGTGTGATGTGTGTGCATGCTGGTATAGGCTGTTCATTTAGTCACAGAGAGGAGTGTGTGTCTGTGTTTGCTGGTATAGGCTGACCATTGAGTCACAGTGAGGTGTGTGTGTGTCTGTGTGTGTGTGAACTTACTGGTATAGGCTTTGCATTGAGTCACAGTGAGCTGTTTGTGTTTGAGTGTGTGTATGTGTGTGTGTGCGGGTATAGGCTGTGTATTGACTCACAGTGAGCCATGTGTGTTTCTCTGTGTGTGTGAGCATGCTAGCATAAACTGTGCACTGAGTTACAGGGAGCCGTGTGTGTGTGTGCTGGTATAGACTGTGCATTGAGTCAAAGTCAGGTGTGTTTTTGTGCATGTGTGTGCTGGTAAAGACTATGCATTGATTAACAGTCAACCGTGTGTGTGTGTGTGTGTGTGTGTGTGTGTGTGCATGCACGCTGTTATAGGCAGTGCATTGAGTCACAGTAAGGGGTGTGTGTGTTCGTGAGCTGGTATAGGCAGACCAATGAGTGACAGTGAGGTCAGTATGTGTGTGTGTGTTGGCATAGGCTTGAGGCACAGTGAGATGTTTGTGAGTGCATGTGTGCTGGTATAGAGTGTGCACTGAGACACAGAGAGCCGTGTGTGTGTGTGTGTATACCGGTATAGACATTTCATTGAGTCACATTGAGCCGTGTGTGTGTGTGTGTTTGTGTGGGCGTAGGTACGGATGGTGCATTGAGTCACAGTGAGCTGTGTGTGTGTGTGTACATACGTGTGTGCTGGTATACGATGTGCATTGAGTGTCAGTGAGGGGTGTCTGCGTCTGCCTGTGATGGCATAGGCTGTGCATTGAGTCACAGTGAGCCATGTGTGTGTGTATATGTGTGCTGGTACAGGCATTGCACTGTGTCACAGTGAGCTGTGAATGTGTGTGTGTGTGTGTGTGTGTATGTAAGAATGGTGCTTTGAATTACAGTAAGCAGTGTGTGTGTGTGTGTGTGTGTGTGTGTGCTGGTATAGGCTGTGCATTGAGTCCCATTGAGGTGCGTGTGTGTGTGTCTGCTGTTAGAAAATGTGCTTTGAGTCACAGAGAGCCATATGTGTTTGAGTGCATGCGAGTGTGCTGGTATAGGCTGCGCATTGAGTCACGGCGAGATATGTGTGTGTGTGTGTGTGTGTGTGTGTGTGCTGTTATAGAATGTTCATTGAGTCACAGTTAGCCGTGTGTGTCTGTGTGTGTGTTTGTGTGTCCTGGTATTGAATCTGCATTGAGTCACAGTGAGCCATGTGTGTGTGCTGGCATAGGCTGTGCATTGAGTCACAGTCACCTGTGCATTTGTGTGTATGTGTTTGTGTTGCTACAGGCCGAATATTCAGTCACAGTTAGGTGTGTGTGTGTTGATATAGGCTATGGACTGAGTCACATTGAGCCGTCTGTGTGTGTATGTGTGTGTGTGTGCTGTCATAGGCTGTGCATTGAGTCACAGTGAGCCGTGTGTGTGTGATGGTATAGTGTGAGCACTGAGTCACAATGAGGTGTGTTGGTGCGTGCATGTGCTGGTATGGATGGTGCATTCAGTCACATTGAGCCGTGCATATGGGTGTGTGTGTGTGCTGGCATAGGCTGTGCATTGAGTCACAGTGAACCTTGTTTGTCTCTGCTGGTATAGTCTGAGCATTCAGTCACATCATGGTGTGTGTGTGCATGCATGTGTGTGTGTGTGTGCATGTGTGTTTGTGTGTGTGATGGTATGGACAGTGCATTCAGTCACCCTAAGCCATGCATGTGTGTGTGTGTGTATGTACTGCTGTAGGCTGAGCATTGAGTCACAGTTAGGTGTGTGTGTGTGTGTTCTGGTATAGGCTGTGCACTGAGGCACACTGAGCCGTCACTGTGTCTGTGTGTGTGTGTCTGTGCAGGCAGATATGGGTGGTGCATTTAGTCACAGTGAGCCGAGTGTGTCTGTGTGTGCTGGCATAGGCTGTGCATTGATTCACAGTGAGCCGTGTGTGTGGGGGTGGGTGTGGGTGCTGGTATAGGTTGTGCATTCAGTCACAGTGAGGTGCCTGTGTGTGCGTGTGTGTGCGTGCTGGTATAGGCTGTGCATTGAGTGACTTTGATGTGGGTGTGTGTGTGTGTGCTGCTATAGACTCTACACTGAGTTACAGTGAGGTGCGTGTGTGTGTGTGTATGTGCTGGTATGGAAAGTGCATTGAGTCACACTGAGCCGTGTTTTTGTGTGTGTATGTGTGTGTTGGTATAGACTGTGCATTGAGCCACAGGAGTGTTTGTGTGTGTGTGTGAGTGCTGCTATAGACTGTACATTGAGTCACAGTCAGCTGTGTGTGTGTGTGTGTGCACTGGTATAGGCTGAGTTTGAGTAAGAGTGAGGTGTGTGTGTGTGTGTGTGTGTGCATGTTCTGTTATAACCTAGGCATTGAGTCACAATGAGCTGTGTGTGTGTGTTGGTATAGACTTTACACTTAGTCACAGGGAGCCGTGTGTGCTGGTGTAGACTGTGCATGGGGTCCCAGTAAGCTGTTCTTGTGTGTGTGTGTGTGTGTGTGTGTGTCTGTGTACTGGTTTAGGCAGTGCATTGAGTCACACTGAGTTGTGTGTGTGGGTGTGCTGTTATAGATAGTGCATTGAGTCAAAATGTCGTGTGTGTGTGTGTGTGTCTGCACACTGGTATAAGCTGTGTATTGAGTCACAGTGAGAGGTGTGTTTGTGTGTGTTGCTATAGGCTGATCATTGAGTCACAGTGAGGGGTTTGTGCGTGCTGGTATATGCTGCACATTGAGTGACAGGTATGTGTGGGTGTGTGTGTGCTGGTACAGGCTGCGCATTGAGTCACAGGTGTGTGTGTGTGTGTGTGTGTGTTCTGGTGCAGGCTACGCATTGAGTCACAGTGAGGTGGGTGTGTGTGCTTGTGCTGGTATGGACAGTGCATTGAGTTAAACTGAGCAGTGTATGTGTGTATGTGTATGTGCTGGCATAGATTGTGTATTGAATCACAGTCAGGTGTGTGTGTGTGTGTGCTGGTATAGACTGTGCAAAGAGTCACAGTCATGTGTGTGTGTCTGTGTGTCTGTATGCTGTTATAGGCTTTGCACTGAATCACAGTGAGCCATCTGTGTGTGTTTGTGTATGTGTGCAGGTATGGACGGTGCATTGAATCACAGTGAGCAGTGTGTGTGTGTGTGTCTGTGCACGGGTGCTAATTTAGGCTGTGCATTGGGTTGCAGTGAGCTGTGTGTGTGTGTTTGTGCTGATATAAACTGTGCGCTGAGTCACACTGAGCCATGTGTGTGTGTGTGTTTGACCTGGTGTAGGCTGTGCATTGAGCCACAGTAGCTGTGTGTGTCTCTGTGCTGGTATAGACTATCCATTGAGTCACAGTGAGATGTGTGTGTTTGTGTGTGCTGGTATAGACTGTGCATTGAGTCACAGCCATGCGTGTGAGTACGTGTGTGCTGGTATAGACCCTGAATTGAGTCACAGTCAGGTGTGTTTGTGTGTGTCTGTGTACTGGTACAGACTGTGCATGGAGTCACAGTGAGCCGTTTGTGTGTGTCTGTGCACGATGGTATAGGCTGAGCATTGAGTCACAGTGGGGTGTGTGTGTGTGTGTGTGTGTGTGTGTGCTGGTTTAGGCTGTGCATGGAGTCACAGATGTGTGTGTGTGTGTGTATGTGCTGATATGGAAAGTACATTGAGTCACCCTGAGCCATAAGTGTGTGTGTGTGTGTTGGTATAGAATGTGCATTGAGTCACTGGTGTGTTTGTGTGTGTGTGTGTGTGCTGGTGTAGAATGTACTTGAGTCACAGTCAGCCATGTGTGTGTGTGTTTGCACACTGGTATAGGCTGACTTTGAGCCAGAGTGAGCTGTGTGTGTGTGTGTGCATGTGCTGGTATAAACTTTGCATTGAGTCACAATGAGCTTGTGTGTGTGTGTGTGTGTGTGTGCGTGTTGGTATAGATTTTGCACTGAATCACAGGGAGCCATGTGTGTATGCTGGTATAGACTGTGCATTGAGTCCCAGTGACCTGTTCTTGTGTGTGTGTGTGTGAGTGTGTGTGTGCTGGTATAGGCTCTGCACTGAGTCACATTCACCTGTGTGAGTGTGTTTGTGTGCACGCTGGTATAGGCTGTTCATTCAGTCACAGTTAGGGGTGTTTGTGTATGTGTGTGCTGGTATAGGCTGAATATTGAGCCACAGTGAGGTGTGTGTGCATGTGTGTTTGTTCCGTTAGAGTCTGTGCATTGAGTCACAGTGATTCATGTGTGTGTGTGTGCATGCGTGTATGCTGGTATAGGCTGTGCATTGACTCACAGCCATGTGTGTGACTGTGTGTGTGCTGGTATAGACCCTGAATTGAGTCACAGTCAGGTGTGTTTGTGTGTGTCTGTGTGCAGGTATAGTCTGTGCATTGAGTCACAGTCAGCAGTGTGTGTGTGTGTGTGTGTGTGTGCACAATGGTATACACTGTGCATTGAATCACAATGAGGTGTGTGTGTGTGTGTGAGTGCTGGTATAGCCTGAGGACTGAGTCACATTGAGCCGTGTGTGTGTGTGTGTGTTTGTGCAGATATGGGTGGTGCATTGAGTCACAGTCAGTCGTGTGTGTGCACACTGGTTTAGGCTGTGCATTCACTCACCATTATGGGTGTGTGTGTCTCTGTGTGCTGCTATAGGCTGATCATTGAGCCACAGTGAGGTGTGTGTGTGTGTCTGTGTGCCGTAAAAGCCTGTGTGCCATTAAAGTCTGTGCATTGAGTCACAGTGATTCATGTGTGTGTGTGTGCATGCGTGTGTGCTGGTATAGGCTGTGCATTCTGTCACAGTGACCCGTCAGTGTTTGTGCTAGTATAGACTGTGCATTGAGTCACAGCCAAAAATGCGTGTGTGTGTGTCTGTGTGTGCTGGTATAGACCCTGCATTGAATCACAGTGAGCTGTGTGTGTGTGTGCTGGTATAGTCTGAGCATTGAGTCACAATGAGATGCTGTTGTGTATGTGCTGCTTATAGACTGTGCATTGAGTCACAGTCAGCTGTGTTTTGTGGTTCTTTGTGCTGGTACAGACTGCATTGACTCACAATCAGCCATGTGTGTGTGTGCATGTGTGCATGCTGCTATAGACTCTGCATTGAGTCACAGTGAGCCATGTGTGTGTGCTGGCATATGCTGTGCATTGAGTTATAGTGAGCTGTGTGGGGCTGCGCAGGTATAGCCTGAGCATTGAGTCACAGTGAGTTGCATGTGTGTGTGTGTATGTGTTACTTATAGACTGTGCATGGAGTCACAGTCAGGTGTGTTTGTGTGTGTGTGTGTTGGTATAGGCTGTGCACTGAGTCACCGTGAGCTGTGTTTGTGTGTGTGTGCTGGTATAGGCAGTGCATTGAGTCACAGTGAGGTGTGTGTGTGTGTGTGCTGGTATAGGCTGTTCATTGAGTCACAGTTAAGTGTGTGTGTGTCTCCCTGTGCTGGTATAGGCTTTGCAAAGAGTCACAGTGAGGTTTGTGTATGTGCGTGTGCATGTGCTGTTATTGGCTTTGCATTGAGTCATAGTGAGCTGTGAGTGTGTACTTGTGTGTTGGTATAGACAATGCACTAACTCACAGTGAGTGGGTGTGTGTTTGTGTGATGGAATACACTGTGCATTGAGTCAGAGTGAGCTGATTGTGTGTGGGTTGGTGTGGGTGTGCTGTTATAGACTTTGCATGGAGCCACGGGGAGCAATGTGTGTGTGTGTGTGTGTGTGCATGTATGTGTGCTGGTGTAGGCTGAGTATTGAGTCACAGTTAGGTGTGTTTGCATGTGCCGGTATAGGCTGTGGACTGAGTCACATTGAGCCGTCTGTGTGTGTGTGTGTGTATGTGTGTGCAGGGATGGATGGTGCATTTAGTCAAAGGGAGCCGAGTGTTTGTGTGTGTTTGGTGGTATAGGCTGTATATTGAGTCACAGTTAGCCGTGTGTGTGTGTGTGTGTGTGTGCGTGTTGGCATAGGCTGTGCATTGAGTCACAGTGAGCCGTGTGTGTGTGTGATGGTATAGTCTGAGCATTGAGTCACAATGAGGTGTGTTGTTGTGTTTGCTGCTTATAGACTGTGCATTGAGTCACAGTCAGGTGTGTGTTGTGGTTCTGTGTGCTGGTATAGACTGCATTGAGTCACAGTCAGCCATGTGTGTGTGTGTGTGTGCACAGGTATAGACTGCGCATTGAGTCACAGTGGTGTGTGTGTGTGTGTGTGTGCATGTGTGTGTGCTGGTAGAGACTCTGCATTGAGTCACAGTGAGCCATTTGTGTGTGCTGGCATAAGCTGTGCATTGAGTTATAGTGAGCCATATGGGGATGTGCAGGTATAGCCTGAGCATTGAGTCACAGTGAGTTGCATGTGTGTATGTGTATGTGCTACTTATAGACTGTGCATTGAGTCACAGTCAGGTGTGTCTGTGTTTGTGTGTGCTGGTATAGTCTGTGCACTGAGTCACAGTGAGCTGTGTTTCTTTGTGTGTGCTGGTAGAAGCTGAGCATGGAGTCACAGTGAAGTGTGTGTGTGTGTGTGTGTGCAGGTATAGGCTGTGCATTGAGTCACAGTGAGCCATGCATGTGTGTGTGTGTGTGCTGATATAGGCTGAGCATTGAGTCAGAGTGAGCTGTGTGTGTGTATGTGTGTATGTGCTGGTATGGATGGTGCATTGAGACACACTGAGCAGTGTGTGTGTGTGTGCATGTGTGTGTGTGTGTGCTGGTATAGGCTCTGCATTGAGTCACTGTGAGATGTGTGTGTGTTTGTGTGTTTGTGCTGGTATAGGCTGAGCATTGAGTTATAGTGAGCTATGTGTGTGTGCTGGTATAGGCATATCATTGAGTCACAGTGAGGTGTGTGTGTGAGTGTGTGTTCATGAATGAATTGTGAAATGAGTCACAGTGAGTCATGTATTTGTGTGTGTTTGTACTGCTATCGGCTGTGCACTGAGTGACAGGTGTGTGTGTGTTTGTGTGTGCTGGTATAGGCTGCACATTGAGTCACAGTGATATGTGTGTGTGTGTGTGTGTGTGTGTGTGCTGGTATAGAATATTCATTGAGTCACAGGGAGCCGTGTGTGTGTGTGCGTGTTTGTGTGTCCTGGTATAGAATCTGCATTGAGTCACCGTGAGCCATGTGTGTGTGCTGGCATAGGCTATGCATTGAGTCGCAGTGAGCCTTGTTTGTGTGTGCTTTTATAGTCTGAGCATTGAGTCACAGCGTGGTGTGTGTGTGTGTGTGTGTGTGTATGTGTATGATGGTATAGATGGTGCATTCAGTCACCCTGAGCCATGCGTGTGTGTGTGTGTGTGTGTGTGCTGCTATAGGCTGAGCACTGAATCACAGTTATGTTTGTGTGTGTGTGGTGATATAAGCATTGCATTGAGTCACAATTAGGTTTATGTCTGTCTGTGTGTGTGTGCTGCTGTAGGCTGAGCATTGAGTCACAGTTAGGTGTGTGTGTGTGTTCTGGTATAGGCTGTGCACCGAGACACACTGAGCCGTCACTGTGTGTGTGTGTGTTTGTTTGTGTGCAGGTATGCATGGTGCATTTAGTCACAGTTAGCCGAGTGTGTCTGTGTGTACTGGAATAGGCTGTGCAATGATTCACAGTGAGTCGTGTGTGTGTTGTGTGCGTGCTGGTAGAGGCTGTGCATTTAATCACAGTGAGGTGTCTGTGTGTGATATGTGTGTGTGCTGGTATAGGCTGCGGATTGAGTCACAGTGAGGTGTGTGTGTCTTGGTATAGGCTGCCCATTGAGTCACTGTGATGTGGATGTGTGTGTGTGTGTGCTGCTATAGACTCTGCATTGAGTTACACTGAGGTGCGTGTGTGTGTGTTTGTGTGTATGCTGTATAGGCTGTGCATTGAGTCACACTCAGCCATGTGTGTGTGTGTGTGTGTATGGTGCTGGCAAAGGCTGTGCATTGAGTCACAGTCAGATGTGTTTGTGTGTGTGTGCTGGTATAGACTGTGCATTGAGTCACAGACAACCATGTGTGTGTGTGTGCATGTGCTGGTATAGGCTTTGCATTGAGTGACAGCTGTGAGTGTGTGTGTGTGTGTGCTGGTATAGAGTGTGCACTGAATCACTGATCTGTGTGTGTGTGTATGTGATGGAATAGACTGTGCATTGACTGACAGTGAGCTGTTCGTGTGTGTGTGTTTGTGTGTGTGTGTCTGCTGTTAGAGCCTGTGCATTGAGTCACAGAGAGCCATGTGTGTTTGAGTGCATGTGAGTGTGCTGGTATAGGCTGTGCACTGAGGCACAGTGAACCACGTTTGTGTGTGCAGGTATAGACTGTGCATTGAGTCACAATCAGCTGTGCGTGTTTGCTTGTGCTGCTACAGGTTGAGTACTGAGTCACAGGTGTGTGTGTGTGTTGATATAGGCTATGGACTGAGTCACATTGAGCCTTCTGTGTGTGTGTGTTTTTGTTTGCAGGTATGGACGGTGCATTGAGTCACAGGGAGCCGTGTGTGTGTGTGTGCTGATATAGTCTGAGCATTGAATCATTGTGAGGTGTGTGTGTGTGTGTGTGTGTGTGTGTGTGTGTGCCGGTATAGGCTGTGCACTGAGTCACAGAGAGCCATCTATGCGTTTGTGTGTGTGTGCTGGTATGGACAGTGCATTGAGTAATAGTGAGCCGTGTGTGTGTGTTCATGGGTGCTGGTTTAGGCTGTACATTGAGTCACAGTGAGATGTGTTTGTGTGTCTGTGCTGGTATAGGCTGTGCATTCAGTCACAGTGAGCCCTGTGTGTGTGTGTGTTTGTGCTCGTATAGGTTGAGCATTGAGTCAAAGTGAGGTGCTTGTTTGTGTGTGCTGGTATAGTCTGTGCATTGAATCAAAGGGGTGTGTGTTTGTGTGTGTGCATATATAGACTGGACATTGAGTCACAGTGAGCTGTGTGTTTGTATGTGTGTATGTGCCGGTATGGACAGTGCATTGAGACACACTGAGCAGTGTGTGTGTGTGTATGTATATGCTGGTATAGACTGTGCATTGAATCACAGTCAGTGGAGTTTGTGTGTGTGTTTGTGCTGGTATAGACTGTGCATTGAGTCACAGTCAGCCATGTGTGTGTGTCTGTATGTGCCCACTGGTATAGGATGACCTTTGAGTCACAGTGAGATGTGTATGTGTGTGTGTGCATGCTGGTATAGGCTATGCATTGAGTCAGAGTGTGCTGTGTGTGTGTGAGTGCTGGTACTGACTTTACACTGAGCTACAGGGAACTGTGTGTGTGTGTGTGTGTGTGCTTGTATAGAATGTGCATTGAATAACAGTGAGGTGTTCATGTGTGTGTGTGTGTGCTTGTATAGGCTGTGCACTGAGTCACACAAAGCTCTGTGTGTGTGTGTGTGTGTGTGCAGGTATGGATGGTGCATTGAGTCACAGTGAGCTGTGTGTGTGCGTGTGTGTGTGTGCTGATATAGGCTGTACATTGATTCACAGTGAGCTGTGTGTGTGTGTGCGGGTATAGGCTGTGCATTGAGTCAAAGTGAGCTATGTGTGTGTGCTGGCATAGGCGGTGCATTAAGTCACAGTGAGCCGTGTGTGTCTGTGCTGGTAAAGGCTGAGTTTTGAGTCACAGTGAGGTGTGTGTGTGTGTGTATGTGCTGGTATGGATGATGCATTGAGTCACAATAAGCTGGACATGTGTTGTTTGTGTGTGTAGGTGCTGATATAGACTCTGCATTGAGTAAGAGTCAGGTGTGTGTGTGTGCGTGTGTGTGTGTGTGTGCTGGAATAGGCTCTGCATTGAGTCACTGTGAGCTGTGTGTGTGTTTGTGCTGGTATAGGCTGTGCATTGTGTCACAGTGACCAGTGCGTGTGTGTTTGTGTGCTGGTATAGGCTGACCATTGATTCAACGTGAGCTAGGTGTGTGTGCTGGTATGGGAAGTGCAATGAGTCACAGTGAGGTATGTGTGTGAGTGTGTGTTCAGATATGAGCTGTGAAATGAGTCACAGTGAGTCATGTATTTGTGTGTGTTTGTGATGCTATCAGCTGTGCATTGAGTGATAGGTGTGTGTGTGTGTGTGTGTGTGTGTGCTGGTATAGGCTGCACATGGAGTCACATTGAGCTGTGTGTGTGAGTGTGTGTGCTTATATCGGCTGAGCATTGAGTCACACTGAGCTGTGTGTGTGTGTGCTGGTATAGGCTCTGCACTGAGTCACAGTGAGGTGTGTGTGTGTGTGTGTGTGTTGGTACAGGAAGCAATTTGAGTCACAGTGAGGTATGTGTGTGTGTGTGTGTGCTGCTATAGGCTGTGCATTGAGTCACAGTGAGGTGTGTGTGGTGTGTGCTGGTATAGACCCTGCATTTAGTCACAGTGAGCTGTGTGTGTGTGTGCTGGTATAGTCTGAGCATTGAGTCACAGTGAGGTGCATGTGTGTGTGTGTATGTGCTGTTATGGATGGTGCATTGAGTCACACTGAGAAAAACGTGTGTGTGTGTGTGTGTGTGTATGTGCTCATATAGACTGTTCATTGAGTCATAGTCTGGTGTGTTTGTGTGTGTGTGTGTGCAGGTATAGGCTGGGCATTGAGTCACAGTCAGCGTGTGTGTGATGTGTGTGCACGCTGGTATAGGCTGTGCATTTAGTCACAGACAGGGGTGTGTGTCTGTGTGCGCTGGTATAGGCTGACCATTGAGTCACAGTGAGGTGTGTGTGTGTGTGGGTGCACGTACTGGTTTAGGCTTTGCACTGAGTCACAGTGAGCTGATTGTGTTTGAGTGGGTGTATGTGTGTGTGTGTGCATGTATACGCTGTGTATTGACTCACAGTGAGCCATGTGTGTTTCTGTGTGTGTCTGAGTCTTCTAGCATAGACTGTGCACTGAGTTCCATGGAGCCGTGTGTGTGTTGGTATAGACTGTGCATTGAGTCACAGTCAGGTGTGTTTGTGTGTGTGTGTGTGTGCTGGTATAGACTGTGCATTGAGTCAGAGTGAGCCATTTGTGTGTGTGTTTTCTGGTATAGGCTGTGCATTGAGTCTCAGTGAGCTGTTCATGTGTGTGTGTGTGTGTGTGTGTGCAAGTGTGTGTTGGTATAGGCTGTGCACTAAGTCACATGAGCCGTGTGTGTGTGTGCTGGTATAGGCTGCACATTCAGTCACAGTGATGTGTGTGTGTGTGTGCTCGTACAGGCTGTGCATTGAGTCACTGTGAGGTGAGTGTGCATGTGTGTGCAGGAATAGGCTGGACATTGATTCACAGTGAACTGTGTGTGTGTGTCTTTGTGTGTGCTTGTATAGGCTGTGCATTAAGTCACAGTGAGCTGTGTGTGTGTGTGTGCTGATCTAGGCTGAACTTTGAGTCACAGTGAGGTGTGTCTGTGTGTGTGTGTGCTGGTACAGGCTGTGCATTGAGTCACAGTGAGGTGTGTGTGTGATTGTGCATGTGTGTGCAGGTGTAGGCTGGGCATTGAGTCACAGAGTCCTGTGTGTGTTTTTGTGTTGTTAGAGATTGTGGATTGAGTCACAGTGAGCCGTGTGTGTGTGTGTGCATGTGTGTGTGCTGTTATATGATGTGCATTGAGTGTCAGTGAGTGGTGTGTGTGTCTGCCTGAGATGGCATAGGCTGTGCATTGAGTCACAGTGAGCCGTGTGTGTGTGTATGTGTGCTGGTATAGGCAGTCCACTGTGTCACAGTAAGCCGTGAATGTGTGTGTGTGTGTGTTTGTAAGTAAGGATGGTGCTTTGAATTACAGTGAGCAGTGTGTGTGTGTGTGAGTGCTGATATAGGCTGTGCATTGAGTCACAGTCAGCCTTGTGTGTGTGTGTGCACGAGCACTGGTATAGGCTGTTCACTGAGTCACAGTTAGGGGTGTGTGTGTCTCTGTGTGCTGGTATAGGCTTTGCAATGAGTCACAGTGAGGTTTGTGTGAGTGTGTGTGCGTGTGCTGTTATAGGCTTGCATTGAGTCATAGTGAGATCTGAGTGTGTGTTTGTGTGCTGGTATAGACAGTGCACTAACTCACAGTGAGCATGTGCGTTTGTGTGATGGAATAGACTGTGCATTGAGTCAGAGTGAGCTGATCATGTGTGTGTGGGGGGGTGTCTGTGTACTGTTACAGACTGTGCATGGAGTCACGGGGAGTAATGTGTGTGTGTGTGCATGTGTGTGTGCTGGTATAGTCTGAGTATTGAGTCACAGTTAGGTGTGATTGTTTGTGCCGGTATAGGTTGTGGACTGAGTCACATTGAGCCATCTTTGTGTGTGTGTGTGTGTGTGTGTGTGCAGGGATGGATGGTGCATTTAGTCACAGGGAGCCGAGTGTTTGTGTGTGTGTGCTGGCATAGGCTGTGCATTGAGTCACAGTGAGCCGTGTGTGTGTGTAATGATAAAGTCTGAGCATTGAGTCGCAGTGAGGTGTGTGGGTGTATGTGCTGCTTATAGACTGTGCATTGGGTCACATTCAGGTGTGTTTTGTCGTTCTGTGTGCTGGTATAGACTGCATTAAGTCACAGTCAGCCGTGTGTGTGTGTGTGTGTGTGTGTGTGCATGCAGGTATATACTGTGCATTGAGTCACAGTGATGTGTGTGTGTGTGCATGTTTGTGTGCTGGTATACTCTGCATTGAGTCACAGTGAGCCATGTGTGTGTGCTGGCATAAGCTGTGCATTGAGTCATAGTGAGCCGTGTGGGGGTGCGCAGGTATAGCCTGTTCATTGATTCACAGTTAGTTGCATGTATGTGTGTGTATGTGCTGCTTGTGGACTGTGCATTGAGGCATAGTTAGTTGTGTTTGTTTGTGTCTGCTGGTATAGGCTGAGCACTGAGTCACAGTGAGGTGTGTGTGTGTGTGTCTGTGTGTGTGTGCTGGTATAGACTGTGCATTGAGTCAGAGTAAGCCATGTGTGTGTGTGTGTGTGTGTGTGTGTGTGTGTGTGTGTTCTGGTATAGACTGTGCATTGAGTCTCAGTGAGCTGTTCGTCTGTGTGTATCTGTGTTGGTATAGGCTGTACACTGAGTCACATTGAGACGTGTTTGCGTGTGTGTGTGTGTGCGCGCAATGATACAGGCTGCACACTGAGTCAGAATGAGCCGTGTGTTTGTGTGCTTCTATAGGCTGCACATTGAGTCACAGTGAGCTGTATGTGTGAGTGTGTGTGCTGATATAGGCTGAGCATTGAGTCACAGTGAGGTATCGATGTGTGTGTGTACTGGAACAGGCTATGCATTGAGTCACAGTGAAGTGTGTGTGTGAGTGTGTGTATGTGTAAGTATAGGCTTTGAATTGAGTCACAGTGAGCCGTGGGTTTGTGTGCTGGTTTAGGATGTGCATTGACTCACAGTGAGGGGTGTGTGTGTGTGTGTGTGTGTGTGTGTGTGTGACGCTACAGAAAGCGCTTTGAGTCACAGCAAGGTATGTGTGTTTGTTGGTATAGGCTGTGCATTGAGTCACAGTGAGCCGTGTGAGTGTGTTTGTGCTGTAATAAACTGTGTATTGAGTCACAGTCAGCCATGTGTGTGTGTGTGTGTGCACACTGGTATAGGCTGAATTTGAGCCAGAGTGAGCTGTGTGTGTGTGTGTGCATGTGCTGGTATAAGCTTTGCATTGAGTCACAATGAGCTTGTGTGTGTGTGTGTTAGTGTGTGTGTTGGTATAGACTTTGCACTGAATCACAGGGAGCCATGTGTGTATGCTGGTATAGACTGTGCATTGAGTCCCAGTGACCTGTTCTTGTGTGTGTGTGTGTGAGTGTGTGTGTGCTGGTATAGGCTCTGCACTGAGTCACATTCACCTGTGTGAGTGTGTGTGTGTGCACGCTGGTATAGGCTGTTCATTCAGTCACAGTTAGGGGTGTTTGTGTATGTGTGTGCTGGTATAGGCTGAATATTGAGCCACAGTGAGGTTTGTGTGCATGTGTGTTTGTTCCGTTAGAGTCTGTGCATTGAGTCACAGTGATTCATGTGTGTGTGTGTGCATACGTGTATGATGGTATAGGCTGTGCATTGAGTCACAGCCATGCGTGTTTGTGTGTGTGCTGGTATAGACCCTGAATTGAGTCACAGTCAGGTGTGTTTGTGTGTGTCTGTGTGCAGGTATACTCTGTGCATTGAGTCACAGTCAGCAGTGTGTGTGTGTGTGTGTGTGTGTGTGCACAATGGTATACACTGTGCATTGAATCACAATGAGGTGTGTGTGTGTGTGTGTGAGTGCTGGTATAGCCTGAGGACTGAGTCACATTGAGCCGTGTGTGTGTGTGTGTGTTTGTGCAGATATGGGTGGTGCATTGAGTCACAGTCAGTCGTGTGTGTGCACACTGGTTTAGGCTGTGCATTCACTCACCATTATGGGTGTGTGTGTCTCTGTGTGCTGCTATAGGCTGATCATTGAGCCACAGTGAGGTGTGTGTGTGTGTCTGTGTGCCGTAAAAGCCTGTGTGCCATTAAAGTCTGTGCATTGAGTCACAGTGATTCATGTATGTGTGTGTGCATGCGTGTGTGCTGGCATAGGCTGTGCATTGAGTCACAGTGAACCTTGTTTGTCTGTGCTGGTATAGTCTGAGCATTCAGTCACATCATGGTGTGTGTGTGCATGCGTGTGTGTGTGTGTGGCATGTGTGTTTGTGTGTGTAATGGTATGGACAGTGCATTCAGTCACCCTAAGCCATGCATGTGTGTGTGTGTATGTACTGCTGTAGGCTGAGCATTGAGTCACAGTTAGGTGTGTGTGTGTGTGTGTTCTGGTATAGGCTGTGCACTGAGGGACACTGAGCCGTCACTGTGTGTGTGTGTGTGTGTGCAGGCAGGTATGGGTGGTGCATTTAGTCACAGAGAGCCGAGTGTGTCTGTGTGTGCTGGCATAGGCTGTGCATTGATTCACAGTGAGCCGTGTGTGTGTGGGGGGTGTGGGTGCTGGTATAGGCTGTGCATTCAGTCACAGTGAGGTGTCTGTGTGTGCGTGTGTGTGCGTGCTGGTATAGGCTGTGCATTGAGTCACTTTGATGTGGGGGTGTGTGTGTGTGCTGCTATAGACTCTACATTGAGTTACAGTGAGGTGCGTGTGTGTGTGTGTATGCTGTATATGCTGTGCATTGAATCACAGTCAGTCGTGTGTGTGTGTGTGTGTGTGTGGTGCTGGCACAGGCTGTGCATTGAGTCACAGTCAGGTGTGTTTGTGTCTGTGTGTGTGTGCTTGTTTAGACTGTGCATTGAGTCACAATCAACCGTGTGTGTTTGTGTGCTCATGCTGGTATAGGCTTTGCATTGAGAGACAGGTGTGAGTGCGTGTGTGTGTGCTCGTATAGACTGTGCACTGAGTCACTGATCTGTGTTTGTGTGTGTGATGGTATAGACTGTGCATTGACTCACAGTGAGCTGTTCTTGTGTGTGTGTGTGTGTGAGTGTGTGTCTTCTTTTAGAGTCTGTGCATTGAGGCACAGTGAGCCAAATGTGTTTGAGTGCATGTGAGTGTGCTGCTATAGGCTGTGCATTGAGTCAAAGTGAACCTCATTTGTGTGTGCAGGTATAGACTGTGCATTGAGTCAGAGTAAGCCGTGTGTGTGTGTGTGTTCTGGTATAGGCTGTGCATTGAGTCTCAGTGAGCTGTTCATTTGTGTGTGTGTGTGTGTTGGTACAGGTTGTACACTGAGTCACATTGAGACGTGTTTGTGTGTGTGTGTGTGCTGATACACGCTGCACATTGGGTCAGAGTTAGCCGTGTGTGTGTGTGTGCTTCAATAAGCTGCACATTGAGTCACAGTGAGCTGTGTGTGTGAGTGTGTGTGCTGATATAGGCTGAGCATTGAGTCACAGTGATGGATCTGTGTGTGTGTATGATGGTACAGGCTGTGCATTGAGTCAGAGTGAAATGTGTGTGAGTGTGTGTGTGTGCAGGTATAGGCTGGGAATTGAGTCACACTGAGCCGTGTGTGTGTGTGTGTGTGTGTGTGTGCTGGTATAGGCTGTGCATTGACTCACAGTGAGGGGTGTGTGTGTGTGTGATGCTACAGAAAGTGCTTTGAGTCACAATGAGGTGTGTGTGTTTGCAGGTATAGGCTGAGCATTGAGTCATAGTGAGGTTTGTGCGTGTGTGTCTGTGCTGGTATAGACTCTGCATTGAGTCACAGTGAGCCGTGTGTGTGTTTGCTGGTATAGTCTGAGCACTGAGTCACAGTAAGGTGCATGTGTGTGTGTATGTGCTCGTATGGATGATGCATATAGTCACACTGATCCATACGACTGTGTGTTTGTGTGTGTGTGCTGTTATAGGCTGTTCACTGAGTTGCAGAGAGCCGTCTGTGTGTGTCTGTGTGTGTCTGTGTGCAGGTATGGACGGTGCATTTAGTAACAGGGTGCCATGTGTCTGTGTCTCTGTGAGTGTGTGTTCATGGGTGCTCGTTTAGGCTGTGCATTCAGTCACAGTGAGCCATATGAGTGTGTGTTTGAGCTGGTATAGACAGTGCACTGGGTCAAATTGAGCCATGTGTGTGTTTGTGTTTGTCGTTGTGTAGACTGTGCATTGAGTCACCGTGAGCTGTGCGTTTGTGTGTGCAGGTATAGGTTGTGCACTGAGTCACAGTGAGTCATGTGTGTGTGTGCTGGTATAGAATGAGCAATGTGTCACAGTGAGGTGGGTGTGTGTGTGTGTGTGTTTGTGCTAGTATAGACTCTGCATTGACTCACTGTGAGCTGTGTGTGTGTGGTTGTGTGTGTGTGCTGGTATAGGCAGTGCATTGAGTCACAGTGAGGTGTGTGTGTGTGTGTGCTGGTATAGGCTGTTCATTGAGTCACAGTTAAGGGTGTGTGTGTCTCCCTGTGCTGGTATAGGCTTTGCAAAGAGTCACAGTGAGGTTTGTGTATGTGCGTGTGCATGTGCTGTTATTGGCTTTGCATTGAGTCATAGTGAGCTGTGAGTGTGTACTTGTGTGTTGGTATAGACAATGCACTAACTCACAGTGAGTGAGTGTGTGTTTGTGTGATGGAATACACTGTGCATTGAGTCAGAGTGAGCTGATTGTGTGTGGGTTGGTGTGGGTGTGCTGTTATAGACTTTGCATGGAGCCACGGGGAGCAATGTGTGTGTGTGTGTGTGTGTGCATGTATGTGTGCTGGTGTAGGCTGAGTATTGAGTCACAGTTAGGTGTATTTGCATGTGCCGGTATAGGCTGTGGACTGAGTCACATTGAGCCGTCTGTGTGTGTGTGTGTGTATGTGTGTGCAGGGATGGATGGTGCATTTAGTCAAAGGGAGCCGAGTGTTTGTGTGTGTTTGGTGGTATAGGCTGTATATTGAGTCACAGTTAGCCGTGTGTGTGTGTGTGTGTGTGTGCGTGTTGGCATAGGCTGTGCATTGAGTCACAGTGAGCCGTGTGTGTGTGTGATGGTATAGTCTGAGCATTGAGTCACAATGAGGTGTGTTGTTGTGTTTGCTGCTTATAGACTGTGCATTGAGTCACAGTCAGGTGTGTGTTGTGGTTCTGTGTGCTGGTATAGACTGCATTGAGTCACAGTCAGCCATGTGTGTGTGTGTGTGTGTGCACAGGTATAGACTGCGCATTGAGTCACAGTGGTGTGTGTGTGTGTGTGTGCATGTGTGTGTGCTGGTAGAGACTCTGCATTGAGTCACAGTGAGCCATTTGTGTGTGCTGGCATAAGCTGTGCATTGAGTTATAGTGAGCCATATGGGGATGTGCAGGTATAGCCTGAGCATTGAGTCACAGTGAGTTGCATGTGTGTATGTGTATGTGCTACTTATAGACTGTGCATTGAGTCACAGTCAGGTGTGTCTGTGTTTGTGTGTGCTGGTATAGTCTGTGCACTGAGTCACAGTGAGCTGTGTTTCTTTGTGTGTGCTGGTATAGGCTGAGCATGGAGTCACAGTGAAGTGTGTGTGTGTGTGTGTGTGTGCAGGTATAGGCTGTGCATTGAGTCACAGTGAGCCATGCATGTGTGTGTGTGTGTGCTGATATAGGCTGAGCATTGAGTCAGAGTGAGCTGTGTGTGTGTATGTGTGTATGTGCTGGTATGGATGGTGCATTGAGACACACTGAGCAGTGTGTGTGTGTGTGCATGTGTGTGTGTGTGTGCTGGTATAGGCTCTGCATTGAGTCACTGTGAGATGTGTGTGTGTTTGTGTGTTTGTGCTGGTATAGGCTGAGCATTGAGTTATAGTGAGCTATGTGTGTGTGCTGGTATAGGCATATCATTGAGTCACAGTGAGGTGTGTGTGTGAGTGTGTGTTCATGAATGAATTGTGAAATGAGTCACAGTGAGTCATGTATTTGTGTGTGTTTGTACTGCTATCGGCTGTGCACTGAGTGACAGGTGTGTGTGTGTTTGTGTGTGCTGGTATAGGCTGCACATTGAGTCACAGTGATATGTGTGTGTGTGTGTGTGTGTGTGTGTGCTGGTATAGAATATTCATTGAGTCACAGGGAGCCGTGTGTGTGTGTGCGTGTTTGTGTGTCCTGGTATAGAATCTGCATTGAGTCACCGTGAGCCATGTGTGTGTGCTGGCATAGGCTATGCATTGAATCGCAGTGAGCCTTGTTTGTGTGTGCTTTTATAGTCTGAGCATTGAGTCACAGCGTGCTGTCTGTGTGTGTGTGTGTGTGTGTGTGTATGTGTATGATGGTATAGATGGTGCATTCAGTCACCCTGAGCCATGCGTGTGTGTGTGTGTGTGTGTGTGCTGCTATAGGCTGAGCACTGAATCACAGTTATGTTTGTGTGTGTCTGGTGATATGAGCATTGCATTGAGTCACAATTAGGTTTATGTCTGTCTGTGTGTGTGTGCTGCTGTAGGCTGAGCATTGAGTCACAGTTAGGTGTGTGTGTGTGTTCTGGTATAGGCTGTGCACCGAGACACACTGAGCCATCACTGTGTGTGTGTGTGTTTGTTTGTGTGCAGGTATGCATGGTGCATTTAGTCACAGTTAGCCGAGTGTGTCTGTGTGTACTGGAATAGGCTGTGCAATGATTCACAGTGAGTCGTGTGTGTGTTGTGTGCGTGCTGGTAGAGGCTGTGCATTTAATCACAGTGAGGTGTCTGTGTGTGATATGTGTGTGTGCTGGTATAGGCTGCGGATTGAGTCACAGTGAGGTGTGTGTGTCTTGGTATAGGCTGCCCATTGAGTCACTGTGATGTGGATGTGTGTGTGTGTGTGCTGCTATAGACTCTGCATTGAGTTACAGTGAGGTGCGTGTGTGTGTGTGTGTGTATGCTGTATAGGCTGTGCATTGAGTCACACTCAGCCATGTGTGTGTGTGTGTGTATGGTGCTGGCAAAGGCTGTGCATTGAGTCACAGTCAGATGTGTTTGTGTGTGTGTGCTGGTATAGACTGTGCATTGAGTCACAGACAACCATGTGTGTGTGTGTGCATGTGCTGGTATAGGCTTTGCATTGAGTGACAGCTGTGAGTGTGTGTGTGTGTGTGCTGGTATAGAGTGTGCACTGAATCACTGATCTGTGTGTGTGTGTATGTAATGGAATAGACTGTGCGTTGACTGACAGTGAGCTGTTCGTGTGTGTGTGTTTGTGTGTGTGTGTCTGCTGTTAGAGCCTGTGCATTGAGTCACAGAGAGCCATGTGTGTTTGAGTGCATGTGAGTGTGCTGGTATAGGCTGTGCACTGAGGCACAGTGAACCACGTTTGTGTGTGCAGGTATAGACTGTGCATTGAGTCACAATCAGCTGTGCGTGTTTGCTTGTGCTGCTACAGGTTGAGTACTGAGTCACAGGTGTGTGTGTGTGTTGATATAGGCTATGGACTGAGTCACATTGAGCCTTCTGTGTGTGTGTGTTTTTGTTTGCAGGTATGGACGGTGCATTGAGTCACAGGGAGCCGTGTGTGTGTGTGTGTTGATATAGTCTGAGCATTGAATCATTGTGAGGTGTGTGTGTGTGTGTGTGTGTGTGTGTGCCGGTATAGGCTGTGCACTGAGTCACAGAGAGCCATCTATGTGTTTGTGTGTGTGTGCTGGTATGGACAGTGCATTGAGTAATAGTGAGCCGTGTGTGTGTGTTCATGGGTGCTGGTTTAGGCTGTACATTGAGTCACAGTGAGCTGTGTTTGTGTGTCTGTGCTGGTATAGGCTGTGCATTCAGTCACAGTGAGCCCTGTGTGTGTGTGTGTTTGTGCTCGTATAGGTTGAGCATTGAGTCAAAGTGAGGTGCTTGTTTGTGTGTGCTGGTATAGTCTGTGCATTGAATCAAAGGGGTGTGTGTTTGTGTGTGTGCATATATAGACTGGACATTGAGCCACAGTGAGCCATGTGTGTGTATGTGTGTATGTGCCAGTATGGACAGGGCATTGAGACACACTGAGCAATGCGTGTGTGTGTGTGTATATGCTGGTATAGACTGTGCATTGAATCACAGTCAGTGGTGTTTGTGTGTGTGTTTGTGCTGGTATAGACTGTGCATTGAGTCACAGTCAGCCATGTGTGTGTGTCTGTATGTGCACACTGGTATAGGATGACCTTTGAGTCACAGTGAGATGTGTATGTGTGTGTGTGCATGCTGGTATAGGCTATGCATTGAGTCAGAGTGTGCTGTGTGTGTGTGTGTGCTGGTACTGACTTTACACTGAGCTACAGGGAACTGTGTGTGTGTGTGTGTGTGCTTGTATAGAATGTGCATTGAATAACAGTGAGGTGTTCATGTGTGTGTGTGTGCTGGTATAGGCTGTGCACTGAGTCACACTGAGCCGTGTGTGTGTGTGTGTGTGTGTGTGTGCAGGTATGGATGGTGCATTGAGTCTCAGTGAGCTGTGTGTGTGCGTGTGTGTGTGTGCTGATATAGGCTGTACATTGATTCACAGTGAGCTGTGTGTGTGTGTGCGGGTATAGGCTGTGCATTGAGTCAAAGTGAGCTATGTGTGTGTGCTGGCATAGGCGGTGCATTAAGTCACAGTGAGCCGTGTGTGTGTGTGCTGGTAAAGGCTGAGTTTTGAGTCACAGTGAGGTGTGTGTGTGTGTGTATGTGCTGGTATGGATGATGCATTGAGTCACAATAAGCTGGACATGTGTTGTTTGTGTGTGTAGGTGCTGGTATAGACTTTGCATTGAGTCAGAGTCAGGTGTGTGTGTGTGCGTGTGTGTGTGTGTGTGCTGGAATAGGCTCTGCATTGAGTCACTGTGAGCTGTGTGTGTGTTTGTGCTGGTATAGGCTGTGCATTGTGTCACAGTGACCAGTGCGTGTGTGTTTGTGTGCTGGTATAGGCTGAGCATTGATTCAACGTGAGCTAGGTGTGTGTGCTGGTATGGGAAGTGCAATGAGTCACAGTGAGGTATGTGTGTGAGTGTGTGTTCAGATATGAGCTGTGAAATGAGTCACAGTGAGTCATGTATTTGTGTGTGTTTGTGATGCTATCAGCTGTGCATTGAGTGACAGGTGTGTGTGTGTGTGTGTGTGTGTGTGTGCTGGTATAGGCTGCACATGGAGTCACATTGAGCTGTGTGTGTGAGTGTGTGTGCTTATATCGGCTGAGCATTGAGTCACACTGAGCTGTGTGTGTGTGTGCTGGTATAGGCTCTGCACTGAGTCACAGTGAGGTGTGTGTGTGTGTGTGTGTGTGTGTTGGTACAGGAAGCAATTTGAGTCACAGTGAGGTATGTGTGTGTGTGTGTGTGCTGCTATAGGCTGTGCATTGAGTCACAGTGAGGTGTGTGTGGTGTGTGCTGGTATAGACCCTGCATTTAGTCACAGTGAGCTGTGTGTGTGTGTGCTGGTATAGTCTGAGCATTGAGTCACAGTGAGGTGCATGTGTGTGTGTGTATGTGCTGTTATGGATGGTGCATTGAGTCACACTGAGAAAAACGTGTGTGTGTGTGTGTGTGCATGTGCTCATATAGACTGTTCATTGAGTCATAGTCTGGTGTGTTTGTGTGTGTGTGTGTGCAGGTATAGGCTGGGCATTGAGTCACAGTCAGCGTGTGTGTGATGTGTGTGCATGCTGGTATAGGCTGTGCATTTAGTCACAGAGAGGGGTGTGTGTCTGTGTGCGCTGGTATAGGCTGACCATTGAGTCACAGTGAGGTGTGTGTGTGTGTGGGTGCACGTACTGGTTTAGGCTTTGCACTGAGTCACAGTGAGCTGATTGTGTTTGAGTGGGTGTATGTGTGTGTGTGTGCAGGTATACGCTGTATATTGACTCACAGTGAGCCATGTGTGTTTCTGTGTGTGTCTGAGTCTGCTAGCATAGACTGTGCACTGAGTTCCATGGAGCCGTGTGTGTGTTGGTATAGACTGTGCATTGAGTCACAGTCAGGTGTGTTTGTGTGTGTGTGTGTGTGCTGGTATAGACTATGCATTGATTAACAGTCAACCGTGTGTGTGTGTGTGTTTGTGTGTGTGAATGCACACTGTTATAGGCAGTGCACTGAGTCATAGTAAGGGGTGTGTGTGTTCGTGGGCTGGTATAGGCAGACCAATGAGTGACAGAGAGGTCTGTGTGTGTGTGTGTGCTGGTATAGGCTTGAGGCACAGTGAGCTGTTTGTGGGTGTGTGTGGGCTGGTATAGAGTGTGCACTGAGACACAGACAGCCGTGTGTGTGTGTGTGTGTGTGTGTGCCGGCATAGACATTTCATTGAGTCACATTAAGCCGTGTGTGTGTGTGTGTAGGTACAGATGGTGCATTGAGTCACAGTGAGCTGTGTGTGTGTGTGTGCTGTTAGAGACTGTGCATTGAGTCACAGTCAGCTGTGCATGTGTGTGTATGCGTGTGTGCTGCTCTAGGCTGAGTATTGAGTAACATTTAGCTGTGTGTGTGTGCTGATATTGGCTGTGGACTCAGTCACATTGAGCCGTCTGTGTGTGTGTGTGTGTGTGTGCAGTATGGACGGTGCAATGTGTTACAGGGAGCCATGTGTGTGTTTGTCTGTGTGCTGGTAGAGACTGTGCATTGAGTCACAGTGAGGGGTGTGTGTGTGTCTGTGTGTGCAGGTATATGCTGAATATTGAGTCACACTGAGGTGTATGTGTGTGTGTGCATGCTGGCATAAGCTTTGCATAGAGTCACAGGTAGCGGTGTGTGTGTGTGTGTATGTGCTGGTATAGACTGTGCATTGAGTCAGAGTGAGCCATGTGTGTGTGTGTTTTCTGGTATAGGCTGTGCATTGAGTCTCAGTGAGCTGTTCATGTGTGTGTGTGTGTGTGTGTGTGCAAGTGTGTGTTGGTATAGGCTGTGCACTAAGTCACATGAGCCGTGTGTGTGTGTGCTGGTATAGGCTGCACATTCAGTCACAGTGATGTGTGTGTGTGTGTGCTCGTACAGGCTGTGCATTGAGTCACTGTGAGGTGAGTGTGCATGTGTGTGCAGGAATAGGCTGGACATTGATTCACAGTGAACTGTGTGTGTGTGTCTTTGTGTGTGCTTGTATAGGCTGTGCATTAAGTCACAGTGAGCTGTGTGTGTGTGTGTGCTGATCTAGGCTGAACATTGAGTCACAGTGAGGTGTGTCTGTGTGTGTGTGTGCTGGTACAGGCTGTGCATTGAGTCACAGTGAGGTGTGTGTGTGATTGTGCATGTGTGTGCAGGTGTAGGCTGGGCATTGAGTCACAGAGTCCTGTGTGTGTTTTTGTGTTGTTAGAGATTGTGGATTGAGTCACAGTGAGCCGTGTGTGTGTGTGTGCATGTGTGTGTGCTGTTATATGATGTGCATTGAGTGTCAGTGAGTGGTGTGTGTGTCTGCCTGTGATGGCATAGGCTGTGCATTGAGTCACAGTGAGCCGTGTGTGTGTGTATGTGTGCTGGTATAGGCAGTCCACTGTGTCACAGTAAGCCGTGAATGTATGTGTGTGTGTGTTTGTAAGTAAGGATGGTGCTTTGAATTACAGTGAGCAGTGTGTGTGTGTGTGAGTGCTGATATAGGCTGTGCATTGAGTCACATTCAGCCTTGTGTGTGTGTGTGCACGAGCACTGGTATAGGCTGTTCACTGAGTCACAGTTAGGGGTGTGTGTGTCTCTGTGTGCTGGTATAGGCTTTGCAATGAGTCACAGTGAGGTTTGTGTGAGTGTGTGTGCGTGTGCTGTTATAGGCTTGCATTGAGTCATAGTGAGATCAGAGTGTGTGTTTGTGTGCTGGTATAGACAGTGCACTAACTCACAGTGAGCATGTGCGTTTGTGTGATGGAATAGACTGTGCATTGAGTCAGAGTGAGCTGATCATGTGTGTGTGGGGGGGTGTCTGTGTACTGTTACAGACTGTGCATGGAGTCACGGGGAGTAATGTGTGTGTGTGTGCATGTGTGTGTGCTGGTATAGTCTGAGTATTGAGTCACAGTTAGGTGTGATTGTTTGTGCCGGTATAGGTTGTGGACTCAGTCACATTGAGCCATCTTTGTGTGTGTGTGTGTGTGTGTGTGCAGGGATGGATGGTGCATTTAGTCACAGGGAGCCGAGTGTTTGTGTGTGTGTGCTGGCATAGGCTGTGCATTGAGTCACAGTGAGCCGTGTGTGTGTGTAATGGTAAAGTCTGAGCATTGAGTCGCAGTGAGGTGTGTGGGTGTATGTGCTGCTTATAGACTGTGCATTGAGTCACATTCAGGTGTGTTTTGTCGTTCTGTGTGCTGGTATAGACTGCATTAAGTCACAGTCAGCCGTGTGTGTGTGTGTGTGTGTGTGTGTGTGCATGCAGGTATATACTGTGCATTGAGTCACAGTGATGTGTGTGTGTGTGCATGTGTGTGTGCTGGTATACTCTGCATTGAGTCACAGTGAGCCATGTGTGTGTGCTGGCATAAGCTGTGCATTGAGTCATAGTGAGCCGTGTGGGGGTGCGCAGGTATAGCCTGTTCATTGATTCACAGTTAGTTGCATGTATGTGTGTGTATGTGCTGCTTGTGGACTGTGCATTGAGGCATAGTTAGTTGTGTTTGTTTGTGTCTGCTGGTATAGGCTGAGCACTGAGTCACAGTGAGGTGTGTGTGTGTGTGTCTGTGTGTGTGTGCTGGTATAGACTGTGCATTGAGTCAGAGTAAGCCATGTGTGTGTGTGTGTGTGTGTGTGTGTGTGTGTGTGTGTTCTGGTATAGACTGTGCATTGAGTCTCAGTGAGCTGTTCGTCTGTGTGTATCTGTGTTGGTATAGGCTGTACACTGAGTCACATTGAGACGTGTTTGTGTGTGTGTGTGTGTGCGCGCAATGATACAGGCTGCACACTGAGTCAGAATGAGCCGTGTGTTTGTGTGCTTCTATAGGCTGCACATTGAGTCACAGTGAGCTGTATGTGTGAGTGTGTGTGCTGATATAGGCTGAGCATTGAGTCACAGTGAGGTATCGATGTGTGTGTGTACTGGAACAGGCTATGCATTGAGTCACAGTGAAGTGTGTGTGTGAGTGTGTGTATGTGCAAGTATAGGCTTGGAATTGAGTCACAGTGATCCGTGTGTTTGTGTGCTGGTTTAGGATGTGCATTGACTCACAGTGAGGGGGGTGTGTGTGTGTGTGTGTGTGTGTGTGTGTGTGACGCTACAGAAAGCGCTTTGAGTCACAGCAAGGTATGTGTGTTTGTTGGTATAGGCTGTGCATTGAGTCACAGTGAGCCGTGTGAGTGTGTTTGTGCTGTTATAAACTGTGTATTGAGTCACAGTCAGCCATGTGTGTGTGTGTGTGTGCACACTGGTATAGGCTGAATTTGAGCCAGAGTGAGCTGTGTGTGTGTGTGTGCATGTGCTGGTATAAGCTTTGCATTGAGTCACAATGAGCTTGTGTGTGTGTGTGTGAGTGTGTGTGTTGGTATGGACTTTGCACTGAATCACAGGGAGCCATGTGTGTATGCTGGTATAGACTGTGCATTGAGTCCCAGTGACCTGTACTTGTGTGTGTGTGTGTGAGTGTGTGTGTGCTGGTATAGGCTCTGCACTGAGTCACATTCACCTGTGTGAGTGTGTGTGTGTGCACGCTGGTATAGGCTGTTCATTCAGTCACAGTTAGGGGTGTTTGTGTATGTGTGTGCTGGTATAGGCTGAATATTGAGCCACAGTGAGGTTTGTGTGCATGTGTGTTTGTTCCGTTAGAGTCTGTGCATTGAGTCACAGTGATTCATGTGTGTGTGTGTGCATACGTGTATGATGGTATAGGCTGTGCATTGAGTCACAGCCATGCGTGTTTGTGTGTGTGCTGGTATAGACCCTGAATTGAGTCACAGTCAGGTGTGTTTGTGTGTGTCTGTGTGCAGGTATAGTCTGTGCATTGAGTCACAGTCAGCAGTGTGTGTTTGTGTGTGTGTGTGCGCACAATGGTATACACTGTGCATTGAATCACAATGAGGTGTGTGTGTGTGTGTGTGAGTGCTGGTATAGCCTGAGGACTGAGTCACATTGAGCCGTGTGTGTGTGTGTGTGTGTGTTTGTGCAGATATGGGTGGTGCATTGAGTCACAGTCAGTCGTGTGTGTGCACACTGGTTTAGGCTGTGCATTCACTCACCATTATGGGTGTGTGTGTCTCTGTGTGCTGCTATAGGCTGATCATTGAGCCACAGTGAGGTGTGTGTGTGTGTCTGTGTGCCGTAAAAGCCTGTGTGCCATTAAAGTCTGTGCATTGAGTCACAGTGATTCATGTATGTGTGTGTGCATGCGTGTGTGCTGGCATAGGCTGTGCATTGAGTCACAGTGAACCTTGTTTGTCTGTGCTGGTATAGTCTGAGCATTCAGTCACATCATGGTGTGTGTGTGCATGCGTGTGTGTGTGTGTGGCATGTGTGTTTGTGTGTGTAATGGTATGGACAGTGCATTCAGTCACCCTAAGCCATGCATGTGTGTGTGTGTATGTACTGCTGTAGGCTGAGCATTGAGTCACAGTTAGGTGTGTGTGTGTGTGTGTTCTGGTATAGGCTGTGCACTGAGGGACACTGAGCCGTCACTGTGTGTGTGTGTGTGTGTGCAGGCAGGTATGGGTGGTGCATTTAGTCACAGAGAGCCGAGTGTGTCTGTGTGTGCTGGCATAGGCTGTGCATTGATTCACAGTGAGCCGTGTGTGTGTGGGGGGGTGTGGGTGCTGGTATAGGCTGTGCATTCAGTCACAGTGAGGTGTCTGTGTGTGCGTGTGTGTGCGTGCTGGTATAGGCTGTGCATTGAGTCACTTTGATGTGGGGGTGTGTGTGTGTGCTGCTATAGACTCTACATTGAGTTACAGTGAGGTGCGTGTGTGTGTGTGTATGCTGTATATGCTGTGCATTGAATCACAGTCAGTCGTGTGTGTGTGTGTGTGTGTGTGGTGCTGGCATAGGCTTGCATTGAGTCACAGTCAGGTGTGTTTGTGTCTGTGTGTGTGTGCTTGTTTAGACTGTGCATTGAGTCACAATCAACCGTGTGTGTTTGTGTGCTCATGCTGGTATAGGCTTTGCATTGAGAGACAGGTGTGAGTGCGTGTGTGTGTGCTCGTATAGACTGTGCACTGAGTCACTGATCTGTGTTTGTGTGTGTGATGGTATAGACTGTGCATTGACTCACAGTGAGCTGTTCTTGTGTGTGTGTGTGTGTGAGTGTGTGTCTTCTTTTAGAGTCTGTGCATTGAGGCACAGTGAGCCAAATGTGTTTGAGTGCATGTGAGTGTGCTGCTATAGGCTGTGCATTGAGTCAAAGTGAACCTCATTTGTGTGTGCAGGTATAGACTGTGCATTGAGTCAGAGTAAGCCGTGTGTGTGTGTGTGTTCTGGTATAGGCTGTGCATTGAGTCTCAGTGAGCTGTTCATTTGTGTGTGTGTGTGTGTTGGTACAGGTTGTACACTGAGTCACATTGAGACGTGTTTGTGTGTGTGTGTGTGCTGATACACGCTGCACATTGGGTCAGAGTTAGCCGTGTGTGTGTGTGTGCTTCAATAAGCTGCACATTGAGTCACAGTGAGCTGTGTGTGTGAGTGTGTGTGCTGATATAGGCTGAGCATTGAGTCACAGTGATGGATCTGTGTGTGTGTATGATGGTACAGGCTGTGCATTGAGTCAGAGTGAAATGTGTGTGAGTGTGTGTGTGTGCAGGTATAGGCTGGGAATTGAGTCACACTGAGCCGTGTGTGTGTGTGTGTGTGTGTGTGTGTGTGTGTGTGCTGGTATAGGCTGTGCATTGACTCACAGTGAGGGGTGTGTGTGTGTGTGATGCTACAGAAAGTGCTTTGAGTCACAATGAGGTGTGTGTGTTCGCAGGTATAGGCTGAGCATTGAGTCATAGTGAGGTTTGTGCGTGTGTGTCTGTGCTGGTATAGACTCTGCATTGAGTCACAGTGAGCCGTGTGTGTGTTTGCTGGTATAGTCTGAGCACTGAGTCACAGTAAGGTGCATGTGTGTGTGTATGTGCTCGTATGGATGATGCATATAGTCACACTGATCCATACGACTGTGTGTTTGTGTGTGTGTGCTGTTATAGGCTGTTCACTGAGTTGCAGAGAGCCATCTGTGTGTGTCTGTGTGTGTCTGTGTGCAGGTATGGACGGTGCATTTAGTAACAGGGTGCCATGTGTCTGTGTCTGTGTGTGTGTGTGTTCATGGGTGCTCGTTTAGGCTGTGCATTCAGTCACAGTGAGCCATATGAGTGTGTGTTTGAGCTGGTATAGACAGTGCACTGGGTCAAATTGAGCCATGTGTGTCTTTGTGTTTGTCGTTGTGTAGACTGTGCATTGAGTCACCGTGAGCTGTGCGTTTGTGTGTGCAGGTATAGGTTGTGCACTGAGTCACAGTGAGTCATGTGTGTGTGTGCTGGTATAGAATGAGCAATGTGTCACAGTGAGGTGGGTGTGTGTGTGTGTGTGTTTGTGCTAGTATAGACTCTGCATTGACTCACTGTGAGCTGTGTGTGTGTGGTTGTGTGTGTGTGCTGGTATAGGCAGTGCATTGAGTCACAGTGAGGTGTGTGTGTGTGTGTGCTGGTATAGGCTGTTCATTGAGTCACAGTTAAGGGTGTGTGTGTCTCCCTGTGCTGGTATAGGCTTTGCAAAGAGTCACAGTGAGGTTTGTGTGTGTGCGTGTGCATGTGCTGTTATTGGCTTTGCATTGAGTCATAGTGAGCTGTGAGTGTGTACTTGTGTGTTGGTATAGACAATGCACTAACTCACAGTGAGTGAGTGTGTGTTTGTGTGATGGAATACACTGTGCATTGAGTCAGAGTGAGCTCATTGTGTGTGGGTTGGTGTGGGTGTGCTGTTATAGACTTTGCATGGAGCCACGGGGAGCAATGTGTGTGTGTGTGTGTGTGTGCATGTATGTGTGCTGGTGTAGGCTGAGTATTGAGTCACAGTTAGGTGTGTTTGCATGTGCCGGTATAGGCTGTGGACTGAGTCACATTGAGCCGTCTGTGTGTGTGTGTGTGTATGTGTGTGCAGGGATGGATGGTGCATTTAGTCAAAGGGAGCCGAGTGTTTGTGTGTGTTTGGTGGTATAGGCTGTATATTGAGTCACAGTTAGCCGTGTGTGTGTGTGTGTGTGTGTGCGTGTTGGCATAGGCTGTGCATTGAGTCACAGTGAGCCGTGTGTGTGTGTGATGGTATAGTCTGAGCATTGAGTCACAATGAGGTGTGTTGTTGTGTTTGCTGCTTATAGACTGTGCATTGAGTCACAGTCAGGTGTGTGTTGTGGTTCTGTGTGCTGGTATAGACTGCATTGAGTCACAGTCAGCCATGTGTGTGTGTGTGTGTGTGTGCACAGGTATAGACTGCGCATTGAGTCACAGTGGTGTGTGTGTGTGTGTGTGCATGTGTGTGTGTGCTGGTATAGAATATTCATTGAGTCACAGGGAGCCGTGTGTGTGTGTGCGTGTTTGTGTGTCCTGGTATAGAATCTGCATTGAGTCACCGTGAGCCATGTGTGTGTGCTGGCATAGGCTATGCATTGAATCGCAGTGAGCCTTGTTTGTGTGTGCTTTTATAGTCTGAGCATTGAGTCACAGCGTGCTGTCTGTGTGTGTGTGTGTGTGTGTGTATGTGTATGATGGTATAGATGGTGCATTCAGTCACCCTGAGCCATGCGTGTGTGTGTGTGTGTGTGTGTGCTGCTATAGGCTGAGCACTGAATCACAGTTATGTTTGTGTGTGTGTGGTGATATGAGCATTGCATTGAGTCACAATTAGGTTTATGTCTGTCTGTGTGTGTGTGCTGCTGTAGGCTGAGCATTGAGTCACAGTTAGGTGTGTGTGTGTGTTCTGGTATAGGCTGTGCACCGAGACACACTGAGCCGTCACTGTGTGTGTGTGTGTTTGTTTGTGTGCAGGTATGCATGGTGCATTTAGTCACAGTTAGCCGAGTGTGTCTGTGTGTACTGGAATAGGCTGTGCAATGATTCACAGTGAGTCGTGTGTGTGTTGTGTGCGTGCTGGTAGAGGCTGTGCATTTAATCACAGTGAGGTGTCTGTGTGTGATATGTGTGTGTGCTGGTATAGGCTGCGGATTGAGTCACAGTGAGGTGTGTGTGTCTTGGTATAGGCTGCCCATTGAGTCACTGTGATGTGGATGTGTGTGTGTGTGTGCTGCTATAGACTCTGCATTGAGTTACAGTGAGGTGCGTGTGTGTGTGTGTGTGTATGCTGTATAGGCTGTGCATTGAGTCACACTCAGCCATGTGTGTGTGTGTGTGTATGGTGCTGGCAAAGGCTGTGCATTGAGTCACAGTCAGATGTGTTTGTGTGTGTGTGCTGGTATAGACTGTGCATTGAGTCACAGACAACCATGTGTGTGTGTGTGCATGTGCTGGTATAGGCTTTGCATTGAGTGACAGCTGTGAGTGTGTGTGTGTGTGTGCTGGTATAGAGTGTGCACTGAATCACTGATCTGTGTGTGTGTGTATGTAATGGAATAGACTGTGCATTGACTGACAGTGAGCTGTTCGTGTGTGTGTGTTTGTGTGTGTGTGTCTGCTGTTAGAGCCTGTGCATTGAGTCACAGAGAGCCATGTGTGTTTGAGTGCATGTGAGTGTGCTGGTATAGGCTGTGCACTGAGGCACAGTGAACCACGTTTGTGTGTGCAGGTATAGACTGTGCATTGAGTCACAATCAGCTGTGCGGGTTTGCTTGTGCTGCTACAGGTTGAGTACTGAGTCACAGGTGTGTGTGTGTGTTGATATAGGCTATGGACTGAGTCACATTGAGCCTTCTGTGTGTGTGTGTTTTTGTTTGCAGGTATGGACGGTGCATTGAGTCACAGGGAGCCGTGTGTGTGTGTGTGTTGATATAGTCTGAGCATTGAATCATTGTGAGGTGTGTGTGTGTGTGTGTGTGTGTGTGTGCCGGTATAGGCTGTGCACTGAGTCACAGAGAGCCATCTATGTGTTTGTGTGTGTGTGCTGGTATGGACAGTGCATTGAGTAATAGTGAGCCGTGTGTGTGTGTTCATGGGTGCTGGTTTAGGCTGTACATTGAGTCACAGTGAGCTGTGTTTGTGTGTCTGTGCTGGTATAGGCTGTGCATTCAGTCACAGTGAGCCCTGTGTGTGTGTGTGTTTGTGCTCGTATAGGTTGAGCATTGAGTCAAAGTGAGGTGCTTGTTTGTGTGTGCTGGTATAGTCTGTGCATTGAATCAAAGGGGTGTGTGTTTGTGTGTGTGCATATATAGACTGGACATTGAGCCACAGTGAGCCATGTGTGTGTATGTGTGTATGTGCCAGTATGGACAGGGCATTGAGACACACTGAGCAATGCGTGTGTGTGTGTGTATATGCTGGTATAGACTGTGCATTGAATCACAGTCAGTGGTGTTTGTGTGTGTGTTTGTGCTGGTATAGACTGTGCATTGAGTCACAGTCAGCCATGTGTGTGTGTCTGTATGTGCACACTGGTATAGGATGACCTTTGAGTCACAGTGAGATGTGTATGTGTGTGTGTGCATGCTGGTATAGGCTATGCATTGAGTCAGAGTGTGCTGTGTGTGTGTGTGTGCTGGTACTGACTTTACACTGAGCTACAGGGAACTGTGTGTGTGTGTGTGTGTGCTTGTATAGAATGTGCATTGAATAACAGTGAGGTGTTCATGTGTGTGTGTGTGCTGGTATAGGCTGTGCACTGAGTCACACTGAGCCGTGTGTGTGTGTGTGTGTGTGTGTGTGCAGGTATGGATGGTGCATTGAGTCTCAGTGAGCTGTGTGTGTGCGTGTGTGTGTGTGCTGATATAGGCTGTACATTGATTCACAGTGAGCTGTGTGTGTGTGTGCGGGTATAGGCTGTGCATTGAGTCAAAGTGAGCTATGTGTGTGTGCTGGCATAGGCGGTGCATTAAGTCACAGTGAGCCGTGTGTGTGTGTGCTGGTAAAGGCTGAGTTTTGAGTCACAGTGAGGTGTGTGTGTGTGTGTATGTGCTGGTATGGATGATGCATTGAGTCACAATAAGCTGGACATGTGTTGTTTGTGTGTGTAGGTGCTGGTATAGACTTTGCATTGAGTCAGAGTCAGGTGTGTGTGTGTGCGTGTGTGTGTGTGTGTGCTGGAATAGGCTCTGCATTGAGTCACTGTGAGCTGTGTGTGTGTTTGTGCTGCTATAGGCTGTGCATTGTGTCACAGTGACCAGTGCGTGTGTGTTTGTGTGCTGGTATAGGCTGAGCATTGATTCAACGTGAGCTAGGTGTGTGTGCTGGTATGGGAAGTGCAATGAGTCACAGTGAGGTATGTGTGTGAGTGTGTGTTCAGATATGAGCTGTGAAATGAGTCACAGTGAGTCATGTATTTGTGTGTGTTTGTGATGCTATCAGCTGTGCATTGAGTGACAGGTCTGTGTGTGTGTGTGTGTGTGTGTGTGCTGGTATAGGCTGCACATGGAGTCACATTGAGCTGTGTGTGTGAGTGTGTGTGCTTATATCGGCTGAGCATTGAGTCACACTGAGCTGTGTGTGTGTGTGCTGGTATAGGCTCTGCACTGAGTCACAGTGAGGTGTGTGTGTGTGTGTGTGTGTTGGTACAGGAAGCAATTTGAGTCACAGTGAGGTATGTGTGTGTGTGTGTGCTGCTATAGGCTGTGCATTGAGTCACAGTGAGGTGTGTGTGGTGTGTGCTGGTATAGACCCTGCATTTAGTCACAGTGAGCTGTGTGTGTGTGTGCTGGTATAGTCTGAGCATTGAGTCACAGTGAGGTGCATGTGTGTGTGTGTATGTGCTGTTATGGATGGTGCATTGAGTCACACTGAGAAAAACGTGTGTGTGTGTGTGTGTGCATGTGCTCATATAGACTGTTCATTGAGTCATAGTCTGGTGTGTTTGTGTGTGTGTGTGTGCAGGTATAGGCTGGGCATTGAGTCACAGTCAGCGTGTGTGTGATGTGTGTGCATGCTGGTATAGGCTGTGCATTTAGTCACAGAGAGGGGTGTGTGTCTGTGTGCGCTGGTATAGGCTGACCATTGAGTCACAGTGAGGTGTGTGTGTGTGTGGGTGCACGTACTGGTTTAGGCTTTGCACTGAGTCACAGTGAGCTGATTGTGTTTGAGTGGGTGTATGTGTGTGTGTGTGCAGGTATACGCTGTATATTGACTCACAGTGAGCCATGTGTGTTTCTGTGTGTGTCTGAGTCTGCTAGCATAGACTGTGCACTGAGTTCCATGGAGCCGTGTGTGTGTTGGTATAGACTGTGCATTGAGTCACAGTCAGGTGTGTTTGTGTGTGTGTGTGTGTGCTGGTATAGACTATGCATTGATTAACAGTCAACCGTGTGTGTGTGTGTGTTTGTGTGTGTGAATGCACACTGTTATAGGCAGTGCACTGAGTCATAGTAAGGGGTGTGTGTGTTCGTGGGCTGGTATAGGCAGACCAATGAGTGACAGAGAGGTCTGTGTGTGTGTGTGTGCTGGTATAGGCTTGAGGCACAGTGAGCTGTTTGTGGGTGTGTGTGGGCTGGTATAGAGTGTGCACTGAGACACAGACAGCCGTGTGTGTGTGTGTGTGTGTGTGTGCCGGCATAGACATTTCATTGAGTCACATTAAGCCGTGTGTGTGTGTGTGTAGGTACAGATGGTGCATTGAGTCACAGTGAGCTGTGTGTGTGTGTGTGCTGTTAGAGACTGTGCATTGAGTCACAGTCAGCTGTGCATGTGTGTGTATGCGTGTGTGCTGCTCTAGGCTGAGTATTGAGTAACATTTAGCTGTGTGTGTGTGCTGATATTGGCTGTGGACTCAGTCACATTGAGCCGTCTGTGTGTGTGTGTGTGTGTGTGCAGTATGGACGGTGCAATGTGTTACAGGGAGCCATGTGTGTGTGTGTCTGTGTGCTGGTAGAGACTGTGCATTGAGTCACAGTGAGGGGTGTGTGTGTGTCTGTGTGTGCAGGTATATGCTGAATATTGAGTCACACTGAGGTGTATGTGTGTGTGTGCATGCTGGCATAAGCTTTGCATAGAGTCACAGGTAGCGGTGTGTGTGTGTGTGTATGTGCTGGTATAGACTGTGCATTGAGTCAGAGTGAGCCATGTGTGTGTGTGTTTTCTGGTATAGGCTGTGCATTGAGTCTCAGTGAGCTGTTCATGTGTGTGTGTGTGTGTGTGTGTGTGCAAGTGTGTGTTGGTATAGGCTGTGCACTAAGTCACATGAGCCGTGTGTGTGTGTGCTGGTATAGGCTGCACATTCAGTCACAGTGATGTGTGTGTGTGTGTGCTCGTACAGGCTGTGCATTGAGTCACTGTGAGGTGAGTGTGCATGTGTGTGCAGGAATAGGCTGGACATTGATTCACAGTGAACTGTGTGTGTGTGTCTTTGTGTGTGCTTGTATAGGCTGTGCATTAAGTCACAGTGAGCTGTGTGTGTGTGTGTGCTGATCTAGGCTGAACATTGAGTCACAGTGAGGTGTGTCTGTGTGTGTGTGTGCTGGTACAGGCTGTGCATTGAGTCACAGTGAGGTGTGTGTGTGATTGTGCATGTGTGTGCAGGTGTAGGCTGGGCATTGAGTCACAGAGTCCTGTGTGTGTTTTTGTGTTGTTAGAGATTGTGGATTGAGTCACAGTGAGCCGTGTGTGTGTGTGTGCATGTGTGTGTGCTGTTATATGATGTGCATTGAGTGTCAGTGAGTGGTGTGTGTGTCTGCCTGTGATGGCATAGGCTGTGCATTGAGTCACAGTGAGCCGTGTGTGTGTGTATGTGTGCTGGTATAGGCAGTCCACTGTGTCACAGTAAGCCGTGAATGTATGTGTGTGTGTGTTTGTAAGTAAGGATGGTGCTTTGAATTACAGTGAGCAGTGTGTGTGTGTGTGAGTGCTGATATAGGCTGTGCATTGAGTCACAGTCAGCCTTGTGTGTGTGTGTGCATGAGCACTGGTATAGGCTGTTCACTGAGTCACAGTTAGGGGTGTGTGTGTCTCTGTGTGCTGGTATAGGCTTTGCAATGAGTCACAGTGAGGTTTGTGTGAGTGTGTGTGCGTGTGCTGTTATAGGCTTGCATTGAGTCATAGTGAGATCAGAGTGTGTGTTTGTGTGCTGGTATAGACAGTGCACTAACTCACAGTGAGCATGTGCGTTTGTGTGATGGAATAGACTGTGCATTGAGTCAGAGTGAGCTGATCATGTGTGTGTGGGGGGGTGTCTGTGTACTGTTACAGACTGTGCATGGAGTCACGGGGAGTAATGTGTGTGTGTGTGCATGTGTGTGTGCTGGTATAGTCTGAGTATTGAGTCACAGTTAGGTGTGATTGTTTGTGCCGGTATAGGTTGTGGACTCAGTCACATTGAGCCATCTTTGTGTGTGTGTGTGTGTGTGTGTGCAGGGATGGATGGTGCATTTAGTCACAGGGAGCCGAGTGTTTGTGTGTGTGTGCTGGCATAGGCTGTGCATTGAGTCACAGTGAGCCGTGTGTGTGTGTAATGGTAAAGTCTGAGCATTGAGTCGCAGTGAGGTGTGTGGGTGTATGTGCTGCTTATAGACTGTGCATTGAGTCACATTCAGGTGTGTTTTGTCGTTCTGTGTGCTGGTATAGACTGCATTAAGTCACAGTCAGCCGTGTGTGTGTGTGTGTGTGTGTGTGTGTGCATGCAGGTATATACTGTGCATTGAGTCACAGTGATGTGTGTGTGTGTGCATGTGTGTGTGCTGGTATACTCTGCATTGAGTCACAGTGAGCCATGTGTGTGTGCTGGCATAAGCTGTGCATTGAGTCATAGTGAGCCGTGTGGGGGTGCGCAGGTATAGCCTGTTCATTGATTCACAGTTAGTTGCATGTATGTGTGTGTATGTGCTGCTTGTGGACTGTGCATTGAGGCATAGTTAGTTGTGTTTGTTTGTGTCTGCTGGTATAGGCTGAGCACTGAGTCACAGTGAGGTGTGTGTGTGTGTGTCTGTGTGTGTGTGCTGGTATAGACTGTGCATTGAGTCAGAGTAAGCCATGTGTGTGTGTGTGTGTGTGTGTGTGTGTGTGTGTGTGTTCTGGTATAGACTGTGCATTGAGTCTCAGTGAGCTGTTCGTCTGTGTGTATCTGTGTTGGTATAGGCTGTACACTGAGTCACATTGAGACGTGTTTGTGTGTGTGTGTGTGTGCGCGCAATGATACAGGCTGCACACTGAGTCAGAATGAGCCGTGTGTTTGTGTGCTTCTATAGGCTGCACATTGAGTCACAGTGAGCTGTATGTGTGAGTGTGTGTGCTGATATAGGCTGAGCATTGAGTCACAGTGAGGTATCGATGTGTGTGTGTACTGGAACAGGCTATGCATTGAGTCACAGTGAAGTGTGTGTGTGAGTGTGTGTATGTGCAAGTATAGGCTTGGAATTGAGTCACAGTGATCCGTGTGTTTGTGTGCTGGTTTAGGATGTGCATTGACTCACAGTGAGGGGTGTGTGTGTGTGTGTGTGTGTGTGTGTGTGTGTGACGCTACAGAAAGCGCTTTGAGTCACAGCAAGGTATGTGTGTTTGTTGGTATAGGCTGTGCATTGAGTCACAGTGAGCCGTGTGAGTGTGTTTGTGCTGTTATAAACTGTGTATTGAGTCACAGTCAGCCATGTGTGTGTGTGTGTGTGCACACTGGTATAGGCTGAATTTGAGCCAGAGTGAGCTGTGTGTGTGTGTGTGCATGTGCTGGTATAAGCTTTGCATTGAGTCACAATGAGCTTGTGTGTGTGTGTGTGAGTGTGTGTGTTGGTATGGACTTTGCACTGAATCACAGGGAGCCATGTGTGTATGCTGGTATAGACTGTGCATTGAGTCCCAGTGACCTGTACTTGTGTGTGTGTGTGTGAGTGTGTGTGTGCTGGTATAGGCTCTGCACTGAGTCACATTCTCCTGTGTGAGTGTGTGTGTGTGCACGCTGGTATAGGCTGTTCATTCAGTCACAGTTAGGGGTGTTTGTGTATGTGTGTGCTGGTATAGGCTGAATATTGAGCCACAGTGAGGTTTGTGTGCATGTGTGTTTGTTCCGTTAGAGTCTGTGCATTGAGTCACAGTGATTCATGTGTGTGTGTGTGCATACGTGTATGATGGTATAGGCTGTGCATTGAGTCACAGCCATGCGTGTTTGTGTGTGTGCTGGTATAGACCCTGAATTGAGTCACAGTCAGGTGTGTTTGTGTGTGTCTGTGTGCAGGTATAGTCTGTGCATTGAGTCACAGTCAGCAGTGTGTGTGTGTGTGTGTGTGTGTGCGCACAATGGTATACACTGTGCATTGAATCACAATGAGGTGTGTGTGTGTGTGTGTGAGTGCTGGTATAGCCTGAGGACTGAGTCACATTGAGCCGTGTGTGTGTGTGTGTGTGTTTGTGCAGATATGGGTGGTGCATTGAGTCACAGTCAGTCGTGTGTGTGCACACTGGTTTAGGCTGTGCATTCACTCACCATTATGGGTGTGTGTGTCTCTGTGTGCTGCTATAGGCTGATCATTGAGCCACAGTGAGGTGTGTGTGTGTGTCTGTGTGCCGTAAAAGCCTGTGTGCCATTAAAGTCTGTGCATTGAGTCACAGTGATTCATGTGTGTGTGTGTGCATGCGTGTGTGCTGGCATAGGCTGTGCATTGAGTCACAGTGAACCTTGTTTGTCTGTGCTGGTATAGTCTGAGCATTCAGTCACATCATGGTGTGTGTGTGCATGCGTGTGTGTGTGTGTGGCATGTGTGTTTGTGTGTGTAATGGTATGGACAGTGCATTCAGTCACCCTAAGCCATGCATGTGTGTGTGTGTATGTACTGCTGTAGGCTGAGCATTGAGTCACAGTTAGGTGTGTGTGTGTGTGTGTTCTGGTATAGGCTGTGCACTGAGGGACACTGAGCCGTCACTGTGTGTGTGTGTGTGTGTGCAGGCAGGTATGGGTGGTGCATTTAGTCACAGAGAGCCGAGTGTGTCTGTGTGTGCTGGCATAGGCTGTGCATTGATTCACAGTGAGCCGTGTGTGTGTGGGGGGGTGTGGGTGCTGGTATAGGCTGTGCATTCAGTCACAGTGAGGTGTCTGTGTGTGCGTGTGTGTGCGTGCTGGTATAGGCTGTGCATTGAGTCACTTTGATGTGGGGGTGTGTGTGTGTGCTGCTATAGACTCTACATTGAGTTACAGTGAGGTGCGTGTGTGTGTGTGTATGCTGTATATGCTGTGCATTGAATCACAGTCAGTCGTGTGTGTGTGTGTGTGTGTGTGGTGCTGGCATAGGCTTGCATTGAGTCACAGTCAGGTGTGTTTGTGTCTGTGTGTGTGTGCTTGTTTAGACTGTGCATTGAGTCACAATCAACCGTGTGTGTTTGTGTGCTCATGCTGGTATAGGCTTTGCATTGAGAGACAGGTGTGAGTGCGTGTGTGTGTGCTCGTATAGACTGTGCACTGAGTCACTGATCTGTGTTTGTGTGTGTGATGGTATAGACTGTGCATTGACTCACAGTGAGCTGTTCTTGTGTGTGTGTGTGTGTGAGTGTGTGTCTTCTTTTAGAGTCTGTGCATTGAGGCACAGTGAGCCAAATGTGTTTGAGTGCATGTGAGTGTGCTGCTATAGGCTGTGCATTGAGTCAAAGTGAACCTCATTTGTGTGTGCAGGTATAGACTGTGCATTGAGTCAGAGTAAGCCGTGTGTGTGTGTGTGTTCTGGTATAGGCTGTGCATTGAGTCTCAGTGAGCTGTTCATTTGTGTGTGTGTGTGTGTTGGTACAGGTTGTACACTGAGTCACATTGAGACGTGTTTGTGTGTGTGTGTGTGCTGATACACGCTGCACATTGGGTCAGAGTTAGCCGTGTGTGTGTGTGTGCTTCAATAAGCTGCACATTGAGTCACAGTGAGCTGTGTGTGTGAGTGTGTGTGCTGATATAGGCTGAGCATTGAGTCACAGTGATGGATCTGTGTGTGTGTATGATGGTACAGGCTGTGCATTGAGTCAGAGTGAAATGTGTGTGAGTGTGTGTGTGTGCAGGTATAGGCTGGGAATTGAGTCACACTGAGCCGTGTGTGTGTGTGTGTGTGTGTGTGTGTGTGTGCTGGTATAGGCTGTGCATTGACTCACAGTGAGGGGTGTGTGTGTGTGTGATGCTACAGAAAGTGCTTTGAGTCACAATGAGGTGTGTGTGTTCGCAGGTATAGGCTGAGCATTGAGTCATAGTGAGGTTTGTGCGTGTGTGTCTGTGCTGGTATAGACTCTGCATTGAGTCACAGTGAGCCGTGTGTGTGTTTGCTGGTATAGTCTGAGCACTGAGTCACAGTAAGGTGCATGTGTGTGTGTATGTGCTCGTATGGATGATGCATATAGTCACACTGATCCATACGACTGTGTGTTTGTGTGTGTGTGCTGTTATAGGCTGTTCACTGAGTTGCAGAGAGCCATCTGTGTGTGTCTGTGTGTGTCTGTGTGCAGGTATGGACGGTGCATTTAGTAACAGGGTGCCATGTGTCTGTGTCTGTGTGTGTGTGTGTTCATGGGTGCTCGTTTAGGCTGTGCATTCAGTCACAGTGAGCCATATGAGTGTGTGTTTGAGCTGGTATAGACAGTGCACTGGGTCAAATTGAGCCATGTGTGTCTTTGTGTTTGTCGTTGTGTAGACTGTGCATTGAGTCACCGTGAGCTGTGCGTTTGTGTGTGCAGGTATAGGTTGTGCACTGAGTCACAGTGAGTCATGTGTGTGTGTGCTGGTATAGAATGAGCAATGTGTCACAGTGAGGTGGGTGTGTGTGTGTGTGTGTTTGTGCTAGTATAGACTCTGCATTGACTCACTGTGAGCTGTGTGTGTGTGGTTGTGTGTGTGTGCTGGTATAGGCAGTGCATTGAGTCACAGTGAGGTGTGTGTGTGTGTGTGCTGGTATAGGCTGTTCATTGAGTCACAGTTAAGGGTGTGTGTGTCTCCCTGTGCTGGTATAGGCTTTGCAAAGAGTCACAGTGAGGTTTGTGTGTGTGCGTGTGCATGTGCTGTTATTGGCTTTGCATTGAGTCATAGTGAGCTGTGAGTGTGTACTTGTGTGTTGGTATAGACAATGCACTAACTCACAGTGAGTGAGTGTGTGTTTGTGTGATGGAATACACTGTGCATTGAGTCAGAGTGAGCTCATTGTGTGTGGGTTGGTGTGGGTGTGCTGTTATAGACTTTGCATGGAGCCACGGGGAGCAATGTGTGTGTGTGTGTGTGTGTGCATGTATGTGTGCTGGTGTAGGCTGAGTATTGAGTCACAGTTAGGTGTGTTTGCATGTGCCGGTATAGGCTGTGGACTGAGTCACATTGAGCCGTCTGTGTGTGTGTGTGTGTATGTGTGTGCAGGGATGGATGGTGCATTTAGTCAAAGGGAGCCGAGTGTTTGTGTGTGTTTGGTGGTATAGGCTGTATATTGAGTCACAGTTAGCCGTGTGTGTGTGTGTGTGTGTGTGCGTGTTGGCATAGGCTGTGCATTGAGTCACAGTGAGCCGTGTGTGTGTGTGATGGTATAGTCTGAGCATTGAGTCACAATGAGGTGTGTTGTTGTGTTTGCTGCTTATAGACTGTGCATTGAGTCACAGTCAGGTGTGTGTTGTGGTTCTGTGTGCTGGTATAGACTGCATTGAGTCACAGTCAGCCATGTGTGTGTGTGTGTGTGTGTGCACAGGTATAGACTGCGCATTGAGTCACAGTGGTGTGTGTGTGTGTGTGTGCATGTGTGTGTGCTGGTAGAGACTCTGCATTGAGTCACAGTGAACCATTTGTGTGTGCTGGCATAAGCTGTGCATTGAGTTATAGTGAGCCATATGGGGATGTGCAGGTATAGCCTGAGCATTGAGTCACAGTGAGTTGCATGTGTGTATGTGTATGTGCTACTTATAGACTGTGCATTGAGTCACAGTCAGGTGTGTCTGTGTTTGTGTGTGCTGGTATAGTCTGTGCACTGAGTCACAGTGAGCTGTGTTTCTTTGTGTGTGCTGGTATAGGCTGAGCATGGAGTCACAGTGAAGTGTGTGTGTGTGTGTGTGTGCAGGTATAGGCTGTGCATTGAGTCACAGTGAGCCATGCATGTGTGTGTGTGTGTGCTGATATAGGCTGAGCATTGAGTCAGAGTGAGCTGTGTGTGTGTATGTGTGTATGTGCTGGTATGGATGGTGCATTGAGACACACTGAGCAGTGTGTGTGTGTGTGCATGTGTGTGTGTGTGTGCTGGTATAGGCTCTGCATTGAGTCACTGTGAGATGTGTGTGTGTTTGTGTGTTTGTGCTGGTATAGGCTGAGCATTGAGTTATAGTGAGCTATGTGTGTGTGCTGGTATAGGCATATCATTGAGTCACAGTGAGGTGTGTGTGTGAGTGTGTGTTCATGAATGAATTGTGAAATGAGTCACAGTGAGTCATGTATTTGTGTGTGTTTGTACTGCTATCGGCTGTGCACTGAGTGACAGGTGTGTGTGTGTTTGTGTGTGCTGGTATAGGCTGCACATTGAGTCACAGTGATATGTGTCTGTGTGTGTGTGTGTGTGTGTGTGTGTGCTGGTATAGAATATTCATTGAGTCACAGGGAGCCGTGTGTGTGTGTGCGTGTTTGTGTGTCCTGGTATAGAATCTGCATTGAGTCACCGTGAGCCATGTGTGTGTGCTGGCATAGGCTATGCATTGAGTCGCAGTGAGCCTTGTTTGTGTGTGCTTTTATAGTCTGAGCATTGAGTCACAGCGTGGTGTCTGTGTGTGTGTGTGTGTGTGTGTATGTGTATGATGGTATAGATGGTGCATTCAGTCACCCTGAGCCATGTGTGTGTGTGTGTGTGTGTGTGTGCTCCTATAGGCTGAGCACTGAATCACAGTTATGTTTGTGTGTGTGTGGTGATATGAGCATTGCATTGAGTCACAATTAGGTTTATGTCTGTCTGTGTGTGTGTGCTGCTGTAGGCTGAGCATTGAGTCACAGTTAGGTGTGTGTGTGTGTTCTGGTATAGGCTGTGCACCGAGACACACTGAGCCGTCACTGTGTGTGTGTGTGTGTGTTTGTGTGCAGGTATGCATGGTGCATTTAGTCACAGTTAGCCGAGTGTGTCTGTGTGTACTGGAATAGGCTGTGCAATGATTCACAGTGAGTCGTGTGTGTGTTGTGTGCGTGCTGGTAGAGGCTGTGCATTTAATCACAGTGAGGTGTCTGTGTGTGATATGTGTGTGTGCTGGTATAGGCTGCGGATTGAGTCACAGTGAGGTGTGTGTGTCTTGGTATAGGCTGCCCATTGAGTCACTGTGATGTGGATGTGTGTGTGTGTGTGCTGCTATAGACTCTGCATTGAGTTACAGTGAGGTGCGTGTGTGTGTGTGTGTGTATGCTGTATAGGCTGTGCATTGAATCACACTCAGCCATGAGTGTGTGTGTGTGTGTGTGTGTATGGTGCTGGCAAAGGCTGTGCATTGAGTCACAGTCAGATGTGTTTGTGTGTGTGTGCTGGTATAGACTGTGCATTGAGTCACAGACAACCATGTGTGTGTGTGTGCATGTGCTGGTATAGGCTTTGCATTGAGTGACAGCTGTGAGTGTGTGTGTGTGTGTGCTGGTATAGAGTGTGCACTGAATCACTGATCTGTGTGTGTGTATGTGATGGAATAGACTGTGCATTGACTGACAGTGAGCTGTTCGTGTGTGTGTGTTTGTGTGTGTGTGTCTGCTGTTAGAGCCTGTGCATTGAGTCATAGAGAGCCATGTGTGTTTGAGTGCATGTGAGTGTGCTGGTATAGGCTGTGCACTGAGGCACAGTGAACCACGTTTGTGTGTGCAGGTATAGACTGTGCATTGAGTCACAATCAGCTGTGCGTGTTTGCTTGTGCTGCTACAGGTTGAGTACTGAGTCACAGGTGTGTGTGTGTGTTGATATAGGCTATGGACTGAGTCACATTGAGCCTTCTGTGTGTGTGTGTTTTTGTTTGCAGGTATGGACGGTGCATTGAGTCACAGGGAGCCGTGTGTGTGTGTGTGCTGATATAGTCTGAGCATTGAATCATTGTGAGGTGTGTGTGTGTGTGTGTGTGTGTGTGTGCCGGTATAGGCTGTGCACTGAGTCACAGAGAGCCATCTATGTGTTTGTGTGTGTGTGCTGGTATGGACAGTGCATTGAGTAATAGTGAGCCGTGTGTGTGTGTTCATGGGTGCTGGTTTAGGCTGTACATTGAGTCACAGTGAGCTGTGTTTGTGTGTCTGTGCTGGTATAGGCTGTGCATTCAGTCACAGTGAGCCCTGTGTGTGTGTGTGTTTGTGCTCGTATAGGTTGAGCATTGAGTCAAAGTGAGGTGCTTGTTTGTGTGTGCTGGTATAGTCTGTGCATTGAATCAAAGGGGTGTGTGTTTGTGTGTGTGCATATATAGACTGGACATTGAGCCACAGTGAGCCATGTGTGTGTATGTGTGTATGTGCCAGTATGGACAGGGCATTGAGACACACTGAGCAATGAGTGTGTGTGTGTGTATATGCTGGTATAGACTGTGCATTGAATCACAGTCAGTGGTGTTTGTGTGTGTGTTTGTGCTGGTATAGACTGTGCATTGAGTCACAGTCAGCCATGTGTGTGTGTCTGTATGTGCACACTGGTATAGGATGACCTTTGAGTCACAGTGAGATGTGTATGTGTGTGTGTGCATGCTGGTATAGGCTATGCATTGAGTCAGAGTGTGCTGTGTGTGTGTGTGTGCTGGTACTGACTTTACACTGAGCTACAGGGAACTGTGTGTGTGTGTGTGTGTGCTTGTATAGAATGTGCATTGAATAACAGTGAAGTGTTCATGTGTGTGTGTGTGCTGGTATAGGCTGTGCACTGAGTCACACTGAGCCGTGTGTGTGTGTGTGTGTGTGTGTGTGCAGGTATGGATGGTGCATTGAGTCACAGTGAGCTGTGTGTTTGTATGTGTGTATGTGCCGGTATGGACAGTGCATTGAGACACACTGAGCAGTGTGTGTGTGTGTATGTATATGCTGGTATAGACTGTGCATTGAATCACAGTCATTGGAGTTTGTGTGTGTGTTTGTGCTGGTATAGACTGTGCATTGAGTCACAGTCAGCCATGTGTGTGTGTCTGTATGTGCCCACTGGTATAGGATGACCTTTGAGTCACAGTGAGATGTGTATGTGTGTGTGTGCATGCTGGTATAGGCTATGCATTGAGTCAGAGTGTGCTGTGTGTGTGTGTGTGTGCTGGTACTGACTTTACACTGAGCTACAGGGAACTGTGTGTGTGTGTGTGTGTTTGCTTGTATAGAATGTGCATTGAATAACAGTGAGGTGCTCATGTGTGTGTGTGTGTGCTGGTATAGGCTGTGCACTGAGTCACACAAAGCTCTGTGTGTGCGTGTGTGTGTGCAGGTATGGATGGTGCATTGAGTCACAGTGAGCTGTGTGTGTGCGTGTGTGTGTGTGCTGATATAGGCTGTACATTGATTCACAGTGAGCTGTGTGTGTGTGTGCGGGTATAGGCTGTGCATTGAGTCAAAGTGAGCTATGTGTGTGTGCTGGCATAGGCGGTGCATTAAGTCACAGTGAGCCGTGTGTGTGTGTGCTGGTAAAGGCTGAGTTTTGAGTCACAGTGAGGTGTGTGTGTGTGTGTATGTGCTGGTATGGATGATGCATTGAGTCACAATAAGCTGGACATGTGTTGTTTGTGTGTGTAGGTGCTGGTATAGACTCTGCATTGAGTCAGAGTCAGGTGTGTGTGTGTGCGTGTGTGTGTGTGTGTGCTGGTATAGGCTCTGCATTGAGTCACTGTGAGCTGTGTGTGTGTTTGTGCTGGTATAGGCTGTGCATTGTGTCACAGTGACCAGTGCGTGTGTGTTTGTGTGCTGGTATAGGCTGAGCATTGATTCAAAGTGAGCTAGGTGTGTGTGCTGGTATGGGAAGTGCAATGAGTCACAGTGAGGTATGTGTGTGAGTGTGTGTTCAGATATGAGCTGTGAAATGAGTCACAGTGAGTCATGTATTTGTGTGTGTTTGTGATGCTATCAGCTGTGCATTGAGTGACAGGTGTGTGTGTGTGTGTTTGTGTGTGTGCTGGTATAGGCTGCACATGGAGTCACATTGAGCTGTGTGTGTGAGTGTGTGTGCTTATATCGGCTGAGCATTGAGTCACACTGAGCTGTGTGTGTGTGTGCTGGTATAGGCTCTGCACTGAGTCACAGTGAGGTGTGTGTGTGTGTGTGTGTGTTGGTACAGGAAGCAATTTGAGTCACAGTGAGGTATGTGTGTGTGTGTGTGTGTGCTGCTATAGGCTGTGCATTGAGTCACAGTGAGGTGTGTGTGGTGTGTGCTGGTATAGACCCTGCATTTAGTCACAGTGAGCTGTGTGTGTGTGTGCTGGTATAGTCTGAGCATTGAGTCACAGTGAGGTGCATGTGTGTGTGTGTATGTGCTGTTATGGATGGTGCATTGAGTCACACTGAGAAAAACGTGTGTGTGTGTGTGTGTGTGTGTATGTGCTCATATAGACTGTTCATTGAGTCATAGTCTGGTGTGTTTGTGTGTGTGTGTGTGCAGGTATAGGCTGGGCATTGAGTCACAGTCAGCGTGTGTGTGATGTGTGTGCACGCTGGTATAGGCTGTGCATTTAGTCACAGAGAGGGGTGTGTGTCTGTGTGCGCTGGTATAGGCTGACCATTGAGTCACAGTGAGGTGTGTGTGTGTGTGGGTGCACGTACTGGTTTAGGCTTTGCACTGAGTCACAGTGAGCTGATTGTGTTTGAGTGGGTGTATGTGTGTGTGTGTGCAGGTATAGGCTGTGTATTGACTCACAGTGAGCCATGTGTGTTTCTGTGTGTGTCTGAGTCTGCTAGCATAGACTGTGCACTGAGTTACATGGAGCCGTGTGTGTGTTGGTATAGACTGTGCATTGAGTCACAGTCAGGTGTGTTTGTGTGTGTGTGTGTGTGTGCTGGTATAGAATATGCATTGATTAACAGTCAACCGTGTGTGTGTGTTTGTGTGTGTGAATGCACACTGTTATAGGCAGTGCACTGAGTCATAGTAAGGGGTGTGTGTGTTCGTGGGCTGGTATAGGCAGACCAATGAGTGACAGAGAGGTCTGTGTGTGTGTGTGTGCTGGTATAGGCTTGAGGCACAGTGAGCTGTTTGTGGGTGTGTGTGGGCTGGTATAGAGTGTGCACTGAGACACAGACAGCCGTGTGTGTGTGTGTGTTTGTGTGCCGGCATAGACATTTCATTGAGTCACATGAAGCCGTGTGTGTGTGTGTGTGTAGGTACAGATGGTGCATTGAGTCACAGTGAGCTGTGTGTGTGTGTGTGCTGTTAGAGACTGTGCATTGAGTCACAGTCAGCTGTGCATGTGTGTGTATGCGTGTGTGCTGCTCTAGGCTGAGTATTGAGTAACAGTTAGCTGTGTGTGTGTGCTGATATTGGCTGTGGACTCAGTCACATTGAGCCGTCTGTGTGTGTGTGTGTGTGTGTGCAGTATGGACGGTGCAATGTGTTACAGGGAACCGTGTGTGTGTGTGTGTGTGTGTGTGCTGGTAGAGACTGTGCATTGAGTCACAGTGAGGGGTGTGTGTGTGTCTGTGTGTGCAGGTATATGCTGAACATTGAGTCACACTGAGGTGTATGTGTGTGTGTGCATGCTGGTATAAGCTTTGCATAGAGTCACAGGTAGCGGTGTGTGTGTGTGTGTATGTGCTGGTATAGACTGTGCATTGAGTCAGAGTGAGCCATGTGTGTGTGTGTTTTCTGGTATAGGCTGTGCATTGAGTCTCAGTGAGCTGTTCATGTGTGTGTGTGTGTGTGCATGTGTGTGTTGGTATAGGCTGTGCACTAAGTCACATGAGCCGTGTGTGTGTGTGCTGGTATAGGCTGCACATTCAGTCACAGTGATGTGTGTGTGTGTGTGTGCTCGTACAGGCTGTGCATTGAGTCACTGTGAGGTGTGTGTGTGAGTGTGCATGTGTGTGCAGGAATAGGCTGGACATTGATTCACAGTGAACTGTGTGTGTGTGTCTTTGTGTGTGCTTGTATAGGCTGTGCATTAAGTCACAGTGAGCTGTGTGTGTGTGTGTGCTGATCTAGGCTGAACATTGAGTCACAGTGAGGTGTGTCTGTGTGTGTGTGTGCTGGTACAGGCTGTGCATTGAGTCACAGTGAGGTGTGTGTGTGATTGTGCATGTGTGTGCAGGTGTAGGCTGGGCATTGAGTCACAGAGTCCTGTGTGTGTTTTTGTGTTGTTAGAGATTGTGGATTGAGTCACAGTGAGCCGTGTGTGTGTGTGTGCATGTGTGTGTGCTGTTTTATGATGTGCATTGAGTGTCAGTGAGTGGTGTGTGTGTCTGCCTGTGATGGCATAGGCTGTGCATTGAGTCACAGTGAGCCGTGTGTGTGTGTATGTGTGCTGGTATAGGCAGTCCACTGTGTCACAGTAAGCCGTGAATGTGTGTGTGTGTGTGTTTGTAAGTAAGGATGGTGCTTTGAATTACAGTGAGCAGTGTGTGTGTGTGTGAGTGCTGATATAGGCTGTGCATTGAGTCACAGTCAGCCTTGTGTGTGTGTGTGCACGAGCACTGGTATAGGCTGTTCACTGAGTCACAGTTAGGGGTGTGTGTGTCTCTGTGTGCTGGTATAGGCTTTGCAATGAGTCACAGTGAGGTTTGTGTGTGTGTGTGTGCGTGTGCTGTTATAGGCTTGCATTGAGTCATAGTGAGATCTGAGTGTGTGTTTGTGTGCTGGTATAGACAGTGCACTAACTCACAGTGAGCATGTGTGTTTGTGTGATGGAATAGACTGTGCATTGAGTCAGAGTGAGCTGATCATGTGTGTGTGGGGGGGTGTCTGTGTACTGTTACAGACTGTGCATGGAGTCACGGGGAGTAATGTGTGTGTGTGTGCATGTGTGTGTGCTGGTATAGTCTGAGTATTGAGTTACAGTTAGGTGTGATTGTTTGTGCCGGTATAGGTTGTGGACTGAGTCACATTGAGCCATCTTTGTGTGTGTGTGTGTGTGTGCAGGGATGGATGGTGCATTTAGTCACAGGGAGCCGAGTGTTTGTGTGTGTGTGCTGGCATAGGCTGTGCATTGAGTCACAGTGAGCCGTGTGTGTGTGTAATGGTAAAGTCTGAGCATTGAGTCGCAGTGAGGTGTGTGGGTGTATGTGCTGCTTATAGACTGTGCATTGAGTCACATTCAGGTGTGTTTTGTCGTTCTGTGTGCTGGTATAGACTGCATTAAGTCACAGTCAGCCGTGTGTGTGTGTGTGTGTGTGTGCATGCAGGTATATACTGTGCATTGAGTCACAGTGATGTGTGTGTGTGTGCATGTGTGTGTGCTGGTATACTCTGCATTGAGTCACAGTGAGCCATGTGTGTGTGCTGGCATAAGCTGTGCATTGAGTCATAGTGAGCCGTGTGGGGGTGCGCAGGTATAGCCTGTTCATTGATTCACAGTTAGTTGCATGTATGTGTGTGTATGTGCTGCTTGTGGACTGTGCATTGAGGCATAGTTAGTTGTGTTTGTTTGTGTCTGCTGGTATAGGCAGAGCACTGAGTCACAGTGAGGTGTGTGTGTGTGTGTCTGTGTGTGTGTGCTGGTATAGACTGTGCATTGAGTCAGAGTAAGCCATGTGTGTGTGTGTGTGTGTGTGTGTTCTGGTATAGACTGTGCATTGAGTCTCAGTGAGCTGTTCGTCTGTGTGTATCTGTGTTGGTATAGGCTGTACACTGAGTCACATTGAGACGTGTTTGTGTGTGTGTGTGTGTGCGCGCAATGATACAGGCTGCACACTGAGTCAGAATGAGCCGTGTGTTTGTGTGCTTCTATAGGCTGCACATTGAGTCACAGTGAGCTGTATGTGTGAGTGTGTGTGCTGATATAGGCTGAGCATTGAGTCACAGTGAGGTATCGATGTGTGTGTGTACTGGAACAGGCTATGCATTGAGTCACAGTGAAGTGTGTGTGTGAGTGTGTGTATGTGCAAGTATAGGCTTGGAATTGAGTCACAGTGAGCCGTGTGTTTGTGTGCTGGTTTAGGATGTGCATTGACTCACAGTGAGGGGTGTGTGTGTGTGTGTGTGTGTGTGTGTGTGTGACGCTACAGAAAGCGCTTTGAGTCACAGCAAGGTATGTGTGTTTGTTGGTATAGGCTGTGCATTGAGTCACAGTGAGCCGTGTGAGTGTGTTTGTGCTGTTATAAACTGTGTATTGAGTCACAGTCAGCCATGTGTGTGTGTGTGTGTGCACACTGATATAGGCTGAATTTGAGCCAGAGTGACCTGTGTGTGTGTGTGTGCATGTGCTGGTATAAGCTTTGCATTGAGTCACAATGAGCTTGTGTGTGTGTGTGTGAGTGTGTGTGTTGGTATAGACTTTGCACTGAATCACAGGGAGCCATGTGTGTATGCTGATATAGACTGTGCATTGAGTCCCAGTGACCTGTTCTTGTGTGTGTGTGTGTGAGTGTGTGTGTGCTGGTATAGGCTCTGCACTGAGTCACATTCACCTGTGTGAGTGTGTGTGTGTGCACGCTGGTATAGGCTGTTCATTCAGTCACAGTTAGGGGTGTTTGTGTATGTGTGTGCTGGTATAGGCTGAATATTGAGCCACAGTGAGGTTTGTGTGCATGTGTGTTTTTCCGTTAGAGTCTGTGCATTGAGTCACAGTGATTCATGTGTGTGTGTGTGCATACGTGTATGATGGTATAGGCTGTGCATTGAGTCACAGCCATGCGTGTTTGTGTGTGTGCTGGTATAGACCCTGAATTGAGTCACAGTCAGGTGTGTTTGTGTGTGTCTGTGTGCAGGTATAGTCTGTGCATTGAGTCACAGTCAGCAGTGTGTGTGTGTGTGTGTGTGTGTGCACAATGGTATACACTGTGCATTGAATCACAATGAGGTGTGTGTGTGTGTGTGTGTGAGTGCTGGTATAGCCTGAGGACTGAGTCACATTGAGCCGTGTGTGTGTGTGTGTGTTTGTGCAGATATGGGTGGTGCATTGAGTCACAGTCAGTCGTGTGTGTGCACACTGGTTTAGGCTGTGCATTCACTCACCATTATGGGTGTGTGTGTCTCTGTGTGCTGCTATAGGCTGATCATTGAGCCACAGTGAGGTGTGTGTGTGTGTCTGTGTACCGTAAAAGCCTGTGTGCCATTAAAGTCTGTGCATTGAGTCACAGTGATTCATGTGTGTGTGTGTGCATGCGTGTGTGCTGGCATAGGCTGTGCATTGAGTCACAGTGAACCTTGTTTGTCTGTGCTGGTATAGTCTGAGCATTCAGTCACATCATGGTGTGTGTGTGCATGCGTGTGTGTGTGTGTGGCATGTGTGTTTGTGTGTGTAATGGTATGGACAGTGCATTCAGTCACCCTAAGCCATGCATGTGTGTGTGTGTATGTACTGCTGTAGGCTGAGCATTGAGTCACAGTTAGGTGTGTGTGTGTGTGTGTTCTGGTATAGGCTGTGCACTGAGGGACACTGAGCCGTCACTGTGTGTGTGTGTGTGTGTGCAGGCAGGTATGGGTGGTGCATTTAGTCACAGAGAGCCGAGTGTGTCTGTGTGTGCTGGCATAGGCTGTGCATTGATTCACAGTGAGCCGTGTGTGTGGGGGGTGGTGTGGGTGCTGGTATAGGCTGTGCATTCAGTCACAGTGAGGTGTCTGTGTGTGCGTGTGTGTGCGTGCTGGTATAGGCTGTGCATTGAGTCACTTTGATGTGGGGGTGTGTGTGTGTGCTGCTATAGACTCTACATTGAGTTACAGTGAGGTGCGTGTGTGTGTGTGTATGCTGTATATGCTGTGCATTGAATCACAGTCAGTCGTGTGTGTGTGTGTGTGTGTGTGTGGTGCTGGCATAGGCTGTGCATTGAGTCACAGTCAGGTGTGTTTGTGTCTGTGTGTGTGTGCTTGTTTAGACTGTGCATTGAGTCACAATCAACCATGTGTGTTTGTGTGCTCATGCTGGTATAGGCTTTGCATTGAGAGACAGGTGTGAGTGCGTGTGTGTGTGCTCGTATAGACTGTGCACTGAGTCACTGATCTGTGTTTGTGTGTGTGATGGTATAGACTGTGCATTGACTCACAGTGAGCTGTTCTTGTGTGTGTGTGTGTGTGAGTGTGTGTCTTCTTTTAGAGTCTGTGCATTGAGGCACAGTGAGCCAAATGTGTTTGAGTGCATGTGAGTGTGCTGCTATAGGCTGTGCATTGAGTCAAAGTGAACCTCATTTGTGTGTGCAGGTATAGACTGTGCATTGAGTCAGAGTAAGCCGTGTGTGTGTGTGTGTTCTGGTATAGGCTGTGCATTGAGTCTCAGTGAGCTGTTCATTTGTGTGTGTGTGTGTGTGTTGGTACAGGTTGTACACTGAGTCACATTGAGACGTGTTTGTGTGTGTGTGTGTGCTGATACACGCTGCACATTGGGTCAGAGTTAGCCGTGTGTGTGTGTGTGCTTCAATAAGCTGCACATTGAGTCACAGTGAGGTGTGTGTGAGTGTGTGTGCTGATATAGGCTGAGCATTGAGTCACAGTGATGGATCTGTGTGTGTGTATGATGGTACAGGCTGTGCATTGAGTCAGAGTGAAATGTGTGTGAGTGTGTGTGTGTGCAGGTATAGGCTGGGAATTGAGTCACACTGAGCCATGTGTGTGTGTGTGTGTGTGTGTGTGTGTGCTGGTATAGGCTGTGCATTGACTCACAGTGAGGGGTGTGTGTGTGTGTGATGCTACAGAAAGTGCTTTGAGTCACAATGAGGTGTGTGTGTTTGCAGGTATAGGCTGAGCATTGAGTCACAGTGAGGTTTGTGCGTGTGTGTCTGTGCTGGTATAGACTCTGCATTGAGTCACAGTGAGCCGTGTGTGTGTTTGCTGGTATAGTCTGAGCACTGAGTCACAGTAAGGTGCATGTGTGTGTGTATGTGCTCGTATGGATGATGCATATAGTCACACTGATCCATACGACTGTGTGTTTGTGTGTGTGTGCTGTTATAGGCTGTTCACTGAGTTGCAGAGAGCCGTCTGTGTGTGTCTGTGTGTGTCTGTGTGCAGGTATGGACGGTGCATTTAGTAACAGGGTGCCATGTGTCTGTGTCTCTGTGAGTGTGTGTTCATGGGTGCTCGTTTAGGCTGTGCATTCAGTCACAGTGAGCCATATGAGTCTGTGTTTGAGCTGGTATAGACAGTGCACTGGGTCAAATTGAGCCATGTGTGTGTTTGTGTTTGTCGTTGTGTAGACTGTGCATTGAGTCACCGTGAGCTGTGCGTTTGTGTGTGCAGGTATAGGTTGTGCACTGAGTCACAGTGAGTCATGTGTGTGTGTGCTGGTATAGAATGAGCAATGTGTCACAGTGAGGTGGGTGTGTGTGTGTGTGTGTGTTTGTGCTAGTATAGACTCTGCATTGACTCACTGTGAGCTGTGTGTGTGTGGTTGTGTGTGTGTGCTGGTATAGGCAGTGCATTGAGTCACAGTGAGGTGTGTGTGTGTGTGTGCTGGTATAGGCTGTTCATTGAGTCACAGTTAAGGGTGTGTGTGTCTCCCTGTGCTGGTATAGGCTTTGCAAAGAGTCACAGTGAGGTTTGTGTGTGTGCGTGTGCATGTGCTGTTATTGGCTTTGCATTGAGTCATAGTGAGCTGTGAGTGTGTACTTGTGTGTTGGTATAGACAATGCACTAACTCACAGTGAGTGAGTGTGTGTTTGTGTGATGGAATACACTGTGCATTGAGTCAGAGTGAGCTGATTGTGTGTGGGTTGGTGTGGGTGTGCTGTTATAGACTTTGCATGGAGCCACGGGGAGCAATGTGTGTGTGTGTGTGTGTGTGCATGTATGTGTGCTGGTGTAGGCTGAGTATTGAGTCACAGTTAGGTGTGTTTGCATGTGCCGGTATAGGCTGTGGACTGAGTCACATTGAGCCGTCTGTGTGTGTGTGTGTGTATGTGTGTGCAGGGATGGATGGTGCATTTAGTCAAAGGGAGCCGAGTGTTTGTGTGTGTTTGGTGGTATAGGCTGTATATTGAGTCACAGTTAGCCGTGTGTGTGTGTGTGTGTGTGCACAGGTATAGACTGCGCATTGAGTCACAGTGGTGTGTGTGTGTGTGTGTGCATGTGTGTGTGCTGGTAGAGACTCTGCATTGAGTCACAGTGAGCCATTTGTGTGTGCTGGCATAAGCTGTGCATTGAGTTATAGTGAGCCATATGGGGATGTGCAGGTATAGCCTGAGCATTGAGTCACAGTGAGTTGCATGTGTGTATGTGTATGTGCTACTTATAGACTGTGCATTGAGTCACAGTCAGGTGTGTCTGTGTTTGTGTGTGCTGGTATAGTCTGTGCACTGAGTCACAGTGAGCTGTGTTTCTTTGTGTGTGCTGGTATAGGCTGAGCATGGAGTCACAGTGAAGTGTGTGTGTGTGTGTGTGTGTGCAGGTATAGGCTGTGCATTGAGTCACAGTGAGCCATGCATGTGTGTGTGTGTGTGCTGATATAGGCTGAGCATTGAGTCAGAGTGAGCTGTGTGTGTGTATGTGTGTATGTGCTGGTATGGATGGTGCATTGAGACACACTGAGCAGTGTGTGTGTGTGTGCATGTGTGTGTGTGTGTGCTGGTATAGGCTCTGCATTGAGTCACTGTGAGATGTGTGTGTGTTTGTGTGTTTGTGCTGGTATAGGCTGAGCATTGAGTTATAGTGAGCTATGTGTGTGTGCTGGTATAGGCATATCATTGAGTCACAGTGAGGTGTGTGTGTGAGTGTGTGTTCGTGAATGAATTGTGAAATGAGTCACAGTGAGTCATGTATTTGTGTGTGTTTGTACTGCTATCGGCTGTGCACTGAGTGACAGGTGTGTGTGTGTTTGTGTGTGCTGGTATAGGCTGCACATTGAGTCAAAGTGATATGTGTGTGTGTGTGTGTGTGTGTGTGTGTGTGCTGGTAGAGAATATTCATTGAGTCACAGGGAGCCGTGTGTGTGTGTGCGTGTTTGTGTGTCCTGGTATAGAATCGGCATTGAGTCACCGTGAGCCATGTGTGTGTGCTGGCATAGGCTATGCATTGAGTCGCAGTGAGCCTTGTTTGTGTGTGCTTTTATAGTCTGAGCATTGAGTCACAGCGTGGTGTCTGTGTGTGTGTGTGTGTGTGTGTGTATGTGTATGATGGTATAGATGGTGCATTCAGTCACCCTGAGCCATGCGTGTGTATGTGTGTGTGTGTGTGTGTGCTGCTATAGGCTGAGCACTGAGTCACAGTTATGTTTGTGTGTGTGTGGTGATATGAGCATTACATTGAGTCACAATTAGGGTTATGTCTGTCTGTGTGTGTGTGCTGCTGTAGGCTGAGCATTGAGTCACAGTTAGGTGTGTGTGTGTGTTCTGGTATAGGCTGTGCACCGAGGCACACTGAGCCATCACTGTGTGTGTGTGTGTGTGTGTGTTTGTGTGCAGGTATGCATGGTGCATTTAGTCACAGTTAGCCGAGTGTGTCTGTGTGTACTGGCATAGGCTGTGCAATGATTCACAGTGAGTCGTGTGTGTGTTGTGTGCGTGCTGGTAGAGGCTGTGCATTTAATCACAGTGAGGTGTCTGTGTGTGATATGTGTGTGTGCTGGTATAGGCTGCGGATTGAGTCACAGTGAGGTGTGTGTGTCTTGGTATAGGCTGCCCATTGAGTCACTGTGATGTGGATGTGTGTGTGTGTGTGCTGCTATAGACTCTGCATTGAGTTACAGTGAGGTGCATGTGTGTGTGTGTGTATGCTGTATAGGCTGTGCATTGAGTCACACTCAGCCATGTGTGTGTGTGTGTGTGTGTATGGTTCTGGCAAAGGCTGTGCATTGAGTCACAGTCAGATGTGTTTGTGTGTGTGTGCTGGTATAGACTGTGCATTGAGTCACAGACAACCATGTGTGTGTGTGTGCATGTGCTGGTATAGGCTTTGCATTGAGTGACAGCTGTGAGTGTGTGTGTGTGTGTGCTGGTATAGAGTGTGCACTGAATCACTGATCTGTGTGCGTGTGTATGTGATGGAATAGACTGTGCATTGACTGACAGTGAGCTGTTCGTGTGTGTGTGTTTGTGTGTGTGTGTCTGCTGTTAGAGCCTGTGCATTGAGTCACAGAGAGCCATGTGTGTTTGAGTGCATGTGAGTGTGCTGGTATAGGCTGTGCACTGAGGCACAGTGAACCACGTTTTTGTGTGCAGGTATAGACTGTGCATTGAGTCACAATCAGCTGTGCGTGTGTGCTTGTGCTGCTACAGGTTGAGTACTGAGTCACAGGTGTGTGTGTGTGTTGATATAGGCTATGGACTGAGTCACATTCAGCCTTCTGTGTGTGTGTGTTTTTGTTTGCAGGTATGGATGGTGCATTGAGTCACAGGGAGCCGTGTGTGTGTGTGTGCTGATATAGTCTGAGCATTGAATCATTGTGAGGTGTGTGTGTGTGTGTGTGTGTGTGTGCCAGTATAGGCTGTGCACTGAATCACAGAGAGCCATCTATGTGTTTGTGTGTGTGTGCTGGTATGGACAGTGCATTGAGTAATATTGAGCCGTGTGTGTGTGTGTTCATGGGTGCTGGTTTAGGCTGTACATTGAGTCACAGTGAGCTGTGTTTGTGTTTCTGTGCTGGTATAGGCTATGCATTCAGTCACAGTGAGCCCTGTGTGTGTGTGTGTGTTTGTGCTCGTATAGGTTGAGCATTGAGTCAAAGTGAGGTGCTTGTTTGTGTGTGCTGGTATAGTCTGTGCATTGAGTCACAGGGGTGTGTGTTTGTGTGTGTGCACATATAGACTGGACATTGAGCCACAGTGAGCCATGTGTGTGTATGTGTGTATGTGCCAGTATGGACAGTGCATTGAGACACACTGAGCAATGCGTGTGTGTGTGTATATGCTGGTATAGACTGTGCATTGAATCACAGTCTGTGGTGTTTGTGTGTGTGTTTGTGCTGGTATAGACTGTGCATTGAGTCACAGTCAGCCATGTGTGTGTGTCTGTATGTGCACACTGGTATAGGTTGACCTTTGAGTCACAGTGAGATGTGTATGTGTGTGTGTGCATGCTGGTATAGGCTATGCATTGAGTCAGAGTGTGCTGTGTGTGTGTGTGTGCTGGTACTGACTTTAAACTGAGCTACAGGGAACTGTGTGTGTGTGTGTGTGCTTGTATAGAATGTGCATTGAATAACAGTGAGGTGTTCATGTGTGTGTGTGTGCTGGTATAGGCTGTGCACTGAGTCACACTGAGCCGTGTGTGTGTGTGTGTGTGTGTGTGTGTGCAGGTATGGATGGTGCATTGAGTCACATTGAGCTGTGTGTGTTTATGTGTGTATGTGCCGGTATGGACAGTGCATTGAGACACACTGAGCAGTGTGTGTGTGTGTATGTATATGCTGGTATAGACTGTGCATTGAATCACAGTCAGTGGAGTTTGTGTGTGTGTTTGTGCTGGTATAGACTGTGCATTGAGTCACAGTCAGCCATGTGTGTGTGTCTGTATGTGCCCACTGGTATAGGATGACCTTTGAGTCACAGTGAGATGTGTATGTGTGTGTGTGCATGCTGGTATAGGCTATGCATTGAGTCAGAGTGTGCTGTGTGTGTGTGTGTGCTGGTACTGACTTTACACTGAGCTACAGGGAACTGTGTGTGTGTGTGTGTGTGCTTGTATAGAATGTGCATTGAATAACAGTGAGGTGTTCATGTGTGTGTGTGTGCTGGTATAGGCTGTGCACTGAGTCACACAGAGCTCTGTGTGTGTGTGTGTGTGTGCAGGTATGGATGGTGCATTGAGTCACAGTGAGCTGTGTGTGTGCGTGTGTGTGTGTGCTGATATAGGCTGTACATTGATTCACAGTGAGCTGTGTGTGTGTGTGCGGGTATAGGCTGTGCATTGAGTCAAAGTGAGCTATGTGTGTGTGCTGGCATAGGCGGTGCATTAAGTCACAGTGAGCCGTGTGTGTGTGTGCTGCTAAAGGCTGAGTTTTGAGTCACAGTGAGGTGTGTGTGTTTGTGTGTATGTGCTGGTATGGATGATGCATTGAGTCACAATAAGCTGGACATGTGTTGTTTGTGTGTGTAGGTGCTGGTATAGACTCTGCATTGAGTCAGAGTCAGGTGTGTGTGTGTGCGTGTGTGTGTGTGTGTGCTGGTATAGGCTCTGCATTGAGTCACTGTGAGCTGTGTGTGTGTTTGTGCTGGTATAGGCTGTGCATTGAGTCACAGTGACCAGTGCGTGTGTGTTTGTGTGCTGGTATAGGCTGAGCATTGATTCAACGTGAGCTAGGTGTGTGTGCTGGTATAGGAAGTGCAATGAGTCACAGTGAGGTATGTGTGTGAGTGTGTGTTCAGGTATGAGCTGTGAAATGAGTCACAGTGAGTCATGTATTTGTGTGTGTTTGTGATGCTATCAGCTGTGCATTGAGTGACAGGTGTGTGTGTGTGTGTGTGTGTGTGCTGATATAGGCTGCACATGGAGTCACATTGAGCTGTGTGTGTGAGTGTGTGTGCTTATATCGGCTGAGCATTGAGTCACACTGAGCTGTGTGTGTGTGTGCTGGTATAGGCTCTGCACTGAGTCACAGTGAGGTGTGTGTGTGTGTGTGTGTGTTGGTACAGGAAGCAATTTGAGTCACAGTGAGGTATGTGTGTGTGTGTGTGTGTGCTGCTATAGGCTGTGCATTGAGTCACAGTGAGGTGTGTGTGGTGTGTGCTGGTATAGACCCTGCATTTAGTCACAGTGAGCTGTGTGTGTGTGTGCTGGTATAGTCTGAGCATTGAGTCACAGTGAGGTGCATGTGTGTGTGTGTATGTGCTGTTATGGATGGTGCATTGAGTCACACTGAGAAAAACGTGTGTGTGTGTGTGTGTGTGTATGTGCTCATATAGACTGTTCATTGAGTCATAGTCTGGTGTGTTTGTGTGTGTGTGTGTGCAGGTATAGGCTGGGCATTGAGTCACAGTCAGCGTGTGTGTGATGTGTGTGCACGCTGGTATAGGCTGTGCATTTAGTCACAGAGAGGGGTGTGTGTCTGTGTGCGCTGGTATAGGCTGACCATTGAGTCACAGTGAGGTGTGTGTGTGTGTGGGTGCACGTACTGGTTTAGGCTTTGCACTGAGTCACAGTGAGCTGATTGTGTTTGAGTGGGTGTATGTGTGTGTGTGTGCAGGTATAGGCTGTGTATTGACTCACAGTGAGCCATGTGTGTTTCTGTGTGTGTCTGAGTCTGCTAGCATAGACTGTGCACTGAGTTCCATGGAGCCGTGTGTGTGTTGGTATAGACTGTGCATTGAGTCACAGTCAGGTGTGTTTGTGTGTGTGTGTGTGTGCTGGTATAGACTATGCATTGATTAACAGTCAACCGTGTGTGTGTGTGTTTGTGTGTGTGAATGCACACTGTTATAGGCAGTGCACTGAGTCATAGTAAGGGGTGTGTGTGTTCGTGGGCTGGTATAGGCAGACCAATGAGTGACAGAGAGGTCTGTGTGTGTGTGTGTGCTGGTATAGGCTTGAGGCACAGTGAGCTGTTTGTGGGTGTGTGTGGGCTGGTATAGAGTGTGCACTGAGACACAGACAGCCGTGTGTGTGTGTGTGTGTGTGAGTGCCGGCATAGACATTTCATTGAGTCACATTAAGCCGTGTGTGTGTGTGTGTAGGTACAGATGGTGCATTGAGTCACAGTGAGCTGTGTGTGTGTGTGTGCTGTTAGAGACTGTGCATTGAGTCACAGTCAGCTGTGCATGTGTGTGTATGCGTGTGTGCTGCTCTAGGCTGAGTATTGAGTAACAGTTAGCTGTGTGTGTGTGCTGATATTGGCTGTGGACTCAGTCACATTGAGCCGTCTGTGTGTGTGTGTGTGTGCAGTATGGACGGTGCAATGTGTTACTGGGAACCATGTGTGTGTGTGTGTGTGTGCTGGTAGAGACTGTGCATTGAGTCACAGTGAGGGGTGTGTGTGTGTCTGTGTGTGCAGGTATATGCTGAACATTGAGTCACACTGAGGTGTATGTGTGTGTGTGCATGCTGGTATAAGCTTTGCATAGAGTCACAGGTAGCGGTGTGTGTGTGTGTGTATGTGCTGGTATAGACTGTGCATTGAGTCAGAGTGAGCCATGTGTGTGTGTGTTTTCTGGTATAGGCTGTGCATTGAGTCTCAGTGAGCTGTTCATGTGTGTGTGTGTGTGTGTGCATGTGTGTGTTGGTATAGGCTGTGCACTAAGTCACATGAGCCGTGTGTGTGTGTGCTGGTATAGGCTGCACATTCAGTCACAGTGATGTGTGTGTGTGTGTGTGCTCGTACAGGCTGTGCATTGAGTCACTGTGAGGTGTGTGTGTGAGTGTGCATGTGTGTGCAGGAATAGGCTGGACATTGATTCACAGTGAACTGTGTGTGTGTGTCTTTGTGTGTGCTTGTATAGGCTGTGCATTAAGTCACAGTGAGCTGTGTGTGTGTGTGTGCTGATCTAGGCTGAACATTGAGTCACAGTGAGGTGTGTCTGTGTGTGTGTGTGCTGGTACAGGCTGTGCATTGAGTCACAGTGAGGTGTGTGTGTGATTGTGCATGTGTGTGCAGGTTGGGCATTGAGTCACAGAGTCCTGTGTGTGTTTTTGTGTTGTTAGAGATTGTGGATTGAGTCACAGTGAGCCGTGTGTGTGTGTGTGCATGTGTGTGTGCTGTTATATGATGTGCATTGAGTGTCAGTGAGTGGTGTGTGTGTCTGCCTGTGATGGCATAGGCTGTGCATTGAGTCACAGTGAGCCGTGTGTGTGTGTATGTGTGCTGGTATAGGCAGTCCACTGTGTCACAGTAAGCCGTGAATGTATGTGTGTGTGTGTTTGTAAGTAAGGATGGTGCTTTGAATTACAGTGAGCAGTGTGTGTGTGTGTGAGTGCTGATATAGGCTGTGCATTGAGTCACAGTCAGCCTTGTGTGTGTGTGTGCACGAGCACTGGTATAGGCTGTTCACTGAGTCACAGTTAGGGGTGTGTGTGTCTCTGTGTGCTGGTATAGGCTTTGCAATGAGTCACAGTGAGGTTTGTGTGAGTGTGTGTGCGTGTGCTGTTATAGGCTTGCATTGAGTCATAGTGAGATCTGAGTGTGTGTTTGTGTGCTGGTATAGACAGTGCACTAACTCACAGTGAGCATGTGCGTTTGTGTGATGGAATAGACTGTGCATTGAGTCAGAGTGAGCTGATCATGTGTGTGTGGGGGGGTGTCTGTGTACTGTTACAGACTGTGCATGGAGTCACGGGGAGTAATGTGTGTGTGTGTGCATGTGTGTGTGCTGGTATAGTCTGAGTATTGAGTCACAGTTAGGTGTGATTGTTTGTGCCGGTATAGGTTGTGGACTGAGTCACATTGAGCCATCTTTGTGTGTGTGTGTGTGTGTGTGTGTGTGCAGGGATGGATGGTGCATTTAGTCACAGGGAGCCGAGTGTTTGTGTGTGTGTGCTGGCATAGGCTGTGCATTGAGTCACAGTGAGCCGTGTGTGTGTGTAATGGTAAAGTCTGAGCATTGAGTCGCAGTGAGGTGTGTGGGTGTATGTGCTGCTTATAGACTGTGCATTGAGTCACATTCAGGTGAGTTTTGTCGTTCTGTGTGCTGGTATAGACTGCATTAAGTCACAGTCAGCCGTGTGTGTGTGTGTGTGTGTGTGTGTGTGCATGCAGGTATATACTGTGCATTGAGTCACAGTGATGTGTGTGTGTGTGCATGTGTGTGTGCTGGTATACTCTGCATTGAGTCACAGTGAGCCATGTGTGTGTGCTGGCATAAGCTGTGCATTGAGTCATAGTGAGCCGTGTGGGGGTGCGCAGGTATAGCCTGTTCATTGATTCACAGTTAATTGCATGTATGTGGGTGTATGTGCTGCTTGTGGACTGTGCATTGAGGCATAGTTAGTTGTGTTTGTTTGTGTCTGCTGGTATAGGCTGAGCACTGAGTCACAGTGAGGTGTGTGTGTGTGTGTCTGTGTGTGTGTGCTGGTATAGACTGTGCATTGAGTCAGAGTAAGCCATGTGTGTGTGTGTGTGTGTGTGTGTGTGTGTTCTGGTATAGACTGTGCATTGAGTCTCAGTGAGCTGTTCGTCTGTGTGTATCTGTGTTGGTATAGGCTGTACACTGAGTCACATTGAGACGTGTTTGTGTGTGTGTGTGTGTGTGCACGCAATGATACAGGCTGCACACTGAGTCAGAATGAGCCGTGTGTTTGTGTGCTTCTATAGGCTGCACATTGAGTCACAGTGAGCTGTATGTGTGAGTGTGTGTGCTGATATAGGCTGAGCATTGAGTCACAGTGAGGTATCGATGTGTGTGTGTACTGGAACAGGCTATGCATTGAGTCACAGTGAAGTGTGTGTGTGAGTGTGTGTATGTGCAAGTATAGGCTTGGAATTGAGTCACAGTGAGCCGTGTGTTTGTGTGCTGGTTTAGGATGTGCATTGACTCACAGTGAGGGGTGTGTGTGTGTGTGTGTGTGTGTGTGACGCTACAGAAAGCGCTTTGAGTCACAGCAAGGTATGTGTGTTTGTTGGTATAGGCTGAGCATAGAGTCATAGTGAGGTGTGTGTGTGTGTGTGCTGGTATAGACTCTGCATTGAGTCACAGTCCACCGTGTGTGTGTGAGTGTGTGTCTGTGTGTGCTGCTATAGGCTGACCATTGAGTCACAGTGAGGTGTGTGTGCGTGTGTGTGTGTGTCCTGGTATAGGCGGCCCTTTGAGTCACAGGTATGTGTGGGTGGGTGTGTGCTGGTACATGCTGCGCATTGAGTCACAGGTGTGTGTGTGTGTGTGTGTGTGTGTGTGTGCTGGTGCAGGCTGCACATTGAGTCACAGTGAGGTGTGTGTATGTGCTGGTATGATGGATGGTGCATTGAGTTACTCAGAGCCATGTATGTGTGTGTGTATGTGCTGGTATAGACTGCATTGAGTCACAGTCGTGTGTGTGTGAGTGTGTGTGTCTGTGTGCTGTTATAGGCTTTGCATGGAGCCTCAGGGAGCAATGTGTGTGTGTGTGTGTGTGCATGTATGTGTGCTGGTGTAGGCTGAGTATTGAGTCACAGTTAGGTGTGTTTGCATGTGCCGGTATAGGCTGTGGACTGAGTCACATTGAGCCGTCTGTGTGTGTGTGTGTGTATGTGTGTGCAGGGATGGATGGTGCATTTAGTCAAAGGGAGCCGAGTGTTTGTGTGTATTTGGTGGTATAGGCTGTATATTGAGTCACAGTGAGCCGTGTGTGTGTGTGTGTGTGTGCGTGTTGGCATAGGCTGTGCATTGAATCACAGTGAGCCGTGTATGTGTGTGATGGTATAGTCTGAGCATTGAGTCACAATGAGGTGTGTTGTTGTGTTTGCTGCTTATAGACTGTGCATTGAGTCACAGTCAGGTGTGTGTTGTGGTTCTGTGTGCTGGTATAGACTGCATTGAGTCACAGTCAGCCATGTGTGTGTGTGGGTGTGCACAGGTATAGACTGCGCATTGAGTCACAGTGGTGTGTGTGTGCAAGTGTGTGTGCTGGTAGAGACTCTGCATTGAGTCACAGTGAGCAATTTGTGTGTGCTGGCATAAGCTGTGCATTGAGTTATAGTGAGCCATATGGGGGTGTGCAGGTATAGCCTGAGCATTGAGTCACAGTGAGTTGCATGTGTGTATGTGTATGTGCTACTTATAGACTGTGCATTGAGTCACAGTCAGGTGTGTCTGTGTTTGTGTGTGCTGCTATAGTCTGTGCACAGAGTCACAGTGAGCTGTGTTTCTTTGTGTGTGCTGGTATAGGCTGAGCATGGAGTCACAGTGAAGTGTGTGTGTGTGTGTGTGTGCAGGTATAGGCTGTGCATTGAGTCACAGTGAGCCATGCATGTGTGTGTGTGTGTGCTGATATAGGCTGAGCATTGAGTCAGAGTGAGCTGTGTGTGTGTATGTGTGTATGTGCTGGTATGGATGGTGCATTGAGACACACTGAGCAGTGTGTGTGTGTGTGCATGTGTGTGTGTGTGTGCTGGTATAGGCTCTGCATTGAGTCACTGTGAGATGTGTGTGTGTTTGTGTGTTTGTGCTGGTATATGCTGTTCATTGAGTCACAGTGACCTGTGTGTGTGTGTGTGTGTGTGTGTGTGTGTGTGTGCTGGTATAGGCTGAGCATTGAGTCACAGTTAGGTGTGTGTGTGTGTTTGTGTGCAGGTATGCATGGTGCATTTAGTCACAGTTAGCCAAGTGTGTCTGTGTGTACTGGCATAGGCTGTGCAATGATTCACAGTGAGTCGTGTGTGTGTTGTGTGCGTGCTGGTATAGGCTGTGCATTTAATCACAGTGAGGTGTCTGTGTCTGATATGTGTGTGTGATCTTATAGGCTGCGGATTGAGTCACAGTGAGGTGTGTGTGTCTTGGTATAGGCTGCCCATTGAGTCACTGTGATGTGGATGTGTGTGTGTGTGTGCTGCTATAGACTCTGCATTGAGTTACAGTGAGGTGCGTGTGTGTGTGTGTGTGTATGCTGTATAGGCTGTGCATTGAGTCACACTCAGCCATGTGTGAGTGTGTGTGTGTGTGTGTGTGTGTGTATGGTGCTGGCAAAAGCTGTGCATTGAGTCACAGTCAGATGTGTTTGTGTGTGTGTGCTGGTATAGACTGTGCATTGAGTCACAGACAACCATGTGTGTGTGTGTGCATGTGCTGGTATAGGCTTTGCATTGAGTGACAGCTGTGAGTGTGTGTGTGTGTGTGTGCTGGTATAGAGTGTGCACTGAATCAGTGATCTGTGTGTGTGTGTATGTGATGGAAGAGACTGTGCATTGACTGACAATGAGCTGTTCGTGTGTGTGTGTTTGTGTGTGTGTGTCTGCTGTTAGAGCCTGTGCATTGCGTCCCAGAGAGCCATGTGTGTTTGAGTGCATGTGAGTGTGCTGGTATAGGCTGTGCACTGAGGCACAGTGACCACGTTTGTGTGTGCAGGTATAGACTGTGCATTGAGTCACAATCAGCTGTGCGTGTGTTCTTGTGCTGCTACAGGTTGAGTACTGAGTCACAGATGTGTGTGTGTGTTGATATAGGCTATGGACTGAGTCACATTGAGCCTTCTGTGTGTGTGTGTTTTTGTTTGCAGGTATGGACGGTGCATTGAGTCACAGGGAGCCATGTGTGTGTGTGTGCTGATATAGTCTCAGCATTGAATCATTGTGAAGTGTGTGTGTGTGTGTGTGTGTGTGTGTGCCGGTATAGGCTGTGCACTGAGTCACAGAGAGCCATCTATGTGTTTGTGTGTGTGTGCTGGTATGGACAGTGCATTGAGTAATATTGAGCCGTGTGTGTGTGTGTTCATGGGTGCTGGTTTAGGCTGTACATTGAGTCACAGTGAGCTGTGTTTGTGTGTCTGTGCTGGTATAGGCTGTGCATTCAGTCACAGTGAGCCCTGTGTGTGTGTGTGTTTGTGCTCGTATAGGTTGAGCATTGAGTCAAAGTGAGGTGCTTGTTTGTGTGTGCTGGTATAGTCTGTGCATTGAGTCACAGGGGTGTGTGTTTGTGTGTGTGCACATATAGACTGGACATTGAGCCACACTGAGCCATGTGTGTGTATGTGTGTATGTGCCAGTATGGACAGTGCATTGAGACACACTGAGCAATGCGTGTGTGTGTGTGTATATGCTGGTATACACTGTGCATTGAATCACAGTCAGTGGTGTTTGTGTGTGTGTTTGTGCTGGTATAGACTGTGCATTGAGTCACAGTCAGCCATGTGTGTGTGTCTGTATGTGCACACTGGTATAGGATGACCTTTGAGTCACAGTGAGATGTGTATGTGTGTGTGTGCATGCTGGTATAGGCTATGCATTGACTCAGAGTGTGCTGTGTGTGTGTGTGTGCTGGTACTGACTTAACACTGAGCTACACGGAACTGTGTGTGTGTGTGTGTGTGCTTGTATAGAATGTGCATTGAATAACAGTGAGGTGTTCATGTGTGTGTGTGTGCTGGTATAGGCTGTGCACTGAGTCACACTGAGCCGTGTGTGTGTGTGTTTGTGTGTGTGCAGGTATGGATGGTGCATTGAGTCACAGTGAGCTGTGTGTGTGTATGTGTGTATGTGCCGGTATGGACAGTGCATTGAGACACACTGAGCAGTGTGTGTGTGTGTATGTATATGCTGGTATAGACTGTGCATTGAATCACAGTCAGTGGAGTTTGTGTGTGTGTTTGTGCTGGTATAGACTGTGCATTGAGTCACAGTCAGCCATGTGTGTGTGTCTGTATGTGCCCACTGGTATAGGATGACCTTTGAGTCACAGTGAGATGTGTATGTGTGTGTGTGCATGCTGGTATAGGCTATGCATTGAGTCAGAGTGTGCTGTGTGTGTGTGTGTGCTGGTACTGACTTTACACTGAGCTACAGGGAACTGTGTGTGTGTGTGTGTGTGCTTGTATAGAATGTGCATTGAATAACAGTGAGGTGTTCATGTGTGTGTGTGTGCGCTGGTATAGGCTGTGCACTGAGTCACACAGAGCTCTGTGTGTGTGTGTGTGTGTGCAGGTATGGATGGTGCATTGAGTCACAGTGAGCTGTGTGTGTGTGTGTGTGTGTGCTGATATAGGCTGTACATTGATTCACAGTGAGCTGTGTGTGTGTGTGCGGGTATAGGCTGTGCATTGAGTCAAAGTGAGCTATGTGTGTGTGCTGGCATAGGCGGTGCATTAAGTCACAGTGAGCCGTGTGTGTGTGTGCTGCTAAAGGCTGAGTTTTGAGTCACAGTGAGGTGCGTGTGTTTGTGTGTATGTGCTGGTATGGATGATGCATTGAGTCACAATAAGCTGGACATGTGTTGTTTGTGTGTGTAGGTGCTGGTATAGACTCTGCATTGAGTCAGAGTCAGGTGTGTGTGTGTGCGTGTGTGTGTGTGTGTGCTGGTATAGGCTCTGCATTGAGTCACTGTGAGCTGTGTGTGTGTTTGTGTGTTTGTGCTGGTATAGGCTGTGCATTGAGTCACAGTGACCAGTGCGTGTGTGTTTGTGTGCTGGTATAGGCTGAGCATTGATTCAACGTGAGCTAGGTGTGTGTGCTGGTATGGGAAGTGCAATGAGTCACAGTGAAGTATGTGTGTGAGTGTGTGTTCAGATATGAGCTGTCAAATGAGTCACAGTGAGTCATGTATTTGTGTGTGTTTGTGATGCTATCAGCTGTGCATTGAGTGACAGGTGTCTGCGTGTGTGTGTGTGTGTGTGCTGGTATAGGCTGCACATGGAGTCACATTGAGCTGTGTGTGTGAGTGTGTGTGCTTATATCAGCTGAGCATTGAGTCACACTGAGCTGTGTGTGTGTGTGCTGGTATAGGCTCTGCACTGAGTCACAGTGAGGTGTGTGTGTGTGTGTGTGTGTTGGTAGAGGAAGCAATTTGAGTCACAGTGAGGTATGTGTGTGTGTGTGTGTGCTGCTATAGGCTGTGCATTGAGTCACAGTGAGTTGTGTGTGGTGTGTGCTGGTATAGACCCTGCATTTAGTCACAGTGAGCTGTGTGTGTGTGTGCTGGTATAGTCTGAGCATTGAGTCACAGTGAGGTGCATGTGTGTGTGTGTATGTGCTCTTATGGATGGTGCATTGAGTCACACTGAGAAAAACGTGTGTGTGTGTGTGTGTGTGTATGTGCTCATATAGACTGTTCATTGAGTCATAGTCTGGTGTGTTTGTGTGTGTGTGTGTGCAGGTATAGGCTGGGCATTGAGTCACAGTCAGCGTGTGTGTGATGTGTGTGCACGCTGGTATAGGCTGTGCATTTAGTCACAGAGAGGGGTGTGTGTCTGTGTGCGCTGGTATAGGCTGACCATTGAGTCACAGTGAGGTGTGTGTGTGTGTGGGTGCACGTACTGGTTTAGGCTTTGCACTGAGTCACAGTGAGCTGATTGTGTTTGAGTGGGTGTATGTGTGTGTGTGTGCAGGTATAGGCTGTGTATTGACTCACAGTGAGCCATGTGTGTTTCTGTGTGTGTCTAAGTCTGCTAGCATAGACTGTGCAGTGAGTTCCATGGAGCCGTGTGTGTGTTGGTATAGACTGTGCATTGAGTCACAGTCAGGTGTGTTTGTGTGTGTGTGTGTGTGCTGGTATAGACTATGCATTGATTAACAGTCAACCGTGTGTGTGTGTGTGTTTGTGTGTGTGAATGCACACTGTTATAGGCAGTGCACTGAGTCATAGTAAGGGGTGTGTGTGTTCGTGGGCTGGTATAGGCAGACCAATGAGTGACAGAGAGGTCTGTGTGTGTGTGTGTGTGCTGGTATAGGCTTGAGGCACAGTGAGCTGTTTGTGGGTGTGTGTGGGCTGCTATAGAGTGTGCACTGAGACACAGACAGCCGTGTGTGTGTGTGTGTGTGTGTGCCGGCATAGACATTTCATTGAGTCACATTAAGCCGTGTGTGTGTGTGTGTAGGTACAGATGGTGCATTGAGTCACAGTGAGCTGTGTGTGTGTGTGTGCTGTTAGAGACTGTGCATTGAGTCACAGTCAGCTGTGCATGTGTGTGTATGCGTGTGTGCTGCTCTAGGCTGAGTATTGAGTAAGAGTTAGCTGTGTGTCTGTGCTGATATTGGCTGTGGACTCAGTCACATTGAGCCGTCTGTGTGTGTGTGTGTGTGTGTGTGTGCAGTATGGACGGTGCAATGTGTTACAGGGAACCGTGTGTGTGTGTGTGTGTGTGTGTGTGTGCTGGTAGAGACTGTGCATTGAGTCACAGTGAGGGGTGTGTGTGTGTCTGTGTGTGCAGGTATATGCTGAACATTGAGTCACACTGAGGTGTATGTGTGTGTGTGCATGCTGGTATAAGCTTTGCATAGAGTCACAGGTAGCGGTGTGTGTGTGTGTGTATGTGCTGGTATAGACTGTGCATTGAGTCAGAGTGAGCCATGTGTGTGTGTGTTTTCTGGTATAGGCTGTGCATTGAGTCTCAGTGAGCTGTTCATGTGTGTGTGTGTGTGTGTGTGCATGTGTGTGTTGGTATAGGCTGTGCACTAAGTCACATGAGCCGTGTGTGTGTGTGCTGGTATAGGCTGCACATTCAGTCACAGTGATGTGTGTGTGTGTGTGTGCTCGTACAGGCTGTGCATTGAGTCACTGTGAGGTGTGTGTGTGAGTGTGCATGTGTGTGCAGGAATAGGCTGGACATTGATTCACAGTGAACTGTGTGTGTGTGTCTCTGTGTGTGCTTGTATAGGCTGTGCATTAAGTCACAGTGAGCTGTGTGTGTGTGTGTGCTGATCTAGGCTGAACATTGAGTCACAGTGAGGTGTGTCTGTGTGTGTGTGTGCTGGTACAGGCTGTGCATTGAGTCACAGTGAGGTGTGTGTGTGATTGTGCATGTGTGTGCAGGTGTAGGCTGGGCATTGAGTCACAGAGTCCTGTGTGTGTTTTTGTGCTGTTAGAGATTGTGGATTGAGTCACAGTGAGCCGTGTGTGTGTGTGTGCATGTGTGTGTGCTGTTATATGATGTGCATTGAGTGTCAGTGAGTGGTGTGTGTGTCTGCCTGTGATGGCATAGGTTGTGCATTGAGTCACACTGAGCCGTGTGTGTGTGTATGTGTGCTGGTATAGGCAGTCCACTGTGTCACAGTAAGCCGTGAATGTGTGTGTGTGTGTGTTTGTAAGTAATGATGGTGCTTTGAATTACAGTGAGCAGTGTGTGTGTGTGTGAGTGCTGATATAGGCTGTGCATTGAGTCACAGTCAGCCTTGTGTGTGTGTGTGCAAGAGCACTGGTATAGGCTGTTCACTGAGTCACAGTTAGGGGTGTGTGTGTCTCTGTGTGCTGGTATAGGCTTTGCAATGAGTCACAGTGAGGTTTGTGTGTGTGTGTGTGCGTGTGCTGTTATAGGCTTGCATTGAGTCATAGTGAGATCTGAGTGTGTGTTTGTTTGCTGGTATAGACAGTGCACTAACTCACAGTGAGCATGTGTGTTTGTGTGATGGAATAGACTGTGCATTGAGTCAGAGTGAGCTGATCATGTGTGTGGGGGGTTGTCTGTGTACTGTTACAGACTGTGCATGGAGTCACGGGGAGTAATGTGTGTGTGTGTGCATGTGTGTGTGCTGGTATAGTCTGAGTATTGAGTCACAGTTAGGTGTGATTGTTTGTGCCGGTATAGGTTGTGGACTGAGTCACATTGAGCCATCTTTGTGTGTGTGTGTGTGTGTGTGTGTGCAGGGATGGATGGTGCATTTAGTCACAGGGAGCCTAGTGTTTGTGTGTGTGTGCTGGCATAGGCTGTGCATTGAGTCACAGTGAGCCGTGTGTGTGTGTAATGGTAAAGTCTGAGCATTGAGTCGCAGTGAGGTGTGTGGGTGTATGTGCTGCTTATAGACTGTGCATTGAGTCACATTCAGGTGTGTTTTGTCGTTCTGTGTGCTGGTATAGACTGCATTAAGTCACAGTCAGCCGTGTGTGTGTGTGTGTGTGTGTGTGTGTGTGCATGCAGGTATATACTGTGCATTGAGTCACAGTGGTGTGTGTGTGTGTGCATGTGTGTGTGCTGGTATACTCTGCATTGAGTCACAGTGAGCCATGTGTGTGTGCTGGCATAAGCTGTGCATTGAATCATAGTGAGCCGTGTGGGGGTGCGCAGGTATAGCCTGTTCATTGATTCACAGTTAGTTGCATGTATGTGTGTGTATGTGCTGCTTGTGGACTGTGCATTGAGGCATAGTTAGCTGTGTTTGTTTGTGTCTGCTGGTATAGGCTGAGCACTGAGTCACAGTGAGGTGTGTGTGTGTGTGTCTGTGTGTGTGTGCTGGTATAGACTGTGCATTGAGTCAGAGTAAGCCATGTGTGTGTGTGTGTGTGTGTGTGTGTGTTCTGGTATAGACTGTGCATTGAGTCTCAGTGAGCTGTTCGTCTGTGTGTATCTGTGTTGGTATAGGCTGTACACTGAGTCACATTGAGACGTGTTTGTGTGTGTGTGTGTGTGTGCGCGCAATGATACAGGCTGCACACTGAGTCAGAATGAGCCGTGTGTTTGTGTGCTTCTATAGGCTGCACATTGAGTCACAGTGAGCTGTATGTGTGAGTGTGTGTGCTGATATAGGCTGAGCATTGAGTCACAGTGAGGTATCGATGTGTGTGTGTACTGGAACAGGCTATGCATTGAGTCACAGTGAAGTGTGTGTGTGAGTGTGTGTATGTGCAAGTATAGGCTTGGAATTGAGTCACAGTGAGCCGTGTGTTTGTGTGCTGGTTTAGGATGTGCATTGACTCACAGTGAGGGGTGTGTGTGTGTGTGTGTGTGTGTGTGACGCTACAGAAAGCGCTTTGAGTCACAGCAAGGTATGTGTGTTTGTTGGTATAGGCTGAGCATAGAGTCATAGTGAGGTGTGTGTGTGTGTGTGCTGGTATAGACTCTGCATTGAGTCACAGTCCACCGTGTGTGTGTGAGTGTGTGTCTGTGTGTGCTGCTATAGGCTGACCATTGAGTCACAGTGAGGTGTGTGTGCGTGTGTGTGTGTGTCCTGGTATAGGCTGCCCTTTGAGTCACAGGTATGTGTGGGTGGGTGTGTGCTGGTACATGCTGCGCATTGAGTCACAGGTGTGTGTGTGTGTGTGTGTGTGCTGGTGCAGGCTGCACATTGAGTCACAGTGAGGTGTGTGTATGTGCTGGTATGATGGATGGTACATTGAGTTACACAGAGCCATGTATGTGTGTGTGTATGTGCTGGTATAGAGTGCATTGAGTCACAGTAGTGTGTGTGTGAGTGTGTGTGTCTGTGTGCTGTTATAGGCTTTGCATGAAGCCACGGGGAGCAATGTGTGTGTGTGTGTGTGTGTGTGCATGTATGTGTGCTGGTGTAGGCTGAGTATTGAGTCACAGTTAGGTGTGTTTGCATGTGCCGGTATAGGCTGTGGACTGAGTCACATTGAGCCGTCTGTGTGTCTGTGTGTATGTGTGTGCAGGGATGGATAGTGCATTTAGTCAAAGGGAGCCGAGTGTTTGTGTGTGTTTGGTGGTATAGGCTGTATATTGAGTCACAGTGAGCCGTGTATGTGTGTGATGGTATAGTCTGAGCATTGAGTCACAATGAGGTGTGTTGTTGTGTTTGCTGCTTATAGACTGTGCATTGAGTCACAGTCAGGTGTGTGTTTTGGTTCTGTGTGCTGGTATAGACTGCATTGAGTCACAGTCAGCCATGTGTGTGTGTGTGTGTGTGTGCACAGGTATAGACTGCGCATTGAGTCACAGTGGTGTGTGTGTGTGTGTGTGCATGAGTGTTTGCTGGTAGAGACTCTGCATTGAGTCACAGTGAGCCATTTGTGTGTGCTGGCATAAGCTGTGCATTGAGTTATAGTGAGCCATATGGGGGTGTGCAGGTATAGCCTGAGCATTGAGTCACAGTGAGTTGCATGTGTGTATGTGTATGTGCTACTTAGAGACTGTGCATTGAGTCACAGTCATGTGTGTCTGTGTTTGTGTGTGCTGGTATAGTCTGTGCACTGAGTCACAGTGAGCTGTGTTTCTTTGTGTGTGCTGGTATAGGCTGAGCATGGAGTCACAGTGAAGTGTGTGTGTGTGTGTGTGTGCAGGTATAGGCTGTGCATTGAGTCACAGTGAGCCATGCATGTGTGTGTGTGTGTGCTGATATAGGCTGAGCATTGAGTCAGAGTGAGCTGTGTGTGTGTATGTGTGTATGTGCTGGTATGGATGGTGCATTGAGACACACTGAGCAGTGTGTGTGTGTGTGCATGTGTGTGTGTGTGCTGGTATAGGCTCTGCATTGAGTCACTGTGAGATGTGTGTGTGTTTGTGTGTTTGTGCTGGTATAGGCTGTTCATTGAGTCACAGTGACCTGTGTGTGTGTGTGTGTGTGTGTGTGTGTGTGTGTGCTGGTATAGGCTGAGCATTGAGTTATAGTGAGCTATGTGTGTGTGCTGGTATAGGCATATCATTGAGTCACAGTGAGGTGTGTGTGTGAGTGTGTGTTCATGAATGAATTGTGAAATGAGTCACAGTGAGTCATGTATTTGTGTGTGTTTGTACTGCTATCGGCTGTGCACTGAGTGACAGGTGTGTGTGTGTTTGTGTGTGCTGGTATAGGCTGCACATTGAGTCACAGTGATATGTGTGTGTGTGTGTGTGTGTGTGTGTGCTGGTATAGAATATTCATTGAGTCACAGGGAGCCGTGTGTGTGTGTGCGTGTTTGTGTGTCCTGGTATAGAATCTGCATTGAGTCACCGTGAGCCATGTGTGTGTGCTGGCATAGGCTATGCATTGAGTCGCAGTGAGCCTTGTTTGTGTGTGCTTTTATAGTCTGAGCATTGAGTCACAGCGTGGTGTCTGTGTGTGTGTGTGTGTGTGTGTGTATGTGTATGATGGTATAGATGGTGCATTCAGTCACCCTGAGCCATGCGTGTGTGTTTGTGTGTGTGTGTGTGCTCCTATAGGCTGAGCACTGAGTCACAGTTATGTTTGTGTGTGTGTGGTGATATGAGCATTGCATTGAGTCACAATTAAGGTTATGTCTGTCTGTGTGTGTGTGCTGCTGTAGGCTGAGCATTGAGTCACAGTTAGGTGTGTGTGTGTGTTCTGGTATAGGCTGTGCACCGAGACACACTGAGCCGTCACTGTGTGTGTGTGTGTGTGTTTGTGTGCAGGTATGCATGGTGCATTTAGTCACAGTTAGCCGAGTGTGTCTGTGTGTACTGGAATAGGCTGTGCAATGATTCACAGTGAGTCGTGTGTGTGTTGTGTGCGTGCTGTTAGAGGCTGTGCATTTAATCACAGTGAGGTGTCTGTGTGTGATATGTGTGTGTGCTGGTATAGGCTGAGGATTGAGTCACAGTGAGGTGTGTGTGTCTTGGTATAGGCTGCCCATTGAGTCACTGTGATGTGGATGTGTGTGTGTGTGTGTGCTGCTATAGACTCTGCATTGAGTTACAGTGAGGTGCGTGTGTGTGTGTGTGTATGCTGTATAGGCTGTGCATTGAGTCACACTCAGCCATGTGTGTGTGTGTGTGTGTGTGTATGGTTCTGGCAAAGGCTGTGCATTGAGTCACAGTCAGATGTGTTTGTGTGTGTGTGCTGGTATAGACTGTGCATTGAGTCACAGACAACCATGTGTGTGTGTGTGCATGTGCTGGTATAGGCTTTGCATTGAGTGACAGCTGTGAGTGTGTGTGTGTGTGTGTGCTGGTATAGAGTGTGCACTGAATCACTGATCTGTGTGTGTGTGTATGTGATGGAATAGACTGTGCATTGACTGACAGTGAGCTGTTCGTGTGTGTGTGTTTGTGTGTGTGTGTCTGCTGTTAGAGCCTGTGCATTGAGTCACAGAGAGCCATGTGTGTTTGAGTGCATGTGAGTGTGCTGGTATAGGCTGTGCACTGAGGCACAGTGAACCACGTTTGTGTGTGCAGGTATAGACTGTGCATTGAGTCACAATCAGCTGTGCGTGTGTGCTTGTGTTGCTACAGGTTGAGTACTGAGTCACAGGTGTGTGTGTGTGTTGATATAGGCTATGGACTGAGTCACATTGAGCCTTCTGTGTGTGTGTGTTTTTGTTTGCAGGTATGGACGGTGCATTGAGTCACAGGGAGCCGTGTGTGTGTGTGTGCTGATATAGTCTGAGCATTGAATCATTGTGAGGTGTGTGTGTGTGTGTGTGTGTGTGTGTGCCGGTATAGGCTGTGCACAGAGTCACAGAGAGCCATCTATGTGTTTGTGTGTGTGTGCTGGCATAGGCTGTGCATTGAGTCACATTGAGCCGTGGGTGTGTGTAATGGTAAAGTCTGAGCATTGAGTCGCAGTGAGGTGTGTGGGTGTATGTGCTGCTTATAGACTGTGCATTGAGTCACATTCAGGTGTGTTTTGTCGTTCTGTGTGCTGGTATAGACTGCATTAAGTCACAGTCAGCCGTGTGTGTGTGTGTGTGTGTGTGTGTGTGCATGCAGGTATATACTGTGCATTGAGTCACAGTGGTGTGTGTGTGTGTGCATGTGTGTGTGCTGGTATACTCTGCATTGAGTCACAGTGAGCCATGTGTGTGTGCTGGCATAAGCTGTGCATTGAGTCATAGTGAGCCGTGTGGGGGTGCGCAGGTATAGCCTGTTCATTGATTCACAGTTAGTTGCATGTATGTGTGTGTATGTGCTGCTTGTGGACTGTGCATTGAGGCATAGTTAGTTGTGTTTGTTTGTGTCTGCTGGTATAGGCTGAGCACTGAGTCACAGTGAGGTGTGTGTGTGTGTGTCTGTGTGTGTGTGCTGGTATAGACTGTGCATTGAGTCAGAGTAAGCCATGTGTGTGTGTGTGTCTGTGTGTGTGTGTGTGTGTTCTGGTATAGGCTGTGCATTGAGTCTCAGTGAGCTGTTCGTCTGTGTGTATCTGTGTTGGTATAGGCTGTACACTGAGTCACATTGAGACGTGTTTGTGTGTGTGTGTGTGTGCGCGCAATGATACAGTCTGCACACTGAGTCAGAATGAGCCGTGTGTTTGTGTGCTTCTATAGGCTGCACATTGAGTCACAGTGAGCTGTATGTGTGAGTGTGTGTGCTGATATAGGCTGAGCATTGAGTCACAGTGAGGTATCGATGTGTGTGTGTACTGGAACAGGCTATGCATTGAGTCACAGTGAAGTGTGTGTGTGAGTGTGTGTATGTGCAAGTATAGGCTTGGAATTGAGTCACAGTGAGCCGTGTGTTTGTGTGCTGGTTTAGGATGTGCATTGACTCACAGTGAGGGGTGTGTGTGTGTGTGTGTGTGTGTGTGACGCTACAGAAAGCGCTTTGAGTCACAGCAAGGTATGTGTGTTTGTTGGTATAGGCTGAGCATAGAGTCATAGTGAGGTGTGTGTGTGTGTGTGCTGGTATAGACTCTGCATTGAGTCACAGTCCACCGTGTGTGTGTGAGTGTGTGTCTGTGTGTGCTGCTATAGGCTGACCATTGAGTCACAGTGAGGTGTGTGTGCGTGTGTGTGTGTGTCCTGGTATAGGCTGCCCTTTGAGTCACAGGTATGTGTGGGTGGGTGTGTGCTGGTACATGCTGCGCATTGAGTCACAGGTGTGTGTGTGTGTGTGTGTGTGCTGGTGCAGGCTGCACATTGAGTCACAGTGAGGTGTGTGTATGTGCTGGTATGATGGATGGTACATTGAGTTACACAGAGCCATGTATGTGTGTGTGTATGTGCTGGTATAGAGTGCATTGAGTCACAGTAGTGTGTGTGTGAGTGTGTGTGTCTGTGTGCTGTTATAGGCTTTGCATGAAGCCACGGGGAGCAATGTGTGTGTGTGTGTGTGTGTGTGCATGTATGTGTGCTGGTGTAGGCTGAGTATTGAGTCACAGTTAGGTGTGTTTGCATGTGCCGGTATAGGCTGTGGACTGAGTCACATTGAGCCGTCTGTGTGTGTGTGTATGTGTGTGCAGGGATGGATGGTGCATTTAGTCACAGGGAGCCGAGTGTTTGTGTGTGTTTGGTGGTATAGGCTGTATATTGAGTCACAGTGAGCCGTGTGTGTGTGTGTATGTGTGCGTGTTGGCATAGGCTGTGCATTGAGTCACAGTGAGCCGTGTGTGTGTGTGATGGTATAGTCTGAGCATTGAGTCACAATGAGGTGTGTTGTTGTGTTTGCTGCTTATAGACTGTGCATTGAGTCACAGTCAGGTGTGTGTTGTGGTTCTGTGTGCTGGTATAGACTGCATTGAGTCACAGTCAGCCATGTGTGTGTGTGTGTGTGTGTGCACAGGTATAGACTGCGCATTGAGTCACAGTGGTGTGTGTGTGTGTGTGTGCATGAGTGTTTGCTGGTAGAGACTCTGCATTGAGTCACAGTGAGCCATTTGTGTGTGCTGGCATAAGCTGTGCATTGAGTTATAGTGAGCCATATGGGGGTGTGCAGGTATAGCCTGAGCATTGAGTCACAGTGAGTTGCATGTGTGTATGTGTATGTGCTACTTAGAGACTGTGCATTGAGTCACAGTCATGTGTGTCTGTGTTTGTGTGTGCTGGTATAGTCTGTGCACTGAGTCACAGTGAGCTGTGTTTCTTTGTGTGTGCTGGTATAGGCTGAGCATGGAGTCACAGTGAAGTGTGTGTGTGTGTGTGTGTGCAGGTATAGGCTGTGCATTGAGTCACAGTGAGCCATGCATGTGTGTGTGTGTGTGCTGATATAGGCTGAGCATTGAGTCAGAGTGAGCTGTGTGTGTGTATGTGTGTATGTGCTGGTATGGATGGTGCATTGAGACACACTGAGCAGTGTGTGTGTGTGTGCATGTGTGTGTGTGTGGTGGTATAGGCTCTGCATTGAGTCACTGTGAGATGTGTGTGTGTTTGTGTGTTTGTGCTGGTATAGGCTGTTCATTGAGTCACAGTGACCTGTGTGTGTGTGTGTGTGTGTGTGTGTGTGTGTGTGCTGGTATAGGCTGAGCATTGAGTTATAGTGAGCTATGTGTGTGTGCTGGTATAGGCATATCATTGAGTCACAGTGAGGTGTGTGTGTGAGTGTGTGTTCATGAATGAATTGTGAAATGAGTCACAGTGAGTCATGTATTTGTGTGTGTTTGTACTGCTATCGGCTGTGCACTGAGTGACAGGTGTGTGTGTGTTTGTGTGTGCTGGTATAGGCTGCACATTGAGTCAAAGTGATATGTGTGTGTGTGTGTGTGTGTGTGTGTGTGCTGGTATAGAATATTCATTGAGTCACAGGGAGCCGTGTGTGTGTGTGCGTGTTTGTGTGTCCTGGTATAGAATCTGCATTGAGTCACCGTGAGCCATGTGTGTGTGCTGGCATAGGCTATGCATTGAGTCGCAGTGAGCCTTGTTTGTGTGTGCTTTTATAGTCTGAGCATTGAGTCACAGCGTGGTGTCTGTGTGTGTGTGTGTGTGTGTGTATGTGTATGATGGTATAGATGGTGCATTCAGTCACCCTGAGCCATGCGTGTGTGTTTGTGTGTGTGTGTGTGCTCCTATAGGCTGAGCACTGAGTCACAGTTATGTTTGTGTGTGTGTGGTGATATGAGCATTGCATTGAGTCACAATTAAGGTTATGTCTGTCTGTGTGTGTGTGCTGCTGTAGGCTGTGCATTGAGTCACAGTTAGGTGTGTGTGTGTGTTCTGGTATAGGCTGTGCACCGAGACACACTGAGCCGTCACTGTGTGTGTGTGTGTGTGTTTGTGTGCAGGTATGCATGGTGCATTTAGTCACAGTTAGCCGAGTGTGTCTGTGTGTACTGGAATAGGCTGTGCAATGATTCACAGTGAGTCGTGTGTGTGTTGTGTGCGTGCTGTTAGAGGCTGTGCATTTAATCACAGTGAGGTGTCTGTGTGTGATATGTGTGTGTGCTGGTATAGGCTGAGGATTGAGTCACAGTGAGGTGTGTGTGTCTTGGTATAGGCTGCCCATTGAGTCACTGTGATGTGGATGTGTGTGTGTGTGTGTGCTGCTATAGACTCTGCATTGAGTTACAGTGAGGTGCGTGTGTGTGTGTGTGTATGCTGTATAGGCTGTGCATTGAGTCACACTCAGCCATGTGTGTGTGTGTGTGTGTGTGTATGGTTCTGGCAAAGGCTGTGCATTGAGTCACAGTCAGATGTGTTTGTGTGTGTGTGCTGGTATAGACTGTGCATTGAGTCACAGACAACCATGTGTGTGTGTGTGCATGTGCTGGTATAGGCTTTGCATTGAGTGACAGCTGTGAGTGTGTGTGTGTGTGTGTGCTGGTATAGAGTGTGCACTGAATCACTGATCTGTGTGTGTGTGTATGTGATGGAATAGACTGTGCATTGACTGACAGTGAGCTGTTCGTGTGTGTGTGTTTGTGTGTGTGTGTCTGCTGTTAGAGCCTGTGCATTGAGTCACAGAGAGCCATGTGTGTTTGAGTGCATGTGAGTGTGCTGGTATAGGCTGTGCACTGAGGCACAGTGAACCACGTTTGTGTGTGCAGGTATAGACTGTGCATTGAGTCACAATCAGCTGTGCGTGTGTGCTTGTGTTGCTACAGGTTGAGTACTGAGTCACAGGTGTGTGTGTGTGTTGATATAGGCTATGGACTGAGTCACATTGAGCCTTCTGTGTGTGTGTGTTTTTGTTTGCAGGTATGGACGGTGCATTGAGTCACAGGGAGCTGTGTGTGTGTGTGTGCTGATATAGTCTGAGCATTGAATCATTGTGAGGTGTGTGTGTGTGTGTGTGTGTGTGTGTGCCGGTATAGGCTGTGCACAGAGTCACAGAGAGCCATCTATGTGTTTGTGTGTGTGTGCTGGCATAGGCTGTGCATTGAGTCACAGTGAGCCGTGTGTGTGTGTAATGGTAAAGTCTGAGCATTGAGTCGCAGTGAGGTGTGTGGGTGTATGTGCTGCTTATAGACTGTGCATTGAGTCACATTCAGGTGTGTTTTGTCGTTCTGTGTGCTGGTATAGACTGCATTAAGTCACAGTCAGCCGTGTGTGTGTGTGTGTGTGTGTGTGTGTGTGCATGCAGGTATATACTGTGCATTGAGTCACAGTGGTGTGTGTGTGTGTGCATGTGTGTGTGCTGGTATACTCTGCATTGAGTCACAGTGAGCCATGTGTGTGTGCTGGCATAAGCTGTGCATTGAGTCATAGTGAGCCGTGTGGGGGTGCGCAGGTATAGCCTGTTCATTGATTCACAGTTAGTTGCATGTATGTGTGTGTATGTGCTGCCTGTGGACTGTGCATTGAGGCATAGTTAGCTGTGTTTGTTTGTGTCTGCTGGTATAGGCTGAGCACTGAGTCACAGTGAGGTGTGTGTGTGTGTGTCTGTGTGTGTGTGCTGGTATAGACTGTGCATTGAGTCAGAGTAAGCCATGTGTGTGTGTGTGTGTGTGTGTGTGTGTGTTCTGGTATAGACTGTGCATTGAGTCTCAGTGAGCTGTTCGTCTGTGTGTATCTGTGCTGGTATAGGCTGTACACTGAGTCACATTGAGACGTGTTTGTGTGTGTGTGTGTGTGCGCGCAATGATACAGGCTGCACACTGAGTCAGAATGAGCTGTGTGTTTGTGTGCTTCTATAGGCTGCACATTGAGTCACAGTGAGCTGTATGTGTGAGTGTGTGTGCTGATATAGGCTGAGCATTGAGTCACAGTGAGGTATCGATGTGTGTGTGTACTGGAACAGGCTATGCATTGAGTCACAGTGAAGTGTGTGTGTGAGTGTGTGTATGTGCAAGTATAGGCTTGGAATTGAGTCACAGTGAGCCGTGTGTTTGTGTGCTGGTTTAGGATGTGCATTGACTCACAGTGAGGGGTGTGTGTGTGTGTGTGTGTGTGTGTGACGCTACAGAAAGCGCTTTGAGTCACAGCAAGGTATGTGTGTTTGTTGGTATAGGCTGAGCATAGAGTCATAGTGAGGTGTGTGTGTGTGTGTGCTGGTATAGACTCTGCATTGAGTCACAGTCCACCGTGTGTGTGTGAGTGTGTGTCTGTGTGTGCTGCTATAGGCTGACCATTGAGTCACAGTGAGGTGTGTGTGCGTGTGTGTGTGTGTCCTGGTATAGGCTGCCCTTTGAGTCACAGGTATGTGTGGGTGGGTGTGTGCTGGTACATGCTGCGCATTGAGTCACAGGTGTGTGTGTGTGTGTGTGTGTGCTGGTGCAGGCTGCACATTGAGTCACAGTGAGGTGTGTGTATGTGCTGGTATGATGGATGGTACATTGAGTTACACAGAGCCATGTATGTGTGTGTGTATGTGCTGGTATAGAGTGCATTGAGTCACAGTAGTGTGTGTGTGAGTGTGTGTGTCTGTGTGCTGTTATAGGCTTTGCATGAAGCCACGGGGAGCAATGTGTGTGTGTGTGTGTGTGTGTGCATGTATGTGTGCTGGTGTAGGCTGAGTATTGAGTCACAGTTAGGTGTGTTTGCATGTGCCGGTATAGGCTGTGGACTGAGTCACATTGAGCCGTCTGTGTGTCTGTGTGTATGTGTGTGCAGGGATGGATAGTGCATTTAGTCAAAGGGAGCCGAGTGTTTGTGTGTGTTTGGTGGTATAGGCTGTATATTGAGTCACAGTGAGCCGTGTATGTGTGTGATGGTATAGTCTGAGCATTGAGTCACAATGAGGTGTGTTGTTGTGTTTGCTGCTTATAGACTGTGCATTGAGTCACAGTCAGGTGTGTGTTTTGGTTCTGTGTGCTGGTATAGACTGCATTGAGTCACAGTCAGCCATGTGTGTGTGTGTGTGTGTGTGCACAGGTATAGACTGCGCATTGAGTCACAGTGGTGTGTGTGTGTGTGTGTGCATGAGTGTTTGCTGGTAGAGACTCTGCATTGAGTCACAGTGAGCCATTTGTGTGTGCTGGCATAAGCTGTGCATTGAGTTATAGTGAGCCATATGGGGGTGTGCAGGTATAGCCTGAGCATTGAGTCACAGTGAGTTGCATGTGTGTATGTGTATGTGCTACTTAGAGACTGTGCATTGAGTCACAGTCATGTGTGTCTGTGTTTGTGTGTGCTGGTATAGTCTGTGCACTGAGTCACAGTGAGCTGTGTTTCTTTGTGTGTGCTGGTATAGGCTGAGCATGGAGTCACAGTGAAGTGTGTGTGTGTGTGTGTGTGCAGGTATAGGCTGTGCATTGAGTCACAGTGAGCCATGCATGTGTGTGTGTGTGTGCTGATATAGGCTGAGCATTGAGTCAGAGTGAGCTGTGTGTGTGTATGTGTGTATGTGCTGGTATGGATGGTGCATTGAGACACACTGAGCAGTGTGTGTGTGTGTGCATGTGTGTGTGTGTGCTGGTATAGGCTCTGCATTGAGTCACTGTGAGATGTGTGTGTGTTTGTGTGTTTGTGCTGGTATAGGCTGTTCATTGAGTCACAGTGACCTGTGTGTGTGTGTGTGTGTGTGTGTGTGTGTGTGTGCTGGTATAGGCTGAGCATTGAGTTATAGTGAGCTATGTGTGTGTGCTGGTATAGGCATATCATTGAGTCACAGTGAGGTGTGTGTGTGAGTGTGTGTTCATGAATGAATTGTGAAATGAGTCACAGTGAGTCATGTATTTGTGTGTGTTTGTACTGCTATCGGCTGTGCACTGAGTGACAGGTGTGTGTGTGTTTGTGTGTGCTGGTATAGGCTGCACATTGAGTCACAGTGATATGTGTGTGTGTGTGTGTGTGTGTGTGTGCTGGTATAGAATATTCATTGAGTCACAGGGAGCCGTGTGTGTGTGTGCGTGTTTGTGTGTCCTGGTATAGAATCTGCATTGAGTCACCGTGAGCCATGTGTGTGTGCTGGCATAGGCTATGCATTGAGTCGCAGTGAGCCTTGTTTGTGTGTGCTTTTATAGTCTGAGCATTGAGTCACAGCGTGGTGTCTGTGTGTGTGTGTGTGTGTGTGTATGTGTATGATGGTATAGATGGTGCATTCAGTCACCCTGAGCCATGCGTGTGTGTTTGTGTGTGTGTGTGTGCTCCTATAGGCTGAGCACTGAGTCACAGTTATGTTTGTGTGTGTGTGGTGATATGAGCATTGCATTGAGTCACAATTAAGGTTATGTCTGTCTGTGTGTGTGTGCTGCTGTAGGCTGAGCATTGAGTCACAGTTAGGTGTGTGTGTGTGTTCTGGTATAGGCTGTGCACCGAGACACACTGAGCCGTCACTGTGTGTGTGTGTGTGTGTTTGTGTGCAGGTATGCATGGTGCATTTAGTCACAGTTAGCCGAGTGTGTCTGTGTGTACTGGAATAGGCTGTGCAATGATTCACAGTGATTCGTGTGTGTGTTGTGTGCGTGCTGTTAGAGGCTGTGCATTTAATCACAGTGAGGTGTCTGTGTGTGATATGTGTGTGTGCTGGTATAGGCTGAGGATTGAGTCACAGTGAGGTGTGTGTGTCTTGGTATAGGCTGCCCATTGAGTCACTGTGATGTGGATGTGTGTGTGTGTGTGTGCTGCTATAGACTCTGCATTGAGTTACAGTGAGGTGCGTGTGTGTGTGTGTGTATGCTGTATAGGCTGTGCATTGAGTCACACTCAGCCATGTGTGTGTGTGTGTGTGTATGGTTCTGGCAAAGGCTGTGCATTGAGTCACAGTCAGATGTGTTTGTGTGTGTGTGCTGGTATAGACTGTGCATTGAGTCACAGACAACCATGTGTGTGTGTGTGCATGTGCTGGTATAGGCTTTGCATTGAGTGACAGCTGTGAGTGTGTGTGTGTGTGTGTGCTGGTATAGAGTGTGCACTGAATCACTGATCTGTGTGTGTGTGTATGTGATGGAATAGACTGTGCATTGACTGACAGTGAGCTGTTCGTGTGTGTGTGTTTGTGTGTGTGTGTCTGCTGTTAGAGCCTGTGCATTTAGTCACAGAGAGCCATGTGTGTTTGAGTGCATGTGAGTGTGCTGGTATAGGCTGTGCACTGAGGCACAGTGAACCACGTTTGTGTGTGCAGGTATAGACTGTGCATTGAGTCACAATCAGCTGTGCGTGTGTGCTTGTGTTGCTACAGGTTGAGTACTGAGTCACAGGTGTGTGTGTGTGTTGATATAGGCTATGGACTGAGTCACATTGAGCCTTCTGTGTGTGTGTGTTTTTGTTTGCAGGTATGGACGGTGCATTGAGTCACAGGGAGCCGTGTGTGTGTGTGTGCTGATATAGTCTGAGCATTGAATCATTGTGAGGTGTGTGTGTGTGTGTGTGTGTGTGTGTGTGCCGGTATAGGCTGTGCACAGAGTCACAGAGAGCCATCTATGTGTTTGTGTGTGTGTGCTGGTATGGACAGTGCATTGAGTAATAGTGAGCCGTGTGTGTGTGTGTTCATGGGTGCTGGTTTAGGCTGTACATTGAGTCACAGTGAGCTGTGTTTGTGTGTCTGTGCAGGTATAGGCTGTGCATTCACTCACAGTGAGCCCTGTGTGTGTGTGTGTTTGTGCTCGTATAGGTTGAGCATTGAGTCAAAGTGAGGTGCTTGTTTGTGTGTGCTGGTATAGTCTGTGCATTGAGTCACAGGGGTGTGTGTTTGTGTGTGTGCACATATAGACTGGACATTGAGCCACAGTGAGCCATGTGTGTGTATGTGTGTATGTGCCAGTATGGACAGTGCATTGAGACACACTGAGCAATGCGTGTGTGTGTGTATATGCTGGTATAGACTGTGCATTGAATCACAGTCTGTGGTGTTTGTGTGTGTGTTTGTGCTGGTATAGACTGTGCATTGAGTCACAGTCAGCCATGTGTGTGTGTCTGTATGTGCACACTGGTATAGGTTGACCTTTGAGTCACAGTGAGATGTGTATGTGTGTGTGTGCATGCTGGTATAGGCTATGCATTGAGTCAGAGTGTGCTGTGTGTGTGTGTGTGCTGGTACTGACTTTACACTGAGCTACAGGGAACTGTGTGTGTGTGTGTGTGCTTGTATAGAATGTGCATTGAATAACAGTGAGGTGTTCATGTGTGTGTGTGTGCTGGTATAGGCTGTGCACTGAGTCACACTGAGCCGTGTGTGTGTGTGTGTGTGTGTGTGTGTGCAGGTATGGATGGTGCATTGAGTCACAGTGAGCTGTGTGTGTGTATGTGTGTATGTGCCGGTATGGACAGTGCATTGAGACACACTGAGCAGTGTGTGTGTGTGTATGTATATGCTGGTATAGACTGTGCATTGAATCACAGTCAGTGGAGTTTGTGTGTGTGTTTGTGCTGGTATAGACTGTGCATTGAGTCACAGTCAGCCATGTGTGTGTGTCTGTATGTGCCCACTGGTATAGGATGACCTTTGAGTCACAGTGAGATGTGTATGTGTGTGTGTGCATGCTGGTATAGGCTATGCATTGAGTCAGAGTGTGCTGTGTGTGTGTGTGTGCTGGTACTGACTTTACACTGAGCTACAGGGAACTGTGTGTGTGTGTGTGTGTGTGCTTGTATAGAATGTGCATTGAATAACAGTGAGGTGTTCATGTGTGTGTGTGTGCTGGTATAGGCTGTGCACTGAGTCACACAGAGCTCTGTGTGTGTGTGTGTGTGTGCAGGTATGGATGGTGCATTGAGTCACAGTGAGCTGTGTGTGTGCGTGTGTGTGTGTGCTGATATAGGCTGTACATTGATTCACAGTGAGCTGTGTGTGTGTGTGCGGGTATAGGCTGTGCATTGAGTCAAAGTGAGCTATGTGTGTGTGCTGGCATAGGCGGTGCATTAAGTCACAGTGAGCCGTGTGTGTGTGTGCTGGTAAAGGCTGAGTTTTGAGTCACAGTGAGGTGTGTGTGTTTGTGTGTATGTGCTGGTATGGATGATGCATTGAGTCACAATAAGCTGGACATGTGTTGTTTGTGTGTGTAGGTGCTGGTATAGACTCTGCATTGAGTCAGAGTCAGGTGTGTGTGTGTGCGTGTGTGTGTGTGTGTGCTGGTATAGGCTCTGCATTGAGTCACAGTGACCAGTGCGTGTGTGTTTGTGTGCTGGTATAGGCTGAGCATTGATTCAACGTGAGCTAGGTGTGTGTGCTGGTATGGGAAGTGCAATGAGTCACAGTGAGGTATGTGTGTGAGTGTGTGTTCAGATATGAGCTGTGAAATGAGTCACAGTGAGTCATGTATTTGTGTGTGTTTGTGATGCTATCAGCTGTGCATTGAGTGACAGGTGTGTGTGTGTGTGTGTGTGTGTGCTGGTATAGGCTGCACATGGAGTCACATTGAGCTGTGTGTGTGAGTGTGTGTCCTTATATCGGCTGAGCATTGAGTCACACTGAGCTGTGTGTGTGTGTGCTGGTATAGGCTCTGCACTGAGTCACAGGGAGGTGTGTGTGTGTGTGTGTGTGTGTGTGTTGGTACAGGAAGCAATTTGAGTCACAGTGAGGTATGTGTGTGTGTGTGTGTGTGCTGCTATAGGCTGTGCATTGAGTCACAGTGAGGTGTGTGTGGTGTGTGCTGGTATAGACCCTGCATTTAGTCACAGTGAGCTGTGTGTGTATGTGCTGTTATAGTCTGAGCATTGAGTCACAGTGAGGTGCATGTGTGTGTGTGTATGTGCTGTTATGGATGGTGCATTGAGTCACACTGAGAAAAACGTGTGTGTGTGTGTTTGTATGTGCTCATATAGACTGTTCATTGAGTCATAGTCTGGTGTGTTTGTGTGTGTGTGTGTGCAGGTATAGGCTGGGCATTGAGTCACAGTCAGCGTGTGTGTGATGTGTGTGCACGCTGGTATAGGCTGTGCGTTTAGTCACAGAGAGGGGTGTGGGTCTGTGTGCGCTGGTATAGGCTGACCATTGAGTCACAGTGAGGTGTGTGTGTGTGTGGGTGCACGTACTGGTTTAGGCTTTGCACTGAGTCACAGTGAGCTGATTGTGTTTGAGTGGGTGTATGTGTGTGTGTGTGCAGGTATAGGCTGTGTATTGACTCACAGTGAGCCATGTGTGTTTCTGTGTGTGTCTGAGTCTGCTAGCATAGACTGTGCACTGAGTTACATGGAGCCGTGTGTGTGTTGGTATAGACTGTGCATTGAGTCACAGTCAGGTGTGTTTGTGTGTGTGTGTGTGTGCTGGTATAGACTATGCATTGATTAACAGTCAACCGTGTGTGTGTGTGTGTTTGTGTGTGTGAATGCACACTGTTATAGGCAGTGCACTGAGTCATAGTAAGGGGTGTGTGTGTTCGTGGGCTGGTATAGGCAGACCAATGAGTGACAGAGAGGTCTGTGTGTGTGTGTGTGCTGGTATAGGCTTGAGGCACAGTGAGCTGTTTGTGGGTGTGTGTGGGCTGGTATAGAGTGTGCACTGAGACACAGACAGCCGTGTGTGTGTGTGTGTGTGTGTGCCGGCATAGACATTTCATTGAGTCACATTAAGCCGTGTGTGTGTGTGTGTGTAGGTACAGATGGTGCATTGAGTCACAGTGAGCTGTGTGTGTGTGTGTGCTGTTAGAGACTGTGCATTGAGTCACAGTCAGCTGTGCATGTGTGTGTATGCGTGTGTGCTGCTCTAGGCTGAGTATTGAGTAACAGTTAGCTGTGTGTGTGTGCTGATATTGGCTGTGGACTCAGTCACATTGAGCCGTCTGTGTGTGTGTGTGTGTGCAGTATGGATGGTGCAATGTGTTACAGGGAACCGTGTGTGTGTGTGTGTGTGTGTGTGCTGGTAGAGACTGTGCATTGAGTCACAGTGAGGGGTGTGTGTGTGTCTGTGTGTGCAGGTATATGTTGAACATTGAGTCACACTGAGGTGTATGTGTGTGTGTGCACGCTGGTATAAGCTTTGCATAGAGTCACAGGTAGCGGTGTGTGTGTGTGTGTATGTGCTGGTATAGACTGTGCATTGAGTCAGAGTGAGCCATGTGTGTGTGTGTTTTCTGGTATAGGCTGTGCATTGAGTCTCAGTGAGCTGTTCATGTGTGTGTGTGTGTGTGTGTGCATGTGTGTGTTGGTATAGGCTGTGCACTAAGTCACATGAGCCGTGTGTGTGTGTGCTGGTATAGGCTGCACATTCAGTCACAGTGATGTGTGTGTGTGTGTGTGCTCGTACAGGCTGTGCATTGAGTCACTGTGAGGTGTGTGTGTGAGTGTGCATGTGTGTGCAGGAATAGGCTGGACATTGATTCACAGTGAACTGTGTGTGTGTGTCTCTGTGTGTGCTTGTATAGGCTGTGCATTAAGTCACAGTGAGCTGTGTGTGTGTGTGTGCTGATCTAGGCTGAACATTGAGTCACAGTGAGGTGTGTCTGTGTGTGTGTGTGCTGGTACAGGCTGTGCATTGAGTCACAGTGAGGTGTGTGTGTGATTGTGCATGTGTGTGCAGGTGTAGGCTGGGCATTGAGTCACAGAGTCCTGTGTGTGTTTTTGTGTTGTTAGAGATTGTGGATTGAGTCACAGTGAGCCGTGTGTGTGTGTGTGCATGTGTGTGTGCTGTTATATGATGTGCATTGAGTGTCAGTGAGTGGTGTGTGTGTCTGCCTGTGATGGCATAGGTTGTGCATTGAGTCACAGTGAGCCGTGTGTGTGTGTATGTGTGCTGGTATAGGCAGTCCACTGTGTCACAGTAAGCCGTGAATGTGTGTGTGTGTGTGTTTGTAAGTAAGGATGGTGCTTTGAATTACAGTGAGCAGTGTGTGTGTGTGTGAGTGCTGATATAGGCTGGGCATTGAGTCACAGTCAGCCTTGTGTGTGTGTGTGCACGAGCACTGGTATAGGCTGTTCACTGAGTCACAGTTAGGGGTGTGTGTGTCTCTGTGTGCTGGTATAGGCTTTGCAATGAGTCACAGTGAGGTTTGTGTGTGTGTGTGTGCGTGTGCTGTTATAGGCTTGCATTGAGTCATAGTGAGATCTGAGTGTGTGTTTGTGTGCTGGTATAGACAGTGCACTAACTCACAGTGAGCATGTGTGTTTGTATGATGGAATAGACTGTGTATTGAGTCAGAGTGAGCTGATCATGTGTGTGGGGGGGGTGTCTGTGTACTGTTACAGACTGTGCATGGAGTCACGGGGAGTAATGTGTGTGTGTGTGCATGTGTGTGTGCTGGTATAGTCTGAGTATTGAGTCACAGTTAGGTGTGATTGTTTGTGCCGGTATAGGTTGTGGACTGAGTCACATTGAGCCATCTTTGTGTGTGTGTGTGTGTGTGTGTGTGCAGGGATGGATGGTGCATTTAGTCACAGGGAGCCGAGTGTTTGTGTGTGTGTGCTGGCATAGGCTGTGCATTGAGTCACAGTGAGCCGTGTGTGTGTGTAATGGTAAAGTCTGAGCATTGAGTCGCAGTGAGGTGTGTGGGTGTATGTGCTGCTTATAGACTGTGCATTGAGTCACATTCAGGTGTGTTTTGTCGTTCTGTGTGCTGGTATAGACTGCATTAAGTCACAGTCAGCCGTGTGTGTGTGTGTGTGTGTGTCTGTGTGTGTGTGCATGCAGGTATATACTGTGCATTGAGTCACAGTGGTGTGTGTGTGTGTGCATGTGTGTGTGCTGGTATACTCTGCATTGAGTCACAGTGAGCCATGTGTGTGTGCTGGCATAAGCTGTGCATTGAGTCATAGTGAGCCGTGTGGGGGTGCGCAGGTATAGCCTGTTCATTGATTCACAGTTAGTTGCATGTATGTGTGTGTATGTGCTGCTTGTGGACTGTGCATTGAGGCATAGTTAGCTGTGTTTGTTTGTGTCTGCTGGTATAGGCTGAGCACTGAGTCACAGTGAGGTGTGTGTGTGTGTGTCTGTGTGTGTGTGCTGGTATAGACTGTGCATTGAGTCAGAGTAAGCCATGTGTGTGTGTGTGTGTGTGTGTGTGTGTGTTCTGGTATAGACTGTGCATTGAGTCTCAGTGAGCTGTTCGTCTGTGTGTATCTGTGTTGGTATAGGCTGTACACTGAGTCACATTGAGACGTGTTTGTGTGTGTGTGTGTGTGCGCGCAATGATACAGTCTGCACACTGAGTCAGAATGAGCCGTGTGTTTGTGTGCTTCTATAGGCTGCACATTGAGTCACAGTGAGCTGTATGTGTGAGTGTGTGTGCTGATATAGGCTGAGCATTGAGTCACAGTGAGGTATCGATGTGTGTGTGTACTGGAACAGGCTATGCATTGAGTCACAGTGAAGTGTGTGTGTGAGTGTGTGTATGTGCAAGTATAGGCTTGGAATTGAGTCACAGTGAGCCGTGTGTTTGTGTGCTGGTTTAGGATGTGCATTGACTCACAGTGAGGGGTGTGTGTGTGTGTGTGTGTGTGTGTGTGTGTGACGCTACAGAAAGCGCTTTGAGTCACAGCAAGGTATGTGTGTTTGTTGGTATAGGCTGAGCATAGAGTCATAGTGAGGTGTGTGTGTGTGTGTGCTGGTATAGACTCTGCATTGAGTCACAGTCCACCGTGTGTGTGTGAGTGTGTGTCTGTGTGTGCTGCTATAGGCTGACCATTGAGTCACAGTGAGGTGTGTGTGCGTGTGTGTGTGTGTCCTTGTATAGGCTGCCCTTTGAGTCACAGGTATGTGTGGGTGGGTGTGTGCTGGTACATGCTGCGCATTGAGTCACAGGTGTGTGTGTGTGTGTGTGTGTGTGCTGGTGCAGGCTGCACATTGAGTCACAGTGAGGTGTGTGTATGTGCTGTTATGATGGATGGTGCATTGAGTTACACAGAGCCATGTATGTGTGTGTGTATGTGCTGGTATAGACTGCATTGAGTCACAGTAGTGTGTGTGTGAGTGTGTCTGTCTGTGTGCTGTTATAGGCTTTGCATGAAGCCACGGGGAGCAATGTGTGTGTGTGTGTGTGTGTGTGCATGTATGTGTGCTGGTGTAGGCTGAGTATTGAGTCACAGTTAGGTGTGTTTGCATGTGCCGGTATAGGCTGTGGACTGAGTCACATTGAGCCGTCTGTGTGTCTGTGTGTATGTGTGTGCAGGATGGATAGTGCATTTAGTCAAAGGGAGCCGAGTGTTTGTGTGTGTTTGGTGGTATAGGCTGTATATTGAGTCACAGTGAGCCGTGTATGTGTGTGATGGTATAGTCTGAGCATTGAGTCACAATGAGGTGTGTTGTTGTGTTTGCTGCTTATAGACTGTGCATTGAGTCACAGTCAGGTGTGTGTTGTGGTTCTGTGTGCTGGTATAGACTGCATTGAGTCACAGTCAGCCATGTGTGTGTGTGTGTGTGCACAGGTATAGACTGCGCATTGAGTCACAGTGGTGTGTGTGTGTGTGTGTGCATGAGTGTGTGCTGGTAGAGACTCTGCATTGAGTCACAGTGAGCCATTTGTGTGTGCTGGCATAAGCTGTGCATTGAGTTATAGTGAGCCATATGGGGGTGTGCAGGTATAGCCTGAGCATTGAGTCACAGTGAGTTGCATGTGTGTATGTGTATGTGCTACTTATAGACTGTGCATTGAGTCACAGTCAGGTGTGTCTGTGTTTGTGTGTGCTGGTATAGTCTGTGCACTGCGTCACAGTGAGCTGTGTTTCTTTGTGTGTGCTGGTATAGGCTGAGCATGGAGTCACAGTGAAGTGTGTGTGTGTGTGTGTGTGCAGGTATAGGCTGTGCATTGAGTCACAGTGAGCCATGCATGTGTGTGTGTGTGTGCTGATATAGGCTGAGCATTGAGTCAGAGTGAGCTGTGTGTGTGTATGTGTGTATGTGCTGGTATGGATGGTGCATTGAGACACACTGAGCAGTGTGTGTGTGTGTGCATGTGTGTGTGTGTGCTGGTATAGGCTCTGCATTGAGTCACTGTGAGATGTGTGTGTGTTTGTGTGTTTGTGCTGGTATAGGCTGTTCATTGAGTCACAGTGACATGTGTGTGTGTGTGTGTGCGTGTGTGTGTGTGTGTGCTGGTATAGGCTGAGCATTGAGTTATAGTGAGCTATGTGTGTGTGCTGGTATAGGCATATCATTGAGTCACAGTGAGGTGTGTGTGTGAGTGTGTGTTCATGAATGAATTGTGAAATGAGTCACAGTGAGTCATGTATTTGTGTGTGTTTGTACTGCTATCGGCTGTGCACTGAGTGACAGGTGTGTGTGTGTTTGTGTCTGCTGGTATAGGCTGCACATTGAGTCACAGTGATATGTGTGTGTGTGTGTGTGTGTGTGTGTGTGTGTGTGCTGGTATAGAATATTCATTGAGTCACAGGGAGCCGTGTATGTGTGTGCGTGTTTGTGTGTCCTGGTATAGAATCTGCATTGAGTCACCGTGAGCCATGTGTGTGTGCTGGCATAGGCTATGCATTGAGTCGCAGTGAGCCTTGTTTGTGTGTGCTTTTATAGTCTGAGCATTGAGTCACAGCGTGGTGTCTGTGTGTGTGTGTGTGTGTGTGTATGTGTATGATGGTATAGATGGTGCATTCAGTCACCCTGAGCCATGCGTGTGTGTTTGTGTGTGTGTGTGTGCTCCTATAGGCTGAGCACTGAGTCACAGTTATGTTTGTGTGTGTGTGGTGATATGAGCATTGCATTGAGTCACAATTAAGGTTATGTCTGTCTGTGTGTGTGTGCTGCTGTAGGCTGAGCATTGAGTCACAGTTAGGTGTGTGTGTGTGTTCTGGTATAGGCTGTGCACCGAGACACACTGAGCCGTCACTGTGTGTGTGTGTGTGTGTTTGTGTGCAGGTATGCATGGTGCATTTAGTCACAGTTAGCCGAGTGTGTCTGTGTGTACTGGAATAGGCTGTGCAATGATTCACAGTGAGTCGTGTGTGTGTTGTGTGCGTGCTGTTAGAGGCTGTGCATTTAATCACAGTGAGGTGTCTGTGTGTGATATGTGTGTGTGCTGGTATAGGCTGAGGATTGAGTCACAGTGAGGTGTGTGTGTCTTGGTATAGGCTGCCCATTGAGTCACTGTGATGTGGATGTGTGTGTGTGTGTGTGCTGCTATAGACTCTGCATTGAGTTACAGTGAGGTGCGTGTGTGTGTGTGTGTATGCTGTATAGGCTGTGCATTGAGTCACACTCAGCCATGTGTGTGTGTGTGTGTGTGTGTATGGTTCTGGCAAAGGCTGTGCATTGAGTCACAGTCAGATGTGTTTGTGTGTGTGTGCTGGTATAGACTGTGCATTGAGTCACAGACAACCATGTGTGTGTGTGTGCATGTGCTGGTATAGGCTTTGCATTGAGTGACAGCTGTGAGTGTGTGTGTGTGTGTGTGCTGGTATAGAGTGTGCACTGAATCACTGATCTGTGTGTGTGTGTATGTGATGGAATAGACTGTGCATTGACTGACAGTGAGCTGTTCGTGTGTGGGTGTTTGTGTGTGTGTGTCTGCTGTTAGAGCCTGTGCATTGAGTCACAGAGAGCCATGTGTGTTTGAGTGCATGTGAGTGTGCTGGTATAGGCTGTGCACTGAGGCACAGTGAACCACGTTTGTGTGTGCAGGTATAGACTGTGCATTGAGTCACAATCAGCTGTGCGTGTGTGCTTGTGTTGCTACAGGTTGAGTACTGAGTCACAGGTGTGTGTGTGTGTTGATATAGGCTATGGACTGAGTCACATTGAGCCTTCTGTGTGTGTGTGTTTTTGTTTGCAGGTATGGACGGTGCATTGAGTCACAGGGAGCCGTGTGTGTGTGTGTGCTGATATAGTCTGAGCATTGAATCATTGTGAGGTGTGTGTGTGTGTGTGTGTGTGTGTGTGCCGGTATAGGCTGTGCACAGAGTCACAGAGAGCCATCTATGTGTTTGTGTGTGTGTGCTGGTATGGACAGTGCATTGAGTAATAGTGAGCCGTGTGTGTGTGTGTTCATGGGTGCTGGTTTAGGCTGTACATTGAGTCACAGTGAGCTGTGTTTGTGTGTCTGTGCAGGTATAGGCTGTGCATTCACTCACAGTGAGCCCTGTGTGTGTGTGTGTTTGTGCTCGTATAGGTTGAGCATTGAGTCAAAGTGAGGTGCTTGTTTGTGTGTGCTGGTATAGTCTGTGCATTGAGTCACAGGGGTGTGTGTTTGTGTGTGTGCACATATAGACTGGACATTGAGCCACAGTGAGCCATGTGTGTGTATGTGTGTATGTGCCAGTATGGACAGTGCATTGAGACACACTGAGCAATGCGTGTGTGTGTGTATATGCTGGTATAGACTGTGCATTGAATCACAGTCTGTGGTGTTTGTGTGTGTGTTTGTGCTGGTATAGACTGTGCATTGAGTCACAGTCAGCCATGTGTGTGTGTCTGTATGTGCACACTGGTATAGGTTGACCTTTGAGTCACAGTGAGATGTGTATGTGTGTGTGTGCATGCTGGTATAGGCTATGCATTGAGTCAGAGTGTGCTGTGTGTGTGTGTGTGCTGGTACTGACTTTACACTGAGCTACAGGGAACTGTGTGTGTGTGTGTGCTTGTATAGAATGTGCATTGAATAACAGTGAGGTGTTCATGTGTGTGTGTGTGCTGGTATAGGCTGTGCACTGAGTCACACTGAGCCGTGTGTGTGTGTGTGTGTGTGTGTGTGCAGGTATGGATGGTGCATTGAGTCACAGTGAGCTGTGTGTGTGTATGTGTGTATGTGCCGGTATGGACAGTGCATTGAGACACACTGAGCAGTGTGTGTGTGTGTATGTATATGCTGGTATAGACTGTGCATTGAATCACAGTCAGTGGAGTTTGTGTGTGTGTTTGTGCTGGTATAGACTGTGCATTGAGTCACAGTCAGCCATGTGTGTGTGTCTGTATGTGCCCACTGGTATAGGATGACCTTTGAGTCACAGTGAGATGTGTATGTGTGTGTGTGCATGCTGGTATAGGCTATGCATTGAGTCAGAGTGTGCTGTGTGTGTGTGTGTGCTGGTACTGACTTTACACTGAGCTACAGGGAACTGTGTGTGTGTGTGTGTGTGTGCTTGTATAGAATGTGCATTGAATAACAGTGAGGTGTTCATGTGTGTGTGTGTGCTGGTATAGGCTGTGCACTGAGTCACACAGAGCTCTGTGTGTGTGTGTGTGTGTGCAGGTATGGATGGTGCATTGAGTCACAGTGAGCTGTGTGTGTGCGTGTGTGTGTGTGCTGATATAGGCTGTACATTGATTCACAGTGAGCTGTGTGTGTGTGTGCGGGTATAGGCTGTGCATTGAGTCAAAGTGAGCTATGTGTGTGTGCTGGCATAGGCGGTGCATTAAGTCACAGTGAGCCGTGTGTGTGTGTGCTGGTAAAGGCTGAGTTTTGAGTCACAGTGAGGTGTGTGTGTTTGTGTGTATGTGCTGGTATGGATGATGCATTGAGTCACAATAAGCTGGACATGTGTTGTTTGTGTGTGTAGGTGCTGGTATAGACTCTGCATTGAGTCAGAGTCAGGTGTGTGTGTGTGCGTGTGTGTGTGTCTGTGTGCTGGTATAGGCTCTGCATTGAGTCACTGTGAGCTGTGTGTGTGTTTGTGTGTTTGTGCTGGTATAGGCTGTGCATTGAGTCACAGTGACCAGTGCGTGTGTGTTTGTGTGCTGGTATAGGCTGAGCATTGATTCAACGTGAGCTAGGTGTGTGTGCTGGTAAGGGAAGTGCAATGAGTCACAGTGAGGTATGTGTGTGAGTGTGTGTTCAGATATGAGCTGTGAAATGAGTCACAGTGAGTCATGTATTTGTGTGTGTTTGTGATGCTATCAGCTGTGCATTGAGTGACAGGTGTGTGTGTGTGTGTGTGTGCTGGTATAGGCTGCACATGGAGTCACATTGAGCTGTGTGTGTGAGTGTGTGTGCTTATATCGGCTGAGCATTGAGTCACACTGAGCTGTGTGTGTGTGTGCTGGTATAGGCTCTGCACTGAGTCACAGTGAGGTGTGTGTGTGTGTGTGTGTTTTGGTACAGGAAGCAATTTGAGTCACAGTGAGGTATGTGTGTGTGTGTGTGTGTGCTGCTATAGGCTGTGCATTGAGTCACAGTGAGTTGTGTGTGGTGTGTGCTGGTATAGACCCTGCATTTAGTCACAGTGAGCTGTGTGTGTATGTGCTGTTATAGTCTGAGCATTGAGTCACAGTGAGGTGCATGTGTGTGTGTGTATGTGCTGTTATGGATGGTGCATTGAGTCACACTGAGAAAAACGTGTGTGTGTGTGTTTGTATGTGCTCATATAGACTGTTCATTGAGTCATAGTCTGGTGTGTTTGTGTGTGTGTATGTGCAGGTATAGGCTGGGCATTGAGTCACAGTCAGCGTGTGTGTGATGTGTGTGCACGCTGGTATAGGCTGTGCGTTTAGTCACAGAGAGGGGTGTGTGTCTGTGTGCGCTAGTATAGGCTGACCATTGAGTCACAGTGAGGTGTGTGTGTGTGTGGGTGCACGTACTGGTTTAGGCTTTGCACTGAGTCACAGTGAGCTGATTGTGTTTGAGTGGGTGTATGTGTGTGTGTGTGCAGGTATAGGCTGTGTATTGACTCACAGTGAGCCATGTGTGTTTCTGTGTATGTCTGAGTCTGCTAGCATAGACTGTGCACTGAGTTACATGGAGCCGTGTGTGTGTTGGTATAGACTGTGCATTGAGTCACAGTCAGGTGTGTTTGTGTGTGTGTGTGTGTGCTGGTATAGACTATGCATTGATTAACAGTCAACCGTGTGTGTGTGTGTGTTTGTGTGTGTGAATGCACACTGTTATAGGCAGTGCACTGAGTCATAGTAAGGGGTGTGTGTGTTCGTGGGCTGGTATAGGCAGACCAATGAGTGACAGAGAGGTCTGTGTGTGTGTGTGTGCTGGTATAGGCTTGAGGCACAGTGAGCTGTTTGTGAGTGTGTGTGGGCTGGTATAGAGTGTGCACTGAGACACAGACAGCCGTGTGTGTGTGTGTGTGTGTGCCGGCATAGACATTTCATTGAGTCACATTAAGCCGTGTGTGTGTGTGTGTGTGTAGGTACAGATGGTGCATTGAGTCACAGTGAGCTGTGTGTGTGTGTGTGCTGTTAGAGACTGTGCATTGAGTCACAGTCAGCTGTGCATGTGTGTGTATGAGTGTGTGCTGCTCTAGGCTGAGTATTGAGTAACAGTTAGCTGTGTGTCTCTGCTGATATTGGCTGTGGACTCAGTCACATTGAGCCGTCTGTGTGTGTGTGTGTGTGTGCAGTATGGACGGTGCAATGTGTTACAGGGAACCGTGTGTGTGTGTGTGTGTGTGTGTGCTGGTAGAGACTGTGCATTGAGTCACAGTGAGGGGTGTGTGTGTGTCTGTGTGTGCAGGTATATGCTGAACATTGAGTCACACTGAGGTGTATGTGTGTGTGTGCATGCTGGTATAAGCTTTGCATAGAGTCACAGGTAGCGGTGTGTGTGTGTGTGTATGTGCTGGTATAGACTGTGCATTGAGTCAGAGTGAGCCATGTGTGTGTGTGTTTTCTGGTATAGGCTGTGCATTGAGTCTCAGTGAGCTGTTCATGTGTGTGTGTGTGTGTGTGCATGTGTGTGTTGGTATAGGCTGTGCACTAAGTCACATGAGCCGTGTGTGTGTGTGCTGGTATAGGCTGCACATTCAGTCACAGTGATGTGTGTGTGTGTGTGTGCTCGTACAGGCTGTGCATTGAGTCACTGTGAGGTGTGTGTGTGAGTGTGCATGTGTGTGCAGGAATAGGCTGGACATTGATTCACAGTGAACTGTGTGTGTGTGTCTTTGTGTGTGCTTGTATAGGCTGTGCATTAAGTCACAGTGAGCTGTGTGTGTGTGTGTGCTGATCTAGGCTGAACATTGAGTCACAGTGAGGTGTGTCTGTGTGTGTGTGTGCTGGTACAGGCTGTGCATTGAGTCACAGTGAGGTGTGTGTGTGATTGTGCATGTGTGTGCAGGTGTAGGCTGGGCATTGAGTCACAGAGTCCTGTGTGTGTTTTTGTGTTGTTAGAGATTGTGGATTGAGTCACAGTGAGCCGTGTGTGTGTGTGTGCATGTGTGTGTGCTGTTATATGATGTGCATTGAGTGTCAGTGAGTGGTGTGTGTGTCTGCCTCTGATGGCATAGGTTGTGCATTGAGTCACAGTGAGCCGTGTGTGTGTGTATGTGTGCTGGTATAGGCAGTCCACTGTGTCACAGTAAGCCGTGAATGTGTGTGTGTGTGTGTGTTTGTAAGTAAGGATGGTGCTTTGAATTACAGTGAGCAGTGTGTGTGTGTGTGAGTGCTGATATAGGCTGTGCATTGAGTCACAGTCAGCCTTGTGTGTGTGTGTGCACGAGCACTGGTATAGGCTGTTCACTGAGTCACAGTTAGGGGTGTGTGTGTCTCTGTGTGCTGGTATAGGCTTTGCAATGAGTCACAGTGAGGTTTGTGTGTGTGTGTGTGCGTGTGCTGTTATAGGCTTGCATTGAGTCATAGTGAGATCTGAGTGTGTGTTTGTGTGCTGGTATAGACAGTGCACTAACTCACAGTGAGCATGTGTGTTTGTGTGATGGAATAGACTGTGCATTGAGTCAGAGTGAGCTGATCATGTGTGTGTGGGGGGGTGTCTGTGTACTGTTACAGACTGTGCATGGAGTCACGGGGAGTAATGTGTGTGTGTGTGCATGTGTGTGTGCTGGTATAGTCTGAGTATTGAGTCACAGTTAGGTGTGATTGTTTGTGCCGGTATAGGTTGTGGACTGAGTCACATTGAGCCATCTTTGTGTGTGTGTGTGTGTGTGCAGGGATGGATGGTGCATTTAGTCACAGGGAGCCGAGTGTTTGTGTGTGTGTGCTGGCATAGGCTGTGCATTGAGTCACAGTGAGCCGTGTGTGTGTGTAATGGTAAAGTCTGAGCATTGAGTCGCAGTGAGGTGTGTGGGTGTATGTGCTGCTTATAGACTGTGCATTGAGTCACATTCAGGTGTGTTTTGTCGTTCTGTGTGCTGGTATAGACTGCATTAAGTCACAGTCAGCCGTGTGTGTGTGTGTGTGTGTGTGTGTGTGTGTGCATGCAGGTATATACTGTGCATTGAGTCACAGTGATGTGTGTGTGTGTGCATGTGTGTGTGCTGGTATACTCTGCATTGAGTCACAGTGAGCCATGTGTGTGTGCTGGCATAAGCTGTGCATTGAGTCATAGTGAGCCGTGTGGGGGTGCGCAGGTATAGCCTGTTCATTGATTCACAGTTAGTTGCATGTATGTGTGTGTATGTGCTGCTTGTGGACTGTGCATTGAGGCATAGTTAGTTGTGTTTGTTTCTGTCTGCTGGTATAGGCTGAGCACTGAGTCACAGTGAGGTGTGTGTGTGTGTGTCTGTGTGTGTGTGCTGGTATAGACTGTGCATTGAGTCAGAGTAAGCCATGTGTGTGTGTGTGTGTGTGTGTGTGTGTGTGTGTGTATTCTGGTATAGACTGTGCATTGAGTCTCAGTGAGCTGTTCGTCTGTGTGTATCTGTGTTGGTATAGGCTATACACTGAGTCACATTGAGACGTGTTTGTGTGTGTGTGTGTGTGCGCGCAATGATACAGGCTGCACACTGAGTCAGAATGAGCCGTGTGTTTGTGTGCTTCTATAGGCTGCACATTGAGTCACAGTGAGCTGTATGTGTGAGTGTGTGTGCTGATATAGGCTGAGCATTGAGTCACAGTGAGGTATCGATGTGTGTGTGTACTGGAACAGGCTATGCATTGAGTCACAGTGAAGTGTGTGTGTGAGTGTATGTGCAAGTATAGGCTTGGAATTGAGTCACAGTGAGCCGTGTGTTTGTGTGCTGGTTTAGGATGTGCATTGACTCACAGTGAGGGGTGTGTGTGTGTGTGTGTGTGTGTGACGCTAGAGAAAGCGCTTTGAGTCACAGCAAGGTATGTGTGTTTGTTGGTATAGGCTGAGCATAGAGTCATAGTGAGGTGTGTGTGTGTGTGTGTGCTGGTATAGACTCTGCATTGAGTCACAGTCCACCGTGTGTGTGTGAGTGTGTGTCTGTGTGTGCTGCTATAGGCTGACCATTGAGTCACAGTGAGGTGTGTGTGCGTGTGTGTGTGTGTCCTGGTATAGGCTGCCCTTTGAGTCACAGGTATGTGTGGGTGGGTGTGTGCTGGTACATGCTGCGCATTGAGTCACAGGTGTGTGTGTGTGTGTGTGTGTGTGCTGGTGCAGGCTGCACATTGAGTCACAGTGAGGTGTGTGTATGTGCTGGTATGATCGATGGTGCATTGAGTTACACAGAGCCATGTATGTGTGTGTGTATGTGCTGGTATAGACTGCATTGAGTCACAGTCATGTGTGTGTGAGTGTGTGTGTCTGTGTGCTGTTATAGGCTTTGCATGGAGCCACGGGGAGCAATGTGTGTGTGTGTGTGTGTGCATGTATGTGTGCTGGTGTAGGCTGAGTATTGAGTCACAGTTAGGTGTGTTTGCATGTGCCGGTATAGGCTGTGGACTGAGTCACATTGAGCCGTCTGTGTGTGTGTGTGTATGTGTGTGCAGGGATGGATGGTGCATTTAGTCAAAGGGAGCCGAGTGTTTGTGTGTGTTTGGTGGTATAGGCTGTATATTGAGTCACAGTGAGCCGTGTGTGTGTGTGTATGTGTGCGTGTTGGCATAGGCTGTGCATTGAGTCACAGTGAGCCGTGTGTGTGTGTGATGGTATAGTCTGAGCCTTGAGTCACAATGAGGTGTGTTGTTGTGTTTGCTGCTTATAGACTGTGCATTGAGTCACAGTCAGGTGTGTGTTGTGGTTCTGTGTGCTGGTATAGACTGCATTGTGTCACAGTCAGCCATGTGTGTGTGTGTGTGTGCACAGGTATAGACTGCGCATTGAGTCACAGTGGTGTGTGTGTGCATGTGTGTGTGCTGGTAGAGACTCTGCATTGAGTCACAGTGAGCCATTTGTGTGTGCTGGCATAAGCTGTGCATTGAGTTATAGTGAGCCATATGGGGGTGTGCAGGTATAGCCTGAGCATTGAGTCACAGTGAGTTGCATGTGTGTATGTGTATGTGCTACTTATAGACTGTGCATTGAGTCACAGTCAGGTGTGTCTGTGTTTATGTGTGCTGGTGTAGTCTGTGCACTGAGTCACAGTGAGCTGTGTTTCTTTGTGTGTGCTGGTATAGGCTGAGCATGGAGTCACAGTGAAGTGTGTGTGTGTGTGTGTGTGTGTGTGCAGGTATAGGCTGTGCATTGAGTCACAGTGAGCCATGCATGTGTGTGTGTGTGTGCTGATATAGGCTGAGCATTGAGTCAGAGTGAGCTGTGTGTATGTGTGTGTGTGTGTGTGTGTGTGTGTGCTGGTATAGGCTGAGCATTGAGTTATAGTGAGCTATGTGTGTGTGCTGGTATAGGCATATCTTTGAGTCACAGTGAGGTGTGTGTGTGAGTGTTTGTTCATGAATGAATTGTGAAATGAGTCACAGTGAGTCATGTATTTGTGTGTGTTTGTACTGCTATCGGCTGTGCACTGAGTGACAGGTGTGTGTGTGTTTGTGTGTGCTGGTATAGGCTGCACATTGAGTCAAAGTGATATGTGTGTGTGTGTGTGTGTGTGTGTGTGTGCGTGCTGGTATAGAATATTCATTGAGTCACAGGGAGCCGTGTGTGTGTGTGCGTGTTTGTGTGTCCTGGTATAGAATCGGCATTGAGTCACCGTGAGCCATGTGTGTGTGCTGGCATAGGCTATGCATTGAGTCGCAGTGAGCCTTGTTTGTGTGTGCTTTTATAGTCTGAGCATTGAGTCACAGCGTGGTGTCTGTGTGTGTGTGTGTGTGTGTGTATGTGTATGATGGTATAGATGGTGCATTCAGTCACCCTGAGCCATGCGTGTGTGTGTGTGTGTGTGTGCTGCTATAGGCTGAGCACTGAGTCACAGTTATGTTTGTGTGTGTGTGGTGATATGAGCATTGCATTGAGTCACAATTAGGGTTATGTCTGTCTCTGTGTGTGCTGTGCTGCTGTAGGCTGAGCATTGAGTCACAGTTAGGTGTGTGTGTGTGTTCTAGTATAGGCTGTGCACCGAGGCACACTGAGCCATCACTGTGTGTGTGTGTGTGTGTGTGTGTGTGTGCAGGTATGCATGGTGCATTTAGTCACAGTTAGCCGAGTGTGTCTGTGTGTACTGGCATAGGCTGTGCAATGATTCACAGTGAGTCGTGTGTGTGTTGTGTGCGTGCTGGTAGAGGCTGTGCATTTAATCACAGTGAGGTGTCTGTGTGTGATATGTGTGTGTGCTGGTATAGGCTGCGGATTGAGTCACAGTGAGGTGTGTGTGTCTTGGTATAGGCTGCCCATTGAGTCACTGTGATGTGGATGTGTGTGTGTGTGTGCTGCTATAGACTCTGCATTGAGTTACAGTGAGGTGCATGTGTGTGTGTGTGTATGCTGTATAGGCTGTGCATTGAGTCACACTCAGCCATGTGTGTGTGTGTGTGTGTGTGTATGGTGCTGGCAAAGGCTGTGCATTGAGTCACAGTCAGATGTGTTTGTGTGTGTGTGCTGGTATAGACTGTGCATTGAGTCACAGACAACCATGTGTGTGTGTGTGCATGTGCTGGTATAGGCTTTGCATTGAGTGACAGCTGTGAGTGTGTGTGTGTGTGTGCTGGTATAGAGTGTGCACTGAATCACTGATCTGTGTGTGTGTGTATGTGATGGAATAGACTGTGCATTGACTGACAGTGAGCTGTTCGTGTGTTTGTGTTTGTGTGTGTGTGTCTGCTGTTACAGCCTGTGCATTGAGTCACAGAGAGCCATGTGTGTTTGAGTGCATGTGAGTGTGCTGGTATAGGCTGTGCACTGAGGCACAGTGAACCACGTTTGTGTGTGCAGGTATAGACTGTGCATTGAGTCACAATCAGCTGTGCGTGTGTGCTTGTGCTGCTACAGGTTGAGTACTGAGTCACAGGTGTGTGTGTGTGTTGATATAGGCTATGGACTGAGTCACATTCAGCCTTCTGTGTGTGTGTGTTTTTGTTTGCAGGTATGGACGGTGCATTGAGTCACAGGGAGCCGTGTGTGTGTGTGTGTGCTGATATAGTCTGAGCATTGAATCATTGTGAGGTGTGTGTGTGTGTGTGTGTGTGTGCCAGTATAGGCTGTGCACTGAATCACAGAGAGCCATCTATGTGTTTGTGTGTGTGTGCTGGTATGGACAGTGCATTGAGTAATAGTGAGCCGTGTGTGTGTGTGTTCATGGGTGCTGGTTTAGGCTGTACATTGAGTCACAGTGAGCTGTGTTTGTGTTTCTGTGCTGGTATAGGCTGTGCATTCAGTCACAGTGAGCCCTGTGTGTGTGTGTGTGTTTGTGCTCGTATAGGTTGAGCATTGAGTCAAAGTGAGGTGCTTGTTTGTGTGTGCTGGTATAGTCTGTGCATTGAGTCACAGGGGTGTGTGTTTGTGTGTGTGCACATATAGACTGGACATTGAGCCACAGTGAGCCATGTGTCTGTATGTGTGTATGTGCCAGTATGGACAGTGCATTGAGACACACTGAGCAATGCGTGTGTGTGTGTGTATATGCTGGTATAGACTGTGCATTGAATCACAGTCTGTGGTGTTTGTGTGTGTGTTTGTGCTGGTATAGACTGTGCATTGAGTCACAGTCAGCCATGTGTGTGTGTCTGTATGTGCACACTGGTATAGGATGACCTTTGAGTCACAGTGAGATGTGTATGTGTGTGTGTGCATGCTGGTATAGGCTATGCATTGAGTCAGAGTGTGCTGTGTGTGTGTGTGTGCTGGTACTGACTTTACACTGAGCTACAGGGAACTGTGTGTGTGTGTGTGTGTGCTTGTATAGAATGTGCATTGAATAACAGTGAGGTGTTCGTGTGTGTGTGTGCTGGTATAGGCTGTGCACTGAGTCACACAGAGCTCTGTGTGTGTGTGTGTGTGTGCAGGTATGGATGGTGCATTGAGTCACAGTGAGCTGTGTGTGTGCGTGTGTGTGTGTGCTGATATAGGCTGTACATTGATTCACAGTGAGCTGTGTGTGTGTGTGCGGGTATAGGCTGTGCATTGAGTCAAAGTGAGCTATGTGTGTGTGCTGGCATAGGCGGTGCATTAAGTCACAGTGAGCCGTGTGTGTGTGTGCTGGTAAAAGCTGAGTTTTGAGTCACAGTGAGGTGTGTGTGTTTGTGTGTATGTGCTGGTATGGATGATGCATTGAGTCACAATAAGCTGGACATGTGTTGTTTGTGTGTGTAGGTGCTGGTATAGACTCTGCATTGAGTCAGAGTCAGGTGTGTGTGTGTGCGTGTGTGTGTGTGTGTGCTGGTATAGGCTCTGCATTGAGTCACTGTGAGCTGTGTGTGTGTTTGTGTGTTTGTGCTGGTATAGGCTGTGCATTGAGTCACAGTGACCAGTACGTGTGTGTTTGTGTGCTGGTATAGGCTGAGCATTGATTCAACGTGAGCTAGGTGTGTGTGCTGGTATGGGAAGTGCAATGAGTCACAGTGAGGTATGTGTGTGAGTGTGTGTTCAGGTATGAGCTGTGAAATGAGTCACAGTGAGTCATGTATTTGTGTGTGTTTGTGATGCTATCAGCTGTGCATTGAGTGACAGGTGTGTGTGTGTGTGTGTGTGTGTGCTGGTATAGGCTGCACATGGAGTCACATTGAGCTGTGTGTGTGAGTGTGTGTGCTTATATCGGCTGAGCATTGAGTCACACTGAGCTGTGTGTGTGTGTGCTGGTATAGGCTCTGCACTGAGTCACAGTGAGGTGTGTGTGTGTGTGTGTGTGTTGGTACAGGAAGCAATTTGAGTCACAGTGAGGTATGTGTGTGTGTGTGTGTGCTGCTATAGGCTGTGCATTGAGTCACAGTGAGGTGTGTGTGGTGTGTGCTGATATAGACCCTGCATTTAGTCACAGTGAGCTGTGTGTGTGTGTGCTGGTATAGTCTGAGCATTGAGTCACAGTGAGGTGCATGTGTGTGTGTGTATGTGCTGTTATGGATGGTGCATTGAGTCACACTGAGAAAAACGTGTGTGTGTGTGTGTGTGTATGTGCTCATATAGACTGTTCATTGAGTCATAGTCTGGTGTGTTTGTGTGTGTGTGTGTGCAGGTATAGGCTGGGCATTGAGTCACAGTCAGCGTGTGTGTGATGTGTGTGCACGCTGGTATAGGCTGTGCATTTAGTCACAGAGAGGGGTGTGTGTCTGTGTGCGCTGGTATAGGCTGACCATTGAGTCACAGTGAGGTGTGTGTGTGTGTGGGTGCACGTACTGGTTTAGGCTTTGCACTGAGTCACAGTGAGCTGATTGTGTTTGAGTGGGTGTATGTGTGTGTGTGTGCAGGTATAGGCTGTGTATTGACTCACAGTGAGCCATGTGTGTTTCTGTGTGTGTCTGAGTCTGCTAGCATAGACTGTGCACTGAGTTACATTGAGCCGTGTGTGTGTTGGTATAGACTGTGCATTGAATCACAGTCAGGTGTGTTTGTGTGTGTGTGTGTGTGCTGCTATAGACTATGCATTGATTAACAGTCAACCGTGTGTGTGTGTGTGTTTGTGTGTGTGAATGCACACTGTTATAGGCAGTGCACTGAGTCATAGTAAGGGGTGTGTGTGTTCGTGGGCTGGTATAGGCAGACCAATGAGTGACAGAGAGGTCTGTGTGTGTGTGTGTGCTGGTATAGGCTTGAGGCACAGTGAGCTGTTTGTGGGTGTGTGTGGGCTGGTATAGAGTGTGCACTGAGACACAGACAGCCGTGTGTGTGTGTGTGTGTGTGTGCCGGCATAGACATTTCATTGAGTCACATTAAGCCGTGTGTGTGTGTGTGTGTAGGTACAGATGGAGCATTGAGTCACAGTGAGCTGTGTGTGTGTGTGTGCTGTTGGAGACTGTGCATTGAGTCACAGTCAGCTGTGCATGTGTGTGTATGCGTGTGTGCTGCTCTAGGCTGAGTATTGAGTAACAGTTAGCTGTGTGTGTGTGCTGATATTGGCTGTGGACTCAGTCACATTGAGCCGTCTGTGTGTGTGTGTGTGTGCAGTATGGACGGTGCAATGTGTTACAGGGAACCGTGTGTGTGTGTGTGTGTGTGTGTGTGTGCTGGTAGAGACTGTGCATTGAGTCACAGTGAGGGGTGTGTGTGTGTCTGTGTGTGCAGGTATATGCTGAACATTGAGTCACACTGAGGTGTATGTGTGTGTGTGCATGCTGGTATAAGCTTTGCATAGAGTCACAGGTAGCGGTGTGTGTGTGTGTGTATGTGCTGGTATAGACTGTGCATTGAGTCAGAGTGAGCCGTGTGTGTGTGTTTTCTGGTATAGGCTGTGCATTGAGTCTCAGTGAGCTGTTCATGTGTGTGTGTGTGTGTGTGCATGTGTGTGTTGGTATAGGCTGTGCACTAAGTCACATGAGCCGTGTGTGTGTGTGCTGGTATAGGCTGCACATTCAGTCACAGTGATGTGTGTGTGTGTGTGTGCTCGTACAGGCTCTGCATTGAGTCACTGTGAGGTGTGTGTGTGAGTGTGCATGTGTGTGCAGGAATAGGCTGGACATTGATTCACAGTGAACTGTGTGTGTGTGTCTTTGTGTGTGCTTGTATAGGCTGTGCATTAAGTCACAGTGAGCTGTGTGTGTGTGTGTGCTGATCTAGGCTGAACATTGAGTCACAGTGAGGTGTGTCTGTGTGTGTGTGTGCTGGTACAGGCTGTGCATTGAGTCACAGTGAGGTGTGTGTGTGATTGTGCATGTGTGTGCAGGTGTAGGCTGGGCATTGAGTCACAGAGTCCTGTGTGTGTTTTTGTGTTGTTAGAGATTGTGGATTGAGTCACAGTGAGCCGTGTGTGTGTGTGTGCATGTGTGTGTGCTGTTATATGATGTGCATTGAGTGTCAGTGAGTGGTGTGTGTGTCTGCCTGTGATGGCATAGGCTGTGCATTGAGTCACAGTGAGCCGTGTGTGTGTGTATGTGTGCTGGTATAGGCAGTCCACTGTGTCACAGTAAGACGTGAATGTGTGTGTGTGTGTGTTTGTAAGTAAGGATGGTGCTTTGAATTACAGTGAGCAGTGTGTGTGTGTGTGAGTGCTGATATAGGCTGTGCATTGAGTCACAGTCAGCCTTGTGTGTGTGTGTGCACGAGCACTGGTATAGTCTGTTCACTGAGTCACAGTTAGGGGTGTGTGTGTCTCTGTGTGCTGGTATAGGCTTTGCAATGAGTCACAGTGAGGTTTGTGTGTGTGTGTGTGCGTGTGCTGTTATAGGCTTGCATTGAGTCATAGTGAGATCTGAGTGTGTGTTTGTGTGCTGGTATAGACAGTGCACTAACTCACAGTGAGCATGTGTGTTTGTGTGATGGAATAGACTGTGCATTGAGTCAGAGTGAGCTGATCATGTGTGTGTGGGGGGGTGTCTGTGTACTGTTACAGACTGTGCATGGAGTCACGGGGAGTAATGTGTGTGTGTGTGCATGTGTGTGTGCTGGTATAGTCTGAGTATTGAGTCACAGTTAGGTGTGATTGTTTGTGCCGGTATAGGTTGTGGACTGAGTCACATTGAGCCATCTTTGTGTGTGTGTGTGTGTGTGTGTGTGCAGGGATGGATGGTGCATTTAGTAACAGGGAGCCGAGTGTTTCTGTGTGTGTGCAGGCATAGGCTGTGCATTGAGTCACAGTGAGCCGTGTGTGTGTGTAATGGTAAAGTCTGAGCATTGAGTCGCAGTGAGGTGTGTGGGTGTATGTGCTGCTTATAGACTGTGCATTGAGTCACATTCATGTGTGTTTTGTCGTTCTGTGTGCTGGTATAGACTGCATTAAGTCACAGTCAGCCGTGTGTGTGTGTGTGTGTGTGTGTGTGCATGCAGGTATATACTGTGCATTGAGTCACAGTGGTGTGTGTGTGTGTGCATGTGTGTGTGCTGGTATACTCTGCATTGAGTCACAGTGAGCCATGTGTGTGTGCTGGCATAAGCTGTGCATTGAGTCATAGTGAGCCGTGTGGGGGTGCACAGGTATAGCCTGTTCATTAATTCACAGTTAGTTGCATGTATGTGTGTGTATGTGCTACTTGTGGACTGTGCATTGAGGCATAGTTAGTTGTGTTTGTTTGTGTCTGCTGGTATAGGCTGAGCACTGAGTCACAGTGAGGTGTGTGTGTGTGTGTCTGTGTGTGTGTGCTGGTATAGACTGTGCATTGAGTCAGAGTAAGCCATGTGTGTGTGTGTGTGTGTGTGTGTGTGTTCTGCTATAGACTGTGCATTGAGTCTCAGTGAGCTGTTCGTCTGTGTGTATCTGTGTTGGTATAGGCTGTACACTGAGTCACATTGAGACGTGTTTGTGTGTGTGTGTGTGTGTGCGCGCAATGATACAGGCTGCACACTGAGTCAGAATGAGCCGTGTGTTTGTGTGCTTCTATAGGCTGCACATTGAGTCACAGTGAGCTGTATGTGTGAGTGTGTGTGCTGATATAGGCTGATCATTGAGTCACAGTGAGGTATCGATGTGTGTGTGTACTGGAACAGGCTATGCATTGAGTCACAGTGAAGTGTGTGTGTGAGTGTGTGTATGTGCAAGTATAGGCTTGGAATTGAGTCACAGTGAGCCGTGTGTTTGTGTGCTGGTTTAGGATGTGCATTGACTCACAGTGAGGGGTGTGTGTGTGTGTGTGTGTGTGTGTGACGCTACAGAAAGCGCTTTGAGTCACAGCAAGGTATGTGTGTTTGTTGGTATAGGCTGAGCATAGAGTCATAGTGAGGTGTGTGTGTGTGTGTGCTGGTATAGACTCTGCATTGAGTCACAGTCCACCGTGTGTGTGTGAGTGTGTGTCTGTGTGTGCTGCTATAGGCTGACCATTGAGTCACAGTGAGGTGTGTGTGCGTGTGTGTGTGTGTCCTGGTATAGGCTGCCCTTTGAGTCACAGGTATGTGTGGGTGGGTGTGTGCTGGTACATGCTGCGCATTGAGTCACAGGTGTGTGTGTGTGTGTGTGTGTGTGCTGGTGCAGGCTGCACATTGAGTCACAGTGAGGTGTGTGTATGTGCTGGTATGATGGATGGTGCATTGAGTTACACAGAGCCATGTATGTGTGTGTGTATGTGCTGGTATAGACTGCATTGAGTCACAGTAGTGTGTGTGTGAGTGTGTGTGTCTGTGTGCTGTTATAGGCTTTGCATGAAGCCACGGGGAGCAATGTGTGTGTGTGTGTGTGTGCATGTATGTGTGCTGGTGTAGGCTGAGTATTGAGTCACAGTTAGGTGTGTTTGCATGTGCCGGTATAGGCTGTGGACTGAGTCACATTGAGCCGTCTGTGTGTGTGTGTGTATGTGTGTGCAGGGATGGATGGTGCATTTAGTCAAAGGGAGCCGAGTGTTTGTGTGTGTTTGGTGGTATAGGCTGTATATTGAGTCACAGTGAGCCGTGTGTGTGTGTGTGTGTGCGTGTTGGCATAGGCTGTGCATTGAGTCACAGTGAGCCGTGTATGTGTGTGATGGTATAGTCTGAGCATTGAGTCACAATGAGGTGTGTTGTTGTGTTTGCTGCTTATAGACTGTGCATTGAGTCACAGTCAGGTGTGTGTTGTGGTTCTGTGTGCTGGTATAGACTGCATTGAGTCACAGTCAGCCATGTGTGTGTGTGTGTGTGTGCACAGGTATAGACTGCACATTGAGTCACAGTGGTGTGTGTGTGTGTGTGTGCATGTGTGTGTGCTGGTAGAGACTCTGCATTGAGTCACAGTGAGCCATTTGTGTGTGCTGGCATAAGCTGTGCATTGAGTTATAGTGAGCCATATGGGGGTGGGCAGGTATAGCCTGAGCATTGAGTCACAGTGAGTTGCATGTGTGTATGTGTATGTGCTACTTATAGACTGTGCATTGAGTCACAGTCAGGTGTGTCTGTGTTTGTGTGTGCTGCTATAGTCTGTGCACTGAGTCACAGTGAGCTGTGTTTCTTTGTGTGTGCTGGTATAGGCTGAGCATGGAGTCACAGTGAAGTGTGTGTGTGTGTGTGTGTGCAGGTATAGGCTGTGCATTGAGTCACAGTAAGCCATGCATGTGTGTGTGTGTGTGCTGATATAGGCTGAGCATTGAGTCAGAGTGAGCTGTGTGTATGTGTGTGTGTGTGTGTGTGTGTGTGTGCTGGTATAGGCTGAGCATTGAGTTATAGTGAGCTATGTGTGTGTGCTGGTATAGGCATATCTTTGAGTCACAGTGAGGTGTGTGTGTGAGTGTTTGTTCATGAATGAATTGTGAAATGAGTCACAGTGAGTCATGTATTTGTGTGTGTTTGTACTGCTATCGGCTGTGCACTGAGTGACAGGTGTGTGTGTGTTTGTGTGTGCTGGTATAGGCTGCACATTGAGTCAAAGTGATGTGTGTGTGTGTGTGTGTGTGTGTGTGTGTGTGCGTGCTGGTATAGAATATTCATTGAGTCACAGGGAGCCGTGTGTGTGTGTGCGTGTTTGTGTGTCCTGGTATAGAATCGGCATTGAGTCACCGTGAGCCATGTGTGTGTGCTGGCATAGGCTATGCATTGAGTCGCAGTGAGCCTTGTTTGTGTGTGCTTTTATAGTCTGAGCATTGAGTCACAGCGTGGTGTCTGTGTGTGTGTGTGTGTGTGTGTATGTGTATGATGGTATAGATGGTGCATTCAGTCACCCTGAGCCATGCGTGTGTTTGTGTGTGTGTGTGCTGCTATAGGCTGAGCTCTGAGTCACAGTTATGTTTGTGTGTGTGTGGTGATATGAGCATTGCATTGAGTCACAATTAGGGTTATGTCTGTCTGTGTGTGTGTGCTGCTGTAGGCTGAGCATTGAGTCACAGTTAGGTGTGTGTGTGTGTTCTAGTATAGGCTGTGCACCGAGGCACACTGAGCCATCACTGTGTGTGTGTGTGTGTGTGTGTTTGTGTGCAGGTATGCATGGTGCATTTAGTCACAGTTAGCCGAGTGTGTCTGTGTGTACTGGCATAGGCTGTGCAATGATTCACAGTGAGTCGTGTGTGTGTTGTGTGCGTGCTGGTAGAGGCTGTGCATTTAATCACAGTGAGGTGTCTGTGTGTGATATGTGTGTGTGCTGGTATAGGCTGCGGATTGAGTCACAGTGAGGTGTGTGTGTCTTGGTATAGGCTGCCCATTGAGTCACTGTGATGTGGATGTGTGTGTGTGTGTGCTGCTATAGACTCTGCATTGAGTTACAGTGAGGTGCATGTGTGTGTGTGTGTATGCTGTATAGGCTGTGCATTGAGTCACACTCAGCCATGTGTGTGTGTGTGTGTGTGTGTATGGTGCTGGCAAAGGCTGTGCATTGAGTCACAGTCAGATGTGTTTGTGTGTGTGTGCTGGTATAGACTGTGCATTGAGTCACAGACAACCATGTGTGTGTGTGTGCATGTGCTGGTATAGGCTTTGCATTGAGTGACAGCTGTGAGTGTGTGTGTGTGTGTGTGCTGGTATAGAGTGTGCACTGAATCACTGATCTGTGTGTGTGTGTATGTGATGGAATAGACTGTGCATTGACTGACAGTGAGCTGTTCGTGTGTTTGTGTTTGTGTGTGTGTGTCTGCTGTTAGAGCCTGTGCATTGAGTCACAGAGAGCCATGTGTGTTTGAGTGCATGTGAGTGTGCTGGTATAGGCTGTGCACTGAGGCACAGTGAACCACGTTTGTGTGTGCAGGTATAGACTGTGCATTGAGTCACAATCAGCTGTGCGTGTGTGCTTGTGCTGCTACAGGTTGAGTACTGAGTCACAGGTGTGTGTGTGTGTTGATATAGGCTATGGACTGAGTCACATTCAGCCTTCTGTGTGTGTGTGTTTTTGTTTGCAGGTATGGACGGTGCATTGAGTCACAGGGAGCCGTGTGTGTGTGTGTGTGCTGATATAGTCTGAGCATTGAATCATTGTGAGGTGTGTGTGTGTGTGTGTGTGTGTGCCAGTATAGGCTGTGCACTGAATCACAGAGAGCCATCTATGTGTTTGTGTGTGTGTGCTGGTATGGACAGTGCATTGAGTAATAGTGAGCCGTGTGTGTGTGTGTTCATGGGTGCTGGTTTAGGCTGTACATTGAGTCACAGTGAGCTGTGTTTGTGTTTCTGTGCTGGTATAGGCTGTGCATTCAGTCACAGTGAGCCCTGTGTGTGTGTGTGTGTTTGTGCTCGTATAGGTTGAGCATTGAGTCAAAGTGAGGTGCTTGTTTGTGTGTGCTGGTATAGTCTGTGCATTGAGTCACAGGGGTGTGTGTTTGTGTGTGTGCACATATAGACTGGACATTGAGCCACAGTGAGCCATGTGTCTGTATGTGTGTATGTGCCAGTATGGACAGTGCATTGAGACACACTGAGCAATGCGTGTGTGTGTGTGTATATGCTGGTATAGACTGTGCATTGAATCACAGTCTGTGGTGTTTGTGTGTGTGTTTGTGCTGGTATAGACTGTGCATTGAGTCACAGTCAGCCATGTGTGTGTGTCTGTATGTGCACACTGGTATAGGATGACCTTTGAGTCACAGTGAGATGTGTATGTGTGTGTGTGCATGCTGGTATAGGCTATGCATTGAGTCAGAGTGTGCTGTGTGTGTGTGTGTGCTGGTACTGACTTTACACTGAGCTACAGGGAACTGTGTGTGTGTGTGTGTGTGCTTGTATAGAATGTGCATTGAATAACAGTGAGGTGTTCGTGTGTGTGTGTGCTGGTATAGGCTGTGCACTGAGTCACACAGAGCTCTGTGTGTGTGTGTGTGTGTGTGCAGGTATGGATGGTGCATTGAGTCACAGTGAGCTGTGTGTGTGCGTGTGTGTGTGTGCTGATATAGGCTGTACATTGATTCACAGTGAGCTGTGTGTGTGTGTGCGGGTATAGGCTGTGCATTGAGTCAAAGTGAGCTATGTGTGTGTGCTGGCATAGGCGGTGCATTAAGTCACAGTGAGCCGTGTGTGTGTGTGCTGGTAAAAGCTGAGTTTTGAGTCACAGTGAGGTGTGTGTGTTTGTGTGTATGTGCTGGTATGGATGATGCATTGAGTCACAATAAGCTGGACATGTGTTGTTTGTGTGTGTAGGTGCTGGTATAGACTCTGCATTGAGTCAGAGTCAGGTGTGTGTGTGTGCGTGTGTGTGTGTGTGTGCTGGTATAGGCTCTGCATTGAGTCACTGTGAGCTGTGTGTGTGTTTGTGTGTTTGTGCTGGTATAGGCTGTGCATTGAGTCACAGTGACCAGTACGTGTGTGTTTGTGTGCTGGTATAGGCTGAGCATTGATTCAACGTGAGCTAGGTGTGTGTGCTGGTATGGGAAGTGCAATGAGTCACAGTGAGGTATGTGTGTGAGTGTGTGTTCAGGTATGAGCTGTGAAATGAGTCACAGTGAGTCATGTATTTGTGTGTGTTTGTGATGCTATCAGCTGTGCATTGAGTGACAGGTGTGTGTGTGTGTGTGTGTGTGTGCTGGTATAGGCTGCACATGGAGTCACATTGAGCTGTGTGTGTGAGTGTGTGTGCTTATATCGGCTGAGCATTGAGTCACACTGAGCTGTGTGTGTGTGTGCTGGTATAGGCTCTGCACTGAGTCACAGTGAGGTGTGTGTGTGTGTGTGTGTGTTGGTACAGGAAGCAATTTGAGTCACAGTGAGGTATGTGTGTGTGTGTGTGTGCTGCTATAGGCTGTGCATTGAGTCACAGTGAGGTGTGTGTGGTGTGTGCTGATATAGACCCTGCATTTAGTCACAGTGAGCTGTGTGTGTGTGTGCTGGTATAGTCTGAGCATTGAGTCACAGTGAGGTGCATGTGTGTGTGTGTATGTGCTGTTATGGATGGTGCATTGAGTCACACTGAGAAAAACGTGTGTGTGTGTGTGTGTGTATGTGCTCATATAGACTGTTCATTGAGTCATAGTCTGGTGTGTTTGTGTGTGTGTGTGTGCAGGTATAGGCTGGGCATTGAGTCACAGTCAGCGTGTGTGTGATGTGTGTGCACGCTGGTATAGGCTGTGCATTTAGTCACAGAGAGGGGTGTGTGTCTGTGTGCGCTGGTATAGGCTGACCATTGAGTCACAGTGAGGTGTGTGTGTGTGTGGGTGCACGTACTGGTTTAGGCTTTGCACTGAGTCACAGTGAGCTGATTGTGTTTGAGTGGGTGTATGTGTGTGTGTGTGCAGGTATAGGCTGTGTATTGACTCACAGTGAGCCATGTGTGTTTCTGTGTGTGTCTGAGTCTGCTAGCATAGACTGTGCACTGAGTTACATTGAGCCGTGTGTGTGTTGGTATAGACTGTGCATTGAATCACAGTCAGGTGTGTTTGTGTGTGTGTGTGTGTGCTGCTATAGACTATGCATTGATTAACAGTCAACCGTGTGTGTGTGTGTGTTTGTGTGTGTGAATGCACACTGTTATAGGCAGTGCACTGAGTCATAGTAAGGGGTGTGTGTGTTCGTGGGCTGGTATAGGCAGACCAATGAGTGACAGAGAGGTCTGTGTGTGTGTGTGTGTGCTGGTATAGGCTTGAGGCACAGTGAGCTGTTTGTGGGTGTGTGTGGGCTGGTATAGAGTGTGCACTGAGACACAGACAGCCGTGTGTGTGTGTGTGTGTGTGTGCCGGCATAGACATTTCATTGAGTCACATTAAGCCGTGTGTGTGTGTGTGTGTAGGTACAGATGGAGCATTGAGTCACAGTGAGCTGTGTGTGTGTGTGTGCTGTTGGAGACTGTGCATTGAGTCACAGTCAGCTGTGCATGTGTGTGTATGCGTGTGTGCTGCTCTAGGCTGAGTATTGAGTAACAGTTAGCTGTGTGTGTGTGCTGATATTGGCTGTGGACTCAGTCACATTGAGCCGTCTGTGTGTGTGTGTGTGTGCAGTATGGACGGTGCAATGTGTTACAGGGAACCGTGTGTGTGTGTGTGTGTGCTGGTAGAGACTGTGCATTGAGTCACAGTGAGGGGTGTGTGTGTGTCTGTGTGTGCAGGTATATGCTGAACATTGAGTCACACTGAGGCGTATGTGTGTGTGTGCATGCTGGTATAAGCTTTGCATAGAGTCACAGGTAGCGGTGTGTGTGTGTGTGTATGTGCTGGTATAGACTGTGCATTGAGTCAGAGTGAGCCATGTGTGTGTGTGTTTTCTGGTATAGGCTGTGCATTGAGTCTCAGTGAGCTGTTCATGTGTGTGTGTGTGTGTGCATGTGTGTGTTGGTATAGGCTGTGCACTAAGTCACATGAGCCGTGTGTGTGTGTGCTGGTATAGGCTGCACATTCAGTCACAGTGATGTGTGTGTGTGTGTGTGCTCGTACAGGCTCTGCATTGAGTCACTGTGAGGTGTGTGTGTGAGTGTGCATGTGTGTGCAGGAATAGGCTGGACATTGATTCACAGTGAACTGTGTGTGTGTGTCTTTGTGTGTGCTTGTATAGGCTGTGCATTAAGTCACAGTGAGCTGTGTGTGTGTGTGTGCTGATCTAGGCTGAACATTGAGTCACAGTGAGGTGTGTCTGTGTGTGTGTGTGCTGGTACAGGCTGTGCATTGAGTCACAGTGAGGTGTGTGTGTGATTGTGCATGTGTGTGCAGGTGTAGGCTGGGCATTGAGTCACAGAGTCCTGTGTGTGTTTTTGTGTTGTTAGAGATTGTGGATTGAGTCACAGTGAGCCGTGTGTGTGTGTGTGCATGTGTGTGTGCTGTTATATGATGTGCATTGAGTGTCAGTGAGTGGTGTGTGTGTCTGCCTGTGATGGCATAGGCTGTGCATTGAGTCACAGTGAGCCGTGTGTGTGTGTATGTGTGCTGGTATAGGCAGTCCACTGTGTCACAGTAAGCCATGAATGTGTGTGTGTGTGTGTTTGTAAGTAAGGATGGTGCTTTGAATTACAGTGAGCAGTGTGTGTGTGTGTGAGTGCTGATATAGGCTGTGCATTGAGTCACAGTCAGCCTTGTGTGTGTGTGTGCACGAGCACTGGTATAGGCTGTTCACTGAGTCACAGTTAGGGGTGTGTGTGTCTCTGTGTGCTGGTATAGGCTTTGCAATGAGTCACAGTGAGGTTTGTGTGTGTGTGTGTGCGTGTGCTGTTATAGGCTTGCATTGAGTCATAGTGAGATCTGAGTGTGTGTTTGTGTGCTGGTATAGACAGTGCACTAACTCACAGTGAGCATGTGTGTTTGTGTGATGGAATAGACTGTGCATTGAGTCAGAGTGAGCTGATCATGTGTGTGTGGGGGGGTGTCTGTGTACTGTTACAGACTGTGCATGGAGTCACGGGGAGTAATGTGTGTGTGTGTGCATGTGTGTGTGCTGGTATAGTCTGAGTATTGAGTCACAGTTAGGTGTGATTGCTTGTGCCGGTATAGGTTGTGGACTGAGTCACATTGAGCCATCTTTGTGTGTGTGTGTGTGTGTGTGTGTGCAGGGATGGATGGTGCATTTAGTAACAGGGAGCCGAGTGTTTGTGTGTGTGTGCTGGCATAGGGTGTGCATTGAGTCACAGTGAGCCGTGTGTGTGTGTAATGGTAAAGTCTGAGCATTGAGTCGCAGTGAGGTGTGTGGGTGTATGTGCTGCTTATAGACTGTGCATTGAGTCACATTCAGGTGTGTTTTGTCGTTCTGTGTGCTGGTATAGACTGCATTAAGTCACAGTCAGCCGTGTGTGTGTGTGTGTGTGTGTGTGTGTGCATGCAGGTATATACTGTGCATTGAGTCACAGTGGTGTGTGTGTGTGTGCATGTGTGTGTGCTGGTATACTCTGCATTGAGTCACAGTGAGCCATGTGTGTGTGCTGGCATAAGCTGTGCATTGAGTCATAGTGAGCCGTGTGGGGGTGCACAGGTATAGCCTGTTCATTGATTCACAGTTAGTTGCATGTATGTGTGTGTATGTGCTGCTTGTGGACTGTGCATTGAGGCATAGTTAGTTGTGTTTGTTTGTGTCTGCTGGTATAGGCTGAGCACTGAGTCACAGTGAGGTGTGTGTGTGTGTGTCTGTGTGTGTGTGCTGGTATAGACTGTGCATTGAGTCAGAGTAAGCCATGTGTGTGTGTGTGTGTGTGTGTGTGTGTTCTGGTATAGACTGTGCATTGAGTCTCAGTGAGCTGTTCGTCTGTGTGTATCTGTGTTGGTATAGGCTGTACACTGAGTCACATTGAGACGTGTTTGTGTGTGTGTGTGTGTGTGCGCGCAATGATACAGGCTGCACACTGAGTCAGAATGAGCCGTGTGTTTGTGTGCTTCTATAGGCTGCACATTGAGTCACAGTGAGCTGTATGTGTGAGTGTGTGTGCTGATATAGGCTGATCATTGAGTCACAGTGAGGTATAGATGTGTGTGTGTACTGGAACAGGCTATGCATTGAGTCACAGTGAAGTGTGTGTGTGAGTGTGTGTATGTGCAAGTATAGGCTTGGAATTGAGTCACAGTGAGCCGTGTGTTTGTGTGCTGGTTTAGGATGTGCATTGACTCACAGTGAGGGGTGTGTGTGTGTGTGTGTGTGTGTGTGACGCTACAGAAAGCGCTTTGAGTCACAGCAAGGTATGTGTGTTTGTTGGTATAGGCTGAGCATAGAGTCATAGTGAGGTGTGTGTGTGTGTGTGCTGGTATAGACTCTGCATTGAGTCACAGTCCACCGTGTGTGTGTGAGTGTGTGTCTGTGTGTGCTGCTATAGGCTGACCATTGAGTCACAGTGAGGTGTGTGTGCGTGTGTGTGTGTGTCCTGGTATAGGCTGCCCTTTGAGTCACAGGTATGTGTGGGTGGGTGTGTGCTGGTACATGCTGCGCATTGAGTCACAGGTGTGTGTGTGTGTGTGTGTGTGTGCTGGTGCAGGCTGCACATTGAGTCACAGTGAGGTGTGTGTATGTGCTGGTATGATGGATGGTGCATTGAGTTACACAGAGCCATGTATGTGTGTGTGTATGTGCTGGTATAGACTGCATTGAGTCACAGTAGTGTGTGTGTGAGTGTGTGTGTCTGTGTGCTGTTATAGGCTTTGCATGAAGCCACGGGGAGCAATGTGTGTGTGTGTGTGTGTGCATGTATGTGTGCTGGTGTAGGCTGAGTATTGAGTCACAGTTAGGTGTGTTTGCATGTGCCGGTATAGGCTGTGGACTGAGTCACATTGAGCCGTCTGTATGTGTGTGTGTATGTGTGTGCAGGGATGGATGGTGCATTTAGTCAAAGGGAGCCGAGTGTTTGTGTGTGTTTGGTGGTATAGGCTGTATATTGAGTCACAGTGAGCCGTGTGTGTGTGTGTGTGTGCGTGTTGGCATAGGCTGTGCATTGAGTCACAGTGAGCCGTGTATGTGTGTGATGGTATAGTCTGAGCATTGAGTCACAATGAGGTGTGTTGTTGTGTTTGCTGCTTATAGACTGTGCATTGAGTCACAGTCAGGTGTGTGTTGTGGTTCTGTGTGCTGGTATAGACTGCATTGAGTCACAGTCAGCCATGTGTGTGTGTGTGTGTGTGTGCACAGGTATAGACTGCACATTGAGTCACAGTGGTGTGTGTGTGTGTGTGTGCATGTGTGTGTGCTGGTAGAGACTCTGCATTGAGTCACAGTGAGCCATTTGTGTGTGCTGGCATAAGCTGTGCATTGAGTTATAGTGAGCCATATGGGGGTGGGCAGGTATAGCCTGAGCATTGAGTCACAGTGAGTTGCATGTGTGTATGTGTATGTGCTACTTATAGACTGTGCATTGAGTCACAGTCAGGTGTGTCTGTGTTTGTGTGTGCTGCTATAGTCTGTGCACTGAGTCACAGTGAGCTGTGTTTCTTTGTGTGTGCTGGTATAGGCTGAGCATGGAGTCACAGTGAAGTGTGTGTGTGTGTGTGTGTGCAGGTATAGGCTGTGCATTGAGTCACAGTAAGCCATGCATGTGTGTGTGTGTGTGCTGACATAGGCTGAGCATTGAGTCAGAGTGAGCTGTGTGTATGTGTGTGTGTGTGTGTGTGTGTGCTGGTATAGGCTGAGCATTGAGTTATAGTGAGGTATGTGTGTGTGCTGGTATAGGCATATCTTTGAGTCACAGTGAGGTGTGTGTGTGAGTGTTTGTTCATGAATGAATTGTGAAATGAGTCACAGTGAGTCATGTATTTGTGTGTGTTTGTACTGCTATCGGCTGTGCACTGAGTGACAGGTGTGTGTGTGTTTGTGTGTGCTGGTATAGGCTGCACATTGAGTCAAAGTGATATGTGTGTGTGTGTGTGTGTGTGTGTGTGTGCGTGCTGGTATAGAATATTCATTGATTTACAGGGAGCCGTGTGTGTGTGTGCGTGTTTGTGTGTCCTGGTATAGAATCGGCATTGAGTCACCGTGAGCCATGTGTGTGTGCTGGCATAGGCTATGCATTGAGTCGCAGTGAGCCTTGTTTGTGTGTGCTTTTATAGTCTGAGCATTGAGTCACAGCGTGGTGTCTGTGTGTGTGTGTGTGTGTGTGTATGTGTATGATGGTATAGATGGTGCATTCAGTCACCCTGAGCCATGCGTGTGTGTGTGTGTGTGTGTGCTGCTATAGGCTGAGCACTGAGTCACAGTTATGTTTGTGTGTGTGTGGTGATATGAGCATTGCATTGAGTCACAATTAGGGTTATGTCTGTCTGTGTGTGTGTGCTGCTGTAGGCTGAGCATTGAGTCACAGTTAGGTGTGTGTGTGTGTTCTAGTATAGGCTGTGCACCGAGGCACACTGAGCCATCACTGTGTGTGTGTGTGTGTGTGTGTTTGTGTGCAGGTATGCATGGTGCATTTAGTCACAGTTAGCCGAGTGTGTCTGTGTGTACTGGCATAGGCTGTGCAATGATTCACAGTGAGTCGTGTGTGTGTTGTGTGCGTGCTGGTAGAGGCTGTGCATTTAATCACAGTGAGGTGTCTGTGTGTGATATGTGTGTGTGCTGGTATAGGCTGCGGATTGAGTCACAGTGAGGTGTGTGTGTCTTGGTATAGGCTGCCCATTGAGTCACTGTGATGTGGATGTGTGTGTGTGTGTGCTGCTATAGACTCTGCATTGAGTTACAGTGAGGTGCATGTGTGTGTGTGTGTATGCTGTATAGGCTGTGCATTGAGTCACACTCAGCCATGTGTGTGTGTGTGTGTGTGTGTATGGTGCTGGCAGAGGCTGTGCATTGAGTCACAGTCAGATGTGTTTGTGTGTGTGTGCTGGTATAGACTGTGCATTGAGTCACAGACAACCATGTGTGTGTGTGTGCATGTGCTGGTATAGGCTTTGCATTGAGTGACAGCTGTGAGTGTGTGTGTGTGTGTGCTGGTATAGAGTGTGCACTGAATCACTGATCTGTGTGTGTGTGTATGTGATGGAATAGACTGTGCATTGACTGACAGTGAGCTGTTCGTGTGTTTGTGTTTGTGTGTGTGTGTCTGCTGTTAGAGCCTGTGCATTGAGTCACAGAGAGCCATGTGTGTTTGAGTGCATGTGAGTGTGCTGGTATAGGCTGTGCACTGAGGCACAGTGAACCACGTTTGTGTGTGCAGGTATAGACTGTGCATTGAGTCACAATCAGCTGTGCGTGTGTGCTTGTGCTGCTACAGGTTGAGTACTGAGTCACAGGTGTGTGTGTGTGTTGATATAGGCTATGGACTGAGTCACATTCAGCCTTCTGTGTGTGTGTGTTTTTGTTTGCAGGTATGGACGGTGCATTGAGTCACAGGGAGCCGTGTGTGTGTGTGTGTGCTGATATAGTCTGAGCATTGAATCATTGTGAGGTGTGTGTGTGTGTGTGTGTGTGTGTGCCAGTATAGGCTGTGCACTGAATCACAGAGAGCCATCTATGTGTTTGTGTGTGTGTGCTGGTATGGACAGTGCATTGAGTAATAGTGAGCCGTGTGTGTGTGTGTTCATGGGTGCTGGTTTAGGCTGTACATTGAGTCACAGTGAGCTGTGTTTGTGTTTCTGTGCTGGTATAGGCTGTGCATTCAGTCACAGTGAGCCCTGTGTGTGTGTGTGTGTTTGTGCTCTTATAGGTTGAGCATTGAGTCAAAGTGAGGTGCTTGTTTGTGTGTGCTGGTATAGTCTGTGCATTCAGTCACAGGGGTGTGTGTTTGTGTGTGTGCACATATAGACTGGACATTGAGCAACAGTGAGCCATGTGTCTGTATGTGTGTATGTGCCAGTATGGACAGTGCATTGAGACACACTGAGCAATGCGTGTGTGTGTGTGTATATGCTGGTATAGACTGTGCATTGAATCACAGTCTGTGGTGTTTGTGTGTGTGTTTGTGCTGGTATAGACTGTGCATTGAGTCACAGTCAGCCATGTGTGTGTGTCTGTATGTGCACACTGGTATAGGATGACCTTTGAGTCACAGTGAGATGTGTATGTGTGTGTGTGCATGCTGGTATAGGCTATGCATTGGGTCAGAGTGTGCTGTGTGTGTGTATGTGCTGGTACTGACTTTACACTGAGCTACAGGGAACTGTGTGTGTGTGTGTGTGTGTGCTTGTATAGAATGTGCATTGAATAACAGTGAGGTGTTCATGTGTGTGTGTGTGCTGGTATAGGCTGTGCACTGAGTCACACTGAGCCGTGTGTGTGTGTGTGTGTGTGTGTGTGCAGGGATGGATGGTGCATTTAGTCACAGGGAGCCGAGTGTTTGTGTGTGTGTGCTGGCATAGGCTGTGCATTGAGTCACAGTGAGCCGTGTGTGTGTGTAATGGTAAAGTCTGAGCATTGAGTCGCAGTGAGGTGTGTGGGTGTATGTGCTGCTTATAGACTGTGCATTGAGTCACATTCAGGTGTGTTTTGTCGTTCTGTGTGCTGGTATAGACTGCATTAAGTCACAGTCAGCCGTGTGTGTGTGTGTGTGTGTGTGTGTGTGTGTGCATGCAGGTATATACTGTGCATTGAGTCACAGTGGTGTGTGTGTGTGTGCATGTGTGTGTGCTGGTATACTCTGCATTGAGTCACAGTGAGCCATGTGTGTGTGCTGGCATAAGCTGTGCATTGAGTCATAGTGAGCCGTGTGGGGGTGCGCAGGTATAGCCTGTTCATTGATTCACAGTTAGTTGCATGTATGTGTGTGTATGTGCTGCTTGTGGACTGTGCATTGAGGCATAGTTAGTTGTGTTTGTTTGTGTCTGCTGGTATAGGCTGAGCACTGAGTCACAGTGAAGTGTGTGTGTGTGTGTGCAGGTATAGGCTGTGCATTCAGTCACAGTAAGCCAGGCATGTGTGTGTGTGTGTGCTGATATAGGCTGAGCATTGAGTCAGAGTGAGCTGTGTGTGTGTATGTGTGTATGTGCTGGTATGGATGGTGCATTGAGACACACTGAGCAGTGTGTGTGTGTGTGCATGTGTGTGTGTGTGTGCTGGTATAGGCTCTGCATTGAGTCACTGTGAGATGTGTGTGTGTTTGTGTGTTTGTGCTGGTATAGGCTGTTCATTGAGTCACAGTGACCTGTGTGTATGTTTGTGTGTGTCTGTGTGTGTGCTGGTATAGGCTGAGCATTGAGTTATAGTGAGCTATGTGTGTTTGCTGGTATAGGAATATCATTGAGTCACAGTGAGGTGTGTGTGTGAGTGTGTGTTCATGAATGAATTGTGAAATGAGTCACAGTGAGTCATGTATTTGTGTGTGTTTGTACTGCTATCGGCTGTGCACTGAGTGACAGGTGTGTGTGTGTTTGTGTGTGCTGGTATAGGCTGCACATTGAGTCAAAGTGATATGTGTGTGTGTGTGTGTGTGTGTGTGTGTGCTGGTATAGAATATTCATTGAGTCACAGGGAGCCGTGTGTGTGTGTGCGTGTTTGTGTGTCCTGGTATAGAATCTGCATTGAGTCACCGTGAGCCATGTGTGTGGGCTGGCATAGGCTATGCATTGAGTCGCAGTGAGCCTTGTTTGTGTGTGCTTTTATAGTCTGAGCATTGAGTCACAGCGTGGTGTCTGTGTGTGTGTGTGTGTGTGTATGTGTATGATGGTATAGATGGTGCATTCAGTCACCCTGAGCCATGCGTGTGTATGTGTGTTTGTGTGTGTGTGCTGCTATAGGCTGAGCACTGAGTCACAGTTATGTTTGTGTGTGTGTGGTGATAAGAGCATTGCATTTAGTCACAATTAGGGTTATGTCTGTCTGTGTGTGTGTGCTGCTGTAGGCTGAGCATTGAGTCACAGTTAGGTGTGTGTGTGTGTTCTGGTATAGGCTGTGCACCGAGGCACACTGAGCCGTCACTGTGTGTGTGTGTGTGTGTGTGTTTGTGTGCAGGTATGCATGGTGCATTTAGTCACAGTTAGCCGAGTGTGTCTTTGTGTACTGGCATAGGCTGTGCAATGATTCACAGTGAGTCGTGTGTGTGTTGTGTGCGTGCTGGTAGAGGCTGTGCATTTAATCACAGTGAGGTGTCTGTGTGTGATATGTGTGTGTGCTGGTATAGGCTGCGGATTGAGTCACAGTGAGGTGTGTGTGTCTTGGTATAGGCTGCCCATTGAGTCACTGTGATGTGGATGTGTGTGTGTGTGTGCTGCTATAGACTCTGCATTGAGTTACAGTGAGGTGCATGTGTGTGTGTGTGTATGCTGTATAGGCTGTGCATTGAGTCACACTCAGCCATGTGTGTGTGTGTGTGTGTGTGTATGGTGCTGGCAAAGGCTGTGCATTGAGTCACAGTCAGATGTGTTTGTGTGTGTGTGCTGGTATAGACTGTGCATTGAGTCACAGACAACCATGTGTGTGTGTGTGCATGTGCTGGTTTAGGCTTTGCATTGAGTGACAGCTGTGAGTGTGTGTGTGTGTGTGCTGGTATAGAGTGTGCACTGAATCACTGATCTGTGTGTGTGTGTATGTGATGGAATAGACTGTGCATTGACTGTCAGTGAGCTGTTCGTGTGTTTGTGTTTGTGTGTGTGTGTCTGCTGTTAGAGCCTGTGCATTGAGTCACAGAGAGCCATGTGTGTTTGAGTGCATGTGAGTGTGCTGGTATAGGCTGTGCACTGAGGCACAGTGAACCACGTTTGTGTGTGCAGGTATAGACTGTGCATTGAGTCACAATCAGCTGTGCGTGTGTGCTTGTGCTGCTACAGGTTGAGTAATGAGTCACAGGTGTGTGTGTGTGTTGATATAGGCTATGGACTGAGTCACATTGAGCCTTCTGTGTGTGTGTGTTTTTGTTTGCAGGTATGGACGGGGCATTGAGTCACAGGGAGCCGTGTGTGTGTGTGTGCTGATATAGTCTGAGCATTGAATCATTGTGAGGTGTGTGTGTGTGTGTGTGTGTGCGCCAGTATAGGCTGTGCACTGAGTCACAGAGAGCCATCTATGTGTTTGTGTGTGTGTGCTGGTATGGACAGTGCATTGAGTAATAGTGAGCCGTGTGTGTGTGTGTTCATGGGTGCTGGTTTAGGCTGTACATTGAGTCACAGTGAGCTGTGTTTGTGTTTCTGTGCTGGTATAGGCTGTGCATTCAGTCACAGTGAGCCCTGTGTGGGTGTGTGTGTTTGTGCTCGTATAGGTTGAGCATTGAGTCAAAGTGAGGTGCTTGTTTGTGTGTGCTGGTATAGTCTGTGCATTGAGTCACAGGGGTGTGTGTTTGTGTGTGTGCACATATAGACTGGACATTGAGCCACACTGAGCCATGTGTGTGTATGTGTGTATGTGCCAGTATGGACAGTGCATTGAGACACACTGAGCAATGCGTGTGTGTGTGTGTATATGCTGGTATAGACTGTGCATTGAATCACAGTCAGTGGTGTTTGTGTGTGTGTTTGTGCTGGTATAGACTGTGCATTGAGTCACAGTCAGCCATGTGTGTGTGTCTGTATGTGCACACTGGTATAGGATGACCTTTGAGTCACAGTGAGATGTGTATGTGTGTGTGTGCATGCTGGTATAGGCTATGCATTGGGTCAGAGTGTGCTGTGTGTGTGTGTGCTGGTACTGACTTTACACTGAGCTACAGGGAACTGTGTGTGTGTGTGTGTGCTTGTATAGAATGTGCATTGAATAACAGTGAGGTGTTCATGTGTGTGTGTGTGCTGGTATAGGCTGTGCACTGAGTCACACTGAGCCGTGTGTGTGTGTGTGTGTGTGTGTGTGTGCAGGTATGGATGGTGCATTGAGTCACAGTGAGCTGTGTGTGTGTATGTGTGTATGTGCTGGTATGGACAGTGCATTGAGACACACTGAGCAGTGTGTGTGTGTGTATGTATATGCTGGTATACACTGTGCATTGAATCACAGTCAGTAGAGTTTGTGTGTGTGTTTGTGCTGGTATAGACTGTGCATTGAGTCACAGTCAGCCATGTGTGTGTGTCTGTATGTGCCCACTGGTATAGGATGACCTTTGAGTCACAGTGAGATGTGTATGTGTGTGTGTGCATGCTGGTATAGGCTATGCATTGAGTCAGAGTGTACTGTGTGTGTGTGTGTGCTGGTACTGACTTTACACTGAGCTACAGGGAACTGTGTGTGTGTGTGTGTGTGCTTGTAGAGAATGTGCATTGAATAACAGTGAGGTGTTCATGTGTGTGTGTGTGCTGGTATAGGCTGTGCACTGAGTCACACAGAGCTCTGTGTGTTTGTGTGTGTGTGTGCATGTATGGATGGTGCTTTGAGTCACAGTGAGCTGTGTGTGTGCGTGTGTGTGTGTGCTGATATAGGCTGTACATTGATTCACAGTGAGCTGTGTGTGTGTGTGCGGGTATAGGCTGTGCATTGAGTCAAAGTGAGCTATGTGTGTGTGCTGGCATAGGCGGTGCATTAAGTCACAGTGAGCCGTGTGTGTGTGTGCTGGTAAAGGCTGAGTTTTGAGTCACAGTGAGGTGTGTGTGTTTGTGTGTATGTGCTGGTAAGGATGATGCATTGAGTCACAATAAGCTGGACATGTGTTGTTTGTGTGTGTAGGTGCTGGTATAGACTCTGCATTGAGTCAGAGTCAGGTGTGTGTGTGTGCGTGTGTGTGTGTGTGTGCTGGTATAGGCTCTGCATTGTGTCACTGTGAGCTGTGTGTGTGTTTGTGTGTTTGTGCTGGTATAGGCTGTGCATTGAGTCACAGTGACCAGTGCGTGTGTGTTTGTGTGCTGGTATAGGCTGAGCATTGATTCAACGTGAGCTAGGTGTGTGTGCTGGTATAGGAAGTGCAATGAGTCACAGTGAGGTATGTGTGTGAGTGTGTCTTCAGGTATGTGCTGTGAAATGAGTCACAGTGAGTCATGTATTTGTGTGTGTTTGTGATGCTATCAGCTGTGCATTGAGTGACAGGTGTGTGTGTGTGTGTGTGTGTGTGTGTGTGCTGGTATAGGCTGCACATGGAGTCACATTGAGCTGTGTGTGTGAGTGTGTGTGCTTATATCGGCTGAGCATTGAGTCACAATGAGCTGTGTGTGTGTGTGCTGGTATAGGCTCTGCACTGAGTCACAGTGAGGTGTGTGTGTGTGTGTGTGTGTTGGTACAGGAAGCAATTTGAGTCACAGTGAGGTATGTGTGTGTGTGTGTGTGCTGCTATAGGCTGTGCATTGAGTCACAGTGAGGTGTGTGTGGTGTGTGCTGGTATAGACCCTGCATTTAGTCACAGTGAGCTGTGTGTGTGTGTGCTGGTATAGTCTGAGCATTGAGTCACAGTGAGGTGCATGTGTGTGTGTGTATGTGCTGTTATGGATGGTGCATTGAGTCACACTGAGAAAAACGTGTGTGTGTGTGTGTGTGTATGTGCTCATATAGACTGTTCATTGAGTCATAGTCTGGTGTGTTTGTGTGTGTGTGTGTGCAGGTATAGGCTGGGCATTGAGTCACAGTCAGCGTGTGTGTGATGTGTGTGCACGCTGGTATAGGCTGTGCATTTAGTCACAGAGAGGGGTGTGTGTCTGTGTGCGCTGGTATAGGCTGACCATTGAGTCACAGTGAAGTGTGTGTGTGTGTGGGTGCACGTACTGGTTTAGGCTTTGCACTGAGTCACAGTGAGCTGATTGTGTTTGAGTGGGTGTATGTGTGTGTGTGTGCAGGTATAGGCTGTGTATTGACTCACAGTGAGCCATGTGTGTTTCTGTGTGTGTCTGAGTCTGCTAGCATAGACTCTGCACTGAGTTCCATGGAGCCGTCTGTGTGTTGGTATAGACTGTGCATTGAGTCACAGTCAGGTGTGTTTGTGTGTGTGTGTATGTGCTGGTATCGACTATGCATTGATTAACAGTCAACCGTGTGTGTGTGTGTGTTTGTGTGTGTGAATGCACACTGTTATAGGCAGTGCACTGAGTCATAGTAAGGTGTGTGTGTGTTCGTGGGCTGGTATAGGCAGACCAATGAGTGACAGAGAGGTCTGTGTGTGTGTGTGTGCTGGTATAGGCTTGAGGCACAGTGAGCTGTTTGTGGGTGTGTGTGGGCTGGTATAGAGTGTGCACTGAGACACAGACAGCCGTGTGTGTGTGTGTGTGTGTGTGTGTGCCGGCATAGACATTTCATTGAGTCACATTAAACCGTGTGTGTGTGTGTGTAGGTACAGATGGTGCATTGAGTCACAGTGAGCTGTGTGTGTGTGTGTGCTGTTAGAGACTGTGCATTGAGTCACAGTCAGCTGTGCATGTGTGTGTATGTGTGTGTGCTGCTCTAGGCTGAGTATTGAGTAACAGTTAGCTGTGTGTCTGTGCTGATATTCGCTGTGGACTCAGTCACATTGAGCCGTCTGTGTGTGTGTGTGTGTGAAGTATGGACGGTGCAATGTGTTACAGGGAGCCATGTGTGTGTGTGTATGTGTGCTGGTAGAGACTGTGCATTGAGTCACAGTGAGGGGTGTGTGTGTGTCTGTGTGTGCAGGTATATGCTGAACATTGAGTCACACTGAGGTGTATGTGTGTGTGTGCATGCTGGTATAAGCTTTGCATAGAGTCACAGGTAGCGGTGTGTGTGTGTGTGTATGTGCTGGTATAGACTGTGCATTGAGTCAGAGTGAGCCATGTGTGTGTGTGTTTTCTGGTATAGGCTGTTCATTGAGTCTCAGTGAGCTGTTCATGTGTGTGTGTGTGTGCATGTGTGTGTTGGTATAGGCTGTGCACTAAGTCACATGAGCCGTGTGTGTGTGTGCTGGTATAGGCTGCACATTCAGTCACAGTGATGTGTGTGTGTGTGTGTGCTCGTACAGGCTGTGCATTGAGTCACTGTGAGGTGTGTGTGTGAGTGTGCATGTGTGTGCAGGAATAGGCTGGACATTGATTCACAGTGAACTGTGTGTGTGTGTCTTTGTGTGTGCTTGTATAGGCTGTGCATTAAGTCACAGTGAGCTGTGTGTGTGTGTGTGCTGATCTAGGCTGTACATTGAGTCACAGTGAGGTGTGTCTGTGTGTGTGTGTGCTGGTACAGGCTGTGCATTGAGTCACAGTGAGGTGTGTGTGTGATTGTGCATGTGTGTGCAGGTGTAGTCTGGGCATTGAGTCACAGAGTCCTGTGTGTGTTTTTGTGTTGTTAGAGATTGTGGATTGAGTCACAGTGAGCCGTGTGTGTGTGTGTGCATGTGTGTGTGCTGTTATATGATGTGCATTGAGTGTCAGTGAGTGGTGTGTGTGTCTGCCTGTGATGGCATAGGCTGTGCATTGAGTCACAGTGAGCCGTGTGTGTGTGTATGTGTGCTGGTATAGGCAGTCCACTGTGTCACAGTAAGCCGTGAATGTGTGTGTGTGTGTGTGTTTGTAAGTAAGGATGGTGCTTTGAATTACAGTGAGCAGTGTGTGTGTGTGTGAGTGCTGATATAGGCTGTGCATTGAGTCACAGTCAGCCTTGTGTGTGTGTGTGCACGAGCACTGGTATAGGCTGTTCACTGAGTCACAGTTAGGGGTGTGTGTGTCTCTGTGTGCTGGTATAGGCTTTGCAATGAGTCACAGTGAGGTTTGTGTGTGTGTGTGTGCGTGTGCTGTTATAGGCTTGCATTGAGTCATAGTGAGATCTGAGTGTGTGTTTGTGTGCTGCTATAGACAGTGCACTAACTCACAGTGAGCATGTGTGTTTGTGTGATGGAATAGACTGTGCATTGAGTCAGAGTGAGCTGATCATGTGTGTGTGGGGGGGTGTCTGTGTACTGTTACAGACTGTGCATGGAGTCACGGGGAGTAATGTGTGTGTGTGTGCATGTGTGTGTGCTGGTATAGTCTGAGTATTGAGTCACAGTTAGGTGTGATTGTTTGTGCCGGTATAGGTTGTGGACTGAGTCACATTGAGCCATCTTTGTGTGTGTGTGTGTGTGTGTGTGTGCAGGGATGGATGGTGCATTTAGTCACAGGGAGCCGAGTGTTTGTGTGTGTGTGCTGGCATAGGCTGTGCATTGAGTCACAGTGAGCCGTGTGTGTGTGTAATGGTAAAGTCTGAGCATTGAGTCGCAGTGAGGTGTGTGGGTGTATGTGCTGCTTATAGACTGTGCATTGAGTCACATTCAGGTGTGTTTTGTCGTTCTGTGTGCTGGTATAGACTGCATTAAGTCACAGTCAGCCGTGTGTGTGTGTGTGTGTGTGTGTGTGTGTGCATGCAGGTATATACTGTGCATTGAGTCACAGTGGTGTGTGTGTGTGTGCATGTGTGTGTGCTGGTATACTCTGCATTGAGTCACAGTGAGCCATGTGTGTGTGCTGGCATAAGCTGTGCATTGAGTCATAGTGAGCCGTGTGGGGGTGCGCAGGTATAGCCTGTTCATTGATTCACAGTTAGTTGCATGTATGTGTGTGTATGTGCTGCTTGTGGACTGTGCATTGAGGCATAATTAGTTGTGTTTGTTTGTGTCTGCTGGTATAGGCTGAGCACTGAGTCACAGTGAGGTGTGTGTGTGTGTGTCTGTGTGTGTGTGCTGGTATAGACTGTGCATTGAGTCAGAGTAAGCCATGTGTGTGTGTGTGTGTGTGTGTGTGTGTGTTCTGGTATAGACTGTGCATTGAGTCTCAGTGAGCTGTTCGTCTGTGTGTATCTGTGTTGTTATAGGCTGTACACTGAGTCACATTGAGACGTGTTTGTGTGTGTGTGTGTGTGCGCGCAATGATACAGGCTGCACACTGAGTCAGAGTGAGCCGTGTGTTTGTGTGCTTCTATAGGCTGCACATTGAGTCACAGTGAGCTGTATGTGTGAGTGTGTGTGCTGATATAGGCTGAGCATTGAGTCACAGTGAGGTATCGATGTGTGTGAGTACTGGAACAGGCTATGCATTGAGTCACAGTGAAGTGTGTGTGTGAGTGTGTGTATGTGCAAGTATAGGCTTGGAATTGAGTCACAGTGATCCGTGTGTTTGTGTGCTGGTTTAGGATGTGCATTGACTCACAGTGAGGGGTGTGTGTGTGTGTGTGTGTTTGTGTGTGACGCTACAGAAAGCGCTTTGAGTCACAGCAAGGTATGTGTGTTTGTTGGTATAGGCTGAGCATAGAGTCATAGTGAGGTGTGTGTGTGTGTGTGCTGGTATAGACTCTGCATTGAGTCACAGTCCACCGTGTGTGTGTGAGTGTGTGTCTGTGTGTGCTGCTATAGGCTGACCATTGAGTCACAGTGAGGTGTGTGTGCGTGTGTGTGTGTGTCCTGGTATAGGCTGCCCTTTGAGTCACAGGTATGTGTGGGTGGGTGTGTGCTGGTACATGCTGCGCATTGAGTCACAGGTGTGTGTGTGTGTGTGTGTGTGTGCTGGTGCAGGCTGCACATTGAGTCACAGTGAGGTGTGTGTATGTGCTGGTATGATGGATGGTGCATTGAGTTACACAGAGCCATGTATGTGTGTGTGTATGTGCTGGTATAGACTGCATTGAGTCACAGTAGTGTGTGTGTGAGTGTGTGTGTCTGTGTGCTGTTATAGGCTTTGCATGAAGCCACGGGGAGCAATGTGTGTGTGTGTGTGTGTGCATGTATGTGTGCTGGTGTAGGCTGAGTATTGAGTCACAGTTAGGTGTGTTTGCATGTGCCGGTATAGGCTGTGGACTGAGTCACATTGAGCCGTCTGTGTGTGTGTGTGTATGTGTGTGCAGGGATGGATGGTGCATTTAGTCAAAGGGAGCCGAGTGTTTGTGTGTGTTTGGTGGTATAGGCTTTATATTGAGTCACAGTGAGCCGTGTGTGTGTGTGTGTGTGCGTGTTGGCATAGGCTGTGCATTGAGTCACAGTGAGCCGTGTATGTGTGTGATGGTATAGTGTGAGCATTGAGTCACAATGAGGTGTGTTGTTGTGTTTGCTGCTTATAGACTGTGCATTGAGTCACAGTCAGGTGTGTGTTGTGGTTCTGTGTGCTGGTATAGACTGCATTGAGTCACAGTCAGCCATGTGTGTGTATGTGTGTGTGCACAGGTATAGACTGCGCATTGAGTCACAGTGGTGTGTGTGTGTGTGTGTGCATGTGTGTGTGCTGGTAGAGACTCTGCATTGAGTCACAGTGAGCGATTTGTGTGTGCTGGCATAAGCTGTGCATTGAGTTATAGTGAGCCATATGGGGTTGTGCAGGTATAGCCTGAGCATTGAGTCACAGTGAGTTGCATGTGTGTATGTGTATGTGCTACTTATAGACTGTGCATTGAGTCACAGTCAGGTGTGTCTGTGTTTGTGTGTGCTGCTGTAGTCTGTGCACTGAGTCACAGTGAGCTGTGTTTCTTTGTGTGTGCTGGTATAGGCTGAGCATGGAGTCACAGTGAAGTGTGTGTGTGTGTGTGTGTGTGTGCAGGTATAGGCTGTGCATTGAGTCACAGTAAGCCATGCATGTGTGTGTGTGTGTGCTGATATAGGCTGAGCATTGAGTCAGAGTGAGCTGTGTGTGTGTATGTGTGTATGTGCTGGTATGGATGGTGCATTGAGACACACTGAGCAGTGTGTGTGTGTGTGCATGTGTGAGTGTGTCTGCTGGTATAGGCTCTGCATTGAGTCACTGTGAGATGTGTGTGTGTTTGTGTGTTTGTGCTGGTATAGGCTGTTCATTGAGTCACAGTGACCTGTGTGTGTGTGTGTGTGTGTGTATGTGTGCTGGTATAGGCTGAGCATTCAGTTATAGTGAGCTATGTGTGTGTGCTGGTATAGGCATAATATTGAGTCACAGTGAGGTGTGTGTGTGAGTGTGTGTTCATGAATGAATTGTGAAATGAGTCACAGTGAGTCATGTATTTGTGTGTGTTTGTACTGCTATCGGCTGTGCACTGAGTGACAGGTGTGTGTGTGTTTGTGTGTGCTGGTATATGCTGCACATTGAGTCAAAGTGATATGTGTGTGTGTGTGTGTGTGTGTGTGTGCTGGTATAGAATATTCATTGAGTCACAGGGAGCCGTGTGTGTGTGTGCGTGTTTGTGTGTCCTGGTATAGAATCTGCATTGAGTCACCGTGAGCCATGTGTGTGGGCTGGCATAGGCTATGCATTGAGTCGCAGTGAGCCTTGTTTGTGTGTGCTTTTATAGTCTGAGCATTGAGTCACAGCGTGGTGTCTGTGTGTGTGTGTGTGTGTGTGTATGTGTATGATGGTATTGATGGTGCATTCAGTCACCCTGAGCCATGCGTGTGTATGTGTGTGTGTGTGTGTGCTACTATAGGCTGAGCACTGAGTCACAGTTATGTTTGTGTGTGTGTGGTGATATGAGCATTGCATTGAGTCACAATTAGGGTTATGTCTGTCTGTGTGTGTATGCTGCTGTAGGCTGAGCATTGAGTCACAGTTAGGTGTGTGTGTGTGTTCTGGTATAGGCTGTGCACCGAGGCACACTGAGCCGTCACTGTGTGTTTGTGTGTGTGTGTGTTTGTGTGCAGGTATGCATGGTGCATTTAGTCACAGTTAGCCGAGTGTGTCTGTGTGTACTGGCATAGGCTGTGCAATGATTCACAGTGAGTCGTGTGTGTGTTGTGTGCGTGCTGGTAGAGGCTGTACATTTAATCACAGTGAGGTGTCTGTGTGTGATATGTGTGTGTGCTGGTATAGGCTGCGGATTGAGTCACAGTGAGGTGTGTGTGTCTTGGTATAGGCTGCCCATTGAGTCACTGTGATGTGGATGTGTGTGTGTGTGTGCTGCTATAGACTCTGCATTGAGTTACAGTGAGGTGCATGTGTGTGTGTGTGTATGCTGTATAGGCTGTGCATTGAGTCACACTCAGCCATGTGTGTGTGTGTGTGTGTGTGTGTGTATGGTGCTGGCAAAGGCTGTGCATTGAGTCACAGTCAGATGTGTTTGTGTGTGTGTGCTGGTATAGACTGTGCATTGAGTCACAGACAACCATGTGTGTGTGTGTGCATGTGCTGGTATAGGCTTTGCATTGAGTGACAGCTGTGAGTGTGTGTGTGTGTGTGCTGGTATAGAGTGTGCACTGAATCACTGATCTGTGTGTGTGTGTATGTGATGGAATAGACTGTGCATTGACTGACAGTGAGCTGTTCGTGTGTTTGTGTTTGTGTGTGTGTGTCTGCTGTTAGAGCCTGTGCATTGAGTCACAGAGAGCCATGTGTGTTTGAGTGCATGTGAGTGTGCTGGTATAGGCTGTGCACTGAGGCACAGTGAACCACGTTTGTGTGTGCAGGTATAGACTGTGCATTGAGTCACAATCAGCTGTGCGTGTGTGCTTGTGCTGCTACAGGTTGAGTACTGAGTCACAGGTGTGTGTGTGTGTTGATATAGGCTATGGACTGAGTCACATTGAGCCTTCTGTGTGTGTGTGTTTTTGTTTGCAGGTATGGACGGTGCATTGAGTCACAGGGAGCCGTGTGTGTGTGTGTGCTGATATAGTCTGAGCATTGAATCATTGTGAGGTGTGTGTGTGTGTGTGCGCCAGTATAGGCTGTGCACTGAGTCACAGAGAGCCATCTATGTGTTTGTGTGTGTGTGCTGGTATGGACAGTGCATTGAGTAATAGTGAGCCGTGTGTGTGTGTGTTCATGGGTGCTGGTTTAGGCTGTACATTGAGTCACAGTGAGCTGTGTTTGTGTTTCTGTGCTGGTATAGGCTGTGCATTCAGTCACAGTGAGCCCTGTGTGTGTGTGTGTGTTTGTGCTCGTATAGGTTGAGCATTGAGTCAAAGTGAGGTGCTTGTTTGTGTGTGCTGGTATAGTCTGTGCATTGAGTCACAGGGGTGTGTGTTTGTGTGTGTGCACATATAGACTGGACATTGAGCCACAGTGAGCCATGTGTGTGTATGTGTGTATGTGCCAGTATGGACAGTGCATTGAGACACACTGAGCAATGCGTGTGTGTGTGTGTATATGCTGGTATAGACTGTGCATTGAATCACAGTCAGTGGTGTTTGTGTGTGTGTTTGTGCTGGTATAGACTGTGCATTGAGTCACAGTCAGCCATGTGTGTGTGTCTGTATGTGCACACTGGTATAGGATGACCTTTGAGTCACAGTGAGATGTGTATGTGTGTGTGTGCATGCTGGTATAGGCTATGCATTGGGTCAGAGTGTGCTGTGTGTGTGTGTGTGTTGGTACTGACTTTACACTGAGCTACAGGGAACTGTGTGTGTGTGTGTGTGCTTGTATAGAATGTGCATTGAATAACAGTGAGGTGTTCATGTGTGTGTGTGTGCTGGTATAGGCTGTGCACTGAGTCACACTGAGCCGTGTGTGTGTGTGTGTGTGTGTGTGTGTGCAGGTATGGATGGTGCATTGAGTCACAGTGAGCTGTGTGTGTGTATGTGTGTATGTGCCGGTATGGACAGTGCATTGAGACACACTGAGCAGTGTGTGTGTGTGTATGTATATGCTGGTATAGACTGTGCATTGAATCACAGTCAGTAGAGTTTGCGTGTGTGTTTGTGCTGGTATAGACTGTGCATTGAGTCACAGTCAGCCATGTGTGTGTGTCTGTATGTGCCCACTGGTATAGGATGACCTTTGAGTCACAGTGAGATGTGTATGTGTGTGTGTGCATGCTGGTATAGGCTATGCATTGAGTCAGAGTGTGCTGTGTGTGTGTGTGTGCTGGTACTGACTTTACACTGAGCTACAGGGAACTGTGTGTGTGTGTGTGTGTGCTTGTATAGAATGTGCATTGAATAACAGTGAGGTGTTCATGTGTGTGTGTGTGCTGGTATAGGCTGTGCACTGAGTCACACAGAGCTCTGTGTGTTTGTGTGTGTGTGTGCAGGTATGGATGGTGCATTGAGTCACAGTGAGCTGTGTGTGTGCGTGTGTGTGTGTGCTGATATAGGCTGTACATTGATTCACAGTGAGCTGTGTGTGTGTGTGCGGGTATAGGCTGTGCATTGAGTCAAAGTGAGCTATGTGTGTGTGCTGGCATAGGCGGTGCATTAAGTCACAGTGAGCCGTGTGTGTGTGTGCTGGTAAAGGCTGAGTTTTGAGTCACAGTGAGGTGTGTGTGTTTGTGTGTATGTGCTGGTATGGATGATGCATTGAGTCACAATAAGCTGGACATGTGTTGTTTGTGTGTGTAGGTGCTGGTATAGACTCTGCATTGAGTCAGAGTCAGGTGTGTGTGTGTGCGTGTGTGTGTGTGTGTGCTGGTATAGGCTCTGCATTGAGTCACTGTGAGCTGTGTGTGTGTTTGTGTGTTTGTGCTGGTATAGGCTGTGCATTGAGTCACAGTGACCAGTGCGTGTGTGTTTGTGTGCTGGTATAGGCTGAGCATTGATTCAACGTGAGCTAGGTGTGTGTGCTGGTATAGGAAGTGCAATGAGTCACAGTGAGGTATGTGTGTGTTCAGGTGTGAGCTGTGAAATGAGTCACAGTGAGTCATGTATTTGTGTGTGTTTGTGATGCTATCAGCTGTGCATTGAGTGACAGGTGTGTGTGTGTGTGTGTGTGTGTGTGTGTGCTGGTATAGGCTGCACATGGAGTCACATTGAGCTGTGTGTGTGAGTGTGTGTGCTTATATCGGCTGAGCATTGAGTCACACTGAGCTGTGTGTGTGTGTGCTGGTATAGGCTCTGCACTGAGTCACAGTGAGGTGTGTGTGTGTGTGTGTGTGTTGGTACAGGAAGCAATTTGAGTCACAGTGAGGTATGTGTGTGTGTGTGTGTGCTGCTATAGGCTGTGCATTGAGTCACAGTGAGGTGTGTGTGGTGTGTGCTGGTATAGACCCTGCATTTAGTCACAGTGAGCTGTGTGTGTGTGTGCTGGTATAGTCTGAGCATTGAGTCACAGTGAGGTGCATGTGTGTGTGTGTATGTGCTGTTATGGATGGTGCATTGAGTCACACTGAGAAAAACGTGTGTGTGTGTGTGTGTGTGTATGTGCTCATATAGACTGTTCATTGAGTCATAGTCTGGTGTGTTTGTGTGTGTGTGTGTGCAGGTATAGGCTGGGCATTGAGTCACAGTCAGCGTGTGTGTGATGTGTGTGCACGCTGGTATAGGCTGTGCATTTAGTCACAGAGAGGGGTGTGTGTCTGTGTGCGCTGGTATAGGCTGACCATTGAGTCACAGTGAGGTGTGTGTGTGTGTGGGTGCACGTACTGGTTTAGGCTTTGCACTGAGTCACAGTGAGCTGATTGTGTTTGAGTGGGTGTATGTGTGTGTGTGTGCAGGTATAGGCTGTGTATTGACTCACAGTGAGCCATGTGTGTTTCTGTGTGTGTCTGAGTCTGCTAGCATAGACTGTGCACTGAGTTACATGGAGCCGTGTGTGTGTTGGTATAGACTGTGCATTGAGTCACAGTCAGGTGTGTTTGTGTGTGTGTGTGTGTGTGCTGGTATAGACTATGCATTGATTAACAGTCAACCGTGTGTGTGTGTGTGTTTGTGTGTGTGAATGCACACTGTTATAGGCAGTGCACTGAGTCATAGTAAGGGGTGTGTGTGTTCGTGGGCTGGTATAGGCAGACCAATGAGTGACAGAGAGGTCTGTGTGTGTGTGTGTGCTGGTATAGGCTTGAGGCACAGTGAGCTGTTTGTGGGTGTGTGTGGGCTGGTATAGAGTGTGCACTGAGACACAGACAGCCGTGTGTGTGTGCTGGCATAGACATTTCATTGAGTCACATTAAGCCGTGTGTGTTTGTGTGTAGGTACAGATGGTGCATTGAGTCACAGTGAGCTGTGTGTGTGTGTGTGTGCTGTTAGAGACTGTGCATTGAGGCACAGTCAGCTGTGCATGTGTGTGTATGCGTGTGTGCTGCTCTAGGCTGAGTATTGAGTAACAGTTAGCTGTGTGTGTGAGCTGATATTGGCTGTGGACTCAGTCACATTGAGCCGTCTGTGTGTGTGTGTGTGTGCAGTATGGACGGTGCAATGTGTTACAGGGAACCATGTGTGTGTGTGTGTGTGTGTGCCGGTAGAGACTGTGCATTGAGTCACAGTGAGGGGTGTGTGTGTGTCTGTGTGTGCAGGTATATGCTGAACATTGAGTCACACTGAGGCGTATGTGTGTGTGTGCATGCTGGTATAAGCTTTGCATAGAGTCACAGGTAGCGGTGTGTGTGTGTGTGTATGTGCTGGTATAGACTGTGCATTGAGTCAGAGTGAGCCATGTGTGTGTGTGTTTTCTGGTATAGGCTGTGCATTGAGTCTCAGTGAGCTGTTCATGTGTGTGTGTGTGTGTGTGTGTGCATGTGTGTGTTGGTATAGGCTGTGCACTAAGTCACATGAGCCGTGTGTGTGTGTGCTGGTATAGGCTGCACATTCAGTCACAGTGATGTGTGTGTGTGTGTGTGCTCGTACAGGCTGTGCATTGAGTCACTGTGAGGTGTGTGTGTGAGTGTGCATGTGTGTGCAGGAATAGGCTGGACATTGATTCACAGTGAACTGTGTGTGTGTGTCTTTGTGTGTGCTTGTATAGGCTGTGCATTAAGTCACAGTGAGCTGTGTGTGTGTGTGTGCTGATCTAGGCTGTACATTGAGTCACAGTGAGGTGTGTCTGTGTGTGTGTGTGCTGGTACAGGCTGTGCATTGAGTCACAGTGAGGTGTGTGTGTGATTGTGCATGTGTGTGCAGGTGTAGTCTGGGCATTGAGTCACAGAGTCCTGTGTGTGTTTTTGTGTTGTTAGAGATTGTGGATTGAGTCACAGTGAGCCGTGTGTGTGTGTGTGCATGTGTGTGTTCTGTTATATGATGTGCATTGACTGTCAGTGAGTGGTGTGTGTGTCTGCCTGTGATGGCATAGGCTGTGCATTGAGTCACAGTGAGCCGTGTGTGTGTGTATGTGTGCTGGTATAGGCAGTCCACTGTGTCACAGTAAGCCGTGAATGTGTGTGTGTGTGTGTTTGTAAGTAAGGATGGTGCTTTGAATTACAGTGAGCAGTGTGTGTGTGTGTGTGTGAGTGCTGATATAGGCTGTGCATTGAGTCACAGTCAGCCTTGTGTGTGTGTGTGCACGAGCACTGGTATAGGCTGTTCACTGAGTCACAGTTAGGGGTGTGTGTGTCTCTGTGTGCTGGTATAGGCTTTGCAATGAGTCACAGTGAGGTTTGTGTGTGTGTGTGTGTGCGTGTGCTGTTATAGGCTTGCATTGAGTCATAGTGAGATCTGAGTGTGTGTTTGTGTGCTGGTATAGACAGTGCACTAACTCACAGTGAGCATGTGTGTCTGTGTGATGGAATAGACTGTGCATTGAGTCAGAGTGAGCTGATCATGTGTGTGTGGGGGTGTGTCTGTGTACTGTTACAGACTGTGCATGGAGTCACGGGGAGTAATGTGTGTGTGTGTGCATGTGTGTGTGCTGGTATAGTCTGAGTATTGAGTCACAGTTAGGTGTGATTGTTTGTGCTGGTATAGGTTGTGGACTGAGTCACATTGAGCCATCTTTGTGTGTGTGTGTGTGTGTGCAGGGATGGATGGTGCATTTAGTCACAGGGAGCCGAGTGTTTGTGTGTGTGTGCTGGCATAGGCTGTGCATTGAGTCACAGTGAGCCGTGTGTGTGTGTAATGGTAAAGTCTGAGCATTGAGTCGCAGTGAGGTGTGTGGGTGTATGTGCTGCTTATAGACTGTGCATTGAGTCACATTCAGGTGTGTTTTGTCGTTCTGTGTGCTGGTATAGACTGCATTAAGTCACAGTCAGCCGTGTGTGTGTGTGTGTGTGTGTGTGTGTGTGTGCATGCAGGTATATACTGTGCATTGAGTCACAGTGATGTGTGTGTGTGTGCATGTGTGTGTGCTGGTATACTCTGCATTGAGTCACAGTGAGCCATGTGTGTGTGCTGGCATAAGCTGTGCATTGAGTCATAGTGAGCCATGTGGGGGTGCGCAGGTATAGCCTGTTCATTGATTCACAGTTAGTTGCATGTATGTGTGTGTATGTGCTGCTTGTGGACTGTGCATTGAGGCATAATTAGTTGTGTTTGTTTGTGTCTGCTGGTATAGGCTGAGCACTGAGTCACAGTGAGGTGTGTGTGTGTGTGTCTGTGTGTGTGTGCTGGTATAGAGTGTGCATTGAGTCAGAGTAAGCCATGTGTGTGTGTGTGTGTGTGTGTGTGTGTGTTCTGGTATAGACTGTGCATTGAGTCTCAGTGAGCTGTTCGTCTGTGTGTATCTGTGTTGGTATAGGCTGTACACTGAGTCACATTGAGACGTGTTTGTGTGTGTGTGTGTGTGCGCGCAATGATACAGGCTGCACACTGAGTCAGAATGAGCCGTGTGTTTGTGTGCTTCTATAGGCTGCACATTGAGTCACAGTGAGCTGTATGTGTGAGTGTGTGTGCTGATATAGGCTGAGCATTGAGTCACAGTGAGGTATCGATGTGTGTGTGTACTGGAACAGGCTATGCATTGAGTCACAGTGAAGTGTGTGTGTGAGTGTGTGTATGTGCAAGTATAGGCTTGGAATTGAGTCACAGTGAGCCGTGTGTTTGTGTGCTGGTTTAGGATGTGCATTGACTCACAGTGAGGGGTGTGTGTGTGTGTGTGTGTGTGTGTGTGTGTGTGACGCTACAGAAAGCGCTTTGAGTCACAGCAAGGTATGTGTGTTTGTTGGTATAGGCTGAGCATAGAGTCATAGTGAGGTGTGTGTGTGTGTGTGCTGGTATAGACTCTGCATTGAGTCACAGTCCACCGTGTGTGTGTGAGTGTGTGTCTGTGTGTGCTGCTATAGGCTGACCATTGAGTCACAGTGAGGTGTGTGTGCGTGTGTGTGTGTGTCCTGGTATAGGCTGCCCTTTGAGTCACAGGTATGTGTGGGTGGGTGTGTGCTGGTACATGCTGCGCATTGAGTCACAGGTGTGTGTGTGTGTGTGTGTGTGTGCTGGTGCAGGCTGCACATTGAGTCACAGTGAGGTGTGTGTATGTGCTGGTATGATGGATGGTGCATTGAGTTACACAGAGCCATGTATGTGTGTGTGTATGTGCTGGTATAGACTGCATTGAGTCACAGTCGTGTGTGTGTGAGTGTGTGTGTCTGTGTGCTGTTATAGGCTTTGCATGGAGCCTCAGGGAGCAATGTGTGTGTGTGTGTGTGTGCATGTATGTGTGCTGGTGTAGGCTGAGTATTGAGTCACAGTTAGGTGTGTTTGCATGTGCCGGTATAGGCTGTGGACTGAGTCACATTGAGCCGTCTGTGTGTGTGTGTGTATGTGTGTGCAGGGATAGATGGTGCATTTAGTCAAAGGGAGCCGAGTGTTTGTGTGTGTTTGGTGGTATAGGCTGTATATTGAGTCACAGTGAGCCGTGTGTGTGTGTGTATGTGTGCGTGTTGGCATAGGCTGTGCATTGAGTCACAGTGAGCCGTGTGTGTGTGTGATGGTATAGTCTGAGCATTGAGTCACAATGAGGTGTGTTGTTGTGTTTGCTGCTTATAGACTGTGCATTGAGTCACAGTCAGGTGTGTGTTGTGGTTCTGTGTGCTGGTATAGACTGCATTGAGTCACAGTCAGCCATGTGTGTGTGTGTGTGTGCACAGGTATAGACTGCGCATTGAGTCACAGTGGTGTGTGTGTGCATGTGTGTGTGCTGGTAGAGACTCTGCATTGAGTCACAGTGAGCCATTTGTGTGTGCTGGCATAAGCTGTGCATTGAGTTATAGTGAGCCATATGGGGGTGTGCAGGTATAGCCTGAGCATTGAGTCACAGTGAGTTGCATGTGTGTATGTGTATGTGCTACTTATAGACTGTGCATTGAGTCACAGTCAGGTGTGTCTGTGTCTGTGTGTGCTGGTATAGTCTGTGCACTGAGTCACAGTGAGCTGTGTTTCTTTGTGTGTGCTGGTATAGGCTGAGCATGGAGTCACAGTGAAGTGTGTGTGTGTGTGTGTGCAGGTATAGGCTGTGCATTGAGTCACAGTGAGCCATGCATGTGTGTGTGTGTGTGCTGATATAGGCTGAGCATTGAGTCAGAGTGAGCTGTGTGTGTGTATGTGTGTATGTGCTGGTATGGATGGTGCATTGAGACACACTTAGCACTGTGTGTGTGTGTGCATGTGTGTGTGTGTGTGCTGGTACAGGCTCTGCATTGAGTCACTGTGAGATGTTTGTGTGTTTGTGTGTTTGTGCTGGTATAGGCTGTTCATTGAGTCACAGTGACATGTGTGTGTGTGTGTGTGCGTGTGTGTGTGTGTGTGCTGGTATAGGCTGAGCATTGAGTTATAGTGAGCTATGTGTGTGTGCTGGTATAGGCATATCATTGAGTCACAGTGAGGTGTGTGTGTGAGTGTGTGTTCATGAATGAATTGTGAAATGAGTCACAGTGAGTCATGTATTTGTGTGTGTTTGTACTGCTATCGGCTGTGCACTGAGTGACAGGTGTGTGTGTGTTTGTGTGTGCTGGTATAGGCTGCACATTGAGTCAAAGTGATATGTGTGTGTGTGTGTGTGTGTGTGTGTGTGTGTGCTGGTATAGAATATTCATTGAGTCACAGGGAGCCGTGTGTGTGTGTGCGTGTTTGTGTGTCCTGGTATAGAATCTGCATTGAGTCACCATGAGCCATGTGTGTGTGCTGGCATAGGCTATGCATTGAGTCGCAGTGAGCCTTGTTTGTGTGTGCTTTTATAGTCTGAGCATTGAGTCACAGCGTGGTGTCTGTGTGTGTGTGTGTGTGTGTATGTGTATGATGGTATAGATGGTGCATTCAGTCACCCTGAGCCATGCGTGTGTATGTGTGTGTGTGTGTGTGCTGCTATTGGCTGAGCACTGAGTCACAGTTATGTTTGTGTGTGTGTGGTGATATGAGCATTGCATTGAGTCACAATTAGGGTTATGTCTGTCTGTGTGTGTGTGCTGCTGTAGGCTGAGCATTGAGTCACAGTTAGGTGTGTGTGTGTGTTCTGGTATAGGCTGTGCACCGAGGCACACTGAGCCGTCATTGTGTGTTTGTGTGTGTGTGTGTTTGTGTGCAGGTATGCATGGTGCATTTAGTCACAGTTAGCCGAGTGTGTCTGTGTGTACTGGCATAGGCTGTGCAATGATTCACAGTGAGTCGTGTGTGTGTTGTGTGCGTGCTGGTAGAGGCTGTGCATTTAATCACAGTGAGGTGTCTGTGTGTGATATGTGTGTGTGCTGGTATAGGCTGCGGATTGAGTCACAGTGAGGTGTGTGTGTCTTGGTATAGGCTGCCCATTGAGTCACTGTGATGTGGATGTGTGTGTGTGTGTGCTGCTATAGACTCTGCATTGAGTTACAGTGAGGTGCATGTGTGTGTGTGTGTATGCTGTATAGGCTGTGCATTGAGTCACACTCAGCCATGTGTGTGTGTGTGTGTGTGTGTGTGTATGGTGCTGGCAAAGGCTGTGCATTGAGTCACAGTCAGATGTGTTTGTGTGTGTGTGCTGGTATAGACTGTGCATTGAGTCACAGACAACCATGTGTGTGTGTGTGCATGTGCTGGTATAGGCTTTGCATTGAGTGACAGCTGTGAGTGTGTGTGTGTGTGTGCTGGTATAGAGTGTGCACTGAATCACTGATCTGTGTGTGTGTGTATGTGATGGAATAGACTGTGCATTGACTGACAGTGAGCTGTTCGTGTGTTTGTGTTTGTGTGTGTGTGTCTGCTGTTAGAGCCTGTGCATTGAGTCACAGAGAGCCATGTGTGTTTGAGTGCATGTGAGTGTGCTGGTATAGGCTGTGCACTGAGGCACAGTGAACCACGTTTGTGTGTGCAGGTATAGACTGTGCATTGAGTCACAATCAGCTGTGCGTGTGTGCTTGTGCTGCTACAGGTTGAGTACTGAGTCACAGGTGTGTGTGTGTGTTGATATAGGCTATGGACTGAGTCACATTGAGCCTTCTGTGTGTGTGTGTTTTTGTTTGCAGGTATGGACGGTGCATTGAGTCACAGGGAGCCGTGTGTGTGTGTGTGCTGATATAGTCTGAGCATTGAATCATTGTGAGGTGTGTGTGTGTGTGTGTGTGTGTGTGTGCCAGTATAGGCTGTGCACTGAGTCACAGAGAGCCATCTATGTGTTTGTGTGTGTGTGCTGGTATGGACAGTGCATTGAGTAATAGTGAGCCGTGTGTGTGTGTGTTCATGGGTGCTGGTTTAGGCTGTACATTGAGTCACAGTGAGCTGTGTTTGTGTTTCTGTGCTGGTATAGGCTGTGCATTCAGTCACAGTGAGCCCTGTGTGTGTGTGTGTGTTTGTGCTCGTATAGGTTGAGCATTGAGTCAAAGTGAGGTGCTTGTTTGTGTGTGCTGGTATAGTCTGTGCATTGAGTCACAGGGGTGTGTGTTTGTGTGTGTGCACATATAGACTGGACATTGAGCCACAGTGAGCCATGTGTGTGTATGTGTGTATGTGCCAGTATGGACAGTGCATTGAGACACACTGAGCAATGCGTGTGTGTGTGTGTATATGCTGGTATAGACTGTGCATTGAATCACAGTCAGTGGTGTTTGTGTGTGTGTTTGTGCTGGTATAGACTGTGCATTGAGTCACAGTCAGCCATGTGTGTGTGTCTGTATGTGCACACTGGTATAGGATGACCTTTGAGTCACAGTGAGATGTGTATGTGTGTGTGTGCATGCTGGTATAGGCTATGCATTTAGTCACAGAGAGGGGTGTGTGTCTGTGTGCGCTGGTATAGGCTGACGATTGAGTCACAGTGAGGTGTGTGTGTGTGTGGGTGCACGTACTGGTTTAGGCTTTGCACTGAGTCACAGTGAGCTGATTGTGTTTGAGTGGGTGTATGTGTGTGTGTGTGCAGGTATAGGCTGTGTATTGACTCACAGTGAGCCATGTGTGTTTCTGTGTGTGTCTGAGTCTGCTAGCATAGACTGTGCACTGAGTTACATGGAGCCGTGTGTGTGTTGGTATAGACTGTGCATTGTGTCACAGTCAGGTGTGTTTGTGTGTGTGTGTGTGTGCTGGTATAGACTATGCATTGATTAACAGTCAACCGTGTGTGTGTGTGTGTTTGTGTGTGTGAATGCACACTGTTATAGGCAGTGCACTGAGTCATAGTAAGGTTTGTGTGTGTTCGTGGGCTGGTATAGGCAGACCAATGAGTGACAGAGAGGTCTGTGTGTGTTTGTGTGCTGGTATAGGCTTGAGGCACAGTGAGCTGTTTGTGGGTGTGTGTGGGCTGGTATAGAGTGTGCACTGAGACACAGACAGCCGTGTGTGTGTGTGTGTGTTTGTGTGTGTGCCGGCATAGACATTTCATTGAGTCACATTAAACCGTGTGTGTGTGTGTGTAGGTACAGATGGTGCATTGAGTCACAGTGAGCTGTGTGTGTGTGTGTGCTGTTAGAGACTGTGCATTGAGTCACAGTCAGCTGTGCATGTGTGTGTATGTGTGTGTGCTGCTCTAGGCTGAGTATTGAGTAACAGTTAGCTGTGTGTCTGTGCTGATATTGGCTGTGGACTCAGTCACATTGAGCCGTCTGTGTGTGTGTGTGTGTGCAGTATGGACGGTGCAATGTGTTACAGGGAGCCGTGTGTGTGTGTGTGTGTGTGCCGGTAGAGACTGTGCATTGAGTCACAGTGAGAGGTGTGTGTGTGTCTGTGTGTGCAGGTATATGCTGAACATTGAGTCACACTGAGGTGTATGTGTGTGTGTGCATGCTGGTATAAGCTTTGCATAGAGTCACAGGTAGCGGTGTGTGTGTGTGTGTATGTGCTGGTATAGACTGTGCATTGAGTCAGAGTGAGCCATGTGTGTGTGTGTTTTCTGGTATAGGCTGTGCATTGAGTCTCAGTGAGCTGTTCATGTGTGTGTGTGTGTGTGTGTGCATGTGTGTGTTGGTATAGGCTGTGCACTAAGTCACATGAGCCGTGTGTGTGTGTGCTGGTATAGGCTGCACATTCAGTCACAGTGATGTGTGTGTGTGTGTGTGTGCTCGTACAGGCTGTGCATTGAGTCACTGTGAGGTGTGTGTGTGAGTGTGCATGTGTGTGCAGGAATAGGCTGGACATTGATTCACAGTGAACTGTGTGTGTGTGTCTTTGTGTGTGCTTGTATAGGCTGTGCATTAAGTCACAGTGAGCTGTGTGTGTGTGTGTGCTGATCTAGGCTGTACATTGAGTCACAGTGAGGTGTGTCTGTGTGTGTGTGTGCTGGTACAGGCTGTGCATTGAGTCACAGTGAGGTGTGTGTGTGATTGTGCATGTGTGTGCAGGTGTAGTCTGGTCATTGAGTCACAGAGTCCTGTGTGTGTTTTTGTGTTGTTAGAGATTGTGGATTGAGTCACAGTGAGCCGTGTGTGTGTGTGTGCATGTGTGTGTTCTGTTATATGATGTGCATTGAGTGTCAGTGAGTGGTGTGTGTGTCTGCCTGTGATGGCATAGGCTGTGCATTGAGTCACAGTGAGCCGTGTGTGTGTGTATGTGTGCTGGTATAGGCAGTCCACTGTGTCACAGTAAGCCATGAATGTGTGTGTGTGTGTGTTTGTAAGTAAGGATGGTGCTTTGAATTACAGTGAGCAGTGTGTGTGTGTGTGTGAGTGCTGATATAGGCTGTGCATTGAGTCACAGTCAGCCTTGTGTGTGTGTGTGCACGAGCACTGGTATAGGCTGTTCACTGAGTCACAGTTAGGGGTGTGTGTGTCTCTGTGTGCTGGTATAGGCTTTGCAATGAGTCACAGTGAGGTTTGTGTGTGTGTGTGTGCGTGTGCTGTTATAGGCTTGCATTGAGTCATAGTGAGATCTGAGTGTGTGTTTGTGTGCTGCTATAGACAGTGCACTAACTCACAGTGAGCATGTGTGTTTGTGTGATGGAATAGACTGTGCATTGAGTCAGAGTGAGCTGATCATGTGTGTGTGGGGGGGTGTCTGTGTACTGTTACAGACTGTGCATGGAGTCACGGGGAGTAATGTGTGTGTGTGTGCATGTGTGTGTGCTGGTATAGTCTGAGTATTGAGTCACAGTTAGGTGTGATTGTTTGTGCCGGTATAGGTTGTGGACTGAGTCACATTGAGCCATCTTTGTGTGTGTGTGTGTGTGTGCAGGGATGGATGGTGCATTTAGTCACAGGGAGCCGAGGGTTTGTGTGTGTGTGCTGGCATAGGCTGTGCATTGAGTCACAGTGAGCCGTGTGTGTGTGTAATGGTAAAGTCTGAGCATTGAGTCGCAGTGAGGTGTGTGGGTGTATGTGCTGCTTATAGACTGTGCATTGAGTCACATTCAGGTGTGTTTTGTCGTTCTGTGTGCTGGTATAGACTGCATTAAGTCACAGTCAGCCGTGTGTGTGTGTGTGTGTGTGTGTGTGTGCATGCAGGTATATACTGTGCATTGAGTCACAGTGGTGTGTGTGTGTGTGCATGTGTGTGTGCTGGTATACTCTGCATTGAGTCACAGTGAGCCATGTGTGTGTGCTGGCATAAGCTGTGCATTGAGTCATAGTGAGCCGTGTGGGGGTGCGCAGGTATAGCCTGTTCATTGATTCACAGTTAGTTGCATGTATGTGTGTGTATGTGCTGCTTGTGGACTGTGCATTGAGGCATAGTTAGTTGTGTTTGTTTGTGTCTGCTGGTATAGGCTGAGCACTGAGTCACAGTGAGGTGTGTGTGTGTGTGTCTGTGTGTGTGTGCTGGTATAGACTGTGCATTGAGTCAGAGTAAGCCATGTGTGTGTGTGTGTGTGTGTGTGTGTGTGTTCTGGTATAGACTGTGCATTGAGTCTCAGTGAGCTGTTCGTCTGTGTGTATCTGTGTTGGTATAGGCTGTACACTGAGTCACATTGAGACGTGTTTGTGTGTGTGTGTGTGTGCGCGCAATGATACAGGCTGCACACTGAGTCAGAATGAGCCGTGTGTTTGTGTGCTTCTATAGGCTGCACATTGAGTCACAGTGAGCTGTATGTGTGAGTGTGTGTGCTGATATAGGCTGAGCATTGAGTCACAGTGAGGTATCGATGTGTGTGTGTACTGGAACAGGCTATGCATTGAGTCACAGTGAAGTGTGTGTGTGAGTGTGTGTATGTGCAAGTATAGGCTTGGAATTGAGTCACAGTGAGCCGTGTGTTTGTGTGCTGGTTTAGGATGTGCATTGACTCACAGTGAGGGGTGTGTGTGTGTGTGTGTGTGTGTGTGTGACGCTACAGAAAGCGCTTTGAGTCACAGCAAGGTATGTGTGTTTGTTGGTATAGGCTGAGCATAGAGTCATAGTGAGGTGTGTGTGTGTGTGTGCTGGTATAGACTCTGCATTGAGTCACAGTCCACCGTGTGTGTGTGAGTGTGTGTCTGTGTGTGCTGCTATAGGCTGACCATTGAGTCACAGTGAGGTGTGTGTGCGTGTGTGTGTGTGTCCTGGTATAGGCTGCCCTTTGAGTCACAGGTATGTGTGGGTGGGTGTGTGCTGGTACATGCTGCGCATTGAGTCACAGGTGTGTGTGTGTGTGTGTGTGTGTGCTGGTGCAGGCTGCACATTGAGTCACAGTGAGGTGTGTGTATGTGCTGGTATGATCGATGGTGCATTGAGTTACACAGAGCCATGTATGTGTGTGTGTATGTGCTGGTATAGACTGCATTGAGTCACAGTCGTGTGTGTGTGAGTGTGTGTGTCTGTGTGCTGTTATAGGCTTTGCATGGAGCCTCAGGGAGCAATGTGTGTGTGTGTGTGTGTGCATGTATGTGTGCTGGTGTAGGCTGAGTATTGAGTCACAGTTAGGTGTGTTTGCATGTGCCGGTATAGGCTGTGGACTGAGTCACATTGAGCCGTCTGTGTGTGTGTGTGTATGTGTGTGCAGGGATAGATGGTGCATTTAGTCAAAGGGAGCCGAGTGTTTGTGTGTGTTTGGTGGTATAGGCTGTATATTGAGTCACAGTGAGCCGTGTGTGTGTGTGTATGTGTGCGTGTTGGCATAGGCTGTGCATTGAGTCACAGTGAGCCGTGTGTGTGTGTGATGGTATAGTCTGAGCATTGAGTCACAATGAGGTGTGTTGTTGTGTTTGCTGCTTATAGACTGTGCATTGAGTCACAGTCAGGTGTGTGTTGTGGTTCTGTGTGCTGGTATAGACTGCATTGAGTCACAGTCAGCCATGTGTGTGTGTGTGTGTGCACAGGTATAGACTGCGCATTGAGTCACAGTGGTGTGTGTGTGCATGTGTGTGTGCTGGTAGAGACTCTGCATTGAGTCACAGTGAGCCATTTGTGTGTGCTGGCATAAGCTGTGCATTGAGTTATAGTGAGCCATATGGGGGTGTGCAGGTATAGCCTGAGCATTGAGTCACAGTGAGTTGCATGTGTGTATGTGTATGTGCTACTTATAGACTGTGCATTGAGTCACAGTCAGGTGTGTCTGTGTCTGTGTGTGCTGGTATAGTCTGTGCACTGAGTCACAGTGAGCTGTGTTTCTTTGTGTGTGCTGGTATAGGCTGAGCATGGAGTCACAGTGAAGTGTGTGTGTGTGTGTGTGCAGGTATAGGCTGTGCATTGAGTCACAGTGAGCCATGCATGTGTGTGTGTGTGTGCTGATATAGGCTGAGCATTGAGTCAGAGTGAGCTGTGTGTGTGTATGTGTGTATGTGCTGGTATGGATGGTGCATTGAGACACACTTAGCACTGTGTGTGTGTGTGCATGTGTGTGTGTGTGTGCTGGTACAGGCTCTGCATTGAGTCACTGTGAGAAGTTTGTGTGTTTGTGTGTTTGTGCTGGTATAGGCTGTTCATTGAGTCACAGTGACATGTGTGTGTGTGTGTGTGCGTGTGTGTGTGTGTGTGCTGGTATAGGCTGAGCATTGAGTTATAGTGAGCTATGTGTGTGTGCTGGTATAGGCATATCATTGAGTCACAGTGAGGTGTGTGTGTGAGTGTGTGTTCATGAATGAATTGTGAAATGAGTCACAGTGAGTCATGTATTTGTGTGTGTTTGTACTGCTATCGGCTGTGCACTGAGTGACAGGTGTGTGTGTGTTTGTGTGTGCTGGTATAGGCTGCACATTGAGTCAAAGTGATATGTGTGTGTGTGTGTGTGTGTGTGTGTGCTGGTATAGAATATTCATTGAGTCACAGGGAGCCGTGTGTGTGTGTGCGTGTTTGTGTGTCCTGGTATAGAATCTGCATTGAGTCACCATGAGCCATGTGTGTGTGCTGGCATAGGCTATGCATTGAGTCGCAGTGAGCCTTGTTTGTGTGTGCTTTTATAGTCTGAGCATTGAGTCACAGCGTGGTGTCTGTGTGTGTGTGTGTGTGTATGTGTATGATGGTATAGATGGTGCATTCAGTCACCCTGAGCCATGCGTGTGTATGTGTGTGTGTGTGTGTGCTGCTATTGGCTGAGCACTGAGTCACAGTTATGTTTGTGTGTGTGTGGTGATATGAGCATTGCATTGAGTCACAATTAGGGTTATGTCTGTCTGTGTGTGTGTGCTGCTGTAGGCTGAGCATTGAGTCACAGTTAGGTGTGTGTGTGTGTTCTGGTATAGGCTGTGCACCGAGGCACACTGAGCCGTCATTGTGTGTTTGTGTGTGTGTGTGTTTGTGTGCAGGTATGCATGGTGCATTTAGTCACAGTTAGCCGAGTGTGTCTGTGTGTACTGGCATAGGCTGTGCAATGATTCACAGTGAGTCGTGTGTGTGTTGTGTGCGTGCTGGTAGAGGCTGTGCATTTAATCACAGTGAGGTGTCTGTGTGTGATATGTGTGTGTGCTGGTATAGGCTGCGGATTGAGTCACAGTGAGGTGTGTGTGTCTTGGTATAGGCTGCCCATTGAGTCACTGTGATGTGGATGTGTGTGTGTGTGTGCTGCTATAGACTCTGCATTGAGTTACAGTGAGGTGCATGTGTGTGTGTGTGTATGCTGTATAGGCTGTGCATTGAGTCACACTCAGCCATGTGTGTGTGTGTGTGTGTGTGTGTGTGTGTGTGTGTGTATGGTGCTGGCAAAGGCTGTGCATTGAGTCAGAGTCAGATGTGTTTGTGTGTGTGTGCTGGTATAGACTGTGCATTGAGTCACAGACAACCATGTGTGTGTGTGTGCATGTGCTGGTATAGGCTTTGCATTGAGTGACAGCTGTGAGTGTGTGTGTGTGTGTGCTGGTATAGAGTGTGCACTGAATCACTGATCTGTGTGTGTGTGTATGTGATGGAATAGACTGTGCATTGACTGACAGTGAGCTGTTCGTGTGTTTGTGTTTGTGTGTGTGTGTCTGCTGTTAGAGCCTGTGCATTGAGTCACAGAGAGCCATGTGTGTTTGAGTGCATGTGAGTGTGCTGGTATAGGCTGTGCACTGAGGCACAGTGAACCACGTTTGTGTGTGCAGGTATAGACTGTGCATTGAGTCACAATCAGCTGTGCGTGCGTGCTTGTGCTGCTACAGGTTGAGTACTGAGTCACAGGTGTGTGTGTGTGTTGATATAGGCTATGGACTGAGTCACATTGAGCCTTCTGTGTGTGTGTGTTTTTGTTTGCAGGTATGGACGGTGCATTGAGTCACAGGGAGCCGTGTGTGTGTGTGTGCTGATATAGTCTGAGCATTGAATCATTGTGAGGTGTGTGTGTGTGTGTGTGTGTGTGTGCCACTATAGGCTGTGCACTGAGTCACAGAGAGCCATCTATGTGTTTGTGTGTGTGTGCTGGTATGGACAGTGCATTGAGTAATAGTGAGCCGTGTGTGTGTGTGTTCATGGGTGCTGGTTTAGGCTGTACATTGAGTCACAGTGAGCTGTGTTTGTGTTTCTGTGCTGGTATAGGCTGTGCATTCAGTCACAGTGAGCCCTGTGTGTGTGTGTGTGTTTGTGCTCGTATAGGTTGAGCATTGAGTCAAAGTGAGGTGCTTGTTTGTGTGTGCTGGTATAGTCTGTGCATTGAGTCACAGGGGTGTGTGTTTGTGTGTGTGCACATATAGACTGGACATTGAGCCACAGTGAGCCATGTGTGTGTATGTGTGTATGTGCCAGTATGGACAGTGCATTGAGACACACTGAGCAATGCGTGTGTGTGTGTGTATATGCTGGTATAGACTGTGCATTGAATCACAGTCAGTGGTGTTTGTGTGTGTGTTTGTGCTGGTATAGACTGTGCATTGAGTCACAGTCAGCCATGTGTGTGTGTCTGTATGTGCACACTGGTATAGGATGACCTTTGAGTCACAGTGAGATGTGTATGTGTGTGTGTGCATGCTGGTATAGGCTATGCATTTAGTCACAGAGAGGGGTGTGTGTCTGTGTGCGCTGGTATAGGCTGACGATTGAGTCACAGTGAGGTGTGTGTGTGTGTGTGGGTGCACGTACTGGTTTAGGCTTTGCACTGAGTCACAGTGAGCTGATTGTGTTTGAGTGGGTGTATGTGTGTGTGTGTGTGCAGGTATAGGCTGTGTATTGACTCACAGTGAGCCATGTGTGTTTCTGTGTGTGTCTGAGTCTGCTAGCATAGACTGTGCACTGAGTTACATGGAGCCGTGTGTGTGTTGGTATAGACTGTGCATTGAGTCACAGTCAGGTGTGTTTGTGTGTGTGTGTGTGTGCTGGTATAGACTATGCATTGATTAACAGTCAACCGTGTGTGTGTGTGTGTTTGTGTGTGTGAATGCACACTGTTATAGGCAGTGCACTGAGTCATAGTAAGGTGTGTGTGTGTTCGTGGGCTGGTATAGGCAGACCAATGAGTGACAGAGAGGTCTGTGTGTGTTTGTGTGCTGGTATAGGCTTGAGGCACAGTGAGCTGTTTGTGGGTGTGTGTGGGCTGGTATAGAGTGTGCACTGAGACACAGACAGCCGTGTGTGTGTGTGTGTGTGTGTGTGTGTGTGCCGGCATAGACATTTCATTGAGTCACATTAAACCGTGTGTGTGTGTGTGTAGATACAGATGGTGCATTGAGTCACAGTGAGCTGTGTGTGTGTGTGTGCTGTTAGAGACTGTGCATTGAGTCACAGTCAGCTGTGCATGTGTGTGTATGTGTGTGTGCTGCTCTAGGCTGAGTATTGAGTAACAGTTAGCTGTGTGTCTGTGCTGATATTGGCTGTGGACTCAGTCACATTGAGCCGTCTGTGTGTGTGTGTGTGTGCAGTATGGACGGTGCAATGTGTTACAGGGAGCCGTGTGTGTGTGTGTGTGTGTGCCGGTAGAGACTGTGCATTGAGTCACAGTGAGAGGTGTGTGTGTGTCTGTGTGTGCAGGTATATGCTGAACATTGAGTCACACTGAGGTGTATGTGTGTGTGTGCATGCTGGTATAAGCTTTGCATAGAGTCACAGGTAGCGGTGTGTGTGTGTGTGTATGTGCTGGTATAGACTGTGCATTGAGTCAGAGTGAGCCATGTGTGTGTGTGTTTTCTGGTATAGGCTGTGCATTGAGTCTCAGTGAGCTGTTCATGTGTGTGTGTGTGTGTGTGTGCATGTGTGTGTTGGTATAGGCTGTGCACTAAGTCACATGAGCCGTGTGTGTGTGTGCTGGTATAGGCTGCACATTCAGTCACAGTGATGTGTGTGTGTGTGTGTGTGCTCGTACAGGCTGTGCATTGAGTCACTGTGAGGTGTGTGTGTGAGTGTGCATGTGTGTGCAGGAATAGGCTGGACATTGATTCACAGTGAACTGTGTGTGTGTGTCTTTGTGTGTGCTTGTATAGGCTGTGCATTAAGTCACAGTGAGCTGTCTGTGTGTGTGTGCTGATCTAGGCTGTACATTGAGTCACAGTGAGGTGTGTCTGTGTGTGTGTGTGCTGGTACAGGCTGTGCATTGAGTCACAGTGAGGTGTGTGTGTGATTGTGCATGTGTGTGCAGGTGTAGTCTGGTCATTGAGTCACAGAGTCCTGTGTGTGTTTTTGTGTTGTTAGAGATTGTGGATTGAGTCACAGTGAGCCGTGTGTGTGTGTGTGCATGTGTGTGTTCTGTTATATGATGTGCATTGAGTGTCAGTGAGTGGTGTGTGTGTCTGCCTGTGATGGCATAGGCTGTGCATTGAGTCACAGTGAGCCGTGTGTGTGTGTATGTGTGCTGGTATAGGCAGTCCACTGTGTCACAGTAAGCCATGAATGTGTGTGTGTGTGTGTTTGTAAGTAAGGATGGTGCTTTGAATTACAGTGAGCAGTGTGTGTGTGTGTGTGAGTGCTGATATAGGCTGTGCATTGAGTCACAGTCAGCCTTGTGTGTGTGTGTGCACGAGCACTGGTATAGGCTGTTCACTGAGTCACAGTTAGGGGTGTGTGTGTCTCTGTGTGCTGGTATAGGCTTTGCAATGAGTCACAGTGAGGTTTGTGTGTGTGTGTGTGCGTGTGCTGTTATAGGCTTGCATTGAGTCATAGTGAGATCTGAGTGTGTGTTTGTGTGCTGGTATAGACAGTGCACTAACTCACAGTGAGCATGTGTGTTTGTGTGATGGAATAGACTGTGCATTGAGTCAGAGTGAGCTGATCATGTGTGTGTGGGGGGGTGTCTGTGTACTGTTACAGACTGTGCATGGAGTCACGGGGAGTAATGTGTGTGTGTGTGCATGTGTGTGTGCTGGTATAGTCTGAGTATTGAGTCACAGTTAGGTGTGATTGTTTGTGCCGGTATAGGTTGTGGACTGAGTCACATTGAGCCATCTTTGTGTGTGTGTGTGTGTGTGCAGGGATGGATGGTGCATTTAGTCACAGGGAGCCGAGTGTTTGTGTGTGTGTGCTGGCATAGGCTGTGCATTGAGTCACAGTGAGCCGTGTGTGTGTGTAATGGTAAAGTCTGAGCATTGAGTCGCAGTGAGGTGTGTGGGTGTATGTGCTGCTTATAGACTGTGCATTGAGTCACATTCAGGTGTGTTTTGTCGTTCTGTGTGCTGGTATAGACTGCATTAAGTCACAGTCAGCCGTGTGTGTGTGTGTGTGTGTGTGTGTGCATGCAGGTATATACTGTGCATTGAGTCACAGTGGTGTGTGTGTGTGTGCATGTGTGTGTGCTGGTATACTCTGCATTGAGTCACAGTGAGCCATGTGTGTGTGCTGGCATAAGCTGTGCATTGAGTCATAGTGAGCCGTGTGGGGGTGCGCAGGTATAGCCTGTTCATTGATTCACAGTTAGTTGCATGTATGTGTGTGTATGTGCTGCTTGTGGACTGTGCATTGAGGCATAGTTAGTTGTGTTTGTTTGTGTCTGCTGGTATAGGCTGAGCACTGAGTCACAGTGAGGTGTGTGTGTGTGTGTCTGTGTGTGTGTGCTGGTATAGACTGTGCATTGAGTCAGAGTAAGCCATGTGTGTGTGTGTGTGTGTGTGTGTGTGTGTTCTGGTATAGACTGTGCATTGAGTCTCAGTGAGCTGTTCGTCTGTGTGTATCTGTGCTGGTATAGGCTGTACACTGAGTCACATTGAGACGTGTTTGTGTGTGTGTGTGTGTGCGCGCAATGATACAGGCTGCACACTGAGTCAGAATGAGCCGTGTGTTTGTGTGCTTCTATAGGCTGCACATTGAGTCACAGTGAGCTGTATGTGTGAGTGTGTGTGCTGATATAGGCTGAGCATTGAGTCACAGTGAGGTATCGATGTGTGTGTGTACTGGAACAGGCTATGCATTGAGTCACAGTGAAGTGTGTGTGTGAGTGTGTGTATGTGCAAGTATAGGCTTGGAATTGAGTCACAGTGAGCCGTGTGTTTGTGTGCTGGTTTAGGATGTGCATTGACTCACAGTGAGGGGTGTGTGTGTGTGTGTGTGTGTGTGTGTGTGTGTGTGACGCTACAGAAAGCGCTTTGAGTCACAGCAAGGTATGTGTGTTTGTTGGTATAGGCTGAGCATAGAGTCATAGTGAGGTGTGTGTGTGTGTGTGCTGGTATAGACTCTGCATTGAGTCACAGTCCACCGTGTGTGTGTGAGTGTGTGTCTGTGTGTGCTGCTATAGGCTGACCATTGAGTCACAGTGAGGTGTGTGTGCGTGTGTGTGTGTGTCCTGGTATAGGCTGCCCTTTGAGTCACAGGTATGTGTGGGTGGGTGTGTGCTGGTACATGCTGCGCATTGAGTCACAGGTGTGTGTGTGTGTGTGTGTGTGTGTGCTGGTGCAGGCTGCACATTGAGTCACAGTGAGGTGTGTGTATGTACTGGTATGATCGATGGTGCATTGAGTTACACAGAGCCATGTATGTGTGTGTGTATGTGCTGGTATAGACTGCATTGAGTCACAGTCGTGTGTGTGTGAGTGTGTGTGTCTTTGTGCTGTTATAGGCTTTGCATGGAGCCACAGGGAGCAATGTGTGTGTGTGTGTGTGTGCATGTATGTGTGCTGGTGTAGGCTGAGTATTGAGTCACAGTTAGGTGTGTTTGCATGTGCCGGTATAGGCTGTGGACTGAGTCACATTGAGCCGTCTGTGTGTGTGTGTGTATGTGTGTGCAGGGATAGATGGTGCATTTAGTCAAAGGAAGCCGAGTGTTTGTGTGTGTTTGGTGGTATAGGCTGTATATTGAGTCACAGTGAGCCGTGTGTGTGTGTGTATGTGTGCGTGTTGGCATAGGCTGTGCATTGAGTCACAGTGAGCCGTGTGTGTGTGTGATGGTATAGTCTGAGCATTGAGTCACAATGAGGTGTGTTGTTGTGTTTGCTGCTTATAGACTGTGCATTGAGTCACAGTCAGGTGTGTGTTGTGGTTCTGTGTGCTGGTATAGACTGCATTGAGTCACAGTCAGCCATGTGTGTGTGTGTGTGTGCACAGGTATAGACTGCACATTGAGTCACAGTGGTGTGTGTGTGCATGTGTGTGTGCTGGTAGAGACTCTGCATTGAGTCACAGTGAGCCATTTGTGTGTGCTGGCATAAGCTGTGCATTGAGTTATAGTGAGCCATATGGGGGTGTGCAGGTATAGACTGAGCATTGAGTCACAGTGAGTTGCATGTGTGTATGTGTATGTGCTACTTATAGACTGTGCATTGAGTCACAGTCAGGTGTGTCTGTGTCTGTGTGTGCTGGTATAGTCTGTGCACTGAGTCACAGTGAGCTGTGTTTCTTTGTGTGTGCAGGTATAGGCTGTGCATTGAGTCACGGTGAGCCATGCATGTGTGTGTGTGTGTGCTGATATAGGCTGAGCATTGAGTCAGAGTGAGCTGTGTGTGTGTATGTGTGTATGTGCTGGTATGGATGGTGCATTGAGACACACTTAGCACTGTGTGTGTGTGTGCATGTGTGTGTGTGTGTGCTGGTACAGGCTCTGCATTGAGTCACTGTGAGATGTTTGTGTGTTTGTGTGTTTGTGCTGGTATAGGCTGTTCATTGAGTCACAGTGACATGTGTGTGTGTGTGTGTGTGTGTGTGTGTGCTGGTATAGGCTGAGCATGGAGTTATAGTGAGCTATGTGTGTGTGCTGGTATAGGCATATCATTGAGTCACAGTGAGGTGTGTGTGTGAGTGTGTGTTCATGAATGAATTGTGAAATGAGTCACAGTGAGTCATGTATTTGTGTGTGTTTGTACTGCTATCGGCTGTGCACTGAGTGACAGGTGTGTGTGTGTTTGTGTGTGCTGGTATAGGCTGCACATTGAGTCAAAGTGATATGTGTGTGTGTGTGTGTGTGTGTGTGTGTGTGTGCTGGTATAGAATATTCATTGAGTCACAGGGAGCCGTATGTGTGTGTGCGTGTTTGTGTGTCCTGGTATAAAATCTGCATTGAGTCACCGTGAGCCATGTGTGTGTACTGGCATAGGCTATGCATTGAGTCGCAGTGAGCCTTGTTTGTGTGTGCTTTTATAGTCTGAGCATTGAGTCACAGCGTGGTGTCTGTGTGTGTGTGTGTGTGTGTTTGTATGTGTATGATGGTATAGATGGTGCATTCAGTCACCCTGAGCCATGCGTGTGTATGTGTGTGTGTGTGTGCTGCTATAGGCTGAGCACTGAGTCACAGTTATGTTTGTGTGTGTGTGGTGATAAGAGCATTGCATTTAGTCACAATTAGGGTTATGTCTGTCTGTGTGTGTGTGCTGCTGTAGGCTGAGCATTGAGTCACAGTTAGGTGTGTGTGTGTGTTCTGGTATAGGCTGTGCACCGAGGCACACTGAGCCGTCACTGTGTGTTTGTGTGTGTGTGTGTTTGTGTGCAGGTATGCATGGTGCATTTAGTCACAGTTAGCCGAGTGTGTCTGTGTGTACTGGCATAGGCTGTGCAATGATTCACAGTGAGTCGTGTGTGTGTTGTGTGCGTGCTGGTAGAGGCTGTGCATTTAATCACAGTGAGGTGTCTGTGTGTGATATGTGTGTGTGCTGGTATAGGCTGCGGATTGAGTCACAGTGAGGTGTGTGTGTCTTGGTATAGGCTGCCCATTGAGTCACTGTGATGTGGATGTGTGTGTGTGTGTGCTGCTATAGACTCTGCATTGAGTTACAGTGAGGTGCATGTGTGTGTGTGTGTATGCTGTATAGGCTGTGCATTGAGTCACACTCAGCCATGTGTGTGTGTGTGTGTGTGTGTGTGTGTATGGTGCTGGCAAAGGCTGTGCATTGAGTCACAGTCAGATGTGTTTGTGTGTGTGTGCTGGTATAGACTGTGCATTGAGTCACAGACAACCATGTGTGTGTGTGTGCATGTGCTGGTATAGGCTTTGCATTGAGTGACAGCTGTGAGTGTGTGTGTGTGTGTGCTGGTATAGAGTGTGCACTGAATCACTGATCTGTGTGTGTGTGTATGTGATGGAATAGACTGTGCATTGACTGACAGTGAGCTGTTCGTGTGTTTGTGTTTGTGTGTGTGTGTCTGCTGTTAGAGCCTGTGCATTGAGTCACAGAGAGCCATGTGTGTTTGAGTGCATGTGAGTGTGCTGGTATAGGCTGTGCACTGAGGCACAGTGAACCACGTTTGTGTGTGCAGGTATAGACTGTGCATTGAGTCACAATCAGCTGTGCGTGTGTGCTTGTGCTGCTACAGGTTGAGTACTGAGTCACAGGTGTGTGTGTGTGTTGATATAGGCTATGGACTGAGTCACATTGAGCCTTCTGTGTGTGTGTGTTTTTGTTTGCAGGTATGGACGGGGCATTGAGTCACAGGGAGCCGTGTGTGTGTGTGTGCTGATATAGTCTGAGCATTGAATCATTGTGAGGTGTGTGTGTGTGTGTGTGTGTGTGCCAGTATAGGCTGTGCACTGAGTCACAGAGAGCCATCTATGTGTTTGTGTGTGTGTGCTGGTATGGACAGTGCATTGAGTAATAGTGAGCCGTGTGTGTGTGTGTTCATGGGTGCTGGTTTAGGCTGTACATTGAGTCACAGTGAGCTGTGTTTGTGTTTCTGTGCTGGTATAGGCTGTGCATTCAGTCACAGTGAGCCCTGTGTGTGTGTGTGTGTTTGTGCTCGTATAGGTTGAGCATTGAGTCAAAGTGAGGTGCTTGTTTGTGTGTGCTGGTATAGTCTGTGCATTGAGTCACAGGGGTGTGTGTTTGTGTGTGTACACATATAGACTGGACATTGAGCCACAGTGAGCCATGTGTGTGTATGTGTGTATGTGCCAGTATGGACAGTGCATTGAGACACACTGAGCAAAGCGTGTGTGTGTGTGTATATGCTGGTATAGACTGTGCATTGAATCACAGTCAGTGGTGTTTGTGTGTGTGTTTGTGCTGGTATAGACTGTGCATTGAGTCACAGTCAGCCATGTGTGTGTGTCTGTATGTGCACACTGGTATAGGATGACCTTTGAGTCACAGTGAGATGTGTATGTGTGTGTGTGCATGCTGGTATAGGCTATGCATTGAGTCAGAGTGTGCTGTGTGTGTGTGTGTGCTGGTACTGACTTTACACTGAGCTACAGGGAACTGTGTGTGTGTGTGTGTGCTTGTATAGAATGTGCATTGAATAACAGTGAGGTGTTCATGTGTGTGTGTGTGCTGGTATAGGCTGTGCACTGAGTCACACTGAGCCGTGTGTGTGTGTGTGTGTGTGTGTGTGTATGTGCCGGTATGGACAGTGCATTGAGACACACTGAGCAGTGTGTGTGTGTGTATGTATATGCTGGTATAGACTGTGCATTGAATCACAGTCAGTGGAGTTTGTGTGTGTGTTTGTGCTGGTATAGACTGTGCATTGAGTCACAGTCAGCCATGTGTGTGTGTCTGTATGTGCCCACTGGTATAGGATGACCTTTGAGTCACAGTGAGATGTGTATGTTTGTGTGTGCATGCTGGTATAGGCTATGCATTGAGTCAGAGTGTGCTGTGTGTGTGTGTGTGCTGGTACTGACTTTACACTGAGCTACAGGGAACTGTGTGTGTGTGTGTGTGTGCTTGTATAGAATGTGCATTGAATAACAGTGAGGTGTTCATGTGTGTGTGTGTGCTGGTATAGGCTGTGCACTGAGTCACACAGAGCTCTGTGTGTGTGTGTGTGTGTGCAGGTATGGATGGTGCATTGAGTCACAGTGAGCTGTGTGTGTGCGTGTGTGTGTGTGCTGATATAGGCTGTACATTGATTCACAGTGAGCTGTGTGTGTGTGTGCAGGTATAGGCTGTGCATTGAGTCAAAGTGAGCTATGTGTGTGTGCTGGCATAGGCGGTGCATTAAGTCACAGTGAGCCGTGTGTGTGTGTGCTGGTAAAGGCTGAGTTTTGAGTCACAGTGAGGTGTGTGTGTTTGTGTGTATGTGCTGGTATGGATGATGCATTGAGTCACAATAAGCTGGACATGTGTGGTTTGTGTGTGTAGGTGCTGGTATAGACTCTGCATTGAGTCAGAGTCAGGTGTGTGTGTGTGCGTGTGTGTGTGTGTGTGCTGGTATAGGCTCTGCATTGAGTCACTGTGAGCTGTGTGTGTGTTTGTGTGTTTGTGCTGGTATAGGCTGTGCATTGAGTCACAGTGACCAGTGCGTGTGTGTTTGTGTGCTGGTATAGGCTGAGCATTGATTCAACGTGAGCTAGGTGTGTGTGCTGGTATAGGAAGTGCAATGAGTCACAGTGAGGTATGTGTGTGAGTGTGTGTTCAGGTATGAGCTGTGAAATGAGTCACAGTGAGTCATGTATTTGTGTGTGTTTGTGATGCTATCAGCTGTGCATTGAGTGACAGGTGTGTGTGTGTGTGTGTGTGTGTGCTGGTATAGGCTGCACATGGAGTCACATTGAGCTGTGTGTGTGAGTGTGTGTGCTTATATCGGCTGAGCATTGAGTCACACTGAGCTGTGTGTGTGTGTGCTGGTATAGGCTCTGCACTGAGTCACAGTGAGGTGTGTGTGTGTGTGTGTGTGTTGGTACAGGAAGCAATTTGAGTCACAGTGAGGTATGTGTGTGTGTGTGTGTGCTGCTATAGGCTGTGCATTGAGTCACAGTGAGGTGTGTGTGGTGTGTGCTGGTATAGACCCTGCATTTAGTCACAGTGAGCTGTGTGTGTGTGTGCTGGTATAGTCTGAGCATTGAGTCACAGTGAGGTGCATGTGTGTGTGTGTATGTGCTGTTATGGATGGTGCATTGAGTCACACTGAGAAAAACGTGTGTGTGTGTGTGTGTGTGTATGTGCTCATATAGACTGTTCATTGAGTCATAGTCTGGTGTGTTTGTGTGTGTGTGTGTGCAGGTATAGGCTGGGCATTGAGTCACAGTCAGCGTGTGTGTGATGTGTGTGCACGCTGGTATAGGCTGTGCATTTAGTCACAGAGAGGGGTGTGTGTCTGTGTGCGCTGGTATAGGCTGACCATTGAGTCACAGTGAGGTGTGTGTGTGTGTGGGTGCACGTACTGGTTTAGGCTTTGCACTGAGTCACAGTGAGCTGATTGTGTTTGAGTGGGTGTATGTGTGTGTGTGTGCAGGTATAGGCTGTGTATTGACTCACAGTGAGCCATGTGTGTTTCTGTGTGTGTCTGAGTCTGCTAGCATAGACTGTGCACTGAGTTACATGGAGCCGTGTGTGTGTTGGTATAGACTGTGCATTGAGTCACAGTCAGGTGTGTTTGTGTGTGTGTGTGTGTGTGTGCTGGTATAGACTATGCATTGATTAACAGTCAACCGTGTGTGTGTGTGTGTTTGTGTGTGTGAATGCACACTGTTATAGGCAGTGCACTGAGTCATAGTAAGGGGTGTGTGTGTTCGTGGGCTGGTATAGGCAGACCAATGAGTGACAGAGAGGTCTGTGTGTGTGTGTGTGCTGGTATAGGCTTGAGGCACAGTGAGCTGTTTGTGGGTGTGTGTGGGCTGGTATAGAGTGTGCACTGAGACACAGACAGCCGTGTGTGTGTGCTGGCATAGACATTTCATTGAGTCACATTAAGCCGTGTGTGTTTGTGTGTAGGTACAGATGGTGCATTGAGTCACAGTGAGCTGTGTGTGTGTGTGTGTGTGCTGTTAGAGACTGTGCATTGAGGCACAGTCAGCTGTGCATGTGTGTGTATGCGTGTGTGCTGCTCTAGGCTGAGTATTGAGTAACAGTTAGCTGTGTGTGTGAGCTGATATTGGCTGTGGACTCAGTCACATTGAGCCGTCTGTGTGTGTGTGTGTGTGCAGTATGGACGGTGCAATGTGTTACAGGGAACCATGTGTGTGTGTGTGTGTGTGCCGGTAGAGACTGTGCATTGAGTCACAGTGAGGGGTGTGTGTGTGTCTGTGTGTGCAGGTATATGCTGAACATTGAGTCACACTGAGGCGTATGTGTGTGTGTGCATGCTGGTATAAGCTTTGCATAGAGTCACAGGTAGCGGTGTGTGTGTGTGTGTATGTGCTGGTATAGACTGTGCATTGAGTCAGAGTGAGCCATGTGTGTGTGTGTTTTCTGGTATAGGCTGTGCATTGAGTCTCAGTGAGCTGTTCATGTGTGTGTGTGTGTGTGTGTGTGTGTGCATGTGTGTGTTGGTATAGGCTGTGCACTAAGTCACATGAGCCGTGTGTGTGTGTGCTGGTATAGGCTGCACATTCAGTCACAGTGATGTGTGTGTGTGTGTGTGCTCGTACAGGCTGTGCATTGAGTCACTGTGAGGTGTGTGTGTGAGTGTGCATGTGTGTGCAGGAATAGGCTGGACATTGATTCACAGTGAACTGTGTGTGTGTGTCTTTGTGTGTGCTTGTATAGGCTGTGCATTAAGTCACAGTGAGCTGCGTGTGTGTGTGTGCTGATCTAGGCTGTACATTGAGTCACAGTGAGGTGTGTCTGTGTGTGTGTGTGCTGGTACAGGCTGTGCATTGAGTCACAGTGAGGTGTGTGTGTGATTGTGCATGTGTGTGCAGGTGTAGTCTGGGCATTGAGTCACAGAGTCCTGTGTGTGTTTTTGTGTTGTTAGAGATTGTGGATTGAGTCACAGTGAGCCGTGTGTGTGTGTGTGCATGTGTGTGTTCTGTTATATGATGTGCATTGACTGTCAGTGAGTGGTGTGTGTGTCTGCCTGTGATGGCATAGGCTGTGCATTGAGTCACAGTGAGCCGTGTGTGTGTGTATGTGTGCTGGTATAGGCAGTCCACTGTGTCACAGTAAGCCGTGAATGTGTGTGTGTGTGTGTTTGTAAGTAAGGATGGTGCTTTGAATTACAGTGAGCAGTGTGTGTGTGTGTGTGAGTGCTGATATAGGCTGTGCATTGAGTCACAGTCAGCCTTGTGTGTGTGTGTGCACGAGCACTGGTATAGGCTGTTCACTGAGTCACAGTTAGGGGTGTGTGTGTCTCTGTGTGCTGGTATAGGCTTTGCAATGAGTCACAGTGAGGTTTGTGTGTGTGTGTGTGCGTGTGCTGTTATAGGCTTGCATTGAGTCATAGTGAGATCTGAGTGTGTGTTTGTGTGCTGGTATAGACAGTGCACTAACTCACAGTGAGCATGTGTGTCTGTGTGATGGAATAGACTGTGCATTGAGTCAGAGTGAGCTGATCATGTGTGTGTGGGGGTGTGTCTGTGTACTGTTACAGACTGTGCATGGAGTCACGGGGAGTAATGTGTGTGTGTGTGCATGTGTGTGTGCTGGTATAGTCTGAGTATTGAGTCACAGTTAGGTGTGATTGTTTGTGCTGGTATAGGTTGTGGACTGAGTCACATTGAGCCATCTTTGTGTGTGTGTGTGTGTGTGCAGGGATGGATGGTGCATTTAGTCACAGGGAGCCGAGTGTTTGTGTGTGTGTGCTGGCATAGGCTGTGCATTGAGTCACAGTGAGCCGTGTGTGTGTGTAATGGTAAAGTCTGAGCATTGAGTCGCAGTGAGGTGTGTGGGTGTATGTGCTGCTTATAGACTGTGCATTGAGTCACATTCAGGTGTGTTTTGTCGTTCTGTGTGCTGGTATAGACTGCATTAAGTCACAGTCAGCCGTGTGTGTGTGTGTGTGTGTGTGTGTGTGTGCATGCAGGTATATACTGTGCATTGAGTCACAGTGATGTGTGTGTGTGTGCATGTGTGTGTGCTGGTATACTCTGCATTGAGTCACAGTGAGCCATGTGTGTGTGCTGGCATAAGCTGTGCATTGAGTCATAGTGAGCCATGTGGGGGTGCGCAGGTATAGCCTGTTCATTGATTCACAGTTAGTTGCATGTATGTGTGTGTATGTGCTGCTTGTGGACTGTGCATTGAGGCATAATTAGTTGTGTTTGTTTGTGTCTGCTGGTATAGGCTGAGCACTGAGTCACAGTGAGGTGTGTGTGTGTGTGTCTGTGTGTGTGTGCTGGTATAGAGTGTGCATTGAGTCAGAGTAAGCCATGTGTGTGTGTGTGTGTGTGTGTGTGTGTGTTCTGGTATAGACTGTGCATTGAGTCTCAGTGAGCTGTTCGTCTGTGTGTATCTGTGTTGGTATAGGCTGTACACTGAGTCACATTGAGACGTGTTTGTGTGTGTGTGTGTGTGCGCGCAATGATACAGGCTGCACACTGAGTCAGAATGAGCCGTGTGTTTGTGTGCTTCTATAGGCTGCACATTGAGTCACAGTGAGCTGTATGTGTGAGTGTGTGTGCTGATATAGGCTGAGCATTGAGTCACAGTGAGGTATCGATGTGTGTGTGTACTGGAACAGGCTATGCATTGAGTCACAGTGAAGTGTGTGTGTGAGTGTGTGTATGTGCAAGTATAGGCTTGGAATTGAGTCACAGTGATCCGTGTGTTTGTGTGCTGGTTTAGGATGTGCATTGACTCACAGTGAGGGGTGTGTGTGTGTGTGTGTGTGTGTGTGACGCTACAGAAAGCGCTTTGAGTCACAGCAAGGTATGTGTGTTTGTTGGTATAGGCTGAGCATAGAGTCATAGTGAGGTGTGTGTGTGTGTGTGCTGGTATAGACTCTGCATTGAGTCACAGTCCACCGTGTGTGTGTGAGTGTGTGTCTGTGTGTGCTGCTATAGGCTGACCATTGAGTCACAGTGAGGTGTGTGTGCGTGTGTGTGTGTGTCCTGGTATAGGCTGCCCTTTGAGTCACAGGTATGTGTGGGTGGGTGTGTGCTGGTACATGCTGCGCATTGAGTCACAGGTGTGTGTGTGTGTGTGTGTGTGTGTGCTGGTGCAGGCTGCACATTGAGTCACAGTGAGGTGTGTGTATGTGCTGGTATGATCGATGGTGCATTGAGTTACACAGAGCCATGTATGTGTGTGTGTATGTGCTGGTATAGACTGCATTGAGTCACAGTCGTGTGTGTGTGAGTGTGTGTGTCTGTGTGCTGTTATAGGCTTTGCATGGAGCCTCAGGGAGCAATGTGTGTGTGTGTGTGTGTGCATGTATGTGTGCTGGTGTAGGCTGAGTATTGAGTCACAGTTAGGTGTGTTTGCATGTGCCGGTATAGGCTGTGGACTGAGTCACATTGAGCCGTCTGTGTGTGTGTGTGTATGTGTGTGCAGGGATAGATGGTGCATTTAGTCAAAGGGAGCCGAGTGTTTGTGTGTGTTTGGTGGTATAGGCTGTATATTGAGTCACAGTGAGCCGTGTGTGTGTGTGTATGTGTGCGTGTTGGCATAGGCTGTGCATTGAGTCACAGTGAGCCGTGTGTGTGTGTGATGGTATAGTCTGAGCATTGAGTCACAATGAGGTGTGTTGTTGTGTTTGCTGCTTATAGACTGTGCATTGAGTCACAGTCAGGTGTGTGTTGTGGTTCTGTGTGCTGGTATAGACTGCATTGAGTCACAGTCAGCCATGTGTGTGTGTGTGTGTGCACAGGTATAGACTGCGCATTGAGTCACAGTGGTGTGTGTGTGCATGTGTGTGTGCTGGTAGAGACTCTGCATTGAGTCACAGTGAGCCATTTGTGTGTGCTGGCATAAGCTGTGCATTGAGTTATAGTGAGCCATATGGGGGTGTGCAGGTATAGCCTGAGCATTGAGTCACAGTGAGTTGCATGTGTGTATGTGTATGTGCTACTTATAGACTGTGCATTGAGTCACAGTCAGGTGTGTCTGTGTCTGTGTGTGCTGGTATAGTCTGTGCACTGAGTCACAGTGAGCTGTGTTTCTTTGTGTGTGCTGGTATAGGCTGAGCATGGAGTCACAGTGAAGTGTGTGTGTGTGTGTGTGCAGGTATAGGCTGTGCATTGAGTCACAGTGAGCCATGCATGTGTGTGTGTGTGTGCTGATATAGGCTGAGCATTGAGTCAGAGTGAGCTGTGTGTGTGTATGTGTGTATGTGCTGGTATGGATGGTGCATTGAGACACACTTAGCACTGTGTGTGTGTGTGCATGTGTGTGTGTGTGTGCTGGTACAGGCTCTGCATTGAGTCACTGTGAGATGTTTGTGTGTTTGTGTGTTTGTGCTGGTATAGGCTGTTCATTGAGTCACAGTGACATGTGTGTGTGTGTGTGTGCGTGTGTGTGTGTGTGTGCTGGTATAGGCTGAGCATTGAGTTATAGTGAGCTATGTGTGTGTGCTGGTATAGGCATATCATTGAGTCACAGTGAGGTGTGTGTGTGAGTGTGTGTTCATGAATGAATTGTGAAATGAGTCACAGTGAGTCATGTATTTGTGTGTGTTTGTACTGCTATCGGCTGTGCACTGAGTGACAGGTGTGTGTGTGTTTGTGTGTGCTGGTATAGGCTGCACATTGAGTCAAAGTGATATGTGTGTGTGTGTGTGTGTGTGTGTGTGTGTGCTGGTATAGAATATTCATTGAGTCACAGGGAGCCGTGTGTGTGTGTGCGTGTTTGTGTGTCCTGGTATAGAATCTGCATTGAGTCACCATGAGCCATGTGTGTGTGCTGGCATAGGCTATGCATTGAGTCGCAGTGAGCCTTGTTTGTGTGTGCTTTTATAGTCTGAGCATTGAGTCACAGCGTGGTGTCTGTGTGTGTGTGTGTGTGTATGTGTATGATGGTATAGATGGTGCATTCAGTCACCCTGAGCCATGCGTGTGTATGTGTGTGTGTGTGTGTGCTGCTATTGGCTGAGCACTGAGTCACAGTTATGTTTGTGTGTGTGTGGTGATATGAGCATTGCATTGAGTCACAATTAGGGTTATGTCTGTCTGTGTGTGTGTGCTGCTGTAGGCTGAGCATTGAGTCACAGTTAGGTGTGTGTGTGTGTTCTGGTATAGGCTGTGCACTGAGGCACACTGAGCCGTCATTGTGTGTTTGTGTGTGTGTGTGTTTGTGTGCAGGTATGCATGGTGCATTTAGTCACAGTTAGCCGAGTGTGTCTGTGTGTACTGGCATAGGCTGTGCAATGATTCACAGTGAGTCGTGTGTGTGTTGTGTGCGTGCTGGTAGAGGCTGTGCATTTAATCACAGTGAGGTGTCTGTGTGTGATATGTGTGTGTGCTGGTATAGGCTGCGGATTGAGTCACAGTGAGGTGTGTGTGTCTTGGTATAGGCTGCCCATTGAGTCACTGTGATGTGGATGTGTGTGTGCTGCTATAGACTCTGCATTGAGTTACAGTGAGGTGCATGTGTGTGTGTGTGTATGCTGTATAGGCTGTGCATTGAGTCACACTCAGCCATGTGTGTGTGTGTGTGTGTGTGTGTGTGTGTGTGTGTGTATGGTGCTGGCAAAGGCTGTGCATTGAGTCACAGTCAGATGTGTTTGTGTGTGTGTGCTGGTATAGACTGTGCATTGAGTCACAGACAACCATGTGTGTGTGTGTGCATGTGCTGGTATAGGCTTTGCATTGAGTGACAGCTGTGAGTGTGTGTGTGTGTGTGCTGGTATAGAGTGTGCACTGAATCACTGATCTGTGTGTGTGTGTATGTGATGGAATAGACTGTGCATTGACTGACAGTGAGCTGTTCGTGTGTTTGTGTTTGTGTGTGTGTGTCTGCTGTTAGAGCCTGTGCATTGAGTCACAGAGAGCCATGTGTGTTTGAGTGCATGTGAGTGTGCTGGTATAGGCTGTGCACTGAGGCACAGTGAACCACGTTTGTGTGTGCAGGTATAGACTGTGCATTGAGTCACAATCAGCTGTGTGTGTGTGCTTGTGCTGCTACAGGTTGAGTACTGAGTCACAGGTGTGTGTGTGTGTTGATATAGGCTATGGACTGAGTCACATTGAGCCTTCTGTGTGTGTGTGTTTTTGTTTGCAGGTATGGACGGTGCATTGAGTCACAGGGAGCCGTGTGTGTGTGTGTGCTGATATAGTCTGAGCATTGAATCATTGTGAGGTGTGTGTGTGTGTGTGTGTGTGTGTGTGCCAGTATAGGCTGTGCACTGAGTCACAGAGAGCCATCTATGTGTTTGTGTGTGTGTGCTGGTATGGACAGTGCATTGAGTAATAGTGAGCCGTGTGTGTGTGTGTTCATGGGTGCTGGTTTAGGCTATACATTGAGTCACAGTGAGCTGTGTTTGTGTTTCTGTGCTGGTATAGGCTGTGCATTCAGTCACAGTGAGCCCTGTGTGTGTGTGTGTGTTTGTGCTCGTATAGGTTGAGCATTGAGTCAAAGTGAGGTGCTTGTTTGTGTGTGCTGGTATAGTCTGTGCATTGAGTCACAGGGGTGTGTGTTTGTGTGTGTGCACATATAGACTGGACATTGAGCCACAGTGAGCCATGTGTGTGTATGTGTGTATGTGCCAGTATGGACAGTGCATTGAGACACACTGAGCAATGCGTGTGTGTGTGTGTATATGCTGGTATAGACTGTGCATTGAATCACAGTCAGTGGTGTTTGTGTGTGTGTTTGTGCTGGTATAGACTGTGCATTGAGTCACAGTCAGCCATGTGTGTGTGTCTGTATGTGCACACTGGTATAGGATGACCTTTGAGTCACAGTGAGATGTGTATGTGTGTGTGTGCATGCTGGTATAGGCTATGCATTTAGTCACAGAGAGGGGTGTGTGTCTGTGTGCGCTGGTATAGGCTGACGATTGAGTCACAGTGAGGTGTGTGTGTGTGTGGGTGCACGTACTGGTTTAGGCTTTGCACTGAGTCACAGTGAGCTGATTGTGTTTGAGTGGGTGTATGTGTGTGTGTGTGTGCAGGTATAGGCTGTGTATTGACTCACAGTGAGCCATGTGTGTTTCTGTGTGTGTCTGAGTCTGCTAGCATAGACTGTGCACTGAGTTACATGGAGCCGTGTGTGTGTTGGTATAGACTGTGCATTGAGTCACAGTCAGGTGTGTTTGTGTGTGTGTGTGTGTGCTGGTATAGACTATGCATTGATTAACAGTCAACCGTGTGTGTGTGTGTGTTTGTGTGTGTGAATGCACACTGTTATAGGCAGTGCACTGAGTCATAGTAAGGTGTGTGTGTGTTCGTGGGCTGGTATAGGCAGACCAATGAGTGACAGAGAGGTCTGTGTGTGTTTGTGTGCTGGTATAGGCTTGAGGCACAGTGAGCTGTTTGTGGGTGTGTGTGGGCTGGTATAGAGTGTGCACTGAGACACAGACAGCCGTGTGTGTGTGTGTGTGTGTGTGTGTGTGTGCCGGCATAGACATTTCATTGAGTCACATTAAACCGTGTGTGTGTGTGTGTAGGTACAGATGGTGCATTGAGTCACAGTGAGCTGTGTGTGTGTGTGTGCTGTTAGAGACTGTGCATTGAGTCACAGTCAGCTGTGCATGTGTGTGTATGTGTGTGTGCTGCTCTAGGCTGAGTATTGAGTAACAGTTAGCTGTGTGTCTGTGCTGATATTGGCTGTGGACTCAGTCACATTGAGCCGTCTGTGTGTGTGTGTGTGTGCAGTATGGACGGTGCAATGTGTTACAGGGAGCCGTGTGTGTGTGTGTGTGTGTGCCGGTAGAGACTGTGCATTGAGTCACAGTGAGAGGTGTGTGTGTGTCTGTGTGTGCAGGTATATGCTGAACATTGAGTCACACTGAGGTGTATGTGTGTGTGTGCATGCTGGTATAAGCTTTGCATAGAGTCACAGGTAGCGGTGTGTGTGTGTGTGTATGTGCTGGTATAGACTGTGCATTGAGTCAGAGTGAGCCATGTGTGTGTGTGTTTTCTGGTATAGGCTGTGCATTGAGTCTCAGTGAGCTGTTCATGTGTGTGTGTGTGTGTGTGTGCATGTGTGTGTTGGTATAGGCTGTGCACTAAGTCACATGAGCCGTGTGTGTGTGTGCTGGTATAGGCTGCACATTCAGTCACAGTGATGTGTGTGTGTGTGTGTGTGCTCGTACAGGCTGTGCATTGAGTCACTGTGAGGTGTGTGTGTGAGTGTGCATGTGTGTGCAGGAATAGGCTGGACATTGATTCACAGTGAACTGTGTGTGTGTGTCTTTGTGTGTGCTTGTATAGGCTGTGCATTAAGTCACAGTGAGCTGTCTGTGTGTGTGTGCTGATCTAGGCTGTACATTGAGTCACAGTGAGGTGTGTCTGTGTGTGTGTGTGCTGGTACAGGCTGTGCATTGAGTCACAGTGAGGTGTGTGTGTGATTGTGCATGTGTGTGCAGGTGTAGTCTGGTCATTGAGTCACAGAGTCCTGTGTGTGTTTTTGTGTTGTTAGAGATTGTGGATTGAGTCACAGTGAGCCGTGTGTGTGTGTGTGCATGTGTGTGTTCTGTTATATGATGTGCATTGAGTGTCAGTGAGTGGTGTGTGTGTCTGCCTGTGATGGCATAGGCTGTGCATTGAGTCACAGTGAGCCGTGTGTGTGTGTATGTGTGCTGGTATAGGCAGTCCACTGTGTCACAGTAAGCCATGAATGTGTGTGTGTGTGTGTTTGTAAGTAAGGATGGTGCTTTGAATTACAGTGAGCAGTGTGTGTGTGTGTGTGAGTGCTGATATAGGCTGTGCATTGAGTCACAGTCAGCCTTGTGTGTGTGTGTGCACGAGCACTGGTATAGGCTGTTCACTGAGTCACAGTTAGGGGTGTGTGTGTCTCTGTGTGCTGGTATAGGCTTTGCAATGAGTCACAGTGAGGTTTGTGTGTGTGTGTGTGCGTGTGCTGTTATAGGCTTGCATTGAGTCATAGTGAGATCTGAGTGTGTGTTTGTGTGCTGCTATAGACAGTGCACTAACTCACAGTGAGCATGTGTGTTTGTGTGATGGAATAGACTGTGCATTGAGTCAGAGTGAGCTGATCATGTGTGTGTGGGGGGGTGTCTGTGTACTGTTACAGACTGTGCATGGAGTCACGGGGAGTAATGTGTGTGTGTGTGCATGTGTGTGTGCTGGTATAGTCTGAGTATTGAGTCACAGTTAGGTGTGATTGTTTGTGCCGGTATAGGTTGTGGACTGAGTCACATTGAGCCATCTTTGTGTGTGTGTGTGTGTGTGCAGGGATGGATGGTGCATTTAGTCACAGGGAGCCGAGTGTTTGTGTGTGTGTGCTGGCATAGGCTGTGCATTGAGTCACAGTGAGCCGTGTGTGTGTGTAATGGTAAAGTCTGAGCATTGAGTCGCAGTGAGGTGTGTGGGTGTATGTGCTGCTTATAGACTGTGCATTGAGTCACATTCAGGTGTGTTTTGTCGTTCTGTGTGCTGGTATAGACTGCATTAAGTCACAGTCAGCCGTGTGTGTGTGTGTGTGTGTGTGTGTGCATGCAGGTATATACTGTGCATTGAGTCACAGTGGTGTGTGTGTGTGTGCATGTGTGTGTGCTGGTATACTCTGCATTGAGTCACAGTGAGCCATGTGTGTGTGCTGGCATAAGCTGTGCATTGAGTCATAGTGAGCCGTGTGGGGGTGCGCAGGTATAGCCTGTTCATTGATTCACAGTTAGTTGCATGTATGTGTGTGTATGTGCTGCTTGTGGACTGTGCATTGAGGCATAGTTAGTTGTGTTTGTTTGTGTCTGCTGGTATAGGCTGAGCACTGAGTCACAGTGAGGTGTGTGTGTGTGTGTCTGTGTGTGTGTGCTGGTATAGACTGTGCATTGAGTCAGAGTAAGCCATGTGTGTGTGTGTGTGTGTGTGTGTGTGTGTTCTGGTATAGACTGTGCATTGAGTCTCAGTGAGCTGTTCGTCTGTGTGTATCTGTGCTGGTATAGGCTGTACACTGAGTCACATTGAGACGTGTTTGTGTGTGTGTGTGTGTGCGCGCAATGATACAGGCTGCACACTGAGTCAGAATGAGCCGTGTGTTTGTGTGCTTCTATAGGCTGCACATTGAGTCACAGTGAGCTGTATGTGTGAGTGTGTGTGCTGATATAGGCTGAGCATTGAGTCACAGTGAGGTATCGATGTGTGTGTGTACTGGAACAGGCTATGCATTGAGTCACAGTGAAGTGTGTGTGTGAGTGTGTGTATGTGCAAGTATAGGCTTGGAATTGAGTCACAGTGAGCCGTGTGTTTGTGTGCTGGTTTAGGATGTGCATTGACTCACAGTGAGGGGTGTGTGTGTGTGTGTGTGTGTGTGTGTGTGTGTGTGTGTGTGACACTACAGAAAGCGCTTTGAGTCACAGCAAGGTATGTGTGTTTGTTGGTATAGGCTGAGCATAGAGTCATAGTGAGGTGTGTGTGTGTGTGTGCTGGTATAGACTCTGCATTGAGTCACAGTCCACCGTGTGTGTGTGAGTGTGTGTCTGTGTGTGCTGCTATAGGCTGACCATTGAGTCACAGTGAGGTGTGTGTGCGTGTGTGTGTGTGTCCTGGTATAGGCTGCCCTTTGAGTCACAGGTATGTGTGGGTGGGTGTGTGCTGGTACATGCTGCGCATTGAGTCACAGGTGTGTGTGTGTGTGTGTGTGTGTGTGCTGGTGCAGGCTGCACATTGAGTCACAGTGAGGTGTGTGTATGTGCTGGTATGATCGATGGTGCATTGAGTTACACAGAGCCATGTATGTGTGTGTGTATGTGCTGGTATAGACTGCATTGAGTCACAGTCGTGTGTGTGTGAGTGTGTGTGTCTTTGTGCTGTTATAGGCTTCGCATGGAGCCACAGGGAGCAATGTGTGTGTGTGTGTGTGTGCATGTATGTGTGCTGGTGTAGGCTGAGTATTGAGTCACAGTTAGGTGTGTTTGCATGTGCCGGTATAGGCTGTGGACTGAGTCACATTGAGCCGTCTGTGTGTGTGTGTGTATGTGTGTGCAGGGATAGATGGTGCATTTAGTCAAAGGAAGCCGAGTGTTTGTGTGTGTTTGGTGGTATAGGCTGTATATTGAGTCACAGTGAGCCGTGTGTGTGTGTGTATGTGTGCGTGTTGGCATAGGCTGTGCATTGAGTCACAGTGAGCCGTGTGTGTGTGTGATGGTATAGTCTGAGCATTGAGTCACAATGAGGTGTGTTGTTGTGTTTGCTGCTTATAGACTGTGCATTGAGTCACAGTCAGGTGTGTGTTGTGGTTCTGTGTGCTGGTATAGACTGCATTGAGTCACAGTCAGCCATGTGTGTGTGTGTGTGTGCACAGGTATAGACTGCGCATTGAGTCACAGTGGTGTGTGTGTGCATGTGTGTGTGCTGGTAGAGACTCTGCATTGAGTCACAGTGAGCCATTTGTGTGTGCTGGCATAAGCTGTGCATTGAGTTATAGTGAGCCATATGGGGGTGTGCAGGTATAGACTGAGCATTGAGTCACAGTGAGTTGCATGTGTGTATGTGTATGTGCTACTTATAGACTGTGCATTGAGTCACAGTCAGGTGTGTCTGTGTCTGTGTGTGCTGGTATAGTCTGTGCACTGAGTCACAGTGAGCTGTGTTTCTTTGTGTGTGCTGGTATAGGCTGAGCATGGAGTCACAGTGAAGTGTGTGTGTGTGTGTGCAGGTATAGGCTGTGCATTGAGTCACGGTGAGCCATGCATGTGTGTGTGTGTGTGCTGATATAGGCTGAGCATTGAGTCAGAGTGAGCTGTGTGTGTGTATGTGTGTATGTGCTGGTATGGATGGTGCATTGAGACACACTTAGCACTGTGTGTGTGTGTGCATGTGTGTGTGTGTGTGCTGGTACAGGCTCTGCATTGAGTCACTGTGAGATGTTTGTGTGTTTGTGTGTTTGTGCTGGTATAGGCTGTTCATTGAGTCACAGTGACATGTGTGTGTGTGTGTGTGTGTGTGTGCTGGTATAGGCTGAGCATTGAGTTATAGTGAGCTATGTGTGTGTGCTGGTATAGGCATATCATTGAGTCACAGTGAGGTGTGTGTGTGAGTGTGTGTTCATGAATGAATTGTGAAATGAGTCACAGTGAGTCATGTATTTGTGTGTGTTTGTACTGCTATCGGCTGTGCACTGAGTGACAGGTGTGTGTGTGTTTGTGTGTGCTGGTATAGGCTGCACATTGAGTCAAAGTGATATGTGTGTGTGTGTGTGTGTGTGTGTGTGTGTGTGCTGGTATAGAATATTCATTGAGTCACAGGGAGCCGTATGTGTGTGTGCGTGTTTGTGTGTCCTGGTATAAAATCTGCATTGAGTCACCGTGAGCCATGTGTGTGTACTGGCATAGGCTATGCATTGAGTCGCAGTGAGCCTTGTTTGTGTGTGCTTTTATAGTCTGAGCATTGAGTCACAGCGTGGTGTCTGTGTGTGTGTGTGTGTGTGTTTGTATGTGTATGATGGTATAGATGGTGCATTCAGTCACCCTGAGCCATGCGTGTGTATGTGTGTGTGTGTGTGTGCTGCTATAGGCTGAGCACTGAGTCACAGTTATGTTTGTGTGTGTGTGGTGATAAGAGCATTGCATTTAGTCACAATTAGGGTTATGTCTGTCTGTGTGTGTGTGCTGCTGTAGGCTGAGCATTGAGTCACAGTTAGGTGTGTGTGTGTGTTCTGGTATAGGCTGTGCACCGAGGCACACTGAGCCGTCACTGTGTGTTTGTGTGTGTGTGTGTTTGTGTGCAGGTATGCATGGTGCATTTAGTCACAGTTAGCCGAGTGTGTCTGTGTGTACTGGCATAGGCTGTGCAATGATTCACAGTGAGTCGTGTGTGTGTTGTGTGCGTGCTGGTAGAGGCTGTGCATTTAATCACAGTGAGGTGTCTGTGTGTGATATGTGTGTGTGCTGGTATAGGCTGCGGATTGAGTCACAGTGAGGTGTGTGTGTCTTGGTATAGGCTGCCCATTGAGTCACTGTGATGTGGATGTGTGTGTGTGTGTGCTGCTATAGACTCTGCATTGAGTTACAGTGAGGTGCATGTGTGTGTGTGTGTATGCTGTATAGGCTGTGCATTGAGTCACACTCAGCCATGTGTGTGTGTGTGTGTGTGTGTGTGTGTATGGTGCTGGCAAAGGCTGTGCATTGAGTCACAGTCAGATGTGTTTGTGTGTGTGTGCTGGTATAGACTGTGCATTGAGTCACAGACAACCATGTGTGTGTGTGTGCATGTGCTGGTATAGGCTTTGCATTGAGTGACAGCTGTGAGTGTGTGTGTGTGTGTGCTGGTATAGAGTGTGCACTGAATCACTGATCTGTGTGTGTGTGTATGTGATGGAATAGACTGTGCATTGACTGACAGTGAGCTGTTCGTGTGTTTGTGTTTGTTTGTGTGTGTCTGCTGTTAGAGCCTGTGCATTGAGTCACAGAGAGCCATGTGTGTTTGAGTGCATGTGAGTGTGCTGGTATAGGCTGTGCACTGAGGCACAGTGAACCACGTTTGTGTGTGCAGGTATAGACTGTGCATTGAGTCACAATCAGCTGTGCGTGTGTGCTTGTGCTGCTACAGGTTGAGTACTGAGTCACAGGTGTGTGTGTGTGTTGATATAGGCTATGGACTGAGTCACATTGAGCCTTCTGTGTGTGTGTGTTTTTGTTTGCAGGTATGGACGGGGCATTGAGTCACAGGGAGCCGTGTGTGTGTGTGTGCTGATATAGTCTGAGCATTGAATCATTGTGAGGTGTGTGTGTGTGTGTGTGTGTGTGCCAGTATAGGCTGTGCACTGAGTCACAGAGAGCCATCTATGTGTTTGTGTGTGTGTGCTGGTATGGACAGTGCATTGAGTAATAGTGAGCCGTGTGTGTGTGTGTTCATGGGTGCTGGTTTAGGCTGTACATTGAGTCACAGTGAGCTGTGTTTGTGTTTCTGTGCTGGTATAGGCTGTGCATTCAGTCACAGTGAGCCCTGTGTGTGTGTGTGTGTTTGTGCTCGTATAGGTTGAGCATTGAGTCAAAGTGAGGTGCTTGTTTGTGTGTGCTGGTATAGTCTGTGCATTGAGTCACAGGGGTGTGTGTTTGTGTGTGTACACATATAGACTGGACATTGAGCCACAGTGAGCCATGTGTGTGTATGTGTGTATGTGCCAGTATGGACAGTGCATTGAGACACACTGAGCAAAGCGTGTGTGTGTGTGTATATGCTGGTATAGACTGTGCATTGAATCACAGTCAGTGGTGTTTGTGTGTGTGTTTGTGCTGGTATAGACTGTGCATTGAGTCACAGTCAGCCATGTGTGTGTGTCTGTATGTGCACACTGGTATAGGATGACCTTTGAGTCACAGTGAGATGTGTATGTGTGTGTGTGCATGCTGGTATAGGCTATGCATTTAGTCACAGAGAGGGGTGTGTGTCTGTGTGCGCTGGTATAGGCTGACGATTGAGTCACAGTGAGGTGTGTGTGTGTGTGGGTGCACGTACTGGTTTAGGCTTTGCACTGAGTCACAGTGAGCTGATTGTGTTTGAGTGGGTGTATGTGTGTGTGTGTGTGCAGGTATAGGCTGTGTATTGACTCACAGTGAGCCATGTGTGTTTCTGTGTGTGTCTGAGTCTGCTAGCATAGACTGTGCACTGAGTTACATGGAGCCGTGTGTGTGTTGGTATAGACTGTGCATTGAGTCACAGTCAGGTGTGTTTGTGTGTGTGTGTGTGTGCTGGTATAGACTATGCATTGATTAACAGTCAACCGTGTGTGTGTGTGTGTTTGTGTGTGTGAATGCACACTGTTATAGGCAGTGCACTGAGTCATAGTAAGGTGTGTGTGTGTTCGTGGGCTGGTATAGGCAGACCAATGAGTGACAGAGAGGTCTGTGTGTGTTTGTGTGCTGGTATAGGCTTGAGGCACAGTGAGCTGTTTGTGGGTGTGTGTGGGCTGGTATAGAGTGTGCACTGAGACACAGACAGCCGTGTGTGTGTGTGTGTGTGTGTGTGTGTGTGTGCCGGCATAGACATTTCATTGAGTCACATTAAACCGTGTGTGTGTGTGTGTAGGTACAGATGGTGCATTGAGTCACAGTGAGCTGTGTGTGTGTGTGTGCTGTTAGAGACTGTGCATTGAGTCACAGTCAGCTGTGCATGTGTGTGTATGTGTGTGTGCTGCTCTAGGCTGAGTATTGAGTAACAGTTAGCTGTGTGTCTGTGCTGATATTGGCTGTGGACTCAGTCACATTGAGCCGTCTGTGTGTGTGTGTGTGTGCAGTATGGACGGTGCAATGTGTTACAGGGAGCCGTGTGTGTGTGTGTGTGTGTGCCGGTAGAGACTGTGCATTGAGTCACAGTGAGAGGTGTGTGTGTGTCTGTGTGTGCAGGTATATGCTGAACATTGAGTCACACTGAGGTGTATGTGTGTGTGTGCATGCTGGTATAAGCTTTGCATAGAGTCACAGGTAGCGGTGTGTGTGTGTGTGTATGTGCTGGTATAGACTGTGCATTGAGTCAGAGTGAGCCATGTGTGTGTGTGTTTTCTGGTATAGGCTGTGCATTGAGTCTCAGTGAGCTGTTCATGTGTGTGTGTGTGTGTGTGTGCATGTGTGTGTTGGTATAGGCTGTGCACTAAGTCACATGAGCCGTGTGTGTGTGTGCTGGTATAGGCTGCACATTCAGTCACAGTGATGTGTGTGTGTGTGTGTGTGCTCGTACAGGCTGTGCATTGAGTCACTGTGAGGTGTGTGTGTGAGTGTGCATGTGTGTGCAGGAATAGGCTGGACATTGATTCACAGTGAACTGTGTGTGTGTGTCTTTGTGTGTGCTTGTATAGGCTGTGCATTAAGTCACAGTGAGCTGTGTGTGTGTGTGTGCTGATCTAGGCTGTACATTGAGTCACAGTGAGGTGTGTCTGTGTGTGTGTGTGCTGGTACAGGCTGTGCATTGAGTCACAGTGAGGTGTGTGTGTGATTGTGCATGTGTGTGCAGGTGTAGTCTGGTCATTGAGTCACAGAGTCCTGTGTGTGTTTTTGTGTTGTTAGAGATTGTGGATTGAGTCACAGTGAGCCGTGTGTGTGTGTGTGCATGTGTGTGTTCTGTTATATGATGTGCATTGAGTGTCAGTGAGTGGTGTGTGTGTCTGCCTGTGATGGCATAGGCTGTGCATTGAGTCACAGTGAGCCGTGTGTGTGTGTATGTGTGCTGGTATAGGCAGTCCACTGTGTCACAGTAAGCCATGAATGTGTGTGTGTGTGTGTTTGTAAGTAAGGATGGTGCTTTGAATTACAGTGAGCAGTGTGTGTGTGTGTGTGAGTGCTGATATAGGCTGTGCATTGAGTCACAGTCAGCCTTGTGTGTGTGTGTGCACGAGCACTGGTATAGGCTGTTCACTGAGTCACAGTTAGGGGTGTGTGTGTCTCTGTGTGCTGGTATAGGCTTTGCAATGAGTCACAGTGAGGTTTGTGTGTGTGTGTGTGCGTGTGCTGTTATAGGCTTGCATTGAGTCATAGTGAGATCTGAGTGTGTGTTTGTGTGCTGCTATAGACAGTGCACTAACTCACAGTGAGCATGTGTGTTTGTGTGATGGAATAGACTGTGCATTGAGTCAGAGTGAGCTGATCATGTGTGTGTGGGGGGGTGTCTGTGTACTGTTACAGACTGTGCATGGAGTCACGGGGAGTAATGTGTGTGTGTGTGCATGTGTGTGTGCTGGTATAGTCTGAGTATTGAGTCACAGTTAGGTGTGATTGTTTGTGCCGGTATAGGTTGTGGACTGAGTCACATTGAGCCATCTTTGTGTGTGTGTGTGTGTGTGCAGGGATGGATGGTGCATTTAGTCACAGGGAGCCGAGTGTTTGTGTGTGTGTGCTGGCATAGGCTGTGCATTGAGTCACAGTGAGCCGTGTGTGTGTGTAATGGTAAAGTCTGAGCATTGAGTCGCAGTGAGGTGTGTGGGTGTATGTGCTGCTTATAGACTGTGCATTGAGTCACATTCAGGTGTGTTTTGTCGTTCTGTGTGCTGGTATAGACTGCATTAAGTCACAGTCAGCCGTGTGTGTGTGTGTGTGTGTGTGTGTGCATGCAGGTATATACTGTGCATTGAGTCACAGTGGTGTGTGTGTGTGTGCATGTGTGTGTGCTGGTATACTCTGCATTGAGTCACAGTGAGCCATGTGTGTGTGCTGGCATAAGCTGTGCATTGAGTCATAGTGAGCCGTGTGGGGGTGCGCAGGTATAGCCTGTTCATTGATTCACAGTTAGTTGCATGTATGTGTGTGTATGTGCTGCTTGTGGACTGTGCATTGAGGCATAGTTAGTTGTGTTTGTTTGTGTCTGCTGGTATAGGCTGAGCACTGAGTCACAGTGAGGTGTGTGTGTGTGTGTCTGTGTGTGTGTGCTGGTATAGACTGTGCATTGAGTCAGAGTAAGCCATGTGTGTGTGTGTGTGTGTGTGTGTGTGTTCTGGTATAGACTGTGCATTGAGTCTCAGTGAGCTGTTCGTCTGTGTGTATCTGTGCTGGTATAGGCTGTACACTGAGTCACATTGAGACGTGTTTGTGTGTGTGTGTGTGTGCGCGCAATGATACAGGCTGCACACTGAGTCAGAATGAGCCGTGTGTTTGTGTGCTTCTATAGGCTGCACATTGAGTCACAGTGAGCTGTATGTGTGAGTGTGTGTGCTGATATAGGCTGAGCATTGAGTCACAGTGAGGTATCGATGTGTGTGTGTACTGGAACAGGCTATGCATTGAGTCACAGTGAAGTGTGTGTGTGAGTGTGTGTATGTGCAAGTATAGGCTTGGAATTGAGTCACAGTGAGCCGTGTGTTTGTGTGCTGGTTTAGGATGTGCATTGACTCACAGTGAGGGGTGTGTGTGTGTGTGTGTGTGTGTGTGTGTGTGTGTGACGCTACAGAAAGCGCTTTGAGTCACAGCAAGGTATGTGTGTTTGTTGGTATAGGCTGAGCATAGAGTCATAGTGAGGTGTGTGTGTGTGTGTGCTGGTATAGACTCTGCATTGAGTCACAGTCCACCGTGTGTGTGTGAGTGTGTGTCTGTGTGTGCTGCTATAGGCTGACCATTGAGTCACAGTGAGGTGTGTGTGCGTGTGTGTGTGTGTCCTGGTATAGGCTGCCCTTTGAGTCACAGGTATGTGTGGGTGGGTGTGTGCTGGTACATGCTGCGCATTGAGTCACAGGTGTGTGTGTGTGTGTGTGTGTGTGTGTGCTGGTGCAGGCTGCACATTGAGTCACAGTGAGGTGTGTGTATGTGCTGGTATGATCGATGGTGCATTGAGTTACACAGAGCCATGTATGTGTGTGTGTATGTGCTGGTATAGACTGCATTGAGTCACAGTCGTGTGTGTGTGAGTGTGTGTGTCTGTGTGCTGTTATAGGCTTTGCATGGAGCCTCAGGGAGCAATGTGTGTGTGTGTGTGTGTGCATGTATGTGTGCTGGTGTAGGCTGAGTATTGAGTCACAGTTAGGTGTGTTTGCATGTGCCGGTATAGGCTGTGGACTGAGTCACATTGAGCCGTCTGTGTGTGTGTGTGTATGTGTGTGCAGGGATAGATGGTGCATTTAGTCAAAGGGAGCCGAGTGTTTGTGTGTGTTTGGTGGTATACGCTGTATATTGAGTCACAGTGAGCCGTGTGTGTGTGTGTATGTGTGCGTGTTGGCATAGGCTGTGCATTGAGTCACAGTGAGCCGTGTGTGTGTGTGATGGTATAGTCTGAGCATTGAGTCACAATGAGGTGTGTTGTTGTGTTTGCTGCTTATAGACTGTGCATTGAGTCACAGTCAGGTGTGTGTTGTGGTTCTGTGTGCTGGTATAGACTGCATTGAGTCACAGTCAGCCGTGTGTGTGTGTGTGTGCACAGGTATAGACTGCGCATTGAGTCACAGTGGTGTGTGTGTGCATGTGTGTGTGCTGGTAGAGACTCTGCATTGAGTCACAGTGAGCCATTTGTGTGTGCTGGCATAAGCTGTGCATTGAGTTATAGTGAGCCATATGGGGGTGTGCAGGTATAGCCTGAGCATTGAGTCACAGTGAGTTGCATGTGTGTATGTGTATGTGCTACTTATAGACTGTGCATTGAGTCACAGTCAGGTGTGTCTGTGTCTGTGTGTGCTGGTATAGTCTGTGCACTGAGTCACAGTGAGCTGTGTTTCTTTGTGTGTGCTGGTATAGGCTGAGCATGGAGTCACAGTGAAGTGTGTGTGTGTGTGTGTGCAGGTATAGGCTGTGCATTGAGTCACAGTGAGCCATGCATGTGTGTGTGTGTGTGCTGATATAGGCTGAGCATTGAGTCAGAGTGAGCTGTGTGTGTGTATGTGTGTATGTGCTGGTATGGATGGTGCATTGAGACACACTTAGCACTGTGTGTGTGTGTGCATGTGTGTGTGTGTGTGCTGGTACAGGCTCTGCATTGAGTCACTGTGAGATGTTTGTGTGTTTGTGTGTTTGTGCTGGTATAGGCTGTTCATTGAGTCACAGTGACATGTGTGTGTGTGTGTGTGCGTGTGTGTGTGTGTGTGCTGGTATAGGCTGAGCATTGAGTTATAGTGAGCTATGTGTGTGTGCTGGTATAGGCATATCATTGAGTCACAGTGAGGTGTGTGTGTGAGTGTGTGTTCATGAATGAATTGTGAAATGAGTCACAGTGAGTCATGTATTTGTGTGTGTTTGTACTGCTATCGGCTGTGCACTGAGTGACAGGTGTGTGTGTGTTTGTGTGTGCTGGTATAGGCTGCACATTGAGTCAAAGTGATATGTGTGTGTGTGTGTGTGTGTGTGTGTGTGTGCTGGTATAGAATATTCATTGAGTCACAGGGAGCCGTGTGTGTGTGTGCGTGTTTGTGTGTCCTGGTATAGAATCTGCATTGAGTCACCATGAGCCATGTGTGTGTGCTGGCATAGGCTATGCATTGAGTCGCAGTGAGCCTTGTTTGTGTGTGCTTTTATAGTCTGAGCATTGAGTCACAGCGTGGTGTCTGTGTGTGTGTGTGTGTGTATGTGTATGATGGTATAGATGGTGCATTCAGTCACCCTGAGCCATGCGTGTGTATGTGTGTGTGTGTGTGTGCTGCTATTGGCTGAGCACTGAGTCACAGTTATGTTTGTGTGTGTGTGGTGATATGAGCATTGCATTGAGTCACAATTAGGGTTATGTCTGTCTGTGTGTGTGTGCTGCTGTAGGCTGAGCATTGAGTCACAGTTAGGTGTGTGTGTGTGTTCTGGTATAGGCTGTGCACCGAGGCACACTGAGCCGTCATTGTGTGTTTGTGTGTGTGTGTGTTTGTGTGCAGGTATGCATGGTGCATTTAGTCACAGTTAGCCGAGTGTGTCTGTGAGTACTGGCATAGGCTGTGCAATGATTCACAGTGAGTCGTGTGTGTGTTGTGTGCGTGCTGGTAGAGGCTGTGCATTTAATCACAGTGAGGTGTCTGTGTGTGATATGTGTGTGTGCTGGTATAGGCTGCGGATTGAGTCACAGTGAGGTGTGTGTGTCTTGGTATAGGCTGCCCATTGAGTCACTGTGATGTGGATGTGTGTGTGTGTGTGCTGCTATAGACTCTGCATTGAGTTACAGTGAGGTGCATGTGTGTGTGTGTGTATGCTGTATAGGCTGTGCATTGAGTCACACTCAGCCATGTGTGTGTGTGTGTGTGTGTGTGTGTGTGTGTGTGTGTATGGTGCTGGCAAAGGCTGTGCATTGAGTCACAGTCAGATGTGTTTGTGTGTGTGTGCTGGTATAGACTGTGCATTGAGTCACAGACAACCATGTGTGTGTGTGTGCATGTGCTGGTATAGGCTTTGCATTGAGTGACAGCTGTGAGTGTGTGTGTGTGTGTGCTGGTATAGAGTGTGCACTGAATCACTGATCTGTGTGTGTGTGTATGTGATGGAATAGACTGTGCATTGACTGACAGTGAGCTGTTCGTGTGTTTGTGTTTGTTTGTGTGTGTCTGCTGTTAGAGCCTGTGCATTGAGTCACAGAGAGCCATGTGTGTTTGAGTGCATGTGAGTGTGCTGGTATAGGCTGTGCACTGAGGCACAGTGAACCACGTTTGTGTGTGCAGGTATAGACTGTGCATTGAGTCACAATCAGCTGTGCGTGTGTGCTTGTGCTGCTACAGGTTGAGTACTGAGTCACAGGTGTGTGTGTGTGTTGATATAGGCTATGGACTGAGTCACATTGAGCCTTCTGTGTGTGTGTGTTTTTGTTTGCAGGTATGGATGGTGCATTGAGTCACAGGGAGCCGTGTGTGTGTGTGTGCTGATATAGTCTGAGCATTGAATCATTGTGAGGTGTGTGTGTGTGTGTGTGTGTGTGCCAGTATAGGCTGTGCACTGAGTCACAGAGAGCCATCTATGTGTTTGTGTGTGTGTGCTGGTATGGACAGTGCATTGAGTAATAGTGAGCCGTGTGTGTGTGTGTTCATGGGTGCTGGTTTAGGCTGTACATTGAGTCACAGTGAGCTGTGTTTGTGTTTCTGTGCTGGTATAGGCTGTGCATTCAGTCACAGTGAGCCCTGTGTGTGTGTGTGTGTTTGTGCTCGTATAGGTTGAGCATTGAGTCAAAGTGAGGTGCTTGTTTGTGTGTGCTGGTATAGTCTGTGCATTGAGTCACAGGGGTGTGTGTTTGTGTGTGTGCACATATAGACTGGACATTGAGCCACAGTGAGCCATGTGTGTGTATGTGTGTATGTGCCAGTATGGACAGTGCATTGAGACACACTGAGCAATGCGTGTGTGTGTGTGTATATGCTGGTATAGACTGTGCATTGAATCACAGTCAGTGGTGTTTGTGTGTGTGTTTGTGCTGGTATAGACTGTGCATTGAGTCACAGTCAGCCATGTGTGTGTGTCTGTATGTGCACACTGGTATAGGATGACCTTTGAGTCACAGTGAGATGTGTATGTGTGTGTGTGCATGCTGGTATAGGCTATGCATTTAGTCACAGAGAGGGGTGTGTGTCTGTGTGCGCTGGTATAGGCTGACGATTGAGTCACAGTGAGGTGTGTGTGTGTGTGGGTGCACGTACTGGTTTAGGCTTTGCACTGAGTCACAGTGAGCTGATTGTGTTTGAGTGGGTGTATGTGTGTGTGTGTGTGCAGGTATAGGCTGTGTATTGACTCACAGTGAGCCATGTGTGTTTCTGTGTGTGTCTGAGTCTGCTAGCATAGACTGTGCACTGAGTTACATGGAGCCGTGTGTGTGTTGGTATAGACTGTGCATTGAGTCACAGTCAGGTGTGTTTGTGTGTGTGTGTGTGTGCTGGTATAGACTATGCATTGATTAACAGTCAACCGTGTGTGTGTGTGTGTTTGTGTGTGTGAATGCACACTGTTATAGGCAGTGCACTGAGTCATAGTAAGGTGTGTGTGTGTTCGTGGGCTGGTATAGGCAGACCAATGAGTGACAGAGAGGTCTGTGTGTGTTTGTGTGCTGGTATAGGCTTGAGGCACAGTGAGCTGTTTGTGGGTGTGTGTGGGCTGGTATAGAGTGTGCACTGAGACACAGACAGCCGTGTGTGTGTGTGTGTGTGTGTGTGTGTGTGCCGGCATAGACATTTCATTGAGTCACATTAAACCGTGTGTGTGTGTGTGTAGGTACAGATGGTGCATTGAGTCACAGTGAGCTGTGTGTGTGTGTGTGCTGTTAGAGACTGTGCATTGAGTCACAGTCAGCTGTGCATGTGTGTGTATGTGTGTGTGCTGCTCTAGGCTGAGTATTGAGTAACAGTTAGCTGTGTGTCTGTGCTGATATTGGCTGTGGACTCAGTCACATTGAGCCGTCTGTGTGTGTGTGTGTGTGCAGTATGGACGGTGCAATGTGTTACAGGGAGCCGTGTGTGTGTGTGTGTGTGTGTGCCGGTAGAGACTGTGCATTGAGTCACAGTGAGAGGTGTGTGTGTGTCTGTGTGTGCAGGTATATGCTGAACATTGAGTCACACTGAGGTGTATGTGTGTGTGTGCATGCTGGTATAAGCTTTGCATAGAGTCACAGGTAGCGGTGTGTGTGTGTGTGTATGTGCTGGTATAGACTGTGCATTGAGTCAGAGTGAGCCATGTGTGTGTGTGTTTTCTGGTATAGGCTGTGCATTGAGTCTCAGTGAGCTGTTCATGTGTGTGTGTGTGTGTGTGTGCATGTGTGTGTTGGTATAGGCTGTGCACTAAGTCACATGAGCCGTGTGTGTGTGTGCTGGTATAGGCTGCACATTCAGTCACAGTGATGTGTGTGTGTGTGTGTGTGCTCGTACAGGCTGTGCCTTCAGTCACTGTGAGGTGTGTGTGTGAGTGTGCATGTGTGTGCAGGAATAGGCTGGACATTGATTCACAGTGAACTGTGTGTGTGTGTCTTTGTGTGTGCTTGTATAGGCTGTGCATTAAGTCACAGTGAGCTGTGTGTGTGTGTGTGCTGATCTAGGCTGTACATTGAGTCACAGTGAGGTGTGTCTGTGTGTGTGTGTGCTGGTACAGGCTGTGCATTGAGTCACAGTGAGGTGTGTGTGTGATTGTGCATGTGTGTGCAGGTGTAGTCTGGTCATTGAGTCACAGAGTCCTGTGTGTGTTTTTGTGTTGTTAGAGATTGTGGATTGAGTCACAGTGAGCCGTGTGTGTGTGTGTGCATGTGTGTGTGCTGTTATATGATGTGCATTGAGTGTCAGTGAGTGGTGTGTGTGTCTGCCTGTGATGGCATAGGCTGTGCATTGAGTCACAGTGAGCCGTGTGTGTGTGTATGTGTGCTGGTATAGGCAGTCCACTGTGTCACAGTAAGCCATGAATGTGTGTGTGTGTGTGTTTGTAAGTAAGGATGGTGCTTTGAATTACAGTGAGCAGTGTGTGTGTGTGTGTGAGTGCTGATATAGGCTGTGCATTGAGTCACAGTCAGCCTTGTGTGTGTGTGTGCACGAGCACTGGTATAGGCTGTTCACTGAGTCACAGTTAGGGGTGTGTGTGTCTCTGTGTGCTGGTATAGGCTTTGCAATGAGTCACAGTGAGGTTTGTGTGTGTGTGTGTGCGTGTGCTGTTATAGGCTTGCATTGAGTCATAGTGAGATCTGAGTGTGTGTTTGTGTGCTGCTATAGACAGTGCACTAACTCACAGTGAGCATGTGTGTTTGTGTGATGGAATAGACTGTGCATTGAGTCAGAGTGAGCTGATCATGTGTGTGTGGGGGGGTGTCTGTGTACTGTTACAGACTGTGCATGGAGTCACGGGGAGTAATGTGTGTGTGTGTGCATGTGTGTGTGCTGGTATAGTCTGAGTATTGAGTCACAGTTAGGTGTGATTGTTTGTGCCGGTATAGGTTGTGGACTGAGTCACATTGAGCCATCTTTGTGTGTGTGTGTGTGTGTGCAGGGATGGATGGTGCATTTAGTCACAGGGAGCCGAGTGTTTGTGTGTGTGTGCTGGCATAGGCTGTGCATTGAGTCACAGTGAGCCGTGTGTGTGTGTAATGGTAAAGTCTGAGCATTGAGTCGCAGTGAGGTGTGTGGGTGTATGTGCTGCTTATAGACTGTGCATTGAGTCACATTCAGGTGTGTTTTGTCGTTCTGTGTGCTGGTATAGACTGCATTAAGTCACAGTCAGCCGTGTGTGTGTGTGTGTGTGTGTGTGTGCATGCAGGTATATACTGTGCATTGAGTCACAGTGGTGTGTGTGTGTGTGCATGTGTGTGTGCTGGTATACTCTGCATTGAGTCACAGTGAGCCATGTGTGTGTGCTGGCATAAGCTGTGCATTGAGTCATAGTGAGCCGTGTGGGGGTGCGCAGGTATAGCCTGTTCATTGATTCACAGTTAGTTGCATGTATGTGTGTGTATGTGCTGCTTGTGGACTGTGCATTGAGGCATAGTTAGTTGTGTTTGTTTGTGTCTGCTGGTATAGGCTGAGCACTGAGTCACAGTGAGGTGTGTGTGTGTGTGTCTGTGTGTGTGTGCTGGTATAGACTGTGCATTGAGTCAGAGTAAGCCATGTGTGTGTGTGTGTGTGTGTGTGTGTGTGTTCTGGTATAGACTGTGCATTGAGTCTCAGTGAGCTGTTCGTCTGTGTGTATCTGTGCTGGTATAGGCTGTACACTGAGTCACATTGAGACGTGTTTGTGTGTGTGTGTGTGTGCGCGCAATGATACAGGCTGCACACTGAGTCAGAATGAGCCGTGTGTTTGTGTGCTTCTATAGGCTGCACATTGAGTCACAGTGAGCTGTATGTGTGAGTGTGTGTGCTGATATAGGCTGAGCATTGAGTCACAGTGAGGTATCGATGTGTGTGTGTACTGGAACAGGCTATGCATTGAGTCACAGTGAAGTGTGTGTGTGAGTGTGTGTATGTGCAAGTATAGGCTTGGAATTGAGTCACAGTGAGCCGTGTGTTTGTGTGCTGGTTTAGGATGTGCATTGACTCACAGTGAGGGGTGTGTGTGTGTGTGTGTGTGTGTGTGTGTGTGACGCTACAGAAAGCGCTTTGAGTCACAGCAAGGTATGTGTGTTTGTTGGTATAGGCTGAGCATAGAGTCATAGTGAGGTGTGTGTGTGTGTGTGCTGGTATAGACTCTGCATTGAGTCACAGTCCACCGTGTGTGTGTGAGTGTGTGTCTGTGTGTGCTGCTATAGGCTGACCATTGAGTCACAGTGAGGTGTGTGTGCGTGTGTGTGTGTGTCCTGGTATAGGCTGCCCTTTGAGTCACAGGTATGTGTGGGTGGGTGTGTGCTGGTACATGCTGCGCATTGAGTCACAGGTGTGTGTGTGTGTGTGTGTGTGTGTGCTGGTGCAGGCTGCACATTGAGTCACAGTGAGGTGTGTGTATGTGCTGGTATGATCGATGGTGCATTGAGTTACACAGAGCCATGTATGTGTGTGTGTATGTGCTGGTATAGACTGCATTGAGTCACAGTCGTGTGTGTGTGAGTGTGTGTGTCTTTGTGCTGTTATAGGCTTTGCATGGAGCCACAGGGAGCAATGTGTGTGTGTGTGTGTGTGCATGTATGTGTGCTGGTGTAGGCTGAGTATTGAGTCACAGTTAGGTGTGTTTGCATGTGCCGGTATAGGCTGTGGACTGAGTCACATTGAGCCGTCTGTGTGTGTGTGTGTATGTGTGTGCAGGGATAGATGGTGCATTTAGTCAAAGGAAGCCGAGTGTTTGTGTGTGTTTGGTGGTATAGGCTGTATATTGAGTCACAGTGAGCCGTGTGTGTGTGTGTATGTGTGCGTGTTGGCATAGGCTGTGCATTGAGTCACAGTGAGCCGTGTGTGTGTGTGATGGTATAGTCTGAGCATTGAGTCACAATGAGGTGTGTTGTTGTGTTTGCTGCTTATAGACTGTGCATTGAGTCACAGTCAGGTGTGTGTTGTGGTTCTGTGTGCTGGTATAGACTGCATTGAGTCACAGTCAGCCATGTGTGTGTGTGTGTGTGCACAGGTATAGACTGCACATTGAGTCACAGTGGTGTGTGTGTGCATGTGTGTGTGCTGGTAGAGACTCTGCATTGAGTCACAGTGAGCCATTTGTGTGTGCTGGCATAAGCTGTGCATTGAGTTATAGTGAGCCATATGGGGGTGTGCAGGTATAGACTGAGCATTGAGTCACAGTGAGTTGCATGTGTGTATGTGTATGTGCTACTTATAGACTGTGCATTGAGTCACAGTCAGGTGTGTCTGTGTCTGTGTGTGCTGGTATAGTCTGTGCACTGAGTCACAGTGAGCTGTGTTTCTTTGTGTGTGCTGGTATAGGCTGAGCATGGAGTCACAGTGAAGTGTGTGTGTGTGTGTGCAGGTATAGGCTGTGCATTGAGTCACGGTGAGCCATGCATGTGTGTGTGTGTGTGCTGATATAGGCTGAGCATTGAGTCAGAGTGAGCTGTGTGTGTGTATGTGTGTATGTGCTGGTATGGATGGTGCATTGAGACACACTTAGCACTGTGTGTGTGTGTGCATGTGTGTGTGTGTGTGCTGGTACAGGCTCTGCATTGAGTCACTGTGAGATGTTTGTGTGTTTGTGTGTTTGTGCTGGTATAGGCTGTTCATTGAGTCACAGTGACATGTGTGTGTGTGTGTGTGTGTGTGTGTGCTGGTATAGGCTGAGCATTGAGTTATAGTGAGCTATGTGTGTGTGCTGGTATAGGCATATCATTGAGTCACAGTGAGGTGTGTGTGTGAGTGTGTGTTCATGAATGAATTGTGAAATGAGTCACAGTGAGTCATGTATTTGTGTGTGTTTGTACTGCTATCGGCTGTGCACTGAGTGACAGGTGTGTGTGTGTTTGTGTGTGCTGGTATAGGCTGCACATTGAGTCAAAGTGATATGTGTGTGTGTGTGTGTGTGTGTGTGTGTGCTGGTATAGAATATTCATTGAGTCACAGGGAGCCGTATGTGTGTGTGCGTGTTTGTGTGTCCTGGTATAAAATCTGCATTGAGTCACCGTGAGCCATGTGTGTGTACTGGCATAGGCTATGCATTGAGTCGCAGTGAGCCTTGTTTGTGTGTGCTTTTATAGTCTGAGCATTGAGTCACAGCGTGGTGTCTGTGTGTGTGTGTGTGTGTGTTTGTATGTGTATGATGGTATAGATGGTGCATTCAGTCACCCTGAGCCATGCGTGTGTATGTGTGTGTGTGTGTGTGCTGCTATAGGCTGAGCACTGAGTCACAGTTATGTTTGTGTGTGTGTGGTGATAAGAGCATTGCATTTAGTCACAATTAGGGTTATGTCTGTCTGTGTGTGTGTGCTGCTGTAGGCTGAGCATTGAGTCACAGTTAGGTGTGTGTGTGTGTTCTGGTATAGGCTGTGCACCGAGGCACACTGAGCCGTCACTGTGTGTTTGTGTGTGTGTGTGTTTGTGTGCAGGTATGCATGGTGCATTTAGTCACAGTTAGCCGAGTGTGTCTGTGTGTACTGGCATAGGCTGTGCAATGATTCACAGTGAGTCGTGTGTGTGTTGTGTGCGTGCTGGTAGAGGCTGTGCATTTAATCACAGTGAGGTGTCTGTGTGTGATATGTGTGTGTGCTGGTATAGGCTGCGGATTGAGTCACAGTGAGGTGTGTGTGTCTTGGTATAGGCTGCCCATTGAGTCACTGTGATGTGGATGTGTGTGTGTGTGTGCTGCTATAGACTCTGCATTGAGTTACAGTGAGGTGCATGTGTGTGTGTGTGTATGCTGTATAGGCTGTGCATTGAGTCACACTCAGCCATGTGTGTGTGTGTGTGTGTGTGTGTGTGTATGGTGCTGGCAAAGGCTGTGCATTGAGTCACAGTCAGATGTGTTTGTGTGTGTGTGCTGGTATAGACTGTGCATTGAGTCACAGACAACCATGTGTGTGTGTGTGCATGTGCTGGTATAGGCTTTGCATTGAGTGACAGCTGTGAGTGTGTGTGTGTGTGTGCTGGTATAGAGTGTGCACTGAATCACTGATCTGTGTGTGTGTGTATGTGATGGAATAGACTGTGCATTGACTGACAGTGAGCTGTTCGTGTGTTTGTGTTTGTTTGTGTGTGTCTGCTGTTAGAGCCTGTGCATTGAGTCACAGAGAGCCATGTGTGTTTGAGTGCATGTGAGTGTGCTGGTATAGGCTGTGCACTGAGGCACAGTGAACCACGTTTGTGTGTGCAGGTATAGACTGTGCATTGAGTCACAATCAGCTGTGCGTGTGTGCTTGTGCTGCTACAGGTTGAGTACTGAGTCACAGGTGTGTGTGTGTGTTGATATAGGCTATGGACTGAGTCACATTGAGCCTTCTGTGTGTGTGTGTTTTTGTTTGCAGGTATGGACGGGGCATTGAGTCACAGGGAGCCGTGTGTGTGTGTGTGCTGATATAGTCTGAGCATTGAATCATTGTGAGGTGTGTGTGTGTGTGTGTGTGTGTGCCAGTATAGGCTGTGCACTGAGTCACAGAGAGCCATCTATGTGTTTGTGTGTGTGTGCTGGTATGGACAGTGCATTGAGTAATAGTGAGCCGTGTGTGTGTGTGTTCATGGGTGCTGGTTTAGGCTGTACATTGAGTCACAGTGAGCTGTGTTTGTGTTTCTGTGCTGGTATAGGCTGTGCATTCAGTCACAGTGAGCCCTGTGTGTGTGTGTGTGTTTGTGCTCGTATAGGTTGAGCATTGAGTCAAAGTGAGGTGCTTGTTTGTGTGTGCTGGTATAGTCTGTGCATTGAGTCACAGGGGTGTGTGTTTGTGTGTGTGCACATATAGACTGGACATTGAGCCACAGTGAGCCATGTGTGTGTATGTGTGTATGTGCCAGTATGGACAGTGCATTGAGACACACTGAGCAAAGCGTGTGTGTGTGTGTATATGCTGGTATAGACTGTGCATTGAATCACAGTCAGTGGTGTTTGTGTGTGTGTTTGTGCTGGTATAGACTGTGCATTGAGTCACAGTCAGCCATGTGTGTGTGTCTGTATGTGCACACTGGTATAGGATGACCTTTGAGTCACAGTGAGATGTGTATGTGTGTGTGTGCATGCTGGTATAGGCTATGCATTGAGTCAGAGTGTGCTGTGTGTGTGTGTGTGCTGGTACTGACTTTACACTGAGCTACAGGGAACTGTGTGTGTGTGTGTGTGCTTGTATAGAATGTGCATTGAATAACAGTGAGGTGTTCATGTGTGTGTGTGTGCTGGTATAGGCTGTGCACTGAGTCACACTGAGCCGTGTGTGTGTGTGTGTGTGTGTGTGTGTATGTGCCGGTATGGACAGTGCATTGAGACACACTGAGCCGTGTGTGTGTGTGTATGTATATGCTGGTATAGACTGTGCATTGAATCACAGTCAGTGGAGTTTGTGTGTGTGTTTGTGCTGGTATAGACTGTGCATTGAGTCACAGTCAGCCATGTGTGTGTGTCTGTATGTGCCCACTGGTATAGGATGACCTTTGAGTCACAGTGAGATGTGTATGTTTGTGTGTGCATGCTGGTATAGGCTATGCATTGAGTCAGAGTGTGCTGTGTGTGTGTGTGTGCTGGTACTGACTTTACACTGAGCTACAGGGAACTGTGTGTGTGTGTGTGTGTGCTTGTATAGAATGTGCATTGAATAACAGTGAGGTGTTCATGTGTGTGTGTGTGCTGGTATAGGCTGTGCACTGAGTCACACAGAGCTCTGTGTGTGTGTGTGTGTGTGCAGGTATGGAAGGTGCATTGAGTCACAGTGAGCTGTGTGTGTGCGTGTGTGTGTGTGCTGATATAGGCTGTACATTGATTCACAGTGAGCTGTGTGTGTGTGTGCAGGTATAGGCTGTGCATTGAGTCAAAGTGAGCTATGTGTGTGTGCTGGCATAGGCGGTGCATTAAGTCACAGTGAGCCGTGTGTGTGTGTGCTGGTAAAGGCTGAGTCACAGTGAGGTGTGTGTGTTTGTGTGTATGTGCTGGTATGGATGATGCATTGAGTCACAATAAGCTGGACATGTGTTGTTTGTGTGTGTAGGTGCTGGTATAGACTCTGCATTGAGTCAGAGTCAGGTGTGTGTGTGTGCGTGTGTGTGTGTGTGTGCTGGTATAGGCTCTGCATTGAGTCACTGTGAGCTGTGTGTGTGTTTGTGTGTTTGTGCTGGTATAGGCTGTGCATTGAGTCACAGTGACCAGTGCGTGTGTGTTTGTGTGCTGGTATAGGCTGAGCATTGATTCAACGTGAGCTAGGTGTGTGTGCTGGTATAGGAAGTGCAATGAGTCACAGTGAGGTATGTGTGTGAGTGTGTGTTCAGGTATGAGCTGTGAAATGAGTCACAGTGAGTCATGTATTTGTGTGTGTTTGTGATGCTATCAGCTGTGCATTGAGTGACAGGTGTGTGTGTGTGTGTGTGTGTGTGCTGGTATAGGCTGCACATGGAGTCACATTGAGCTGTGTGTGTGAGTGTGTGTGCTTATATCGGCTGAGCATTGAGTCACACTGAGCTGTGTGTGTGTGTGCTGGTATAGGCTCTGCACTGAGTCACAGTGAGGTGTGTGTGTGTGTGTGTGTGTTGGTACAGGAAGCAATTTGAGTCACAGTGAGGTATGTGTGTGTGTGTGTGTGCTGCTATAGGCTGTGCATTGTGTCACAGTGAGGTGTGTGTGGTGTGTGCTGGTATAGACCCTGCATTTAGTCACAGTGAGCTGTGTGTGTGTGTGCTGGTATAGTCTGAGCATTGAGTCACAGTGAGGTGCATGTGTGTGTGTGTATGTGCTGTTATGGATGGTGCATTGAGTCACACTGAGAAAAACGTGTGTGTGTGTGTGTGTGTGTATGTGCTCATATAGACTGTTCATTGAGTCATAGTCTGGTGTGTTTGTGTGTGTGTGTGTGCAGGTATAGGCTGGGCATTGAGTCACAGTCAGCGTGTGTGTGATGTGTGTGCACGCTGGTATAGGCTGTGCATTTAGTCACAGAGAGGGGTGTGTGTCTGTGTGCGCTGGTATAGGCTGACCATTGAGTCACAGTGAGGTGTGTGTGTGTGTGGGTGCACGTACTGGTTTAGGCTTTGCACTGAGTCACAGTGAGCTGATTGTGTTTGAGTGGGTGTATGTGTGTGTGTGTGCAGGTATAGGCTGTGTATTGACTCACAGTGAGCCATGTGTGTTTCTGTGTGTGTCTGAGTCTGCTAGCATAGACTGTGCACTGAGTTACATGGAGCCGTGTGTGTGTTGGTATAGACTGTGCATTGAGTCACAGTCAGGTGTGTTTGTGTGTGTGTGTGTGTGTGCTGGTATAGACTATGCATTGATTAACAGTCAACCGTGTGTGTGTGTGTGTTTGTGTGTGTGAATGCACACTGTTATAGGCAGTGCACTGAGTCATAGTAAGGGGTGTGTGTGTTCGTGGGCTGGTATAGGCAGACCAATGAGTGACAGAGAGGTCTGTGTGTGTGTGTGTGCTGGTATAGGCTTGAGGCACAGTGAGCTGTTTGTGGGTGTGTGTGGGCTGGTATAGAGTGTGCACTGAGACACAGACAGCCGTGTGTGTGTGCTGGCATAGACATTTCATTGAGTCACATTAAGCCGTGTGTGTTTGTGTGTAGGTACAGATGGTGCATTGAGTCACAGTGAGCTGTGTGTGTGTGTGTGTGTGCTGTTAGAGACTGTGCATTGAGGCACAGTCAGCTGTGCATGTGTGTGTATGCGTGTGTGCTGCTCTAGGCTGAGTATTGAGTAACAGTTAGCTGTGTGTGTGAGCTGATATTGGCTGTGGACTCAGTCACATTGAGCCGTCTGTGTGTGTGTGTGTGTGCAGTATGGACGGTGCAATGTGTTACAGGGAACCATGTGGGTGTGTGTGTGTGTGCCGGTAGAGACTGTGCATTGAGTCACAGTGAGGGGTGTGTGTGTGTCTGTGTGTGCAGGTATATGCTGAACATTGAGTCACACTGAGGCGTATGTGTGTGTGTGCATGCTGGTATAAGCTTTGCATAGAGTCACAGGTAGCGGTGTGTGTGTGTGTGTATGTGCTGGTATAGACTGTGCATTGAGTCAGAGTGAGCCATGTGTGTGTGTGTTTTCTGGTATAGGCTGTGCATTGAGTCTCAGTGAGCTGTTCATGTGTGTGTGTGTGTGTGTGTGTGCATGTGTGTGTTGGTATAGGCTGTGCACTAAGTCACATGAGCCGTGTGTGTGTGTGCTGGTATAGGCTGCACATTCAGTCACAGTGATGTGTGTGTGTGTGTGTGCTCGTACAGGCTGTGCATTGAGTCACTGTGAGGTGTGTGTGTGAGTGTGCATGTGTGTGCAGGAATAGGCTGGACATTGATTCACAGTGAACTGTGTGTGTGTGTCTTTGTGTGTGCTTGTATAGGCTGTGCATTAAGTCACAGTGAGCTGTGTGTGTGTGTGTGCTGATCTAGGCTGTACATTGAGTCACAGTGAGGTGTGTCTGTGTGTGTGTGTGCTGGTACAGGCTGTGCATTGAGTCACAGTGAGGTGTGTGTGTGATTGTGCATGTGTGTGCAGGTGTAGTCTGGGCATTGAGTCACAGAGTCCTGTGTGTGTTTTTGTGTTGTTAGAGATTGTGGATTGAGTCACAGTGAGCCGTGTGTGTGTGTGTGCATGTGTGTGTTCTGTTATATGATGTGCATTGACTGTCAGTGAGTGGTGTGTGTGTCTGCCTGTGATGGCATAGGCTGTGCATTGAGTCACAGTGAGCCGTGTGTGTGTGTATGTGTGCTGGTATAGGCAGTCCACTGTGTCACAGTAAGCCGTGAATGTGTGTGTGTGTGTGTTTGTAAGTAAGGATGGTGCTTTGAATTACAGTGAGCAGTGTGTGTGTGTGTGTGAGTGCTGATATAGGCTGTGCATTGAGTCACAGTCAGCCTTGTGTGTGTGTGTGCACGAGCACTGTTATAGGCTGTTCACTGAGTCACAGTTAGGGGTGTGTGTGTCTCTGTGTGCTGGTATAGGCTTTGCAATGAGTCACAGTGAGGTTTGTGTGTGTGTGTGTGCGTGTGCTGTTATAGGCTTGCATTGAGTCATAGTGAGATCTGAGTGTGTGTTTGTGTGCTGGTATAGACAGTGCACTAACTCACAATGAGCATGTGTGTCTGTGTGATGGAATAGACTGTGCATTGAGTCAGAGTGAGCTGATCATGTGTGTGTGGGGGTGTGTCTGTGTACTGTTACAGACTGTGCATGGAGTCACGGGGAGTAATGTGTGTGTGTGTGCATGTGTGTGTGCTGGTATAGTCTGAGTATTGAGTCACAGTTAGGTGTGATTGTTTGTGCTGGTATAGGTTGTGGACTGAGTCACATTGAGCCATCTTTGTGTGTGTGTGTGTGTGTGCAGGGATGGATGGTGCATTTAGTCACAGGGAGCCGAGTGTTTGTGTGTGTGTGCTGGCATAGGCTGTGCATTGAGTCACAGTGAGCCGTGTGTGTGTGTAATGGTAAAGTCTGAGCATTGAGTCGCAGTGAGGTGTGTGGGTGTATGTGCTGCTTATAGACTGTGCATTGAGTCACATTCAGGTGTGTTTTGTCGTTCTGTGTGCTGGTATAGACTGCATTAAGTCACAGTCAGCCGTGTGTGTGTGTGTGTGTGTGTGTGTGCATGCAGGTATATACTGTGCATTGAGTCACAGTGATGTGTGTGTGTGTGCATGTGTGTGTGCTGTTATACTCTGCATTGAGTCACAGTGAGCCATGTGTGTGTGCTGGCATAAGCTGTGCATTGAGTCATAGTGAGCCATGTGGGGGTGCGCAGGTATAGCCTGTTCATTGATTCACAGTTAGTTGCATGTATGTGTGTGTATGTGCTGCTTGTGGACTGTGCATTGAGGCATAATTAGTTGTGTTTGTTTGTGTCTGCTGGTATAGGCTGAGCACTGAGTCACAGTGAGGTGTGTGTGTGTGTGTCTGTGTGTGTGTGCTGGTATAGAGTGTGCATTGAGTCAGAGTAAGCCATGTGTGTGTGTGTGTGTGTGTGTGTGTGTGTTCTGGTATAGACTGTGCATTGAGTCTCAGTGAGCTGTTCGTCTGTGTGTATCTGTGTTGGTATAGGCTGTACACTGAGTCACATTGAGACGTGTTTGTGTGTGTGTGTGTGTGCGCGCAATGATACAGGCTGCACACTGAGTCAGAATGAGCCGTGTGTTTGTGTGCTTCTATAGGCTGCACATTGAGTCACAGTGAGCTGTATGTGTGAGTGTGTGTGCTGATATAGGCTGAGCATTGAGTCACAGTGAGGTATCGATGTGTGTGTGTACTGGAACAGGCTATGCATTGAGTCACAGTGAAGTGTGTGTGTGAGTGTGTGTATGTGCAAGTATAGGCTTGGAATTGAGTCACAGTGAGCCGTGTGTTTGTGTGCTGGTTTAGGATGTGCATTGACTCACAGTGAGGGGTGTGTGTGTGTGTGTGTGTGTGTGTGTGTGACGCTACAGAAAGCGCTTTGAGTCACAGCAAGGTATGTGTGTTTGTTGGTATAGGCTGAGCATAGAGTCATAGTGAGGTGTGTGTGTGTGTGTGCTGGTATAGACTCTGCATTGAGTCACAGTCCACCGTGTGTGTGTGAGTGTGTGTCTGTGTGTGCTGCTATAGGCTGACCATTGAGTCACAGTGAGGTGTGTGTGCGTGTGTGTGTGTGTCCTGGTATAGGCTGCCCTTTGAGTCACAGGTATGTGTGGGTGGGTGTGTGCTGGTACATGCTGCGCATTGAGTCACAGGTGTGTGTGTGTGTGTGTGTGTGTGTGCTGGTGCAGGCTGCACATTGAGTCACAGTGAGGTGTGTGTATGTGCTGGTATGATCGATGGTGCATTGAGTTACACAGAGCCATGTATGTGTGTGTGTATGTGCTGGTATAGACTGCATTGAGTCACAGTCGTGTGTGTGTGAGTGTGTGTGTCTGTGTGCTGTTATAGGCTTTGCATGGAGCCTCAGGGAGCAATGTGTGTGTGTGTGTGTGTGCATGTATGTGTGCTGGTGTAGGCTGAGTATTGAGTCACAGTTAGGTGTGTTTGCATGTGCCGGTATAGGCTGTGGACTGAGTCACATTGAGCCGTCTGTGTGTGTGTGTGTATGTGTGTGCAGGGATAGATGGTGCATTTAGTCAAAGGGAGCCGAGTGTTTGTGTGTGTTTGGTGGTATAGGCTGTATATTGAGTCACAGTGAGCCGTGTGTGTGTGTGTATGTGTGCGTGTTGGCATAGGCTGTGCATTGAGTCACAGTGAGCCGTGTGTGTGTGTGATGGTATAGTCTGAGCATTGAGTCACAATGAGGTGTGTTGTTGTGTTTGCTGCTTATAGACTGTGCATTGAGTCACAGTCAGGTGTGTGTTGTGGTTCTGTGTGCTGGTATAGACTGCATTGAGTCACAGTCAGCCATGTGTGTGTGTGTGTGTGCACAGGTATAGACTGCGCATTGAGTCACAGTGGTGTGTGTGTGCATGTGTGTGTGCTGGTAGAGACTCTGCATTGAGTCACAGTGAGCCATTTGTGTGTGCTGGCATAAGCTGTGCATTGAGTTATAGTGAGCCATATGGGGGTGTGCAGGTATAGCCTGAGCATTGAGTCACAGTGAGTTGCATGTGTGTATGTGTATGTGCTACTTATAGACTGTGCATTGAGTCACAGTCAGGTGTGTCTGTGTCTGTGTGTGCTGGTATAGTCTGTGCACTGAGTCACAGTGAGCTGTGTTTCTTTGTGTGTGCTGGTATAGGCTGAGCATGGAGTCACAGTGAAGTGTGTGTGTGTGTGTGTGCAGGTATAGGCTGTGCATTGAGTCACAGTGAGCCATGCATGTGTGTGTGTGTGTGCTGATATAGGCTGAGCATTGAGTCAGAGTGAGCTGTGTGTGTGTATGTGTGTATGTGCTGGTATGGATGGTGCATTGAGACACACTTAGCACTGTGTGTGTGTGTGCATGTGTGTGTGTGTGTGCTGGTACAGGCTCTGCATTGAGTCACTGTGAGATGTTTGTGTGTTTGTGTGTTTGTGCTGGTATAGGCTGTTCATTGAGTCACAGTGACATGTGTGTGTGTGTGTGTGCGTGTGTGTGTGTGTGTGCTGGTATAGGCTGAGCATTGAGTTATAGTGAGCTATGTGTGTGTGCTGGTATAGGCATATCATTGAGTCACAGTGAGGTGTGTGTGTGAGTGTGTGTTCATGAATGAATTGTGAAATGAGTCACAGTGAGTCATGTATTTGTGTGTGTTTGTACTGCTATCGGCTGTGCACTGAGTGACAGGTGTGTGTGTGTTTGTGTGTGCTGGTATAGACTGTGCATTGAGTCTCAGTGAGCTGTTCGTCTGTGTGTATCTGTGTTGTTATAGGCTGTACACTGAGTCACATTGAGACGTGTTTGTGTGTGTGTGTGTGTGCGCGCAATGATACAGGCTGCACACTGAGTCAGAATGAGCCGTGTGTTTGTGTGCTTCTATAGGCTGCACATTGAGTCACAGTGAGCTGTATGTGTGAGTGTGTGTGCTGATATAGGCTGAGCATTGAGTCACAGTGAGGTATCGATGTGTGTGTGTACTGGAACAGGCTATGCATTGAGTCACAGTGAAGTGTGTGTGTGAGTGTGTGTATGTGCAAGTATAGGCTTGGAATTGAGTCACAGTGATCCGTGTGTTTGTGTGCTGGTTTAGGATGTGCATTGACTCACAGTGAGGGGTGTGTGTGTGTGTGTGTGTGTGTGTGTGTGTGTGACGCTACAGAAAGCGCTTTGAGTCACAGCAAGGTATGTGTGTTTGTTGGTATAGGCTGAGCATAGAGTCATAGTGAGGTGTGTGTGTGTGTGTGCTGGTATAGACTCTGCATTGAGTCACAGTCCACCGTGTGTGTGTGAGTGTGTGTCTGTGTGTGCTGCTATAGGCTGACCATTGAGTCACAGTGAGGTGTGTGTGCGTGTGTGTGTGTGTCCTGGTATAGGCTGCCCTTTGAGTCACAGGTATGTGTGGGTGGGTGTGTGCTGGTACATGCTGCGCATTGAGTCACAGGTGTGTGTGTGTGTGTGTGTGTGTGCTGGTGCAGGCTGCACATTGAGTCACAGTGAGGTGTTTGTATGTGCTGATATGATCGATGGTGCATTGAGTTACACAGAGCCATGTATGTGTGTGTGTATGTGCTGGTATAGACTGCATTGAGTCACAGTCGTGTGTGTGTGAGTGTGTGTGTCTGTGTGCTGTTATAGGCTTTGCATGGAGCCTCAGGGAGCAATGTGTGTGTGTGTGTGTGTGCATGTATGTGTGCTGGTGTAGGCTGAGTATTGAGTCACAGTTAGGTGTGTTTGCATGTGCCGGTATAGGCTGTGGACTGAGTCACATTGAGCCGTCTGTGTGTGTGTGTGTATGTGTGTGCAGGGATAGATGGTGCATTTAGTCAAAGGGAGCCGAGTGTTTGTGTGTGTTTGGTGGTATAGGCTGTATATTGAGTCACAGTGAGCCGTGTGTGTGTGTGTATGTGTGCGTGTTGGCATAGGCTGTGCATTGAGTCACAGTGAGCCGTGTGTGTGTGTGATGGTATAGTCTGAGCATTGAGTCACAATGAGGTGTGTTGTTGTGTTTGCTGCTTATAGACTGTGCATTGAGTCACAGTCAGGTGTGTGTTGTGGTTCTGTGTGCTGGTATAGACTGCATTGAGTCACAGTCAGCCATGTGTGTGTGTGTGTGTGCACAGGTATAGACTGCGCATTGAGTCACAGTGGTGTGTGTGTGCATGTGTGTGTGCTGGTAGAGACTCTGCATTGAGTCACAGTGAGCCATTTGTGTGTGCTGGCATAAGCTGTGCATTGAGTTATAGTGAGCCATATGGGTGTGTGCAGGTATAGCCTGAGCATTGAGTCACAGTGAGTTGCATGTGTGTATGTGTATGTGCTACTTATAGACTGTGCATTGAGTCACAGTCAGGTGTGTCTGTGTCTGTGTGTGCTGGTATAGTCTGTGCACTGAGTCACAGTGAGCTGTGTTTCTTTGTGTGTGCTGGTATAGGCTGAGCATGGAGTCACAGTGAAGTGTGTGTGTGTGTGTGTGCAGGTATAGGCTGTGCATTGAGTCACAGTGAGCCATGCATGTGTGTGTGTGTGTGCTGATATAGGCTGAGCATTGAGTCAGAGTGAGCTGTGTGTGTGTATGTGTGTATGTGCTGGTATGGATGGTGCATTGAGACACACTTAGCACTGTGTGTGTGTGTGCATGTGTGTGTGTGTGTGCTGGTACAGGCTCTGCATTGAGTCACTGTGAGATGTGTGTGTGTTTGTGTGTTTGTGCTGGTATAGGCTGTTCATTGAGTCACAGTGACATGTGTGTGTGTGTGTGTGCGTGTGTGTGTGTGTGTGCTGGTATAGGCTGAGCATTGAGTTATAGTGAGCTATGTGTGTGTGCTGGTATAGGCATATCATTGAGTCACAGTGAGGTGTGTGTGTGAGTGTGTGTTCATGAATGAATTGTGAAATGAGTCACAGTGAGTCATGTATTTGTGTGTGTTTGTACTGCTATCGGCTGTGCACTGAGTGACAGGTGTGTGTGTGTTTGTGTGTGCTGGTATAGGCTGCACATTGAGTCAAAGTGATATGTGTGTGTTTGTGTGTGTGTGTGTGTGTGTGCTGGTATAGAATATTCATTGAGTCACAGGGAGCCGTGTGTGTGTGTGCGTGTTTGTGTGTCCTGGTATAGAATCTGCATTGAGTCACCATGAGCCATGTGTGTGTGCTGGCATAGGCTATGCATTGAGTCGCAGTGAGCCTTGTTTGTGTGTGCTTTTATAGTCTGAGCATTGAGTCACAGCGTGGTGTCTGTGTGTGTGTGTGTGTGTATGTGTATGATGGTATAGATGGTGCATTCAGTCACCCTGAGCCATGCGTGTGTATGTGTGTGTGTGTGTGTGCTGCTATTGGCTGAGCACTGAGTCACAGTTATGTTTGTGTGTGTGTGGTGATATGAGCATTGCATTGAGTCACAATTAGGGTTATGTCTGTCTGTGTGTGTGTGCTGCTGTAGGCTGAGCATTGAGTCACAGTTAGGTGTGTGTGTGTGTTCTGGTATAGGCTGTGCACCGAGGCACACTGAGCCGTCATTGTGTGTTTGTGTGTGTGTGTGTTTGTGTGCAGGTATGCATGGTGCATTTAGTCACAGTTAGCCGAGTGTGTCTGTGTGTACTGGCATAGGCTGTGCAATGATTCACAGTGAGTCGTGTGTGTGTTGTGTGCGTGCTGGTAGAGGCTGTGCATTTAATCACAGTGAGGTGTCTGTGTGTGATATGTGTGTGTGCTGGTATAGGCTGCGGATTGAGTCACAGTGAGGTGTGTGTGTCTTGGTATAGGCTGCCCATTGAGTCACTGTGATGTGGATGTGTGTGTGTGTGTGCTGCTATAGACTCTGCATTGAGTTACAGTGAGGTGCATGTGTGTGTGTGTGTATGCTGTATAGGCTGTGCATTGAGTCACACTCAGCCATGTGTGTGTGTGTGTGTGTGTGTGTGTGTGTGTGTATGGTGCTGGCAAAGGCTGTGCATTGAGTCACAGTCAGATGTGTTTGTGTGTGTGTGCTGGTATAGACTGTGCATTGAGTCACAGACAACCATGTGTGTGTGTGTGCATGTGCTGGTATAGGCTTTGCATTGAGTGACAGCTGTGAGTGTGTGTGTGTGTGTGCTGGTATAGAGTGTGCACTGAATCACTGATCTGTGTGTGTGTGTATGTGATGGAATAGACTGTGCATTGACTGACAGTGAGCTGTTCGTGTGTTTGTGTTTGTGTGTGTGTGTCTGCTGTTAGAGCCTGTGCATTGAGTCACAGAGAGCCATGTGTGTTTGAGTGCATGTGAGTGTGCTGGTATAGGCTGTGCACTGAGGCACAGTGAACCACGTTTGTGTGTGCAGGTATAGACTGTGCATTGAGTCACAATCAGCTGTGCGTGTGTGCTTGTGCTGCTACAGGTTGAGTACTGAGTCACAGGTGTGTGTGTGTGTTGATATAGGCTATGGACTGAGTCACATTGAGCCTTCTGTGTGTGTGTGTTTTTGTTTGCAGGTATGGACGGTGCATTGAGTCACAGGGAGCCGTGTGTGTGTGTGTGCTGATATAGTCTGAGCATTGAATCATTGTGAGGTGTGTGTGTGTGTGTGTGTGTGTGTGTGCCAGTATAGGCTGTGCACTGAGTCACAGAGAGCCATCTATGTGTTTGTGTGTGTGTGCTGGTATGGACAGTGCATTGAGTAATAGTGAGCCGTGTGTGTGTGTGTTCATGGGTGCTGGTTTAGGCTATACATTGAGTCACAGTGAGCTGTGTTTGTGTTTCTGTGCTGGTATAGGCTGTGCATTCAGTCACAGTGAGCCCTGTGTGTGTGTGTGTGTTTGTGCTCGTATAGGTTGAGCATTGAGTCAAAGTGAGGTGCTTGTTTGTGTGTGCTGGTATAGTCTGTGCATTGAGTCACAGGGGTGTGTGTTTGTGTGTGTGCACATATAGACTGGACATTGAGCCACAGTGAGCCATGTGTGTGTATGTGTGTATGTGCCAGTATGGACAGTGCATTGAGACACACTGAGCAATGCGTGTGTGTGTGTGTATATGCTGGTATAGACTGTGCATTGAATCACAGTCAGTGGTGTTTGTGTGTGTGTTTGTGCTGGTATAGACTGTGCATTGAGTCACAGTCAGCCATGTGTGTGTGTCTGTATGTGCACACTGGTATAGGATGACGTTTGAGTCACAGTGAGATGTGTATGTGTGTGTGTGCATGCTGGTATAGGCTATGCATTTAGTCACAGAGAGGGGTGTGTGTCTGTGTGCGCTGGTATAGGCTGACGATTGAGTCACAGTGAGGTGTGTGTGTGTGTGGGTGCACGTACTGGTTTAGGCTTTGCACTGAGTCACAGTGAGCTGATTGTGTTTGAGTGGGTGTATGTGTGTGTGTGTGTGCAGGTATAGGCTGTGTATTGACTCACAGTGAGCCATGTGTGTTTCTGTGTGTGTCTGAGTCTGCTAGCATAGACTGTGCACTGAGTTACATGGAGCCGTGTGTGTGTTGGTATAGACTGTGCATTGAGTCACAGTCAGGTGTGTTTGTGTGTGTGTGTGTGTGCTGGTATAGACTATGCATTGATTAACAGTCAACCGTGTGTGTGTGTGTGTTTGTGTGTGTGAATGCACACTGTTATAGGCAGTGCACTGAGTCATAGTAAGGTGTGTGTGTGTTCGTGGGCTGGTATAGGCAGACCAATGAGTGACAGAGAGGTCTGTGTGTGTTTGTGTGCTGGTATAGGCTTGAGGCACAGTGAGCTGTTTGTGGGTGTGTGTGGGCTGGTATAGAGTGTGCACTGAGACACAGACAGCCGTGTGTGTGTGTGTGTGTGTGTGTGTGTGTGCCGGCATAGACATTTCATTGAGTCACATTAAACCGTGTGTGTGTGTGTGTAGGTACAGATGGTGCATTGAGTCACAGTGAGCTGTGTGTGTGTGTGTGCTGTTAGAGACTGTGCATTGAGTCACAGTCAGCTGTGCATGTGTGTGTATGTGTGTGTGCTGCTCTAGGCTGAGTATTGAGTAACAGTTAGCTGTGTGTCTGTGCTGATATTGGCTGTGGACTCAGTCACATTGAGCCGTCTGTGTGTGTGTGTGTGTGCAGTATGGACGGTGCAATGTGTTACAGGGAGCCGTGTGTGTGTGTGTGTGTGTGCCGGTAGAGACTGTGCATTGAGTCACAGTGAGAGGTGTGTGTGTGTCTGTGTGTGCAGGTATATGCTGAACATTGAGTCACACTGAGGTGTATGTGTGTGTGTGCATGCTGGTATAAGCTTTGCATAGAGTCACAGGTAGCGGTGTGTGTGTGTGTGTATGTGCTGGTATAGACTGTGCATTGAGTCAGAGTGAGCCATGTGTGTGTGTGTTTTCTGGTATAGGCTGTGCATTGAGTCTCAGTGAGCTGTTCATGTGTGTGTGTGTGTGTGTGTGCATGTGTGTGTTGGTATAGGCTGTGCACTAAGTCACATGAGCCGTGTGTGTGTGTGCTGGTATAGGCTGCACATTCAGTCACAGTGATGTGTGTGTGTGTGTGTGTGCTCGTACAGGCTGTGCATTGAGTCACTGTGAGGTGTGTGTGTGAGTGTGCATGTGTGTGCAGGAATAGGCTGGACATTGATTCACAGTGAACTGTGTGTGTGTGTCTTTGTGTGTGCTTGTATAGGCTGTGCATTAAGTCACAGTGAGCTGTCTGTGTGTGTGTGCTGATCTAGGCTGTACATTGAGTCACAGTGAGGTGTGTCTGTGTGTGTGTGTGCTGGTACAGGCTGTGCATTGAGTCACAGTGAGGTGTGTGTGTGATTGTGCATGTGTGTGCAGGTGTAGTCTGGTCATTGAGTCACAGAGTCCTGTGTGTGTTTTTGTGTTGTTAGAGATTGTGGATTGAGTCACAGTGAGCCGTGTGTGTGTGTGTGCATGTGTGTGTGCTGTTATATGATGTGCATTGAGTGTCAGTGAGTGGTGTGTGTGTCTGCCTGTGATGGCATAGGCTGTGCATTGAGTCACAGTGAGCCGTGTGTGTGTGTATGTGTGCTGGTATAGGCAGTCCACTGTGTCACAGTAAGCCATGAATGTGTGTGTGTGTGTGTTTGTAAGTAAGGATGGTGCTTTGAATTACAGTGAGCAGTGTGTGTGTGTGTGTGAGTGCTGATATAGGCTGTGCATTGAGTCACAGTCAGCCTTGTGTGTGTGTGTGCACGAGCACTGGTATAGGCTGTTCACTGAGTCACAGTTAGGGGTGTGTGTGTCTCTGTGTGCTGGTATAGGCTTTGCAATGAGTCACAGTGAGGTTTGTGTGTGTGTGTGTGCGTGTGCTGTTATAGGCTTGCATTGAGTCATAGTGAGATCTGAGTGTGTGTTTGTGTGCTGGTATAGACAGTGCACTAACTCACAGTGAGCATGTGTGTTTGTGTGATGGAATAGACTGTGCATTGAGTCAGAGTGAGCTGATCATGTGTGTGTGGGGGGGTGTCTGTGTACTGTTACAGACTGTGCATGGAGTCACGGGGAGTAATGTGTGTGTGTGTGCATGTGTGTGTGCTGGTATAGTCTGAGTATTGAGTCACAGTTAGGTGTGATTGTTTGTGCCGGTATAGGTTGTGGACTGAGTCACATTGAGCCATCTTTGTGTGTGTGTGTGTGTGTGCAGGGATGGATGGTGCATTTAGTCACAGGGAGCCGAGTGTTTGTGTGTGTGTGCTGGCATAGGCTGTGCATTGAGTCACAGTGAGCCGTGTGTGTGTGTAATGGTAAAGTCTGAGCATTGAGTCGCAGTGAGGTGTGTGGGTGTATGTGCTGCTTATAGACTGTGCATTGAGTCACATTCAGGTGTGTTTTGTCGTTCTGTGTGCTGGTATAGACTGCATTAAGTCACAGTCAGCCGTGTGTGTGTGTGTGTGTGTGTGTGTGCATGCAGGTATATACTGTGCATTGAGTCACAGTGGTGTGTGTGTGTGTGCATGTGTGTGTGCTGGTATACTCTGCATTGAGTCACAGTGAGCCATGTGTGTGTGCTGGCATAAGCTGTGCATTGAGTCATAGTGAGCAGTGTGGGGGTGCGCAGGTATAGCCTGTTCATTGATTCACAGTTAGTTGCATGTATGTGTGTGTATGTGCTGCTTGTGGACTGTGCATTGAGGCATAGTTAGTTGTGTTTGTTTGTGTCTGCTGGTATAGGCTGAGCACTGAGTCACAGTGAGGTGTGTGTGTGTGTGTCTGTGTGTGTGTGCTGGTATAGACTGTGCATTGAGTCAGAGTAAGCCATGTGTGTGTGTGTGTGTGTGTGTGTGTGTGTTCTGGTATAGACTGTGCATTGAGTCTCAGTGAGCTGTTCGTCTGTGTGTATCTGTGCTGGTATAGGCTGTACACTGAGTCACATTGAGACGTGTTTGTGTGTGTGTGTGTGTGCGCGCAATGATACAGGCTGCACACTGAGTCAGAATGAGCCGTGTGTTTGTGTGCTTCTATAGGCTGCACATTGAGTCACAGTGAGCTGTATGTGTGAGTGTGTGTGCTGATATAGGCTGAGCATTGAGTCACAGTGAGGTATCGATGTGTGTGTGTACTGGAACAGGCTATGCATTGAGTCACAGTGAAGTGTGTGTGTGAGTGTGTGTATGTGCAAGTATAGGCTTGGAATTGAGTCACAGTGAGCCGTGTGTTTGTGTGCTGGTTTAGGATGTGCATTGACTCACAGTGAGGGGTGTGTGTGTGTGTGTGTGTGTGTGTGTGTGTGTGTGACGCTACAGAAAGCGCTTTGAGTCACAGCAAGGTATGTGTGTTTGTTGGTATAGGCTGAGCATAGAGTCATAGTGAGGTGTGTGTGTGTGTGTGCTGGTATAGACTCTGCATTGAGTCACAGTCCACCGTGTGTGTGTGAGTGTGTGTCTGTGTGTGCTGCTATAGGCTGACCATTGAGTCACAGTGAGGTGTGTGTGCGTGTGTGTGTGTGTCCTGGTATAGGCTGCCCTTTGAGTCACAGGTATGTGTGGGTGGGTGTGTGCTGGTACATGCTGCGCATTGAGTCACAGGTGTGTGTGTGTGTGTGTGTGTGTGTGTGCTGGTGCAGGCTGCACATTGAGTCACAGTGAGGTGTGTGTATGTGCTGGTATGATCGATGGTGCATTGAGTTACACAGAGCCATGTATGTGTGTGTGTATGTGCTGGTATAGACTGCATTGAGTCACAGTCGTGTGTGTGTGAGTGTGTGTGTCTGTGTGCTGTTATAGGCTTTGCATGGAGCCTCAGGGAGCAATGTGTGTGTGTGTGTGTGTGCATGTATGTGTGCTGGTGTAGGCTGAGTATTGAGTCACAGTTAGGTGTGTTTGCATGTGCCGGTATAGGCTGTGGACTGAGTCACATTGAGCCGTCTGTGTGTGTGTGTGTATGTGTGTGCAGGGATAGATGGTGCATTTAGTCAAAGGGAGCCGAGTGTTTGTGTGTGTTTGGTGGTATAGGCTGTATATTGAGTCACAGTGAGCCGTGTGTGTGTGTGTATGTGTGCGTGTTGGCATAGGCTGTGCATTGAGTCACAGTGAGCCGTGTGTGTGTGTGATGGTATAGTCTGAGCATTGAGTCACAATGAGGTGTGTTGTTGTGTTTGCTGCTTATAGACTGTGCATTGAGTCACAGTCAGGTGTGTGTTGTGGTTCTGTGTGCTGGTATAGACTGCATTGAGTCACAGTCAGCCATGTGTGTGTGTGTGTGTGCACAGGTATAGACTGCACATTGAGTCACAGTGGTGTGTGTGTGCATGTGTGTGTGCTGGTAGAGACTCTGCATTGAGTCACAGTGAGCCATTTGTGTGTGCTGGCATAAGCTGTGCATTGAGTTATAGTGAGCCATATGGGGGTGTGCAGGTATAGCCTGAGCATTGAGTCACAGTGAGTTGCATGTGTGTATGTGTATGTGCTACTTATAGACTGTGCATTGAGTCACAGTCAGGTGTGTCTGTGTCTGTGTGTGCTGGTATAGTCTGTGCACTGAGTCACAGTGAGCTGTGTTTCTTTGTGTGTGCTGGTATAGGCTGAGCATGGAGTCACAGTGAAGTGTGTGTGTGTGTGTGTGCAGGTATAGGCTGTGCATTGAGTCACAGTGAGCCATGCATGTGTGTGTGTGTGTGCTGATATAGGCTGAGCATTGAGTCAGAGTGAGCTGTGTGTGTGTATGTGTGTATGTGCTGGTATGGATGGTGCATTGAGACACACTTAGCACTGTGTGTGTGTGTGCATGTGTGTGTGTGTGTGCTGGTACAGGCTCTGCATTGAGTCACTGTGAGATGTTTGTGTGTTTGTGTGTTTGTGCTGGTATAGGCTGTTCATTGAGTCACAGTGACATGTGTGTGTGTGTGTGTGCGTGTGTGTGTGTGTGTGCTGGTATAGGCTGAGCATTGAGTTATAGTGAGCTATGTGTGTGTGCTGGTATAGGCATATCATTGAGTCACAGTGAGGTGTGTGTGTGAGTGTGTGTTCATGAATGAATTGTGAAATGAGTCACAGTGAGTCATGTATTTGTGTGTGTTTGTACTGCTATCGGCTGTGCACTGAGTGACAGGTGTGTGTGTGTTTGTGTGTGCTGGTATAGGCTGCACATTGAGTCAAAGTGATATGTGTGTGTGTGTGTGTGTGTGTGTGTGTGTGCTGGTATAGAATATTCATTGAGTCACAGGGAGCCGTGTGTGTGTGTGCGTGTTTGTGTGTCCTGGTATAGAATCTGCATTGAGTCACCATGAGCCATGTGTGTGTGCTGGCATAGGCTATGCATTGAGTCGCAGTGAGCCTTGTTTGTGTGTGCTTTTATAGTCTGAGCATTGAGTCACAGCGTGGTGTCTGTGTGTGTGTGTGTGTGTATGTGTATGATGGTATAGATGGTGCATTCAGTCACCCTGAGCCATGCGTGTGTATGTGTGTGTGTGTGTGTGCTGCTATTGGCTGAGCACTGAGTCACAGTTATGTTTGTGTGTGTGTGGTGATATGAGCATTGCATTGAGTCACAATTAGGGTTATGTCTGTCTGTGTGTGTGTGCTGCTGTAGGCTGAGCATTGAGTCACAGTTAGGTGTGTGTGTGTGTTCTGGTATAGGCTGTGCACCGAGGCACACTGAGCCGTCATTGTGTGTTTGTGTGTGTGTGTGTTTGTGTGCAGGTATGCATGGTGCATTTAGTCACAGTTAGCCGAGTGTGTCTGTGTGTACTGGCATAGGCTGTGCAATGATTCACAGTGAGTCGTGTGTGTGTTGTGTGCGTGCTGGTAGAGGCTGTGCATTTAATCACAGTGAGGTGTCTGTGTGTGATATGTGTGTGTGCTGGTATAGGCTGCGGATTGAGTCACAGTGAGGTGTGTGTGTCTTGGTATAGGCTGCCCATTGAGTCACTGTGATGTGGATGTGTGTGTGTGTGTGCTGCTATAGACTCTGCATTGAGTTACAGTGAGGTGCATGTGTGTGTGTGTGTATGCTGTATAGGCTGTGCATTGAGTCACACTCAGCCATGTGTGTGTGTGTGTGTGTGTGTGTGTGTGTGCCAGTATAGGCTGTGCACTGAGTCACAGAGAGCCATCTATGTGTTTGTGTGTGTGTGCTGGTATGGACAGTGCATTGAGTAATAGTGAGCCGTGTGTGTGTGTGTTCATGGGTGCTGGTTTAGGCTGTACATTGAGTCACAGTGAGCTGTGTTTGTGTTTCTGTGCTGGTATAGGCTGTGCATTCAGTCACAGTGAGCCCTGTGTGTGTGTGTGTGTTTGTGCTCGTATAGGTTGAGCATTGAGTCAAAGTGAGGTGCTTGTTTGTGTGTGCTGGTATAGTCTGTGCATTGAGTCACAGGGGTGTGTGTTTGTGTGTGTGCACATATAGACTGGACATTGAGCCACAGTGAGCCATGTGTGTGTATGTGTGTATGTGCCAGTATGGACAGTGCATTGAGACACACTGAGCAATGCGTGTGTGTGTGTGTATATGCTGGTATAGACTGTGCATTGAATCACAGTCAGTGGTGTTTGTGTGTGTGTTTGTGCTGGTATAGACTGTGCATTGAGTCACAGTCAGCCATGTGTGTGTGTCTGTATGTGCACACTGGTATAGGATGACCTTTGAGTCACAGTGAGATGTGTATGTGTGTGTGTGCATGCTGGTATAGGCTATGCATTTAGTCACAGAGAGGGGTGTGTGTCTGTGTGCGCTGGTATAGGCTGACGATTGAGTCACAGTGAGGTGTGTGTGTGTGTGGGTGCACGTACTGGTTTAGGCTTTGCACTGAGTCACAGTGAGCTGATTGTGTTTGAGTGGGTGTATGTGTGTGTGTGTGTGCAGGTATAGGCTGTGTATTGACTCACAGTGAGCCATGTGTGTTTCTGTGTGTGTCTGAGTCTGCTAGCATAGACTGTGCACTGAGTTACATGGAGCCGTGTGTGTGTTGGTATAGACTGTGCATTGAGTCACAGTCAGGTGTGTTTGTGTGTGTGTGTGTGTGCTGGTATAGACTATGCATTGATTAACAGTCAACCGTGTGTGTGTGTGTGTTTGTGTGTGTGAATGCACACTGTTATAGGCAGTGCACTGAGTCATAGTAAGGTGTGTGTGTGTTCGTGGGCTGGTATAGGCAGACCAATGAGTGACAGAGAGGTCTGTGTGTGTTTGTGTGCTGGTATAGGCTTGAGGCACAGTGAGCTGTTTGTGGGTGTGTGTGGGCTGGTATAGAGTGTGCACTGAGACACAGACAGCCGTGTGTGTGTGTGTGTGTGTGTGTGTGTGTGCCGGCATAGACATTTCATTGAGTCACATTAAACCGTGTGTGTGTGTGTGTAGGTACAGATGGTGCATTGAGTAACAGTGAGCTGTGTGTGTGTGTGTGCTGTTAGAGACTGTGCATTGAGTCACAGTCAGCTGTGCATGTGTGTGTATGTGTGTGTGCTGCTCTAGGCTGAGTATTGAGTAACAGTTAGCTGTGTGTCTGTGCTGATATTGGCTGTGGACTCAGTCACATTGAGCCGTCTGTGTGTGTGTGTGTGTGCAGTATGGACGGTGCAATGTGTTACAGGGAGCCGTGTGTGTGTGTGTGTGTGTGCCGGTAGAGACTGTGCATTGAGTCACAGTGAGAGGTGTGTGTGTGTCTGTGTGTGCAGGTATATGCTGAACATTGAGTCACACTGAGGTGTATGTGTGTGTGTGCATGCTGGTATAAGCTTTGCATAGAGTCACAGGTAGCGGTGTGTGTGTGTGTGTATGTGCTGGTATAGACTGTGCATTGAGTCAGAGTGAGCCATGTGTGTGTGTGTTTTCTGGTATAGGCTGTGCATTGAGTCTCAGTGAGCTGTTCATGTGTGTGTGTGTGTGTGTGTGCATGTGTGTGTTGGTATAGGCTGTGCACTAAGTCACATGAGCCGTGTGTGTGTGTGCTGGTATAGGCTGCACATTCAGTCACAGTGATGTGTGTGTGTGTGTGTGTGCTCGTACAGGCTGTGCATTGAGTCACTGTGAGGTGTGTGTGTGAGTGTGCATGTGTGTGCAGGAATAGGCTGGACATTGATTCACAGTGAACTGTGTGTGTGTGTCTTTGTGTGTGCTTGTATAGGCTGTGCATTAAGTCACAGTGAGCTGTGTGTGTGTGTGTGCTGATCTAGGCTGTACATTGAGTCACAGTGAGGTGTGTCTGTGTGTGTGTGTGCTGGTACAGGCTGTGCATTGAGTCACAGTGAGGTGTGTGTGTGATTGTGCATGTGTGTGCAGGTGTAGTCTGGTCATTGAGTCACAGAGTCCTGTGTGTGTTTTTGTGTTGTTAGAGATTGTGGATTGAGTCACAGTGAGCCGTGTGTGTGTGTGTGCATGTGTGTGTTCTGTTATATGATGTGCATTGAGTGTCAGTGAGTGGTGTGTGTGTCTGCCTGTGATGGCATAGGCTGTGCATTGAGTCACAGTGAGCCGTGTGTGTGTGTATGTGTGCTGGTATAGGCAGTCCACTGTGTCACAGTAAGCCATGAATGTGTGTGTGTGTGTGTTTGTAAGTAAGGATGGTGCTTTGAATTACAGTGAGCAGTGTGTGTGTGTGTGTGAGTGCTGATATAGGCTGTGCATTGAGTCACAGTCAGCCTTGTGTGTGTGTGTGCACGAGCACTGGTATAGGCTGTTCACTGAGTCACAGTTAGGGGTGTGTGTGTCTCTGTGTGCTGGTATAGGCTTTGCAATGAGTCACAGTGAGGTTTGTGTGTGTGTGTGTGCGTGTGCTGTTATAGGCTTGCATTGAGTCATAGTGAGATCTGAGTGTGTGTTTGTGTGCTGCTATAGACAGTGCACTAACTCACAGTGAGCATGTGTGTTTGTGTGATGGAATAGACTGTGCATTGAGTCAGAGTGAGCTGATCATGTGTGTGTGGGGGGGTGTCTGTGTACTGTTACAGACTGTGCATGGAGTCACGGGGAGTAATGTGTGTGTGTGTGCATGTGTGTGTGCTGGTATAGTCTGAGTATTGAGTCACAGTTAGGTGTGATTGTTTGTGCCGGTATAGGTTGTGGACTGAGTCACATTGAGCCATCTTTGTGTGTGTGTGTGTGTGTGCAGGGATGGATGGTGCATTTAGTCACAGGGAGCCGAGTGTTTGTGTGTGTGTGCTGGCATAGGCTGTGCATTGAGTCACAGTGAGCCGTGTGTGTGTGTAATGGTAAAGTCTGAGCATTGAGTCGCAGTGAGGTGTGTGGGTGTATGTGCTGCTTATAGACTGTGCATTGAGTCACATTCAGGTGTGTTTTGTCGTTCTGTGTGCTGGTATAGACTGCATTAAGTCACAGTCAGCCGTGTGTGTGTGTGTGTGTGTGTGTGTGCATGCAGGTATATACTGTGCATTGAGTCACAGTGGTGTGTGTGTGTGTGCATGTGTGTGTGCTGGTATACTCTGCATTGAGTCACAGTGAGCCATGTGTGTGTGCTGGCATAAGCTGTGCATTGAGTCATAGTGAGCCGTGTGGGGGTGCGCAGGTATAGCCTGTTCATTGATTCACAGTTAGTTGCATGTATGTGTGTGTATGTGCTGCTTGTGGACTGTGCATTGAGGCATAGTTAGTTGTGTTTGTTTGTGTCTGCTGGTATAGGCTGAGCACTGAGTCACAGTGAGGTGTGTGTGTGTGTGTCTGTGTGTGTGTGCTGGTATAGACTGTGCATTGAGTCAGAGTAAGCCATGTGTGTGTGTGTGTGTGTGTGTGTGTGTGTTCTGGTATAGACTGTGCATTGAGTCTCAGTGAGCTGTTCGTCTGTGTGTATCTGTGCTGGTATAGGCTGTACACTGAGTCACATTGAGACGTGTTTGTGTGTGTGTGTGTGTGCGCGCAATGATACAGGCTGCACACTGAGTCAGAATGAGCCGTGTGTTTGTGTGCTTCTATAGGCTGCACATTGAGTCACAGTGAGCTGTATGTGTGAGTGTGTGTGCTGATATAGGCTGAGCATTGAGTCACAGTGAGGTATCGATGTGTGTGTGTACTGGAACAGGCTATGCATTGAGTCACAGTGAAGTGTGTGTGTGAGTGTGTGTATGTGCAAGTATAGGCTTGGAATTGAGTCACAGTGAGCCGTGTGTTTGTGTGCTGGTTTAGGATGTGCATTGACTCACAGTGAGGGGTGTGTGTGTGTGTGTGTGTGTGTGTGTGTGTGTGTGACGCTACAGAAAGCGCTTTGAGTCACAGCAAGGTATGTGTGTTTGTTGGTATAGGCTGAGCATAGAGTCATAGTGAGGTGTGTGTGTGTGTGTGCTGGTATAGACTCTGCATTGAGTCACAGTCCACCGTGTGTGTGTGAGTGTGTGTCTGTGTGTGCTGCTATAGGCTGACCATTGAGTCACAGTGAGGTGTGTGTGCGTGTGTGTGTGTGTCCTGGTATAGGCTGCCCTTTGAGTCACAGGTATGTGTGGGTGGGTGTGTGCTGGTACATGCTGCGCATTGAGTCACAGGTGTGTGTGTGTGTGTGTGTGTGTGTGTGCTGGTGCAGGCTGCACATTGAGTCACAGTGAGGTGTGTGTATGTGCTGGTATGATCGATGGTGCATTGAGTTACACAGAGCCATGTATGTGTGTGTGTATGTGCTGGTATAGACTGCATTGAGTCACAGTCGTGTGTGTGTGAGTGTGTGTGTCTGTGTGCTGTTATAGGCTTTGCATGGAGCCTCAGGGAGCAATGTGTGTGTGTGTGTGTGTGCATGTATGTGTGCTGGTGTAGGCTGAGTATTGAGTCACAGTTAGGTGTGTTTGCATGTGCCGGTATAGGCTGTGGACTGAGTCACATTGAGCCGTCTGTGTGTGTGTGTGTATGTGTGTGCAGGGATAGATGGTGCATTTAGTCAAAGGGAGCCGAGTGTTTGTGTGTGTTTGGTGGTATAGGCTGTATATTGAGTCACAGTGAGCCGTGTGTGTGTGTGTATGTGTGCGTGTTGGCATAGGCTGTGCATTGAGTCACAGTGAGCCGTGTGTGTGTGTGATGGTATAGTCTGAGCATTGAGTCACAATGAGGTGTGTTGTTGTGTTTGCTGCTTATAGACTGTGCATTGAGTCACAGTCAGGTGTGTGTTGTGGTTCTGTGTGCTGGTATAGACTGCATTGAGTCACAGTCAGCCATGTGTGTGTGTGTGTGTGCACAGGTATAGACTGCGCATTGAGTCACAGTGGTGTGTGTGTGCATGTGTGTGTGCTGGTAGAGACTCTGCATTGAGTCACAGTGAGCCATTTGTGTGTGCTGGCATAAGCTGTGCATTGAGTTATAGTGAGCCATATGGGGGTGTGCAGGTATAGCCTGAGCATTGAGTCACAGTGAGTTGCATGTGTGTATGTGTATGTGCTACTTATAGACTGTGCATTGAGTCACAGTCAGGTGTGTCTGTGTCTGTGTGTGCTGGTATAGTCTGTGCACTGAGTCACAGTGAGCTGTGTTTCTTTGTGTGTGCTGGTATAGGCTGAGCATGGAGTCACAGTGAAGTGTGTGTGTGTGTGTGTGCAGGTATAGGCTGTGCATTGAGTCACAGTGAGCCATGCATGTGTGTGTGTGTGTGCTGATATAGGCTGAGCATTGAGTCAGAGTGAGCTGTGTGTGTGTATGTGTGTATGTGCTGGTATGGATGGTGCATTGAGACACACTTAGCACTGTGTGTGTGTGTGCATGTGTGTGTGTGTGTGCTGGTACAGGCTCTGCATTGAGTCACTGTGAGATGTTTGTGTGTTTGTGTGTTTGTGCTGGTATAGGCTGTTCATTGAGTCACAGTGACATGTGTGTGTGTGTGTGCGTGTGTGTGTGTGTGTGCTGGTATAGGCTGAGCATTGAGTTATAGTGAGCTATGTGTGTGTGCTGGTATAGGCATATCATTGAGTCACAGTGAGGTGTGTGTGTGAGTGTGTGTTCATGAATGAATTGTGAAATGAGTCACAGTGAGTCATGTATTTGTGTGTGTTTGTACTGCTATCGGCTGTGCACTGAGTGACAGGTGTGTGTGTGTTTGTGTGTGCTGGTATAGGCTGCACATTGAGTCAAAGTGATATGTGTGTGTGTGTGTGTGTGTGTGTGTGTGTGCTGGTATAGAATATTCATTGAGTCACAGGGAGCCGTGTGTGTGTGTGCGTGTTTGTGTGTCCTGGTATAGAATCTGCATTGAGTCACCATGAGCCATGTGTGTGTGCTGGCATAGGCTATGCATTGAGTCGCAGTGAGCCTTGTTTGTGTGTGCTTTTATAGTCTGAGCATTGAGTCACAGCGTGGTGTCTGTGTGTGTGTGTGTGTGTATGTGTATGATGGTATAGATGGTGCATTCAGTCACCCTGAGCCATGCGTGTGTATGTGTGTGTGTGTGTGTGCTGCTATTGGCTGAGCACTGAGTCACAGTTATGTTTGTGTGTGTGTGGTGATATGAGCATTGCATTGAGTCACAATTAGGGTTATGTCTGTCTGTGTGTGTGTGCTGCTGTAGGCTGAGCATTGAGTCACAGTTAGGTGTGTGTGTGTGTTCTGGTATAGGCTGTGCACCGAGGCACACTGAGCCGTCATTGTGTGTTTGTGTGTGTGTGTGTTTGTGTGCAGGTATGCATGGTGCATTTAGTCACAGTTAGCCGAGTGTGTCTGTGTGTACTGGCATAGGCTGTGCAATGATTCACAGTGAGTCGTGTGTGTGTTGTGTGCGTGCTGGTAGAGGCTGTGCATTTAATCACAGTGAGGTGTCTGTGTGTGATATGTGTGTGTGCTGGTATAGGCTGCGGATTGAGTCACAGTGAGGTGTGTGTGTCTTGGTATAGGCTGCCCATTGAGTCACTGTGATGTGGATGTGTGTGTGTGTGTGCTGCTATAGACTCTGCATTGAGTTACAGTGAGGTGCATGTGTGTGTGTGTGTATGCTGTATAGGCTGTGCATTGAGTCACACTCAGCCATGTGTGTGTGTGTGTGTGTGTGTGTGTGTGTGCCAGTATAGGCTGTGCACTGAGTCACAGAGAGCCATCTATGTGTTTGTGTGTGTGTGCTGGTATGGACAGTGCATTGAGTAATAGTGAGCCGTGTGTGTGTGTGTTCATGGGTGCTGGTTTAGGCTGTACATTGAGTCACAGTGAGCTGTGTTTGTGTTTCTGTGCTGGTATAGGCTGTGCATTCAGTCACAGTGAGCCCTGTGTGTGTGTGTGTGTTTGTGCTCGTATAGGTTGAGCATTGAGTCAAAGTGAGGTGCTTGTTTGTGTGTGCTGGTATAGTCTGTGCATTGAGTCACAGGGGTGTGTGTTTGTGTGTGTGCACATATAGACTGGACATTGAGCCACAGTGAGCCATGTGTGTGTATGTGTGTATGTGCCAGTATGGACAGTGCATTGAGACACACTGAGCAATGCGTGTGTGTGTGTGTATATGCTGGTATAGACTGTGCATTGAATCACAGTCAGTGGTGTTTGTGTGTGTGTTTGTGCTGGTATAGACTGTGCATTGAGTCACAGTCAGCCATGTGTGTGTGTCTGTATGTGCACACTGGTATAGGATGACCTTTGAGTCACAGTGAGATGTGTATGTGTGTGTGTGCATGCTGGTATAGGCTATGCATTTAGTCACAGAGAGGGGTGTGTGTCTGTGTGCGCTGGTATAGGCTGACGATTGAGTCACAGTGAGGTGTGTGTGTGTGTGGGTGCACGTACTGGTTTAGGCTTTGCACTGAGTCACAGTGAGCTGATTGTGTTTGAGTGGGTGTATGTGTGTGTGTGTGTGCAGGTATAGGCTGTGTATTGACTCACAGTGAGCCATGTGTGTTTCTGTGTGTGTCTGAGTCTGCTAGCATAGACTGTGCACTGAGTTACATGGAGCCGTGTGTGTGTTGGTATAGACTGTGCATTGAGTCACAGTCAGGTGTGTTTGTGTGTGTGTGTGTGTGCTGGTATAGACTATGCATTGATTAACAGTCAACCGTGTGTGTGTGTGTGTTTGTGTGTGTGAATGCACACTGTTATAGGCAGTGCACTGAGTCATAGTAAGGTGTGTGTGTGTTCGTGGGCTGGTATAGGCAGACCAATGAGTGACAGAGAGGTCTGTGTGTGTTTGTGTGCTGGTATAGGCTTGAGGCACAGTGAGCTGTTTGTGGGTGTGTGTGGGCTGGTATAGAGTGTGCACTGAGACACAGACAGCCGTGTGTGTGTGTGTGTGTGTGTGTGTGTGTGCCGGCATAGACATTTCATTGAGTCACATTAAACCGTGTGTGTGTGTGTGTAGGTACAGATGGTGCATTGAGTAACAGTGAGCTGTGTGTGTGTGTGTGCTGTTAGAGACTGTGCATTGAGTCACAGTCAGCTGTGCATGTGTGTGTATGTGTGTGTGCTGCTCTAGGCTGAGTATTGAGTAACAGTTAGCTGTGTGTCTGTGCTGATATTGGCTGTGGACTCAGTCACATTGAGCCGTCTGTGTGTGTGTGTGTGTGCAGTATGGACGGTGCAATGTGTTACAGGGAGCCGTGTGTGTGTGTGTGTGTGTGCCGGTAGAGACTGTGCATTGAGTCACAGTGAGAGGTGTGTGTGTGTCTGTGTGTGCAGGTATATGCTGAACATTGAGTCACACTGAGGTGTATGTGTGTGTGTGCATGCTGGTATAAGCTTTGCATAGAGTCACAGGTAGCGGTGTGTGTGTGTGTGTATGTGCTGGTATAGACTGTGCATTGAGTCAGAGTGAGCCATGTGTGTGTGTGTTTTCTGGTATAGGCTGTGCATTGAGTCTCAGTGAGCTGTTCATGTGTGTGTGTGTGTGTGTGTGCATGTGTGTGTTGGTATAGGCTGTGCACTAAGTCACATGAGCCGTGTGTGTGTGTGCTGGTATAGGCTGCACATTCAGTCACAGTGATGTGTGTGTGTGTGTGTGTGCTCGTACAGGCTGTGCATTGAGTCACTGTGAGGTGTGTGTGTGAGTGTGCATGTGTGTGCAGGAATAGGCTGGACATTGATTCACAGTGAACTGTGTGTGTGTGTCTTTGTGTGTGCTTGTATAGGCTGTGCATTAAGTCACAGTGAGCTGTCTGTGTGTGTGTGCTGATCTAGGCTGTACATTGAGTCACAGTGAGGTGTGTCTGTGTGTGTGTGTGCTGGTACAGGCTGTGCATTGAGTCACAGTGAGGTGTGTGTGTGATTGTGCATGTGTGTGCAGGTGTAGTCTGGTCATTGAGTCACAGAGTCCTGTGTGTGTTTTTGTGTTGTTAGAGATTGTGGATTGAGTCACAGTGAGCCGTGTGTGTGTGTGTGCATGTGTGTGTTCTGTTATATGATGTGCATTGAGTGTCAGTGAGTGGTGTGTGTGTCTGCCTGTGATGGCATAGGCTGTGCATTGAGTCACAGTGAGCCGTGTGTGTGTGTATGTGTGCTGGTATAGGCAGTCCACTGTGTCACAGTAAGCCATGAATGTGTGTGTGTGTGTGTTTGTAAGTAAGGATGGTGCTTTGAATTACAGTGAGCAGTGTGTGTGTGTGTGTGAGTGCTGATATAGGCTGTGCATTGAGTCACAGTCAGCCTTGTGTGTGTGTGTGCACGAGCACTGGTATAGGCTGTTCACTGAGTCACAGTTAGGGGTGTGTGTGTCTCTGTGTGCTGGTATAGGCTTTGCAATGAGTCACAGTGAGGTTTGTGTGTGTGTGTGTGCGTGTGCTGTTATAGGCTTGCATTGAGTCATAGTGAGATCTGAGTGTGTGTTTGTGTGCTGGTATAGACAGTGCACTAACTCACAGTGAGCATGTGTGTTTGTGTGATGGAATAGACTGTGCATTGAGTCAGAGTGAGCTGATCATGTGTGTGTGGGGGGGTGTCTGTGTACTGTTACAGACTGTGCATGGAGTCACGGGGAGTAATGTGTGTGTGTGTGCATGTGTGTGTGCTGGTATAGTCTGAGTATTGAGTCACAGTTAGGTGTGATTGTTTGTGCCGGTATAGGTTGTGGACTGAGTCACATTGAGCCATCTTTGTGTGTGTGTGTGTGTGTGCAGGGATGGATGGTGCATTTAGTCACAGGGAGCCGAGTGTTTGTGTGTGTGTGCTGGCATAGGCTGTGCATTGAGTCACAGTGAGCCGTGTGTGTGTGTAATGGTAAAGTCTGAGCATTGAGTCGCAGTGAGGTGTGTGGGTGTATGTGCTGCTTATAGACTGTGCATTGAGTCACATTCAGGTGTGTTTTGTCGTTCTGTGTGCTGGTATAGACTGCATTAAGTCACAGTCAGCCGTGTGTGTGTGTGTGTGTGTGTGTGTGCATGCAGGTATATACTGTGCATTGAGTCACAGTGGTGTGTGTGTGTGTGCATGTGTGTGTGCTGGTATACTCTGCATTGAGTCACAGTGAGCCATGTGTGTGTGCTGGCATAAGCTGTGCATTGAGTCATAGTGAGCCGTGTGGGGGTGCGCAGGTATAGCCTGTTCATTGATTCACAGTTAGTTGCATGTATGTGTGTGTATGTGCTGCTTGTGGACTGTGCATTGAGGCATAGTTAGTTGTGTTTGTTTGTGTCTGCTGGTATAGGCTGAGCACTGAGTCACAGTGAGGTGTGTGTGTGTGTGTCTGTGTGTGTGTGCTGGTATAGACTGTGCATTGAGTCAGAGTAAGCCATGTGTGTGTGTGTGTGTGTGTGTGTGTGTGTTCTGGTATAGACTGTGCATTGAGTCTCAGTGAGCTGTTCGTCTGTGTGTATCTGTGCTGGTATAGGCTGTACACTGAGTCACATTGAGACGTGTTTGTGTGTGTGTGTGTGTGCGCGCAATGATACAGGCTGCACACTGAGTCAGAATGAGCCGTGTGTTTGTGTGCTTCTATAGGCTGCACATTGAGTCACAGTGAGCTGTATGTGTGAGTGTGTGTGCTGATATAGGCTGAGCATTGAGTCACAGTGAGGTATCGATGTGTGTGTGTACTGGAACAGGCTATGCATTGAGTCACAGTGAAGTGTGTGTGTGAGTGTGTGTATGTGCAAGTATAGGCTTGGAATTGAGTCACAGTGAGCCGTGTGTTTGTGTGCTGGTTTAGGATGTGCATTGACTCACAGTGAGGGGTGTGTGTGTGTGTGTGTGTGTGTGTGTGTGTGTGTGACGCTACAGAAAGCGCTTTGAGTCACAGCAAGGTATGTGTGTTTGTTGGTATAGGCTGAGCATAGAGTCATAGTGAGGTGTGTGTGTGTGTGTGCTGGTATAGACTCTGCATTGAGTCACAGTCCACCGTGTGTGTGTGAGTGTGTGTCTGTGTGTGCTGCTATAGGCTGACCATTGAGTCACAGTGAGGTGTGTGTGCGTGTGTGTGTGTGTCCTGGTATAGGCTGCCCTTTGAGTCACAGGTATGTGTGGGTGGGTGTGTGCTGGTACATGCTGCGCATTGAGTCACAGGTGTGTGTGTGTGTGTGTGTGTGTGTGTGCTGGTGCAGGCTGCACATTGAGTCACAGTGAGGTGTGTGTATGTGCTGGTATGATCGATGGTGCATTGAGTTACACAGAGCCATGTATGTGTGTGTGTATGTGCTGGTATAGACTGCATTGAGTCACAGTCGTGTGTGTGTGAGTGTGTGTGTCTGTGTGCTGTTATAGGCTTTGCATGGAGCCTCAGGGAGCAATGTGTGTGTGTGTGTGTGTGCATGTATGTGTGCTGGTGTAGGCTGAGTATTGAGTCACAGTTAGGTGTGTTTGCATGTGCCGGTATAGGCTGTGGACTGAGTCACATTGAGCCGTCTGTGTGTGTGTGTGTATGTGTGTGCAGGGATAGATGGTGCATTTAGTCAAAGGGAGCCGAGTGTTTGTGTGTGTTTGGTGGTATAGGCTGTATATTGAGTCACAGTGAGCCGTGTGTGTGTGTGTATGTGTGCGTGTTGGCATAGGCTGTGCATTGAGTCACAGTGAGCCGTGTGTGTGTGTGATGGTATAGTCTGAGCATTGAGTCACAATGAGGTGTGTTGTTGTGTTTGCTGCTTATAGACTGTGCATTGAGTCACAGTCAGGTGTGTGTTGTGGTTCTGTGTGCTGGTATAGACTGCATTGAGTCACAGTCAGCCATGTGTGTGTGTGTGTGTGCACAGGTATAGACTGCGCATTGAGTCACAGTGGTGTGTGTGTGCATGTGTGTGTGCTGGTAGAGACTCTGCATTGAGTCACAGTGAGCCATTTGTGTGTGCTGGCATAAGCTGTGCATTGAGTTATAGTGAGCCATATGGGGGTGTGCAGGTATAGCCTGAGCATTGAGTCACAGTGAGTTGCATGTGTGTATGTGTATGTGCTACTTATAGACTGTGCATTGAGTCACAGTCAGGTGTGTCTGTGTCTGTGTGTGCTGGTATAGTCTGTGCACTTAGTCACAGTGAGCTGTGTTTCTTTGTGTGTGCTGGTATAGGCTGAGCATGGAGTCACAGTGAAGTGTGTGTGTGTGTGTGTGCAGGTATAGGCTGTGCATTGAGTCACAGTGAGCCATGCATGTGTGTGTGTGTGTGCTGATATAGGCTGAGCATTGAGTCAGAGTGAGCTGTGTGTGTGTATGTGTGTATGTGCTGGTATGGATGGTGCATTGAGACACACTTAGCACTGTGTGTGTGTGTGCATGTGTGTGTGTGTGTGCTGGTACAGGCTCTGCATTGAGTCACTGTGAGATGTTTGTGTGTTTGTGTGTTTGTGCTGGTATAGGCTGTTCATTGAGTCACAGTGACATGTGTGTGTGTGTGTGTGCGTGTGTGTGTGTGTGTGCTGGTATAGGCTGAGCATTGAGTTATAGTGAGCTATGTGTGTGTGCTGGTATAGGCATATCATTGAGTCACAGTGAGGTGTGTGTGTGAGTGTGTGTTCATGAATGAATTGTGAAATGAGTCACAGTGAGTCATGTATTTGTGTGTGTTTGTACTGCTATCGGCTGTGCACTGAGTGACAGGTGTGTGTGTGTTTGTGTGTGCTGGTATAGGCTGCACATTGAGTCAAAGTGATATGTGTGTGTGTGTGTGTGTGTGTGTGTGTGCTGGTATAGAATATTCATTGAGTCACAGGGAGCCGTGTGTGTGTGTGCGTGTTTGTGTGTCCTGGTATAGAATCTGCATTGAGTCACCATGAGCCATGTGTGTGTGCTGGCATAGGCTATGCATTGAGTCGCAGTGAGCCTTGTTTGTGTGTGCTTTTATAGTCTGAGCATTGAGTCACAGCGTGGTGTCTGTGTGTGTGTGTGTGTGTATGTGTATGATGGTATAGATGGTGCATTCAGTCACCCTGAGCCATGCGTGTGTATGTGTGTGTGTGTGTGTGCTGCTATTGGCTGAGCACTGAGTCACAGTTATGTTTGTGTGTGTGTGGTGATATGAGCATTGCATTGAGTCACAATTAGGGTTATGTCTGTCTGTGTGTGTGTGCTGCTGTAGGCTGAGCATTGAGTCACAGTTAGGTGTGTGTGTGTGTTCTGGTATAGGCTGTGCACCGAGGCACACTGAGCCGTCATTGTGTGTTTGTGTGTGTGTGTGTTTGTGTGCAGGTATGCATGGTGCATTTAGTCACAGTTAGCCGAGTGTGTCTGTGTGTACTGGCATAGGCTGTGCAATGATTCACAGTGAGTCGTGTGTGTGTTGTGTGCGTGCTGGTAGAGGCTGTGCATTTAATCACAGTGAGGTGTCTGTGTGTGATATGTGTGTGTGCTGGTATAGGCTGCGGATTGAGTCACAGTGAGGTGTGTGTGTCTTGGTATAGGCTGCCCATTGAGTCACTGTGATGTGGATGTGTGTGTGTGTGTGCTGCTATAGACTCTGCATTGAGTTACAGTGAGGTGCATGTGTGTGTGTGTGTATGCTGTATAGGCTGTGCATTGAGTCACACTCAGCCATGTGTGTGTGTGTGTGTGTGTGTGTGTGTGTGTGTATGGTGCTGGCAAAGGCTGTGCATTGAGTCACAGTCAGATGTGTTTGTGTGTGTGTGCTGGTATAGACTGTGCATTGAGTCACAGACAACCATGTGTGTGTGTGTGCATGTGCTGGTATAGGCTTTGCATTGAGTGACAGCTGTGAGTGTGTGTGTGTGTGTGCTGGTATAGAGTGTGCACTGAATCACTGATCTGTGTGTGTGTGTATGTGATGGAATAGACTGTGCATTGACTGACAGTGAGCTGTTCGTGTGTTTGTGTTTGTGTGTGTGTGTCTGCTGTTAGAGCCTGTGCATTGAGTCACAGAGAGCCATGTGTGTTTGAGTGCATGTGAGTGTGCTGGTATAGGCTGTGCACTGAGGCACAGTGAACCACGTTTGTGTGTGCAGGTATAGACTGTGCATTGAGTCACAATCAGCTGTGCGTGTGTGCTTGTGCTGCTACAGGTTGAGTACTGAGTCACAGGTGTGTGTGTGTGTTGATATAGGCTATGGACTGAGTCACATTGAGCCTTCTGTGTGTGTGTGTTTTTGTTTGCAGGTATGGATGGTGCATTGAGTCACAGGGAGCCGTGTGTGTGTGTGTGCTGATATAGTCTGAGCATTGAATCATTGTGAGGTGTGTGTGTGTGTGTGTGTGTGTGTGCCAGTATAGGCTGTGCACTGAGTCACAGAGAGCCATCTATGTGTTTGTGTGTGTGTGCTGGTATGGACAGTGCATTGAGTAATAGTGAGCCGTGTGTGTGTGTGTTCATGGGTGCTGGTTTAGGCTGTACATTGAGTCACAGTGAGCTGTGTTTGTGTTTCTGTGCTGGTATAGGCTGTGCATTCAGTCACAGTGAGCCCTGTGTGTGTGTGTGTGTTTGTGCTCGTATAGGTTGAGCATTGAGTCAAAGTGAGGTGCTTGTTTGTGTGTGCTGGTATAGTCTGTGCATTGAGTCACAGGGGTGTGTGTTTGTGTGTGTGCACATATAGACTGGACATTGAGCCACAGTGAGCCATGTGTGTGTATGTGTGTATGTGCCAGTATGGACAGTGCATTGAGACACACTGAGCAATGCGTGTGTGTGTGTGTATATGCTGGTATAGACTGTGCATTGAATCACAGTCAGTGGTGTTTGTGTGTGTGTTTGTGCTGGTATAGACTGTGCATTGAGTCACAGTCAGCCATGTGTGTGTGTCTGTATGTGCACACTGGTATAGGATGACCTTTGAGTCACAGTGAGATGTGTATGTGTGTGTGTGCATGCTGGTATAGGCTATGCATTTAGTCACAGAGAGGGGTGTGTGTCTGTGTGCGCTGGTATAGGCTGACGATTGAGTCACAGTGAGGTGTGTGTGTGTGTGGGTGCACGTACTGGTTTAGGCTTTGCACTGAGTCACAGTGAGCTGATTGTGTTTGAGTGGGTGTATGTGTGTGTGTGTGTGCAGGTATAGGCTGTGTATTGACTCACAGTGAGCCATGTGTGTTTCTGTGTGTGTCTGAGTCTGCTAGCATAGACTGTGCACTGAGTTACATGGAGCCGTGTGTGTGTTGGTATAGACTGTGCATTGAGTCACAGTCAGGTGTGTTTGTGTGTGTGTGTGTGTGCTGGTATAGACTATGCATTGATTAACAGTCAACCGTGTGTGTGTGTGTGTTTGTGTGTGTGAATGCACACTGTTATAGGCAGTGCACTGAGTCATAGTAAGGTGTGTGTGTGTTCGTGGGCTGGTATAGGCAGACCAATGAGTGACAGAGAGGTCTGTGTGTGTTTGTGTGCTGGTATAGGCTTGAGGCACAGTGAGCTGTTTGTGGGTGTGTGTGGGCTGGTATAGAGTGTGCACTGAGACACAGACAGCCGTGTGTGTGTGTGTGTGTGTGTGTGTGTGCCGGCATAGACATTTCATTGAGTCACATTAAACCGTGTGTGTGTGTGTGTAGGTACAGATGGTGCATTGAGTCACAGTGAGCTGTGTGTGTGTGTGTGCTGTTAGAGACTGTGCATTGAGTCACAGTCAGCTGTGCATGTGTGTGTATGTGTGTGTGCTGCTCTAGGCTGAGTATTGAGTAACAGTTAGCTGTGTGTCTGTGCTGATATTGGCTGTGGACTCAGTCACATTGAGCCGTCTGTGTGTGTGTGTGTGTGCAGTATGGACGGTGCAATGTGTTACAGGGAGCCGTGTGTGTGTGTGTGTGTGTGCCGGTAGAGACTGTGCATTGAGTCACAGTGAGAGGTGTGTGTGTGTCTGTGTGTGCAGGTATATGCTGAACATTGAGTCACACTGAGGTGTATGTGTGTGTGTGCATGCTGGTATAAGCTTTGCATAGAGTCACAGGTAGCGGTGTGTGTGTGTGTGTATGTGCTGGTATAGACTGTGCATTGAGTCAGAGTGAGCCATGTGTGTGTGTGTTTTCTGGTATAGGCTGTGCATTGAGTCTCAGTGAGCTGTTCATGTGTGTGTGTGTGTGTGTGTGCATGTGTGTGTTGGTATAGGCTGTGCACTAAGTCACATGAGCCGTGTGTGTGTGTGCTGGTATAGGCTGCACATTCAGTCACAGTGATGTGTGTGTGTGTGTGTGTGCTCGTACAGGCTGTGCATTGAGTCACTGTGAGGTGTGTGTGTGAGTGTGCATGTGTGTGCAGGAATAGGCTGGACATTGATTCACAGTGAACTGTGTGTGTGTGTCTTTGTGTGTGCTTGTATAGGCTGTGCATTAAGTCACAGTGAGCTGTGTGTGTGTGTGTGCTGATCTAGGCTGTACATTGAGTCACAGTGAGGTGTGTCTGTGTGTGTGTGTGCTGGTACAGGCTGTGCATTGAGTCACAGTGAGGTGTGTGTGTGATTGTGCATGTGTGTGCAGGTGTAGTCTGGTCATTGAGTCACAGAGTCCTGTGTGTGTTTTTGTGTTGTTAGAGATTGTGGATTGAGTCACAGTGAGCCGTGTGTGTGTGTGTGCATGTGTGTGTTCTGTTATATGATGTGCATTGAGTGTCAGTGAGTGGTGTGTGTGTCTGCCTGTGATGGCATAGGCTGTGCATTGAGTCACAGTGAGCCGTGTGTGTGTGTATGTGTGCTGGTATAGGCAGTCCACTGTGTCACAGTAAGCCATGAATGTGTGTGTGTGTGTGTTTGTAAGTAAGGATGGTGCTTTGAATTACAGTGAGCAGTGTGTGTGTGTGTGTGAGTGCTGATATAGGCTGTGCATTGAGTCACAGTCAGCCTTGTGTGTGTGTGTGCACGAGCACTGGTATAGGCTGTTCACTGAGTCACAGTTAGGGGTGTGTGTGTCTCTGTGTGCTGGTATAGGCTTTGCAATGAGTCACAGTGAGGTTTGTGTGTGTGTGTGTGCGTGTGCTGTTATAGGCTTGCATTGAGTCATAGTGAGATCTGAGTGTGTGTTTGTGTGCTGCTATAGACAGTGCACTAACTCACAGTGAGCATGTGTGTTTGTGTGATGGAATAGACTGTGCATTGAGTCAGAGTGAGCTGATCATGTGTGTGTGGGGGGGTGTCTGTGTACTGTTACAGACTGTGCATGGAGTCACGGGGAGTAATGTGTGTGTGTGTGCATGTGTGTGTGCTGGTATAGTCTGAGTATTGAGTCACAGTTAGGTGTGATTGTTTGTGCCGGTATAGGTTGTGGACTGAGTCACATTGAGCCATCTTTGTGTGTGTGTGTGTGTGTGCAGGGATGGATGGTGCATTTAGTCACAGGGAGCCGAGTGTTTGTGTGTGTGTGCTGGCATAGGCTGTGCATTGAGTCACAGTGAGCCGTGTGTGTGTGTAATGGTAAAGTCTGAGCATTGAGTCGCAGTGAGGTGTGTGGGTGTATGTGCTGCTTATAGACTGTGCATTGAGTCACATTCAGGTGTGTTTTGTCGTTCTGTGTGCTGGTATAGACTGCATTAAGTCACAGTCAGCCGTGTGTGTGTGTGTGTGTGTGTGTGCATGCAGGTATATACTGTGCATTGAGTCACAGTGGTGTGTGTGTGTGTGCATGTGTGTGTGCTGGTATACTCTGCATTGAGTCACAGTGAGCCATGTGTGTGTGCTGGCATAAGCTGTGCATTGAGTCATAGTGAGCCGTGTGGGGGTGCGCAGGTATAGCCTGTTCATTGATTCACAGTTAGTTGCATGTATGTGTGTGTATGTGCTGCTTGTGGACTGTTCATTGAGGCATAGTTAGTTGTGTTTGTTTGTGTCTGCTGGTATAGGCTGAGCACTGAGTCACAGTGAGGTGTGTGTGTGTGTGTCTGTGTGTGTGTGCTGGTATAGACTGTGCATTGAGTCAGAGTAAGCCATGTGTGTGTGTGTGTGTGTGTGTGTGTGTGTTCTGGTATAGACTGTGCATTGAGTCTCAGTGAGCTGTTCGTCTGTGTGTATCTGTGCTGGTATAGGCTGTACACTGAGTCACATTGAGACGTGTTTGTGTGTGTGTGTGTGTGCGCGCAATGATACAGGCTGCACACTGAGTCAGAATGAGCCGTGTGTTTGTGTGCTTCTATAGGCTGCACATTGAGTCACAGTGAGCTGTATGTGTGAGTGTGTGTGCTGATATAGGCTGAGCATTGAGTCACAGTGAGGTATCGATGTGTGTGTGTACTGGAACAGGCTATGCATTGAGTCACAGTGAAGTGTGTGTGTGAGTGTGTGTATGTGCAAGTATAGGCTTGGAATTGAGTCACAGTGAGCCGTGTGTTTGTGTGCTGGTTTAGGATGTGCATTGACTCACAGTGAGGGGTGTGTGTGTGTGTGTGTGTGTGTGTGTGTGTGTGTGTGACGCTACAGAAAGCGCTTTGAGTCACAGCAAGGTATGTGTGTTTGTTGGTATAGGCTGAGCATAGAGTCATAGTGAGGTGTGTGTGTGTGTGTGCTGGTATAGACTCTGCATTGAGTCACAGTCCACCGTGTGTGTGTGAGTGTGTGTCTGTGTGTGCTGCTATAGGCTGACCATTGAGTCACAGTGAGGTGTGTGTGCGTGTGTGTGTGTGTCCTGGTATAGGCTGCCCTTTGAGTCACAGGTATGTGTGGGTGGGTGTGTGCTGGTACATGCTGCGCATTGAGTCACAGGTGTGTGTGTGTGTGTGTGTGTGTGTGTGCTGGTGCAGGCTGCACATTGAGTCACAGTGAGGTGTGTGTATGTGCTGGTATGATCGATGGTGCATTGAGTTACACAGAGCCATGTATGTGTGTGTGTATGTGCTGGTATAGACTGCATTGAGTCACAGTCGTGTGTGTGTGAGTGTGTGTGTCTTTGTGCTGTTATAGGCTTCGCATGGAGCCACAGGGAGCAATGTGTGTGTGTGTGTGTGTGCATGTATGTGTGCTGGTGTAGGCTGAGTATTGAGTCACAGTTAGGTGTGTTTGCATGTGCCGGTATAGGCTGTGGACTGAGTCACATTGAGCCGTCTGTGTGTGTGTGTGTATGTGTGTGCAGGGATAGATGGTGCATTTAGTCAAAGGAAGCCGAGTGTTTGTGTGTGTTTGGTGGTATAGGCTGTATATTGAGTCACAGTGAGCCGTGTGTGTGTGTGTATGTGTGCGTGTTGGCATAGGCTGTGCATTGAGTCACAGTGAGCCGTGTGTGTGTGTGATGGTATAGTCTGAGCATTGAGTCACAATGAGGTGTGTTGTTGTGTTTGCTGCTTATAGACTGTGCATTGAGTCACAGTCAGGTGTGTGTTGTGGTTCTGTGTGCTGGTATAGACTGCATTGAGTCACAGTCAGCCATGTGTGTGTGTGTGTGTGCACAGGTATAGACTGCGCATTGAGTCACAGTGGTGTGTGTGTGCATGTGTGTGTGCTGGTAGAGACTCTGCATTGAGTCACAGTGAGCCATTTGTGTGTGCTGGCATAAGCTGTGCATTGAGTTATAGTGAGCCATATGGGGGTGTGCAGGTATAGACTGAGCATTGAGTCACAGTGAGTTGCATGTGTGTATGTGTATGTGCTACTTATAGACTGTGCATTGAGTCACAGTCAGGTGTGTCTGTGTCTGTGTGTGCTGGTATAGTCTGTGCACTGAGTCACAGTGAGCTGTGTTTCTTTGTGTGTGCTGGTATAGGCTGAGCATGGAGTCACAGTGAAGTGTGTGTGTGTGTGTGCAGGTATAGGCTGTGCATTGAGTCACGGTGAGCCATGCATGTGTGTGTGTGTGTGCTGATATAGGCTGAGCATTGAGTCAGAGTGAGCTGTGTGTGTGTATGTGTGTATGTGCTGGTATGGATGGTGCATTGAGACACACTTAGCACTGTGTGTGTGTGTGCATGTGTGTGTGTGTGTGCTGGTACAGGCTCTGCATTGAGTCACTGTGAGATGTTTGTGTGTTTGTGTGTTTGTGCTGGTATAGGCTGTTCATTGAGTCACAGTGACATGTGTGTGTGTGTGTGTGTGTGTGTGTGCTGGTATAGGCTGAGCATTGAGTTATAGTGAGCTATGTGTGTGTGCTGGTATAGGCATATCATTGAGTCACAGTGAGGTGTGTGTGTGAGTGTGTGTTCATGAATGAATTGTGAAATGAGTCACAGTGAGTCATGTATTTGTGTGTGTTTGTACTGCTATCGGCTGTGCACTGAGTGACAGGTGTGTGTGTGTTTGTGTGTGCTGGTATAGGCTGCACATTGAGTCAAAGTGATATGTGTGTGTGTGTGTGTGTGTGTGTGTGTGTGCTGGTATAGAATATTCATTGAGTCACAGGAAGCCGTATGTGTGTGTGCGTGTTTGTGTGTCCTGGTATAAAATCTGCATTGAGTCACCGTGAGCCATGTGTGTGTACTGGCATAGGCTATGCATTGAGTCGCAGTGAGCCTTGTTTGTGTGTGCTTTTATAGTCTGAGCATTGAGTCACAGCGTGGTGTCTGTGTGTGTGTGTGTGTGTGTTTGTATGTGTATGATGGTATAGATGGTGCATTCAGTCACCCTGAGCCATGCGTGTGTATGTGTGTGTGTGTGTGTGTGCTGCTATAGGCTGAGCACTGAGTCACAGTTATGTTTGTGTGTGTGTGGTGATAAGAGCATTGCATTTAGTCACAATTAGGGTTATGTCTGTCTGTGTGTGTGTGCTGCTGTAGGCTGTGCATTGAGTCACAGTGAGCCGTGTGTGTGTGTGATGGTATAGTCTGAGCATTGAGTCACAATGAGGTGTGTTGTTGTGTTTGCTGCTTATAGACTGTGCATTGAGTCACAGTCAGGTGTGTGTTGTGGTTCTGTGTGCTGGTATAGACTGCATTGAGTCACAGTCAGCCATGTGTGTGTGTGTGTGTGCACAGGTATAGACTGCGCATTGAGTCACAGTGGTGTGTGTGTGCATGTGTGTGTGCTGGTAGAGACTCTGCATTGAGTCACAGTGAGCCATTTGTGTGTGCTGGCATAAGCTGTGCATTGAGTTATAGTGAGCCATATGGGGGTGTGCAGGTATAGACTGAGCATTGAGTCACAGTGAGTTGCATGTGTGTATGTGTATGTGCTACTTATAGACTGTGCATTGAGTCACAGTCAGGTGTGTCTGTGTCTGTGTGTGCTGGTATAGTCTGTGCACTGAGTCACAGTGAGCTGTGTTTCTTTGTGTGTGCTGGTATAGGCTGAGCATGGAGTCACAGTGAAGTGTGTGTGTGTGTGTGCAGGTATAGGCTGTGCATTGAGTCACGGTGAGCCATGCATGTGTGTGTGTGTGTGCTGATATAGGCTGAGCATTGAGTCAGAGTGAGCTGTGTGTGTGTATGTGTGTATGTGCTGGTATGGATGGTGCATTGAGACACACTTAGCACTGTGTGTGTGTGTGCATGTGTGTGTGTGTGTGCTGGTACAGGCTCTGCATTGAGTCACTGTGAGATGTTTGTGTGTTTGTGTGTTTGTGCTGGTATAGGCTGTTCATTGAGTCACAGTGACATGTGTGTGTGTGTGTGTGTGTGTGTGTGCTGGTATAGGCTGAGCATTGAGTTATAGTGAGCTATGTGTGTGTGCTGGTATAGGCATATCATTGAGTCACAGTGAGGTGTGTGTGTGAGTGTGTGTTCATGAATGAATTGTGAAATGAGTCACAGTGAGTCATGTATTTGTGTGTGTTTGTACTGCTATCGGCTGTGCACTGAGTGACAGGTGTGTGTGTGTTTGTGTGTGCTGGTATAGGCTGCACATTGAGTCAAAGTGATATGTGTGTGTGTGTGTGTGTGTGTGTGTGTGTGCTGGTATAGAATATTCATTGAGTCACAGGAAGCCGTATGTGTGTGTGCGTGTTTGTGTGTCCTGGTATAAAATCTGCATTGAGTCACCGTGAGCCATGTGTGTGTACTGGCATAGGCTATGCATTGAGTCGCAGTGAGCCTTGTTTGTGTGTGCTTTTATAGTCTGAGCATTGAGTCACAGCGTGGTGTCTGTGTGTGTGTGTGTGTGTGTTTGTATGTGTATGATGGTATAGATGGTGCATTCAGTCACCCTGAGCCATGCGTGTGTATGTGTGTGTGTGTGTGTGTGCTGCTATAGGCTGAGCACTGAGTCACAGTTATGTTTGTGTGTGTGTGGTGATAAGAGCATTGCATTTAGTCACAATTAGGGTTATGTCTGTCTGTGTGTGTGTGCTGCTGTAGGCTGAGCATTGAGTCACAGTTAGGTGTGTGTGTGTGTTCTGGTATAGGCTGTGCACCGAGGCACACTGAGCCGTCACTGTGTGTTTGTGTGTGTGTGTGTTTGTGTGCAGGTATGCATGGTGCATTTAGTCACAGTTAGCCGAGTGTGTCTGTGTGTACTGGCATAGGCTGTGCAATGATTCACAGTGAGTCGTGTGTGTGTTGTGTGCGTGCTGGTAGAGGCTGTGCATTTAATCACAGTGAGGTGTCTGTGTGTGATATGTGTGTGTGCTGGTATAGGCTGCGGATTGAGTCACAGTGAGGTGTGTGTGTCTTGGTATAGGCTGCCCATTGAGTCACTGTGATGTGGATGTGTGTGTGTGTGTGCTGCTATAGACTCTGCATTGAGTTACAGTGAGGTGCATGTGTGTGTGTGTGTATGCTGTATAGGCTGTGCATTGAGTCACACTCAGCCATGTGTGTGTGTGTGTGTGTGTGTGTGTGTATGGTGCTGGCAAAGGCTGTGCATTGAGTCACAGTCAGATGTGTTTGTGTGTGTGTGCTGGTATAGACTGTGCATTGAGTCACAGACAACCATGTGTGTGTGTGTGCATGTGCTGGTATAGGCTTTGCATTGAGTGACAGCTGTGAGTGTGTGTGTGTGTGTGCTGGTATAGAGTGTGCACTGAATCACTGATCTGTGTGTGTGTGTATGTGATGGAATAGACTGTGCATTGACTGACAGTGAGCTGTTCGTGTGTTTGTGTTTGTTTGTGTGTGTCTGCTGTTAGAGCCTGTGCATTGAGTCACAGAGAGCCATGTGTGTTTGAGTGCATGTGAGTGTGCTGGTATAGGCTGTGCACTGAGGCACAGTGAACCACGTTTGTGTGTGCAGGTATAGACTGTGCATTGAGTCACAATCAGCTGTGCGTGTGTGCTTGTGCTGCTACAGGTTGAGTACTGAGTCACAGGTGTGTGTGTGTGTTGATATAGGCTATGGACTGAGTCACATTGAGCCTTCTGTGTGTGTGTGTTTTTGTTTGCAGGTATGGACGGGGCATTGAGTCACAGGGAGCCGTGTGTGTGTGTGTGCTGATATAGTCTGAGCATTGAATCATTGTGAGGTGTGTGTGTGTGTGTGTGTGTGTGCCAGTATAGGCTGTGCACTGAGTCACAGAGAGCCATCTATGTGTTTGTGTGTGTGTGCTGGTATGGACAGTGCATTGAGTAATAGTGAGCCGTGTGTGTGTGTGTTCATGGGTGCTGGTTTAGGCTGTACATTGAGTCACAGTGAGCTGTGTTTGTGTTTCTGTGCTGGTATAGGCTGTGCATTCAGTCACAGTGAGCCCTGTGTGTGTGTGTGTGTTTGTGCTCGTATAGGTTGAGCATTGAGTCAAAGTGAGGTGCTTGTTTGTGTGTGCTGGTATAGTCTGTGCATTGAGTCACAGGGGTGTGTGTTTGTGTGTGTGCACATATAGACTGGACATTGAGCCACAGTGAGCCATGTGTGTGTATGTGTGTATGTGCCAGTATGGACAGTGCATTGAGACACACTGAGCAAAGCGTGTGTGTGTGTGTATATGCTGGTATAGACTGTGCATTGAATCACAGTCAGTGGTGTTTGTGTGTGTGTTTGTGCTGGTATAGACTGTGCATTGAGTCACAGTCAGCCATGTGTGTGTGTCTGTATGTGCACACTGGTATAGGATGACCTTTGAGTCACAGTGAGATGTGTATGTGTGTGTGTGCATGCTGGTATAGGCTATGCATTGAGTCAGAGTGTGCTGTGTGTGTGTGTGTGCTGGTACTGACTTTACACTGAGCTACAGGGAACTGTGTGTGTGTGTGTGTGCTTGTATAGAATGTGCATTGAATAACAGTGAGGTGTTCATGTGTGTGTGTGTGCTGGTATAGGCTGTGCACTGAGTCACACTGAGCCGTGTGTGTGTGTGTGTGTGTGTGTGTGTATGTGCCGGTATGGACAGTGCATTGAGACACACTGAGCAGTGTGTGTGTGTGTATGTATATGCTGGTATAGACTGTGCATTGAATCACAGTCAGTGGAGTTTGTGTGTGTGTTTGTGCTGGTATAGACTGTGCATTGAGTCACAGTCAGCCATGTGTGTGTGTCTGTATGTGCCCACTGGTATAGGATGACCTTTGAGTCACAGTGAGATGTGTATGTTTGTGTGTGCATGCTGGTATAGGCTATGCATTGAGTCAGAGTGTGCTGTGTGTGTGTGTGTGCTGGTACTGACTTTACACTGAGCTACAGGGAACTGTGTGTGTGTGTGTGTGTGCTTGTATAGAATGTGCATTGAATAACAGTGAGGTGTTCATGTGTGTGTGTGTGCTGGTATAGGCTGTGCACTGAGTCACACAGAGCTCTGTGTGTGTGTGTGTGTGTGCAGGTATGGATGGTGCATTGAGTCACAGTGAGCTGTGTGTGTGCGTGTGTGTGTGTGCTGATATAGGCTGTACATTGATTCACAGTGAGCTGTGTGTGTGTGTGCAGGTATAGGCTGTGCATTGAGTCAAAGTGAGCTATGTGTGTGTGCTGGCATAGGCGGTGCATTAAGTCACAGTGAGCCGTGTGTGTGTGTGCTGGTAAAGGCTGAGTTTTGAGTCACAGTGAGGTGTGTGTGTTTGTGTGTATGTGCTGGTATGGATGATGCATTGAGTCACAATAAGCTGGACATGTGTTGTTTGTGTGTGTAGGTGCTGGTATAGACTCTGCATTGAGTCAGAGTCAGGTGTGTGTGTGTGCGTGTGTGTGTGTGTGTGCTGGTATAGGCTCTGCATTGAGTCACTGTGAGCTGTGTGTGTGTTTGTGTGTTTGTGCTGGTATAGGCTGTGCATTGAGTCACAGTGACCAGTGCGTGTGTGTTTGTGTGCTGGTATAGGCTGAGCATTGATTCAACGTGAGCTAGGTGTGTGTGCTGGTATAGGAAGTGCAATGAGTCACAGTGAGGTATGTGTGTGAGTGTGTGTTCAGGTATGAGCTGTGAAATGAGTCACAGTGAGTCATGTATTTGTGTGTGTTTGTGATGCTATCAGCTGTGCATTGAGTGACAGGTGTGTGTGTGTGTGTGTGTGTGTGCTGGTATAGGCTGCACATGGAGTCACATTGAGCTGTGTGTGTGAGTGTGTGTGCTTATATCGGCTGAGCATTGAGTCACACTGAGCTGTGTGTGTGTGTGCTGGTATAGGCTCTGCACTGAGTCACAGTGAGGTGTGTGTGTGTGTGTGTGTGTTGGTACAGGAAGCAATTTGAGTCACAGTGAGGTATGTGTGTGTGTGTGTGTGCTGCTATAGGCTGTGCATTGTGTCACAGTGAGGTGTGTGTGGTGTGTGCTGGTATAGACCCTGCATTTAGTCACAGTGAGCTGTGTGTGTGTGTGCTGGTATAGTCTGAGCATTGAGTCACAGTGAGGTGCATGTGTGTGTGTGTATGTGCTGTTATGGATGGTGCATTGAGTCACACTGAGAAAAACGTGTGTGTGTGTGTGTGTGTGTATGTGCTCATATAGACTGTTCATTGAGTCATAGTCTGGTGTGTTTGTGTGTGTGTGTGTGCAGGTATAGGCTGGGCATTGAGTCACAGTCAGCGTGTGTGTGATGTGTGTGCACGCTGGTATAGGCTGTGCATTTAGTCACAGAGAGGGGTGTGTGTCTGTGTGCGCTGGTATAGGCTGACCATTGAGTCACAGTGAGGTGTGTGTGTGTGTGGGTGCACGTACTGGTTTAGGCTTTGCACTGAGTCACAGTGAGCTGATTGTGTTTGAGTGGGTGTATGTGTGTGTGTGTGCAGGTATAGGCTGTGTATTGACTCACAGTGAGCCATGTGTGTTTCTGTGTGTGTCTGAGTCTGCTAGCATAGACTGTGCACTGAGTTACATGGAGCCATGTGTGTGTTGGTATAGACTGTGCATTGAGTCACAGTCAGGTGTGTTTGTGTGTGTGTGTGTGTGTGCTGGTATAGACTATGCATTGATTAACAGTCAACCGTGTGTGTGTGTGTGTTTGTGTGTGTGAATGCACACTGTTATAGGCAGTGCACTGAGTCATAGTAAGGGGTGTGTGTGTTCGTGGGCTGGTATAGGCAGACCAATGAGTGACAGAGAGGTCTGTGTGTGTGTGTGTGCTGGTATAGGCTTGAGGCACAGTGAGCTGTTTGTGGGTGTGTGTGGGCTGGTATAGAGTGTGCACTGAGACACAGACAGCCGTGTGTGTGTGCTGGCATAGACATTTCATTGAGTCACATTAAGCCGTGTGTGTTTGTGTGTAGGTACAGATGGTGCATTGAGTCACAGTGAGCTGTGTGTGTGTGTGTGTGTGCTGTTAGAGACTGTGCATTGAGGCACAGTCAGCTGTGCATGTGTGTGTATGCGTGTGTGCTGCTCTAGGCTGAGTATTGAGTAACAGTTAGCTGTGTGTGTGAGCTGATATTGGCTGTGGACTCAGTCACATTGAGCCGTCTTTGTGTGTGTGTGTGTGCAGTATGGACGGTGCAATGTGTTACAGGGAACCATGTGTGTGTGTGTGTGTGTGCCGGTAGAGACTGTGCATTGAGTCACAGTGAGGGGTGTGTGTGTGTCTGTGTGTGCAGGTATATGCTGAACATTGAGTCACACTGAGGCGTATGTGTGTGTGTGCATGCTGGTATAAGCTTTGCATAGAGTCACAGGTAGCGGTGTGTGTGTGTGTGTATGTGCTGGTATAGACTGTGCATTGAGTCAGAGTGAGCCATGTGTGTGTGTGTTTTCTGGTATAGGCTGTGCATTGAGTCTCAGTGAGCTGTTCATGTGTGTGTGTGTGTGTGTGTGTGCATGTGTGTGTTGGTATAGGCTGTGCACTAAGTCACATGAGCCGTGTGTGTGTGTGCTGGTATAGGCTGCACATTCAGTCACAGTGATGTGTGTGTGTGTGTGTGCTCGTACAGGCTGTGCATTGAGTCACTGTGAGGTGTGTGTGTGAGTGTGCATGTGTGTGCAGGAATAGGCTGGACATTGATTCACAGTGAACTGTGTGTGTGTGTCTTTGTGTGTGCTTGTATAGGCTGTGCATTAAGTCACAGTGAGCTGTGTGTGTGTGTGTGCTGATCTAGGCTGTACATTGAGTCACAGTGAGGTGTGTCTGTGTGTGTGTGTGCTGGTACAGGCTGTGCATTGAGTCACAGTGAGGTGTGTGTGTGATTGTGCATGTGTGTGCAGGTGTAGTCTGGGCATTGAGTCACAGAGTCCTGTGTGTGTTTTTGTGTTGTTAGAGATTGTGGATTGAGTCACAGTGAGCCGTGTGTGTGTGTGTGCATGTGTGTGTTCTGTTATATGATGTGCATTGACTGTCAGTGAGTGGTGTGTGTGTCTGCCTGTGATGGCATAGGCTGTGCATTGAGTCACAGTGAGCCGTGTGTGTGTGTATGTGTGCTGGTATAGGCAGTCCACTGTGTCACAGTAAGCCATGAATGTGTGTGTGTGTGTGTTTGTAAGTAAGGATGGTGCTTTGAATTACAGTGAGCAGTGTGTGTGTGTGTGTGAGTGCTGATATAGGCTGTGCATTGAGTCACAGTCAGCCTTGTGTGTGTGTGTGCACGAGCACTGTTATAGGCTGTTCACTGAGTCACAGTTAGGGGTGTGTGTGTCTCTGTGTGCTGGTATAGGCTTTGCAATGAGTCACAGTGAGGTTTGTGTGTGTGTGTGTGCGTGTGCTGTTATAGGCTTGCATTGAGTCATAGTGAGATCTGAGTGTGTGTTTGTGTGCTGGTATAGACAGTGCACTAACTCACAGTGAGCATGTGTGTCTGTGTGATGGAATAGACTGTGCATTGAGTCAGAGTGAGCTGATCATGTGTGTGTGGGGGTGTGTCTGTGTACTGTTACAGACTGTGCATGGAGTCACGGGGAGTAATGTGTGTGTGTGTGCATGTGTGTGTGCTGGTATAGTCTGAGTATTGAGTCACAGTTAGGTGTGATTGTTTGTGCTGGTATAGGTTGTGGACTGAGTCACATTGAGCCATCTTTGTGTGTGTGTGTGTGTGTGCAGGGATGGATGGTGCATTTAGTCACAGGGAGCCGAGTGTTTGTGTGTGTGTGCTGGCATAGGCTGTGCATTGAGTCACAGTGAGCCGTGTGTGTGTGTAATGGTAAAGTCTGAGCATTGAGTCGCAGTGAGGTGTGTGGGTGTATGTGCTGCTTATAGACTGTGCATTGAGTCACATTCAGGTGTGTTTTGTCGTTCTGTGTGCTGGTATAGACTGCATTAAGTCACAGTCAGCCGTGTGTGTGTGTGTGTGTGTGTGTGTGTGTGTGCATGCAGGTATATACTGTGCATTGAGTCACAGTGATGTGTGTGTGTGTGCATGTGTGTGTGCTGGTATACTCTGCATTGAGTCACAGTGAGCCATGTGTGTGTGCTGGCATAAGCTGTGCATTGAGTCATAGTGAGCCATGTGGGGGTGCGCAGGTATAGCCTGTTCATTGATTCACAGTTAGTTGCATGTATGTGTGTGTATGTGCTGCTTGTGGACTGTGCATTGAGGCATAATTAGTTGTGTTTGTTTGTGTCTGCTGGTATAGGCTGAGCACTGAGTCACAGTGAGGTGTGTGTGTGTGTGTCTGTGTGTGTGTGCTGGTATAGAGTGTGCATTGAGTCAGAGTAAGCCATGTGTGTGTGTGTGTGTGTGTGTGTGTGTGTTCTGGTATAGACTGTGCATTGAGTCTCAGTGAGCTGTTCGTCTGTGTGTATCTGTGTTGGTATAGGCTGTACACTGAGTCACATTGAGACGTGTTTGTGTGTGTGTGTGTGTGCGCGCAATGATACAGGCTGCACACTGAGTCAGAATGAGCCGTGTGTTTGTGTGCTTCTATAGGCTGCACATTGAGTCACAGTGAGCTGTATGTGTGAGTGTGTGTGCTGATATAGGCTGAGCATTGAGTCACAGTGAGGTATCGATGTGTGTGTGTACTGGAACAGGCTATGCATTGAGTCACAGTGAAGTGTGTGTGTGAGTGTGTGTATGTGCAAGTATAGGCTTGGAATTGAGTCACAGTGAGCCGTGTGTTTGTGTGCTGGTTTAGGATGTGCATTGACTCACAGTGAGGGGTGTGTGTGTGTGTGTGTGTGTGTGTGTGTGTGACGCTACAGAAAGCGCTTTGAGTCACAGCAAGGTATGTGTGTTTGTTGGTATAGGCTGAGCATAGAGTCATAGTGAGGTGTGTGTGTGTGTGTGCTGGTATAGACTCTGCATTGAGTCACAGTCCACCGTGTGTGTGTGAGTGTGTGTCTGTGTGTGCTGCTATAGGCTGACCATTGAGTCACAGTGAGGTGTGTGTGCGTGTGTGTGTGTGTCCTGGTATAGGCTGCCCTTTGAGTCACAGGTATGTGTGGGTGGGTGTGTGCTGGTACATGCTGCGCATTGAGTCACAGGTGTGTGTGTGTGTGTGTGTGTGTGCTGGTGCAGGCTGCACATTGAGTCACAGTGAGGTGTGTGTATGTGCTGGTATGATGGATGGTGCATTGAGTTACACAGAGCCATGTATGTGTGTGTGTATGTGCTGGTATAGACTGCATTGAGTCACAGTCGTGTGTGTGTGAGTGTGTGTGTCTGTGTGCTGTTATAGGCTTTGCATGGAGCCTCAGGGAGCAATGTGTGTGTGTGTGTGTGTGCATGTATGTGTGCTGGTGTAGGCTGAGTATTGAGTCACAGTTAGGTGTGTTTGCATGTGCCGGTATAGGCTGTGGACTGAGTCACATTGAGCCGTCTGTGTGTGTGTGTGTATGTGTGTGCAGGGATAGATGGTGCATTTAGTCAAAGGGAGCCGAGTGTTTGTGTGTGTTTGGTGGTATAGGCTGTATATTGAGTCACAGTGAGCCGTGTGTGTGTGTGTATGTGTGCGTGTTGGCATAGGCTGTGCATTGAGTCACAGTGAGCCGTGTGTGTGTGTGATGGTATAGTCTGAGCATTGAGTCACAATGAGGTGTGTTGTTGTGTTTGCTGCTTATAGACTGTGCATTGAGTCACAGTCAGGTGTGTGTTGTGGTTCTGTGTGCTGGTATAGACTGCATTGAGTCACAGTCAGCCATGTGTGTGTGTGTGTGTGCACAGGTATAGACTGCGCATTGAGTCACAGTGGTGTGTGTGTGCATGTGTGTGTGCTGGTAGAGACTCTGCATTGAGTCACAGTGAGCCATTTGTGTGTGCTGGCATAAGCTGTGCATTGAGTTATAGTGAGCCATATGGGGGTGTGCAGGTATAGCCTGAGCATTGAGTCACAGTGAGTTGCATGTGTGTATGTGTATGTGCTACTTATAGACTGTGCATTGAGTCACAGTCAGGTGTGTCTGTGTCTGTGTGTGCTGGTATAGTCTGTGCACTGAGTCACAGTGAGCTGTGTTTCTTTGTGTGTGCTGGTATAGGCTGAGCATGGAGTCACAGTGAAGTGTGTGTGTGTGTGTGTGCAGGTATAGGCTGTGCATTGAGTCACAGTGAGCCATGCATGTGTGTGTGTGTGTGCTGATATAGGCTGAGCATTGAGTCAGAGTGAGCTGTGTGTGTGTATGTGTGTATGTGCTGGTATGGATGGTGCATTGAGACACACTTAGCACTGTGTGTGTGTGTGCATGTGTGTGTGTGTGTGCTGGTACAGGCTCTGCATTGAGTCACTGTGAGATGTTTGTGTGTTTGTGTGTTTGTGCTGGTATAGGCTGTTCATTGAGTCACAGTGACATGTGTGTGTGTGTGTGTGCGTGTGTGTGTGTGTGTGCTGGTATAGGCTGAGCATTGAGTTATAGTGAGCTATGTGTGTGTGCTGGTATAGGCATATCATTGAGTCACAGTGAGGTGTGTGTGTGAGTGTGTGTTCATGAATGAATTGTGAAATGAGTCACAGTGAGTCATGTATTTGTGTGTGTTTGTACTGCTATCGGCTGTGCACTGAGTGACAGGTGTGTGTGTGTTTGTGTGTGCTGGTATAGGCTGCACATTGAGTCAAAGTGATATGTGTGTGTGTGTGTGTGTGTGTGTGTGTGTGTGCTGGTATAGAATATTCATTGAGTCACAGGGAGCCGTGTGTGTGTGTGCGTGTTTGTGTGTCCTGGTATAGAATCTGCATTGAGTCACCATGAGCCATGTGTGTGTGCTGGCATAGGCTATGCATTGAGTCGCAGTGAGCCTTGTTTGTGTGTGCTTTTATAGTCTGAGCATTGAGTCACAGCGTGGTGTCTGTGTGTGTGTGTGTGTGTATGTGTATGATGGTATAGATGGTGCATTCAGTCACCCTGAGCCATGCGTGTGTATGTGTGTGTGTGTGTGTGCTGCTATTGGCTGAGCACTGAGTCACAGTTATGTTTGTGTGTGTGTGGTGATATGAGCATTGCATTGAGTCACAATTAGGGTTATGTCTGTCTGTGTGTGTGTGCTGCTGTAGGCTGAGCATTGAGTCACAGTTAGGTGTGTGTGTGTGTTCTGGTATAGGCTGTGCACCGAGGCACACTGAGCCGTCATTGTGTGTTTGTGTGTGTGTGTGTTTGTGTGCAGGTATGCATGGTGCATTTAGTCACAGTTAGCCGAGTGTGTCTGTGTGTACTGGCATAGGCTGTGCAATGATTCACAGTGAGTCGTGTGTGTGTTGTGTGCGTGCTGGTAGAGGCTGTGCATTTAATCACAGTGAGGTGTCTGTGTGTGATATGTGTGTGTGCTGGTATAGGCTGCGGATTGAGTCACAGTGAGGTGTGTGTGTCTTGGTATAGGCTGCCCATTGAGTCACTGTGATGTGGATGTGTGTGTGCTGCTATAGACTCTGCATTGAGTTACAGTGAGGTGCATGTGTGTGTGTGTGTATGCTGTATAGGCTGTGCATTGAGTCACACTCAGCCATGTGTGTGTGTGTGTGTGTGTGTGTGTGTGTGTGTGTGTGTGTATGGTGCTGGCAAAGGCTGTGCATTGAGTCACAGTCAGATGTGTTTGTGTGTGTGTGCTGGTATAGACTGTGCATTGAGTCACAGACAACCATGTGTGTGTGTGTGCATGTGCTGGTATAGGCTTTGCATTGAGTGACAGCTGTGAGTGTGTGTGTGTGTGTGCTGGTATAGAGTGTGCACTGAATCACTGATCTGTGTGTGTGTGTATGTGATGGAATAGACTGTGCATTGACTGACAGTGAGCTGTTCGTGTGTTTGTGTTTGTGTGTGTGTGTCTGCTGTTAGAGCCTGTGCATTGAGTCACAGAGAGCCATGTGTGTTTGAGTGCATGTGAGTGTGCTGGTATAGGCTGTGCACTGAGGCACAGTGAACCACGTTTGTGTGTGCAGGTATAGACTGTGCATTGAGTCACAATCAGATGTGCGTGTGTGCTTGTGCTGCTACAGGTTGAGTACTGAGTCACAGGTGTGTGTGTGTGTTGATATAGGCTATGGACTGAGTCACATTGAGCCTTCTGTGTGTGTGTGTTTTTGTTTGCAGGTATGGACGGTGCATTGAGTCACAGGGAGCCGTGTGTGTGTGTGTGCTGATATAGTCTGAGCATTGAATCATTGTGAGGTGTGTGTGTGTGTGTGTGTGTGCCAGTATAGGCTGTGCACTGAGTCACAGAGAGCCATCTATGTGTTTGTGTGTGTGTGCTGGTATGGACAGTGCATTGAGTAATAGTGAGCCGTGTGTGTGTGTGTTCATGGGTGCTGGTTTAGGCTATACATTGAGTCACAGTGAGCTGTGTTTGTGTTTCTGTGCTGGTATAGGCTGTGCATTCAGTCACAGTGAGCCCTGTGTGTGTGTGTGTGTTTGTGCTCGTATAGGTTGAGCATTGAGTCAAAGTGAGGTGCTTGTTTGTGTGTGCTGGTATAGTCTGTGCATTGAGTCACAGGGGTGTGTGTTTGTGTGTGTGCACATATAGACTGGACATTGAGCCACAGTGAGCCATGTGTGTGTATGTGTGTATGTGCCAGTATGGACAGTGCATTGAGACACACTGAGCAATGCGTGTGTGTGTGTGTATATGCTGGTATAGACTGTGCATTGAATCACAGTCAGTGGTGTTTGTGTGTGTGTTTGTGCTGGTATAGACTGTGCATTGAGTCACAGTCAGCCATGTGTGTGTGTCTGTATGTGCACACTGGTATAGGATGACCTTTGAGTCACAGTGAGATGTGTATGTGTGTGTGTGCATGCTGGTATAGGCTATGCATTTAGTCACAGAGAGGGGTGTGTGTCTGTGTGCGCTGGTATAGGCTGACGATTGAGTCACAGTGAGGTGTGTGTGTGTGTGGGTGCACGTACTGGTTTAGGCTTTGCACTGAGTCACAGTGAGCTGATTGTGTTTGAGTGGGTGTATGTGTGTGTGTGTGCAGGTATAGGCTGTGTATTGACTCACAGTGAGCCATGTGTGTTTCTGTGTGTGTCTGAGTCTGCTAGCATAGACTGTGCACTGAGTTACATGGAGCCGTGTGTGTGTTGGTATAGACTGTGCATTGAGTCACAGTCAGGTGTGTTTGTGTGTGTGTGTGTGTGCTGGTATAGACTATGCATTGATTAACAGTCAACCGTGTGTGTGTGTGTGTTTGTGTGTGTGAATGCACACTGTTATAGGCAGTGCACTGAGTCATAGTAAGGTGTGTGTGTGTTCGTGGGCTGGTATAGGCAGACCAATGAGTGACAGAGAGGTCTGTGTGTGTTTGTGTGCTGGTATAGGCTTGAGGCACAGTGAGCTGTTTGTGGGTGTGTGTGGGCTGGTATAGAGTGTGCACTGAGACACAGACAGCCGTGTGTGTGTGTGTGTGTGTGTGTGTGTGTGCCGGCATAGACATTTCATTGAGTCACATTAAACCGTGTGTGTGTGTGTGTAGGTACAGATGGTGCATTGAGTCACAGTGAGCTGTGTGTGTGTGTGTGCTGTTAGAGACTGTGCATTGAGTCACAGTCAGCTGTGCATGTGTGTGTATGTGTGTGTGCTGCTCTAGGCTGAGTATTGAGTAACAGTTAGCTGTGTGTCTGTGCTGATATTGGCTGTGGACTCAGTCACATTGAGCCGTCTGTGTGTGTGTGTGTGTGCAGTATGGACGGTGCAATGTGTTACAGGGTGCCGTGTGTGTGTGTGTGTGTGCCGGTAGAGACTGTGCATTGAGTCACAGTGAGAGGTGTGTGTGTGTCTGTGTGTGCAGGTATATGCTGAACATTGAGTCACACTGAGGTGTATGTGTGTGTGTGCATGCTGGTATAAGCTTTGCATAGAGTCACAGGTAGCGGTGTGTGTGTGTGTGTATGTGCTGGTATAGACTGTGCATTGAGTCAGAGTGAGCCATGTGTGTGTGTGTTTTCTGGTATAGGCTGTGCATTGAGTCTCAGTGAGCTGTTCATGTGTGTGTGTGTGTGTGTGTGCATGTGTGTGTTGGTATAGGCTGTGCACTAAGTCACATGAGCCGTGTGTGTGTGTGCTGGTATAGGCTGCACATTCAGTCACAGTGATGTGTGTGTGTGTGTGTGTGCTCGTACAGGCTGTGCATTGAGTCACTGTGAGGTGTGTGTGTGAGTGTGCATGTGTGTGCAGGAATAGGCTGGACATTGATTCACAGTGAACTGTGTGTGTGTGTCTTTGTGTGTGCTTGTATAGGCTGTGCATTAAGTCACAGTGAGCTGTGTGTGTGTGTGTGCTGATCTAGGCTGTACATTGAGTCACAGTGAGGTGTGTCTGTGTGTGTGTGTGCTGGTACAGGCTGTGCATTGAGTCACAGTGAGGTGTGTGTGTGATTGTGCATGTGTGTGCAGGTGTAGTCTGGTCATTGAGTCACAGAGTCCTGTGTGTGTTTTTGTGTTGTTAGAGATTGTGGATTGAGTCACAGTGAGCCGTGTGTGTGTGTGTGCATGTGTGTGTTCTGTTATATGATGTGCATTGAGTGTCAGTGAGTGGTGTGTGTGTCTGCCTGTGATGGCATAGGCTGTGCATTGAGTCACAGTGAGCCGTGTGTGTGTGTATGTGTGCTGGTATAGGCAGTCCACTGTGTCACAGTAAGCCATGAATGTGTGTGTGTGTGTGTTTGTAAGTAAGGATGGTGCTTTGAATTACAGTGAGCAGTGTGTGTGTGTGTGTGAGTGCTGATATAGGCTGTGCATTGAGTCACAGTCAGCCTTGTGTGTGTGTGTGCACGAGCACTGGTATAGGCTGTTCACTGAGTCACAGTTAGGGGTGTGTGTGTCTCTGTGTGCTGGTATAGGCTTTGCAATGAGTCACAGTGAGGTTTGTGTGTGTGTGTGTGCGTGTGCTGTTATAGGCTTGCATTGAGTCATAGTGAGATCTGAGTGTGTGTTTGTGTGCTGCTATAGACAGTGCACTAACTCACAGTGAGCATGTGTGTTTGTGTGATGGAATAGACTGTGCATTGAGTCAGAGTGAGCTGATCATGTGTGTGTGGGGGGGTGTCTGTGTACTGTTACAGACTGTGCATGGAGTCACGGGGAGTAATGTGTGTGTGTGTGCATGTGTGTGTGCTGGTATAGTCTGAGTATTGAGTCACAGTTAGGTGTGATTGTTTGTGCCGGTATAGGTTGTGGACTGAGTCACATTGAGCCATCTTTGTGTGTGTGTGTGTGTGTGCAGGGATGGATGGTGCATTTAGTCACAGGGAGCCGAGGGTTTGTGTGTGTGTGCTGGCATAGGCTGTGCATTGAGTCACAGTGAGCCGTGTGTGTGTGTAATGGTAAAGTCTGAGCATTGAGTCGCAGTGAGGTGTGTGGGTGTATGTGCTGCTTATAGACTGTGCATTGAGTCACATTCAGGTGTGTTTTGTCGTTCTGTGTGCTGGTATAGACTGCATTAAGTCACAGTCAGCCGTGTGTGTGTGTGTGTGTGTGTGTGTGCATGCAGGTATATACTGTGCATTGAGTCACAGTGGTGTGTGTGTGTGTGCATGTGTGTGTGCTGGTATACTCTGCATTGAGTCACAGTGAGCCATGTGTGTGTGCTGGCATAAGCTGTGCATTGAGTCATAGTGAGCCGTGTGGGGGTGCGCAGGTATAGCCTGTTCATTGATTCACAGTTAGTTGCATGTATGTGTGTGTATGTGCTGCTTGTGGACTGTGCATTGAGGCATAGTTAGTTGTGTTTGTTTGTGTCTGCTGGTATAGGCTGAGCACTGAGTCACAGTGAGGTGTGTGTGTGTGTGTCTGTGTGTGTGTGCTGGTATAGACTGTGCATTGAGTCAGAGTAAGCCATGTGTGTGTGTGTGTGTGTGTGTGTGTGTGTGTTCTGGTATAGACTGTGCATTGAGTCTCAGTGAGCTGTTCGTCTGTGTGTATCTGTGCTGGTATAGGCTGTACACTGAGTCACATTGAGACGTGTTTGTGTGTGTGTGTGTGTGCGCGCAATGATACAGGCTGCACACTGAGTCAGAATGAGCCGTGTGTTTGTGTGCTTCTATAGGCTGCACATTGAGTCACAGTGAGCTGTATGTGTGAGTGTGTGTGCTGATATAGGCTGAGCATTGAGTCACAGTGAGGTATCGATGTGTGTGTGTACTGGAACAGGCTATGCATTGAGTCACAGTGAAGTGTGTGTGTGAGTGTGTGTATGTGCAAGTATAGGCTTGGAATTGAGTCACAGTGAGCCGTGTGTTTGTGTGCTGGTTTAGGATGTGCATTGACTCACAGTGAGGGGTGTGTGTGTGTGTGTGTGTGTGTGTGTGTGTGTGTGACGCTACAGAAAGCGCTTTGAGTCACAGCAAGGTATGTGTGTTTGTTGGTATAGGCTGAGCATAGAGTCATAGTGAGGTGTGTGTGTGTGTGTGCTGGTATAGACTCTGCATTGAGTCACAGTCCACCGTGTGTGTGTGAGTGTGTGTCTGTGTGTGCTGCTATAGGCTGACCATTGAGTCACAGTGAGGTGTGTGTGCGTGTGTGTGTGTGTCCTGGTATAGGCTGCCCTTTGAGTCACAGGTATGTGTGGGTGGGTGTGTGCTGGTACATGCTGCGCATTGAGTCACAGGTGTGTGTGTGTGTGTGTGTGTGTGTGCTGGTGCAGGCTGCACATTGAGTCACAGTGAGGTGTGTGTATGTGCTGGTATGATCGATGGTGCATTGAGTTACACAGAGCCATGTATGTGTGTGTGTATGTGCTGGTATAGACTGCATTGAGTCACAGTCGTGTGTGTGTGAGTGTGTGTGTCTGTGTGCTGTTATAGGCTTTGCATGGAGCCTCAGGGAGCAATGTGTGTGTGTGTGTGTGTGCATGTATGTGTGCTGGTGTAGGCTGAGTATTGAGTCACAGTTAGGTGTGTTTGCATGTGCCGGTATAGGCTGTGGACTGAGTCACATTGAGCCGTCTGTGTGTGTGTGTGTATGTGTGTGCAGGGATAGATGGTGCATTTAGTCAAAGGGAGCCGAGTGTTTGTGTGTGTTTGGTGGTATAGGCTGTATATTGAGTCACAGTGAGCCGTGTGTGTGTGTGTATGTGTGCGTGTTGGCATAGGCTGTGCATTGAGTCACAGTGAGCCGTGTGTGTGTGTGATGGTATAGTCTGAGCATTGAGTCACAATGAGGTGTGTTGTTGTGTTTGCTGCTTATAGACTGTGCATTGAGTCACAGTCAGGTGTGTGTTGTGGTTCTGTGTGCTGGTATAGACTGCATTGAGTCACAGTCAGCCATGTGTGTGTGTGTGTGTGCACAGGTATAGACTGCGCATTGAGTCACAGTGGTGTGTGTGTGCATGTGTGTGTGCTGGTAGAGACTCTGCATTGAGTCACAGTGAGCCATTTGTGTGTGCTGGCATAAGCTGTGCATTGAGTTATAGTGAGCCATATGGGTGTGTGCAGGTATAGCCTGAGCATTGAGTCACAGTGAGTTGCATGTGTGTATGTGTATGTGCTACTTATAGACTGTGCATTGAGTCACAGTCAGGTGTGTCTGTGTCTGTGTGTGCTGGTATAGTCTGTGCACTGAGTCACAGTGAGCTGTGTTTCTTTGTGTGTGCTGGTATAGGCTGAGCATGGAGTCACAGTGAAGTGTGTGTGTGTGTGTGTGCAGGTATAGGCTGTGCATTGAGTCACAGTGAGCCATGCATGTGTGTGTGTGTGTGCTGATATAGGCTGAGCATTGAGTCAGAGTGAGCTGTGTGTGTGTATGTGTGTATGTGCTGGTATGGATGGTGCATTGAGACACACTTAGCACTGTGTGTGTGTGTGCATGTGTGTGTGTGTGTGCTGGTACAGGCTCTGCATTGAGTCACTGTGAGATGTTTGTGTGTTTGTGTGTTTGTGCTGGTATAGGCTGTTCATTGAGTCACAGTGACATGTGTGTGTGTGTGTGTGCGTGTGTGTGTGTGTGTGCTGGTATAGGCTGAGCATTGAGTTATAGTGAGCTATGTGTGTGTGCTGGTATAGGCATATCATTGAGTCACAGTGAGGTGTGTGTGTGAGTGTGTGTTCATGAATGAATTGTGAAATGAGTCACAGTGAGTCATGTATTTGTGTGTGTTTGTACTGCTATCGGCTGTGCACTGAGTGACAGGTGTGTGTGTGTTTGTGTGTGCTGGTATAGGCTGCACATTGAGTCAAAGTGATATGTGTGTGTGTGTGTGTGTGTGTGTGTGTGCGTGCTGGTATAGAATATTCATTGAGTCACAGGGAGCCGTGTGTGTGTGTGCGTGTTTGTGTGTCCTGGTATAGAATCTGCATTGAGTCACCATGAGCCATGTGTGTGTGCTGGCATAGGCTATGCATTGAGTCGCAGTGAGCCTTGTTTGTGTGTGCTTTTATAGTCTGAGCATTGAGTCACAGCGTGGTGTCTGTGTGTGTGTGTGTGTGTATGTGTATGATGGTATAGATGGTGCATTCAGTCACCCTGAGCCATGCGTGTGTATGTGTGTGTGTGTGTGTGCTGCTATTGGCTGAGCACTGAGTCACAGTTATGTTTGTGTGTGTGTGGTGATATGAGCATTGCATTGAGTCACAATTAGGGTTCTGTCTGTCTGTGTGTGTGTGCTGCTGTAGGCTGAGCATTGAGTCACAGTTAGGTGTGTGTGTGTGTTCTGGTATAGGCTGTGCACCGAGGCACACTGAGCCGTCATTGTGTGTTTGTGTGTGTGTGTGTTTGTGTGCAGGTATGCATGGTGCATTTAGTCACAGTTAGCCGAGTGTGTCTGTGTGTACTGGCATAGGCTGTGCAATGATTCACAGTGAGTCGTGTGTGTGTTGTGTGCGTGCTGGTAGAGGCTGTGCATTTAATCACAGTGAGGTGTCTGTGTGTGATATGTGTGTGTGCTGGTATAGGCTGCGGATTGAGTCACAGTGAGGTGTGTGTGTCTTGGTATAGGCTGCCCATTGAGTCACTGTGATGTGGATGTGTGTGTGTGTGTGCTGCTATAGACTCTGCATTGAGTTACAGTGAGGTGCATGTGTGTGTGTGTGTATGCTGTATAGGCTGTGCATTGAGTCACACTCAGCCATGTGTGTGTGTGTGTGTGTGTGTGTGTGTGTGTGTGTGTATGGTGCTGGCAAAGGCTGTGCATTGAGTCAGAGTCAGATGTGTTTGTGTGTGTGTGCTGGTATAGACTGTGCATTGAGTCACAGACAACCATGTGTGTGTGTGTGCATGTGCTGGTATAGGCTTTGCATTGAGTGACAGCTGTGAGTGTGTGTGTGTGTGTGCTGGTATAGAGTGTGCACTGAATCACTGATCTGTGTGTGTGTGTATGTGATGGAATAGACTGTGCATTGACTGACAGTGAGCTGTTCGTGTGTTTGTGTTTGTGTGTGTGTGTCTGCTGTTAGAGCCTGTGCATTGAGTCACAGAGAGCCATGTGTGTTTGAGTGCATGTGAGTGTGCTGGTATAGGCTGTGCACTGAGGCACAGTGAACCACGTTTGTGTGTGCAGGTATAGACTGTGCATTGAGTCACAATCAGCTGTGCGTGTGTGCTTGTGCTGCTACAGGTTGAGTACTGAGTCACAGGTGTGTGTGTGTGTTGATATAGGCTATGGACTGAGTCACATTGAGCCTTCTGTGTGTGTGTGTTTTTGTTTGCAGGTATGGACGGTGCATTGAGTCACAGGGAGCCGTGTGTGTGTGTGTGCTGATATAGTCTGAGCATTGAATCATTGTGAGGTGTGTGTGTGTGTGTGTGTGCCAGTATAGGCTGTGCACTGAGTCACAGAGAGCCATCTATGTGTTTGTGTGTGTGTGCTGGTATGGACAGTGCATTGAGTAATAGTGAGCCGTGTGTGTGTGTGTTCATGGGTGCTGGTTTAGGCTGTACATTGAGTCACAGTGAGCTGTGTTTGTGTTTCTGTGCTGGTATAGGCTGTGCATTCAGTCACAGTGAGCCCTGTGTGTGTGTGTGTGTTTGTGCTCGTATAGGTTGAGCATTGAGTCAAAGTGAGGTGCTTGTTTGTGTGTGCTGGTATAGTCTGTGCATTGAGTCACAGGGGTGTGTGTTTGTGTGTGTGCACATATAGACTGGACATTGAGCCACAGTGAGCCATGTGTGTGTATGTGTGTATGTGCCAGTATGGACAGTGCATTGAGACACACTGAGCAATGCGTGTGTGTGTGTGTATATGCTGGTATAGACTGTGCATTGAATCACAGTCAGTGGTGTTTGTGTGTGTGTTTGTGCTGGTATAGACTGTGCATTGAGTCACAGTCAGCCATGTGTGTGTGTCTGTATGTGCACACTGGTATAGGATGACCTTTGAGTCACAGTGAGATGTGTATGTGTGTGTGTGCATGCTGGTATAGGCTATGCATTTAGTCACAGAGAGGGGTGTGTGTCTGTGTGCGCTGGTATAGGCTGACGATTGAGTCACAGTGAGGTGTGTGTGTGTGTGGGTGCACGTACTGGTTTAGGCTTTGCACTGAGTCACAGTGAGCTGATTGTGTTTGAGTGGGTGTATGTGTGTGTGTGTGTGCAGGTATAGGCTGTGTATTGACTCACAGTGAGCCATGTGTGTTTCTGTGTGTGTCTGAGTCTGCTAGCATAGACTGTGCACTGAGTTACATGGAGCCGTGTGTGTGTTGGTATAGACTGTGCATTGAGTCACAGTCAGGTGTGTTTGTGTGTGTGTGTGTGTGCTGGTATAGACTATGCATTGATTAACAGTCAACCGTGTGTGTGTGTGTGTTTGTGTGTGTGAATGCACACTGTTATAGGCAGTGCACTGAGTCATAGTAAGGTGTGTGTGTGTTCGTGGGCTGGTATAGGCAGACCAATGAGTGACAGAGAGGTCTGTGTGTGTTTGTGTGCTGGTATAGGCTTGAGGCACAGTGAGCTGTTTGTGGGTGTGTGTGGGCTGGTATAGAGTGTGCACTGAGACACAGACAGCCGTGTGTGTGTGTGTGTGTGTGTGTGTGTGCCGGCATAGACATTTCATTGAGTCACATTAAACCGTGTGTGTGTGTGTGTAGGTACAGATGGTGCATTGAGTCACAGTGAGCTGTGTGTGTGTGTGTGCTGTTAGAGACTGTGCATTGAGTCACAGTCAGCTGTGCATGTGTGTGTATGTGTGTGTGCTGCTCTAGGCTGAGTATTGAGTAACAGTTAGCTGTGTGTCTGTGCTGATATTGGCTGTGGACTCAGTCACATTGAGCCGTCTGTGTGTGTGTGTGTGTGCAGTATGGACGGTGCAATGTGTTACAGGGAGCCGTGTGTGTGTGTGTGTGTGTGCCGGTAGAGACTGTGCATTGAGTCACAGTGAGAGGTGTGTGTGTGTCTGTGTGTGCAGGTATATGCTGAACATTGAGTCACACTGAGGTGTATGTGTGTGTGTGCATGCTGGTATAAGCTTTGCATAGAGTCACAGGTAGCGGTGTGTGTGTGTGTGTATGTGCTGGTATAGACTGTGCATTGAGTCAGAGTGAGCCATGTGTGTGTGTGTTTTCTGGTATAGGCTGTGCATTGAGTCTCAGTGAGCTGTTCATGTGTGTGTGTGTGTGTGTGTGCATGTGTGTGTTGGTATAGGCTGTGCACTAAGTCACATGAGCCGTGTGTGTGTGTGCTGGTATAGGCTGCACATTCAGTCACAGTGATGTGTGTGTGTGTGTGTGTGCTCGTACAGGCTGTGCATTGAGTCACTGTGAGGTGTGTGTGTGAGTGTGCATGTGTGTGCAGGAATAGGCTGGACATTGATTCACAGTGAACTGTGTGTGTGTGTCTTTGTGTGTGCTTTTATAGGCTGTGCATTAAGTCACAGTGAGCTGTGTGTGTGTGTGTGCTGATCTAGGCTGTACATTGAGGCACAGTGAGGTGTGTCTGTGTCTGTGTGTGCTGGTACAGGCTGTGCATTGAGTCACAGTGAGGTGTGTGTGTGATTGTGCATGTGTGTGCAGGTGTAGTCTGGTCATTGAGTCACAGAGTCCTGTGTGTGTTTTTGTGTTGTTAGAGATTGTGGATTGAGTCACAGTGAGCCGTGTGTGTGTGTGTGCATGTGTGTGTTCTGTTATATGATGTGCATTGAGTGTCAGTGAGTGGTGTGTGTGTCTGCCTGTGATGGCATAGGCTGTGCATTGAGTCACAGTGAGCCGTGTGTGTGTGTATGTGTGCTGGTATAGGCAGTCCACTGTGTCACAGTAAGCCATGAATGTGTGTGTGTGTGTGTTTGTAAGTAAGGATGGTGCTTTGAATTACAGTGAGCAGTGTGTGTGTGTGTGTGAGTGCTGATATAGGCTGTGCATTGAGTCACAGTCAGCCTTGTGTGTGTGTGTGCACGAGCACTGGTATAGGCTGTTCACTGAGTCACAGTTAGGGGTGTGTGTGTCTCTGTGTGCTGGTATAGGCTTTGCAATGAGTCACAGTGAGGTTTGTGTGTGTGTGTGTGCGTGTGCTGTTATAGGCTTGCATTGAGTCATAGTGAGATCTGAGTGTGTGTTTGTGTGCTGGTATAGACAGTGCACTAACTCACAGTGAGCATGTGTGTTTGTGTGATGGAATAGACTGTGCATTGAGTCAGAGTGAGCTGATCATGTGTGTGTGGGGGGGTGTCTGTGTACTGTTACAGACTGTGCATGGAGTCACGGGGAGTAATGTGTGTGTGTGTGCATGTGTGTGTGCTGGTATAGTCTGAGTATTGAGTCACAGTTAGGTGTGATTGTTTGTGCCGGTATAGGTTGTGGACTGAGTCACATTGAGCCATCTTTGTGTGTGTGTGTGTGTGTGCAGGGATGGATGGTGCATTTAGTCACAGGGAGCCGAGTGTTTGTGTGTGTGTGCTGGCATAGGCTGTGCATTGAGTCACAGTGAGCCGTGTGTGTGTGTAATGGTAAAGTCTGAGCATTGAGTCGCAGTGAGGTGTGTGGGTGTATGTGCTGCTTATAGACTGTGCATTGAGTCACATTCAGGTGTGTTTTGTCGTTCTGTGTGCTGGTATAGACTGCATTAAGTCACAGTCAGCCGTGTGTGTGTGTGTGTGTGTGTGTGCATGCAGGTATATACTGTGCATTGAGTCACAGTGGTGTGTGTGTGTGTGCATGTGTGTGTGCTGGTATACTCTGCATTGAGTCACAGTGAGCCATGTGTGTGTGCTGGCATAAGCTGTGCATTGAGTCATAGTGAGCCGTGTGGGGGTGCGCAGGTATAGCCTGTTCATTGATTCACAGTTAGTTGCATGTATGTGTGTGTATGTGCTGCTTGTGGACTGTGCATTGAGGCATAGTTAGTTGTGTTTGTTTGTGTCTGCTGGTATAGGCTGAGCACTGAGTCACAGTGAGGTGTGTGTGTGTGTGTCTGTGTGTGTGTGCTGGTATAGACTGTGCATTGAGTCAGAGTAAGCCATGTGTGTGTGTGTGTGTGTGTGTGTGTGTGTGTTCTGGTATAGACTGTGCATTGAGTCTCAGTGAGCTGTTCGTCTGTGTGTATCTGTGCTGGTATAGGCTGTACACTGAGTCACATTGAGACGTGTTTGTGTGTGTGTGTGTGTGCGCGCAATGATACAGGCTGCACACTGAGTCAGAATGAGCCGTGTGTTTGTGTGCTTCTATAGGCTGCACATTGAGTCACAGTGAGCTGTATGTGTGAGTGTGTGTGCTGATATAGGCTGAGCATTGAGTCACAGTGAGGTATCGATGTGTGTGTGTACTGGAACAGGCTATGCATTGAGTCACAGTGAAGTGTGTGTGTGAGTGTGTGTATGTGCAAGTATAGGCTTGGAATTGAGTCACAGTGAGCCGTGTGTTTGTGTGCTGGTTTAGGATGTGCATTGACTCACAGTGAGGGGTGTGTGTGTGTGTGTGTGTGTGTGTGTGTGTGTGACGCTACAGAAAGCGCTTTGAGTCACAGCAAGGTATGTGTGTTTGTTGGTATAGGCTGAGCATAGAGTCATAGTGAGGTGTGTGTGTGTGTGTGCTGGTATAGACTCTGCATTGAGTCACAGTCCACCGTGTGTGTGTGAGTGTGTGTCTGTGTGTGCTGCTATAGGCTGACCATTGAGTCACAGTGAGGTGTGTGTGCGTGTGTGTGTGTGTCCTGGTATAGGCTGCCCTTTGAGTCACAGGTATGTGTGGGTGGGTGTGTGCTGGTACATGCTGCGCATTGAGTCACAGGTGTGTGTGTGTGTGTGTGTGTGTGTGCTGGTGCAGGCTGCACATTGAGTCACAGTGAGGTGTGTGTATGTGCTGGTATGATCGATGGTGCATTGAGTTACACAGAGCCATGTATGTGTGTGTGTATGTGCTGGTATAGACTGCATTGAGTCACAGTCGTGTGTGTGTGAGTGTGTGTGTCTTTGTGCTGTTATAGGCTTTGCATGGAGCCACAGGGAGCAATGTGTGTGTGTGTGTGTGTGCATGTATGTGTGCTGGTGTAGGCTGAGTATTGAGTCACAGTTAGGTGTGTTTGCATGTGCCGGTATAGGCTGTGGACTGAGTCACATTGAGCCGTCTGTGTGTGTGTGTGTATGTGTGTGCAGGGATAGATGGTGCATTTAGTCAAAGGAAGCCGAGTGTTTGTGTGTGTTTGGTGGTATAGGCTGTATATTGAGTCACAGTGAGCCGTGTGTGTGTGTGTATGTGTGCGTGTTGGCATAGGCTGTGCATTGAGTCACAGTGAGCCGTGTGTGTGTGTGATGGTATAGTCTGAGCATTGAGTCACAATGAGGTGTGTTGTTGTGTTTGCTGCTTATAGACTGTGCATTGAGTCACAGTCAGGTGTGTGTTGTGGTTCTGTGTGCTGGTATAGACTGCATTGAGTCACAGTCAGCCATGTGTGTGTGTGTGTGTGCACAGGTATAGACTGCACATTGAGTCACAGTGGTGTGTGTGTGCATGTGTGTGTGCTGGTAGAGACTCTGCATTGAGTCACAGTGAGCCATTTGTGTGTGCTGGCATAAGCTGTGCATTGAGTTATAGTGAGCCATATGGGGGTGTGCAGGTATAGACTGAGCATTGAGTCACAGTGAGTTGCATGTGTGTATGTGTATGTGCTACTTATAGACTGTGCATTGAGTCACAGTCAGGTGTGTCTGTGTCTGTGTGTGCTGGTATAGTCTGTGCACTGAGTCACAGTGAGCTGTGTTTCTTTGTGTGTGCAGGTATAGGCTGTGCATTGAGTCACGGTGAGCCATGCATGTGTGTGTGTGTGTGCTGATATAGGCTGAGCATTGAGTCAGAGTGAGCTGTGTGTGTGTATGTGTGTATGTGCTGGTATGGATGGTGCATTGAGACACACTTAGCACTGTGTGTGTGTGTGCATGTGTGTGTGTGTGTGCTGGTACAGGCTCTGCATTGAGTCACTGTGAGATGTTTGTGTGTTTGTGTGTTTGTCCTGGTATAGGCTGTTCATTGAGTCACAGTGACATGTGTGTGTGTGTGTGTGTGTGTGTGTGCTGGTATAGGCTGAGCATTGAGTTATAGTGAGCTATGTGTGTGTGCTGGTATAGGCATATCATTGAGTCACAGTGAGGTGTGTGTGTGAGTGTGTGTTCATGAATGAATTGTGAAATGAGTCACAGTGAGTCATGTATTTGTGTTTGTTTGTACTGCTATCGGCTGTGCACTGAGTGACAGGTGTGTGTGTGTTTGTGTGTGCTGGTATAGGCTGCACATTGAGTCAAAGTGATATGTGTGTGTGTGTGTGTGTGTGTGTGTGTGTGTGTGCTGGTATAGAATATTCATTGAGTCACAGGGAGCCGTATGTGTGTGTGCGTGTTTGTGTGTCCTGGTATAAAATCTGCATTGAGTCACCGTGAGCCATGTGTGTGTACTGGCATAGGCTATGCATTGAGTTGCAGTGAGCCTTGTTTGTGTGTGCTTTTATAGTCTGAGCATTGAGTCACAGCGTGGTGTCTGTGTGTGTGTGTGTGTGTGTTTGTATGTGTATGATGGTATAGATGGTGCATTCAGTCACCCTGAGCCATGCGTGTGTATGTGTGTGTGTGTGTGTGCTGCTATAGGCTGAGCACTGAGTCACAGTTATGTTTGTGTGTGTGTGGTGATAAGAGCATTGCATTTAGTCACAATTAGGGTTATGTCTGTCTGTGTGTGTGTGCTGCTGTAGGCTGAGCATTGAGTCACAGTTAGGTGTGTGTGTGTGTTCTGGTATAGGCTGTGCACCGAGGCACACTGAGCCGTCACTGTGTGTTTGTGTGTGTGTGTGTTTGTGTGCAGGTATGCATGGTGCATTTAGTCACAGTTAGCCGAGTGTGTCTGTGTGTACTGGCATAGGCTGTGCAATGATTCACAGTGAGTCGTGTGTGTGTTGTGTGCGTGCTGGTAGAGGCTGTGCATTTAATCACAGTGAGGTGTCTGTGTGTGATATGTGTGTGTGCTGGTATAGGCTGCGGATTGAGTCACAGTGAGGTGTGTGTGTCTTGGTATAGGCTGCCCATTGAGTCACTGTGATGTGGATGTGTGTGTGTGTGTGCTGCTATAGACTCTGCATTGAGTTACAGTGAGGTGCATGTGTGTGTGTGTGTATGCTGTATAGGCTGTGCATTGAGTCACACTCAGCCATGTGTGTGTGTGTGTGTGTGTGTGTGTGTGTATGGTGCTGGCAAAGGCTGTGCATTGAGTCACAGTCAGATGTGTTTGTGTGTGTGTGCTGGTATAGACTGTGCATTGAGTCACAGACAACCATGTGTGTGTGTGTGCATGTGCTGGTATAGGCTTTGCATTGAGTGACAGCTGTGAGTGTGTGTGTGTGTGTGCTGGTATAGAGTGTGCACTGAATCACTGATCTGTGTGTGTGTGTATGTGATGGAATAGACTGTGCATTGACTGACAGTGAGCTGTTCGTGTGTTTGTGTTTGTTTGTGTGTGTCTGCTGTTAGAGCCTGTGCATTGAGTCACAGAGAGCCATGTGTGTTTGAGTGCATGTGAGTGTGCTGGTATAGGCTGTGCACTGAGGCACAGTGAACCACGTTTGTGTGTGCAGGTATAGACTGTGCATTGAGTCACAATCAGCTGTGCGTGTGTGCTTGTGCTGCTACAGGTTGAGTACTGAGTCACAGGTGTGTGTGTGTGTTGATATAGGCTATGGACTGAGTCACATTGAGCCTTCTGTGTGTGTGTGTTTTTGTTTGCAGGTATGGACGGGGCATTGAGTCACAGGGAGCCGTGTGTGTGTGTGTGCTGATATAGTCTGAGCATTGAATCATTGTGAGGTGTGTGTGTGTGTGTGTGCCAGTATAGGCTGTGCACTGAGTCACAGAGAGCCATCTATGTGTTTGTGTGTGTGTGCTGGTATGGACAGTGCATTGAGTAATAGTGAGCCGTGTGTGTGTGTGTTCATGGGTGCTGGTTTAGGCTGTACATTGAGTCACAGTGAGCTGTGTTTGTGTTTCTGTGCTGGTATAGGCTGTGCATTCAGTCACAGTGAGCCCTGTGTGTGTGTGTGTGTTTGTGCTCGTATAGGTTGAGCATTGAGTCAAAGTGAGGTGCTTGTTTGTGTGTGCTGGTATAGTCTGTGCATTGAGTCACAGGGGTGTGTGTTTGTGTGTGTGCACATATAGACTGGACATTGAGCCACAGTGAGCCATGTGTGTGTATGTGTGTATGTGCCAGTATGGACAGTGCATTGAGACACACTGAGCAAAGCGTGTGTGTGTGTGTATATGCTGGTATAGACTGTGCATTGAATCACAGTCAGTGGTGTTTGTGTGTGTGTTTGTGCTGGTATAGACTGTGCATTGAGTCACAGTCAGCCATGTGTGTGTGTCTGTATGTGCACACTGGTATAGGATGACCTTTGAGTCACAGTGAGATGTGTATGTGTGTGTGTGCATGCTGGTATAGGCTATGCATTGAGTCAGAGTGTGCTGTGTGTGTGTGTGTGCTGGTACTGACTTTACACTGAGCTACAGGGAACTGTGTGTGTGTGTGTGTGCTTGTATAGAATGTGCATTGAATAACAGTGAGGTGTTCATGTGTGTGTGTGTGCTGGTATAGGCTGTGCACTGAGTCACACTGAGCCGTGTGTGTGTGTGTGTGTGTGTGTGTATGTGCCGGTATGGACAGTGCATTGAGACACACTGAGCAGTGTGTGTGTGTGTATGTATATGCTGGTATAGACTGTGCATTGAATCACAGTCAGTGGAGTTTGTGTGTGTGTTTGTGCTGGTATAGACTGTGCATTGAGTCACAGTCAGCCATGTGTGTGTGTCTGTATGTGCCCACTGGTATAGGATGACCTTTGAGTCACAGTGAGATGTGTATGTTTGTGTGTGCATGCTGGTATAGGCTATGCATTGAGTCAGAGTGTGCTGTGTGTGTGTGTGTGCTGGTACTGACTTTACACTGAGCTACAGGGAACTGTGTGTGTGTGTGTGTGTGCTTGTATAGAATGTGCATTGAATAACAGTGAGGTGTTCATGTGTGTGTGTGTGCTGGTATAGGCTGTGCACTGAGTCACACAGAGCTCTGTGTGTGTGTGTGTGTGTGCAGGTATGGATGGTGCATTGAGTCACAGTGAGCTGTGTGTGTGCGTGTGTGTGTGTGCTGATATAGGCTGTACATTGATTCACAGTGAGCTGTGTGTGTGTGTGCAGGTATAGGCTGTGCATTGAGTCAAAGTGAGCTATGTGTGTGTGCTGGCATAGGCGGTGCATTAAGTCACAGTGAGCCGTGTGTGTGTGTGCTGGTAAAGGCTGAGTTTTGAGTCACAGTGAGGTGTGTGTGTTTGTGTGTATGTGCTGGTATGGATGATGCATTGAGTCACAATAAACTGGACATGTGTTGTTTGTGTGTGTAGGTGCTGGTATAGACTCTGCATTGAGTCAGAGTCAGGTGTGTGTGTGTGCGTGTGTGTGTGTGTGTGCTGGTATAGGCTCTGCATTGAGTCACTGTGAGCTGTGTGTGTGTTTGTGTGTTTGTGCTGGTATAGGCTGTGCATTGAGTCACAGTGACCAGTGCGTGTGTGTTTGTGTGCTGGTATAGGCTGAGCATTGATTCAACGTGAGCTAGGTGTGTGTGCTGGTATAGGAAGTGCAATGAGTCACAGTGAGGTATGTGTGTGAGTGTGTGTTCAGGTATGAGCTGTGAAATGAGTCACAGTGAGTCATGTATTTGTGTGTGTTTGTGATGCTATCAGCTGTGCATTGAGTGACAGGTGTGTGTGTGTGTGTGTGTGTGTGCTGGTATAGGCTGCACATGGAGTCACATTGAGCTGTGTGTGTGAGTGTGTGTGCTTATATCGGCTGAGCATTGAGTCACACTGAGCTGTGTGTGTGTGTGCTGGTATAGGCTCTGCACTGAGTCACAGTGAGGTGTGTGTGTGTGTGTGTGTGTTGGTACAGGAAGCAATTTGAGTCACAGTGAGGTATGTGTGTGTGTGTGTGTGCTGCTATAGGCTGTGCATTGTGTCACAGTGAGGTGTGTGTGGTGTGTGCTGGTATAGACCCTGCATTTAGTCACAGTGAGCTGTGTGTGTGTGTGCTGGTATAGTCTGAGCATTGAGTCACAGTGAGGTGCATGTGTGTGTGTGTATGTGCTGTTATGGATGGTGCATTGAGTCACACTGAGAAAAACGTGTGTGTGTGTGTGTGTGTGTATGTGCTCATATAGACTGTTCATTGAGTCATAGTCTGGTGTGTTTGTGTGTGTGTGTGTGCAGGTATAGGCTGGGCATTGAGTCACAGTCAGCGTGTGTGTGATGTGTGTGCACGCTGGTATAGGCTGTGCATTTAGTCACAGAGAGGGGTGTGTGTCTGTGTGCGCTGGTATAGGCTGACCATTGAGTCACAGTGAGGTGTGTGTGTGTGTGGGTGCACGTACTGGTTTAGGCTTTGCACTGAGTCACAGTGAGCTGATTGTGTTTGAGTGGGTGTATGTGTGTGTGTGTGCAGGTATAGGCTGTGTATTGACTCACAGTGAGCCATGTGTGTTTCTGTGTGTGTCTGAGTCTGCTAGCATAGACTGTGCACTGAGTTACATGGAGCCGTGTGTGTGTTGGTATAGACTGTGCATTGAGTCACAGTCAGGTGTGTTTGTGTGTGTGTGTGTGTGTGCTGGTATAGACTATGCATTGATTAACAGTCAACCGTGTGTGTGTGTGTGTTTGTGTGTGTGAATGCACACTGTTATAGGCAGTGCACTGAGTCATAGTAAGGGGTGTGTGTGTTCGTGGGCTGGTATAGGCAGACCAATGAGTGACAGAGAGGTCTGTGTGTGTGTGTGTGCTGGTATAGGCTTGAGGCACAGTGAGCTGTTTGTGGGTGTGTGTGGGCTGGTATAGAGTGTGCACTGAGACACAGACAGCCGTGTGTGTGTGCTGGCATAGACATTTCATTGAGTCACATTAAGCCGTGTGTGTTTGTGTGTAGGTACAGATGGTGCATTGAGTCACAGTGAGCTGTGTGTGTGTGTGTGTGTGCTGTTAGAGACTGTGCATTGAGGCACAGTCAGCTGTGCATGTGTGTGTATGCGTGTGTGCTGCTCTAGGCTGAGTATTGAGTAACAGTTAGCTGTGTGTGTGAGCTGATATTGGCTGTGGACTCAGTCACATTGAGCCGTCTGTGTGTGTGTGTGTGTGCAGTATGGACGGTGCAATGTGTTACAGGGAACCATGTGTGTGTGTGTGTGTGTGCCGGTAGAGACTGTGCATTGAGTCACAGTGAGGGGTGTGTGTGTGTCTGTGTGTGCAGGTATATGCTGAACATTGAGTCACACTGAGGCGTATGTGTGTGTGTGCATGCTGGTATAAGCTTTGCATAGAGTCACAGGTAGCGGTGTGTGTGTGTGTGTATGTGCTGGTATAGACTGTGCATTGAGTCAGAGTGAGCCATGTGTGTGTGTGTTTTCTGGTATAGGCTGTGCATTGAGTCTCAGTGAGCTGTTCATGTGTGTGTGTGTGTGTGTGTGTGCATGTGTGTGTTGGTATAGGCTGTGCACTAAGTCACATGAGCCGTGTGTGTGTGTGCTGGTATAGGCTGCACATTCAGTCACAGTGATGTGTGTGTGTGTGTGTGCTCGTACAGGCTGTGCATTGAGTCACTGTGAGGTGTGTGTGTGAGTGTGCATGTGTGTGCAGGAATAGGCTGGACATTGATTCACAGTGAACTGTGTGTGTGTGTCTTTGTGTGTGCTTGTATAGGCTGTGCATTAAGTCACAGTGAGCTGTGTGTGTGTGTGTGCTGATCTAGGCTGTACATTGAGTCACAGTGAGGTGTGTCTGTGTGTGTGTGTGCTGGTACAGGCTGTGCATTGAGTCACAGTGAGGTGTGTGTGTGATTGTGCATGTGTGTGCAGGTGTAGTCTGGGCATTGAGTCACAGAGTCCTGTGTGTGTTTTTGTGTTGTTAGAGATTGTGGATTGAGTCACAGTGAGCCGTGTGTGTGTGTGTGCATGTGTGTGTTCTGTTATATGATGTGCATTGACTGTCAGTGAGTGGTGTGTGTGTCTGCCTGTGATGGCATAGGCTGTGCATTGAGTCACAGTGAGCCGTGTGTGTGTGTATGTGTGCTGGTATAGGCAGTCCACTGTGTCACAGTAAGCCGTGAATGTGTGTGTGTGTGTGTTTGTAAGTAAGGATGGTGCTTTGAATTACAGTGAGCAGTGTGTGTGTGTGTGTGAGTGCTGATATAGGCTGTGCATTGAGTCACAGTCAGCCTTGTGTGTGTGTGTGCACGAGCACTGGTATAGGCTGTTCACTGAGTCACAGTTAGGGGTGTGTGTGTCTCTGTGTGCTGGTATAGGCTTTGCAATGAGTCACAGTGAGGTTTGTGTGTGTGTGTGTGCGTGTGCTGTTATAGGCTTGCATTGAGTCATAGTGAGATCTGAGTGTGTGTTTGTGTGCTGGTATAGACAGTGCACTAACTCACAGTGAGCATGTGTGTCTGTGTGATGGAATAGACTGTGCATTGAGTCAGAGTGAGCTGATCATGTGTGTGTGGGGGTGTGTCTGTGTACTGTTACAGACTGTGCATGGAGTCACGGGGAGTAATGTGTGTGTGTGTGCATGTGTGTGTGCTGGTATAGTCTGAGTATTGAGTCACAGTTAGGTTTGATTGTTTGTGCCGGTATAGGTTGTGGACTGAGTCACATTGAGCCATCTTTGTGTGTGTGTGTGTGTGTGCAGGGATGGATGGTGCATTTAGTCACAGGGAGCCGAGTGTTTGTGTGTGTGTGCTGGCATAGGCTGTGCATTGAGTCACAGTGAGCCGTGTGTGTGTGTAATGGTAAAGTCTGAGCATTGAGTCGCAGTGAGGTGTGTGGGTGTATGTGCTGCTTATAGACTGTGCATTGAGTCACATTCAGGTGTGTTTTGTCGTTCTGTGTGCTGGTATAGACTGCATTAAGTCACAGTCAGCCGTGTGTGTGTGTGTGTGTGTGTGTGTGTGTGTGCATGCAGGTATATACTGTGCATTGAGTCACAGTGATGTGTGTGTGTGTGCATGTGTGTGTGCTGGTATACTCTGCATTGAGTCACAGTGAGCCATGTGTGTGTGCTGGCATAAGCTGTGCATTGAGTCATAGTGAGCCATGTGGGGGTGCGCAGGTATAGCCTGTTCATTGATTCACAGTTAGTTGCATGTATGTGTGTGTATGTGCTGCTTGTGGACTGTGCATTGAGGCATAATTAGTTGTGTTTGTTTGTGTCTGCTGGTATAGGCTGAGCACTGAGTCACAGTGAGGTGTGTGTGTGTGTGTCTGTGTGTGTGTGCTGGTATAGAGTGTGCATTGAGTCATAGTAAGCCATGTGTGTGTGTGTGTGTGTGTGTGTGTGTGTTCTGGTATAGACTGTGCATTGAGTCTCAGTGAGCTGTTCGTCTGTGTGTATCTGTGTTGGTATAGGCTGTACACTGAGTCACATTGAGACGTGTTTGTGTGTGTGTGTGTGTGCGCGCAATGATACAGGCTGCACACTGAGTCAGAATGAGCCGTGTGTTTGTGTGCTTCTATAGGCTGCACATTGAGTCACAGTGAGCTGTATGTGTGAGTGTGTGTGCTGATATAGGCTGAGCATTGAGTCACAGTGAGGTATCGATGTGTGTGTGTACTGGAACAGGCTATGCATTGAGTCACAGTGAAGTGTGTGTGTGAGTGTGTGTATGTGCAAGTATAGGCTTGGAATTGAGTCACAGTGAGCCGTGTGTTTGTGTGCTGGTTTAGGATGTGCATTGACTCACAGTGAGGGGTGTGTGTGTGTGTGTGTGTGTGTGTGTGTGTGTGTGTGACGCTACAGAAAGCGCTTTGAGTCACAGCAAGGTATGTGTGTTTGTTGGTATAGGCTGAGCATAGAGTCATAGTGAGGTGTGTGTGTGTGTGTGCTGGTATAGACTCTGCATTGAGTCACAGTCCACCGTGTGTGTGTGAGTGTGTGTCTGTGTGTGCTGCTATAGGCTGACCATTGAGTCACAGTGAGGTGTGTGTGCGTGTGTGTGTGTGTCCTGGTATAGGCTGCCCTTTGAGTCACAGGTATGTGTGGGTGGGTGTGTGCTGGTACATGCTGCGCATTGAGTCACAGGTGTGTGTGTGTGTGTGTGTGTGTGCTGGTGCAGGCTGCACATTGAGTCACAGTGAGGTGTGTGTATGTGCTGGTATGATCGATGGTGCATTGAGTTACACAGAGCCATGTATGTGTGTGTGTATGTGCTGGTATAGACTGCATTGAGTCACAGTCGTGTGTGTGTGAGTGTGTGTGTCTGTGTGCTGTTATAGGCTTTGCATGGAGCCTCAGGGAGCAATGTGTGTGTGTGTGTGTGTGCATGTATGTGTGCTGGTGTAGGCTGAGTATTGAGTCACAGTTAGGTGTGTTTGCATGTGCCGGTATAGGCTGTGGACTGAGTCACATTGAGCCGTCTGTGTGTGTGTGTGTATGTGTGTGCAGGGATAGATGGTGCATTTAGTCAAAGGGAGCCGAGTGTTTGTGTGTGTTTGGTGGTATAGGCTGTATATTGAGTCACAGTGAGCCGTGTGTGTGTGTGTATGTGTGCGTGTTGGCATAGGCTGTGCATTGAGTCACAGTGAGCCGTGTGTGTGTGTGATGGTATAGTCTGAGCATTGAGTCACAATGAGGTGTGTTGTTGTGTTTGCTGCTTATAGACTGTGCATTGAGTCACAGTCAGGTGTGTGTTGTGGTTCTGTGTGCTGGTATAGACTGCATTGAGTCACAGTCAGCCATGTGTGTGTGTGTGTGTGCACAGGTATAGACTGCGCATTGAGTCACAGTGGTGTGTGTGTGCATGTGTGTGTGCTGGTAGAGACTCTGCATTGAGTCACAGTGAGCCATTTGTGTGTGCTGGCATAAGCTGTGCATTGAGTTATAGTGAGCCATATGGGGGTGTGCAGGTATAGCCTGAGCATTGAGTCACAGTGAGTTGCATGTGTGTATGTGTATGTGCTACTTATAGACTGTGCATTGAGTCACAGTCAGGTGTGTCTGTGTCTGTGTGTGCTGGTATAGTCTGTGCACTGAGTCACAGTGAGCTGTGTTTCTTTGTGTGTGCTGGTATAGGCTGAGCATGGAGTCACAGTGAAGTGTGTGTGTGTGTGTGTGCAGGTATAGGCTGTGCATTGAGTCACAGTGAGCCATGCATGTGTGTGTGTGTGTGCTGATATAGGCTGAGCATTGAGTCAGAGTGAGCTGTGTGTGTGTATGTGTGTATGTGCTGGTATGGATGGTGCATTGAGACACACTTAGCACTGTGTGTGTGTGTGCATGTGTGTGTGTGTGTGTTGGTACAGGCTCTGCATTGAGTCACTGTGAGATGTTTGTGTGTTTGTGTGTTTGTGCTGGTATAGGCTGTTCATTGAGTCACAGTGACATGTGTGTGTGTGTGTGTGCGTGTGTGTGTGTGTGTGCTGGTATAGGCTGAGCATTGAGTTATAGTGAGCTATGTGTGTGTGCTGGTATAGGCATATCATTGAGTCACAGTGAGGTGTGTGTGTGAGTGTGTGTTCATGAATGAATTGTGAAATGAGTCACAGTGAGTCATGTATTTGTGTGTGTTTGTACTGCTATCGGCTGTGCACTGAGTGACAGGTGTGTGTGTGTTTGTGTGTGCTGGTATAGGCTGCACATTGAGTCAAAGTGATATGTGTGTGTGTGTGTGTGTGTGTGTGTGTGTGTGTGCTGGTATAGAATATTCATTGAGTCACAGGGAGCCGTGTGTGTGTGTGCGTGTTTGTGTGTCCTGGTATAGAATCTGCATTGAGTCACCATGAGCCATGTGTGTGTGCTGGCATAGGCTATGCATTGAGTCGCAGTGAGCCTTGTTTGTGTGTGCTTTTATAGTCTGAGCATTGAGTCACAGCGTGGTGTCTGTGTGTGTGTGTGTGTGTATGTGTATGATGGTATAGATGGTGCATTCAGTCACCCTGAGCCATGCGTGTGTATGTGTGTGTGTGTGTGTGCTGCTATTGGCTGAGCACTGAGTCACAGTTATGTTTGTGTGTGTGTGGTGATATGAGCATTGCATTGAGTCACAATTAGGGTTATGTCTGTCTGTGTGTGTGTGCTGCTGTAGGCTGAGCATTGAGTCACAGTTAGGTGTGTGTGTGTGTTCTGGTATAGGCTGTGCACCGAGGCACACTGAGCCGTCATTGTGTGTTTGTGTGTGTGTGTGTTTGTGTGCAGGTATGCATGGTGCATTTAGTCACAGTTAGCCGAGTGTGTCTGTGTGTACTGGCATAGGCTGTGCAATGATTCACAGTGAGTCGTGTGTGTGTTGTGTGCGTGCTGGTAGAGGCTGTGCATTTAATCACAGTGAGGTGTCTGTGTGTGATATGTGTGTGTGCTGGTATAGGCTGCGGATTGAGTCACAGTGAGGTGTGTGTGTCTTGGTATAGGCTGCCCATTGAGTCACTGTGATGTGGATGTGTGTGTGCTGCTATAGACTCTGCATTGAGTTACAGTGAGGTGCATGTGTGTGTGTGTGTATGCTGTATAGGCTGTGCATTGAGTCACACTCAGCCATGTGTGTGTGTGTGTGTGTGTGTGTGTGTGTGTGTGTGTATGGTGCTGGCAAAGGCTGTGCATTGAGTCACAGTCAGATGTGTTTGTGTGTGTGTGCTGGTATAGACTGTGCATTGAGTCACAGACAACCATGTGTGTGTGTGTGCATGTGCTGGTATAGGCTTTGCATTGAGTGACAGCTGTGAGTGTGTGTGTGTGTGTGCTGGTATAGAGTGTGCACTGAATCACTGATCTGTGTGTGTGTGTATGTGATGGAATAGACTGTGCATTGACTGACAGTGAGCTGTTCGTGTGTTTGTGTTTGTGTGTGTGTGTCTGCTGTTAGAGCCTGTGCATTGAGTCACAGAGAGCCATGTGTGTTTGAGTGCATGTGAGTGTGCTGGTATAGGCTGTGCACTGAGGCACAGTGAACCACGTTTGTGTGTGCAGGTATAGACTGTGCATTGAGTCACAATCAGCTGTGCGTGTGTGCTTGTGCTGCTACAGGTTGAGTACTGAGTCACAGGTGTGTGTGTGTGTTGATATAGGCTATGGACTGAGTCACATTGAGCCTTCTGTGTGTGTGTGTTTTTGTTTGCAGGTATGGACGGTGCATTGAGTCACAGGGAGCCGTGTGTGTGTGTGTGCTGATATAGTCTGAGCATTGAATCATTGTGAGGTGTGTGTGTGTGTGTGTGTGTGTGTGTGCCAGTATAGGCTGTGCACTGAGTCACAGAGAGCCATCTATGTGTTTGTGTGTGTGTGCTGGTATGGACAGTGCATTGAGTAATAGTGAGCCGTGTGTGTGTGTGTTCATGGGTGCTGGTTTAGGCTATACATTGAGTCACAGTGAGCTGTGTTTGTGTTTCTGTGCTGGTATAGGCTGTGCATTCAGTCACAGTGAGCCCTGTGTGTGTGTGTGTGTTTGTGCTCGTATAGGTTGAGCATTGAGTCAAAGTGAGGTGCTTGTTTGTGTGTGCTGGTATAGTCTGTGCATTGAGTCACAGGGGTGTGTGTTTGTGTGTGTGCACATATAGACTGGACATTGAGCCACAGTGAGCCATGTGTGTGTATGTGTGTATGTGCCAGTATGGACAGTGCATTGAGACACACTGAGCAATGCGTGTGTGTGTGTGTATATGCTGGTATAGACTGTGCATTGAATCACAGTCAGTGGTGTTTGTGTGTGTGTTTGTGCTGGTATAGACTGTGCATTGAGTCACAGTCAGCCATGTGTGTGTGTCTGTATGTGCACACTGGTATAGGATGACCTTTGAGTCACAGTGAGATGTGTATGTGTGTGTGTGCATGCTGGTATAGGCTATGCATTTAGTCACAGAGAGGGGTGTGTGTCTGTGTGCGCTGGTATAGGCTGACGATTGAGTCACAGTGAGGTGTGTGTGTGTGTGGGTGCACGTACTGGTTTAGGCTTTGCACTGAGTCACAGTGAGCTGATTGTGTTTGAGTGGGTGTATGTGTGTGTGTGTGTGCAGGTATAGGCTGTGTATTGACTCACAGTGAGCCATGTGTGTTTCTGTGTGTGTCTGAGTCTGCTAGCATAGACTGTGCACTGAGTTACATGGAGCCGTGTGTGTGTTGGTATAGACTGTGCATTGAGTCACAGTCAGGTGTGTTTGTGTGTGTGTGTGTGTGCTGGTATAGACTATGCATTGATTAACAGTCAACCGTGTGTGTGTGTGTGTTTGTGTGTGTGAATGCACACTGTTATAGGCAGTGCACTGAGTCATAGTAAGGTGTGTGTGTGTTCGTGGGCTGGTATAGGCAGACCAATGAGTGACAGAGAGGTCTGTGTGTGTTTGTGTGCTGGTATAGGCTTGAGGCACAGTGAGCTGTTTGTGGGTGTGTGTGGGCTGGTATAGAGTGTGCACTGAGACACAGACAGCCGTGTGTGTGTGTGTGTGTGTGTGTGTGTGTGCCGGCATAGACATTTCATTGAGTCACATTAAACCGTGTGTGTGTGTGTGTAGGTACAGATGGTGCATTGAGTAACAGTGAGCTGTGTGTGTGTGTGTGCTGTTAGAGACTGTGCATTGAGTCACAGTCAGCTGTGCATGTGTGTGTATGTGTGTGTGCTGCTCTAGGCTGAGTATTGAGTAACAGTTAGCTGTGTGTCTGTGCTGATATTGGCTGTGGACTCAGTCACATTGAGCCGTCTGTGTGTGTGTGTGTGTGCAGTATGGACGGTGCAATGTGTTACAGGGAGCCGTGTGTGTGTGTGTGTGTGTGCCGGTAGAGACTGTGCATTGAGTCACAGTGAGAGGTGTGTGTGTGTCTGTGTGTGCAGGTATATGCTGAACATTGAGTCACACTGAGGTGTATGTGTGTGTGTGCATGCTGGTATAAGCTTTGCATAGAGTCACAGGTAGCGGTGTGTGTGTGTGTGTATGTGCTGGTATAGACTGTGCATTGAGTCAGAGTGAGCCATGTGTGTGTGTGTTTTCTGGTATAGGCTGTGCATTGAGTCTCAGTGAGCTGTTCATGTGTGTGTGTGTGTGTGTGTGCATGTGTGTGTTGGTATAGGCTGTGCACTAAGTCACATGAGCCGTGTGTGTGTGTGCTGGTATAGGCTGCACATTCAGTCACAGTGATGTGTGTGTGTGTGTGTGTGCTCGTACAGGCTGTGCATTGAGTCACTGTGAGGTGTGTGTGTGAGTGTGCATGTGTGTGCAGGAATAGGCTGGACATTGATTCACAGTGAACTGTGTGTGTGTGTCTTTGTGTGTGCTTGTATAGGCTGTGCATTAAGTCACAGTGAGCTGTGTGTGTGTGTGTGCTGATCTAGGCTGTACATTGAGTCACAGTGAGGTGTGTCTGTGTGTGTGTGTGCTGGTACAGGCTGTGCATTGAGTCACAGTGAGGTGTGTGTGTGATTGTGCATGTGTGTGCAGGTGTAGTCTGGTCATTGAGTCACAGAGTCCTGTGTGTGTTTTTGTGTTGTTAGAGATTGTGGATTGAGTCACAGTGAGCCGTGTGTGTGTGTGTGCATGTGTGTGTTCTGTTATATGATGTGCATTGAGTGTCAGTGAGTGGTGTGTGTGTCTGCCTGTGATGGCATAGGCTGTGCATTGAGTCACAGTGAGCCGTGTGTGTGTGTATGTGTGCTGGTATAGGCAGTCCACTGTGTCACAGTAAGCCATGAATGTGTGTGTGTGTGTGTTTGTAAGTAAGGATGGTGCTTTGAATTACAGTGAGCAGTGTGTGTGTGTGTGTGAGTGCTGATATAGGCTGTGCATTGAGTCACAGTCAGCCTTGTGTGTGTGTGTGCACGAGCACTGGTATAGGCTGTTCACTGAGTCACAGTTAGGGGTGTGTGTGTCTCTGTGTGCTGGTATAGGCTTTGCAATGAGTCACAGTGAGGTTTGTGTGTGTGTGTGTGCGTGTGCTGTTATAGGCTTGCATTGAGTCATAGTGAGATCTGAGTGTGTGTTTGTGTGCTGCTATAGACAGTGCACTAACTCACAGTGAGCATGTGTGTTTGTGTGATGGAATAGACTGTGCATTGAGTCAGAGTGAGCTGATCATGTGTGTGTGGGGGGGTGTCTGTGTACTGTTACAGACTGTGCATGGAGTCACGGGGAGTAATGTGTGTGTGTGTGCATGTGTGTGTGCTGGTATAGTCTGAGTATTGAGTCACAGTTAGGTGTGATTGTTTGTGCCGGTATAGGTTGTGGACTGAGTCACATTGAGCCATCTTTGTGTGTGTGTGTGTGTGTGCAGGGATGGATGGTGCATTTAGTCACAGGGAGCCGAGTGTTTGTGTGTGTGTGCTGGCATAGGCTGTGCATTGAGTCACAGTGAGCCGTGTGTGTGTGTAATGGTAAAGTCTGAGCATTGAGTCGCAGTGAGGTGTGTGGGTGTATGTGCTGCTTATAGACTGTGCATTGAGTCACATTCAGGTGTGTTTTGTCGTTCTGTGTGCTGGTATAGACTGCATTAAGTCACAGTCAGCCGTGTGTGTGTGTGTGTGTGTGTGTGTGCATGCAGGTATATACTGTGCATTGAGTCACAGTGGTGTGTGTGTGTGTGCATGTGTGTGTGCTGGTATACTCTGCATTGAGTCACAGTGAGCCATGTGTGTGTGCTGGCATAAGCTGTGCATTGAGTCATAGTGAGCCGTGTGGGGGTGCGCAGGTATAGCCTGTTCATTGATTCACAGTTAGTTGCATGTATGTGTGTGTATGTGCTGCTTGTGGACTGTGCATTGAGGCATAGTTAGTTGTGTTTGTTTGTGTCTGCTGGTATAGGCTGAGCACTGAGTCACAGTGAGGTGTGTGTGTGTGTGTCTGTGTGTGTGTGCTGGTATAGACTGTGCATTGAGTCAGAGTAAGCCATGTGTGTGTGTGTGTGTGTGTGTGTGTGTGTGTTCTGGTATAGACTGTGCATTGAGTCTCAGTGAGCTGTTCGTCTGTGTGTATCTGTGCTGGTATAGGCTGTACACTGAGTCACATTGAGACGTGTTTGTGTGTGTGTGTGTGTGCGCGCAATGATACAGGCTGCACACTGAGTCAGAATGAGCCGTGTGTTTGTGTGCTTCTATAGGCTGCACATTGAGTCACAGTGAGCTGTATGTGTGAGTGTGTGTGCTGATATAGGCTGAGCATTGAGTCACAGTGAGGTATCGATGTGTGTGTGTACTGGAACAGGCTATGCATTGAGTCACAGTGAAGTGTGTGTGTGAGTGTGTGTATGTGCAAGTATAGGCTTGGAATTGAGTCACAGTGAGCCGTGTGTTTGTGTGCTGGTTTAGGATGTGCATTGACTCACAGTGAGGGGTGTGTGTGTGTGTGTGTGTGTGTGTGTGTGTGTGTGACGCTACAGAAAGCGCTTTGAGTCACAGCAAGGTATGTGTGTTTGTTGGTATAGGCTGAGCATAGAGTCATAGTGAGGTGTGTGTGTGTGTGTGCTGGTATAGACTCTGCATTGAGTCACAGTCCACCGTGTGTGTGTGAGTGTGTGTCTGTGTGTGCTGCTATAGGCTGACCATTGAGTCACAGTGAGGTGTGTGTGCGTGTGTGTGTGTGTCCTGGTATAGGCTGCCCTTTGAGTCACAGGTATGTGTGGGTGGGTGTGTGCTGGTACATGCTGCGCATTGAGTCACAGGTGTGTGTGTGTGTGTGTGTGTGTGTGCTGGTGCAGGCTGCACATTGAGTCACAGTGAGGTGTGTGTATGTGCTGGTATGATGGATGGTGCATTGAGTTACACAGAGCCATGTATGTGTGTGTGTATGTGCTGGTATAGACTGCATTGAGTCACAGTCGTGTGTGTGTGAGTGTGTGTGTCTGTGTGCTGTTATAGGCTTTGCATGGAGCCTCAGGGAGCAATGTGTGTGTGTGTGTGTGTGCATGTATGTGTGCTGGTGTAGGCTGAGTATTGAGTCACAGTTAGGTGTGTTTGCATGTGCCGGTATAGGCTGTGGACTGAGTCACATTGAGCCGTCTGTGTGTGTGTGTGTATGTGTGTGCAGGGATAGATGGTGCATTTAGTCAAAGGGAGCCGAGTGTTTGTGTGTGTTTGGTGGTATAGGCTGTATATTGAGTCACAGTGAGCCGTGTGTGTGTGTGTATGTGTGCGTGTTGGCATAGGCTGTGCATTGAGTCACAGTGAGCCGTGTGTGTGTGTGATGGTATAGTCTGAGCATTGAGTCACAATGAGGTGTGTTGTTGTGTTTGCTGCTTATAGACTGTGCATTGAGTCACAGTCAGGTGTGTGTTGTGGTTCTGTGTGCTGGTATAGACTGCATTGAGTCACAGTCAGCCATGTGTGTGTGTGTGTGTGCACAGGTATAGACTGCGCATTGAGTCACAGTGGTGTGTGTGTGCATGTGTGTGTGCTGGTAGAGACTCTGCATTGAGTCACAGTGAGCCATTTGTGTGTGCTGGCATAAGCTGTGCATTGAGTTATAGTGAGCCATATGGGGGTGTGCAGGTATAGCCTGAGCATTGAGTCACAGTGAGTTGCATGTGTGTATGTGTATGTGCTACTTATAGACTGTGCATTGAGTCACAGTCAGGTGTGTCTGTGTCTGTGTGTGCTGGTATAGTCTGTGCACTGAGTCACAGTGAGCTGTGTTTCTTTGTGTGTGCTGGTATAGGCTGAGCATGGAGTCACAGTGAAGTGTGTGTGTGTGTGTGTGCAGGTATAGGCTGTGCATTGAGTCACAGTGAGCCATGCATGTGTGTGTGTGTGTGCTGATATAGGCTGAGCATTGAGTCAGAGTGAGCTGTGTGTGTGTATGTGTGTATGTGCTGGTATGGATGGTGCATTGAGACACACTTAGCACTGTGTGTGTGTGTGCATGTGTGTGTGTGTGTGCTGGTACAGGCTCTGCATTGAGTCACTGTGAGATGTTTGTGTGTTTGTGTGTTTGTGCTGGTATAGGCTGTTCATTGAGTCACAGTGACATGTGTGTGTGTGTGTGTGTGCGTGTGTGTGTGTGTGTGCTGGTATAGGCTGAGCATTGAGTTATAGTGAGCTATGTGTGTGTGCTGGTATAGGCATATCATTGAGTCACAGTGAGGTGTGTGTGTGAGTGTGTGTTCATGAATGAATTGTGAAATGAGTCACAGTGAGTCATGTATTTGTGTGTGTTTGTACTGCTATCGGCTGTGCACTGAGTGACAGGTGTGTGTGTGTTTGTGTGTGCTGGTATAGGCTGCACATTGAGTCAAAGTGATATGTGTGTGTGTGTGTGTGTGTGTGTGTGCGTGCTGGTATAGAATATTCATTGAGTCACAGGGAGCCGTGTGTGTGTGTGCGTGTTTGTGTGTCCTGGTATAGAATCTGCATTGAGTCACCATGAGCCATGTGTGTGTGCTGGCATAGGCTATGCATTGAGTCGCAGTGAGCCTTGTTTGTGTGTGCTTTTATAGTCTGAGCATTGAGTCACAGCGTGGTGTCTGTGTGTGTGTGTGTGTGTATGTGTATGATGGTATAGATGGTGCATTCAGTCACCCTGAGCCATGCGTGTGTATGTGTGTGTGTGTGTGTGCTGCTATTGGCTGAGCACTGAGTCACAGTTATGTTTGTGTGTGTGTGGTGATATGAGCATTGCATTGAGTCACAATTAGGGTTCTGTCTGTCTGTGTGTGTGTGCTGCTGTAGGCTGAGCATTGAGTCACAGTTAGGTGTGTGTGTGTGTTCTGGTATAGGCTGTGCACCGAGGCACACTGAGCCGTCATTGTGTGTTTGTGTGTGTGTGTGTTTGTGTGCAGGTATGCATGGTGCATTTAGTCACAGTTAGCCGAGTGTGTCTGTGTGTACTGGCATAGGCTGTGCAATGATTCACAGTGAGTCGTGTGTGTGTTGTGTGCGTGCTGGTAGAGGCTGTGCATTTAATCACAGTGAGGTGTCTGTGTGTGATATGTGTGTGTGCTGGTATAGGCTGCGGATTGAGTCACAGTGAGGTGTGTGTGTCTTGGTATAGGCTGCCCATTGAGTCACTGTGATGTGGATGTGTGTGTGTGTGTGCTGCTATAGACTCTGCATTGAGTTACAGTGAGGTGCATGTGTGTGTGTGTGTATGCTGTATAGGCTGTGCATTGAGTCACACTCAGCCATGTGTGTGTGTGTGTGTGTGTGTGTGTGTGTGTGTGTGTATGGTGCTGGCAAAGGCTGTGCATTGAGTCAGAGTCAGATGTGTTTGTGTGTGTGTGCTGGTATAGACTGTGCATTGAGTCACAGACAACCATGTGTGTGTGTGTGCATGTGCTGGTATAGGCTTTGCATTGAGTGACAGCTGTGAGTGTGTGTGTGTGTGTGCTGGTATAGAGTGTGCACTGAATCACTGATCTGTGTGTGTGTGTATGTGATGGAATAGACTGTGCATTGACTGACAGTGAGCTGTTCGTGTGTTTGTGTTTGTGTGTGTGTGTCTGCTGTTAGAGCCTGTGCATTGAGTCACAGAGAGCCATGTGTGTTTGAGTGCATGTGAGTGTGCTGGTATAGGCTGTGCACTGAGGCACAGTGAACCACGTTTGTGTGTGCAGGTATAGACTGTGCATTGAGTCACAATCAGCTGTGCGTGTGTGCTTGTGCTGCTACAGGTTGAGTACTGAGTCACAGGTGTGTGTGTGTGTTGATATAGGCTATGGACTGAGTCACATTGAGCCTTCTGTGTGTGTGTGTTTTTGTTTGCAGGTATGGACGGTGCATTGAGTCACAGGGAGCCGTGTGTGTGTGTGTGCTGATATAGTCTGAGCATTGAATCATTGTGAGGTGTGTGTGTGTGTGTGTGTGTGTGTGTGCCAGTATAGGCTGTGCACTGAGTCACAGAGAGCCATCTATGTGTTTGTGTGTGTGTGCTGGTATGGACAGTGCATTGAGTAATAGTGAGCCGTGTGTGTGTGTGTTCATGGGTGCTGGTTTAGGCTATACATTGAGTCACAGTGAGCTGTGTTTGTGTTTCTGTGCTGGTATAGGCTGTGCATTCAGTCACAGTGAGCCCTGTGTGTGTGTGTGTGTTTGTGCTCGTATAGGTTGAGCATTGAGTCAAAGTGAGGTGCTTGTTTGTGTGTGCTGGTATAGTCTGTGCATTGAGTCACAGGGGTGTGTGTTTGTGTGTGTGCACATATAGACTGGACATTGAGCCACAGTGAGCCATGTGTGTGTATGTGTGTATGTGCCAGTATGGACAGTGCATTGAGACACACTGAGCAATGCGTGTGTGTGTGTGTATATGCTGGTATAGACTGTGCATTGAATCACAGTCAGTGGTGTTTGTGTGTGTGTTTGTGCTGGTATAGACTGTGCATTGAGTCACAGTCAGCCATGTGTGTGTGTCTGTATGTGCACACTGGTATAGGATGACCTTTGAGTCACAGTGAGATGTGTATGTGTGTGTGTGCATGCTGGTATAGGCTATGCATTTAGTCACAGAGAGGGGTGTGTGTCTGTGTGCGCTGGTATAGGCTGACGATTGAGTCACAGTGAGGTGTGTGTGTGTGTGGGTGCACGTACTGGTTTAGGCTTTGCACTGAGTCACAGTGAGCTGATTGTGTTTGAGTGGGTGTATGTGTGTGTGTGTGTGCAGGTATAGGCTGTGTATTGACTCACAGTGAGCCATGTGTGTTTCTGTGTGTGTCTGAGTCTGCTAGCATAGACTGTGCACTGAGTTACATGGAGCCGTGTGTGTGTTGGTATAGACTGTGCATTGAGTCACAGTCAGGTGTGTTTGTGTGTGTGTGTGTGTGCTGGTATAGACTATGCATTGATTAACAGTCAACCGTGTGTGTGTGTGTGTTTGTGTGTGTGAATGCACACTGTTATAGGCAGTGCACTGAGTCATAGTAAGGTGTGTGTGTGTTCGTGGGCTGGTATAGGCAGACCAATGAGTGACAGAGAGGTCTGTGTGTGTTTGTGTGCTGGTATAGGCTTGAGGCACAGTGAGCTGTTTGTGGGTGTGTGTGGGCTGGTATAGAGTGTGCACTGAGACACAGACAGCCGTGTGTGTGTGTGTGTGTGTGTGTGTGTGTGTGCCGGCATAGACATTTCATTGAGTCACATTAAACCGTGTGTGTGTGTGTGTAGGTACAGATGGTGCATTGAGTCACAGTGAGCTGTGTGTGTGTGTGTGCTGTTAGAGACTGTGCATTGAGTCACAGTCAGCTGTGCATGTGTGTGTATGTGTGTGTGCTGCTCTAGGCTGAGTATTGAGTAACAGTTAGCTGTGTGTCTGTGCTGATATTGGCTGTGGACTCAGTCACATTGAGCCGTCTGTGTGTGTGTGTGTGTGCAGTATGGACGGTGCAATGTGTTACAGGGAGCCGTGTGTGTGTGTGTGTGTGTGCCGGTAGAGACTGTGCATTGAGTCACAGTGAGAGGTGTGTGTGTGTCTGTGTGTGCAGGTATATGCTGAACATTGAGTCACACTGAGGTGTATGTGTGTGTGTGCATGCTGGTATAAGCTTTGCATAGAGTCACAGGTAGCGGTGTGTGTGTGTGTGTATGTGCTGGTATAGACTGTGCATTGAGTCAGAGTGAGCCATGTGTGTGTGTGTTTTCTGGTATAGGCTGTGCATTGAGTCTCAGTGAGCTGTTCATGTGTGTGTGTGTGTGTGTGTGCATGTGTGTGTTGGTATAGGCTGTGCACTAAGTCACATGAGCCGTGTGTGTGTGTGCTGGTATAGGCTGCACATTCAGTCACAGTGATGTGTGTGTGTGTGTGTGTGCTCGTACAGGCTGTGCATTGAGTCACTGTGAGGTGTGTGTGTGAGTGTGCATGTGTGTGCAGGAATAGGCTGGACATTGATTCACAGTGAACTGTGTGTGTGTGTCTTTGTGTGTGCTTGTATAGGCTGTGCATTAAGTCACAGTGAGCTGTCTGTGTGTGTGTGCTGATCTAGGCTGTACATTGAGTCACAGTGAGGTGTGTCTGTGTGTGTGTGTGCTGGTACAGGCTGTGCATTGAGTCACAGTGAGGTGTGTGTGTGATTGTGCATGTGTGTGCAGGTGTAGTCTGGTCATTGAGTCACAGAGTCCTGTGTGTGTTTTTGTGTTGTTAGAGATTGTGGATTGAGTCACAGTGAGCCGTGTGTGTGTGTGTGCATGTGTGTGTTCTGTTATATGATGTGCATTGAGTGTCAGTGAGTGGTGTGTGTGTCTGCCTGTGATGGCATAGGCTGTGCATTGAGTCACAGTGAGCCGTGTGTGTGTGTATGTGTGCTGGTATAGGCAGTCCACTGTGTCACAGTAAGCCATGAATGTGTGTGTGTGTGTGTTTGTAAGTAAGGATGGTGCTTTGAATTACAGTGAGCAGTGTGTGTGTGTGTGTGAGTGCTGATATAGGCTGTGCATTGAGTCACAGTCAGCCTTGTGTGTGTGTGTGCACGAGCACTGGTATAGGCTGTTCACTGAGTCACAGTTAGGGGTGTGTGTGTCTCTGTGTGCTGGTATAGGCTTTGCAATGAGTCACAGTGAGGTTTGTGTGTGTGTGTGTGCGTGTGCTGTTATAGGCTTGCATTGAGTCATAGTGAGATCTGAGTGTGTGTTTGTGTGCTGCTATAGACAGTGCACTAACTCACAGTGAGCATGTGTGTTTGTGTGATGGAATAGACTGTGCATTGAGTCAGAGTGAGCTGATCATGTGTGTGTGGGGGGGTGTCTGTGTACTGTTACAGACTGTGCATGGAGTCACGGGGAGTAATGTGTGTGTGTGTGCATGTGTGTGTGCTGGTATAGTCTGAGTATTGAGTCACAGTTAGGTGTGATTGTTTGTGCCGGTATAGGTTGTGGACTGAGTCACATTGAGCCATCTTTGTGTGTGTGTGTGTGTGTGCAGGGATGGATGGTGCATTTAGTCACAGGGAGCCGAGTGTTTGTGTGTGTGTGCTGGCATAGGCTGTGCATTGAGTCACAGTGAGCCGTGTGTGTGTGTAATGGTAAAGTCTGAGCATTGAGTCGCAGTGAGGTGTGTGGGTGTATGTGCTGCTTATAGACTGTGCATTGAGTCACATTCAGGTGTGTTTTGTCGTTCTGTGTGCTGGTATAGACTGCATTAAGTCACAGTCAGCCGTGTGTGTGTGTGTGTGTGTGTGTGTGCATGCAGGTATATACTGTGCATTGAGTCACAGTGGTGTGTGTGTGTGTGCATGTGTGTGTGCTGGTATACTCTGCATTGAGTCACAGTGAGCCATGTGTGTGTGCTGGCATAAGCTGTGCATTGAGTCATAGTGAGCCGTGTGGGGGTGCGCAGGTATAGCCTGTTCATTGATTCACAGTTAGTTGCATGTATGTGTGTGTATGTGCTGCTTGTGGACTGTGCATTGAGGCATAGTTAGTTGTGTTTGTTTGTGTCTGCTGGTATAGGCTGAGCACTGAGTCACAGTGAGGTGTGTGTGTGTGTGTCTGTGTGTGTGTGCTGGTATAGACTGTGCATTGAGTCAGAGTAAGCCATGTGTGTGTGTGTGTGTGTGTGTGTGTGTGTGTTCTGGTATAGACTGTGCATTGAGTCTCAGTGAGCTGTTCGTCTGTGTGTATCTGTGCTGGTATAGGCTGTACACTGAGTCACATTGAGACGTGTTTGTGTGTGTGTGTGTGTGCGCGCAATGATACAGGCTGCACACTGAGTCAGAATGAGCCGTGTGTTTGTGTGCTTCTATAGGCTGCACATTGAGTCACAGTGAGCTGTATGTGTGAGTGTGTGTGCTGATATAGGCTGAGCATTGAGTCACAGTGAGGTATCGATGTGTGTGTGTACTGGAACAGGCTATGCATTGAGTCACAGTGAAGTGTGTGTGTGAGTGTGTGTATGTGCAAGTATAGGCTTGGAATTGAGTCACAGTGAGCCGTGTGTTTGTGTGCTGGTTTAGGATGTGCATTGACTCACAGTGAGGGGTGTGTGTGTGTGTGTGTGTGTGTGTGTGTGTGTGTGACGCTACAGAAAGCGCTTTGAGTCACAGCAAGGTATGTGTGTTTGTTGGTATAGGCTGAGCATAGAGTCATAGTGAGGTGTGTGTGTGTGTGTGCTGGTATAGACTCTGCATTGAGTCACAGTCCACCGTGTGTGTGTGAGTGTGTGTCTGTGTGTGCTGCTATAGGCTGACCATTGAGTCACAGTGAGGTGTGTGTGCGTGTGTGTGTGTGTCCTGGTATAGGCTGCCCTTTGAGTCACAGGTATGTGTGGGTGGGTGTGTGCTGGTACATGCTGCGCATTGAGTCACAGGTGTGTGTGTGTGTGTGTGTGTGTGTGCTGGTGCAGGCTGCACATTGAGTCACAGTGAGGTGTGTGTATGTGCTGGTATGATCGATGGTGCATTGAGTTACACAGAGCCATGTATGTGTGTGTGTATGTGCTGGTATAGACTGCATTGAGTCACAGTCGTGTGTGTGTGAGTGTGTGTGTCTGTGTGCTGTTATAGGCTTTGCATGGAGCCTCAGGGAGCAATGTGTGTGTGTGTGTGTGTGCATGTATGTGTGCTGGTGTAGGCTGAGTATTGAGTCACAGTTAGGTGTGTTTGCATGTGCCGGTATAGGCTGTGGACTGAGTCACATTGAGCCGTCTGTGTGTGTGTGTGTATGTGTGTGCAGGGATAGATGGTGCATTTAGTCAAAGGGAGCCGAGTGTTTGTGTGTGTTTGGTGGTATAGGCTGTATATTGAGTCACAGTGAGCCGTGTGTGTGTGTGTATGTGTGCGTGTTGGCATAGGCTGTGCATTGAGTCACAGTGAGCCGTGTGTGTGTGTGATGGTATAGTCTGAGCATTGAGTCACAATGAGGTGTGTTGTTGTGTTTGCTGCTTATAGACTGTGCATTGAGTCACAGTCAGGTGTGTGTTGTGGTTCTGTGTGCTGGTATAGACTGCATTGAGTCACAGTCAGCCATGTGTGTGTGTGTGTGTGCACAGGTATAGACTGCGCATTGAGTCACAGTGGTGTGTGTGTGCATGTGTGTGTGCTGGTAGAGACTCTGCATTGAGTCACAGTGAGCCATTTGTGTGTGCTGGCATAAGCTGTGCATTGAGTTATAGTGAGCCATATGGGGGTGTGCAGGTATAGCCTGAGCATTGAGTCACAGTGAGTTGCATGTGTGTATGTGTATGTGCTACTTATAGACTGTGCATTGAGTCACAGTCAGGTGTGTCTGTGTCTGTGTGTGCTGGTATAGTCTGTGCACTGAGTCACAGTGAGCTGTGTTTCTTTGTGTGTGCTGGTATAGGCTGAGCATGGAGTCACAGTGAAGTGTGTGTGTGTGTGTGTGCAGGTATAGGCTGTGCATTGAGTCACAGTGAGCCATGCATGTGTGTGTGTGTGTGCTGATATAGGCTGAGCATTGAGTCAGAGTGAGCTGTGTGTGTGTATGTGTGTATGTGCTGGTATGGATGGTGCATTGAGACACACTTAGCACTGTGTGTGTGTGTGCATGTGTGTGTGTGTGTGCTGGTACAGGCTCTGCATTGAGTCACTGTGAGATGTTTGTGTGTTTGTGTGTTTGTGCTGGTATAGGCTGTTCATTGAGTCACAGTGACATGTGTGTGTGTGTGTGTGCGTGTGTGTGTGTGTGTGCTGGTATAGGCTGAGCATTGAGTTATAGTGAGCTATGTGTGTGTGCTGGTATAGGCATATCATTGAGTCACAGTGAGGTGTGTGTGTGAGTGTGTGTTCATGAATGAATTGTGAAATGAGTCACAGTGAGTCATGTATTTGTGTGTGTTTGTACTGCTATCGGCTGTGCACTGAGTGACAGGTGTGTGTGTGTTTGTGTGTGCTGGTATAGGCTGCACATTGAGTCAAAGTGATATGTGTGTGTGTGTGTGTGTGTGTGTGTGTGCTGGTATAGAATATTCATTGAGTCACAGGGAGCCGTGTGTGTGTGTGCGTGTTTGTGTGTCCTGGTATAGAATCTGCATTGAGTCACCATGAGCCATGTGTGTGTGCTGGCATAGGCTATGCATTGAGTCGCAGTGAGCCTTGTTTGTGTGTGCTTTTATAGTCTGAGCATTGAGTCACAGCGTGGTGTCTGTGTGTGTGTGTGTGTGTATGTGTATGATGGTATAGATGGTGCATTCAGTCACCCTGAGCCATGCGTGTGTATGTGTGTGTGTGTGTGTGCTGCTATTGGCTGAGCACTGAGTCACAGTTATGTTTGTGTGTGTGTGGTGATATGAGCATTGCATTGAGTCACAATTAGGGTTCTGTCTGTCTGTGTGTGTGTGCTGCTGTAGGCTGAGCATTGAGTCACAGTTAGGTGTGTGTGTGTGTTCTGGTATAGGCTGTGCACCGAGGCACACTGAGCCGTCATTGTGTGTTTGTGTGTGTGTGTGTTTGTGTGCAGGTATGCATGGTGCATTTAGTCACAGTTAGCCGAGTGTGTCTGTGTGTACTGGCATAGGCTGTGCAATGATTCACAGTGAGTCGTGTGTGTGTTGTGTGCGTGCTGGTAGAGGCTGTGCATTTAATCACAGTGAGGTGTCTGTGTGTGATATGTGTGTGTGCTGGTATAGGCTGCGGATTGAGTCACAGTGAGGTGTGTGTGTCTTGGTATAGGCTGCCCATTGAGTCACTGTGATGTGGATGTGTGTGTGTGTGTGCTGCTATAGACTCTGCATTGAGTTACAGTGAGGTGCATGTGTGTGTGTGTGTATGCTGTATAGGCTGTGCATTGAGTCACACTCAGCCATGTGTGTGTGTGTGTGTGTGTGTGTGTGTGTGTGTATGGTGCTGGCAAAGGCTGTGCATTGAGTCACAGTCAGATGTGTTTGTGTGTGTGTGCTGGTATAGACTGTGCATTGAGTCACAGACAACCATGTGTGTGTGTGTGCATGTGCTGGTATAGGCTTTGCATTGAGTGACAGCTGTGAGTGTGTGTGTGTGTGTGCTGGTATAGAGTGTGCACTGAATCACTGATCTGTGTGTGTGTGTATGTGATGGAATAGACTGTGCATTGACTGACAGTGAGCTGTTCGTGTGTTTGTGTTTGTGTGTGTGTGTCTGCTGTTAGAGCCTGTGCATTGAGTCACAGAGAGCCATGTGTGTTTGAGTGCATGTGAGTGTGCTGGTATAGGCTGTGCACTGAGGCACAGTGAACCACGTTTGTGTGTGCAGGTATAGACTGTGCATTGAGTCACAATCAGCTGTGCGTGTGTGCTTGTGCTGCTACAGGTTGAGTACTGAGTCACAGGTGTGTGTGTGTGTTGATATAGGCTATGGACTGAGTCACATTGAGCCTTCTGTGTGTGTGTGTTTTTGTTTGCAGGTATGGATGGTGCATTGAGTCACAGGGAGCCGTGTGTGTGTGTGTGCTGATATAGTCTGAGCATTGAATCATTGTGAGGTGTGTGTGTGTGTGTGTGTGTGTGTGCCAGTATAGGCTGTGCACTGAGTCACAGAGAGCCATCTATGTGTTTGTGTGTGTGTGCTGGTATGGACAGTGCATTGAGTAATAGTGAGCCGTGTGTGTGTGTGTTCATGGGTGCTGGTTTAGGCTGTACATTGAGTCACAGTGAGCTGTGTTTGTGTTTCTGTGCTGGTATAGGCTGTGCATTCAGTCACAGTGAGCCCTGTGTGTGTGTGTGTGTTTGTGCTCGTATAGGTTGAGCATTGAGTCAAAGTGAGGTGCTTGTTTGTGTGTGCTGGTATAGTCTGTGCATTGAGTCACAGGGGTGTGTGTTTGTGTGTGTGCACATATAGACTGGACATTGAGCCACAGTGAGCCATGTGTGTGTATGTGTGTATGTGCCAGTATGGACAGTGCATTGAGACACACTGAGCAATGCGTGTGTGTGTGTGTATATGCTGGTATAGACTGTGCATTGAATCACAGTCAGTGGTGTTTGTGTGTGTGTTTGTGCTGGTATAGACTGTGCATTGAGTCACAGTCAGCCATGTGTGTGTGTCTGTATGTGCACACTGGTATAGGATGACCTTTGAGTCACAGTGAGATGTGTATGTGTGTGTGTGCATGCTGGTATAGGCTATGCATTTAGTCACAGAGAGGGGTGTGTGTCTGTGTGCGCTGGTATAGGCTGACGATTGAGTCACAGTGAGGTGTGTGTGTGTGTGGGTGCACGTACTGGTTTAGGCTTTGCACTGAGTCACAGTGAGCTGATTGTGTTTGAGTGGGTGTATGTGTGTGTGTGTGCAGGTATAGGCTGTGTATTGACTCACAGTGAGCCATGTGTGTTTCTTTGTGTGTGTCTGAGTCTGCTAGCATAGACTGTGCACTGAGTTACATGGAGCCGTGTGTGTGTTGGTATAGACTGTGCATTGTGTCACAGTCAGGTGTGTTTGTGTGTGTGTGTGTGTGCTGGTATAGACTATGCATTGATTAACAGTCAACCGTGTGTGTGTGTGTGTTTGTGTGTGTGAATGCACACTGTTATAGGCAGTGCACTGAGTCATAGTAAGGTTTGTGTGTGTTCGTGGGCTGGTATAGGCAGACCAATGAGTGACAGAGAGGTCTGTGTGTGTTTGTGTGCTGGTATAGGCTTGAGGCACAGTGAGCTGTTTGTGGGTGTGTGTGGGCTGGTATAGAGTGTGCACTGAGACACAGACAGCCGTGTGTGTGTGTGTGTGTGTGTGTGTGTGCCGGCATAGACATTTCATTGAGTCACATTAAACCGTGTGTGTGTGTGTGTAGGTACAGATGGTGCATTGAGTCACAGTGAGCTGTGTGTGTGTGTGTGCTGTTAGAGACTGTGCATTGAGTCACAGTCAGCTGTGCATGTGTGTGTATGTGTGTGTGCTGCTCTAGGCTGAGTATTGAGTAACAGTTAGCTGTGTGTCTGTGCTGATATTGGCTGTGGACTCAGTCACATTGAGCCGTCTGTGTGTGTGTGTGTGTGCAGTATGGACGGTGCAATGTGTTACAGGGAGCCGTGTGTGTGTGTGTGTGTGTGCCGGTAGAGACTGTGCATTGAGTCACAGTGAGAGGTGTGTGTGTGTCTGTGTGTGCAGGTATATGCTGAACATTGAGTCACACTGAGGTGTATGTGTGTGTGTGCATGCTGGTATAAGCTTTGCATAGAGTCACAGGTAGCGGTGTGTGTGTGTGTGTATGTGCTGGTATAGACTGTGCATTGAGTCAGAGTGAGCCATGTGTGTGTGTGTTTTCTGGTATAGGCTGTGCATTGAGTCTCAGTGAGCTGTTCATGTGTGTGTGTGTGTGTGTGTGCATGTGTGTGTTGGTATAGGCTGTGCACTAAGTCACATGAGCCGTGTGTGTGTGTGCTGGTATAGGCTGCACATTCAGTCACAGTGATGTGTGTGTGTGTGTAAGTGCTCGTACAGGCTGTGCATTGAGTCACTGTGAGGTGTGTGTGTGAGTGTGCATGTGTGTGCAGGAATAGGCTGGACATTGATTCACAGTGAACTGTGTGTGTGTGTCTTTGTGTGTGCTTGTATAGGCTGTGCATTAAGTCACAGTGAGCTGTGTGTGTGTGTGTGCTGATCTAGGCTGTACATTGAGTCACAGTGAGGTGTGTCTGTGTGTGTGTGTGCTGGTACAGGCTGTGCATTGAGTCACAGTGAGGTGTGTGTGTGATTGTGCATGTGTGTGCAGGTGTAGTCTGGTCATTGAGTCACAGAGTCCTGTGTGTGTTTTTGTGTTGTTAGAGATTGTGGATTGAGTCACAGTGAGCCGTGTGTGTGTGTGTGCATGTGTGTGTTCTGTTATATGATGTGCATTGAGTGTCAGTGAGTGGTGTGTGTGTCTGCCTGTGATGGCATAGGCTGTGCATTGAGTCACAGTGAGCCGTGTGTGTGTGTATGTGTGCTGGTATAGGCAGTCCACTGTGTCACAGTAAGCCATGAATGTGTGTGTGTGTGTGTTTGTAAGTAAGGATGGTGCTTTGAATTACAGTGAGCAGTGTGTGTGTGTGTGTGAGTGCTGATATAGGCTGTGCATTGAGTCACAGTCAGCCTTGTGTGTGTGTGTGCACGAGCACTGGTATAGGCTGTTCACTGAGTCACAGTTAGGGGTGTGTGTGTCTCTGTGTGCTGGTATAGGCTTTGCAATGAGTCACAGTGAGGTTTGTGTGTGTGTGTGTGCGTGTGCTGTTATAGGCTTGCATTGAGTCATAGTGAGATCTGAGTGTGTGTTTGTGTGCTGCTATAGACAGTGCACTAACTCACAGTGAGCATGTGTGTTTGTGTGATGGAATAGACTGTGCATTGAGTCAGAGTGAGCTGATCATGTGTGTGTGGGGGGGTGTCTGTGTACTGTTACAGACTGTGCATGGAGTCACGGGGAGTAATGTGTGTGTGTGTGCATGTGTGTGTGCTGGTATAGTCTGAGTATTGAGTCACAGTTAGGTGTGATTGTTTGTGCCGGTATAGGTTGTGGACTGAGTCACATTGAGCCATCTTTGTGTGTGTGTGTGTGTGTGCAGGGATGGATGGTGCATTTAGTCACAGGGAGCCGAGTGTTTGTGTGTGTGTGCTGGCATAGGCTGTGCATTGAGTCACAGTGAGCCGTGTGTGTGTGTAATGGTAAAGTCTGAGCATTGAGTCGCAGTGAGGTGTGTGGGTGTATGTGCTGCTTATAGACTGTGCATTGAGTCACATTCAGGTGTGTTTTGTCGTTCTGTGTGCTGGTATAGACTGCATTAAGTCACAGTCAGCCGTGTGTGTGTGTGTGTGTGTGTGTGTGCATGCAGGTATATACTGTGCATTGAGTCACAGTGGTGTGTGTGTGTGTGCATGTGTGTGTGCTGGTATACTCTGCATTGAGTCACAGTGAGCCATGTGTGTGTGCTGGCATAAGCTGTGCATTGAGTCATAGTGAGCCGTGTGGGGGTGCGCAGGTATAGCCTGTTCATTGATTCACAGTTAGTTGCATGTATGTGTGTGTATGTGCTGCTTGTGGACTGTGCATTGAGGCATAGTTAGTTGTGTTTGTTTGTGTCTGCTGGTATAGGCTGAGCACTGAGTCACAGTGAGGTGTGTGTGTGTGTGTCTGTGTGTGTGTGCTGGTATAGACTGTGCATTGAGTCAGAGTAAGCCATGTGTGTGTGTGTGTGTGTGTGTGTGTGTGTGTTCTGGTATAGACTGTGCATTGAGTCTCAGTGAGCTGTTCGTCTGTGTGTATCTGTGCTGGTATAGGCTGTACACTGAGTCACATTGAGACGTGTTTGTGTGTGTGTGTGTGTGCGCGCAATGATACAGGCTGCACACTGAGTCAGAATGAGCCGTGTGTTTGTGTGCTTCTATAGGCTGCACATTGAGTCACAGTGAGCTGTATGTGTGAGTGTGTGTGCTGATATAGGCTGAGCATTGAGTCACAGTGAGGTATCGATGTGTGTGTGTACTGGAACAGGCTATGCATTGAGTCACAGTGAAGTGTGTGTGTGAGTGTGTGTATGTGCAAGTATAGGCTTGGAATTGAGTCACAGTGAGCCGTGTGTTTGTGTGCTGGTTTAGGATGTGCATTGACTCACAGTGAGGGGTGTGTGTGTGTGTGTGTGTGTGTGTGTGTGTGACGCTACAGAAAGCGCTTTGAGTCACAGCAAGGTATGTGTGTTTGTTGGTATAGGCTGAGCATAGAGTCATAGTGAGGTGTGTGTGTGTGTGTGCTGGTATAGACTCTGCATTGAGTCACAGTCCACCGTGTGTGTGTGAGTGTGTGTCTGTGTGTGCTGCTATAGGCTGACCATTGAATCACAGTGAGGTGTGTGTGCGTGTGTGTGTGTGTCCTGGTATAGGCTGCCCTTTGAGTCACAGGTATGTGTGGGTGGGTGTGTGCTGGTACATGCTGCGCATTGAGTCACAGGTGTGTGTGTGTGTGTGTGTGTGTGTGTGCTGGTGCAGGCTGCACATTGAGTCACAGTGAGGTGTGTGTATGTGCTGGTATGATCGATGGTGCATTGAGTTACACAGAGCCATGTATGTGTGTGTGTATGTGCTGGTATAGACTGCATTGAGTCACAGTCGTGTGTGTGTGAGTGTGTGTGTCTTTGTGCTGTTATAGGCTTCGCATGGAGCCACAGGGAGCAATGTGTGTGTGTGTGTGTGTGCATGTATGTGTGCTGGTGTAGGCTGAGTATTGAGTCACAGTTAGGTGTGTTTGCATGTGCCGGTATAGGCTGTGGACTGAGTCACATTGAGCCGTCTGTGTGTGTGTGTGTATGTGTGTGCAGGGATAGATGGTGCATTTAGTCAAAGGAAGCCGAGTGTTTGTGTGTGTTTGGTGGTATAGGCTGTATATTGAGTCACAGTGAGCCGTGTGTGTGTGTGTATGTGTGCGTGTTGGCATAGGCTGTGCATTGAGTCACAGTGAGCCGTGTGTGTGTGTGATGGTATAGTCTGAGCATTGAGTCACAATGAGGTGTGTTGTTGTGTTTGCTGCTTATAGACTGTGCATTGAGTCACAGTCAGGTGTGTGTTGTGGTTCTGTGTGCTGGTATAGACTGCATTGAGTCACAGTCAGCCATGTGTGTGTGTGTGTGTGCACAGGTATAGACTGCGCATTGAGTCACAGTGGTGTGTGTGTGCATGTGTGTGTGCTGGTAGAGACTCTGCATTGAGTCACAGTGAGCCATTTGTGTGTGCTGGCATAAGCTGTGCATTGAGTTATAGTGAGCCATATGGGGGTGTGCAGGTATAGACTGAGCATTGAGTCACAGTGAGTTGCATGTGTGTATGTGTATGTGCTACTTATAGACTGTGCATTGAGTCACAGTCAGGTGTGTCTGTGTCTGTGTGTGCTGGTATAGTCTGTGCACTGAGTCACAGTGAGCTGTGTTTCTTTGTGTGTGCTGGTATAGGCTGAGCATGGAGTCACAGTGAAGTGTGTGTGTGTGTGTGCAGGTATAGGCTGTGCATTGAGTCACGGTGAGCCATGCATGTGTGTGTGTGTGTGCTGGTATAGGCTGAGCATTGAGTCAGAGTGAGCTGTGTGTGTGTATGTGTGTATGTGCTGGTATGGATGGTGCATTGAGACACACTTAGCACTGTGTGTGTGTGTGCATGTGTGTGTGTGTGTGCTGGTACAGGCTCTGCATTGAGTCACTGTGAGATGTTTGTGTGTTTGTGTGTTTGTGCTGGTATAGGCTGTTCATTGAGTCACAGTGACATGTGTGTGTGTGTGTGTGTGTGTGTGCTGGTATAGGCTGAGCATTGAGTTATAGTGAGCTATGTGTGTGTGCTGGTATAGGCATATCATTGAGTCACAGTGAGGTGTGTGTGTGAGTGTGTGTTCATGAATGAATTGTGAAATGAGTCACAGTGAGTCATGTATTTGTGTGTGTTTGTACTGCTATCGGCTGTGCACTGAGTGACAGGTGTGTGTGTGTTTGTGTGTGCTGGTATAGGCTGCACATTGAGTCAAAGTGATATGTGTGTGTGTGTGTGTGTGTGTGTGTGTGTGCTGGTATAGAATATTCATTGAGTCACAGGGAGCCGTATGTGTGTGTGCGTGTTTGTGTGTCCTGGTATAAAATCTGCATTGAGTCACCGTGAGCCATGTGTGTGTACTGGCATAGGCTATGCATTGAGTCGCAGTGAGCCTTGTTTGTGTGTGCTTTTATAGTCTGAGCATTGAGTCACAGCGTGGTGTCTGTGTGTGTGTGTGTGTGTGTTTGTATGTGTATGATGGTATAGATGGTGCATTCAGTCACCCTGAGCCATGCGTGTGTATGTGTGTGTGTGTGTGTGCTGCTATAGGCTGAGCACTGAGTCACAGTTATGTTTGTGTGTGTGTGGTGATAAGAGCATTGCATTTAGTCACAATTAGGGTTATGTCTGTCTGTGTGTGTGTGCTGCTGTAGGCTGAGCATTGAGTCACAGTTAGGTGTGTGTGTGTGTTCTGGTATAGGCTGTGCACCGAGGCACACTGAGCCGTCACTGTGTGTTTGTGTGTGTGTGTGTTTGTGTGCAGGTATGCATGGTGCATTTAGTCACAGTTAGCCGAGTGTGTCTGTGTGTACTGGCATAGGCTGTGCAATGATTCACAGTGAGTCGTGTGTGTGTTGTGTGCGTGCTGGTAGAGGCTGTGCATTTAATCACAGTGAGGTGTCTGTGTGTGATATGTGTGTGTGCTGGTATAGGCTGCGGATTGAGTCACAGTGAGGTGTGTGTGTCTTGGTATAGGCTGCCCATTGAGTCACTGTGATGTGGATGTGTGTGTGTGTGTGCTGCTATAGACTCTGCATTGAGTTACAGTGAGGTGCATGTGTGTGTGTGTGTATGCTGTATAGGCTGTGCATTGAGTCACACTCAGCCATGTGTGTGTGTGTGTGTGTGTGTGTGTGTATGGTGCTGGCAAAGGCTGTGCATTGAGTCAGAGTCAGATGTGTTTGTGTGTGTGTGCTGGTATAGACTGTGCATTGAGTCACAGACAACCATGTGTGTGTGTGTGCATGTGCTGGTATAGGCTTTGCATTGAGTGACAGCTGTGAGTGTGTGTGTGTGTGTGCTGGTATAGAGTGTGCACTGAATCACTGATCTGTGTGTGTGTGTATGTGATGGAATAGACTGTGCATTGACTGACAGTGAGCTGTTCGTGTGTTTGTGTTTGTTTGTGTGTGTCTGCTGTTAGAGCCTGTGCATTGAGTCACAGAGAGCCATGTGTGTTTGAGTGCATGTGAGTGTGCTGGTATAGGCTGTGCACTGAGGCACAGTGAACCACGTTTGTGTGTGCAGGTATAGACTGTGCATTGAGTCACAATCAGCTGTGCGTGTGTGCTTGTGCTGCTACAGGTTGAGTACTGAGTCACAGGTGTGTGTGTGTGTTGATATAGGCTATGGACTGAGTCACATTGAGCCTTCTGTGTGTGTGTGTTTTTGTTTGCAGGTATGGACGGGGCATTGAGTCACAGGGAGCCGTGTGTGTGTGTGTGCTGATATAGTCTGAGCATTGAATCATTGTGAGGTGTGTGTGTGTGTGTGTGTGTGTGCCAGTATAGGCTGTGCACTGAGTCACAGAGAGCCATCTATGTGTTTGTGTGTGTGTGCTGGTATGGACAGTGCATTGAGTAATAGTGAGCCGTGTGTGTGTGTGTTCATGGGTGCTGGTTTAGGCTGTACATTGAGTCACAGTGAGCTGTGTTTGTGTTTCTGTGCTGGTATAGGCTGTGCATTCAGTCACAGTGAGCCCTGTGTGTGTGTGTGTGTTTGTGCTCGTATAGGTTGAGCATTGAGTCAAAGTGAGGTGCTTGTTTGTGTGTGCTGGTATAGTCTGTGCATTGAGTCACAGGGGTGTGTGTTTGTGTGTGTGCACATATAGACTGGACATTGAGCCACAGTGAGCCATGTGTGTGTATGTGTGTATGTGCCAGTATGGACAGTGCATTGAGACACACTGAGCAAAGCGTGTGTGTGTGTGTATATGCTGGTATAGACTGTGCATTGAATCACAGTCAGTGGTGTTTGTGTGTGTGTTTGTGCTGGTATAGACTGTGCATTGAGTCACAGTCAGCCATGTGTGTGTGTCTGTATGTGCACACTGGTATAGGATGACCTTTGAGTCACAGTGAGATGTGTATGTGTGTGTGTGCATGCTGGTATAGGCTATGCATTGAGTCAGAGTGTGCTGTGTGTGTGTGTGTGCTGGTACTGACTTTACACTGAGCTACAGGGAACTGTGTGTGTGTGTGTGTGCTTGTATAGAATGTGCATTGAATAACAGTGAGGTGTTCATGTGTGTGTGTGTGCTGGTATAGGCTGTGCACTGAGTCACACTGAGCCGTGTGTGTGTGTGTGTGTGTGTGTGTATGTGCCGGTATGGACAGTGCATTGAGACACACTGAGCAGTGTGTGTGTGTGTATGTATATGCTGGTATAGACTGTGCATTGAATCACAGTCAGTGGAGTTTGTGTGTGTGTTTGTGCTGGTATAGACTGTGCATTGAGTCACAGTCAGCCATGTGTGTGTGTCTGTATGTGCCCACTGGTATAGGATGACCTTTGAGTCACAGTGAGATGTGTATGTTTGTGTGTGCATGCTGGTATAGGCTATGCATTGAGTCAGAGTGTGCTGTGTGTGTGTGTGTGCTGGTACTGACTTTACACTGAGCTACAGGGAACTGTGTGTGTGTGTGTGTGTGCTTGTATAGAATGTGCATTGAATAACAGTGAGGTGTTCATGTGTGTGTGTGTGCTGGTATAGGCTGTGCACTGAGTCACACAGAGCTCTGTGTGTGTGTGTGTGTGTGCAGGTATGGATGGTGCATTGAGTCACAGTGAGCTGTGTGTGTGCGTGTGTGTGTGTGCTGATATAGGCTGTACATTGATTCACAGTGAGCTGTGGGTGTGTGTGCAGGTATAGGCTGTGCATTGAGTCAAAGTGAGCTATGTGTGTGTGCTGGCATAGGCGGTGCATTAAGTCACAGTGAGCCGTGTGTGTGTGTGCTGGTAAAGGCTGAGTTTTGAGTCACAGTGAGGTGTGTGTGTTTGTGTGTATGTGCTGGTATGGATGATGCATTGAGTCACAATAAGCTGGACATGTGTTGTTTGTGTGTGTAGGTGCTGGTATAGACTCTGCATTGAGTCAGAGTCAGGTGTGTGTGTGTGCGTGTGTGTGTGTGTGTGCTGGTATAGGCTCTGCATTGATTCACTGTGAGCTGTGTGTGTGTTTGTGTGTTTGTGCTGGTATAGGCTGTGCATTGAGTCACAGTGACCAGTGCGTGTGTGTTTGTGTGCTGGTATAGGCTGAGCATTGATTCAACGTGAGCTAGGTGTGTGTGCTGGTATAGGAAGTGCAATGAGTCACAGTGAGGTATGTGTGTGAGTGTGTGTTCAGGTATGAGCTGTGAAATGAGTCACAGTGAGTCATGTATTTGTGTGTGTTTGTGATGCTATCAGCTGTGCATTGAGTGACAGGTGTGTGTGTGTGTGTGTGTGTGTGTGTGTGTGCTGTTATAGGCTGCACATGGAGTCACATTGAGCTGTGTGTGTGAGTGTGTGTGCTTATATCGGCTCAGCATTGAGTCACACTGAGCTGTGTGTGTGTGCTGGTATAGGCTCTGCACTGAGTCACAGTGAGGTGTGTGTGTGTGTGTGTGTGTTGGTACAGGAAGCAATTTGAGTCACAGTGAGGTATGTGTGTGTGTGTGTGTGCTGCTATAGGCTGTGCATTGAGTCACAGTGAGGTGTGTGTGGTGTGTGCTGGTATAGACCCTGCATTTAGTCACAGTGAGCTGTGTGTGTGTGTGCTGGTATAGTCTGAGCATTGAGTCACAGTGAGGTGCATGTGTGTGTGTGTATGTGCTGTTATGGATGGTGCATTGAGTCACACTGAGAAAAACGTGTGTGTGTGTGTGTGTGTGTATGTGCTCATATAGACTGTTCATTGAGTCATAGTCTGGTGTGTTTGTGTGTGTGTGTGTGCAGGTATAGGCTGGGCATTGAGTCACAGTCAGCGTGTGTGTGATGTGTGTGCATGCTGGTATAGGCTGTGCATTTAGTCACAGAGAGGGGTGTGTGTCTGTGTGCGCTGGTATAGGCTGACCATTGAGTCACAGTGAGGTGTGTGTGTGTGTGGGTGCACGTACTGGTTTAGGCTTTGCACTGAGTCACAGTGAGCTGATTGTGTTTGAGTGGGTGTATGTGTGTGTGTGTGCAGGTATAGGCTGTGTATTGACTCACAGTGAGCCATGTGTGTTTCTGTGTGTGTCTGAGTCTGCTAGCATAGACTGTGCACTGAGTTACATGGAGCCGTGTGTGTGTTGGTATAGACTGTGCATTGAGTCACAGTCAGGTGTGTTTGTGTGTGTGTGTGTGTGTGCTGGTATAGACTATGCATTGATTAACAGTCAACCGTGTGTGTGTGTGTGTTTGTGTGTGTGAATGCACACTGTTATAGGCAGTGCACTGAGTCATAGTAATGGGTGTGTGTGTTCGTGGGCTGGTATAGGCAGACCAATGAGTGACAGAGAGGTCTGTGTGTGTGTGTGTGTGCTGGTATAGGCTTGAGGCACAGTGAGCTGTTTGTGGGTGTGTGTGGGCTGGTATAGAGTGTGCACTGAGACACAGACAGCTGTGTGTGTGTGCTGGCATAGACATTTCATTGAGTCACATTAAGCCGTGTGTGTTTGTGTGTAGGTACAGATGGTGCATTGAGTCACAGTGAGCTGTGTGTGTGTGTGTGTGTGCTGTTAGAGACTGTGCATTGAGGCACAGTCAGCTGTGCATGTGTGTGTATGCGTGTGTGCTGCTCTAGGCTGAGTATTGAGTAACAGTTAGCTGTATGTGTGAGCTGATATTGGCTGTGGACTCAGTCACATTGAGCCGTCTGTGTGTGTGTGTGTGTGCAGTATGGACGGTGCAATGTGTTACAGGGAACCATGTGTGTGTGTGTGTGTGTGTGCCGGTAGAGACTGTGCATTGAGTCACAGTGAGGGGTGTGTGTGTGTCTGTGTGTGCAGGTATATGCTGAACATTGAGTCACACTGAGGCGTATGTGTGTGTGTGCATGCTGGTATAAGCTTTGCATAGAGTCACAGGTAGCGGTGTGTGTGTGTGTGTATGTGCTGGTATAGACTGTGCATTGAGTCAGAGTGAGCCATGTGTGTGTGTGTTTTCTGGTATAGGCTGTGCATTGAGTCTCAGTGAGCTGTTCATGTGTGTGTGTGTGTGTGTGTGTGTGCATGTGTGTGTTGGTATAGGCTGTGCACTAAGTCACATGAGCCGTGTGTGTGTGTGCTGGTATAGGCTGCACATTCAGTCACAGTGATGTGTGTGTGTGTGTGTGCTCGTACAGGCTGTGCATTGAGTCACTGTGAGGTGTGTGTGTGAGTGTGCATGTGTGTGCAGGAATAGGCTGGACATTGATTCACAGTGAACTGTGTGTGTGTGTCTTTGTGTGTGCTTGTATAGGCTGTGCATTAAGTCACAGTGAGCTGTGTGTGTGTGTGTGCTGATCTAGGCTGTACATTGAGTCACAGTGAGGTGTGTCTGTGTGTGTGTGTGCTGGTACAGGCTGTGCATTGAGTCACAGTGAGGTGTGTGTGTGATTGTGCATGTGTGTGCAGGTGTAGGCTGGGCATTGAGTCACAGAGTCCTGTGTGTGTTTTTGTGTTGTTAGAGATTGTGGATTGAGTCACAGTGAGCCGTGTGTGTGTGTGTGCATGTGTGTGTTCTGTTATATGATGTGCATTGACTGTCAGTGAGTGGTGTGTGTGTCTGCCTGTGATGGCATAGGCTGTGCATTGAGTCACAGTGAGCCGTGTGTGTGTGTATGTGTGCTGGTATAGGCAGTCCACTGTGTCACAGTAAGCCGTGAATGTGTGTGTGTGTGTGTTTGTAAGTAAGGATGGTGCTTTGAATTACAGTGAGCAGTGTGTGTGTGTGTGTGTGAGTGCTGATATAGGCTGTGCATTGAGTCACAGTCAGCCTTGTGTGTGTGTGTGCACGAGCACTGGTATAGGCTGTTCACTGAGTCACAGTTAGGGGTGTGTGTGTCTCTTTGTGCTGGTATAGGCTTTGCAATGAGTCACAGTGAGGTTTGTGTGTGTGTGAGTGTGCGTGTGCTGTTATAGGCTTGCATTGAGTCATAGTGAGATCTGAGTGTGTGTTTGTGTGCTGCTATAGACAGTGCACTAACTCACAGTGAGCATGTGTGTCTGTGTGATGGAATAGACTGTGCATTGAGTCAGAGTGAGCTGATCATGTGTGTGTGGGGGTGTGTCTGTGTACTGTTACAGACTGTGCATGGAGTCACGGGGAGTAATGTGTGTGTGTGTGCATGTGTGTGTGCTGGTATAGTCTGAGTATTGAGTCACAGTTAGGTGTGATTGTTTGTGCTGGTATAGGTTGTGGACTGAGTCACATTGAGCCATCTTTGTGTGTGTGTGTGTGTGTGCAGGGATGGATGGTGCATTTAGTCACAGGGAGCCGAGTGTTTGTGTGTGTGTGCTGGCATAGGCTGTGCATTGAGTCACAGTGAGCCGTGTGTGTGTGTAATGGTAAAGTCTGAGCATTGAGTCGCAGTGAGGTGTGTGGGTGTATGTGCTGCTTATAGACTGTGCATTGAGTCACATTCAGGTGTGTTTTGTCGTTCTGTGTGCTGGTATAGACTGCATTAAGTCACAGTCAGCCGTGTGTGTGTGTGTGTGTGTGTGTGTGTGTGCATGCAGGTATATACTGTGCATTGAGTCACAGTGATGTGTGTGTGTGTGCATGTGTGTGTGCTGGTATACTCTGCATTGAGTCACAGTGAGCCATGTGTGTGTGCTGGCATAAGCTGTGCATTGAGTCATAGTGAGCCATGTGGGGGTGCGCAGGTATAGCCTGTTCATTGATTCACAGTTAGTTGCATGTATGTGTGTGTATGTGCTGCTTGTGGACTGTGCATTGAGGCATAATTAGTTGTGTTTGTTTGTGTCTGCTGGTATAGGCTGAGCACTGAGTCACAGTGAGGTGTGTGTGTGTGTGTCTGTGTGTGTGTGCTGGTATAGAGTGTGCATTGAGTCAGAGTAAGCCATGTGTGTGTGTGTGTGTGTGTGTGTGTGTTCTGGTATAGACTGTGCATTGAGTCTCAGTGAGCTGTTCGTCTGTGTGTATCTGTGTTGGTATAGGCTGTACACTGAGTCACATTGAGACGTGTTTGTGTGTGTGTGTGTGTGCGCGCAATGATACAGGCTGCACACTGAGTCAGAATGAGCCGTGTGTTTGTGTGCTTCTATAGGCTGCACATTGAGTCACAGTGAGCTGTATGTGTGAGTGTGTGTGCTGATATAGGCTGAGCATTGAGTCACAGTGAGGTATCGATGTGTGTGTGTACTGGAACAGGCTATGCATTGAGTCACAGTGAAGTGTGTGTGTGAGTGTGTGTATGTGCAAGTATAGGCTTGGAATTGAGTCACAGTGAGCCGTGTGTTTGTGTGCTGGTTTAGGATGTGCATTGACTCACAGTGAGGGGTGTGTGTGTGTGTGTGTGTGTGTGTGTGTGTGTGTGACGCTACAGAAAGCGCTTTGAGTCACAGCAAGGTATGTGTGTTTGTTGGTATAGGCTGAGCATAGAGTCATAGTGAGGTGTGTGTGTGTGTGTGCTGGTATAGACTCTGCATTGAGTCACAGTCCACCGTGTGTGTGTGAGTGTGTGTCTGTGTGTGCTGCTATAGGCTGACCATTGAGTCACAGTGAGGTGTGTGTGCGTGTGTGTGTGTGTCCTGGTATAGGCTGCCCTTTGAGTCACAGGTATGTGTGGGTGGGTGTGTGCTGGTACATGCTGCGCATTGAGTCACAGGTGTGTGTGTGTGTGTGTGTGTGTGTGCTGGTGCAGGCTGCACATTGAGTCACAGTGAGGTGTGTGTATGTGCTGGTATGATCGATGGTGCATTGAGTTACACAGAGCCATGTATGTGTGTGTGTATGTGCTGGTATAGACTGCATTGAGTCACAGTCGTGTGTGTGTGAGTGTGTGTGTCTGTGTGCTGTTATAGGCTTTGCATGGAGCCACAGGGAGCAATGTGTGTGTGTGTGTGTGTGCATGTATGTGTGCTGGTGTAGGCTGAGTATTGAGTCACAGTTAGGTGTGTTTGCATGTGCCGGTATAGGCTGTGGACTGAGTCACATTGAGCCGTCTGTGTGTGTGTGTGTATGTGTGTGCAGGGATAGATGGTGCATTTAGTCAAAGGGAGCCGAGTGTTTGTGTGTGTTTGGTGGTATAGGCTGTATATTGAGTCACAGTGAGCCGTGTGTGTGTGTGTATGTGTGCGTGTTGGCATAGGCTGTGCATTGAGTCACAGTGAGCCGTGTGTGTGTGTGATGGTATAGTCTGAGCATTGAGTCACAATGAGGTGTGTTGTTGTGTTTGCTGCTTATAGACTGTGCATTGAGTCACAGTCAGGTGTGTGTTGTGGTTCTGTGTGCTGGTATAGACTGCATTGAGTCACAGTCAGCCATGTGTGTGTGTGTGTGTGCACAGGTATAGACTGCGCATTGAGTCACAGTGGTGTGTGTGTGCATGTGTGTGTGCTGGTAGAGACTCTGCATTGAGTCACAGTGAGCCATTTGTGTGTGCTGGCATAAGCTGTGCATTGAGTTATAGTGAGCCATATGGGGGTGTGCAGGTATAGCCTGAGCATTGAGTCACAGTGAGTTGCATGTGTGTATGTGTATGTGCTACTTATAGACTGTGCATTGAGTCACAGTCAGGTGTGTCTGTGTCTGTGTGTGCTGGTATAGTCTGTGCACTGAGTCACAGTGAGCTGTGTTTCTTTGTGTGTGCTGGTATAGGCTGAGCATGGAGTCACAGTGAAGTGTGTGTGTGTGTGTGTGCAGGTATAGGCTGTGCATTGAGTCACAGTGAGCCATGCATGTGTGTGTGTGTGTGCTGATATAGGCTGAGCATTGAGTCAGAGTGAGCTGTGTGTGTGTATGTGTGTATGTGCTGGTATGGATGGTGCATTGAGACACACTTAGCACTGTGTGTGTGTGTGCATGTGTGTGTGTGTGTGCTGCTACAGGCTCTGCATTGAGTCACTGTGAGATGTTTGTGTGTTTGTGTGTTTGTGCTGGTATAGGCTGTTCATTGAGTCACAGTGACATGTGTGTGTGTGTGTGTGCGTGTGTGTGTGTGTGTGCTGGTATAGGCTGAGCATTGAGTTATAGTGAGCTATGTGTGTGTGCTGGTATAGGCATATCATTGAGTCACAGTGAGGTGTGTGTGTGAGTGTGTGTTCATGAATGAATTGTGAAATGAGTCACAGTGAGTCATGTATTTGTGTGTGTTTGTACTGCTATCGGCTGTGCACTGAGTGACAGGTGTGTGTGTGTTTGTGTGTGCTGGTATAGGCTGCACATTGAGTCAAAGTGATATGTGTGTGTGTGTGTGTGTGTGTGTGTGTGTGTGCTGGTATAGAATATTCATTGAGTCACAGGGAGCCGTGTGTGTGTGTGCGTGTTTGTGTGTCCTGGTATAGAATCTGCATTGAGTCACCATGAGCCATGTGTGTGTGCTGGCATAGGCTATGCATTGAGTCGCAGTGAGCCTTGTTTGTGTGTGCTTTTATAGTCTGAGCATTGAGTCACAGCGTGGTGTCTGTGTGTGTGTGTGTGTGTGTATGTGTATGATGGTATAGATGGTGCATTCAGTCACCCTGAGCCATGCGTGTGTATGTGTGTGTGTGTGTGTGCTGCTATTGGCTGAGCACTGAGTCACAGTTATGTTTGTGTGTGTGTGGTGATATGAGCATTGCATTGAGTCACAATTAGGGTTCTGTCTGTCTGTGTGTGTGTGCTGCTGTAGGCTGAGCATTGAGTCACAGTTAGGTGTGTGTGTGTGTTCTGGTATAGGCTGTGCACCGAGGCACACTGAGCCGTCATTGTGTGTTTGTGTGTGTGTGTGTTTGTGTGCAGGTATGCATGGTGCATTTAGTCACAGTTAGCCGAGTGTGTCTGTGTGTACTGGCATAGGCTGTGCAATGATTCACAGTGAGTCGTGTGTGTGTTGTGTGCGTGCTGGTAGAGGCTGTGCATTTAATCACAGTGAGGTGTCTGTGTGTGATATGTGTGTGTGCTGGTATAGGCTGCGGATTGAGTCACAGTGAGGTGTGTGTGTCTTGGTATAGGCTGCCCATTGAGTCACTGTGATGTGGATGTGTGTGTGTGTGTGCTGCTATAGACTCTGCATTGAGTTACAGTGAGGTGCATGTGTGTGTGTGTGTATGCTGTATAGGCTGTGCATTGAGTCACACTCAGCCATGTGTGTGTGTGTGTGTGTGTGTGTGTGTGTGTGTATGGTGCTGGCAAAGGCTGTGCATTGAGTCACAGTCAGATGTGTTTGTGTGTGTGTGCTGGTATAGACTGTGCATTGAGTCACAGACAACCATGTGTGTGTGTGTGCATGTGCTGGTATAGGCTTTGCATTGAGTGACAGCTGTGAGTGTGTGTGTGTGTGTGCTGGTATAGAGTGTGCACTGAATCACTGATCTGTGTGTGTGTGTATGTGATGGAATAGACTGTGCATTGACTGACAGTGAGCTGTTCGTGTGTTTGTGTTTGTGTGTGTGTGTCTGCTGTTAGAGCCTGTGCATTGAGTCACAGAGAGCCATGTGTGTTTGAGTGCATGTGAGTGTGCTGGTATAGGCTGTGCACTGAGGCACAGTGAACCACGTTTGTGTGTGCAGGTATAGACTGTGCATTGAGTCACAATCAGCTGTGCGTGTGTGCTTGTGCTGCTACAGGTTGAGTACTGAGTCACAGGTGTGTGTGTGTGTTGATATAGGCTATGGACTGAGTCACATTGAGCCTTCTGTGTGTGTGTGTTTTTGTTTGCAGGTATGGACGGTGCATTGAGTCACAGGGAGCCGTGTGTGTGTGTGTGCTGATATAGTCTGAGCATTGAATCATTGTGAGGTGTGTGTGTGTGTGTGTGTGTGTGTGCCAGTATAGGCTGTGCACTGAGTCACAGAGAGCCATCTATGTGTTTGTGTGTGTGTGCTGGTATGGACAGTGCATTGAGTAATAGTGAGCCGTGTGTGTGTGTGTTCATGGGTGCTGGTTTAGGCTGTACATTGAGTCACAGTGAGCTGTGTTTGTGTTTCTGTGCTGGTATAGGCTGTGCATTCAGTCACAGTGAGCCCTGTGTGTGTGTGTGTGTTTGTGCTCGTATAGGTTGAGCATTGAGTCAAAGTGAGGTGCTTGTTTGTGTGTGCTGGTATAGTCTGTGCATTGAGTCACAGGGGTGTGTGTTTGTGTGTGTGCACATATAGACTGGACATTGAGCCACAGTGAGCCATGTGTGTGTATGTGTGTATGTGCCAGTATGGACAGTGCATTGAGACACACTGAGCAATGCGTGTGTGTGTGTGTATATGCTGGTATAGACTGTGCATTGAATCACAGTCAGTGGTGTTTGTGTGTGTGTTTGTGCTGGTATAGACTGTGCATTGAGTCACAGTCAGCCATGTGTGTGTGTCTGTATGTGCACACTGGTATAGGATGACCTTTGAGTCACAGTGAGATGTGTATGTGTGTGTGTGCATGCTGGTATAGGCTATGCATTTAGTCACAGAGAGGGGTGTGTGTCTGTGTGCGCTGGTATAGGCTGACGATTGAGTCACAGTGAGGTGTGTGTGTGTGTGGGTGCACGTACTGGTTTAGGCTTTGCACTGAGTCACAGTGAGCTGATTGTGTTTGAGTGGGTGTATGTGTGTGTGTGTGCAGGTATAGGCTGTGTATTGACTCACAGTGAGCCATGTGTGTTTCTGTGTGTGTCTGAGTCTGCTAGCATAGACTGTGCACTGAGTTACATGGAGCCGTGTGTGTGTTGGTATAGACTGTGCATTGAGTCACAGTCAGGTGTGTTTGTGTGTGTGTGTGTGTGCTGGTATAGACTATGCATTGATTAACAGTCAACCGTGTGTGTGTGTGTGTTTGTGTGTGTGAATGCACACTGTTATAGGCAGTGCACTGAGTCATAGTAAGGTGTGTGTGTGTTCGTGGGCTGGTATAGGCAGACCAATGAGTGACAGAGAGGTCTGTGTGTGTTTGTGTGCTGGTATAGGCTTGAGGCACAGTGAGCTGTTTGTGGGTGTGTGTGGGCTGGTATAGAGTGTGAACTGAGACACAGACAGCCGTGTGTGTGTGTGTGTGTGTGTGTGTGTGTGCCGGCATAGACATTTCATTGAGTCACATTAAACCGTGTGTGTGTGTGTGTAGGTACAGATGGTGCATTGAGTCACAGTGAGCTGTGTGTGTGTGTGTGCTGTTAGAGACTGTGCATTGAGTCACAGTCAGCTGTGCATGTGTGTGTATGTGTGTGTGCTGCTCTAGGCTGAGTATTGAGTAACAGTTAGCTGTGTGTCTGTGCTGATATTGGCTGTGGACTCAGTCACATTGAGCCGTCTGTGTGTGTGTGTGTGTGCAGTATGGACGGTGCAATGTGTTACAGGGAGCCGTGTGTGTGTGTGTGTGTGTGCCGGTAGAGACTGTGCATTGAGTCACAGTGAGAGGTGTGTGTGTGTCTGTGTGTGCAGGTATATGCTGAACATTGAGTCACACTGAGGTGTATGTGTGTGTGTGCATGCTGGTATAAGCTTTGCATAGAGTCACAGGTAGCGGTGTGTGTGTGTGTGTATGTGCTGGTATAGACTGTGCATTGAGTCAGAGTGAGCCATGTGTGTGTGTGTTTTCTGGTATAGGCTGTGCATTGAGTCTCAGTGAGCTGTTCATGTGTGTGTGTGTGTGTGTGTGCATGTGTGTGTTGGTATAGGCTGTGCACTAAGTCACATGAGCCGTGTGTGTGTGTGCTGGTATAGGCTGCACATTCAGTCACAGTGATGTGTGTGTGTGTGTGTGTGCTCATACAGGCTGTGCATTGAGTCACTGTGAGGTGTGTGTGTGAGTGTGCATGTGTGTGCAGGAATAGGCTGGACATTGATTCACATTGAACTGTGTGTGTGTGTCTTTGTGTGTGCTTGTATAGGCTGTGCATTAAGTCACAGTGAGCTGTGTGTGTGTGTGTGCTGATCTAGGCTGTACATTGAGTCACAGTGAGGTGTGTCTGTGTGTGTGTGTGCTGGTACAGGCTGTGCATTGAGTCACAGTGAGGTGTGTGTGTGATTGTGCATGTGTGTGCAGGTGTAGTCTGGGCATTGAGTCACAGAGTCCTGTGTGTGTTTTTGTGTTGTTAGAGATTGTGGATTGAGTCACAGTGAGCCGTGTGTGTGTGTGTGCATGTGTGTGTTCTGTTATATGATGTGCATTGAGTGTCAGTGAGTGGTGTGTGTGTCTGCCTGTGATGGCATAGGCTGTGCATTGAGTCACAGTTAGCCGTGTGTGTGTGTATGTGTGCTGGTATAGGCAGTCCACTGTGTCACAGTAAGCCATGAATGTGTGTGTGTGTGTGTTTGTAAGTAAGGATGGTGCTTTGAATTACAGTGAGCAGTGTGTGTGTGTGTGTGAGTGCTGATATAGGCTGTGCATTGAGTCACAGTCAGCCTTGTGTGTGTGTGTGCACGAGCACTGGTATAGGCTGTTCACTGAGTCACAGTTAGGGGTGTGTGTGTCTCTGTGTGCTGGTATAGGCTTTGCAATGAGTCACAGTGAGGTTTGTGTGTGTGTGTGTGCGTGTGCTGTTATAGGCTTGCATTGAGTCATAGTGAGATCTGAGTGTGTGTTTGTGTGCTGCTATAGACAGTGCACTAACTCACAGTGAGCATGTGTGTTTGTGTGATGGAATAGACTGTGCATTGAGTCAGAGTGAGCTGATCATGTGTGTGGGGGGGGGTGTCTGTGTACTGTTACAGACTGTGCATGGAGTCACGGGGAGTAATGTGTGTGTGTGTGCATGTGTGTGTGCTGGTATAGTCTGAGTATTGAGTCACAGTTAGGTGTGATTGTTTGTGCCGGTATAGGTTGTGGACTGAGTCACATTGAGCCATCTTTGTGTGTGTGTGTGTGTGTGCAGGGATGGATGGTGCATTTAGTCACAGGGAGCCGAGTGTTTGTGTGTGTGTGCTGGCATAGGCTGTGCATTGAGTCACAGTGAGCCGTGTGTGTGTGTAATGGTAAAGTCTGAGCATTGAGTCGCAGTGAGGTGTGTGGGTGTATGTGCTGCTTATAGACTGTGCATTGAGTCACATTCAGGTGTGTTTTGTCGTTCTGTGTGCTGGTATAGACTGCATTAAGTCACAGTCAGCCGTGTGTGTGTGTGTGTGTGTGTGTGTGCATGCAGGTATATACTGTGCATTGAGTCACAGTGGTGTGTGTGTGTGTGCATGTGTGTGTGCTGGTATACTCTGCATTGAGTCACAGTGAGCCATGTGTGTGTGCTGGCATAAGCTGTGCATTGAGTCATAGTGAGCCGTGTGGGGGTGCGCAGGTATAGCCTGTTCATTGATTCACAGTTAGTTGCATGTATGTGTGTGTATGTGCTGCTTGTGGACTGTGCATTGAGGCATAGTTAGTTGTGTTTGTTTGTGTCTGCTGGTATAGGCTGAGCACTGAGTCACAGTGAGGTGTGTGTGTGTGTGTCTGTGTGTGTGTGCTGGTATAGACTGTGCATTGAGTCAGAGTAAGCCATGTGTGTGTGTGTGTGTGTGTGTGTGTGTGTTCTGGTATAGACTGTGCATTGAGTCTCAGTGAGCTGTTCGTCTGTGTGTATCTGTGTTGGTATAGGCTGTACACTGAGTCACATTGAGACGTGTTTGTGTGTGTGTGTGTGTGCGCGCAATGATACAGGCTGCACACTGAGTCAGAATGAGCCGTGTGTTTGTGTGCTTCTATAGGCTGCACATTGAGTCACAGTGAGCTGTATGTGTGAGTGTGTGTGCTGATATAGGCTGAGCATTGAGTCACAGTGAGGTATCGATGTGTGTGTGTACTGGAACAGGCTATGCATTGAGTCACAGTGAAGTGTGTGTGTGAGTGTGTGTATGTGCAAGTATAGGCTTGGAATTGAGTCACAGTGAGCCGTGTGTTTGTGTGCTGGTTTAGGATGTGCATTGACTCACAGTGAGGGGTGTGTGTGTGTGTGTGTGTGTGTGTGTGTGACGCTACAGAAAGCGCTTTGAGTCACAGCAAGGTATGTGTGTTTGTTGGTATAGGCTGAGCATAGAGTCATAGTGAGGTGTGTGTGTGTGTGTGCTGGTATAGACTCTGCATTGAGTCACAGTCCACCGTGTGTGTGTGAGTGTGTGTCTGTGTGTGCTGCTATAGGCTGACCATTGAGTCACAGTGAGGTGTGTGTGCGTGTGTGTGTGTGTCCTGGTATAGGCTGCCCTTTGAGTCACAGGTATGTGTGGGTGGGTGTGTGCTGGTACATGCTGCGCATTGAGTCACAGGTGTGTGTGTGTGTGTGTGTGTGTGTGTGCTGGTGCAGGCTGCACATTGAGTCACAGTGAGGTGTGTGTATGTGCTGGTATGATCGATGGTGCATTGAGTTACACAGAGCCATGTATGTGTGTGTGTATGTGCTGGTATAGACTGCATTGAGTCACAGTCGTGTGTGTGTGAGTGTGTGTGTCTGTGTGCTGTTATAGGCTTTGCATGGAGCCACAGGGAGCAATGTGTGTGTGTGTGTGTGTGCATGTATGTGTGCTGGTGTAGGCTGAGTATTGAGTCACAGTTAGGTGTGTTTGCATGTGCCGGTATAGGCTGTGGACTGAGTCACATTGAGCCGTCTGTGTGTGTGTGTGCAGGGATAGATGGTGCATTTAGTCAAAGGAAGCCGAGTGTTTGTGTGTGTTTGGTGGTATAGGCTGTATATTGAGTCACAGTGAGCCGTGTGTGTGTGTGTATGTGTGCGTGTTGGCATAGGCTGTGCATTGAGTCACAGTGAGCCGTGTGTGTGTGTGATGGTATAGTCTGAGCATTGAGTCACAATGAGGTGTGTTGTTGTGTTTGCTGCTTATAGACTGTGCATTGAGTCACAGTCAGGTGTGTGTTGTGGTTCTGTGTGCTGGTATAGACTGCATTGAGTCACAGTCAGCCATGTGTGTGTGTGTGTGTGCACAGGTATAGACTGCGCATTGAGTCACAGTGGTGTGTGTGTGCATGTGTGTGTGCTGGTAGAGACTCTGCATTGAGTCACAGTGAGCCATTTGTGTGTGCTGGCATAAGCTGTGCATTGAGTTATAGTGAGCCATATGGGGGTGTGCAGGTATAGACTGAGCATTGAGTCACAGTGAGTTGCATGTGTGTATGTGTATGTGCTACTTATAGACTGTGCATTGAGTCACAGTCAGGTGTGTCTGTGTCTGTGTGTGCTGGTATAGTCTGTGCACTGAGTCACAGTGAGCTGTGTTTCTTTGTGTGTGCTGGTATAGGCTGAGCATGGAGTCACAGTGAAGTGTGTGTGTGTGTGTGTGCAGGTATAGGCTGTGCATTGAGTCACGGTGAGCCATGCATGTGTGTGTGTGTGTGCTGATATAGGCTGAGCATTGAGTCAGAGTGAGCTGTGTGTGTGTATGTGTGTATGTGCTGGTATGGATGGTGCATTGAGACACACTTAGCACTGTGTGTGTGTGTGCATGTGTGTGTGTGTGTGCTGGTACAGGCTCTGCATTGAGTCACTGTGAGATGTTTGTGTGTTTGTGTGTTTGTGCTGGTATAGGCTGTTCATTGAGTCACAGTGACATGTGTGTGTGTGTGTGTGTGTCTGTGTGTGCTGGTATAGGCTGAGCATTGAGTTATAGTGAGCTATGTGTGTGTGCTGGTATAGGCATATCATTGAGTCACAGTGAGGTGTGTGTGTGAGTGTGTGTTCATGAATGAATTGTGAAATGAGTCACAGTGAGTCATGTATTTGTGTGTGTTTGTACTGCTATCGGCTGTGCACTGAGTGACAGGTGTGTGTGTGTTTGTGTGTGCTGGTATAGGCTGCACATTGAGTCAAAGTGATATGTGTGTGTGTGTGTGTGTGTGTGTGTGTGTGCTGGTATAGAATATTCATTGAGTCACAGGGAGCCCTATGTGTGTTTGCGTGTTTGTGTGTCCTGGTATAAAATCTGCATTGAGTCACCGTGAGCCATGTGTGTGTACTGGCATAGGCTATGCATTGAGTTGCAGTGAGCCTTGTTTGTGTGTGCTTTTATAGTCTGAGCATTGAGTCACAGCGTGGTGTCTGTGTGTGTGTGTGTGTGTGTTTGTATGTGTATGATGGTATAGATGGTGCATTCAGTCACCCTGAGCCATGCGTGTGTATGTGTGTGTGTGTGTGTGTGCTGCTATAGGCTGAGCACTGAGTCACAGTTATGTTTGTGTGTGTGTGGTGATAAGAGCATTGCATTTAGTCACAATTAGGGTTATGTCTGTCTGTGTGTGTGTGCTGCTGTAGGCTGAGCATTGAGTCACAGTTAGGTGTGTGTGTGTGTTCTGGTATAGGCTGTGCACCGAGGCACACTGAGCCGTCACTGTGTGTTTGTGTGTGTGTGTGTTTGTGTGCAGGTATGCATGGTGCATTTAGTCACAGTTAGCCGAGTGTGTCTGTGTGTACTGGCATAGGCTGTGCAATGATTCACAGTGAGTCGTGTGTGTGTTGTGTGCGTGCTGGTAGAGGCTGTGCATTTAATCACAGTGAGGTGTCTGTGTGTGATATGTGTGTGTGCTGGTATAGGCTGCGGATTGAGTCACAGTGAGGTGTGTGTGTCTTGGTATAGGCTGCCCATTGAGTCACTGTGATGTGGATGTGTGTGTGTGTGTGCTGCTATAGACTCTGCATTGAGTTACAGTGAGGTGCATGTGTGTGTGTGTGTATGCTGTATAGGCTGTGCATTGAGTCACACTCAGCCATGTGTGTGTGTGTGTGTGTGTGTGTGTGTATGGTGCTGGCAAAGGCTGTGCATTGAGTCACAGTCAGATGTGTTTGTGTGTGTGTGCTGGTATAGACTGTGCATTGAGTCACAGACAACCATGTGTGTGTGTGTGCATGTGCTGGTATAGGCTTTGCATTGAGTGACAGCTGTGAGTGTGTGTGTGTGTGTGCTGGTATAGAGTGTGCACTGAATCACTGATCTGTGTGTGTGTGTATGTGATGGAATAGACTGTGCATTGACTGACAGTGAGCTGTTCGTGTGTTTGTGTTTGTTTGTGTGTGTCTGCTGTTAGAGCCTGTGCATTGAGTCACAGAGAGCCATGTGTGTTTGAGTGCATGTGAGTGTGCTGGTATAGGCTGTGCACTGAGGCACAGTGAACCACGTTTGTGTGTGCAGGTATAGACTGTGCATTGAGTCACAATCAGCTGTGCGTGTGTGCTTGTGCTGCTACAGGTTGAGTACTGAGTCACAGGTGTGTGTGTGTGTTGATATAGGCTATGGACTGAGTCACATTGAGCCTTCTGTGTGTGTGTGTTTTTGTTTGCAGGTATGGACGGGGCATTGAGTCACAGGGAGCCGTGTGTGTGTGTGTGCTGATATAGTCTGAGCATTGAATCATTGTGAGGTGTGTGTGTGTGTGTGTGTGTGTGCCAGTATAGGCTGTGCACTGAGTCACAGAGAGCCATCTATGTGTTTGTGTGTGTGTGCTGGTATGGACAGTGCATTGAGTAATAGTGAGCCGTGTGTGTGTGTGTTCATGGGTGCTGGTTTAGGCTGTACATTGAGTCACAGTGAGCTGTGTTTGTGTTTCTGTGCTGGTATAGGCTGTGCATTCAGTCACAGTGAGCCCTGTGTGTGTGTGTGTGTTTGTGCTCGTATAGGTTGAGCATTGAGTCAAAGTGAGGTGCTTGTTTGTGTGTGCTGGTATAGTCTGTGCATTGAGTCACAGGGGTGTGTGTTTGTGTGTGTGCACATATAGACTGGACATTGAGCCACAGTGAGCCATGTGTGTGTATGTGTGTATGTGCCAGTATGGACAGTGCATTGAGACACACTGAGCAAAGCGTGTGTGTGTGTGTATATGCTGGTATAGACTGTGCATTGAATCACAGTCAGTGGTGTTTGTGTGTGTGTTTGTGCTGGTATAGACTGTGCATTGAGTCACAGTCAGCCATGTGTGTGTGTCTGTATGTGCACACTGGTATAGGATGACCTTTGAGTCACAGTGAGATGTGTATGTGTGTGTGTGCATGCTGGTATAGGCTATGCATTGAGTCAGAGTGTGCTGTGTGTGTGTGTGTGCTGGTACTGACTTTACACTGAGCTACAGGGAACTGTGTGTGTGTGTGTGTGCTTGTATAGAATGTGCATTGAATAACAGTGAGGTGTTCATGTGTGTGTGTGTGCTGGTATAGGCTGTGCACTGAGTCACACTGAGCCGTGTGTGTGTGTGTGTGTGTGTGTATGTGCCGGTATGGACAGTGCATTGAGACACACTGAGCAGTGTGTGTGTGTGTATGTATATGCTGGTATAGACTGTGCATTGAATCACAGTCAGTGGAGTTTGTGTGTGTGTTTGTGCTGGTATAGACTGTGCATTGAGTCACAGTCAGCCATGTGTGTGTGTCTGTATGTGCCCACTGGTATAGGATGACCTTTGAGTCACAGTGAGATGTGTATGTGTGTGTGTGCATGCTGGTATAGGCTATGCATTGAGTCAGAGTGTGCTGTGTGTGTGTGTGTGCTGGTACTGACTTTACACTGAGCTACAGGGAACTGTGTGTGTGTGTGTGTGTGCTTGTATAGAATGTGCATTGAATAACAGTGAGGTGTTCATGTGTGTGTGTGTGCTGGTATAGGCTGTGCACTGAGTCACACAGAGCTCTGTGTGTGTGTGTGTGTGTGTGCAGGTATGGATGGTGCATTGAGTCACAGTGAGCTGTGTGTGTGCGTGTGTGTGTGTGCTGATATAGGCTGTACATTGATTCACAGTGACCTGTGTGTGTGTGTGCAGGTATAGGCTGTGCATTGAGTCAAAGTGAGCTATGTGTGTGTGCTGGCATAGGCGGTGCATTAAGTCACAGTGAGCCGTGTGTGTGTGTGCTGGTAAAGGCTGAGTTTTGAGTCACAGTGAGGTGTGTGTGTTTGTGTGTATGTGCTGGTATGGATGATGCATTGAGTCACAATAAGCTGGACATGTGTTGTTTGTGTGTGTAGGTGCTGGTATAGACTCTGCATTGAGTCAGAGTCAGGTGTGTGTGTGTGCGTGTGTGTGTGTGTGTGCTGGTATAGGCTCTGCATTGAGTCACTGTGAGCTGTGTGTGTGTTTGTGTGTTTGTGCTGGTATAGGCTGTGCATTGAGTCACAGTGACCAGTGCGTCTGTGTTTGTGTGTTGGTATAGGCTGAGCATTGATTCAACGTGAGCTAGGTGTGTGTGCTGGTATAGGAAGTGCAATGAGTCACAGTGAGGTATGTGTGTGAGTGTGTGTTCAGGTATGAGCTGTGAAATGAGTCACAGTGAGTCATGTATTTGTGTGTGTTTGTGATGCTATCAGCTGTGCATTGAGTGACAGGTGTGTGTGTGTGTGTGTGTGTGTGTGTGTGTGTGTGCTGGTATAGGCTGCACATGGAGTCACATTGAGCTGTGTGTGTGAGTGTGTGTGCTTATATCGGCTGAGCATTGAGTCACACTGAGCTGTGTGTGTGTGTGTTGGTATAGGCTCTGCACTGAGTCACAGTGAGGTGTGTGTGTGTGTGTGTGTGTTGGTACAGGAAGCAATTTGAGTCACAGTGAGGTATGTGTGTGTGTGTGTGTGCTGCTATAGGCTGTGCATTGAGTCACAGTGAGGTGTGTGTGGTGTGTGCTGGTATAGACCCTGCATTTAGTCACAGTGAGCTGTGTGTGTGTGTGCTGGTATAGTCTGAGCATTGAGTCACAGTGAGGTGCATGTGTGTGTGTGTATGTGCTGTTATGGATGGTGCATTGAGTCACACTGAGAAAAACGTGTGTGTGTGTGTGTGTGTGTATGTGCTCATATAGACTGTTCATTGAGTCATAGTCTGGTGTGTTTGTGTGTGTGTGTGTGCAGGTATAGGCTGGGCATTGAGTCACAGTCAGCGTGTGTGTGATGTGTGTGCACGCTGGTATAGGCTGTGCATTTAGTCACAGAGAGGGGTGTGTGTCTGTGTGCGCTGGTATAGGCTGACCATTGAGTCACAGTGAGGTGTGTGTGTGTGTGGGTGCACGTACTGGTTTAGGCTTTGCACTGAGTCACAGTGAGCTGATTGTGTTTGAGTGGGTGTATGTGTGTGTGTGTGCAGGTATAGGCTGTGTATTGACTCACAGTGAGCCATGTGTGTTTCTGTGTGTGTCTGAGTCTGCTAGCATAGACTGTGCACTGAGTTCCATGGAGCCGTGTGTGTGTTGGTATAGACTCTGCATTGAGTCACAGTCAGGTGTGTTTGTGTGTGTGTGTGTGTGCTGGTATAGACTATGCATTGATTAACAGTCAACCGTGTGTGTGTGTGTGTTTGTGTGTGTGAATGCACACTGTTATAGGCAGTGCACTGAGTCATAGTAAGGGGTGTGTGTGTTCGTGGGCTGGTATAGGCAGACCAATGAGTGACAGAGAGGTCTGTGTGTGTGTGTGTGCTGGTATAGGCTTGAGGCACAGTGAGCTGTTTGTGGGTGTGTGTGGGCTGGTATAGAGTGTGCACTGAGACACAGACAGCCGTGTGTGTGTGTGTGTGTGTGTGTGCCGGCATAGACATTTCATTGAGTCACATTAAACCGTGTGTGTGTGTGTGTGTGTAGGTACAGATGGTGCATTGAGTCACAGTGAGCTGTGTGTGTGTGTGCTGTTAGAGACTGTGCATTGAGTCACAGTCAGCTGTGCATGTGTGTGTATGTGTGTGTGCTGCTCTAGGCTGAGTATTGAGTAACAGTTAGCTGTGTGTCTGTGCTGATATTGGCTGTGGACTCAGTCACATTGAGCCGTCTGTGTGTGTGTGTGTGTGAAGTATGGACGGTGCAATGTGTTACAGGGAGCCGTGTGTGTGTGTGTGTGTGCTGGTAGAGACTGTGCATTGAGTCACAGTGAGGGGTGTGTGTGTGTCTGTGTGTGCAGGTATATGCTGAACATTGAGTCACACTGAGGTGTATGTGTGTGTGTGCATGCTGGTATAAGCTTTGCATAGAGTCACAGGTAGCGGTGTGTGTGTGTGTGTATGTGCTGGTATAGACTGTGCATTGAGTCAGAGTGAGCCATGTGTGTGTGTGTTTTCTGGTATAGGCTGTGCATTGAGTCTCAGTGAGCTGTTCATGTGTGTGTGTGTGTGTGTGCATGTGTGTGTTGGTATAGGCTGTGCACTAAGTCACATGAGCCGTGTGTGTGTGTGCTGGTATAGGCTGCATATTCAGTCACAGTGATGCGTGTGTGTGTGTGTGCTCGTACAGGCTGTGCATTGAGTCACTGTGAGGTGTGTGTGTGAGTGTGCATGTGTGTGCAGGAATAGGCTGGACATTGATTCACAGTGAACTGTGTGTGTGTGTCTTTGTGTGTGCTTGTATAGGCTGCGCATTAAGTCACAGCGAGCTGTGTGTGTGTGTGTGCTGATCTAGGCTGTACATTGAGTCACAGTGAGGTGTGTCTGTGTGTGTGTGTGCTGGTACAGGCTGTGCATTGAGTCACAGTGAGGTGTGTGTGTGATTTTGCATGTGTGTGCAGGTGTAGTCTGGGCATTGAGTCACAGAGTCATGTGTGTGTTTTTGTGTTGTTAGAGATTGTGGATTGAGTCACAGTGAGCCGTGTGTGTGTGTGTGCATGTGTGTGTGCTGTTATATGATGTGCATTGAGTGTCAGTGAGTGGTGTGTGTGTCTGCCTGTGATGGCATAGGCTGTGCATTGAGTCACAGTGAGCCGTGTGTGTGTGTATGTGTGCTGGTATAGGCAGTCCACTGTGTCACAGTAAGCCGTGAATGTGTGTGTGTGTGTGTTTGTAAGTAAGGATGGTGCTCTGAATTACAGTGAGCAGTGTGTGTGTGTGTGAGTGCTGATATAGGCTGTGCATTGAGTCACAATCAGCCTTGTGTGTGTGTGTGCACGAGCACTGGTATAGGCTGTTCACTGAGTCACAGTTAGGGGTGTGTGTGTCTCTGTGTGCTGGTATAGGCTTTGCAATGAGTCACAGTGAGGTTTGTGTGTGTGTGTGTGTGCGTGTGCTGTTATAGGCTTGCATTGAGTCATAGTGAGATCTGAGTGTGTGTTTGTGTGCTGCTATAGACAGTGCACTAACTCACAGTGAGCATGTGTGTTTGTGTGATGGAATAGACTGTGCATTGAGTCAGAGTGAGCTGATCATGTGTGTGTGGGGGGGTGTCTGTGTACTGTTACAGACTGTGCATGGAGTCACGGGGAGTAATGTGTGTGTGTGTGCATGTGTGTGTGCTGGTATAGTCTGAGTATTGAGTCACAGTTAGGTGTGATTGTTTGTGCCGGTATAGGTTGTGGACTGAGTCACATTGAGCCATCTTTGTGTGTGTGTGTGTGTGTGCAGGGATGGATGGTGCATTTAGTCACAGGGAGCCGAGTGTTTGTGTGTGTGTGCTGGCATAGGCTGTGCATTGAGTCACAGTGAGCCGTGTGTGTGTGTAATGGTAAAGTCTGAGCATTGAGTCGCAGTGAGGTGTGTGGGTGTATGTGCTGCTTATAGACTGTGCATTGAGTCACATTCAGGTGTGTTTTGTCGTTCTGTGTGCTGGTATAGACTGCATTAAGTCACAGTCAGCCGTGTGTGTGTGTGTGTGTGTGTGTGTGTGTGCATGCAGGTATATACTGTGCATTGAGTCACAGTGATGTGTGTGTGTGTGCATGTGTGTGTGCTGGTATACTCTGCATTGAGTCACAGTGAGCCATGTGTGTGTGCTGGCATAAGCTGTGCATTGAGTCATAGTGAGCCGTGTGGGGGTGCGCAGGTATAGCCTGTTCATTGATTCACAGTTAGTTGCATGTATGTGTGTGTATGTGCTGCTTGTGGACTGTGCATTGAGGCATAGTTAGCTGTGTTTGTTTGTGTCTGCTGGTATAGGCTGAGCACTGAGTCACAGTGAGGTGTGTGTGTGTGTGTCTGTGTGTGTGTGCTGGTATAGACTGTGCATTGAGTCAGATTAAGCCATGTGTGTGTGTGTGTGTGTGTGTGTGTTTGTGTGCTGGTATAGGCTGAGCATTGAGTCACAGTGAGGCCTGTGTGTGTGCCGGTATAGGCTATGCATTGAGTCACAGAGGTGTGAATATGTGTGTGTGTGTGTGCAGGTATTGACCTGGCATTGAGCCACAGTGAGACGTGTGCGTGTGTTTGTGTTTGTGTGTGTGTATCTGCTGGTATGGAAAGAGCATTCAATCATAGTGAGCCGTGTCTGTGTGTGTGTGTGTGTGTGTGTGTGTGTGCTGGTATAGACCCTGCATTGAGTCACAGTGAGCTGTGTGTGTGTGTGCTGGTACACTCTGAGCATTGAGTCACAGTGAGGTGCGTGTGTGTTTGTGCTGCTTATAGACTGTGCATTGAGTCATAGTTAGTTGTGTTTGTTTGTGTCTGCTGGTATAGGCTGAGCACTGAGTCACAGTGAGGTGTGTGTGTGTGTGTCTGTGTGTGTGTGCTGGTATAGACTGTGCATTGAATCAGAGTAAGCCATGTGTGTGTGTGTGTGTGTGTGTGTTCTGGTATAGACTGTGCATTGAGTCTCAGTGAGCTGTTCGTCTGTGTGTATCTGTGTTGGTATAGGCTGTACACTGAGTCACATTGAGACGTGTTTGTGTGTGTGTGTGTGTGCGCGCAATGATACAGGCTGCACACTGAGTCAGAATGAGCCGTGTGTTTGTGTGCTTCTATAGGCTGCACATTGAGTCACAGTGAGCTGTATGTGTGAGTGTGTGTGCTGATATATGCTGAGCATTGGGTCACAGTGAGGTATCGATGTGTGTGTGTACTGGAACAGGCTATGCATTGAGTCACAGTGAAGTGTGTGTGTGAGTGTGTGTATGTGCAAGTATAGGCTTGGAATTGAGTCACAGTGAGCCGTGTGTTTGTGTGCTGGTTTAGGATGTGCATTGACTCACAGTGAGGGGTGTGTGTGTGTGTGTGTGTGTGTGTGTGTGACGCTACAGAAAGCGCTTTGAGTCACAGCAAGGTATGTGTGTTTGTTGGTATAGGCTGAGCATAGAGTCATAGTGAGGTGTGTGTGTGTGTGTGCTGGTATAGACTCTGCATTGAGTCACAGTCCACCGTGTGTGTGTGAGTGTGTGTCTGTGTGTGCTGCTATAGGCTGACCATTGAGTCACAGTGAGGTGTGTGTGCGTGTGTGTGTGTGTCCTGGTATAGGCTGCCCTTTGAGTCACAGGTATGTGTGGGTGCGTGTGTGCTGGTACATGCTGCGCATTGAGTCACAGGTGTGTGTGTGTGTGTGTGTGTGTGCTGGTGCAGGCTGCACATTGAGTCACAGTGAGGTGTGTGTATGTGCTGGTATGATGGATGGTGCATTGATTTACACAGAGCCATGTATGTGTGTGTGTATGTGCTGGTATAGACTGCATTGAGTCACAGTCGTGTGTGTGTGAGTGTGTGTGTCTGTGTGCTGTTATAGGCTTTGCACTGAATCACAGTGAGCTGTCTGTGTGTGTTTGTATGTGTGTGTGTGCATGTATGGGTGGTGCATTTGGTCACAGTGAGCCATGTGTGTGTGTGCATGTGTGTGCACAGATGCTACTTTAGGCTGTGCAGTGAGGCACAGTGAGCCGTGTGTGTGTGTGTTTGTGCTGGTATAGACTGTGCACTGAGTCACATTGAGCCATGTGAGTGTGTGTCTTTGTCCTGGTATAGGCTGCGCATTGAGTCACTGTAGCTGTGTGTGTGTCTGTACTGGTATAGGTTATGTATGAGTCACAGTGAGCTGTGTGTGTTTGTGTGTGCTGGTATAAGCTGAGCATTGAGTCACAGTGAGGTGTGTGGGTGTATGTGCATGCTGGCATAGGCTGTGCATTGAGTCACAGGTGTGTTTGTGTGTGTGTGCAGGTATATGCTGAGCATTGAGTCACTTGTATGTGTGCATGTGTGTGTGCAGGTATAGGCTGGGCATTGAGCCACAGTGAGACGTGTGTGTGTGTGTGTTTGTGCTGGTATGGAAAGTGCATTGAGTCACACTGAGTCATATGTGCGTTTGTTTGTGTGTGTGTGTGCTGCTATAGGCTGTGCATTGAGTTATATTGAGGTGTGTGTATGTGCTGGTATAGGTTGTGCGTTGAGTCACAGCCATGTGAGTGTGTGTGTGTGTGTGCTGATATAGGCTGAGCATTGAGTCACAGTAAGCCGTGTGTGTGTGGGCTGGTATAGTCTGAGAATTGAGTCACAGTGTGGTGCATGTGTGTATGTGCTGCTTATAGACTGTGCATTGAGTCATAGTGAGGTGTGTGTGTGTGTGGGTGCAAGTGGTGGTATAGGATTTGCATTGTGTCACAGTGAGCTGTGTGTGTGTGAATGTGTGTATGTCTCTGCGTGTGCAGGTATAGGCTGTGTATTGACTCACAGTGAGCCATGTGTGTTTCTGTGTGTTTATGTGTGTGCTAGCATAGACTGTGCAGTGAGCCACAGGGAGCTGTGTGTGTGTGTGTGCTGGTACAGACTGTGCATTGAGTCACATTCAGGTGTGTGTGTGTGTGTGTGTGTTACTATAGACTGTGCATTGATTCACAGTCAGCCATGTGTGTGTGTGTGTGCACTGGTATAGGTTTTGCATTGAGTCATAGTGAGTCTTGCGTGTGTTTGGGTGTGTGTGTATGTGTGTGTTGGTATGGGCTGTGCATTGAGCCACAGTGAGAGGTGTATGTGTGTCTGTGTTAGTGTGTGTGGTGGTATGGGCTTTGCATTGAGCCACAGTGAGGTGTGTGTGAGTGTGTTAGTCTCTGTGCTTTTATGGGCTTGCATTGAGTCACACTTAGCTGTGTTTGTCTGTGTGTTTGCTGGTATAGGCTGTGCATTGAGTCACAGTAAGCCGAGTATGTGTCTGTTTGTGCTGGTATTGGTTGTGCATTGAGTCACAGTGAGTTGTGTGTATGTTTGTGTGTGTGCTGGTATGGGCTGTGCATTGAGTCACAGTGAGCCGTGTGAGTGTGTTTGTGCTGTTATAAACTGTGTATTGAGTCACAGTGAGCCATGGGTGTGTGTGTATGTGTGCTTGTATAGGCTGAGTATTGACTCACAGTGAGTTGTGTGTGTGTGAAGGTGCTGATATAGTCTGTGCAATGAGTCACAGTGAGTTGAGTGTGTGTGTGCTGTATAGGCTGAGCATTGAGTCAAAAGAGATGTGTGTGTGTGCTGACATAGGCTCTGCCTTGAGTCACTGTGAGGTGTGTGTGTGTGTGTTGGTATAGGCTGTGCGTTGAGTCACAGTGAGCCATGCTTGTGTGTGTGTGTTCTGTTATAGGCTGTGCATTGAGTCACAGTGAGCCATGAGTGTGTTTGTGTGTGTGTGTGTGCTGGTACAGGCTGTGAATTGAGTCCCGGATAGCCGTGTGTGTGTGTGTGTGCATGTCTGTGTTTTGGTATAGGCTGTGCAATGAGTCACATTGATCCCTGTTTGTGTGTGTGTGTCTGTGTGCAGGTACAGGCTGTGCATTCATTACAGTGAGCTGTGTATGTGAGTGTGTGTGTGTGTGTGTGTTGGTATAGTTTGTGCATGGAATTATAGTGAACCTTGTGTATATGTGTATGCCTGTGTGTTTGCATGTGCTGATATGGGCTGTGCATTGATTATCATTGAGCTATGTGCGTGTCTGTGCTGTAATAGGCTGTTCATTGAGTCACAGTGTGCCATGTGTGTTTGTGTGTGTGCTGTTATAGGCAGTGCATTGAGTCCCAGTTAGCAATGCGTTTCTCTGTGTGTGTGTGTGTGTGTGTGTGTGGTGGTACAGGCCGTGCATTGTGTCACAGTGAGCAATATGTGTGTGTGTCTCTATGTGCTTATATAGGCTGTGCATTTAATCACAGTGAAGTATTAATGTGTGTGTGTGTGTATGTTCTCGTATAGGCTGTGCATTGAGTCACAGTGAGCCATGTGTCTGTGTGTGTGTGTTTGCCGGTACATGCTGTGCATTGAATCACAGTGAGTCTTGTGTGTGTCCATGTATATGTGTGTGTGTGTGCTGATATAGGCCGGGCATGACTCAGAGTGAGGTGTGTGTGTGTGTGTCCTGTTATAAGCTGCACATGATTTCAGAGAGAGCTGTGTTTGTGTGTGTGTGTGTGTGCTGTTTTAGGCTGTGAATTGATTCACGGTTAACTGTGTGTGTGTGTGTGTGTGGTGTGTGCTGGTATGGGCTTTGTATTGAGTCACATTGAGAGGTGTGTGTGTGTGTGTGTGTGTATGTGCTGGTATGGGTTGTACATTGAGTCACATTGAGCCATGTTTGTGTGTGTGTGTGCTGGTATAAGCTGTGCATTGTATTACAGTTAGCCATGTGTCTGTGTCTGTGTGTGTGTGTGCTGGTATAGGCTGTGCATCGAATCACAGTGAGCCATGTGTGTGTGTTTGCGTGCTGGTATGGGCCGAGCATTGACTCACAGTGAGGTATGTGTGTGTGAGTGTGCTGGTATAGACTGTGCATAGAGTAACAGTGAGCTGTGTGTGTGTGTATGTGTGCTGGTATAGGCTGAGCTTTAAGTTACAGTGAGCTGTGGGTGTGTGGGTGTGTGTGCTGGTATAGGGTGAGCATTGGCTCACAGTGAGGTGTGTGTGTGTGAGTGTGCTTGCTGTATAGGCTGAGCATTGAGTCACAGGGAGGTGTGTGTGTGCACTGATATACGCTGTGCATTGAGTCACAATGAGGTGTTTGTGTGTGTCTGTGTGTTGGTATAGACTGTTCATTGAGTCACAGTGAGCCATGTGTCTGACTGTGTGTGTGCTGGTATAGGCTGTGCATTGAGTCACAGTGTGCCATGTGTGTGTGAGTGTGCAGGTGTAAGATGTTCCTTGAGTCAGAGTGGGACATGTATCTGTGTTTGTGTGCTGGTACAGGCTGTTCCTTGAGTAACAATGAGCCATTTGTGTGCATGTGTGTGTGCTTGTATAGGCTGTGTATTCAGTCACACTGAGCCGTGTGTATGTGTGTGTGCTACTATAGGCTGTGCATTCAATAACAGTGAGCCGTGTGTGTGTGTGTGTGTGTTGGTATAGGCTGTGCATTGATTCACAGACAGTCGTGTGTGTTTGTGCGTTTGCTGTTAGAGGCTGTGCATTAAGTCACAGTGAGCCATGTGTGTGTTTTTGTGTGTGTTTGTAAGGGCTGTGCATTGAGTGACAGTGAGGTCTGTTTCTGTGTGTGTGCTGGTATGGGCTGGGCATTGAGTCACAGTGAGAGGTGTGTGTGTTTGTGTTTCTCCTGGTAATGGCTGTGCATTGAATCACACTGAGCTATGCGTGTGTGTGTGCTGGTATAAGCTGGGTATTGAATCACAGTGAGCCATGTGTGTGTGAATGTGTGGTATAGGCTGTGCATGGAGTCTCAGTGAGCCATGTTGTGTGTGATTGTTGTGGAATAGGTTGTGCGTTGACTCAGAGTGAGCCGTGTGTGTGTGTGTGTGTGTGTGTGTGTGTGCTGTTATAGCCTGTGTTTTGTGTCACAGTGAGCTTTGTGTGTGTGTGTGTTCTGGTATAGGCTGGGCCTTGAGTCACAATAAGCCATGCATCTCTTGGTGTGGCTGTGTGTGTGCTAGTATGGTTTGTGCATTGAGTCACTGTGAGTCGTGTGTGTGTGTGTGTGTGTGTTTACTGGTATAGGCTGTTCATTGAGTCCCAGTAAGCCGTGTGTTGTTTGTGTGTGTGGGTGTGTGTCTGTATCACGGTATAGCTGTGCATTGAGTCACATTGCTCTGTATGTGTTTGTGAGTGTGTGCAGTATAGGCTGAGCCTTCAGTTAGAGTGAACTGGGCTTCAGTGTGTGTGTGTGTGTGATCATATAGGATGTGCACTGAGTCACAATGAGCTGTGCTTTTGAGTGTGTTTCTGTATGTGTGTTGATACAGGCTGTGCATTGACTCACAGTGACCAGTGGATATGTGTGTGTGTGTGTTCTGGTATAGGCCATGCCTTGAGTCACAATGAGCCATGCATCTGTGGAGTGTGTGTGTGTGTGTGCTGGTAAGGTTTGTGCATTTTGTCACTGTGAGTCGTGTGTGTGTGTCTGTGTGTTGGTATAGGCTGTGTGCGACGGTCCAGCCACCGCAGGGGGTCTTCCAGGTCCCGACGGAGTGGGGTAAGGGACTGAATAGCACCGTGAGTATGGGGTCAGAAGGACCTAGACAACTGATGGTTGCAAGGCACTTTATTTAGAATTTACTGAATCTTATATAGACAGAAGAGGAACTCATTATTAGACAATGAACCCATAGAATTGCTTATCATCTCAGTTCAGTCACCACCATGGACGTCAACAAGTTTACAACAACTATCCTTGAACGTAATCTTCCCTTAACCAGGCACACACACAGCCCCCAGCCATAAGGAACAACCAGGGCTCTCAGGTCCCTGAGGTCTCCTGGCTTGAGATAGCTTTGCTAATCTCTTTTACATCCCTCAGGCCTGGGAAAAAGAGTGCATTCCAAGTCAAGGGTAAGGGCTTTGCTTTTTGTGAGAGACATACTGTCTCCACCAGGAGTTACCTCCGGCTAAGACTATATGCTTCCCACAGCTGTGCATTGAGTCAAATTGATCCGTGAGTTTGTGTGTGTGTGTGTGTGCTGGTATAGGCTGTGCATTGTGTCACAATGAGCCGTGTGTGTGTATGTCCAGTTATATGCTGTGCCTTGACTCACACTTAGCCGTGCGTGTGTGTCTCTGTTTGTGTGTGTGTGTGCTGGTATTGGCTGTGCATTGAGTCACAGTCAGCCATGCGTGTGTGTCTGTGTATGTCTGTGTGTGTGCATATAGGCTGTGCATTGAGTCACATGGATATGTGTGTGTGTGTGTGAGTGTGTGTGTGCTGGAACAGGCTGTGCATTCATCACAGTTAGCTGTGAATGTGTGTGTGTGTGTTGATATAGGTTGTGTATGGAGTTACAGTGAGCCATGTGTATATGTGTGTGTGTGGTTTTTTGTGTGTGTTAATATAGGCTGTGCATTGAGTCACAGTGAGCAATGTGTTTGTGTCTGTGTGTGTGTGGTGGTATAGGCTGTTCATTGAGTCACAGGGAGCAGTGTGGGCGTGTGTGTCTGTGTGCTGCTATAGGCTGTGCATTCGATCACAGTGAACCATTTATGTGTGTGTGTGTGTGCTGGTATACTCTGTGGATTTAGTCACAGTGAGCCATGTGTCTGTGTGTGTGTGCCAGTACATGCTGTGCATTGAATCACAGAGAGCCATGTGTGTATGTGTGTGTGCTCATATAGGCAGGGCTTGAGTCACACTGAGGTGTGTGTGTGTCTGTGTGTGTCCTAGTATTGTCTGTGTATGTATTCACAGAGAGCTGTGTGTGTGTGTGTGTGTGTGTGTGTGTGTGTGATGTTACAGGCTGTGTATTGAGTCACGGTTAGCTGTGTGTGTGTGGATGGTGAGTGCTGGTATGGCCTGTGCATTGAGTCACATTGAGAGGTGTGTGTGTGTGTGCACATGTGCTGATTTAGGTTGAGTCACAGTGAGCCATGTGTGTGTGTGTGCTGGTATGGATTGTGAACTGAGTCACAGCCGTGTGTGTGTGTGTGTGTGTGTACTGGTATACACTGTGCATTAAGTCACAGTGAGCTGTGTGTGTGTGTATGCTGGTATAGGCCGTGCACTGAGTCACAGTGAGCGCTGTGTGTGTGTGTGTGTGTATGTGCTGGTATAGTCTGAGCATTGAGTCACAGCCGTGTGTGTGTGTGTATGTGTTTATTGGAATACGCTGTGCATTAAGTCACAGTGAGCTCTGTGTGTGTGTGTGTGTGTGTGCCAGTATAATCTGAGCATTGAGTCACAGTGAGGGGTGTGTGTGTATGTGTGTGTGTGTGTGTGCTAGTATAGGCTCTGCATTGAGTCACCGTGAATGGTTTGTGTGTGTTTGTGTGTGCTGGTATAGGCTGTACATTGAGTCACAGTGAGCCATGCATGTGTTTGGGTGTGTGTGTATGTGTGTGCTGGTATAGGCTGAGCATTAAGTCACACAGAGGTGTGTGTGTGTGTGTGTTCTGGTATAGGCTGTGCATTGAGTCACAGTGAGGTGTGTGTGTGTGTGTGTGCTGGTATAGACTGCATTGAGTCACAGTGAGCCGTATATGTGTGTGCTGGTATAGTCTGAGCATTGAGTCACAATGAGGTTCGTGTGTGTGTGTGTATGTGCTGGTATAGACTGTGCATTGAATCACATTGAGCAGTGTGTGTGTTTGTGTGTGTGTGTGTGTGTAGGTAAGGATGGTGCTTTGAGTCACAGTGAGCTCTGTGTGTGTGTGTGTGTGTGTGTGTGTGTAGGTATAGGCTTTGCATTGAATCACAATAAGCTGTGAGTGTGTGTGTGTGCACTGGTATAGAGAGTGCACTGAGTCCAGTGAGCCATGTGTGTGTGTGTGTGTGTGTGTGTGTGCTGTAATAGACTGTGCATTGAGTCACAGTGAGCTGTTCGTGTGTGTGTGTGTGTGTTTGCTGTTAGAGACCGTGCATTGAGTCACAGTGAGCCATGTGTGTGTGTGCATGCGTGTGTGCTGGTATAGGTTGTGCATTCAGTCACAGTGAGCCTTGTGTATGTGAGGGCAGTGCTGACATAGGCTGTGGATTGACTCACAGTGCGCCATGTGTGTGTTTTCTGGTAGAGTCTGAACACTTAGTCACAATGAGGTGTATGTGTGTGTGTATGAGCTTGTATGGATGGTGTTTTCAGTCACAGTGAGCCATGTGTGTGTTTGTGTGTATGTGCTGGTATAGGCTGTGCATTGAGTCACAGTGAGGGGTGTGTGTGTCTGTGTGTGCTGGTATAGGCTGAGCATTGAGTCACACTGAGATGTGTGTGTGTGCACATGCTGGTACCAGCTTTGCATTGAGTCCCAGAAAGCTGTGTGTGTGTGTGTGTCTGTGTGTGTGCTGGTATAGACTGTTCATTGAGTCACAATAAGCTGTGTGTGTGTGTGTGTGTTCTGGTATAGGCTGTGCATTGAGTCTCAGTGAGGTGTTCGTGTGTGTGTGTGTGTATTGGTATAGGCTGTGAACTGGGTCACATTGAGCCGTGTGTGTGTGTGTGTATGTCTGTGCGTGGTGATATAGGCTGAGCATTGAGTCACAGTGAAAGTGTGTTTGTGAGTGTGTGTGTGTGTGTGCAGGTATAGGCTGGACAATGAGTCACAGTGAGCCGTGTGTGTGTGTGTGCTGGTATAGGCTGAGCATTGACTCAGAGTGCGCCCTGTTTGTGTGTGTGTGTGCTGGTATAGGCTGTGCACTGAGTTACATTGAGGGGGGTGTGTGTGTGTGTGTGCTGTATAGGCTTTTCATTGAGTCACAGCGAGCCGTGTGTGTGTCTGTGTGTGCTGGAAGAGGCTGGGCTTTGAGTCACAGTGAGCTTTTTTTATGTCTCTGGGTGTGTGCTGTTATAGGCTGTGCGCTGAGTCATAGTGAGCCGTTTGTGTCTGTGTGTGTGTATGTGGTTGTATAGACAGTGCATTGAGTGACAAATGAGCCTTGTGTGTATGCTGGCATAGGCTGTGCATGTGGTACATTGAGCCGTGTGTGTGTGTGTGTGTGTGTGTGTGTGTGTGCTGGTATAGGCTGTGCATTGAGTCTCATTGAGACGTTTGTGTGTGTTTGTGCTGTTATAGGCTGTGCATTGTGTCACAGTGAGCCGTATGTGTGTTTGTGTGTGTGTGCGTGCTGGTATGGGCTGTGCATTGAGTCACCTCAGGTTGTTTGTGTGTGTGTTGTTATAGGCTGTGCCTTCAGTCACAGTAAGCCATGTGTCTGTGTGTTTGTGTGTGTGTATGGTGCTTTGGGCTGGACACTGAGTCACAGTGAGGTGTGTGTGTTTGGGTGTGCTGGTATAGGCTATGCGTTGAGTCACAGTGAGCCATGACTCTGTGTTTTTATGTGTCTGTGTGCTGTTATTGGCTGTGCATTGAACCAAAGTGAGGTGAATGTGTGTATGTGTGTGTGCTGTGATGGGCTGTGCATTCAGTCAAAAGGAGAGGGGTGTGTGTGTGTGTGTGTGTGTGCTTTTATATGCTGTGAGTTGAGTCACAGTTAACTGTGTGTGTGTGTGTGGTGCGTGCTGGTATGGGCTGTGTATTGAGTCACACTGAGGTGTGTGTGTGTGTGCCGGTATAGGCTATACAGAGAGTCACATTGAGCAGTGTGTGTGTGTTTTGGTGTGCTGTTATAGGCTGTGCATGGAATCACGGTGAGCCATGTGTGTTCATGTGTGTGTGTGCTGGTATGGGATGAGCATTGACTCCCAGTGAGGTGAGTGTGCTTGTGTGTCTGCTGGTATAGGTTGTGCTTTGAGTCACAGTGAGCCGTGTATGTGTCTCTGTGTGGTGGTATTTCTTGTGCACTGAGTCACAGTGAGGTGTGTGTATGTTTGTATGAGTCCTGGTATAGGCTGAGCATTGAGTCACAGTGAGGTGTGTGTCTGCGTGTGTGTGTGTGTATGTGTTGTGGTATAGGCTCTGCAATGAGTCTCCATGAGCTGTGAGTGTGTGTTTGAGTGTGTGTGTGTGCTGGTATAGGCTGAGCATTGAGTCACAGTGAGGCATGTCTGTGTGCCGGTATAGGCTGTGCATTGAGTTACAGATGTGTGTGTGTGTGTGTTCAGGTATTGACTGGGCATTGAGCCACATTGAGATGTGTGCATGTGTGTGTGTGTGTGAGTGTGTGCTGGTATAGACTGTGCATTGAGTCACAGGTGTTTCTGTGTGTGTGTGTGTGTGCTGGAATAGACTGTACATTGAGTCTCAGTCAGTCATGTGTGTGTATGTGTGTGTGTGTGCACTGGTATAGGCTGACTTTGAGTCAGAATGAGGTGAATGTGTGTGTGCATCTGCTGGTATATGCTTTGCATTGAGTCACAATGAGCTATGGGTGTGTGTGTGTGTGTGTGTGTGCTGGTATAGATTTTACCCTGAGTCACAGGGAGCCGTGTGTGTGCTGGTATAGACTGTGCATTAAGTCTCAGTGAGCTTTTCTTGAGTGTCTGTGGGTGTGTGTGTGTGTGTGCTGGTATAGGCTGTGCACTGTCTCACAGTCACTCGTGTGTGTGTGTGTGTGTGCAGGTATTGAGGATGCATTGAGTCACAGTCACCCGTGTGTGTGTTTGTGCATGCTGGTATAGGCTGTGCATTCGGTCACAGTTAGGAGTGTTTGTGTATGTGTGTCCTGGTATAGGCTGAGCATTGAGCCACAGTGAGGTGCGTGTGTTTGTGTGTGTGTGTGCCGTTAGAATCTGTGCATTGAGTCACAGTGATTCATGTGTGTGTGTGTGCATGCGTGTGTGCTGGTAGAGGCTGTGCATTGAGTCACAGTAACCCGTGTGTGTTTGTGCTGGTATAGACTGTGCATTGAGTCACAGCCATGTGTGTGACTGTGTGTGTGCTGGTATAGACCCTGAATTGAGTCACAGTCAGGTGTGTTTGTGTGTGTCTGTGTGCTGGTATAGACTGTGCATGGAGTCACAGTGAGGTGTGTGTGTGTGAGTGCTGGTATAGGCTGTGGACTGAGTTACATTGACCTGTGTGTGTGTGTGTGTGCAGGTACGGGTGGTGCATTGAGTCACAGTCAGCGATGTGTGTGTGTGTGTGTGTGTGTGTGTCCTGGTATAGACCCTGCATTGAGTCACAGTGAACCGTGTGTGTGTGTGCTGGTATATTCTGAGCATTGAGTCACAGTCAGGTGCATGTGTGTATGTGTTGCTTATAGACTGTGCATTGAGTCACAGTCAGGTGTGTTTTGTGTTTCTGTGTGCTGGTATAGACTGCATTGAATCACAGTCAGCCGTGTGTGTGTGTGTACACAGGTATAGACTGTGCATTAAGTCACAATGGGGTGTGTGTGTGTGTGTGCTTGTATAGAATGTTCATGGAGTCAGTGTTTAGCCATGTTTGTGTGTGTGTGTGTGTTTGTGTGTCCTGGTGTAGAATCTGCATTGAGTGACAGTGAGCCATGTGTGTGTGCTTGCATAGGCTGCACATGGTGTCGCAGTAAGCTGTTCTTGTGTGTGTGTGTGTGTGTGTGTGTGCTGGTATAGACTGTGCACTGAGTCACAGTCACCCGTGTGTGTGTGTACAGGCTGTGCATTGAGTCACACTGAGGTGTGTGTGCGGGTGTGCTGGTATAGATAGTGCATTGAGTCACAGTGCCATGTGTGTGTGTGTGTCTGCACGCTGGTATAGGCTGTGTATTGAGTCACAGTGAGGAGTGTGCGTGTCTGTGTGTGCTGCTATAGGCTGACCGTTAAGTCACAGTGATGGGGGAGTGTGTGTGTGCTGGTACAGGCTGGGCATTGAGTCACAGGTGTGTGTGTGTGTGTGCTGGTGCAGGCTGTGCATTGATGCACAGTAAGGTGTGTGTGTGTGTGTGTCAGTGTAGACTCTTCATTGAGTCACAGTGAGCCGTGTGTGTGATGGCATAGGCTGTGCATTGAGTCACAGTGAGCCGTGTGTCTGTGTGCTGGTATAGTCTGAGCATTGAGTCACACTGAGGTGTGTGTGTGTGTGTGTATGTGCTGGTATGGATGGTGTATTAAGTTACTCTGAGCCGTGTGTGTGTGTGTATGTGCTGCTATAGACCGTGCATTGTGTCACAGCTGTGTGTGTGTGAGTGTGTGTGTCTGTGTGCTGTTATAGGCTTTGCCCTGAATCACAGTGAGACGTCTTTGTGTGTTTTTATGTGTGTGTGTGCAGTTATGGACGGTGCATTGAGTCACAGTTTGCCGTGTGTGTGTATGTGTGTGCTGGTACAGGCTATGCATTGAGTCACACTGAGGTGTGTGTATGTGCATGTGTGCTGGTATAGATAGTGCATTGAGTCACCGTGCCGTGTGTGTGTGTGTCTGTAAGCTGGTATAGGCTGTGTATTGAGTCAGAGTGAGGGGTGTGTTTGTCTGTGTGTGCTACTATAGGCTGACCATTGAATCACAGTGATGTGTGTGTGTGTGTGTGCTGGTATAGGCTGCTCATTTTGTCACAGTGACGTGTGTGTGTGTTTGTATGTGCTGGTATGGACTTTACATTGAGTTGCACTGAGGCGTGTATAGACTGTGTGTTGAGTCACAGTCAGGTGTGTGTGTGTGTGTGTGTGTGCTGGTATAGACTGTGCAATGAGTCACAGTTGTGTGTGTGTGAGTGTGTGTGTCTGTGTGCTGTTATAGGCTTTGCACTGAGTCACAGTGAGCCTTCTGTGTGTGTTTGTATGTGTGTGCAGATATGGATGGTTCATTGAATCACAATGAGCAGTGTGTGTGTCTGTGTGCTGGTATAGGTGATTCATTGTGTCACAGTGAGCCATGTGTGAGTGCATGTTTGTGTTTGTGTGTGTTCTGGTATAGGCTGTGTATCAAGTCACAGTGAGCCCTGTATCTGTGCGTGTGTGTGTGTGTGCTGGTATAGGCTGTGCATTGAGTTATATTAGGGTGTGTGTATGTGCTGGTTTAGGGTGTGCATTGAGTCACAGCTTTGTGTGTGTCTGTGTGTGTGTATGGATGTGTGTGTACTGTTACAGGCTTTGCATTGAGTCACACTGAGGTGTGTGTGCGAGTGTGCTTGTATAGATAGTGCATTGAGTCAGAGTGCCGTGTGTGTGTCTGCACGCTGGTATAGGCTGTGCATTGAGTCAGAGTGAGGGGTGTGTGTGTCTGTGTGTGCTGCTATATGCTGACCATTGAGTCACAGTGAGGTGTGTGTGCGTGTGTGCTGCTATAGGCTGCGCATTGAGTCATAGGTGTGTGTGTGTGTGTGTGCGGTTGCAGTGTGCACATTGAAACACAGTGAGGTGAGTGTGTGTGTTGGTATAGACTCTTCATTGAGTCACAGTGAGCCATATGTGTTAGAAGGCATAGGCTGTGCATTGAGTCACAGTGAGCCGTGTGTCTGTGTGCTGGTATAGTCTGAGCATTGAGTCACACTGAGGTGTGTGTGTGTGTGTATGTACTGGTATGGATGGTGCATTGAGTTACACTGAACCGTGTGAGTGTGTATATGTGCTGGCGTAGACTGTGTATTGAGTTATAGTCTGTGTGTGTGTGCTGGTATAGACTGTGCAGTGAGTCACAGTAGGTGTGTGTGTCTGTGCTCCTATAGGCTGATCATTGAGTCACAGTGAGGTGTGTGTCTGCGTATTTGTGTGTGTGTATGTGTTGTGGTATAGGCTCTGCAATGAGTCACCGTGAGCTGTGAGTGTGTGTTTCTGTGTGTGTGTGTGCTGGTATAGGCTGAGCATTGAGTCACAGTGAGGCCTGGGTGTGTGCCAGTATAGGCTATGCATTGAGTCACAGAGGTGTGAATATGTGTGTGTGTGTGTGTGTGCAGGTATTGACCGGGCATTGAACCACAGTGAGACGTGTGCATGTGTTTGTGTTTGTGTGTGTGTATCTGCTGGTATGGAAAGAGCATTGAATCACACTGAGCCGTGTCTGTGTGTGTGTGTGTGTGTGTGCTGGTATAGACCCTGCATTGAGTCACAGTGAGCTGTGTGTGTGTGTGCTGGTATAGTCTGAGCATTGAGTCACAGTGAGGTGCGTGTGTGTATGTGCTGCTTACAGACTGTGCACTGAGTCACAGTCAGCTGTGTTTTGTGATTTTGTGTGCTGGTATAGACTGCACTGAGTCACAATCAGCCGTGTGTGTGTGTGTGTGTGTGTGCAGCAAGGTATAGACTGTGCATTGAGTCACAGTGTGGTGTGTGTGTGTGTGTGTGTGCATGTGTGTGTGCTGGTAGAGACTCTGCATTGAGTCTCATTGAGCCATGTGTGTGTGCTGGCATAAGCTGCTCATTGACTCATAGTGAGCCGTTTGGGAGTGCTCAGGTATAGCCTAAGCATTGAGTCACAGTGAGTTGCATGTGTGTGTGTGTGTGTGCGACTTATAGACTGTGCATGGAATCACAGTCAGGTGTGTTTGTGTGCATGTGTGCTGGTATAGGCTGTGCACTGAGCCACAGTGAGCTGTGTTTGTTTGTGTGGGCTGGTATATGCTGTGCATTGAGTCACAATGAGCCATGCATGTGTGTGTGTGTGTGTGTGTGTGTGTGTTGGTATAGGCTGAGCATTGAGTCACAGGTTTGTGTGTGTGTGTGCACATATAAACTTTGTATTGAGCCACAATGACCCGAGTGTGAGTATGTGTATATGTGCTGGTATGGATAATGCATTGAGTCACACTGAGCTGGACCTGTGTGTGTGTTTATGTGCTGGTATAGACTCTGCATTGTGTCAGAGTCAGGTGTGTGTGCATGCGTGTGTGTGTGTGCTTGTATAGTTTGTGCATTTATTCACAGTAACATATGCATGCATGTGTGTGTGTGTGTGTGTGCTGGTATAGACTGAGCATTGAGACAAAGTGAGCTATGTGTGTGTGCTGGTATAGGCAGTGCATTGAGTCACAGTGAGGTTTGTGTGTGAGTGTGTGTTCAGGTATCGGATGTGAAAAGAGTCACAGTGTGTCATGTATTTGTGTGTGTTTGTGCTGCTATTGGCTGTGCATTCAGTGATAGGGGTGTGTGTGTGAGTATGTGCTGGGATAGGCTGCACATTGAATCACAGTGAGGTGTGTGTGTGTGTGAGTGTGTGCTTGTATAGAATGTTCATGGAGTCACAGTTAGCCATGTGTGTGTATGTGTGTGTGTTTGTGTGTCCTGGTATAGAATCTGTAGTGAGTGACAGTGAGCCATGTGTGTGTGCTGGCATAGGCTGTGCATTGAGTTGCAGTGAGCTGTTCTTGTGTGTGTGTGTGTGTGTGCTGGTATAAGCTCTGCACTGAGTCACAGTCACCCGTGTGTGTGTGTACATGCCATGTATTGAGTCACACTGATGTGTGGGTGTGTGCAGGTGTGCTGGTATAGATAGTGCATTGAGTCACAGTGCCGTGTGTGTGTGTATCTGCACGCTGGTATAGGGTGTGTATTGAGTCACAGTGAGGGGAGTGTGTGTGTGTGCTGGTATACGTTGTGCATTGAGTCACAGGTATATGTGTGTGTGTGTGTGCTGGTGCAGACTGTGCATTGAGTCACAGTGAGGTGTGTGTGTGTGTGTGTATGTGCTGGTATAGACTCTGTATTGAGTCACAGTCAGTTGTGTGTGTGTGTGTGCTGGTATAGGCTTTGCACTGAATCAGAGTGAGCCATCTGTGTGTGTTTGTATGTGTGTGCAAGTAAGGATGGTGCATTGAATCACAGTGAACAGTGTGTGTGTGTGTGTGTGTGCACGGGTGCTAATTTAGGCTATGCTTTGAGTCACAGTGAGCCATGTCTGTGTGTTTCTGCTGGTATAGACTGTGCCCGGAGTCACATTGAGCCATGTATGTGTGCGTTTGTTTGTCTTGGTGTAGGCTGTGCATTGAGTCACAGTAGCTGTTTGTGTGTCTGTGCTGGTATAGGCTATGCATTGAGTCACAGTGAGCTGTGTGTGTTTGTGTGTGCTGGTATAGGCTGAGCATTGAGTCACAGTGAGGTGTGTGTCTGTGTATGTGTGTGTGTGTATGTGTTGTGGTATAGGCTCTGCAATGAGTCTCCATGAGCTGTGAGTGTGTGTTTGAGTGTGTGTGTGTGCTGGTATAGGCTGAGCATTGAGTCACAGTGAGGCATGTCTGTGTGCCGGTATAGGCTGTGCATTGAGTTACAGATGTGTGTGTGTGTGTGTGCAGGTATTGACTGGGCATTGAGCCACATTGAGATGTGTGCATGTGTGTGTGTGTGTGAGTGTGTGCTGGTATAGACTGTGCATTGAGTCACAGGTGTTTGTGTGTGTGTGTGTGTGCTGGAATAGACTGTACATTGAGTCTCAGTCAGTCATGTGTGTGTATGTGTGTGTGTGTGCACTGGTATAGGCTGACTTTGAGTCAGAATGAGGTGAATGTGTGTGTGCATCTGCTGGTATATGCTTTGCATTGAGTCACAATGAGCTATGTGTGTGTGTGTGTGTGTGTGTGTGTGTGTGCTGGCATAGATTTTACCCTGAGTCACAGGGAGCCGTGTGTGTGCTGGTATAGACTGTGCATTAAGTCTCAGTGAGCTTTTCTTGAGTGTCTGTGGGTGTGTGTGTGTGTGTGCTGGTATAGGCTGTGCACTTACTCACAGTCCCTCGTGTGTGTGTGTGTGTGTGCAGGTATGGAGGATGCATTGAGTCACAGTCACCCGTGTGTGTGTTTGTGCACGCTGGTATAGGCTGTGCATTCGGTCACAGTTAGGAGTGTTTGTGTATGTGTGTGCTGGTATAGGCTGAGCATTGAGCCACAGTGAGGTGCGTGTGTTTGTGTGTGTGTGTGTGCCGTTAGAATCTGTGCATTGAGTCACAGTGATTCATGTGTGTGTGTGTGCATGTGTGTGTGCTGGTATAGGCTGTGCATTGAGTCACAGTAACCCGTGTGTGTTTGTGCTGGTATAGACTGTGCATTGACTCACAGCCATGTGTGTGACTGTGTGTGTGCTGGTATAGACCCTGAATTGAGTCACAGTCAGGTGTGTTTGTGTGTGTCTGTGTGCTGCTATAGACTGTGCATGGAGTCACAGTGTGCCGTGTGTGTGTGTGTGCATGATGGTATAGACTGTGTATTGAGACACAGTGAGGTGTGTGTGTGTGAGTGCTGGTATAGGCTGTGGACTGAGTCACATTGACCTGTGTGTGTGTGTGTGTGTGTGTGCAGGTACGGGTGGTGCATTGAGTCACAGTCAGCGATGTGTGTGTGTGTGTGTGTGTGTGTGTGCTGGTATAGACCCTGCATTGAGTCACAGTGAACCGTGTGTGTGTGTGCTGGTATATTCTGAGCATTGAGTCACAGTCAGGTGCATGTGTGTATGTGTTGCTTATAGACTGTGCATTGAGTCACAGTCAGGTGTGTTTTGTGGTTCTGTGTGCTGGTATAGACAGCATTGAATCACACTCAGCCGTGTGTGTGTGTGTACACAGGTATAGACTGTGCATTAAGTCACATTGGGGTGTGTGTGTGTGCTTGTATAGAATGTTCATGGAGTCAGTGTTTAGCCATGTTTGTGTGTGTGTGTGTGTTTGTGTGTCCTGGTGTAGAATCTGCATTGAGTGACAGTGAGCCATATGTGTGTGCTTGCATAGGCTGCACATTGAGTCGCAGTGAGCTGTTCTTTTGTGTGTGTGTGTGTGTGTGCTGGTATAGACTGTGCACTGAGTCACAGTCACCCGTGTGTGTTTGTACAGGCTGTGCATTGAGTCACACTGAAGTGTGTGTGCGGGTGTGCTGGCATAGATAGTGCATTGAGTCACAGTGCCATGTGTGTGTGTGTGTCTGCACGCTGGTATAGGCTGTGTATTGAGTCACAGTGAGGGGTGTGTGTGTCTGTGTGTGCTGCTATAGGCTGACCGTTAAGTCACAGTGATGGGGGTGTGTGTGTGTGCTGCTACAGGCTGGGCATTGCATCACAGGTGTGTGTGTGTGTGTGCTGGTGCAGGCTGTGCATTGATGCACAGTAAGGTGTGTGTGTGTGTGTCAGTATAGACTCTTCATTGAGTCACAGTGAGCCGTGTGTGTGATGGCATAGGCTGTGCATTGAGTCACAGTGAGCCGTGTGTCTGTGTGCTGGTATAGTCTGAGCATTGAGTCACACTGAGTTGTGTGTGTGTATGTGCGTGTGCTGGTATGGATGGTGCATTAAGTTACTCTGAGCCGTGTGTGTGTGTGTATGTGCTGCTATAGAATGTGCATTGAGTCACAGCTGTGTGTGTGTGAGTGTGTGTGTCTGTGTGCTGTTATAGGCTATGCCCTGAATAACAGTGAGACGTCTTTGTGTGTTTTTATGTGTGTGTGTGCAGTTATGGACGGTGCATTGAGTCACAGTTTGCCGTGTGTGTGTATGTGTGTGCTGGTACAGGCTATGCATTGAGTCACACTGAGGTGTGTGTATGTGCATGTGTGCTGGTATAGATAGTGCATTGAGTCACCGTGCCGTGTGTGTGTGTGTGTCTGTAAGCTGGTATAGGCTGTGTATTGAGTCACAGTGAGGGGTGTGTGTGTCTGTGTGTGCTACTATAGGCTGACCATTGAGTCACATTGATGTGTGTGTGTGTGTGTGCTGGTATAGGCTGCTCATTGAGTCACAGTGAGGTGTGTGTGTGTGTATGTGCTGGTATGGACGGTACATTGAGTTGCACTGAGCCGTGTATAGACTGTGGGTTGAGTCACAGTCAGGTGTGTGTGTCTGTGTGTGTGTGTGCTGGTATAGACTGTGCAATGAGTCACAGTTGTGTGTGTGTGAGTGTGTGTGTCTGTGTGCTGTTATAGGCTTTGCACTGAGTCACAGTGAGCCTTCTGTGTGTGTTTGTATGTGTGTGCAGATATGGATGGTTCATTGAATCACAGTGAGCAGTGTGTGTGTCTGTGTGCTGGTATAGGTGATTCATTGTGTCACAGTGAGCCATGTGTGAGTGCGTGTTTGTGTTTGCGAGTGTTCTGCTATAGGCTGTGTATCAAGTCACAGTGAGCCCTGTATCTGTGCGTGTGTGTGTGTGTGCTGGTATAGGCTGTGCATTGAGTTATATTAGGGTGTGTGTATGTGCTGGTTTAGGGTGTGCATTGAGTCACAGCTTTGTGTGTGTCTGTGTGTGTGTATGTATGTGTGTGTACTGTTACAGGCTTTGCATTGAGTCACACTGAGGTGTGTGTGCGAGTGTGCTTGTATAGATAGTGCATTGAGTCAGAGTGCCATGTTTGTGTGTCTGCACGCTGGTATAGGCTGTGCATTGAGTCACAGTGAGGGGTGTGTGTGTCTGTGTGTGCTGCTATATGCTGACCATTGAGTCACAGCGAGGTGTGTGTGCGTGTGTGCTGGTAGAGGCTGCGCATTGAGTCATAGGTGTGTGTGTGTGTGTGTGTGGTTGCAATCTGCACATTGAAACACAGTGAGGTGAGTGTGTGTGTTGGTATAGACTCTTCATTGAGTCACAGTGAGCCACATGTGTTAGAAGGCATAGGCTGTGCATTGAGTCACAGTGAGCCGTGTGTCTGTGTGCTGGTATATTCTAAGCATTTAGTCACACTGAGGTGTGTGTGTGTGTGTGTGTATGTACTGGTATGGATGGTGCATTGAGTTACACTGAACCTTGTGAGTGTGTATATGTGCTGGCGTAGAGTGTGTATTGAGTTATAGTCTGTGTGTGTGTGCGGGTATAGACTGTGCATTGCAACACAGCTGTGTGTGTGAGTGTCTGTGTCTCTGTGCTGTTAAAGGTTTTGCCCTAAATCACAGTGAGCCGTCTGTGTCTGTTTTTATGTGTCTGTGTGTCATGTATGGATGGTGCATTGAGTCACAGTGAGCCGTGTGTGTATATGTGTGTGCTGGTACAGGCTGTGCATTGTGTCACAGTGAGGTGTGTGTGTGTGCATGTGTGCTGGTATACATAGTGCATTGAGTCACAATGCCGTGTGGGTGTGTGTGTCAGCACGCTGGTATAGGTTGTGTAATGAGTCACAGTGAGGGTTGTGTGTCTGTGTGTGCTGCTATAGGCAGACCATAGAGTCACAGTGAGGTGTGTGTGTGTGTGTGTGCTGGTATATGCTGCGCATTAAGTCACAGGCATGTGTGGGTGTGTGTGTGTGGTACAGGTTGCGTGTTGAGTCACAGGTGTGTGTGTGTGTGCTGGTGCAGGCTGTGCATTGAGTCACAGTGAGGTGTATGTGTGTTTGTATGTGCCAGTAAGAATGGTGCATTGAGTTGCACTGAGCCGTGTATGTGTGTATGTGTATGTGCTGGTATAGACTGTGTATTGAGTCACAGTCAGTTGTGTGAGTGTGTGTGCTGGTATAGACTGCATTGAGTCACAACCATGTGTGTGTGAGTGTGTGTGTCTGTGTGCTGTTATAGGCTTTGCACTGAATCACAGTAAGCCGTCTGTGTGTGTTTGTATGTGTGTGCAGTTATGGACGGTGCATTGAATCAGAGTGAGCAGTGTGTGTGTGTGTGTGTGTGTGTGTGTGCACGGGTGTTAATTTAGGCTGTGCCTTGAGTCACAGTGAGCCATGTGTGTGTGTGTTTGTGCTGGTATAGACTGTGCAGTGAGTCACAGTAGGTGTGTGTGTCTGTGCTCGTATAGGCTGAGCATTGAGTCACAGTGAGGTGTGTGTCTGCGTATTTGTGTGTGTGTATGTGTTTTGGTATAGGCTCTGCAATGAGTCACCGTGAGCTGTGAGTGTGTGTTTCTGTGTGTGTGTGTGCTGGTATAGGCTGAGCATTGAGTCACAGTGAGGCCTGGGTGTGTGCCGGTATAGGCTATGCATTGAGTCACAGTGCTGTGAATATGTGTGTGTGTGTGTGTGTGCAGGTATTGACCGGGCATTGAGCCACAGTGAGACGTGTGCATGTGTTTGTGTTTGTGTGTGTATATCTGCTGGTATGGAAAGAGCATTGAATCACACTGAGCCGTGTCTCTGTGTGTGTGTGTGTGTGCTGGTATAGACCCTGCATTGAGTCACAGTGAGCTGTGTGTGTGTGTGCTGGTATAGTCTGAGCATTGAGTCACAGTGAGGTGCGTGTGTGTATGTGCTGCTTACAGACTGTGCACTGAGTCACAGTCAGCTGTGTTTTGTGTTTCTGTGTGCTGGTATAGACTGCACTGAGTCACAATCAGCCGTGTGTGTGTGTGTGTGTGTGTGTGCATGCACGTATAGACTGTGCATTGAGTCACAGTGGGGGGTGTGTGTGTGTGTGTGTGCATGTGTGTGTGCTGGTAGAGACTCTGCATTGAGTCACAGTGAGCCATGTGTGTGTGCTGGCATAAGCTGCTCATTGACTCATAGTGAGCCGTTTGGGAGTGCTCAGGTATAGCCTGAGCATTGAGTCACAGTGAGTTGCATGTGTGTGTGTTTCTGTGTGTGCGACTTATAGACTGTGCAGGGAATCACAGTCAGGTGTGTTTGTGTGCATGTGTGCTGGTATAGGCTGTGCACTGAGTCACAGTGAGCTGTGTTTGTTTGTGTGGGCTGGTATATGATGTGCATTGAGTCACACTGAGCCATGCATGTGTGTGTGTGTGTGTGTGTGTGTGTTGGTATAGGCTGAGCATTGAGTCACAGGTTTGTGTGTGTGTGTGCACATATAAACTTTGTATTGAGCCACAATGAGCCGAGTGTGTGTATGTGTATATGTGCTGGTATGGATAATGCATTGAGTCACACTGAGCTGGACCTGTGTGTGTGTGTATGTGCTGGTATAGACTCTGCATTGTGTCAGAGTCAGGTGTGTGTGCATGCGTGTGTGTGTGTGCTGGTATAGTTTGTGCATTTATTCACAGTAACATATGCATGCATGTGTGTGTGTGTGTGTGTGTGTGCTGGTATAGACTGAGCATTGAGTCAAAGTGAGCTATGTGTGTGTGCTTGCATAGGCAGTGCATTGACTCACAGTGAGGTTTGTTTGTGAGTGTGTGTTCAGGTATAGGATGTGAAAAGAGTCACAGTGAGTCATGTATTTGTGTGTGTTTGTGCTCCTATTTGCTGTGCATTGAGTGATAGGGGTGTGTGTGTGTGTATGTGCTGGGATATGCTGCACATTGAGTCACAGTGAGGTGTGTGTGTGTGTGAGTGTGTGCTTGTATAGAATGTTCATGGAGTCACAGTTAGGCATGTGTGTGTGTGTGTGTTTGTGTGTCCTGGTATAGAATCTGTAGTGAGTGACAGTGAGCCATGTATGTGTGCTGGCATAGGCTGTGCATTGAGTTGCAGTGAGCTGTTCTTGTGTGTGTGTGTGTGTGTGCTGGTGTTAGCTCTGCACTGAGTCACAGTCACCCGTGTGTGTGTGTACATGCCATGCATTGAGTCACACTGATGTGTGGGTGTGTGCAGGTGTGCTGGTATAGATAGTGCATTGAGTCACAGTGCTGTGTGTGTGTGTATCTGCACGCTGGTATAGGGTGTGTATTGAGTCACAGTGAGGGGAGTGTGTGTGTGTGCTGGTATACGTTGTGCATTGAGTCACAGGTATATGTGTGTGTGTGTGTGCTGGTGCAGGCTGTGCATTGAGTCACAGTGAGCCATGCATGTGTGTGTGTGTGTGCTGATATAGGCTGAGCATTGAGTCAGAGTGAGCTGTGTGTGTGTGTGCTGGTATAGACTGTGCATTGAGTCCCAGTGACCTGTTCTTGTGTGTGTGTGTGTGAGTGTGTGTGTGCTGGTATAGGCTCTGCACTGAGTCACATTCACCTGTGTGAGTGTGTTTGTGTGCACGCTGGTATAGGCTGTTCATTCAGTCACAGTTAGGGGTGTTTGTGTATGTGTGTGCTGGAATAGGCTGAATATTGAGCCACAGTGAGGTGTGTGTGCATGTGTGTTTGTTCCGTTAGAGTCTGTGCATTGAGTCCCAGTGATTCATGTGTGTGTGTGTGCATGCGTGTATGCTGGTATAGGCTGTGCATTGAGTCACAGCCATGCGTGTTTGTGTGTGTGCTGGTATAGACCCTGAATTGAGTCACAGTCAGGTGTGTTTGTGTGTGTCTGTGTGCAGGTATAGTCTGAGCATTGAGTCACAGTCAGCCGTGTGGGTGTGTGTGTGTGCACAATGGTATACACTGTGCATTGAATCACAATGAGGTGTGTGTGTGTGTGTGAGTGCTGGTATAGCCTGAGGACTGAGTCACATTGAGCCGTGTGTGTGTGTGTGTGTGTGTTTGTGCAGATATGGATGGTGGATTGAGTCACACTCAGTCGTGTGTGTGTGTGTGTGCACACTGGTTTAGGCTGTGCATTCACTCACCATTATGGGTGTGTGTGTCTCTGTGTGCTGTTATAGGCTGATCATTGAGCCACAGTGAGGTGTGTGTGTGTGTCTGTGTGCCGTAAAAGCCTGTGTGCCATTAAAGTCTGTGCATTGAGTCACAGTGATTCATGTGTGTGTGTGTGCATGTGTGTGTGCTGGTATAGGCTGTGCATTGAGTCACAGTAACCCGTGTGTGTTTGTGCTGGTATAGACTGTGCATTGAGTCACAGCCATCTGTGTGACTGTGTGTGTGCTGGTATAGACCCTGAATTGAGTCACAGTCAGGTGTGTTTGCGTGTGTCTGTGTGTTGGTATAGACTGTGCAGGGAGTCACAGTGTGTCGTGTGTGTGTGTGTGCATGATGGTATAGACTGTGTATTGTGTCACAGTGAGGTGTGTGTGTGTGAGTGCTGCTATAGGCTGTGGACAGAGTCACATTGACCTGTGTGTGTGTGTGTGTGTGTGTGCAGGTACAGGTGGTGCATTGAGTCACAGTCAGCGGTGTGTGTGTGTGTGTGTGTGTGTGTGTGTGTGTGTGCTGGTATAGACCCTGCATTGAGTCACAGTGAACCGTGTGTGTGTGTGCTGGTATATTCTGAGCATTGAGTCACAGTCAGGTGCATGTGTGTATGTGTTGCTTATAGACTGTGCATTGAGTCACAGTCAGCTGTGTTTTGTGGTTCTGTGTGCTGGTATAGACTGCATTGAATCACACTCAGCCGTGTGTGTGTTTGTACACAGGTATAGACTGTGCATTAAGTCACATTGGGGTGTGTGTGTGTGCTTGTATAGAATGTTCATGGAGTCAGTGTTTAGCCATGTTTGGGTGTGTGTGTGTGTGTTTGTGTGTCCTGGTGTAGAATCTGCATTGAGTGACAGTGAGCCATATGTGTGTGCTTGCATAGGCTGCACATTGAGTCGCAGTGAGCTGTTCTTGTGTGTGTGTGTGTGTCTGTGCTGGTATAGACTGTGCACTGAGTCACAGTCACCCGTGTGTGTTTGTACAGGCTGTGCATTGAGTCACACTGAGATGTGTGTGCGGGTGTGCTGGCATAGATAGTGCATTGAGTCACAGTGCCATGTGTGTGTGTGTGTCTGCACGCTGGTATAGGCTGTGTATTGAGTCACAGTGAGGGGTGTGTGTGTCTGTGTGTGCTGCTATAGGCTGACCGTTAAGTCACAGTGATGGGTGTGTGTGTGTGTGCTGGTACAGGCTGGGCATTGAGTCACAGGTGTGTGTGTGTGTGTGCTGGTGCAGGCTGTGCATTGATGCACAGTAAGGTGTGTGTGTGTGTGTGTCAGTATAGACTCTTCATTGAGTCACAGTGAGCCGTGTGTGTGATGGCATAGGCTGTGCATTGAGTCACAGTGAGCCGTGTGTCTGTGTGCTGGTATAGTCTGAGCATTGAGTCACACTGAGGTGTGTGTGTCTATGTGTATGTGCTGGTATGGATGGTGCATTAAGTTACTCTGAGCCGTGTGTGTGTGTGTATGTGCTGCTATAGACTGTGCATTGAGTCACAGCTGTGTGTGTGTGAGTGTGTGTGTCTGTGTGCTGTTATAGGCTTTGCCCTGAATCACAGTGAGACGTCTTTGTGTGTTTTTATGTGTGTGTGTGCAGTTATGGACGGTGCATTGAGTCACATTTTGCCGTGTGTGTGTATGTGTCTGCTGGTACAGGCTATGCATTGAGTCACACTGAGGTGTGTGTATGTGCATGTGTGCTGGTATAGATAGTGCATTGAGTCACCGTGCCGTGTGTGTGTGTGTGTCTGTAAGCTGGTATAGGCTGTGTATTGAGTCACAGTGAGGGGTGTGTGTGTCTGTGTGTGCTACTATAGGCTGACCATTGAGTCACAGTGATGTGTGTGTGTGTGTGTGCTGGTATAGGCTTCTCATTGAGTCACAGTGAGGTGTGTGTGTGTTTGTATGTGCTGGTATGGACGGTACATTGAGTTGCACTGAGCCGTGTATAGACTGTGTGTTGAGTCACAGTCAGGTGTGTGTGTGTGTGTGTGTGTCTGTGTGTGCTGGTATAGACTGTGCAATGAATCACAGTTGTGTGTGTGTGAGTGTGTGTGTCTGTGTGCTGTTATAGGCTTTGCACTGAGTCACAGTGAGCCTTCTGTGTGTGTTTGTATGTGTGTGCAGATATGGATGGTTCATTGAATCACAGTGAGCAGTGTGTGTGTCTGTGTGCTGGTATAGGTGATTCATTGAGTCACAGTGAGCCATGTGTGAGTGCGTGTTTGTGTTTGTGTGTGTTCTGGTATAGGTTGTGTATCAAGTCACAGTGAGCCCTGTATCTGTGCGTGTGTGTGTGTGTGCTGGTATAGGCTGTGCATTGAGTTATATTAGGGTGTGTGTATGTGCTGGTTTAGGGTGTGCATTGAGTCACAGCTTTGTGTGTGTCTGTGTGTGTGTATGTATGTGTGTGTACTGTTACAGGCTTTGCATTGAGTCACACTGAGGTGTGTGTGCGAGTGTGCTTGTATAGATAGTGCATTGAGTCAGAGTGCCGTGTGTGTGTGTCTGCACGCTGGTATAGGCTGTGCATTGAGTCACAGTGAGGGGTGTGTGTGTCTGTGTGTGCTGCTATATGCTGACCATTGAGTCACAGTGAGGTGTGTGTGCGTGTGTGCTGGTATAGGCTGCGCATTGTGTCATAGGTGTGTGCGTGTGTGTGCGGTTGCAGTCTGCACATTGAAACACAGTGAGGTGAGTGTGTGTGTTGGTATAGACTCTTCATTGAGTCACAGTGAGCCATATGTGTTAGGAGGCATAGGTTGTGCATTGAGTCACAGTGAGCCGTGTGTCTGTGTGCTGGTATAGTCTGAGCATTGAGTCACACTGAGGTGTGTGTATGTACTGGTATGGATGGTGCATTGAGTTACACTGAACCGTGTGAGTGTGTATATGTGCTGGTGTAGACTGTGTATTGAGTTATAGCCATGTGTCAAGTGTGTGTGTTTGTGTGTGTGTGTGTGCTGGTATAGGCTGAACAGTGAGTCATACTCATGTGTGTGTGAGTGTGGTGGTATCAGCTTTGCATTGAGTCACAGTGAGGGTTGCATGTGTCTGTGTGTGTGTACTACTATTATCTGAGCATTGAGTCACAGTGAGGTCTGTGTGTGTGTGCACAGGTGGTAATTTAGGCTGGGAATTGAGTCACAGTGCACCATGTGTGTTTGTTTTTGTGCTGGTATAGACTATGCACTGAGTCACTTTGAGCCGTGTGTGTGTGTGTTTGTTCTGGTATAGGCTGTGCATTGAGTCACAGTGAGCTGTGTGTGTATGTGTGTGCTGGTATAGGCTGAGCATTGAGTCACAGTGTGCTGTGTTTGTGTGTCTGTGCTGGTATAGGCTGCACATTTAGTCACAGTGAGGTTTGTGTGTGTGTGTGTGAGCACTGGTACAGGCTGTGCATTGAGTCAAAGGTGTGTGTGTGTGTGTTTGCTGGTGCAGGCTGCGCATTGAATCACAGTGAGCTGTGTGTGTGTGTGTGTGCTGGTATAGACCATGCACTGAGTCACAGTGAGCCGTGTGTGTGTGTGCTGGTATAGTCTGAGCATTGAGTCATAGTGAGGTTCATGTGTGTGTGTGCATGTGCTGTTATGGATGGTGCATTGAGTTACACTGAGAAAAACGTGTGTGTGTGTGTGTGTGTGTATGTGCTCATATAGACAGTGCATTGAGTCATAGTCAGGTGTGTTTGTGTGTGTGTGTGTGTTCAGGTATAGGCTGGGCATTGAGTCACAGTCAGCATGTGTGTGATGTGTGTGCATGCTGGTATAGGCTGTTCATTTAGTCACAGAGAGGAGTGTGTGTCTGTGTTTGCTGGTATAGGCTGACCATTGAGTCACAGTGAGGTGTGTGTGTGTGTGTGTGTGAACTTACTGGTATAGGCTTTGCATTGAGTCACAGTGAGCTGTTTGTGTTTGAGTGTGTGTATGTGTGTGTGTATGCGGGTTTAGGCTGTGTATTGACTCACAGTGAGCCATGTGTGTTTCTCTGTGTGTGTGAGCATGCTAGCATAGACTGTGCACTGAGTTACAGGGAGCCGTGTGTGTGTGTGCTGGTATTGACTGTGTATTGAGTCACAGTCAGGTGTGTGTTTTTGTGCATGTGTGTGCTGGTATAGACTATGCATTGATTAACAGTCAACCGTGTGTGTGTGTGTGTGTGTGTGTGTGCATTCACGCTGTTATAGGCAGTGCATTGAGTCACAGTAAGGGGTGTGTGTGTTCGTGGGCTGGTATAGGCAGACCAATGAGTGACAGTGAGGTCAGTTTGTGTGTGTGTGTTGGCATAGGCTTGAGGCACAGTGAAATGTTTCTGAGTGCATGTGTGCTGGTATAGAGTGTGCACTGAGACACAGAGAGCTGTGTGTGTGTGTGTGTACCAGTATAGACATTTCATTGAGTCACATTGAGCCGTGTGTGTGTGTGTGTTTGTGTGGGCGTAGGTACGGATGGTGCATTGAGTAACAGTGAGCTGTGTGTGTGTGTGTACATACGTGTGAGCTGGTATACGATGTGCATTGAGTGTCAGTGAGGTGTGTCTGCGTCTGCCTGTGATGGCATAGGCTGTGCATTGAGTCACAGTGAGCCATGTGTGTGTGTGTATGTGTGCTGGTACAGGCATTGCACTGTGTCACAGTGAGCTGTGAATGTGTGTGTGTGTGTGTGTGTAGGTAAGAATGGTGCTTTGAATTACAGTAAGCAGTGTGTGTGTGTGTGTGTGTGTGTGTGTGTGTGTGTGCTGGTATAGGCTGTGCATTGAGTCCTATTGAGGTGCCTGTGTGTGTGTCTGCTGTTAGAAAATGTGCTTTGAGTCACAGAGAGCCATATGTGTTTGAGTGCATGCGAGTGTGCTGGTATAGGCTGCGCATTGAGTCACGGTGAGATGTGTGTGTGTGTGTGTGTGTGTGTGTGTGTGTGCTGGTATAGAATGTTCATTGAGTCACAGTTAGCCGTGTGTGTGTGTGTGTGTGTGTGTGTGTGTGTGTATCCTGGTATTGAATCTGCATTGAATCACAGTGAGCCATGTGTGTGTGCTGGCATAGGCTGTGCATTGAGTCACAGTGAGCTGTGTGTGTGTGGGGGGGTGTGGGTGCTGGTATAGGTTGTGCATTCAGTCACAGTGAGGTGTCTGTGTGTGCGTGTGTGTCCGTGCCGGTATAGGCTGTGCATTGAGTCACTTTGATGTGGGAGTGTGTCTGTGTGCTGCTATAGACTGTACATTGAGTCACAGTCTTCCGTGTGTGTGTTCACTGGTATAGGCTGAGTTTGAGTAAGAGTGAGGTGTGTGTGTGTGTGTGTGTGTGCATGTGCTGGTATAACCTAGGCATTGAGTCACAATGAGCTGTGTGTGTGTGTTGGTATAGACTTTACACTTAGTTACAGGGAGCCATGTGTGCTGGAGTAGACTGTGCATTGGGTCCCAGTAGGCTGTTCTTGTGTGTGTGTGTGTGTGTGTGTGTGTGTGTGTGCTGGTTTAGGCTGTGCATTGAGTCACACTGAGGTTTGTGTGTGTGGGTGTGCTGTTATAGATAGTGCATTGAGTCACAATGTCGTGTGTGTGTGTGTGTGTCTGCACACTGGTATAAGCTGTGTATTGAGTCACAGTGAGAGCTGTGTTTGTGTGTGCTGCTATGGGCTGACCATTGAGTCCCAGTGAGGGGTGTGTGCGTGCTGGTATATGCTGCACATTGAGTCACAGGTGTGTGTGTGTGTGTGTCCTGTTGCAGGCTATGCATTGAGTCACAGTGAGGTGGGTGTGTGTGCTTGTGCTGGTATGGACAGTGCATTGAGTTAAACTGAGCAGTGTATGTGTGTATGTGTATGTGCTGGCATAGACTGTGTATTGAATCACAGTCAGGTGTGTGTGTGTGTGTGTGTGTGCTGGTATAGACTGTGCAAAGAATCATAGTCATGTGTGTGTGTCTGTGTGTCTGTATGCTGTTATAGGCTTTGCACTGAATCACAGTGAGCCATCTGTGTGTGTTTGTATGTGTGTGCAGGTATGGACGGTGCATTGAATCACAGTGAGCAGTGTGTGTGTGTGTGTGTGTGTGTGTGTCCACGGGTGGTGATTTAGGCTGTGCATTGGGTCGCAGTGAGCTGTGTGTGTGTTTTTGTGCTGATATAAGCTGTGCACTGAGTCACACTGCGCCATGTGTGAGTGTGTGTTTGACCTGGTGTAGGCTGTGCATTGAGCCACAGTAGCTGTGTGTGTCTCTGTGCTGGTAAAGGCTATCCATTGAGTCACAGTGAGATGTGTGTGTTTGTGTGTGCTGGTAAAGACTGTGCATTGAGTCACAGCCATGCGTGTGAGTACGTGTGTGCTGGTATAGACCCTGAATTGAGTCACAGTCAGGTGTGTTTGTGTGTGTCTGTGTGCAGGTATAGTCTGTGCATTCAGTCACAGTCAGCTATGTGTGTGTGTGTGTGCACAATGGTATACACTGTGCATTGAATCACAATGAGGTGTGTGTGTGTGTGTGAGTGCTGGTATAGCCTGAGGACTGAGTCACATTGAGCCATGTGTGTGTGTGTGTGTGTTTGTGCAGATATGGATGGTGCATTGAGTCACAGTCAATCGTGTGTGTGTGTGTGCACACTGGTTTAGGCTGTGCATTCACTCACAATTATGGGTGTGTGTGTCTCTGTGGGCTGCTATAGGCTGATCAGTGAGTCACAGTGAGGTGTGTGTGTCTGTCTGTGTGCCGTAAAAGCCTGTGTGCCATTAAAATCTGTGCATTGAGTCACAGTGATTCATGTGTGTGTGTGTGAATGCGTGTGTGCTGGTATAGGCTGTGCATTCTGTCACAGTGACCCGCCTGTGTTTGTGTTAGTATAGACTGTGCATTGAGTCACAGCCAGAAATGCATGTGCATGTGTGTGTGTGCTGGTATAGACCCTGCATTGACTCACAGTGAGCCGTGTGTGTGTGTGCTGGTATAGTATGAGCATTGAGTCACAGTGAGGTGCGGTTGTGTATGTGCTGCTTACACACTGTGAATTGAGTCACAGCCAGCTGTGTTTTGTGGTTCTGTGTGCTGGTACAGACTGCATTGAGTCACAAACAGCCATGTGTGTGTGAGCATGTGTGCATGCTGCTATAGACTCTGCATTGAGTCACAGTGAGCCATGTGTGTGTGCTGCCATAAGCTGTGTATTGAGTCATAGTGAGCTGTGTGGGGGTGCGCAGGTATAGCCTGAGCATTGAGTCACAGTGAGTTGCATGTGTGTGTGTGTATGTGTTACTTTTAGACTGTGCATGGAGTCACAGTCAGGTGTGTTTGTGGGTGTGTGTGTTGGTATAGACTGTGCACTGAGTCACCGTGAGCTGTGTTTGTTTGTGTGGGTTGGTATAGGCTGTGCATTGAGTCACACTGAGCCATGCGTGTGTGTGTGTGTGTGTGCTGGTATAGGCTGAGCATTGAGTCACACTGAGGGATGTGTGTGTGTGTGTGCTGGTATAGACTGTGCAATGAGTCACAGTTGTGTGTGTGTGAGTGTGTGTGTCTGTGTGCTGTTACAGGCTTTGCACTGAATCACAGTGAGCCATCTGTGTGTGTTTGTATGTGTGTGCAGGTATGGATGGTTCATTAAATCACAGTGAGCAGTGTGTGTGTGTGTGCACGAGTGCTAAATTAGGCTGTGCATTGGGTCACAGTGAACCGTGTGTGTGTGTTTCTGCTGATATAGACTGTGAACTGAGTCACACTGAGCCGTGTGTTTGTGTGTGTGTGTGTTTGATCTGGTGTAGTCTCTGCATTGAGTCACAGTAGCTCTGTGTGTGTCTGTGCTGGTATACGCTATCCATTGAGTCACAGTGAGATGTGTGTGTTTGTGTGTGTTGGTATAGGCTGAGCATTGAGTCACAGTGAGGTGTGTGTGTGTGTGTGTGTGTGTGCTGGTATAGGCTGTGCATTGGGTCACACTGAGGTGTGTGTGTGGTTGTGCTGGTACAGATAGTGCATTGAGTCAAAGTGCTGTGTGTGTGTGTTTCTGCACGCTGGTATAGGCTGTGTATTGAGTCACAGTGCGGGTTGTGTGTGTCTGTGTGTGCTGCTATTGGCTGACCATTGAGTCACAGTGAGGGGTGTGTGTGTGTATGCTGGTATATGCTGCGCATTGAGTCACAGGTATGTGTGGGTGTGTGTGTGCTGGTACAGGCTGTGCATTGAGTAACGTGTGTGTGTGTGTGTGTGTGTGTGTGTGTGTGCTGGTGCAGGCTGCGCATTGAATCACAGTGAGGTGGGTGTATGTGTTTGTGCTGGTATGGACGGTGCATTGAGTTAAACTGAGCAGTGTATGTGTGTATGTGTATGTGCTGGTATAGACTGTGTATTGAGTCACAGTCAGGTGTGTGTGTGTTTGCTGGTTTGGACTGCATTGAGTCTCAGTCGTGTGTGTGTGAGTGTGTGTGTCTGCGTGCTGTTACATGTTTGCACTCAATCACAGTGAGCCATCTGTGTGTTTGTATGTGTGTGCAGGTATGGACGGTGCACTGAATCACAGTGAGCAGTGTGTGTTTGTGTTTGTGCACGGGTGCTAATTTAAGCTACGCCTTTAGTCACAGTGACCCGTGTTTGTGTGTTTGTGCTGGTACAGACTGTGCACTGAGTCACACTGAGCCATATGTGTGTGCGTGTATTTGTCCTGGTGTAGGCTGCGCATTGAGTCACAGTGAGGTGTGTGTAGCGTGTGTGTGTGTGTATGTGTTGTGGTATAGGCTCTGCAATGAGTCACCACGAGCTGTGAGTGTGTGTTTCTGTGTGTGTGTTTGCTGGTATAGGCTGAGCATTTAGTCACAGTGAGGCCAGTGTGTGTGCTGGTATAGGCTATACATTGAATCACAGATGTGTGTATGTGAGTGTGTGTATGTGTGCAGGTATTGACTGGGCATTGAGCCACAGTGAGACGTGTGCGTGTGTTTGTGTTTGTGTGTGTCTATGTGCTGGTATGGAAAGAGCATTGAGTCACACTGAGCCACGTCTGTGTGTGTGTGTGTGTGTGTGTGTGTGCTGGTATAGACCCTGCATTGAGTCACAGTGAGCCGTGTGTGTGTGTGCTGGTATAGTCTGAGTATTGAGTCACAGTGAGGTGCGTGTGTGTATGTGCTGCTTATAGACTGTGCATTGAGTCACATTCAGCTGTGTTTTGTGTTTCTGTGTGCTGGTATAGACTGCACTGAGTCACAATCAGCCGTGTGTGTGTGTGTGTGTGCATGCAGGTATAGACTGTGCATTGAGTCACAGTGGGGGGGTTGTGTGTGTGTGCATGTGTGTGTGCTGGTAGACACTCTGCATTGAGTCACAGTGAGCCATTTGTGTGTGCTGGCATAAGCTGCTCATTGAGTCATAGTGAGCCGTGTGGGAGTGCTCAGGTATAGCCTGAGCATTGAGTCACAGTGAGTTGCATGTGTGTGTGTGTGTGTGCAACTTATAGACTGTTCATGGAATCACAGTCAGGTGTGTTTGTGTGCATGTGTGCAGGTATAGGCTGTGCACTGAGTCACAGTGAGCTGTGTTTGTTTGTGTGGGCTGGTATATGCTGTGCATTGAGTCACACTGAGCCATGCATGTGTGTGTGTGTGTGTGTGTGTGTGTTGGTATAGGCTGAGCATTGAGTCACAGGTTTGTGTGTGTGTGTGCACATATAAACTTTGTGTTGAGCCACAATGAGCCGAGGGTGTGTATATGTGTATGTGCTGGTATGGATAATGCATTGAGTCACACTGAGCTGGACCTGTGTGTGTGTGTATGTGCTGGTATAGACTCTGCATTGTGTCAGAGTCAGGTGTGTGTGCATGCGTGTGTGTGTGTGCTGGTATAGTTTGTGCATTTATTCACAGTAACATATGCGTGCATGTGTGTGTGTGTGTGTGTGTGTGCTGGTATAGACTGATCATTGAGTCAAAGTGAGCTATGTGTGTGTGCTGGTATAGGCAGTGCATTGAGTCACAGTGAGGTTTGTGTGTGAGTGTGTGTTCAGGTATCGGATGTGAAAAGAGTCACAGTGAGTCATGTATTTGTGTGTGTTTGTGCTGCTATTGGCTGTGCATTGAGTGATAGGTGTGTGTGTGTGTGTATGTACTGGTATAGGCTGCACATTGAGTCACAGTGAGGTGTGTGTGTGTGTGAGTGTGTGCTTGTATAGAATGTTCATGGAGTCACAGTTAGCCATGTGTGTGTGTGTGTGTGTTTGTGTTTCCTGGTATAGAATCTGTAGTGAGTGACAGTGAGCCATGTGTGTGTGCTGGCATAGGCTGTGCATTGAGTTGCAGTGAGCTGTTCTTGTGTGTGTGAGTGTGAGTGTGTGTGCTGGTATAAGCTCTGCACTGAGTCACAGTCACCCATGTGTGTGTGTACATGCCATGCATTGAGTCACAATGATGTGTGGGTGTGTGCATGTGTGCTGGTATAGATAGTGCATTGAGTCACAGTGCCGTGTGTTTGTATCTGCACGCTGGTATAGCGTGTGTATTGAGTCACAGTGAGGGGAGTGTGTGTGTGTGCTGGTATACGTTGTGCATTGAGTCACAGGTATATGTGTGTGTGTGTGTGCTGGTGCAGGCTGTGCATTGAATCACAGTGAGGTGTGTGTGTGTGTGTATGTGCTGGTATAGACTCTGTATTGAGTCACAGTCAGTTGTGTGTGTGTGTGTGCTGGTATAGGCTTTGCACTGAATCAGAGTGAGCCATCTGTGTGTGTTTGTATGTGTGTGCAAGTAAGGATGGAGCATTGAATCACAGTGAACAGTGTGTGTGTGTGTGTGTGTGTGTGTGTGTGCATGGGTGCTAATTTAGGCTATGCTTTGAGTCACAGTGAGCCATGTCTGTGAGTTTCTGCTGGTATAGACTGTGCACGGAGTCACATTGAGCCATGTATGTGTTCGTGTGTTTTTCCTGGTGTAGGCTGTGCATTGAGTCACAGTAGCTGTTTGTGTGTCTGTGCTGGTATAGGCTATGCATTGAGTCACAGTGATCTGTGTGTGTTTGTGAGCGCTGGTATAGGCTGAGCATTGAGTCACAGTGAGGTGTGTGTCTGTGTATGTGTGTGTGTGTATGTGTTGTGGTATAGGCTCTGCAATGTGTCTCCATGAGCTGTGAGTGTGTGTTTGAGTGTGTGTGTGTGCTGGTATAGGCTGAGCATTGAGTCACAGTGAGGCTTGTCTGTGTGCCGGTATAGGCTATGCATTGAGTTACAGATGTGTGTGTGTGTGTGTGCAGGTATTGACTGGGGATTGAGCCACAGTGAGATGTGTGCATGTGTGTGTGTGTGAGTGTGTGCTGGGATAGACTGTGCATTGAGTCACAGGTGTTTCTGTGTGTGTGTGTGTGTGTGCTGGGATAGACTGTACATTGAGTCACAGTCAGTCATGTGTGTGTATGTGTGTGTGTGTGCAATGGTATAGGCTGACTTTGAGTCAGAATGAGTTGTATGTGTGTGTGCATCTGCTGGTATATGATTTGCATTGAGTCACAATGAGCTATTGGGCGGTGTGTGTGAGTGTGTTTTGGTATAGATTTTACCCTGAGTCACAGGGAGCCGTGTGTGTGCTGGTATAGTCTGTGCATTAAGTCTCAGTGAGCTTTTCTTGTGTGTGTGTGTGTGTGTGTGTGTGTGCTGGTATAGGCTGTGCATTCGGTCACAGTTAGGAGTGTTTGTGTATGTGTGTGCTGTTATAGGCTGAGCATTGTGCCACAGTGAGGTGCGTGTGTTTGTGTGTGTGTGTGCCGTTAGAATCTGTGCATTGAGTCACAGTGATTCATATGTGTGTGTGTGCATGCGTGTGTGCTGGTATAGGCTGTTCATTGAGTCACAGTAACCCGTGTGTGTTTGTGCTGGTATAGACTGTGCATTGAGTCACAGCCATGTGTGTGACTGTGTGTGTGCTGGTATAGACCCTGAATTGAGTCACAGTCAGGTGTGTTTGTGTGTGTCTGTGTGCTGGTATAGACTGTGCATGGAGTTCACCGTGTGCCATGTATGTGTGTGTGCATGATGGTATAGACTGTACATTGAGTCACAGTGATGTGTGTGTTTGTGAGTGCTTGTATAGTCTGTGGACGGAGTCACATTGACCTGTGTGTGTGTGTGTGTGTGCAGGTATGGATGGTGCATTGAGTCACAGCGATGTATGTGTGTGTGTGTGTGTGTGCTGATATAGACCCTGCAGTGAGTCACAGTGAACCATGTGTGTTTGTGCTGGTATATCCTGAGCATTGAGTCACAGTCAGGTGCATGTGTGTATGTGTTGTTTATAGACTGTGCATTGAGTCACACTCAGGTGTGTTTTGTAGTTCTGTGTGCTGGTATAGACTGCATTAAATCACAGTCAACCGTGTGTGTGTGTGTACACAGGTATAGACTGTGCATTAAGTCACAATGGGGTGTGTGTCTGTGTGTGCTTGTATAGAATGTTCATGGAGTCAGAGTTTAGCCGTATTTGTGTGTGTGTGTGTGTTTGTGTGTCCTGGTATAGAATCTGCATTGAGTGACAGTGAGCCACGTGTGTGTGCTTGCATAGGCTGCGCATTGAGTTGCAGTGAGCTGTTCTTGTGTGCGTGTGTGTGTGCTGGTACAGACTGTGCACTAAGTCAAAGTCATCCGTTTGTGTGTGTACAGGCTGTGCATTGAGTCACACTGAAGTGTGTGTGTGTGTGTGCTGGTAGAGATAGTGCATTGAGTCACAGTGCCGTGTTTGTGTGTGTCTGCACGCTGGTATAGGCTGTGTTTTGAGTCACAGTGAGGGGTGTGTGTGTCTGTGTGTGCTGCTGTAGGCTGACCGTTAAGTCACAGTGATGGGGGTGTGTGTGTGTGCTGGTACAGGCTGGGCATTGAGTCACAGGTGTGTGTGTGTGTGTGTGCTGGTGCAGGCTGTGCATTGATGCACAGTAAGGTGTGTGTGTGTGTGTCAGTATAGACTCTTCATTGAGTCACAGTGAGCCATGTGTGTGATGGCATAGGCTGTGCATTGACTCACAGTGAGCCGTGTGTCTGTGTGCTGGTATAGTCTGAGCATTTAGTCACACTGAGGTGTGTGTGTGTGTGTGTGTGTGTGTGTATGTGCTGGTATGGATGGTGCATTAAGTTACTCTGAGCCGTATGTGTGTGTATGTGCTGCTATAAACTGTGCATTGAGTCACAGCTGTGTGTGTGTGAGTGTGTGTGTCTGTGTGCTGTTATAGGCTTAGCCCTGAATCACAGTGAGACGTCTTTGTGTGTTTTTATGTGTGTGTGTGCAGTTATGGACGGTGCATTGAGTCACAGTTTGCCGTGTGTGTGTATGTGTGTGCTGGTACAGGCTATGCATTGAGTCACACTGAGGTGTGTGTATGTGCATGTGTGCTGGTATAGATAGTGCATTGAGTCACAGTGCCGTGTGTGTGTGTGTGTCTGTAAGCTGGTATAGGCTGTGTATTGAGTCACAGTGAGGGGTGTGTGTGTCTGTGTGTGCTACTATAGGCTGACCATTGAGTCACAGTGATGTGTGTGTGTGTGTGTGCTGGTATAGGCTGCTCATTGAGTCACAGTGAGGTGTGTGTGTGTTTGTATGTGCTGGTATGGACAGTACATTGAGTTGCACTGAGCCGTGTATAGACTGTGTTGAGTCACAGTCAGGTGTGTGTGTGTGTGTGTGTGTGCTGCAATAGACTGTGCAATGAGTCACAGTTGTGTGTGTGTGAGTGTGTGTGTCTGTGTGCTGTTATAGGCTTTGTACTGAGTCACAGTGAGCCTTCTGTGTGTGTTTGTATGTGTGTGCAGTTTTGGATGGTTCATTGAATCACAGTGAGCAATGTGTGTGTCTGTGTGCTTGTATAGACCCTGAATTGTGTCACAGTCAGGTGTGTTTGCATGTGTCTGTGTGCAGGTATAGTCAGTGCATTAAGTCACAATCAGCCATGTGTGTGTTTGTTTGTACACAATGGTATAGACTGTGCATTGGGTCACAATGAGGTGTGAGTGTGAGTGTGAGTGCTGGTATTGCCTGAAAACTGAGTCACATTGAGCCTTGTGTGTGTGTGTGTGTGTTTGTGTGGTGCTGGCATAGTCTGTGCACTGAGTCACAGTCAGGTGTGTTTCTGTGTGTGTGTGTGCTGGTATAGACTGTGCATTGAGTCAGAGTAAGCCATGTGTGTATGTGTGTCCTGGTATAGTCTGGGCATTGAGTCACACTGAGGCGTGTGTGTGTGTGTATGTGCTGGTATGGATAGTGCATTAAGTTACTCTGAGCCGTGTGTGTGTGTGTATGTGCTGCTATAGACTGTACATTGTGTCACAGCTGTGTTTGTGTGAGTGTGTATGTCCGTGTGCTGTTATAGGCTTTGCCCTGAATCACAGTGAGACGTCTTTGTGTGTTTTTATGTGTGTGTGTGCAGTTATGGACGGTGCATTGAGTCACAGTTTGCCATGTGTGTGTATGTGTGTGCTGGTACAGGCTATGCATTGAGTCACACTGAGGTGTGTGTATGTGCATGTGTGCTGGTATAGATAGTGCATTGAGTCACAGTGCCGTGTGTGTGTGTGTCTGTAAGCTGGTATAGGCTGTGTATTGAGTCACAGTGAGGGATATGTGTGTCTGTGTGTGCTACTATAGGCTGACCATTGAGTCACAGTGATGTGTGTGTGTGTGTGTGCTGGTATAGGCTGCTCATTGAGTCACAGTGAGGTGTGTGTGTGTTTGTATGTGCTGGTATGGACAGTACATTGAGTTGCACTGAGCCGTGTATAGACTGTGTGTTGAGTCACAGTCAGGTGTGTGTGTGTGTGTGCTGCTTATAGACTGTGCATTGAGTCAGAGTCAGGTGTGTTTGTGTGTGTGTGTGTGTTGGTGTAAGCTGTGCAGTGAGTCACAGTTAGCTGTGTTTGTTTGTGTGTGCTTGTATAGGCTGTGCATGGAGTCACAGTGAGGTGTGCGTGTGTGTGTGTGTGTGTGCTGGTATAGACTGGGCCTTGACTCACAGTGAGCTGTTCATTTGTGTGTGTGTGTCTGCTGTTAGGGCCTGTGCATTGAGTCACAGAGAGCCATATGTGTTTGAGTGTACGCGAGTGTGCTGGTACAGACTGTGCATTGAGTCACAGTGGACCGCGTTTGTGTGTGTAGGTATAGACTGTGAATTGAGTCACAGTCAACTGTGCGTGTTTGAGTATATGTGCTGCTACAGGATGAGTACTGAGACACAGGTGTGTGTGTCTGTTGATATAGGCTATGGACTGAGTCACATTGAGCCGTGTGTGTGTGTGTTTTTCTATTTGGAAGTATGGACGGTGCATTGAGTCACAGGGAGCCGTGTGTGTGTGTGTGTCTGTCCTAGTATAGGCTATGCATTGAGTCACAGTGAGCTGATTCTTTTGTGCATGCTGGTATAGGCTGCACATTTAGTGACAGTTAGGTGTGTGTCTGTGTATGTGTATGTGTGTATGTGTTCTGGTGTAGGCTCTACTATGAGTCCCCTTGAGCTGTATGTGTGTCTTTGTGTGTGTGTGTTGGTATAGGCTGAGAATTGAGTTACAGTGAGGTGTGTGTGTGTGCCAGTATACGCTGTGCATTGAGTCACAGATGTGTATGTGTGTGTGCAGGTATAGGCTGTGCATTGAGCCACAGTGAAAAGTGCGTGTGTGTGTGTGTGTATGTCCTGTTATGCAAAGTGCATTGAGTCACAATGAGCCGTGTGTGTGTGTGTGAGTGTTTATGTGTGCAGGTAAACGCTGTGAATTGAGTCACACTGGGCCGTGTGTGTGTTTGAGTGTGCAGTTATAGGTTGTGCATTGACTCACAGGGATGGGTGTGTGTGTGCATGCTGGGAAAAGCTTTGCATTGAGTCACAGTGAACAGTGTGTATGTGTGTGTGTGTGTGTGTGTGTGTGTGTGCTGGTACAGACTTTGCACTGAATCTCAGGGAGCTGTGTGTGTGCGCTTGTATAGACTGTACATTGAGTCCCAGTGAGCTTTTCTTCTGTGTGTGTCTGTGTGTGTGCTGGTATAGGCTGTGCACTGAGTCACAGTCACTCATGCATGTGGACGTGTGTGTGTGTGCAGATATGGAGGGTGCATTGAGTCACAGTCACCCATGTGTGTGTGTGTGTGTGTGTGCACACTGGTCTAGACTGTGCATTCAGTCACAGTTAGGAGTGTTTGTTTATGTGTGTGCCGGTGTAGGCTGAGCATTGAGCCACAGTGAGAGGTGTATGTGTGTGTGTGGCATTGGAGTCTGTGCATTGAGTCACAGTGAGCGGTGTGTGTGTGTGTGCATGCGTGTGTGCTTGTATAGGCTGTGCATTGAGTCACAGTAACCCGTGTGTGTTTGTTCTAGTATAGACTATGCATTGAGTCTCAGAAATGCGTGTCCGTGTGTGTGTGCTGGTATAGACGCTGCATTGAGTCACAGTGAGCCGTGTGTGTGTGTGCTGGTATAGTCTGAGCACTGAGTCACAGTGAGGTGCGGGTGTGTATGTGCTGCTTATAGACTGTGCATTGCATCACAGTCAGCTGTGTTTTGTGGTTCTGTGTGCTGGTATAGACTCCACTGAGTCACAGTCAGCTGTGTGTGTGTGTGTGTTTGTGCACTCAGGTATAGACTGTGTATTGAGTAACAGTGGTGTGTGTGTCTGCATGTGTGCATGCTGGTATAGACTCTACATTGAGTCACAGAGAGCCATGTGTGTGTGCTGGCATAAGCTGTGCATTGAGTCATAGTGAGGCGTGTGGGGTTGCACAGGTATAGCCTGAGCATTTTGTCACAGTGAGTTACGTGTGTGTTTGTGTATGTGATACTTATAGACTGTGCATTGAGTCACAGTCAGGTGTGTTTGTGTGTGTGTGTGCTGGTATAACTGTGCATTGAGTCACAGTCAACTACGTGTGTGTGTGTGTGTGTGTGTGTATACTGGTATATGCTGTGCATGCACTCACAGTGAGGGGTGTGTGTGTGTGTGTGTGTATGCTGGTATAATCTGAGCATTGAGTCACAGTGAGCTGTGTGTGTGTGTATGTTTGTGCTGTTGGAGACTGCATTGAGTCACAGTGAGCCATATGTTTTTGTGCATGCCTGTGTGCTGGTGTAGGGTGCGCATTGAATCAAATTGACCCATGCTTGTTTGTGCTAGTATCGACTGTGCATCGAGTCACAATTAGCCATGTGTCATGTGTGTGTGTTTGTGTGTGTGTGTGTGCTGGTATAGGCTGAACAGTGAGTCATACTCATGTGTGTGTGAGTGTGGTGGTATCAGCTTTGCATTGAGTCACAGTGAGGGTTGCATGTGTCTGTGTGTGTGTACTACTATTATCTGAGCATTGAGTCACAGTGAGGTCTGTGTGTGTGTGCACAGGTGGTAATTTAGGCTGGGCATTGAGTCACAGTGCACCATGTGTGTTTGTTTTTGTGCTGGTATAGACTATGCACTGAGTCACTTTGAGCCGTGTGTGTGTGTGTTTGTCCTTGTATAGGCTGTCCATTGAGTCACAGTGAGCTGTGTGTGTATGTGTGTGCTGGTATAGGCTGAGCATTGAGTCACAGTGAGCTGTGTTTGTGTGTCTGTGCTGGTATAGGCTGCACATTGAGTCACAGTGAGGTTTGTGTGTGTGTGTGTGAGCACTGGTACAGGCTGTGCATTGAGTCAAAGGTGTGTGTGTGTGTGTTTCCTTGTGCAGGCTGCGCATTTAATCACAGTGAGCTGTGTGTGTGTGTGTGTGTGCTGGTATAGACCATGCACTGAGTCACAGTGAGCCGTGTGTGTGTGTGCTGTTATAGTCTGAGCATTGAGTCATAGTGAGGTGCATGTGTGTGTGTGCATGTGCTGTTATGGATGGTGCATTGAGTTAGACTGAGAAAAACGTGTGTGTGTGTGTGTGTGTGTATGTGCTCATATAGACTGTGCATTGAGTCATAGTCAGGTGTGTTTGTGTGTGTGTGTATTCAGGTATAGGCTGGGCATTGAGTCACAGTCACCATGTGTGTGATGTGTGTGCATGCTGGTATAGGCTGTTCATTTAGTCACAGAGAGGAATGTGTGTCTGTGTTTGCTGGTATAGGCTGACCATTGAGTCACAGTGAGGTGTGTGTGTGTGTGTGAACTTACTGGTATAGGCTTTGCATTGAGTCACAGTGAGCTGTTTGTGTTTGAGTGTGTGTATGTGTGTGTGTGTGCGGGTATAGGCTGTGTATTGACTCACAGTGAGCCTTGTGTGTTTCTCTGTGTGTGTGAGCATGCTAGCATAGACTGTGCACTGAGTTACAGGGAGCCGTGTGTGTGTGTGCTGGTATAGACTGTGCATTGAGTCCCAGTCAGGTGTGTTTTTGTGCATGTGTGTGCTGGTATAGACTATGCATTGATTAACAGTCAACTGTGTGTGTGTGTGTGTGTGTGTGTGCATTCACGCTGTTATAGGCAGTGCATTGAGTCACAGTAAGGGGTGTGTGTGTTTGTGGGCTGGTATAGGCAGACCAATGAGTGACAGTGAGGTCATTGTGTGTGTGTGTGTTGGCATAGGCTTGAGGAACAGTGAGATGTTTGTGAGTGCGTGTGTGCTGGTATAGAGTGTGCACTGAGACACAGAGAGCTGTGTGTGTGTGTGTGTGTGTCCCGGTATAGACATTTCATTGAGTCACTTTGAGCCGTGTGTGTGTGTGTGTTTGTGTGGGTGTAGGTACGGATGGTGCATTAAGTCACAGTGACCTGTGTGTGTGTGTGTACATATGTGTGTGCTGGTATACGATGTGCATTGAGTGTCAGTGAGGGGTGTCTGCTTCTGTATGTGATGGCATAGGCTGTGCATTGAGTCACAGTGAACCTTGTTTGTCTGTGCTGGTATAGTCTGAGCATTCAGTCACATAATGGTGTGTGTGTGCATGCATGTGTGTGTGTGTGTGCATGTGTGTTTGTTTGTGTGATGGTATGGACAGTGCATTCAGTCACCCTAAGCCATGCATGTGTGTGTGTGTCTATGTACTGCTGTAGGCTGAGCATTGAGTCACAGTTAGGTGTGTGTGTGTGTGTTTTCTTTTATAGGCTGTTCACTGAGGCACACTGAGCTGTCACTGGTGTGTGTGTGTGTGTGTGTGTGTGCAGGCAGGTATGGGTGGTGCATTTAGTCACAGTGAGCCGAGTGTGTCTGTGTGTGCTGGCATAGGCTGTGCATTGATTCACAGTGAGCCGTGTGTGGGGGGGGTGTGTGGGTTCTGGTATAGGTTGTGAATTCAGTCACAGTGAGGTGTCTGTATGTGAGTGTGTGTGCGTGCTGGTATAGGCTGTGCATTGAGTCACTTTGAGGTGGGTGTGTTTGTGTGTGCTGCTATAGACTCTACATTGAGTTACAGTGAGGTGCGTGTGTGTGTGTGTATGTGCTGGTATGGAAACTGCATTGAGTCACACTGAGCCGTGTTTTTGTGTGTGTATGTGTGTGTTGGTATAGACTGTGCATTGAGTCACAGGTGTGTTTGTGTGTGTGTGTGAGTGCTGCTATAGACTGTACATTGAGTCATAGTCAGCTGTGTGTGTGTGTGTGTCTGTGTGCACTGGTATAGGCTGAGTTTGAGTAAGAATGAGGTGTGTGTGTGTGTGTGTGCATATGCTGGTATAACCTAGGCATTGAGTCACAATGAGCTGTGTGTGTGTGTTGGTATAGACTTTACACTTAGTCACATGGAGCCATGTGTGCTGGTGTACACTGTGCATTGGGTCCCAGTAAGCTGTTCTTATGTGTGTGTGTGTGTGTGTGTGTGTTGGTTTAGGCTGTGCATTGAGTCACACTGAGGTATATGTGTGGGTGTGCTGTTATAGATAGTGCATTGAGTCACAATGTCGTGTGTGTGTGTGTGTGTCTTCACACTGGTATAAGCTGTGTATTGAGTCACAGTGAGAGGTGTGTTTGTGTGTGCTGCTATAGGCTGACCATTGAGTCACAGTGAGGGGTGTGTGCGTACTGGTATATGCTGCATATTGAGTGACAGGTATTTGTGGGTGTGTGTGTGCTGGTACATGCTGTGCATTGAGTCACAGGTGTGTGTGTGTGTGTGTGTGTCCTGGTGCAGGCTATGCATTGAGTCACAGTGAGGTGGGTGTGTGTGCTTGTGCTGGTATGGACAGTGCATTGAGTTAAACTGAGCAGTGTATGTGTGTATGTGTATGTGCTGGCATAGACTGTGTATTGAATAACAATCAGGTGTGTGTGTGTGTGTGCTGGTATAGACTGTGCAAAGAGTCACAGTCATGTGTGTGTTTTTGTGTGTCTGTATGCTGTTATAGGCTTTGCACTGAATCACAGTGAGCCATCTGTGTGTGTTTGTATGTGTGTGCAGGTATGGACGGTGCATTGAATCACAGTGAGCAGTGTGTGTGTGTGTGTGTGTGTGTGTGTGTGTGTGTGCACGGGTGCTAATTTAGGCTGTGCATTGGGTCGCAGTGAGCTGTGTGTGTGTGTTTGTGCTGATATAAACTGTGCACTGAGTCACACTGAGCCATCTGTGTGTGTGTGTTTGACGTGGTGTAGGCTGTGCATTAAGCCACAGTACCTGTGTGTGTCTCTGTGCTGGTATAGGCTATCCATTGAGTCACAGTGAGATGTGTGTGTTTGTGTGTGCTGGTATAGACTGTGCATTGAGTCACAGCCATGCGTGTGAGTACGTGTGTGCTGGTATAGACCCTGAATTGAGTCACAGTCAGGTGTGTTTGTGTGTGTCTGAGTGCTGGTATAGACTGTGCATGGAGTCACAGTGAGCCGTGTGTGTGTGTCTGTGCACGACGGTATAGGCTGAGCATTGAGTCACAGTGGGGTGTGTGTGTGTGTGTGTGTGTGTGTGCCGGTTTAGGCTGTGCATGGAGTCACAGATGTGTGTGTGTGTGTGTGTGTATGTGCTGGTATGGAAAGTGCATTGAGTCACCCTGAGCCATAAGTGTGTGTGTGTGTGTTGGTATAGAATGTGCATTGAGTCACTGCTGTGTTTGTGTGTGTGTGTGTGTTCTGGTGTAGAATGTACATTGAGTCACAATCAGCCATGTGTGTGTGTGTGTGTGCACACTGGTATAGGCTGACTTTGAGCCAGAGTGAGCTGTGTGTGTGTGTGTGCATGTGCTGGTATAAGCTTACCATTGAGTCACAATGAGCTTGTGTGTGTGTGTGTGTGTGTGTGTGTTTGTTGGTATAGACTTTGCACTGAATCACAGGGAGCCATATGTGTATGCTGGTATAGACTGTGCATTGAGTCCCAGTGACCTGTTCTTGTGTGTGTGTGTGTGAGTGTGTGTGTGCTGGTATAGGCTCTGCACTGAGTCACATTCACCTGTGTGTGTGTGTGTGTGCACGCTGGTATAGGCTCTGCACTGAGTCACATTCACCTGTGTGTGTGTGTGTGTGCACGCTGGTATAGGCTGTTCATTCAATCACAGTTAGGGGTGTGTGTGTATGTGTGTGCTGGTATAGACTGAACATTGAGCCACAGTGAGGTGTGTGTGCATGTGTGTGTGTTCCGTTAGAGTCTGTGCATTGAGTCACAGTGATTCATGTGTGTGTGTGTGCATGCGTGTATGCTAGTACAGGCTGTGCATTGAGTCACAGCCATGCGTGTTTGTGTGTGTGCTGGTATAGACCCTGAATTGAGTCACAGTCAGGTGTGTTTGTGTGTGTCAGTGTGCAGGTATAGTCTGTGCATTGAGTCACAGTCAGCCGTGTGTCTGTGTGTATGCACAATGGTATATACTGTGCATTGAATCACAATGAGGTGTGTGTGTGTGTGTGAGTGCTGGTATAGCCTGAGGACTGAGTCACATTGAGCCTTGTGTGTGTGTGTGTTTGTGCAGATACGGATGGTGCATTGAGTCACAGTCAGTCGTGTGTGTGTGTGTGCACACTGGTTTAGGCTGTGCATTCACTCACCATTATGGGTGTGTGTGTTTCTGTGTGCTGCTATAGGCTGATCATTGAGCCACAGTGAGGTGTGTGTTTGTGTCTGTGTGCATTAAAAGCCTGTGTGCCATTAAAGTCTGTGCATTGAGTCACAGTGATTCATGTGTGTGTGTGCATGCGTGTGTGCTGGTATAGGCTGTGCATTCTGTCACAGTGACCCGCCTGTGTTTGTGCTAGTATAGACTGTGCATTGACTCACAGCCAGAAATGCGTGTGCATGTGTGTGTGTGCTGGTATAGACCCTGCATTGACTCACAGTGAGCCGTGTGTGTGTGTGCTGGTATAGTCTGAGCATTGAGTCACAATGAGGTGCGGTTGTGTATGTGCTGCTTATAGACTGTGCATTGAGTCACAGTCAGCTGTGTTTTGTGGTTCTGTGTGCTGGTACAGACTGCATTGAGCCACAATCAGCCGTGTGTGTGTGCATGTGTGCATGCTGCTATAGACTCTGCATTGAGTCACAGTGAGCCATGTGTGTGTGCTGCCATAAGCTGTGCATTGAGTCATAGTGAGCTGTGTGGGGGTGCGCAGGTATAGCCTGAGCATTGAGTCACAGTGAGTTGCATGTGTGTGTGTGTATGTGTTACTTATAGACTGTGCATGGAGTCACAGTCAGGTGTGTTTGTGTGTGTGTGTGTTGGTATAGGCTGTGTACTGAGTCACCGAGAGCTGTGTTTGTTTGTGTGGGCTGGTATAGGCTGTGCATTGAGTCACAGTGAGGGGTGTGTGTGTGTGTGCTGGTATATGCTGCGCATTGAGTCACAGGTATGTGTGGGTGTGTGTGTGCTAGTACAGGCTGCACATTGAGTCACGTGTGTGTGTGTGTGTGTGTGCTGGTGCAGGCTGCGCATTGAGTCACAGTGAGGTGGGTGTGTGTGCTTGTGCTGGTATGGACGGTGCATTGAGTTAAACTGAGCAGTGTATGTGTGTGTGTGTATGTGCTGGTATAGACTGTATTGAGTCACAGTCAGGTGTGTGTGTGTGTGCTGGTTTGGACTGCATTGAGTCACAGTCGTGTGTGTGTGAGTGTGTGTGTCTGTGTGCTGTTACAGGCTTTGCACTCAATCACAGTGAGCTGTCTGTGTGTTTCTATGTGTGTGCAGGTATGGACGGTGCACTGAATCACAGTGAGCAGTGTGTGTTTGTGTGTGTGC